>NW_027133480.1:1711666-2968333 GCF_026122565.2 Emydura macquarii macquarii | reverse complement strand
GCTCAAAAACAACATAACAGCACTTTTAAAAAAACCCATAGAAATAAATATAAGACCTTGTTTTCAAAGGTACTGAGCACCCATAGTTCTTACTGATGTCATCTGGAGTTGTGAGTGCTCAGCATCTTTGCAAATAAAGCCTATAATCTGTTTCCTAGAATGACCATATTACAAATATTCTCAGATATTGACTTGCAGCAGATACTCCATAGCCCATTTCCAGTGTGATACTAAATGTAATCCACTGCTGAAACTGAAGATAGCAAACCTTATCAAAATAGGAATAGCACCTAATAATTTTAGAGGGACACAATGATGAATAAGAACTGCTACTGCTCTTGAGATCTGCATTCAACAAGAACAGTTCCAGATGGATTTTGTAATTTTCCATTACCTAGTTGATGTGGATCTGCCTTGTGGGCTGAAGAGCATTCAGTTAATATGACAAACTACCCCAAAGGAGCTTCAGTTATGTGATTTAATGAACCAAGCAACTATGGTAAGGGAACTGTAAACAAAATGAACTGAAATCACAAGGACAAAGAACGCCCTACAAGCATCTTACATATTTATTTGTGTGCAAATGGATAAAATATATTATTCCCTATTTAAAAAAGAGGAGGGGACAGCATCTCAATAGAAATGGCACTTCCTTTTCTTCATCAATGTCTGTTTTCAGAAATAATGACAGAGAATCTTTTCTAGCAACCCCACACCACCACAAAACAGGCTCGCATAAAGTACTGAAATGTAACAACCAAAGGATTAGCATGAACATAATGAGAGTACTTTCTCAACTCTGGGAGAAGAGAAAGGAATGAACAATGAATTGGCTACTAATTTTACACACACACCCACACACACACACCCCAGTTATTTGTAGAGAAAAAAACCTATAATAATCACATCTATTAACCTGTGCATAAAAGAAAAATGAGAAGCGCAACATAGGAAAAATTGGAGTCAGGTGTGTGTGGGGAAGGGAACAAAAAATAAAAGTAGCAAGTGAGAACTTCACTATATCCTGAAAGGACTTTTCTCCCAATGGCTGAATGCAAAGATATCTTAATATACCACATTATGTTACAGTACTATATGTTCCCATGTTGGCTTTACACTTAAAAACCAATACCTATTGTTTTTAGGCTGAGGAAGACACAAATATATCTAAACATCACTATCCTTCCTTTACACAGTCTTAAAGACAAGGCACAAAGGGATATCTACACAGCAAAGAAAAACTCGCAGCTAGCCCATACCAGCCAATTCGGACTTGCGGGGCTCGGGCTGCAGGGCTGTTTCGTTGCTGTGTAGACTTCCGGGCAGGAAGAAGGGATTCAGATGAGAGAGGAGGAAGCTGAAAAAGGAAGAGAAGTAAAACAAAGGGGATTGAAAGAATTAGCATAAATACAGTTATGTTGCTAGTAAGGGCAAATTCAGAGATTGTAGTAATTAAAAGAAAACCCCTAGACCAAAGAATGTATTTCATACTTACATTTAATGTGGGACTAAATATATGTGTGGGGATCATTTAGATTGAATTATACAACATATCAAGATTGGCTGACAGCATTCCCTGTACCCAAGACTTGTGGAGTTCATCTAGTGCAGTGATAGTAATTTTGAGATTAATTTTCAGAAGGCATACCGAGAAACTCAGATGGAAGCCACTATGTAAGTGCAACACATTCTTGTTTTTATCCCCAAATAAGACAAGAGACAGAGACACAAAGGAGTACAAGGAAACAGTGAGACCATATTGGTCAGCATGAGGTAGCAGTCTCAAGCACACCAATAGCCTAACTGTTATCAGGTGTTTTGTATACATCACAGCACAGTGTTTTGAGGAAAGATTTTAAGGTGAATAATGAGGTATCTCAGGGCTATTTATAGGCACATGGGGTAGCATGGGAGAAAGCATAGAAGTACATGTTTGAAAATTTAGTGGAGGCTGGCATCATGGGCTAATCGGAGGTATCACACCTTGATAGCTAATGAGAGATGATAGGTGAGATGGGGATTGACTGTGAAGACAAGCAGCTTATGTTTGATCTGATAGAGAAGAGGGAGCCAGTGGAGGGATGCAAAGAGAGGAGTGACATGGTCCTAGCAACAGGCTAGGAAAATGATCTCTGCAGCAGAATTCTGAATGGGATACAGCCAGGCTGTCCTTCAGCAGGAAACCTTCCTCCCAGTAGGGGCAGGGTAGCATCTATGGGTTGCAAGTATACTTAGGTATAATGGGTGCACTGACAGCTACTCTTATGCATTATGGCAATATATAACTGAGGCTATGTCTACACTGCAGCACTAATTTGAATTAGCTTAATTCAAATTACAGAAAGCGATTTATAGAAAGTGCTGCAGACTGTCCACACTACAGTGTTTGTGCTGGTTTCTAGCGTCCACACTGGCCAGCCTTAATTCAAATTAGAAAGCAGTGCAATGTGGGAAGCTATCCCACAGTGCAACTAACCATAGAGGCTGTTGTGACGAGTGTCATCATCCCAGGATGCAGCGCTGCTTCCCCCACCTGCTTCCCCCACCCCCAAACAAACAGGAAAAGGATTTTCATGCTGTTTTTTTTACTCCCCCGGTCATCATTGCTGCAGGCATGGAGCCAGCTGAACTATGCTCTCATTTTGACCGTGACAAATACATCGCAGCTTATCCTGGATTAGTTTAGAACTGTTTGCCTTTTATGCTCCCCCTACCACCTCCTGTATATTGCTTGCTTTTGATTTTGATTCTACAGGTGTCTGTAGAATGTAAGATAAATAACAACGGAGTCAGTTAGTATATTAATACAGTGATACAAATATTCCATTTCACTGATAGAAAGCATGATATAATGTATCCGCATGTAGCACTGCGAATAAACTCATAAGAAAGTATCAATTTCCATGATTGGCCACTGAAACAATGTAGCAAAGAAATTCCTCTCACTGCTGGCATTTAAAACGTATTCACCACGCAGGGAGGCGGGTGGGTGGTGAAATTTTTCAAAGGGACAAACGTTAAAGGGCTAAACTTTCAAAGGGACAAATCTTAAAGGGACAAACTGCAAAGGGCTTGCTGGGTAGTTAAAACGCATTCACCATGCGGGGAGGGGGGTGGGTGGTGAAATCTTTCAAACCCTTAAAGAGACAAACTGCAAAGGGCTTGTTGTGTGTGTGGGGGGGGGGAGGGGGTGATCGCAGCTTGGATTTTAAACCCATTCACAGCAGGAAATGAAGATTTGAATCTTCCTGGGGCTGCTTTGGGGGAGGGTACTGAAATGGGGCATCATGGGATACAGTCTGGAGGCCAATTAATTCGAATTAAGTCCCACTGCGTCCACACTTACACTAATGCGAATTAACTGATGCGCTTCAGGCGCTAATCCACTTGCAGAGGTGGTTTTATTAATTCGATTTTAAAGGCTCCTTAATTTGAATTAACAATGCGCAAGTGTAGACGTGGGAGTAATTAATTCGAATTAAGGGACTTTAATTCGAATTAAGCCACCAGTGTAGACCAGGCCTGAGCTCTAAGCCTCACTGAACTATAACTCAGGACTGGTCTACACTGCCGCCGGTGGTCAACGGGAGATACGCAAGCACGTAGCTTGCATATCTCCTGTTGACTTACTTACATTTCCGTACTGCGGCATCTCCGTCAATGCAGCACAGTGGGAGACACTGTCCAGTTGACACAGTCTTACTCCTTTCGGGAAGGTGGATTAACGGCACCGACCAGAAAGCACTTCTGGGATCGATTGAGCGCATCTCCGCAGCCTGCTCAATCAATCCCATTGCATTAATCTGTGCAGGCCTGGCAGTGCAGACATACCCTCATAAACGTCAGACTGGGACATATTGTTAAGGGCAGGAGGTGTCAAAGGAAAATTCTCAGCACTATCTAAAGGGGAGAAATAAAAAAGTCTTTTAATCTTCATGGATATCATCCATCAGTGTAGGGTGAACCTAGTAACATAGATGTGCTGTATTTTGTCACTCCTAACTGCACTCAGGCCAGTTCACAATTCCTTCTCAGTACTCCATTTATTTTACAATCTACATTATCTTAGGGGATGTGTTTCCTAGAGAAAGAAGAGCCCTGAGAGGATAAGAGTATCACCAAATTCATAAATGGAGCTTAAGCACAGAGTTCCTGCTCACTAGCATAGCAATTGGTCTTATTTGTTGATTTCATAAGCATGACAATCAGTATTTTTCCAGAAGGACTGAACTAATCCAACTTTTTGGAGCAGAGCATAGTGGCTGTGTGTGTGTCATTTTCTTCTTTTCCCTCACAGAATAGTAGACTGACTTGAAAGACATGCTGGTTGACTGAAACCAGATTCTCAACTGAATCTAGGGGTATAGACTGAATATTGCCTCTTCAGCAAGAAGGGAATATTCACTGGAGAAGGTGCTGTGTCTTAGAGGGCTCGGCTCTGAGCTACAATTTAGAAGCAACAGTGTAAACAGATACCTGCAGAGATTTCCTCTCTGTGTGCATTCCATTTTTTCTAGCGATCTGAAGGCAAGATAAGGCAGGAGATCATTTGTAGCTACTGCAGAACAAGCTCACAACTGGAGCTTGGAAGGTATTTCTGCACATAGTGCACGTTTAGCATCTGGTGTTATTAAAATTCCATTCAATACAATCCCATATTGACATCAAAGTATAGTTGCACACTTAACCGATTTGCAAATGGCTAACATCCCTCTGCCTGAGAGAATCAAACCCTACAGTCTACATGGGTGGAGCTCAGATGAGATCATAGGGAACAAATACAATGTATAATAGGCTACTATTCTATCAGTAGCAATAGCAATCCTCAAGAGAGAAACTTTAAAATGCCATATTGAAGTAGATGAAAAAGTTCAAAGTGCAATACATTTGTGAGAAGAATGAAGTAAGAAATCTATCCAGCTTGCTAAAGGGCTTCCCTCACCTAATGAACCCATCTCACTGTTAAAAATGTGTTAGAGTTGTTATTTAACCATTAAAGATTAGGTGCACATAGTAGTGGCTGAGGCCTAAAAAATTAATCAAAGGGCCAGGTCAGTATTGGGAATATGCCAAAACTTACCATCAACCACACAAAACACAATTAAACTAAATAAAAATTTGTTTGAAACACACTACACACAACAGGTGACCATACCACACCAGCCAATGAACAACCATCCTTATAGAAACTAAGATACTGTTCTACGCTAACATTGTCACTTCGCCCCAAAAGAAACAGTTACTTATTGTAACTGAGGTTTCTTCAAGGTGTGATGAAGACGTGTATTCCACTTAGGTGTGCACATGCCCAGCATGCCAGAGACTTTTGCCTAGCAGTACCCATAGAGGGGAGGCACTCACACCTGTAGCCCCGCCTCTGGCTATATGAAGTGGCACCGCCCTCAACCCCCTTCAGTTCCTTTGCACCAAAAGCTCATGAAAGTAGACTCCAACACAGAGGGGAAGGAGGGTGGATAATGGAATACACATCTGCATCACATCTCAAAGAACCACAATTACAGTAAGTAACCGTTTCTTCTTCAAGTAGATGCAGATGTGTATTCCACTTAGGCAACTCACAAACAGTACCCCAATCTGGAGGCAGGGCTTGGAAATGGATCAGAGGACCACGCATCATAGTTACTGCTGAGGCCTTCCCTGACGTTGAGGCCCACAACGGCAAGGGAGGACTTAGAGATGTTTTGGCCACCAAGTAGTCTTCCATAACAAATGCTCGGAACTCCTCAAGCAAGAACTCGGGCAACTGTTCCACAAACATAACCACGGCTGACCAACTGAGGAAATCATACTTCGCCAGCAAAGCTTGTTGATTAGCCATCCTCATCTATAGGGATGATGTGGTATAGATCTTCCTACCTAGGAAATCCAACCAGTTGGAGTCTCTGTCCTTGGGAGTAGATTTGACCCTACCCTGCCGCACTCTGTCATTTATCACCATTACTATCAGGAAGTTCAGTGCCAAATGGGAACAGAACCCCTCAAATTCTGCATTGGAACAAAGTAGCACTTTTCCATGCATTTTGCCACCGGTGGTACCTAGGGCTCTTGCCAGATTAAGGAGTGCATCACTAATAAGGAGGGCTACTTTCCATGGATGACAGGCTGTAAAATGTCAACCAGTTTATGTGTGCTCTCTTGAAGGAACTCCGTCTGGATGTCCAGAGATGCAGCTACACAGTGTAAAAGGTCCTGGTATGCCTTAGAGTCCTCCAGAAGAGAAGGGGGAGGAAGAAGCAGGCAGCACGGCATCATCTAGTGACAAGGATGACGGTCTTGACTGAGCCAGACCTGGCTCTCACTTCTAGGAAGACGTACATGGGAGGGAAGACTCCAGCAGTTCTGCAATGAGGAAGACTGCTGATGCCTGGGCCTGCGACTGATCCAAACCCGCCACCAATGACCTGGCAGATAACTTTGGATTCAAGTGGGACAAAGAGTGGGATCATCATGAACGAAGAGCATCCCACTGAGCCCAAGGCCACTGAAAAGGATAGAGCATTCATGGCCAGTAGGGGACTGGCAAGGAACCTCCGTCCTGGCCACAGGGCAAATACCAACACAGGGAGCCATACTGGCTATCAGCAGTCCCCAAGTTCATCAGGTGATACACAGCAGGAGGATGACAATTCTGCTTTGAAATCAAAGCCCCAGGATCTCAGCGACATGGGCAGAGTGATACTCGAGGGAGCCAATCAGTCCAATTCATTCGTCACCCAGAAGGAGGGAATTGGCACCCCTCAGTGAAGATGGTAGCATCAGTACCGAGCATGCCAGTGCCACAGGCAGCGTCAGTCCCGGTGGAAACAGCGCTACTCGAGTGCCTGAATGTGCCAATGTCTAAGGTGGTGACAGCCACACTGGAAGCACTTGCGATGTCAAATATAGTGGTGCTGAAGAGGCTGCTGCTGCGAAGGTCCCCGAGCTGACTCCGGTACTGGTCTCTTCGGACAGGTGCCCAACCCAGAGTGCCTCAGTACCAGATCAGGCCGCATAGCCTGTTCAAGCAGGTGCTGGTTGAGGCGAAGGTTCTGTGCCACCTGAGTCTCCTTCTTTAATAAACTGAACAGCACTTCAAGTGGGCCTTGCCAAGATAAAGCAAGCAATGTGTCTGGGGGATCACCCCTCCACACAAAGGACAGTGCTGAAACCCGTTGAGGGCATCACTGGGGAACACTATCAACTAACGAACACTAATAGCTAACTATATACCATAAACAAGGCTAAATAGAAATGCGAGGTGAGTCTACAACCACCCAGAGCTACGGCTCCAGCCACGGGCCGTCAGAAGGAACTGAAGGGGATTGGGTTGGTGCAGCTTCATTTAGCCAGGGGAATGCCTACAGACACAAGGCACAAGCACCGTCCCTCCACAGGGACTGCTAAGCAAAAGTCTCTTGCATACACCCAAGGGGAACACACGTCTGCATCTACTAGAACAGAAATCTTGGCATGTCTGTCTCCTTTGAAAACAGAATTTTAATTAATTGAATGCTGATAATTCTCAGAATTCAGGCAACTCCACACTCCTCCTCTTGTCTCATCCCCACCATCTCAAACAACAAAAGGGAGGAATAAAAGAGGAACAAGGACACGGCCTCTGCATTGCTGGCTCCTTCATAGACCTCACTTGAAACGCCAGCACTACCACCAGCACTACCACCAGCTCGTCACACTTCCAAAGCAGTTGCCTTCTCCCATTGTCTCCTTCCATTTCCCTACCTAAGCCTGGTTTAGGGATCTCCTTCTCACCATCTGTTACCTACCTTCTCCCTGCCCTGCCTCTTCCTCTTGGCTACAAGAATCTTCATAATTCACCTGGTTTCAAGGGATCCCACATTGGCAGTCTGTCTCTTTCTCCACCTCCTTGTAACAAGTCCAACCTGGTAGAGGCAGGAACAGCCCTAATAGTAGCTTAGCTCCACTGCTGCAGATGTATCTGTCATTAACCTCACAGAGACTAGAAAGCCAGCGTTTGAGGATACACTATTCTGACAATACCTCTTAACATACGTGATGGAAGGACTCGTGGAGGCCATTTTTAAAATTTCAATTTAGTAAAAGCACTCATCTAAAAACTCTAAGCTAGAACAGCGCCAGCTCTTAACACTCCAGCAAAAGCCAGGCTGCACAGACTCTGATGCTGGACTGCAGCCTGACTTGTGGGGAGGGGGACCCAACCTCTTGCCAAAGTGCCCTTTTTAAAAAAACAACACACACACACACACACACACACACACACACACACACACACACACAGTGCCGTGTTACTGTTGGGTCTTAGCCCCAAATAGCCCCTCTTTACGAGCCATTCTTGGGATGAAACAACTGAACTCTTCCTCTCTGGCATGGGAGCTTGGCAACCTAGGCAGCTGTCGTTCTAACACCAATATGCTTTGCAGTCTTCCCTTTCCGCTGCTGAACAAAACCCAGTGCCCAAGTATCTGGCTACATCAGTGTAAAGTCTTTGTAAAGAAGACAATTTTAGCTGCTTTAGATAATGGGAGATGCCTGAAACACCAGTCCCCTGCTTCTACAAGTTTTTCTCTCCCCATTCCAGCAGGTCTCTATTGCAGTGAATACAATTTTGCAAGAAGCATGGTTTTTGCTAAGTATTTCTATAGCAGTGCAGTAATGAGTTTAATGTGCTAGCTATATTTTAATAGTCATTTCCATTTACTACAAAAATACAGAGCTCTGCATAATAGAGCTGCTATTGCACGACTGCAGAAATACTTAGCAAAAAGATGGCCCCTGCAAGACACTACTCACTGCAACAGAGCAGGGCAAAAAGTCCAGAGCAAGAGGGATAAAAAGGGTGGTGGAAAGAAGTTTATGTTTCCTACTGTTTCTGCTGTCAAAGTCTTTCCCACAGAGAGAAAATCAACTAATTCCTATATTGATTTTTTCAGGAGGCCATGGTGTATTCCTTTTTGTTTAAGTTCTTCACAGATCAAGCCTTATTACATTTATCTTTACTTGCAATCACCTTACATACAGGCCCCAGTTCCTCAAGCTCTCAGTCTCCTGCACCAAGAACTGAAGAGAAAGAGCAGAGATGCATGCAGAAGTCAAATAGTTCACCAGGAACTTACTCTACTCTTTTAAGAACAATTGCCAAAGAGAAGTATTACTGCAAATAACTGTAGCTTGTCCCACCAATATTTTCTCTCCTACACCACAGTCAGCCAGCTGCACAAATATCAACTATGAGATTTGTTTCTGAAGTTTTTTTATACACAGAAATTAACGTAAGATTCAAATATGGAAGCAAGCCAAACATTATTGTGGCATAAAAGAGAAAAAACAGCATTTTGCAAAAAACAGGGGGGAAATTGTTTTACTGGAATCAATCAGAAGTCACATGACTTATGTAGCTTTCAGAATAGCAACAGAACAGACTTGGCATCAAAGAGAACCCAAACAAAGAGCGACAGTATGCTTTAATCAAGGCTCCAAAGCCCCACACTCTGGCAAACAATTTTTTTTCTTGCAGTGGGGTTTCCCTACGGTGTTGTTACAATTTTTCAGGTTCTCAAAATCTGTGTCTTCCCCATTAAGGGAAGCCCTATGAACAAATATAAAATGATATGTCCATTTTGAAGAAAATGAAGAAGAGAAATTTAATTGGTACAGTATGTTTAGTAACTCAATCAAATACGTTTATTACATATTTCACTTTCTTCAAATCCAAACTAGTACTAAAAAGGTTAACATGGACATAAGTCCTTCCTAAAAACATGAAAAATAGAAATAGAGCAAAGCCTTTTCAAGAGTCTGCTTGGGCCAGTCAATTTTCCAACTTCCCCAAAACTTAAGTGCAAGGTTAACCTAGACTTACAGTTGTAACACCCATTTGTTAATTTAATACAAACTAACTTATTAAACATATGATTTCTAATTGATCGTTCTAAGGTTAATAAAAAAATATTGAACATAGGGCTTTATCGTAAATGGTTATGGTGATGAATGAAATATTATAACTTTGCTATATTTATTGAATGCTATATTACTAGTAAATTGAATCCTACACTTCGCTCTCTGCTGTTAGACACACACTCACATACTTAATAGGTCAAAGACCATCTGGCTACCATCAGAAGCACTGTCCTTGCACCCTAAAGATGTAAAACATCCCTATTAAGCCAGATGAGCTCAAACAACACTCTGTGCTACAAATGATTACTTGGTAAACATAATAATCTGAACAGAGTGTTTAGAACCCTTTTGAAGCTTCATACATATTAATGTTAATATATTTAAACTGTCACTAGCCAGTGATTTACTAATTACTTCTACCTTTGTATAATAGATCAAATAGCATGTTCTTACTCAACGTGCTATTTGTATACCACTGTCCACATCTGTGCTAATTTAAAAAAAAAAAAAAAAAAAAAGGTTACCAAACTAAACACCCACAGGACTAACATATTAATCACAGGGAATTAAAGAAGAGGATGGGTGGAGAGGGACTCCAGCAGTAAGATTTGGATCAACTTCATGCAACCTGCTGGAATCTACCAGGTTGCTGTATCAGGGGCTCCAGCTTTCATAACAACACTGATGAGGAGGGGTTTGATGTTTTGTCTACATGGAAAACTTGCATTAGTTTATATTAAAATTGTTTCTTAAATCTATCTGAACACAAGCACACCGGTGTGTGGACATTTTTCAGTTTAGCTTAAACCTTATCCCAATCAATAAAAGGGGGCTGCACCAGTTTAACCTCACATCTTAGCTAAACCAGTGTAATTTTCCCATGTAGACAAGGCCTGTTATACCTGAAGCTCCATCCCCACCATCCCAAGCTTCTTCTCCTTACTGAATAGGAGACAGCACTCTTTCTTTTTCTGTTAACTCCTTCTTAAACTTCTTCTTAACCTTCTTGTGAGGGTTATAAGGCAGAGGGAATAGGGAAATGATTTCCACCACTCTAAACATTCTACCAGCAAAGGAAATATTTTAGATTTTCTCCCTTCTCAGCCCTGCACAGTACCTTCTACTCACTTCCTTTTACTCTGATACAACGTGGTGTTGACCTTGGAGGGCAATGTCAGAACTCAGGTGGCTGTTATAGTTTTCTAGTAAGATACCGAGACATCGGGCCTGGTCAAATGTCCATTCAAGTGCTCCCATTGATAGATTAACTTCAAGGGGCATCAGGTCAGACTGACAGTGTTCAGTCATACAGACCACAGATTTTAACACTATGCCATTATGGATATGGCTGTATTTTATAAAATAGAGCACCCAAATGTATCTTCGAGCCATCAAACTAGGGAATGAGGAATGAAGTGTATGTAATGGGTCAGAGTCAACCTATTGTGGAACTGCAAATCAGAATGGCTGGGTGTCCATTTACATTTCTATAACATACTCCTGATCCTTCTTACCATCCTCATTTCAATGTGGTATCTTCCCACTGTTGGCTAATTAAATGTTTGGGGGAAGGAACATTTCCTGCATGTGTATATTACAAAGACTGGTCAACACTTAGCAACAGTTAATACACAATTGTATCTCAGATACCGCTATTTCCCTATTTTAAGAACATTTTCGTAAGAAGACTAAATAACTCTCTCGTACCTCTGATACTGCTGAGTAGTAACTCTTAGTAAATGCTGACTTAAAGATAGTCAGTGTGCCCCTGATAATTTTCAAATCCAATATAGAAAACTGCAAATATGTTTGAAAGAGAATGTCAAGCTCTTTAACTGAATTGTGAACAAAAACTTGTGCTGGATTAGCTCTACTAACTTTCACAAATCACCTTTTCTTTTCAAACACTCACTTTTCAATTCTTTTCTGTATCAAGAAAACCTCACTCATGTTCTATGCATTACACACAGATCTTGACATCCTAAGATACCCAATTTGTTAAACAAACACTCAATTCATTCTTCATCTTCAATTTGTGAACTTTTATCTCAAGGCAAGACTATTAAGGAATCAAAGGCAATGATAAGACAGACATCTGCTGTTGATAATCCAAGTTTCTATGTCCTGAAAAAGCATCTTACTTTTAATACATAAATCAGTGAGCTTATTTCTTGTAATGATTAATGATGAATCATTATTTAACTTCAGGGACCTCATTTTCCTTTTCATTCTGTCTTCGGTTTTATCCTCTACATCCAGTTCTGAGAAAAATGAAGTAATGTATTATCTTCAAATGCAAAAAGTAGTTTCGCAACCGCTTATTTGAATTTTCCAAATGCTTATAAAAAGGAGTCTTAAAAACTACAGAAGCCAGCCAATAAGACATTAAAAGTTTAAGAAACCTAAAAGTGCAACACTGTCCTTCTACAATGCTATGCTATGAAACACTGTTATTTTTATATGTATTAAGGGAGCACCTAAAGAAGTCAAACAACAGGGCAAGACAACTGGGGCTCCCATCACATTAGATATTGCATATATACATATAAGAGAGAGAGATTCCATGCTCCAGAAAGTTTACAGTCTAAAGAGAGCAGGCAGAAAGGGATGAAAACTAACAGCAAACAAAATATATCCAAGCATGAAGTACAGTTCTTTCTTTGGGATTTTTTTTTTTTTAAGTTTTGTTTTTTTTAAAACCAAGCAAACCAATGTCCTCCCTCCTGTCTATCTATATGCTAATTAGCCTAAAATGCCCTCCAATCACTCTGCCCACTCCAAATTCAGATTCCCAGACTAAAAATTGTTAAGTTACCACTGTAAAAATAAATCAGATAATTCAGGAAAAAAGTCAGAAAGCTAGAGATGTCAAGTTTAACAGACCTGTAACCTTCTACAAATAACCTTAAGTCTGTCCCCACAACATTGTTCATTGTCCACATGATGATGATAATTTTTCCATCATCTCTTCTTTACCTTCCATTGCAACACACAAAGTTGCTCCCTGTCTAATTTGTTGTAGACAATCAGGCATTGTGTGCTAGCTACCATTATTTGTCCAGTGGGTAAGGGTGGAAATTTGGTAGAAAAAGGTATTTTGCTCAACTGCACATTGGGAAGAGTAAGAGTTCTAGTAGTCTTTCTACTGTGCTCAGAGAAGGGGGAAGATTTGTCTGTTCTAGTTCTTCTAACTTGTTTTGATGACATCAAAGAGGTTCAATGGGAGATAGTGGCTGCTGGGGAAATAACTGAAGTAATATGTGAATAAACTGTGGTTTCTACAAATTGTGTAGCTAGAATGTCAGTTGGATCAGGTACAGATCTACAGTTAAGATGCAGCAGATAAGCAGGATATTGATGTAGATGGTTCATAAAGAGAATATCAGAGCAAATGCCTTCGAAGTTTTGAATGTTGCTTGCAAATTAACGTGTCAAATGTAGGATGGTATAGTTGGGTATGGAAATAACAAAATTATAGAAGAAGCTATGATGTGTGCAAATGGAATATAGGAAGAGGGTGCTCTGGGACACAGAGATAGAGCTAAAACTTCACAAACTTCCCCTAAATTTCAATACGTGATTTTTAGTAAGTAATTGATCTGTCTTAATACTAATGCTATTTTATTCTTTTAATCTGCGATTTAGCTATTCCAAATTTTACCCAAAAGTTATTTTTATAACTTTATTTTCTTAGTCTTTGTTCAATTGTTCTCTGAGAGCATCTAGAGGCCAGGGTCCCATTATGGTAGACATGGTAAAACATGTAACAGGCATTCCATAACCAAAACAGTTTACATCTTGATGCGTAAAGCTTTTTATAGCCTTTGCATGTTGTTTTGGATAGCAAAAGGCCTGGACTCCATGAGCTTACAAATTCCCTGCAGATATTCAAGGGTCTCAGGGGAGGAAGAGTTTCTTCACATGAGGCCACCTTCAACTCCGTATGTCCTACCTGATCAAATATGGAATGCAAAGTCATAAGCCTCATGCAGTGCCATTGTGCGGACTTTACAGACTCATTGTTCTCATGGTCTTAAGTAATTCAGACATTCAGAACTATCACACTTTCCAAAAGAGTCAAAGGCATCACCTTTTACTGAGGCCACAACTTATCTTTTCTAGAAACTTCAATCTGTTTTTTGAGACGAGGTGGCAAAAAAAAAAAAAAAAAAAAGCAATACAAAAACAAATCTCCCTCCCCACAATACCTGCCCTCCCCAAATTACTGAAAAAGTAAACAGGCCCATTGTAATTAAATAATTTTAATGTGCCTAATTTCTTCATCTCATTCCTTTCAAGAGACTCTGTTTCTGACAGAACACCACACACACGAAGTTTAGAGCAAGTTGAATGTGAGTCTAGACAAAGTTAGAGAGGGCGAGTTTATGTTTCAAAGTCGTGCTCAAAACAAAAACCCAGTCAAAACCTTAGTCACAGAGATGGTACTAGCTCTTCATAAAGTACTAATCTAACACAGTAAAGAAGAAAAGAATGTCAGGTATATTAGAATTCGCTGCCAAGCAAAGTCATCATCTGCAGCCTAAACAACTATGACGTGATCAACATTTCATGCAGGACTATAGCCAAATATTATCTGTCATCACTCTTTTAGGACTTGCATGCATATTAACTGTAGCAATGCTGCTACTCCTAAGAGTAACACACAGGAACTGCCAGATTGGACCAAACCACTTCATCTAGTCTAAAATTCTGTCTGTTTCCAACAGTGGCTAGTACCAGATGTTTCAGAAGATGATGCAAGAAAGCCATGGTGGACAATTAAGGAGTAGTCTGCACACAGGGAAAACCCTCTGTCAGTTACGGTATGTCTATACTGTCAGGGCTGCACAGATCAGTGCAGTAGGACTGATTGAGCGGGCAGTGAAGACCTGCTCAACAGATCCCGGAAGTGCTCTCTGGTTGACGCAATAAATCCACCTCCCCCTGCCCCCGAAAAGTTGTGTCAACCGGAGGGCATCTCCCGTCAATGCAGCGCAGCGGAGATGCCACAGTAAGGGAGTGTAAGTAGTCAATGAAAGTTACGCAAGCTACATACTCTACAGTATGTAGCTTGCATATCTCCCATCGACGGCAGCCAGCAGTGTAGACCAGGCCTTAGTAGGATTGTCTCATGCCCTGAAGTAGAAGGGTTTATATCCCTTTAGATGTTTTTAATCCGACCTAATATAACTGTAGAGCTTCACATTATCCATGTAAATATCTAATCCTTTTTTGAATCCTTCTAAACTCTTGGTCCCAATAACTTGTTATAAGCACAGACTGACAAATTCACCTGAACAGTTTACAACAATACCGTAAAAAGAACAAATCTTTGGCTCTGTCAGAAGGTTTTGTTTTTTTCTTCACTCAGACATTATGGAAATGAGCACATCAGAAATGCCTCTAAATAAACCCTGTTGCCAACTCAGGTGTTGAACTGGTATCTGAGCAGCAGCTACTCCGTTTTCCCCTTGAAACATTCCAAGAGCTGAACATTCTGAACTATAGATCCTTATCTTCTTCCATTTTAGTCCCTTTTAATGCTTAGCCATGTCTCAGTCAACCCATTTTACAGGGGTTAACACAGATTGCTCAATTTGCAAGCAAAGCTCCAGTCTGCTGAAAGTTCCTTGATAAATTGATGTACATTTCTTTAACTCAAATTCTGAATTTCTCAAACAATATTTTTCTTAAATTGCCTAGCTGTACATATTGATCATCATGGATGGAAATTTTTTTGGTTGGTTTGTATGTGTATGGTGAAATTGACATTTATCCACATTTACTGTTACAAACCTAATCCTTCCAAATTTAATTACAAAAGCCACCTTTAATTACATGATCACATACTGCTTATCAGATACAACATAATATATTGGTTTTTCCCTGTTACGTTAGATACAGAGGCTGAAAAATCCACTATACCATTTCGTTGCAAACTCCAAGGAGTTGTGCACGCACGCGCGCGCGCACGCACGCACACACACGATAACATCTCCAATTATTTTGCATTGTATGCTTAAGTCTGTAGTATGTAAGTACTGTTTCCTTTAGGTTTTTATTATGCATGTATTATCTGGCACACAGAGAACAGTACACATGAAACAAAATGCTCAAATGTACCTCTAAAGCTAAAAAAATAAACAAGGGACCAGTCCTTCAGTCAGCCCATACTGCAGGGTGGGGCCAGAGAGGCAGAGTCACAACCCAGGCAAGCCACAACAGCCCCCATTCAAAGGCCACCTCCTTTGTGAGGGAGGTAACCACTGCCTAATTCTTGGGGCTTCACTGAAGGAACATTTTTTGTTCCACTTTCCACTGGTTCAAAATCCCACTCTGCCTCTGCTGATCTGTGTTTCTGGCCTGAGATGTGATCACCTAATTTAAAATTGTATTGTAATGAGTGCTCACAAGGAGGCACAGGTTAAGGTTGCACACAAGATTTCCTGATTTATAGATGCCTCACCACACAGTCTATTTTCCTAACAAATCTTTATTTAATAGAATATCTGTGTAGCTTTTAGTTTGGATAACAGTATTCCTCAAACATTTCAAACCTGAAAATCTTCAACCTTGAAGATTTATATTTGTTTGACATGATTTGTCCACTAGATTCACATGAATGGCAAATTTCTCTTTCCTTCTGTCCAAAGGATTTTTTGAAAGTGTGCAGCCTTTTGAGTTGCTCGCCATCTATCTGTTTCAGGTCCTACAAACTCAGATATCATGAGCTACTTCCATTTGCCCCAGTATTTAGACACATTTTTGTTTTAAAGGCCACTGGAGGAATATTTCTTACTTTACCAACCATTTCCATTTCAGTTTAATTCTAATATACTATCTTCTCCCCAGAGAATGTTACTTTAAAAAAAAAATCACAATGAAGCAATTAATTCTAGATCTGCTAATACACAACTATTATACCCAACTTCAAGGTCAAAGGATTCATTCCTTACTGCCAGTTCTTCTTCTGCAGTCCCCTTGGACTGATCACATGGTCTCTACATTCAAAGAAAGGCTAAAAGATACACCTGGGTCAGGGTCAGTGTTCTAGGAGACAGAGCTTACCACCAAGTGAGTGAGAACCTCAGCAGCCAGCAGCCTAACCTGGATTCTGATCAAGTAGGTCCTCCAAAACCACGAGTTCCTTGATTGCACAGCGTAAAATTAAAAAGTGGTTAAGCACAAAAGTTCAAGCTGATATTACACCAGATGTAGCGATATCTGGAACAAACAGTCACAGAAAATAAGGCCAAGCAGTAAAATCCCACCAACACCTATGCATTTTGCATCTAACTTGTGCTGGAATCAGTAATAGCTAGATATTAGTCCAGAATGGTGTAATATGCTCTAGAGGTTTGCTGTTTTATTTTGGTATATATTTATATCTGTACCAACCAATTAACTACTATATTTCATATGACTTTTTAATCATGGTTTTAAAGACATATTTAGGCTTTAGTTGATTTAACAGCTACCTATTTTAAAAAAAAAAAACCATACAATCCCCTTGTTCTACATTTTCCACTTAATAAAAGAAAAAATGAGAATTAAAACAGATTCTCAGACATCTTTACTGTTCCAATGCCCTCTGGTCATATTAAACAATACAAGCTACTGAAACACATTTTGTGAAAAAAGTCCATGCTGCAACAATATGACCAGTCGATTACAACAAAACAGCAGGACTATGAAACATTGTATAGAATAAATGCAAGTGTCACAGCTGATAATTACATTGGTTGTTGATCCATCTGTTTGGTTTTTCATATATATATGGATACATTACAGATAATAGTTCTCAACAGTGTTATCTTGGTTTAGTTACAAAAATACATAGTGGCAATGCACTTCAATAGATATTGTAGATTTAACTGCTAAAATTGAAATTCAATAGTTACTTCTTTTTATATTGCTCAGTTCCTAAAACAAGGGTTTACTTAATGCACTAATTATATAAACATAGCAAAATTATATTAGTTCAAAAAAATATATATATGAGACTCCGTATTTTGCAACCCTAGTTTAAAAATTATTTCTACAGATCCCAGATTCACCAAATTTTGAATAAGCACTGGTTCAGGTAGGATATACTTGAATTTATACATCCCTCCAAGCCAATACGATACTAATATCTCTATAGTTACTTTAGGAATTCATTAGTCTTGTAAAAAATAACTTTTTTGTCGAGATATTTAAAAAATAGTTTGCTGTTTGTACGAAGATTAAGAACTACAGCCAAAAATATTTTCAAATTAAAAAAATCCTTATATTTTTATGCTGTAAACACTGTTGGAATATAGATGAAGATAAAAGAGCCTTATTAGATTATCCAGTCCATCTTCCTGCCAAAGCAAGATTATTCTGACAAACAGCAGCCCATAAATCCTCTATAGACTATGACTAGTTGCCACTGAGCCTTATACGAAGAGTTAGCATAAGTAAATAGATAAAAATGATATACATCTTTAACAGAGTAAATCCTTTAAATGTGGATTAGAAGTAGGTTCCTCATTTTCACTTCAATTCACTGCTATAAGTCATCTATCATTGATTCTTTAGATAAAGTTAAACACATCCACAGGTATTTACAGAATCGATCAGGTAACAGATTCAATGTTATGATTAGGAAAAGTGCATCTAATGGTCCACAAATGATATTGGACAACTGGATCCATAAACACATTTACTTCAGTGAATAAATCTTGCAACATTTGTCGCATTCAAGGTAGCAAGCAAAACAATAGTCCCTCTTGAGAGACTACATTAGTTCGACTTTAAATTGCATTCACTTCCCTTTTCCTTTTTCTACCAGCTTTCCCGCACAGCAGAGCAGGTGCTCTAATGGCACAGTATTATACCAGACAACTATTCAAAATATGGCATGCAGCTGTACTGCTTTGCAACATGATTGCATCAGTAGTCCTAAATTAAGCAAGTTTGCAGCAAGATCAATACCTGAATAGGGAAACACCAAGGTGCTACAGTTGCGTTGGTGATTCAGTATGACTCTTCCCCCTGAGTCAATATCAAATCAAAATCCTCTCTGGGGACACTATTTTGCTACAAGTTCTGTCTGTTGGGTGATATATGAACCTGAAACCCTGACCACTTAAAGATCCATGAAACATTTTGCAGGAGCAGCCAAATTCAAAGTCCTAAACTATTCTGTAGAGTTGTCAAATGTTGTTAAAAAGAGGTCACGTTTTACTCGTACAGGCAGATGCATATCAGCAGTGGATAAAGTGATCCACCTAGATAGTTCATAAAGCCACATGGGATCCTTGAGGATGAAAGGCTTTAAATACAAATGTACAGTACTGTGTAAAACTTTATAAGAACCTTTTAGGCTAACGGTACATTTGGAATTCAGATATGGAACATGGTCTCTTCTGCTGAAATAACACAGTGTAGTCACAATGGAAGTATTTACACTGCAGGACAACCTCAATGAGATATGCAATCACCACTGAAATGAAACTACACAGAGATGGCTTGGACTAAGGAGAAAAAGGTGATGAAGTTCCCTTAGAATGATCGGATCATGATTTATTACTCTCAGGAACTACAGGAGCCCTTAGCATGAGGCTGGCAGAAGAAAGGTGAATGATCAAGACCTAGCCAAAACATTTTGATTACAAAATTAGCACTACACAAATTGATCTGACACATTAAATGGATTAAAAACTGGATACTTAATAGATTTCAGAATGTAGTTGTTAAAGGGGAATCATCAGTGAACAGGGGTGATTTTAGTGGCATTCCATAGCTGGTTGGTTGGGAGGGAGAGAGGGAGGGAGGGAGGGAGACCCTACTTAATTTACAATATTACAGAAATTGCAATATTAGGTTTCCTCCACAATTCTGTCAGTCCCCTGGGTGGCTGGGGTTCCCCACCACCCTAGGTATTAATGACTGTAATACAGTTGGTTGCAGCAAAATGTCTAGTTATCAAAAAAATTAGCAGGCATAACATAATATTTGAGTAATTATATTGTTCCAGCAAATTTTTCTTAAACAAACAGGTCTTCTCTGGCTTTTCCAAGTTACTACTTTTTCCTATTACTTTCTCTATCATTTTCCAGTCTTGTCTGCAACTCAGCTACAATTATTTAACAATTATTCTGCAATTCAAGTAGGGCCTATATGTATAAAAATAACACCACTGATCAAATTTGCACATGACATGAATATTAGCAAGGTGGTAAACAACAACAAGGGCAATTTACTGATAAAGATCTGGACTGCTTAGTAAGGTGGGCATAATCAATCACGTGTTTCTATACATTTAGGAACAAATAATGCAAAGAATCATATTTTCAGCTTGTAATACCTTACCTTCCATTCAAATGTTACCAATAAGAGCGTAGCACTATAATGGGTCCCCAAAGCAAGCAAATAATTAAATAAAACAACCATTTTCAGACACTGAAAAGAAGACTCCAGTCAGAACATATAGTTTAAAGTATAAAATCAATAGTACAATTAATATCTTCAGGACAGTAAATTTGTATGTATTTCTCTACTGTCTTTAGAAAATAAAAGTTGATAAATTCTACAGCTGAAAAAGCTGATATCAGCTATTGTCTATGACACAAATGCTCGGTAGTGCAATATAGGATTTCTTTCACTGGATAGAAAGAAAGCTTGTTAAGGAATTACTTGTACTCTTCAAACATTCTATATTCTGTTGCACTGGTATAATTACTACTGTAACATTTTTTAAACCTAATCCCACAAGTGAACAGACGACCTACTACAGGAAGGTCAAACTCTCCTCATAATTTAATAACACTACCATGAACTTTAAGTAATTCTAAAATAAGCTGCAACTCTTATCAGAGGACTATCAATTCAATGGGAATGAAATTCTGCATTAATTCTGGCAAAAAACTCCACCTGTCCAACATTACACCAAGTAAATGCTGCAAAATTGTAAACTGTATAGACAGACTAGCAAAAGATAAAATTTAGGTAGGTAAAATTAGTTATCTTTCATGTGGGAACCTAATGCTCCATCAGTCTAGTACTGATGGGCTTTCTGCATCTTAGAAAGGTAATGGTGGGAAATCTGAAGCCCCTCTTTAGTCAACTCTTGATCTTTTGATCTACAAAATCCTTAGGGCTTCTGCTCTACCTGTGCTGGAAGTACAGATGAATAAGAAGAGTCAGTCTTGGGGATGGACAAATTTTTATTTGCCCCGATATAGTTTTTTAATCCACCACTGTCTCCAGAAATTCTGGCATAAGGAGGACTTGTTGCCTTTCTTCCTTTGTTTCATCTTAAGAAGGTTCTGAGCTAGGGATAGCCATGAAAAAATTCTGGTATTCTGTCAGCTCACCAACCTTATCTCCGCTGATGACTTGGGAAAAGGGTTGTAGAGGTTGATCAACTCTTCAATGGAAGAGGGCTGTTGGACCTCTCTGTTCCTAATGGGTCATCATTTCTTATGATGGTTCTTATTGGTTCTAGGTGGGAACCAAGAAGAATTTAAGGAGAATGAATACTATTCAGGGAAACCTGAACGACCCAGGACAACTTGCATTCACCAGACCTGGGGCTCCTATGATCATATGGCAGGACATAGGAAGAGGAGAAGAATGAGGACAGTCTAGATCTCCTGTAAGGACCCAGGCCCTGAAGCCTTGGGAAACACAGGTTGGGGGAATTCTTCAGAGTCAAAAGGCTGGTTACATATGAAGTCCCCTGACACTTCAGGCCAGGTGAAAGGCAGTGCTGCCACTAAATGCAGAATGCCTGGCAGATCGCTTAGAAGAGCAATTAGGAGCAGAAGAGGGGACTGAGGGCCAGAACATGACTGAGCATCCAAACTTTCTTCCTCCCCAACATGTAGGACACATGGTGACTGCCACAGAAGTGTAAAGAGGGTGGAGAGAAAAGTACAATCCTGGGAATTTCTTTTCCTTGTAACTGGCCAGTTACACTATCTTGTAGCTAAGGTCAGTGTCATCTGAAAAGAGCTAAACTGGCTGCTGTGAATAACTACAAATCCACGTCTTGCTTTAAACTGTCCAAAAAGCTCCTCAGACATCTGTGACCACCGCTGGTGCTCAGTGGGGGAGGGACTAAGTTTTTTGGAGCTTCGTAGCCATGCAGCATCCCTTGATTGAAGCACCTGGTCCCAATTCAACCGCCAGCAGTGTTAAATCAGAGGATTCCTAAATTCCCTTGAAATCCTCTCACTACCAGTACTGCTGCTAAGCTGGAAAGAAAAGACAAAAACATCTGTCTTGAAATGAGGATCCACAGAGATAGTCTTCTTTGCCCTTTTTCAGGGCTATCTTGCACAGATGCAGATTACTGAGCTTCATGTGACCATAACACAAGTCTGATAGCTGACAATCAACCTTTTAAAAAAATGGTAAGGAAAATTTTTCCCCCCCTTTACCTGTGAGTTGTGGAACAAATGCAAAGGACTACTGGGGCTGATGGTACCCATAATGGAAAAGGTCTCTTCATCATGAAGCAAGACAAAACATTTTAAATCAAGACTATTTTAAGAACTGATTTAAACCTTTTTTAAATCACTGATTTAAATCAGACTGAAGCTTTGTAAAACTAATTTGAAAATTCCTGCTATTGCAACTTTAGATTAAAGTTTATAATTAATTAAATTACAAATACTGTTTTTAAAGTGCAACTACTGGTGTAAGATATATCAATTTTTACAAAACTGCCATAGGCAAATAATAAAATATTGAAAAATAAGACCCTAACCCTGCAAACACTGAAGCAGATGCGTAACTTTAAACCCAAAAGCATGGGCTTGAAGTTAAGCAAGGACTGCACATCAGGGGCTAACATGGTATGCTTATTAATAAAATATCTTAGACCTGGTCTTCACTAGGAAAAATGATATGTTCTTTACTCAAGGTAAAATCCTAAGGAAAACAAGGCAGTTTGTAGTTTTCACAAATGTTGAAGACTAGATCAACATGCGAACTCACATGAGAATTAGAAACTCATCTCCAAGATTTTTACCTCGAGTTAGCTAATTCAGATTGAAAATACACCCTCCTAGTGAAGGCAAAGGCAATGAGCACAAGTTCCATTGACTGCAAATGCCAATGGAGGAGTATAGCTTCGCTGAAGTATTTAATCTTTCTTGCTTTGTGGAAGTTCAAATGTTGAAAATGGTGTTGATCACAAATATGGCACAGACTGTTTGCTTTTTAATTGTGTGTTTTGTTTTCACAGAAAGGATGTAAATGAGGGCCTGGAGACTTGCTTTTCCAGCACAAATAAGCATTCTAAGTGTGAAAATTCTTGGTTTAAGAAAAATCTGTAAAATCCGAAATTCTACTAACTGAGAAACTTAAGGAACAAATATAAAACATCCACTTTGGCTATTTAAGATTATAAAATGGGGACCAAAAAAAAAAAAAAAACCAACTAGTAACATGGATATAAAAATGTGATTTAAATGGAAATTTTTTTTTCCTACGTCATGATTTTTAATTTACCTTGATATGAAGCGCTATACATGTCAGATAATTTACACCAAGAAAACAACCCACACACGCTAGGATAGGATCAGATTTGACAGGCGGATGGTCAGTATTGTAAGTTACCTATTTAAGACTGCAGTGAAACAGATTGCCACTGTCACCCCAAGACCAAACAGAAACCTCCCTAGAAGCCCCAGGAAAGATGCACACAAGATAGCTCAACCACTAAGAAAGCATTTTACGTTGAGACTAATTTAATAGGTGTTTTAAAACATTACTCAAAATCTCCCTCAAACAAACAAATTAGGTCTAACCCTGTCTAAGAAACACTTGGATAAGTTTGTATACTGTAATAAGGGGTGGACATACATAACTGACACCTTGGCACTGGAGAATTAGAAGCTATTGCCATTAATATTTATGAAAAATATATCACTGTATTACAACGGCAATTTCCCTCTTTCGGCACTAAGGGAACAGATATACATACCAGACACCAATCAAAATATCAGGAGAAATCAAATTGTTTCATTTAAAATGCCAGTCACATATTTATTAAGCTAAATTTGTAAGCACATTTGCCTTTTTAGTTTCTATTTTTTTAATTTAAGAGTGAATTATACTGTAAGCATGGACCAAATTCTTAGATGAACTGAGCACTCCTCTTCAATGTGATTTACTAAAGCTCAATTCCTTCCATGACTTGTTCCAAGCAGAAGAAATTCTGAAATATAATCATGATCGCCTGATCCATAACACACTAAAAATCAATGGAAAGATCCCCACTGGCTTCAAGAGGCTTGAAAAAGGCCTTATTTACTTGTTGAAATGTAATACACAACTTTGCATTAAACTATCAGGAATTAAACTATCAATACTTTTTGCTAGTGCAGTCTCACAAAATAATTACATATATGAAAGAACTTAAGAAAACAAGGTGCAAGTCTTTTTTATTATTATTATTTAAACAAATAAGTTTAAACTAATATCACAAGCCATGTTTACAATAATTATTTTTAAAAGTTCTCTCTGAGAGAGCCTTTAAGATACACATCTCATTTTCAAGAGAGTCCCAAAGGAACAGCAGTAATGCAATGTTACTTTAGCACAGCAGAAACAATAAAAAGCAGGATACTCAAGACAATGTAACAGAAAGCACACTGAGCAGTTGCAATTTCAATAAGCTATGTAAATCAGGAAACTCCAAATTAAGCCTGGCACAATGTCCTTGACTCACCTCAGATATTATTAGCACTCACAAAAACAGTAGGATGAGATGGAAAGCGTCAGCCTTAAGATACCCATCCATGTTATATCTTGAACACTTCATGTGTATTTTAATATCTTATGTGGCTTTTGGCCAGGTTCCCCACTGAAGTTTAACTATCCTATAGGACCGATCAGAGAACTATAACCTGCATTTCTGAACGGATAGGTTCACAGTAATACATCTTTTCCATCTGTAATGAACCTTCTTTTCTTGGCATAATTCTGAGAACCCATGAATACAAAATCAACAGGTCTACAACTCAAAGCTATGAGGAGCGTCCCCATATGCTGCCAGTCAAAGCCCTCCATATGCTGTCATAGATGTCAGTCAAAGCCCCAAACCGTACACTAAATCTTTCTCCTTTTGTCTCTAATGGGAAGCTTTGACTCAGGGAGGTGAGCTGGACTGCAGAGGTTCACATGCTTTTGGAGGGAGGTGCTTTGTCCGCATCTATTCCCATGCCGTATCACCTACACCTATTTTGTAGAACTAATGCAAGCACCCAATCATTCTCCCAGTTGCCAAAAGCTTACATATTGTGACGAAAGTAGGCAATTAAAATCTTTTGCTCACTCATACAAATCGAGTGCCTCATAGTTCGCTCTTTCCCTATTACCAAAATGCTCCCACATACTTCTCAAGACACATATCCCTGACCCAGTTAGCTGCTACAATATCCCACCCCTAAAATCTGCCTGAGACCCATATTGTCTTATTTCCTGCAGAACCTTGTAAAACTTAAGACCAGCCTCATCAGCAAGTTTAACAAGATGGATAGAATGAGACCTAATCACGTGCGTGAACAACCTATGTACAAGACATAAGCCAATATGCTCCTCAGAGCTAACAGCTATTATTCCTTACCTCAAGTAGAAGTACTGCCCTGTATTTATAGGGCCAAAGGTAGAGTTTTTAACCATGTCACAAATATACTATAGCAGACAAGGCTAGTGCTTGTACATATCTGGCCACAGACTGTTAGATCAAAAATACCATGCCAAGAAAATGATTTGGCATCATTTATTAGTCCAATGATTACAGAGCTAGTAGACATCACCTGGTAGAAGCCCTGCCTGGATGTGCACTCACACCACTATTTGGAACATGGCTTGCCACAGTCAGCGAAACTTCCTTCACCATCTCCTTTCTCCTTGAATTTATGGAAATTGGCCAATTTATCCAAAGCCAAGAGCAAAGCAACAAAGCTAAGATTTTATGGAATCGCTGCTGACCACAGCAGCCGAACTATCCATGCCTTTAAAATATTAGTCATTCAGAGCAGAATGCTGAAGAAAACTAGAGACACTGAAAGGGAGTCTGAAGGAATTAGCATAGGATTGGGCGGTACGACACCCTGCGACTCGACCACTGTACTTCACCTTCCCCCCATTTGTAAAATGGAGATAATGATCCACCTATCTCAGTGTCATGAGGATTGATTATCTGCAAGGCCACTCTAGGTGTTTTGCGGCCCAGAGCAAAAAATGTTTTCAATTCCTCCCTCCTTCCCTCTCACACCCCCACATAAAACACAAAGCACAGGCGAGGGGAAAAAACCATGAGGATTTGGCACTCCTGAATGAAGGCACCCAGGACAGCTGCCCTGCTCATCAGCCCCTAATACCAGCCCTGAATATCTGTACAGTGTTTTGAACAAACAAAACCATTACACAAGTTCTAAATATTGCATTTGCACATGGTTAAGATGAAATAACCTACTAGTATGACCAGCACTGTGTCTGCACCTTATCCCAGTTTAAAGTCCAGACGGAAAGGGTCCAGAATATTAGTAGAGGTGTATTTGAGGAGGACTCTTTACTCTCTTTTCTGTGAAGTATTAGTTGGGACCATAAGGATATGTCTACATCGCACACTAAATCTGGACTCTGACTCAGATTTAAGCCCAAGCCCCCCCATTCATCCACATAGAAATCAGCCTGACTCAGGCCAGAAACCCCCTCTGAACTCAGGTCCATGGACCATGCTATGGGGTTTTGTCAGAACTCAAGTCCTACTGTGACAAGGGTCAAAACCCAGGCATTTTACACTGTGGACACAACTCCAGTCTGGGTCACACCCAAATCCGGTGGAGAGAGTCTACCAATGCTATCCCACAATCCCCCTTGTGTTGTGTTTCCCATCCCTTCCACCCAAAAACTTCACACTTGCTTTCCAGGAACCTGAAGCAACTTCTCCTTTCAAATGCAGCTGCTTGATGTTTAACCCTTCATTTCTACGTGGACTGCTCAACTGGAAACACAGGCCAGCACTAAGAAGTCACCCAGCATCCAGCACACAGCTAGATGGCCAGAGGAATGCAGCCAAATTCAAGTTAACCTCTGGTATGAGGTGACAGAGCGTTGACTTCAGCAAGAGCAAAAGAAATTATTATGTCTACAAAGATATATCTGAGCAGCTGATACCATTGGGGACCGAGCAGAGAGCGAATCGAGAGGATGAAGACAGACTCCTGCAAATTCAAAGATTCTAACAGCACGTCTGGGAACTCCCCATCTTTCTGTAACCTGTAGCAAGCATTGAGCTCACAGCAGTTCTTGGCAATTTGTTGACCAGGGATGGCACATGTAAAATGCACCAAAAAGGCCAAGGAGAATAGATTGCCATGTCATCTGATTATATACATCTTTCATTGGTTGGCACTGAGTTTGGTTAATGTGTTGTATGTTTTGATGGCAGCTGGTCTGCTTTGCTGGTTTTTACTCTGCTATGTAAATACATGTGTAAAATAAAGTGTTGAATTTGCATACAAGACTACAACAGCAAGTTTTATTGTAATGTCAAAAGTGGCACAAACTTTAACAAATGTTAACTGCCCATTCTCAAGAAATTTCATAATAAAAATTTTAAAACTGTCATCACTGTAATCCATAAACCGTGAATTTAAGTACATGGCCAGTATTTACAAAATGCATAACATCTCTTTACGTTTCATGAAAGAGTTTACAAAATTCATAATACATAGAACCAACATGTTTTTTAAAAAACCCAAAGTTGTCCCCACACCGATACACAGCGCAACTGCAAATACCATTTCATTCCCTCTCAGGCATGGGACTGTGCAAACCCAGTATTCGGGAGCACAAAGCATCCCTGATTTCTGTTAAGTGTCTGGATCCAGCACCCTTCATGACAAGTGCATTGTTTGGCTTAGTTTACCCTGTCAGAAATCCAGCAATATCTTGAATCCACTCCTGGAGAAAAGGTTCATTCTTCTCCTTACAGACATTGTGCAGAACACAGCAAGACACAGTGATGCAGAGCGCATTGCGGCTTCCAAATGTTTTGGAGGCAGCGTCAACAAGGATTTCAATCTGTGAAATGCACATTCCACCACCATCCTTCAGCCACTGAGTGTATACATGAACCTTCTTTCGCCAGATCCTCTGAAATCAGGGTACAGTTTCATAAGCCATGGATGGCAACAGGGAATAAGCTGTGTCCCCTAGAACAACAATGGGGACAGTGACTACATTTATAACAATGTCATTTGGTGGGAATATTGTTCCTGCTTAACCATAATGGTAAAATCCCTATGTCTGGAACACCCTGACACCATATGCATGCCAGCGCATTCCACATTAGTGTCCATGAATCTGCCCCCCTGGTCAACCAGGGCCTGAATAACAAAGGAGCCCTTTGTAGTTTATGTACTCATGTCCTCCTTGCGGTGGGCAAACTATAGGTGCAGGAGTCCCATCAATGGCCCTGGCCCAGTTTGGAAAGCCTATTCTCTCAAAGCCAGCAATTATTTCAAGAACATTGTAATACCCACCATCTTTGGGTACACAGAATCCTGATCACAAACCTCTGCCACAACAAGCCCCAAGTTGATCTGCCAACTACAAACTGGGTAGCCATGCACCTGTGGCAGACTGGGGTAGCCAGCCTCCCGAAGGTCATAGCAATCCTCTTCTGGACCAGCATGGCCTCCCCCATATAGGTGTGGCGGCACTGGAGAGTAGGGGCAAGCTGATCAAAAAACTGCAAGAACATCTGCTTCTTCACGCAGAAGTTCTGGACCCACTGCTGGTCAACCCAAGTCCAGATGGTGATGTGATCCCATCAGTCTGTGCTGGTGGCCCTGAACCAGAAGCATTGGTCTACATAGGGGGAAACTGCAGCTAAGGCAATGAGCATGAGCAGCTTCAGCTCAGTCACAGTTGTCTCATCAATATGCTCTGCGAGTCAAAAAACTACCACCAAAATGTCCACCAGCATCTTACAGATGCTACACCTGGCTCCCCAATAGGATTGACAGTATGAAGTGCAACTCTTCCACCAGGTCAGGGTCCATGTTGATGGCTCCGGCTGCTGGAAGCGTGTGGTCACAAAAAGTCTCAGTTGTATGTGATGGTTGGCTAAAAACACTTCTGGCCAACTCCAGCAAGACAGACAGACAAGTTCTCCCACACACAATGAACAAACACTACAGCAGCTAAAGTAGATGAGGGCACTAGGAACCCTGGGGTATAATGGTACCACCCACAGAAGATGAAGTTCTGACCTGGGTCTGTAAAGTGCAGTTTGGACACACCAGCATGGTTGTGAGGCCCAGGTTTCAACACAGTGTGTATGCTGAAGTGCGGGCTTGGAAACACTGAATCTGCAGACTCAGGTTTACTATACTATACTATGTAGACATACCCTAAGTCTTCTAAGACCATTCACAACACATAACCCCTCTTCTTGGTATGAATATGGGTGAGCTTAGACCAGGACAGAAGAGCAGAGTTTGCTGCATTTCAGCAGTGTTATATGTATACATCTTTGTGAAACGGTTTGAGATGAAAGCCAAAATACAAAATTAAAGGTATCAGATGTGGGGTTGAGAGTGAGGAAAGGTAATCTCATTAAATTGTAGGATTACTGATCAGACCAGTGGTTTAAATTATTATCTGTGTTAATCCAATAATGTTGTTCAGTCTGCTAAGAGACAACGCATTCCCCCACACCCCATTCCTGGCCGAATCTCCCCTTGAACGAAGTGCTGTATTCCTGCAGGAAATGAAGCTGAGTCACACTTACAACTGCATTCTGTGATAATATTTATAAACTGCATTATGCCTTTCATTTAGAGGCAGCAAATTTAGTTTGTATGTGAATACAGGATGGTTTATAAATCCCACACTAAAATATTAAGTTAGTAGAGAGGAAACACCATTTCTGGGACATTATATCATACTACATATCATACTGAAACCACGATCCTTCAGTACAGATACAGAGAATAAATTATTGAGATACATATCAACATAGCCAGTAAATTTCTGGAACTTGATACATTAAAAACACTAGTCACGCACAGAAGCATACAGCTCAAAGGAAAGAAAATGCTTTCCTGAGCTCCCATAACTGCAACAGAAGAAATAAAACAACAAATAAATGTAAGAAGTGTTATAATCCTACCACTATTCATGGCTACTCCTGCTTAAGGGAAACATATATACAATAAAGGTGAGAGAGTTAAATATTAATTTAATATACATCACTAAGAACCAACTGCAGTTGGATTAACAATCCTACTGATGACATGATGGGTGTTCCTGTTTTACTCTCAAACCCTCAGATCCCATTATGCCACATTGAATGTTATTAGCAGCATTTTCCAAGACAGAGCACGGCAAGTAGGTATACTGTTTAGAGGAATTTTTGCTTTTTTGATTGAAAGAGGCAACTGAATTAGAAAACTCAGAACAACTATACATTCATCATTTTCCGCAACAATTCACAGTCTACCTGATGTCAGAGGCTACACCATATGGTGTAAATAAAGAAGACTTAACTAAGATTAGAAATGAAAAAGAAAAGAGAGAGTTAGAAGAGATGAAAAAGAGGTGAAGAAACAAAGGGAAGCTGTGAGAGAAGATGTTTCAAGACTCTTTTCACGTCTGAGATTTTTAATGTACTTAAAGTCAGTCAGTAGAACTACTTTCATCTCAGTTGGAAACATTTTATTACTAACCTATCTATTCCTTACACATAATTCTGGTAAAAGTTAAGATATTCATTTACATCACATTGATTTATCCACAAACAGATGCATATTTAAATGGTAAGTATTTCCTCTCTTTATGAAAATGTTCATTTTAATAGTATAGTCCCATGAATCAAGGTTATTTCTTACTGCTATAGACTTCAATCACCCTGACATCTGCTGGAAGAGCAATACAGCAGAGCACAAACAATTCAGGAAGTTTTTGGAGAGTGTCGCTGACAATTTCCTGGGAGGCTAATATGAGGGGGAAAGGAACCCAAGAGAGCTGGCTGTATTTTAAAGAGACCTTATTGAGGGCACAGGAGCAAACCATCCCGATGTGCAGAAAGAATAGCAAATATGGTAGGCATCCAGCTTAGCTTAACAAAGATGTCCTTGGCGAACTTAAAACGCAAAAAAGAAGCTTACAAGAAGTGGAAGCTTGGTCAGATGACTAGGGAGGATTATAAAAATACTGCTCGAACATGCAGGAATGAAATCAGGAAGGCCAAAGCGCAATTGGAGTTGCAGCTAGCAAGGGACGTGAAGGGGAACAAGAAGGGTTTCTACAGGCATGTTGCCAACAAGAGGAAGATTCAGGAAAGTGTGGGCCCCTTAGAGAATGAGGGAGGCAACCTAGTGACAGAGGATGTGGAGAAAGCTGAGGTACTCAATGCTTTTTTTGCCTCTGTCTTCACAGACAAGGTCAGCTCCCAGACTGCTGTACTGGATGGCACAGAATGGGAAGGAGGCGAACATCCCGCAGTTCTGAAGGAACGGGTCCAAGACTATTTAGAAGGCTTAGACATACATAAGTCCATGGGGCCGGATGCAATGCACCCGAGGGTGCTGAGGGAGTTGGCTGAGGTGATTTCAGAGCCATTAGCTATTATCTTTGAAAGCTCGTGGCAACAGGGGGAGGTCCCTGAGGACTGGAAAAAGCAAATATAGTGCCCATCTTCAAAAAAGGGAGGAAAGAGGATCCAGGGAACTACAGACCAGTCAGCCTCACCTCAATCCCTGGAAAAATCATGGAGCAGGTCCTTAAGGAATCCATTTTAATGCACTTGGAAGAGAGGAAGGTGATCAGGAACAGTCAACACGGATTCACCAAGGGAAAGTCATGCCTGACCAACCTGATTGCTTTCTATGATGAGGTGACTGGCTCTGTACATGTAGGGAAGGCGGTGGATGTGATATACCTTGACTTTAGCAAAGCTTTTGATACTGTCTCTCACAGTAGTCTTATCAGCAAGTTAAAGAAGTATGGGTTGGATGAATGGACTATAAAATGGATAGAGAACTGGCTAGAGCATAGGGCTCAACGAGTAGCAATCAATGGCTCCATGTCTAGCTGGCAACCGGTCACAAGCGGAGTGCCCCAGGGGTCGGTCCTGGAGCCGGTTTTGTTCAACATCTTTATTAATGATCTGGAGGATGGGGTAGATTGCACCCTCAGCACGTTTGCGGACGACACTAAGCTGGGAGGAGTGGTAGATACCCTGGAAGGTAGGGATAGGATACAGAGTGACCTAAACGAACTGGAGGATTGGGCCAAAAGAAATCTAATGAGGTTCAACAAAGAAAAGTGCAGAGTCCTCCACTTAGGAAGGAAGAATCCCATGCACAGCTATAGACTGGGGACCGACGAGCTGGGCAGCAGCTCTGCAGAAAAGGACCTGGGATTACTGTGGATAAAAAGCTGGATATGAGTCAGCAGTGTGCCCTGGTTGTCAAGAAGGCTAATAGCATATTGGGCTGCATTAGGAGGGGCATTGCCAGCAGGTCATGGGAAGTGATTATTCCCCTCTATTCGGCATTGGTGAGGCCGCATTTAGAATATTGTGTCCAGTTTTGGGCCCCCCACTACAAAAAGGATGTGGACAAGTTGGAGAGAGTCCAGCGGAGGGCAACAAAAATGATTAGGGGGCTGGAGCACAGGACTTCTGAGGAGAGGCTGAAGGAACTGGGCTTGTTTAGTCTGCAAAAGAGAAGAATGAGGGGGGATTTGATGGCGGCCTTTAACTACCTGAAAGGGGGTTCCAGGGAGGATGGGGCTAGGCTGTTCTCGGTGGTGGCAGATGACAGAACAAGGAGAAATGGTCTCAAGTTGCAGGGCGGGAGGTCTAGGTTGGACATTAGGAAAAAGTTTTTCACTAGGAGGGTGGTGAAGCACTGGAATGGGTTACCTAGGGAGGTGGTGGAATCTCCATCCTTAGAGGTTTTTAAGCTGAGGCTTGACAAAGCCCTGGCTGGGATGATATAGCTGAGGTTAGTCCTGCTTTGAGCAGGGGGTTGGACTAGATGACCTCCTGAGGTCCCTTCCAACTCTAATATTCTATGATCCTATGATTCTATGAACGGATATGTGCACACACTTTTTATAACATTTCAGAAGTTTCAGGTTTCCCAAACACACAAAATCTGGCAAGATACAGAAATCTCCTTGTTTAATATACAAAGACATGAAAAACACATGTAACCAAACTGAATATATTAATCATCCTTAGAAAGAAATTCAGTGATGCAGAAAAAAGGATATTCATCCTAAATCTGTTTTGAGAGCCAGATTTTAACAGTACAGTGCAGGCAAATGAAAATGTCTATGTTCACTTAGCATCAAATCTAATTTTCCTTCATAGCAACAATACATCTATTTTCAACTCCCACAGCCTTTGAAATTCATTAGAGAAATGCCATAATGTAGCTAGTGATCATCACTCATGGCTAATCCGGAAAAAAAAGTCCCATGAAGCTGTTATAACAAATAAAATCATGAGGTTTTTCTAAGATCACTAGACAATGGACAAAACTTCTAGTTTCCTTTAGAATTAAGGCATGTATCTGTACTGCACCATTCTGCTGCAGATTCTGAACCTATTTTTGAACATTAATTCAAAACATTAATTCAATACTAGTAAATCAGCTAATCCAAAATACTTCTCTTTTATAAAAATCAAAAGCAGTATTTCAATTTTAATTCAGTGAAGTCCAGATCTCTAAAATGTGATTGTTTCCCACAATGGATACCCAGATTCACTTAAAAAATTAAATGTATACCTCTAATCCTTACCTGCTATTCCACTGCACCCCTAAAATAACCATAAGAAATTACTTTGGTTCCTGGAAAGCCCAGATTCCTCATCCAATTTGAGCCTCTTGGCAGTGGTCCTAGATCCCAATATTCCAGAAACCAAGAGATGGATTTTGCGGTTCAACCTTTAAAGTGCGCTACTTGGGAAGCAGATTATCACTAAATACCACCATATTTATATTTTACATGTACTCAATCATAATGACTTTTCCAGTTAAAGAGACAAGCATCTGTCTTTTAAACTTTCAGCTAATTGGCTTTCACTATATATTAGCAACAACTGAAGAGACAGAAAAACAGGATTACACATTGCTGTATTTATGAGACACTTTATACAAAATCCACACTTGAATATGAACAAGTAGTTTTATAACATCCCCTTAATTCATCCCATCATACCTAAAAATGTTATAGAAGATACAGAGTAAATATATATACCATGTGGTCAGAAAATTTAGATACATTTGGGATGAGTTAATGATCTGCTAGCAGCCTTAACTTTTGAATTTCCTTAACACTGTATGTCTTACACATAAAAAACATCATTCCGTTTACTATCTGGGTAGTAAGTATCTACTACTAAACCAGGGACTAACGCAAAGACAAATGGAATTTTAAAATCTAACCAAAACAAACCCCTAAAGTTCACTACGCTCTTGCCCAATCCCAGAACTTTTTTCTCCATTCCATGCAGTGATTCTTCAAACAAAAAAGTAAATAAATACAAAGAAAAGGTTTAGGTACTGAACCAGGCCAAATAAAATTCATTTTCACATTTGCAAGCAATATTTCTAATAGAATCCACAAACTGTCAGGGCAAAAAAAGTTCTCTCAAATTCACAGTTCCAAATAGAATACCAGGTTTTATATTTCCTTCCTCATAAGAAATGCTTTTACTTATGGCAGTAAGATATAATCTGCTCCTCTTCTACTCAAAGCAAATGCTTTTGATGGAATGGTCCACCTTGAAATTCAGGAAGTTTCATATTATCTAAACATTCTTCCAGGATACTGGTGTAGAAAAAACCCCCAAAAAACACATTTTAGTTCAAAATGGACACTTTTGAACTAAAAGCTGTCTATAGTTCCTCTCTTTCATTTCAGAGAGACAGAAGCCATGAAGGTAAACAAACTGTGAAATATCTAAAATGTGTTTTCTGCAGAACAGAGTGCCCTCTTCTCTCTCCACTCCCAAACCTTGCTTCTCTTAATAGGGAATAGTAAAGTTAGAGAGCACTCCGTGTTGTCAAAACATTCATTTGCGCAGAGTAAGCACTACAATTGCTACACCGAACGTTCATGAATAGTTTCCCTACCTCCCAAGGGAGAGGAACTGAGTCAAGTAAACACCCTCTAAAATGTCTGGGATCAGTACTGGAATTGTACATTTTATTCAATTCAACCATTATCAGCAGAGATCTATTTCAATAAATCTGAAGTAAATCATATAATACTTGTGTCCCATTATACTCATCTAAATGGAAGAAAATAAAAAGAAGACAATATCCCCTGGCAGCCTTGTTTGCCATGATCACTGAAATATATACCCTCTCTGACGTTTCCAAACAAGGCATTTAGAAATTCAAAGTAGCAAATCCAAAAGGGGCAACAAGCCCATAATACACACAGCCACATTGATGCAGGGTTGCCAACCATCCGTAAATTTACAGACAGTCAGTAAAAAAACTGTGTCATTTTAACAGTCTGTAAATCCATAAATAAATGAAAATGTCCATAAAACTGGGTAAAAATAAAACATTGTATTTTGACATTGATTGCCAGCATTCAGAATCACTTTTTGTATCATAAAACTGATCATGACTTTATCAATTTCCTGTTTTCTATTATTGCACACGCCCAAAGAACCCGATGGATCAATTAACTGCAGCTAAAACAACTGCATAATTCCAAATTCCTGTGTACAGAATATCACGAGTGAGTACACACTTTTGTGGCATTGTTGTATTGCTTATGGCGTTTTTAGCGATAAAAGTTTACGTGTTAGTAAAAAAATTTAAAAAAACAACAACTTCAGCTCTTCATGTCAGTAAAGACTAAATGCAAAGTTGGCAAGGCTGCGCTGATGACAACACCTGCTCACACAGCGCAAGTCAAAACCCACTGCAACTAGGCTCCGTAAATAAAAGGAAAACTGACTCAGTGAATGAGATCCAGCTACGGATAGCTCATCCTAGGTCAAAGGCGACAAAATCAAAGCCAGGCTTGTCCTGGGCAGGGATGGAGCTTTAAATGTGCACAAAGAGCGCGGGAATGCCCAGCCCGCAACTTCACAGCGGCGCTGTCCCCAGTCGCCCCCCAGCCAGATCGCTGGGATAGGGAAGGGCCCGCGGTGAAGTGGCACGGAAATGCAAGCCAACCCTGCAGAGGAAATGCGATTTCCAGTGTGTGAGTTTCCGAGAGGCAGGGCAGCTCCCCTATTCCCACTCCCACTCACGCAAGGCCTTTGCTGGAGGGAACAGACGCGCCTGCCCGCCACCTCCCCCCGGCTCACAGGGCAAAGGGCTGGAGGGAGCCGCGAGCTCCGGCAGGGCAGAGCTCACGCCTGCCGAGCTGCCCGCGGCCCGGGTGCAGACAGACAATAAGCCCGAGGCAAGGAAAGAAAGGGCGCAAAGGCTGCAAGCACGCCCCGGGGGAGGAAACGCTCCAGCCGCGGAGCGGTGCCGGCGGCGCCGGCTCCGGGGCTCGCCCCGGGAAAGAACAAACTTTTGCAAAGTTGGAGCCACGCAAAGAAAGCGCAACAAGCGGGGACGCGGGGAGAGAGGGGGCCTCACCCACGCCGTATTTCTCCTCCCTCTTGGTGGGCACCCAGCGAGTCATGGTGCTGGGGGAGGCTCCGGGTGGGCTCGTCAGGCGCTGGGGGAGGAGGGGTGGCGGGGGCAGCCGCCGAACCGGGGTGGGATGCGGAGACTCCACACGCCTAAGCCGCCATTTTCCAGCCGCGGGACGGGAAAAGTTTGCTCCTGCGGATGGAGAAGTCATGTGGTGCGGGCGGAGTCAGCCTCTGACTGGGACGGAATCCCAACCCCTGCCAGCCCGCCCGCCCGGCTGGAGTGGCTGCCAGGCAGGCGGTAGGCTGGGGAAGTCGGGATAGCCCCGGCCGGAGTGAGAGCGGTTCTGGGGCTCCCCAAGGGCCTGCCTGGCAGAAATGATCGCCCAGCACAAAAACCAGCCTGCCCCTGCCCGGATGGACCTCCCCTCAGATAACCAGCCTGCCCCCCAACCCAGCCTCCCATTGCTGCTTCTGCCCCCAACAAACCTGCCCCCCAAACCTCTCTGTCTCCAAGAAACCAGGAAAGGAAACGCTATATCTGTCTGGATCCTGCCAATTTGTGGGCCCAGGCCCTGCAATTTATACCATCATAAACAGGGAACAAACCTAGCCCCTGTACCAAAAAAAATCTGAATCCCTATTTGACCCGGAGCATAAGCACTGCATAAGCCCACAACAGGCATGTGCTGGTTCCAGACAAATCTTGGCCAGAATCCCCTACATTATGAGCCTAAATAAAGAACGAATTTAGCTGCTCCTGTTACACCAATACATTCTGGACCCTGGCATATCCCAGTGCATGAAAGCCAGAAAGAGGAATTATTTTGGGGCACTTCTAAGGCCAGTTTTATACAGGAGGTCAGACTAGATAAGTGGTCCCCAAACATTTCCTCTCGCGCCCCCGCTTACCAGCAATAGAATGTGTTCGCGCCACAGCCCTGCCAGGAGTGGGAGCTGGGAGCCGAGAGCAGGAACCTGCAGCCAAGCTGCGGCCAGGATCAGGTCCACACCGTAGCTAGCGCAGGGGGCCAGGAACGCATATCTGCTGCTGTGGCCAGGGGCAGGGCCAGAGTGGAGATGGGGGCAGAGTGAACCTGGGTGGTGGTCCCTCTTTGCCCCCTTGTGAGGCCACACACACCCTCTGCACCTCCCTTTGGGGGGCATGCCCCACACTTTGGGGACTACTGGACTAGATGATCATAGGAGTCCCTTCTGGCTTTAGAATCTATGAAATCCAGATCTGACACATGGATCAATTCTTGGCCTTAGCCTTTCATATTCTCTGGCATGGATAGAGAACAAATACTGTATTGCCACTCCTACTGCACTAAATAATTGTGGGCTCTGGTGTATCCTTGTGCACAAGCATCACAAAGATCCACTGAAACGGTGTGCTCATGCCCAGGGATGTGTAGCCCATAGAGCTAGCCTGTTTGTTTGCTTATATATCTTTTCTTATGCATTTGATTGATTGTTTCACCGTTTCTTGTTTGTGTTATGGCCAAAAATACTCTAATACAAATCTATAAGCCTGTTATAATAAAACAAACAAACGCATAAGAAAAGACATATAAACAAGGAAGCAGGCTAATCCTATGGGTTCCAGATGCAACAGAATTCAGAAATTTATGGTGCAGTAGAAGCGGTCACACTGGTTCCCTTTTGGTGCCATGTAATTTGAGTGATGGGGGATGAACACTGGATGGATCTGGCAGGATTCATAAGCCAGATCTTGGTTTTTTGGTTTGCTTGGGGACCAAAACGTTTTGGTGCAACAGGAAGAGCTAGATTTCATCTCTATTTAAGCACTGGCATTCAGGGGTGCAAACCAAAATTTGTCTGGATCCAGGAAGATCCAGATATGGAATCTGGTTTTTTACAGCATTCATGCTTCCAGAATGTGTTGGGGTCCAAACTTCTTTTGGTGCAGTAAGAATGGCTAGATTTCTCTATTTTGATGATAGAGTTTGGTAAACATCTTGCCATGTTTGTCCTTCCTAAGAAATCAAGCTACCCCCATCCGTCCCATTGATAGAAGACCCAAGCCCTTTAAGGGTACGTCTACACTGCAGATGGGAGTGAGCATCCCAGCCTGAGGAGACAGACTTGTGCTTGCTCAGCTCAAGCTAATGCACTAAAAATATCAGTGTAGAATTGCAACTCAGGTGAGAGCTCAGGCCAGCCACCTGACCTCAGACCCAAGGTGAGCTTGAGATCCCGAGCTGCTGCTCTAGCTGCAACATCTACACTGCTATTTTTAGTATTTCAGCTTGACCCAAGCCGAGCATGAGTCTGTGCATGCAGCTTGGGAGGCTTGCTCCCAGTTGCATTGTAGACATACACTCATTCTCCTAAGTCAAGGCAGTTGAGTTAGACAGTGAGCCTACATTCTACTCTTGTGTTATTCCTACAAGTAACCATCCTGTATGCTTCTTGTCTATTCAAAGCAACTAAAATCCTTCCCTTTTCCCTCCAAAAGCCATCTATTCCATGACTATAAAGACTGGAGATCAGCCCTCCCAAACCCAGAGTTATGGGGACTCTCTCAAACTGAGGGAACATCTAGCAGTTATTCTGTGTGTGAGGTGTTTCAGTTATGATGGGGGCAGGTGAATAGAAGAGCTGAGCTTCTTTATCCTCTTCCCCAAGTCCGAATGCTCTCAGAAAACCTAAGAGGCAGCATACTTTCTTACTGTTTTGCTTTACTAAGAAAATAATGTGAAAAAAGCTGTGGGAAATTAAACAAAGCTAAAGAGATAAAACTTGGAAAGAAATAGAGAGGGGACAGGCAAAATAGCTACAGAAAGTCTGAATGGCTTTTATTCTGCTACAAAAAACTTGACAACGATAGGACCCTGGTGCGCTGATGCCACTGGTCATGCTGACCACTACTCTCTCATTGTTTCCTTGCACTCCCCTGTCTATCTCTTTGTATGCACTTGCTATCTCCTGTCATATATAAATTGTAAGCTCCTTAGGGCAACAACCATCTTTTTGTTCTGTGTTTGTACAGCACTTAGCACAACAGAGTCCACCTCGTAGGTACAATGATAATACAAATAATAATAAAACTACACGAAGGATAATTTAACCTAATATTTTAAGAACTAATCCCTTGCAGGGGGTCAGAAAGAATTTTTACATTCAGTGCATTTTGTGTGGAGTCACCTGCTGAAGCATTATTGCCTACTGCTGGGACAGGGTTCCAAACTGTGTATCTATATCTCAGTATCTGATCCACACAGCAATCCATTTCTTTCTAATCTTGCCATACTCCCTCCCTTCCATCTTCTTTGTGCTTTGTTTCCCAGTCCAGACATATGCTGAACCATAATAGAGATTTCATCATCTAGAACACTGTCTGCCAAGGACTAGACTGAAACCCTGAATCTCATTGCTCTTGTAATTAAACACAAACCTCTAGAATTCAAAGGTCATTGCACTGTGTGGAACCACTCTACCCTCAGGCACTATTCCATAGGATGAGGAGATCAAATGTTTTTCAACAGAAGTCTCATGGCTCATTATCTTTATCCTGCAGTATTGTGTAAATGATTACAGTCCTACAAGGACAACTTGTAAATGAGAACTTTAAAGGGTTCATATTTTGTAAGATGAATCAAATCAAACTGAAATACTGAAACAAGTGTTCTTGTTCCATTTAGTGCATCTTATCCTTATTTTTCCATGCAAATGAAAGAATAAATAAAACAGAAGTGCAGTACAACACTAGTATTCATTTTTATGGATAAATATTTTGCAATGCTATACAGTCTATAGGTTGTTCCTCTGGTGCTTCTGTATTTGTGGAGGGAAGCTGCAGAAGAGGCTGACATCTGAAGGCACTGTCAGTCGGTGGCTCAGAGATCTTCAAAACTATTGATATAATAGTCTTTTCTAGCATTTACAGTGATTTTCCATCAAAGTTTGAAATGTTCTAAGTTGACAGATTTTCCATACCTGTACATAATATGTTTCTACATACTCTGTATATAGTAGTATAGTTCCAGGGGGGTAGCCGTGTTAGTCTGTATACAGCAAAAACAACGAGAGTTCTGTGGCTGTATTACTGCATCTGAAGAAGAGAGCTGAAGTCTCTCGAAAGCTTATGCCTGCAAATATTAAATTTGTTAGTCTTTAAAGTGCCACAGAACTCTCGTTGTTTTTTCTGTATATAGTGTGCATTACATATCATCCTAAGGCTCCATCCCACTGCTAAACAGTACATCATATGCAAGATTATCTTTAAAATATTAAATTAAAAAATAAAACTTAAATCAGTGACATGAAAAGGGAATCAGTGACAATGTCTGCAAGTTTTACAATATCATATCAGCTGTTTGAATCTGCAGGTTCTTTATAAATGCACCATATAAATTTAAGGGTCAGCTCTCTAGCAGTAATAGAACATCCTTTTTAACATTAACTCCAAGAGATCCTCATGCAGCACTCGGCACCAGCAGTATTTGAAATTCTTGGCAGAGGGACTGGAGATATCTTTTGAAAAGGATGAATGGAAACAGATCTATTTGTCTGAGCCAAAAATCTCTGTAATAAATAAATAAAAGATACCATATAAATGTACCAGTATAATCAAGATATATATTACACTTACTGAATACAACTGTATAAAGTGGATGTTTGTTCTGTTTCAGTTAAATGTCACAATTTTCATAATAATTTATTTCACTTTCCTTGCCGCTAAGTGGATTCAGCATTTGTGGGCAGATTAAATATGAAATTACTCTATCTGCATAGTCAAGTCCCATTGAAGATATGCCTCCCTGAAAGTGTCATGGAAGGCCAGTAGATTCCTAGCTTTGCATAACTGTTTTGCTTTTTACTTTCAATAAAGATATCCTGTTAGAAATTATATTGCACCCAGATTAGATAAGAGCAATCAGTTTTTACACCAAGATTTCCACTTGCGGTGAATGACTTCTATGCACAATAATTCTCTGTTTCATTCTCTGATGAATGGCTGCCTTTGCAACCTTGTTTGGCTACAGACATGGTAAGAGATTCATACTTGATGAACAAACTTTTTTCTTTTATATCTTAGTTTAAAAATATGATGTCTTGATCCAAATCAGAGATCAATTATATGAATATTCTGTTGTACAACATTACTTTAACATTTAAGCCCCCTCTTTCAAATATTTGTGCACATGTTTGATGTTAAGTGTGTGAGCAGTCCCACTGAAGTTAGAAGCTAGGACCGCTGGCAGCTGAACAAGTTAGAAAAACCTATAGTCTGTTCTAGTCTCCATCAAGGATGAGCAGAGAGAAGCAAGGAGACATAAATGACTTCCTGTTGGCCTCCGATCTTGGCTTCATTGAGCCTAAGCTTTGGCAAAGCAGAGAATATGGATCAGCATCTGCGGGTGATTATATTTCATACTCTTCCAATCTGTCCATGTATTTTGAATGTCTGGCCATTAATAAATTACATTCATTTGAATAGTCTGTATTTCAGAGTATCTGTATTCAATAACATTTTTCTAATTTGAAATTCTTCCTCTTTTATCTTTGTAGAATAATTTTGTCTGTCTAATGAATGTGTTTATGTGTTCTTCACCAACAGAATATCATTTCGGGGCATTGCCATAATATGTACAAAAAGTACATTTCCCATTTGTCAATAAAAATATTTTGAGGAACTAGATGAATGATATGGTATTTTTAAAGGATTATAATCCATTCTGTGAACTTTGTGTGTTAGAGTGTAATATGGTGTTTAATATCTTTTAAATGTGATCAAATAGAGGAGCACCTCTCATTTCATTCTGTTGTTTCCCAATCAATGTTTACTTCCTTCTCATAATAAATATCAAAATTCAGTGGAAGAAATGGATGATTTTAAGATTAAGAGGGCAGAACTGTGAGGAGTTTTATGTTAAGTATAAATGTTTGAAGGTCTCCTAGTAATTAGGGTTTTCATGAGGGTTTCCAAATAGAGGTGTCTTTGGAAGTATGTGTGCACCAGAGCCATAGCCTAGATTACACTCTTGTGTCTTCTCATGTGTTCTTGGATAAAGGTTTATCCAAGAGACTTTTATAGTGTTATTTAATGGCAGACAATCAGTGAGAGTCTCTTCATTTCTATTTGTAGGAGAGCTATGCACTTGATCATGCCAGCGGACACAGCCCACAGGAACTCTGCCTGGATGAGTTAACCAAGGGAGAGGAACGAAAATAGGCCCCACAATCACAGACCACCTCCCCATCCAGCATCTTCCTCCTAGTTTTATAGATGGCCACTGTGCCCAGCACCAGGAGGAGGTTGACAAAGAGGTCTCGCAACTTTGTGGGGCCACAGATGGGGTGTGCATATACCAGGAAGTGTGGGGAACAGTGCAGCCAGAATCTTAGGAGAAGGTTCTGGAGAAGATGGAAAAGAGGCTTCAACCTAGTGCACTCTAGGTAGATACACACCAGGGTCTCCCACATGCCCAGAAAGGGACAGGTGTCAGGGAGGGGAGTGAACCATGCCAGATACATGCCCATCCTCATGGATCCATGAAAGAGTCACCAACTAATATCCCCAGTGGAGCATGGAACCAGGGTGGAATACAGGCTGGCCCACCGGTTCCTTACTCTCCATGGATGGCAGTAGATAGGACACCAGGGTGAGGAAATGAATGGTATAGAGCACAAGTGTGTACAGATGCTTCTTTGGCACAGTTCTGAAATGAACCAACTGCAAGTCTTTCAGCCAGCTGGGTTACGGAGGGGTGGGGCAGGGGTGCTTATAGGGCAGGGGCCCAATAAAGTCCAGGCTAAGGGTGTTGAACCGGTGCCAGAGCATGGACAGGACCAGCTGGTACCTGCAGGGTAAGGCACCGGAGCAATCCTGTCCACCTTCGCAGACGCTCAGTCACCCTGCCCTCCAAACCTTGACAGTTATCTGGTGGGGAGGGATGGGTGGTGGAAAGGTAAATGCCCAGATAGAGCAGCGGACCTGCATTCCACCGAATGGCCTGAACCCCAGGTGGGCGAGAGCGTGCCACTGAGTAAATAGTTTGGCAGGCCTCCGTCTGTGCCTGGTTGCCCGGTCCTCAACCACGAGGAATACATCACTGGCATACGCTGACAGGACCACCCACAACTCTGGCTCACGGAACATCAACCCCGTCAACCTCCTATGGAGGAGACTCGATGACCAGAGTATACAACTGGCCTGACAGCAGGCAGCCCTTACACATCCCATGCCCGAAACTGACGGGTTCGGTAAATATCAGTCAGGTTCGGTCAGTTGAACTTGACTAAACACTCCACAGAGGCATACAGCACCTGGAGAAAACTCACAAACTGGGGCCTGAAGCCGAATGCCTGCAGAGTGGCCAGAAGAGACCCATGATTGACCCTGTCAAACGCCTTCTCCTGGTTCAGGGACAGGAGGCTGAGCAACAGACCATCCCTACACCCAAGCTTGAGGAGGTCATGGACCAGATAAAAGTTATTGTTGATGGTACAGCCTAGGTCGGTGTAGGTCTGGTCAGGGTGGACCACATCCACTAGCATGGACCCCAGCCGCAGTGAGTTGGCCTTTGCTACGACCTTGTAGTCTATGCTGAGGAGAGAGATGGGACGCCAACTCCCAGTTACGGAAATCTCCCTTCTTAGGCAGCAAGGTTAGCACAGCCCATCTGCATGACTACGGGAGCATCCTGCTCCCTAAGGACTTGGCCAACCCAGACGATGACAAGGTCCAGGCTGAGGATGTCCCAGAATTTGCGGTAGAACTCCACAGTCAGTCCATCCATGCCTAAAGATTTATTAGTGGACATGAGAGAGGGCTTCCAAGAACTTGGGCAGAGTGAGAAGCAGCTCCAGCCGGTCCCGGTTGCCCACACTGACTGTCGGGAGTCTGTCCCAAAGCACCTGGCAGGCATCAGTATCAGTCAGATCTGGGGAGAAGAGACTGGTGTAGAAGGTCTTGGCTCTCCCACACATCTCCACCAGTTCCTTGAAGGAGGTGCCATCATCTGCCAGAAGGCAGGTGACTTGCTTCTTGGCCCCCCCTTTTTTTATCCAGAGCATAGAAGAAGCAGCAGCCATGCATTTTCCTTTGGGAAATGGATGTGGGATCGAACAAAGGTGCCCCAAGCCCAATGGTCTTCAAGGGCTCAGAGCTCCTCCTGCTTTTCCTGGCGCATTCCGCAGAGGGATGAATACCCGGTGCTGGCAGCTAGATGCCCCTCCAGCTCCAAGACTTCCTGCTCCAGCTGCTCTATCACCACATAGTCACGGCAGAAGAACTGGAAACAAACCTTCCCCACATCCTACCACTGCTGCACTGAGGGAAAGGCGCACCTCTGCCTTCGCCAGGCTAGCCAGAACTCCCAGAAGGACATCATGAAGCCCACAACCTCCAGCAAACTATTGTTAAAATTCCAGTAGGCTGGCCACGGCCACTCCATGGTAAAAGAGGCCGTCATGGTCACCAAATGGTGGTCTGAGAATAGGGCCGGTCAGATGGAGGAGTGGGCCTGTGAAAGATGAAAGCACGATAAGTAAATGCAGTTCAACTGGGAGTGGTGTGACCGATCAACCTCCATATTGACATAAGTGAATGTGGAGTCGCCATCCAGGTGGTGATTGCGCCAGACGTCCACCAGGAAGTGATGGTCCACAATCTCCCTGAGGATGTCCGCGGCAGCCGGGCACCTTTCAGTTCCTGAGCGGGCCCGCACTTTGAGGATGGTATTAAAATCTTTGCCTAGGACCAGGCACTCACGAGGATCCAAAGAGCCGAGGAAGGTGAATGCCTGCTGAAAAAAGTGCATCCACTCCGGGCCTGGTGTCGGGGCATAGACATTGATGAGGGTCACTGTCAGCCCGTCCGCACAGGCCCGGCAGTGCAGCAGGTGACTCGGCATGATTTTGGCAATCCCCAGCACCTCAGGCCGTACGTCGGGAGAACAGGGTGGCCACCCTGCCCTAATGAATGGTGAGGTGACTAAAGTACACCATGTCCCCCCAATCCAGCCACAAGCTGGCTTTGGCTACTGGGTCTGTTTGGGTCTCCTGCAGGAAAATCACAGAGTACCTCCCTCCCAAAGGAAGGAGAGCACCTGGCACCTGTGGAGACCCACCCGATAGCCCCAGGTATTTAATGTGGCAAAAATAGTTAGCTTTATCATGAGGGCTGGGAAGGATCCTTGTGGGCAGGAAGGCTGCTAGCCCCGTCAGACCCTGCAGCAATTTGTGATCTACCCTGAAAGCGATCAAGGAGTCATAGAAGCTGTGGGCCCGCTGGTAGGTGGCTTTCTGCTTCCTAGTCCCCATCCCCTTCCCCAAAATGGCTCTCATGGACTGGAGGATGAGATGGAAATTCCCCAGCGCTGGGGACTGAGCTGCACCTTACCCTTAGAACCACAGCTCGTCCCACAGTGAATCAGGGGTAGGGGTCACAGACCTCCAGTCGTCCTAGGGCTGGGTCCCTGAAATCCCGCAGCCCATAGAGACTGGCAAATGGGCAGACCCCTGGCACAGCGCCTGTGATGCTGGCACCACATGGCCCATATAATTCCCCGGCACGAGGGGCAGTGAGGAAGGGAGAACAGCAGCCCCAGGTGGATCGGGAGAGGGAAACACAATAACTGCCTCTCAGAGGCTGTTGAGCGAAAAGAGGAACAAGACAAGCTCAGGGGCGGCAACCATATAGGAAGTAGAAGGGAAAGGGACAGAAATGGCAACAGGGTGGGATCAAGATCAGTGGTGGGAACAGGGCTGGGATCAAGGGCCCTTGCAGCTAGGCCACCAGGGTGCTGAACCACTTGAACAGACACAGGGGTCAAGGGAATGGTTGTGGGAAGGGGACCCTCTATGATGCCAGGCTCAGGCACCGTGATGGGCTCGGCACCCACAGCCACAGCAACAGGCAGGAGATTGCCTGAATCTGGGCCCCCAGGTGGGAACGAAGGCAGCTGCCCTGCCTCAGAGGTGGGTGCACCCAAAGGTTCAAGGCCCAGCTGTTCAGCACTGTTTGTTTCCATAATGGGCTTGGCCATGGATGGGGTGTAGTCTGCAGCCGGAGGATCCCAAGAGCACCCCGGAAGCAAGAACTGGGACAGCAGCCTGGGGAAGGGGAGAGAGAGAAGAGGAAGAGGCAGCTTGATGAAGTCATCGGCCAGACCAAGACCTGCTGGTAGGGGTCACCCTCCCCCTGGGTAACTGGGGTCAGACCCAGGGCCTCAGTCTTGAAAATGGAGTGAAAGTCCCGACCCGCAACCATGGAGTCCTCCCTGTTAGCAATTGAGGCAACATCTACCTCGGCGCCGATGGGGGCCACAGATGAAAGGGGCAAGGGTTGAGCCCCCACCTTCTGTTTCTGCTTCCCCTGAATAAGTACCCTCTCCTCTGTAGGCCCTGTCTGACTATGCACAGTGGCAATAGGGCCCATCTGCTTGTCTGGGCACGACGAAGGCGGGCTATCCCCGGGGCCTGAGCAGAGGCAATGGCAGACAAAGTAGGAGAAGGGGCAGCAATGGAGACCAGGTAGCCAAGGGCACCAGTGGTAGCAGGGCTGGCACCCTCCTGGGTCTCAGGGGTCACATGCACCCCTGAGTGCTGGGTCAGGGGGCAGTACCTCCGGATGTGACCTGTCACCTGGCAGAGGAAACACCAGGCCTCCACTGAGGAATAATACACCCATTACTGAGCCCCCTGGTGGGGCACTAGAAAGGACCCCTTGAGGGCCTCCCAGTCATGTGCTGCTGTCAGCAGCTGGAGTTACATCTGCAGATGGAATGAGAGGATATGATGGAGGGCAGGGTCCTTGCAGCCCAACAGGAGAGGGCTAATAACAGAAACAGGCTTCCTTAGGGCGGAGAGGAAAGGCAGAAGGGAAGCATTGGGGAGGAATGGCAGAACAGAAGTAAAAACCAGTCCCATATTCCCAGATCCTCTAGTGGCTGGAGGGGGATGTAGAGGCCCCCACCACAAGGCCCTTTTCCACCACCTCCTAGGCAGCAGCCTCAGATGCCAGGAGGAAGATAACCATAATCAATGCCCACGCGTAGGTCTCCCTGTGGGGTGATGCAGACACCAGGAAGCACCAGACACTGTGCTTCCTGGTCAGGGTCCTGACCACTAGAGATGGAACTAGAGGAGGCGGTGGGGTGCAGCCACCTGGGTGTATGCTCTGGGGGCCAAGATAAAGAGAGGGAACAGCAGAGGGAGGCGGGCCATGGTTGATGGAAGGGCCGTGGCAAGGGGAGCAGCCCCCGCCACAGGAGGCTTTGTCCTCCAGATGGGGCTCTTGCCCTTCTTCTTCCCTTGGCCCTTTCTACCGGCCAAGGGGACTCCCTCACAGGTAGTGGAGATGGAATCCATGGCAGCAACAGCATCTATATCTGTGCCCGCCACTGCCGCTGCCCCAGTGGGGGTGGTGGCAATGGATCTAGCAACAGTGGTTGAAGTGTTAACTATGGTGGTGAATGGAGAAGCAAGCGGGGGGGGGAGGGGGCGCAATGGAATCAACCAGGGGGCCCTCTTCCATGGTGTCCCCAGCTATCTAAGGAAAGGGGATGGGAACAGGAGCAAGCACTGGAAGGGAAGCGCAGGGGAAAGGCTAACCACTCCTCCTCCCTAGGCTGCAGGCAGGGAAAGAAGGTGCCAACAAGGAAGGGTCACAGGCTCCTCCAGCTCCACTGGGAAGAGGGGGCTATAATAACTTTGGGGAGTGCAGTGAACAGGGGGAAGCAACAAAAAGGGGGGCAGGGGTTCCCAAGCACTATGGGGGCATGAATCAGGTGGGACAGGGGAGGAAAAGAATGGGTTGAAAACAGGTCTGGGACAGGGCAGGAAAAGGCACACAGATTCCTAGGGGCTAAGGCAATTGGGCAGGCAATGAACCAAACACTCAAGAGCTAGGGCAGGCACACAAACTAACAAAAGAAATCTCTAGGAAAGCAGAGGGGGAGGGGGGGGGGTAGGGCAGGGCAGGGAGGAACAAACAAAGAGGTCAGCAGCAAGTGACTAGGGCAGGTAGAAAAGGGAAAGGAGGGCAAACTAAGAGTGGGAGGGAGCCCACTAGCCATGGGAGAAAGGGCAAGTCCAAGGGAGGAAGGAAGGGCACATGCACCCACAAACATGGTCTCTGTGTGCTGCTGCAAACAAGTCCTGGCTGGCAACAAGGCCAAGGTGGACAGCCAAGTCAAGGAGTAGAGGCAGTCCCAAAGGGTAATCTGGGACCCTGGAAAGGGGGTGGTGGAGGGGAATAGATAGGTTAGGGGGAAGGCTCCCCCCCCCCACAACAGTAGTTGCCACCACAGGCTCAGGAGGCAAGGGTGATGTAAAGTTACTCAGTCCAGTGGTAGTGGCAGCAACATCCCCTTCACAGCATCCAGCAGTAGCAGCTCCACATGCTACTGATGCTGCTGTTCCTTCTCCTGCAGGGGTTAGCAGTATTTCCTCCAACTCAACAGCAGCAACAATGGGGGCCCCACAGCTAGCAGGACAGGTCTGACCCAGGGGACTGCTGAAAGTCAACAGGTAAGCCTACCCCCTGCTCACTTAGATACTAAGCAGTTACCCAGGAGGAGCTGATTGGGGTAGTTATCTAATCAGGCTAGTGGGTGGGATAAAGAACCAAATAGGCCATCCCCACGAGTCTGATAAAGCAGCACAGGAAGGAAGTACTAGGGGAAAGAGATGGAGGGAGGAAGAACATGAATGAACAAGGTTAGGTGAGTTTAATCATACAGTGGCCTCAGTCAGAGAAGGGAGAGCCTTATTTCTCTCGGGTGAGAAGAGGGCTAAAAGTGCTGTAGATATTGTAACTAGACTGTTGTATAGAGACTAGTGATATTGGTGGAAGAAACTTGAAATGAAAGATTACTAAGTGCACGCATAGAGGACTTGGTATAGTTTCTACAGGGAAAAGACAGGAGCAGATATACATGGGGATGTTCATTGCTCCATAAAAGGGAGGATATTAGACTTTTTAAGAAAATTTGTGTAAAGGTCACCAAATTCTGAGAGTAATTTTAATATTTCAGGCAGAAATGTTTAATGAATGTATGTATAAAGTGTTCTGGATTCTAAATTACAAGAAATTCAATTACTCAATGCTTATGTCAATTGGCCTTTAACCTTTACTTGAAATCAGTGGAACTACTTATATGGGTAAGGATTCTACAATCAGGCCTCAAACAATTATATAAATTACTAGTATAGCCTATTTGAAAAGGTAAAGTAACTCATTAACAGTTGGTCTTTTGTTTATAACCTGATTCTCTTTTTGCAGTAACAATGAGCCAACAGAATAGTATTTTATGCTCTCACTTTAAGAGACATAATGTTAACTGTTTAAGTGATTGTTGACATTTTTTACAAGCATGGGACCGTCTTATTCAAGATCAAATAATGCATTCCATTTACATAGTTTGAGAGGAATTCACCGAGAAGAATGAGCAAAACAAAAAAAGCTTTATAAAAAGCTAGGAGACTGAGGCTATGTCTTCACTGACGGCGACAAATTTGCCGCCGTCAGATCGACTTCTTTGGATCGACTGAGGAGTCAGTGAAGACCCGCTCAGTCGGTCCAGAAATCGATGTATTAAGACCACCTTCTCAAGTGATGTAGCGCTGCATTGACGGGAACGTGGTTCCCGTCGGTGCAGTGAAGACAGTGCGCAGAACAGAAGCAGAGAAGTCGACGGGATTTATGCAAGTTTTTTGCGTAGCTTGCGTAACTCCGGTTGACTGCTGTCAAATCTCTGAGGTAAGTGAAGACAAACCCTAACATGCAGGTAAAAACAAGGACTCTGTTTTCAGAGGACCATGTGTTTTACTATATAAATTCTAATTGACTCAACATTTTTAAAACCAATTATTTAAATTTTTCAAGCTTAAGCATCAAAAATGAAAAACATTTAAAGAGTAGGTAAAGAGAGATTATGTGAACTATAAGGTATGCAAGTAAGGTCATTGCTCATAACAAGCTAGATAATGACAAGTTAGAGTGCAAGCTCAAGATGAAAACATGCATTATCCTGTTAATACTTAGCACTTTAGATTCTCAATCTGTGTGAATATTACCTCTTTCTCTCTCTCTCTCTCTCTCTCTCATATGAAGGAAAGTTTCATCTGTATTTATTGCTGAGACATAGCAAAGCTAAGACCAACATTTTCAAAAAGGGCAGGCACCCAAAAAATTGAAGAATCTGAAGTCAGAGACCACTTTTTTAATACTTTTGACTAAGTGACTTTCCTAAGGCCATGCAAAGCATCATTAGCAAAGGCATAGTTAGACTTCAGGAACTCCTAATCCTATGTTCAGTTCTCTAGAATGTGTTCCCCATGCTCTTTTATTGTCACATGAGTTGGCAATGAACAACCAAATGCTATAGCTGTTTAAAACAGTTTCAAGAGACAAGGGATTTGAAATGCTTTCTATTCTGTTCCATATAGGTTTTTATTCTGCGTTTAGCACTGTAGTATCTGAGCATCTTCCAGCAGTGGAGTAAGCCATGTGACTACACTTCTGTCATGTGGTGTTTGTTCTCTCATCTTGTCCTCGGAGAGAAAATTGTGTGCAGTGGAGTGTCTTGTTTTGGAATCTATCTATCTATACACACGCTGCTGTGTGTTTATATTAGAGGAGATAGGTCAAATAAATGTGCCTTGTGCTTGGCCTGGAAATTTTTCTAAGCACCTAAAATTCAGGCTTTGCAATGCTCCAAGTTACACCACTTAAGACATTTTTTGAATCCTGACCAAAGGCTTCTGTTCCTGATGTATATGAAGATGTAACAGGGTGGCCTGCCCCTTTAAGGACCAGGAGGCCTAGGGCTAGCCAGCCCTGTTCAGTTAGCCCTGCCTGTGCCATAATTAGCTGCCTGCCAGCTTAAGGGGGCAGGACTAACTGGGGTCAGGTGCCAGCCTGATGAACACCTGGGCCTCATCAAAGGGTAGAAAACTTAATTTGGAGGAGGAACACCAGGAAACTTGTTGGAGTTATGGTGCAGAAAGCAATGATTTGAGGCCTTGAAGATGCAGATGTAGTTGAACGGTAGACTAGACGAGCAGAGATTGTGAGGGGAAGTAGCCTGGGTGTTAGGGCTCTGTCCCAAAGCAGAACCCCTTGCTTCCATCATGCTGTCACAGTTACAGGGTGAGTAGTGCCCTACACCTCCTTTCCCCACCTTTTCAGCCCTTCTTGTGTGACAGATTTTGCTACCTTCACCTATATCTGGGTGGAACCATGTGTCTCTACCACTCTCAGACTAGATGCCAATGGGTCAGCCCCCCTGTTTCCAACTGTTAATATGACAGCTCCAATTGTACTTGTAAGTGCATGTAAGAAACTTCCCTCTGAAAGCAGAGAGAAGAATTAAAACAGTCCATATACATCTGGTCTCATCTAAACTTTATCCTTTTCTTGCAAGTTTTGGTAGTTTCTGTTAGCCCCATTTTTTCCCATCTCTGGGCTGAGAGAGAGAAGCTTTTCCCCTGTGGTTTTCTCTCGCAGTGTCTTTTGCCTACCCCCAAGCAGCTGCTGCTCATTCACATCCTTTTTCTCTCCAGGTTGGGGTATTTAATTGTTTGGTGCCCACTTCATCCTAGGCTCAGGTCTGGGAAAAACGAACTGCTAGCCTGGAGGGTATTTGTCCATTAATAGCTTCCCCATTGTTTCCTTAAGGACCCTTGGTATTCTGTCCATGGTACCTTATTTTTTGTCATTGATTCATTTTCTGTTGTTTGCCATGAACAGCATGCTTTGATTAATTCCATGCAGTCATAAAGCACAATATCAGACAGATAAACTGAGACAAAGAAAAAATATAGATAACTTCCCCATTCTGCACACTGATGAATAAATAAAGCTGATATTCAAATATGGGAGTAATTAAATCATCCATATTTACAATTTAAAAAAAATTTGGCCTGTGCAAAAGAGAAAATGGCATAGAAAGACATTTTTATTTTGAGCTTTTTTGACATAAAAGAAACCCAGACAGTTATAAGAGATTTACAAATGTTACAGCACTATTTATTGTGTCTCATCTGTCTTGGTGTGTGAGGCTTGTAATGATTCTGTTAGGAAGAAGATTCCTTCAGAGAGTTAGCATTAAGGGTATCTGCTAAGTGGAAAAAATAGGTGCTGTGCTCCTTGAATTTGTTTAAGGTGGTCTGCTTCTAAAAACATCTGTCTTAGGCACATATGTTAAAATGTGCAGAGGGAAAGAAAATAATCCAGAAAGCTGCAGAGCATTGAAAGCCGCTGCATTCTCATTTTGGTGTATAGGGTCGTGGATGCAAAAACAAGTGAAGGATAGGGATCCATATGGTTGATGGCAGAATTTTGTGTGTCCCAGGTCAGATGCAGAGAGAATTTTCCACAGTGAGTACAGAGCATGTTCCCATCTGTGCTGCTGCTGGCTGCCTGACAACGAGTACTGTGACCCTTCTGATGGGAACAACAAAGGGCCTGATCCAGTTCCTATTAAAGTGAACTGAAAGGTTCTCATTGACTTCAATGGGAATGGGGTCAGATCCATAGTGCAGAGGCATACTTAGTGCTGCTAATAAAGCAGCATTAACTGATCCCTGTTTTGAGATGTAGGGAAGGGGGAACACGCTGCACAGAGTGGCTGTTGCCTGGCTCTTCATTTCCCAGGATAATCCCCTTTCTCCATGCAGCTTACTGGCCATGTAGATTTTCTTCAAGAAAGAAAGCAGTCAGTAACTAAAGAAGTAGGAGTTAGGACAGTATGTGTAACTGCTGCTCCTTCCTGCCCTGCCTGTCACTATGCAGTGTTTTCTCCTTGTCTTACTCCCCTGTGTTCTACACAGTGTGTGAAGTATAAGGGTTTTTGATACTGGCTTCTAGTTAGCTGGAACACTTTCTAGTTGTCAATTGTACAAAATAAAATCCCTCCAAGTACTCCTGTCATGTTTGAAAAAGGTCACTACTGTAGTTTTGATACTATAGCAGTACACTTAACTTGTTCAAATATATCAGGCCTGCTCATTATCAGCTTTCTTTGTTTACTGAGAGAATACATCTGCACCTTTAGCTTGCCAAGTAGGTGCAAGTGCTTTGGGAGCTAAAGGTTGTGAATTGAATACCTCGTGCTACAATTGTTGTATATTGTTGGTTGACAACTATACGTGAGGCCAAGGGCTATTATGAAGGCCATATATTCTGGAGGTGTCCAAGAAACTAGATTTTTCTAAAGTGGCATTTGCTCAGTATTCTAGCTTTAAACAATGGGAGTTTTCCTTCCGTATGGTTTATATTTATGGTTCTTTTGTTCTTATGTTGGGTGCAGGGTCTATTGGATTGTTATGAAAATGTCTGTTAGTTTCTTTCAGGCACAAAGCATGGTAATTTGAAAGGTCTGGAAGCTTCCTTGGTGAGGCTGACTAAGATATTACCATTTGATGGCTGTTCTGATGGCCTACTGTATATGAAAGGAGTTGTAATCTCTGTCCATTTCATGGCGGAGAGCCCTTGTTATGAAAGCCACTGTCAGAAATGGTATTGCTTTGGATAGTCTGAGGTTAGAAGCCAAAACTTGGATGACCATAAAGACTCAGCTATTTCATTCTTAGCAGTGATCCTTCTAGGAAAATGTTAAGGCACTTTTATTGTGCGGTGATTTATACTGTTGTTGCCTGTGTTCTGTTTACTTTGGCTTCGGCACAAAGCTCACTGAAGTCAGTGGAAAGACTGTCATTGACCTTAATGTGCTTTGGATCAGACCATGCATAAATTAGCTGAGTGTTGCATTCTGTCTAGTACCTTTCATAAGCACTAAACTCACTTTTTACAAATATTGCTAGATGTGAAAATTGCCGTAGGCTATGTTCGCTCTATAATGTTTGCTCTGTAATGAGATGTTTTTATCCATTCCTGTTTTTATAACCTTCAATAATGAATTGTTAATATTCCTTTTTTAATTTGTAACATGGATATACTTTTTCAATCTCTTCAAAGCAAAGACAAAAAGAAAATAGTAAGGCAGTTTTAAAAAGATGAAATAGTTGTATGGTGCTGAGCTGTACATCAAAGCCTGGTGTGCATCTGTGCCATCATGTCCCTTTCTTTTAGAGTGATTTCCCTTCATTCCCTTTCCCTTATTTATCTTCGATCTCAGTCCTCACTTCCTAGGAAATCTATTGAGGGTGGGACACAATTCACTTTGGAGCTTGTCATTTAGTATTACCTAAATGACTAAAGCAGGGTCAGTCTTCTCAGCAGGTTGAGCTTATTGCCTCTGCAGAGCAGACATGTCCTGCTGGACTAGGAATCAAGGATCAAGTTCAGGATCCAAACTCAGTTCTTCTGTGGGCAGCACAGATTAGATGCTCAGCTCACTGCATTGAAACAAATATTAATGCCTTGCACAAAATTGTGACAGAAGATGATCTCTGAAGATTAAGTTTGGCTCAGAATCAGAAAGAAAAATGGTTCTTAAAATGACCTCTCAAGTCAAGGCTACTCACTGATCTGTAGTGACTTCAAAATGTCTGCTATGAGATGGCCCAATTATGGCTGAATGGGACCATCCTGCCTTGAAGGTCTTTACAGTAGAGTTCCCCAGCACATAGAGTGCACCTACTGCTTCACCCTTCATATTACACCACCCATATTACAATGCCTAGTGAGCTCTGATTATCATTGAATGGTGGATAGGAGGGTTTCTATAGCTCTGCTGCCTCTTCAATTCTTCTTGTCTGCTGGACCACACTGCCTGCCAATGCCAATGTCACTTTAAAATACAATTTATTAAACTTTTGAATTTGAGAGTCTATATTTTGTGCGTGAATTCATCTTTGTGTGATGGCTCTCAATACTGTAAAATTTTAAATTTCTATTCAACTTGAGAAAAAAATTTTTTTCTAAAAGCTGGTAATGTATTTGTGTGTTACGCCTATCTGTGTTTGGGTTAGATGTTTGGTTCTCAATCAGGGGTACACATACCCCTGGGGGTACGCAGAGGTCTTCCAGGGGTACATCAACTCATTTAGATATTTGCCTAGTTGAAAAATAGGGTACATAAAAAGCACTAGCGAAGTCAGTACAAACTAAAATTTCATACAGACAATGACTAGTTTATAGTGTTCTACATATTATACACTGAAATGTAAGTATAATTTATATTCGAATTGATTTATTTTATAATTTATATGGTAAAATGAGAAAGTAAGCCATTTTTCAGTAATGGTATGTTGACACTTTTGTATTTTGTCTGATTTTTTGTAAGCAAGTAGTTTAAGTGAGGTGAAACTTGGGGTACGCAAGACAAATCAGACTCATGAAAGGGGTACAGTAGTCTGGGAAGGTTGAGAACCACTGGGTTAGATAAACAGAGACAAGGATTGTCTCGTAAAATTGTAATTTCTCTTTAACAAGCCACATTGACAGGCAATTATTCATGGAGGCTGTTCTATGCTAAATGTTTTTTCATGCTGTGCATCCCTGTCTCTTGATTGCAGGAATGTGCTCCTGTGAATTATAATTATAAGTAAATACGAACTGATATGTTTGAAATAACTTACTAGAACTTCTGTTTCTCTGTAATTTTGATTCTGTTCTCCTGCATCATTTTGATACACATGCTCTGAAAAAGGGGATTTAAAGGGAAATTAATTCTTAGGAAACAGTTGGCATTTATTGTAAAATATTTTCATTATATTCCTTTACTGGCATAAATTTTGTTAATGCTTTACTTTCAGGGTAAACACAAGTGGCCAAATTCTACCCTGAAAAGTCTATTTCCTTACCTGGATGTAACAGAGGGTGAAAAAAGTCTAATTCCTTTCTCTTGCTCTTGTAAATCAGGAGGTTCCACCGAGGTTCTGACACAAAGGGTGAAATCCTGACCAATTGAGGTCCATGAGAGTTTTGCTGTAGGGTTAAAGTCCTGGCCCCACTGAAATCCAAGTGTTCTATCATTCTGAAGAGTTGTGTTATGCCAGCTATACATCAGGCTTGAAGGCTGCTGTGCATTGTACCAGCTGCCTGTAGCCTCAGGGGGTTATTCTAGTAGCTAGGGATTATCGGGATGCAAAGACACCTTATTCATTCAATGATGGTTCATGATTATCTGGTCAAATGGTGCTAACTTCATGTTTACTAAGACGCATTAAATATAACCCAACTGAAATACATAAATACTTTCCATGTAAGCCACTACTACATCATTGCTGAAGGGAAATTGCAAATGGGATGTGAAGACGCTCATGAGACATTTTGTGACTGTAAACGTGCCCTTCTGGGGGCAGCGTTGGGGTTTCCCCTCCGAGTCCTCTCTGGAGGGGGACCACTCTTCCTGACTCTCCCCGGTGGGGGGGAGTCTAGTCCGTCGCCCCGGCCCCTAGGCAGGGCGGGCGAGCCAATAGTCCGTCGCCCCGGCCCTTAGGCAGGGCGGGTCAGGCAACAGATAGTCCAGCGCTCGGCCCGTAGGCAGGGCTGGAAAACAGCAGTCTAGCGCCTGGCCTGTAGGCAGGGCTGGCCAAGCAACACACAGTCCAGCGCCCGGCCCGTAGGCAGGGCTGGCGAGGCAACACACAGTCCAGCTCCCAGCCCGTAGGCAGGGCTGGCGAGGCAACACACAGTCTAGCGCCCAGCCCGTAGGCAGGGCTGGCGAGGCAACACACAGTCTAGCGCCCAGCCCGTAGGCAGGGCTGGCGAGGCAACACACAGTCTAGCGTTTCGGACGGTGAGGAGGGTAAGGTTCTCCCGGGGTGGCTCGGGAAGGGGGACACAGGCCCACCCGTCTCCACTGCATCCTAGTCCAGGGCCCTAGCAGTGGCAGGGGTACCTGTCACTGCATTGGCGGGGCTCCGGCCACAACACGCCAACCAGGTGCTCCATACTCAGCCTCTGTTTAGGGCTGTCCCTGGGCTTCTTCCTCCCCGTACCCACAGGTACCTGATTCCTCCAGGTCGCCGGGATGTGGTAGTCCGATCAGGCCCTCCTCATCTACCGGTGGCAGCTCGGGCAACTCCATGGGCTCCTCCTCAGATGGGAGTTCCTCCAGGTCCTGCAGCCCCCAGGCCGCCGGTAGGGCCAGTAGGGTCTCCGAGTCCCAGGCTCGGTGCTGCTCGGGTCGATCCTCGTCGGGTTCCCTGGCAGCAGGAGGCCTGGGCGGGTCCTCCTCTGGCTCCCAGGCAGCGGGTGACTCCGGGGGTTCCCGTCCGACTCCCAGGCAATGGGGGACTCAGGCAGGCTCTCCGTCAGTCCCCAGTCTGGGGTTGAGACCAGCCTTTCCCCTTCAGTGGGGGCTTCGGGCCCGGCTCTAGCGTGGAGCCGCCAGGGAGAGGCATCCTTTTCCCTCAGCCATCCCCACCTGACTGAGCTCACAGGCTGGTGTTTTAAAGGCCTGGCCCCGGCTTCCAGTCAGGTGGTGTCCGCCTGGCTTCTAAAAGCCTGGCCCCGCCTCCCTGCTTCCGGTCAGGTGATCTTCTCTTGAGCTCTAGCAGCCAGGGTGGGTTTGGTTCTCCCTCTGGGTCTCTCTCAGAGGGGAACCATCCCTCCCGGCTACAGTGACCCACAATATGAAAACTTTGAGAACTTTTGTTTTTATATAAAGCGTGAGAAATACTGAGGAAACTATCTGTTTACCTAAGGTAAAACTAGCACATTTTAAATGTGACCACTGTAAACAAATCTGGTCAATTTAACAATAACTGTGTATCTGTGGTGTTCAAATACTCTCTGAAATGGCATTTTTTTCGATTATTGCCTAAAATGGAGAGTTTAACTAATCTGAATAGTCTAGGTTATTAACATGCTCCTAGGGCCTGACTTTCAAACTCACATCTATTTGAATAAACGAATAATATACATTATATGCCCAAAGAACTTCTCTTGTGGAAACAGGAGACCGTAAAGGATCAGGATATTCAAATATACTGCTGATTACATTGGTTTTTATTTATTTTAAAGTCTGGTTAATTGAGGCATGTTACATCAGAGATATCCCTTTCATGAAGTAATACTTCTAGTACCACATTCCAATAATTAGCATCACATTTTGGTTCTAGCTCAGAAAAGTATGTAAGTTTATATTTATAATATAAAAATACCTGACACAGATGTGCTTTCTTGAATAGGGATGGACTTAAGCACGTGATCAATGTTACTCCATGCTTAAATACTTTTGCAGCATTAGCGCCTTAAACTGTAGTGTAAAGTGGTGCCTTTCTTTTTAGACCAAAGACTCAGGTATCTCAAATAAGGGGGGAAAAAAGATGTTTTTAAAAAGTTTAATGCATAAATACCCTTTCCAGTAATATTTTAAAAAAATTCATTTGCTGCATGAAATAAATGCTGAATTTGTACACAGTTCTAGTGAAAACTATTATATATTAAAAATTGGTACTTGAAACAGATACAGAAGCTCAAACTTCAAAATGTAGATCTAATTCTGGAACATCTGAAGTGTTTGGCTCTAAAGGTTTGATTTGGCCCATTGTGACAATATGTAACATTTGAATCTGGGTCTGGATTTTTAACATTCCCAAAGCTGAGAGACATTTGGATCTGGAATTTTGTTTGAGCCAGACTAACATGCCCTGCAGTGGTGGACAAAGTTATCTGTGTGTATACAGTATGTTCTATCACAACTAAAACAGCACCTTGGGATTCTTTGCCATTGGAAGGCACTATATAATGTAAAATAGTGGACCAGATTCACGTCAGTGGGCCCAAGGTATGAAAACTGCTTCCATATTTGCCCCTGAAGACAGCTGTACCTGAGAGGAACTCTCCCCTGAAAGTCGATCTCTGCTGCCCCCTTTGCAGCTTTAATGACATCTGGGGGACTATAGGAGCCCTGTCAGAGAAGGCAGCCCTGGAGAAGTCCTGATTCAGGACATCTTTTGAATAGCCTACCCCCACCCTTTCCTGGATCAACCCCATTCAGTTTGTGGGCTGTGCCTGCCAGTTCAGCAAAGCTAACTTACATCTTAGGTTAATTCTATGCATGCATAGTGACAAGAATGTACCATTCAAGAGAAATCCTAGCAGATGTCCATCATTGATTTGAAAGGAAGAGAGTGTGTGACAAATAGTTTTGAAACATAACCAATGTGCAATATTAATTGTGTTAATTTAGGAAAAGACTGTTTACTCATGGAGAAACGCTACTGTTTTGGATCAGATTCTGTTTCGTTACCATAATTAGGCATATAATTAAATATTTTCACTTCACAGCCATACTAAATTAGGTTAACATTTAAAAAAAAAGAAACCACCATGTAATTATACTATTTTTTGTTAGTGTCAGCTTATCCTCTAAAATACAAAAACAAGCTGCACTATAAAGAAGCATACGGAAAACACGACAGTAAAAATATCATTTTGGTTTTCTCAGAGCATAAAATGCTGCTTCCTTGCATGAGAAAAACTAGATGCTGAAATGTCATGCTGCTTCATAATAAACATAGTTCTATAAGGTCATATAATGGACAGCAGTGGCAAAAAGGGGTGTGTATCAAAATTTTATTTAATTTAAAAACCAATCTTACATTCTTTTATAAAGAAAAAAATGTTTTTAAATGAATTATACAATTAGTGGATGAAGGGAATGGACTGCATGTAAAGTACCTTGACCAGTAAAGCATTTGACATGGTGTTTCAGAAAACCTTGCTTGACAAATGAATTCTAAATGACTTGGATACAAACACTATTACAAGGATTAGTAAATAGTTGAAATCATGTAATAAATACCCAGCGTGAAATCCTGGCCCCACTGAAGGATTTTGCTCCAAAAAAAGCAGTTGGGGTTAGTGAGATGCAACGGCAATCAGTCAGACCTCACTTTGTTTTGATTATATGTGAAAAGGAATAAAGAGCACATGAATTACAGTCCTGGTTGGTGAAATATAACCTTTTGCCCTAGGCTAATACAAGAGCTATTCATCCTGCATTTGACATAGTGATCACATAAATTAATCTCCATGTGGTGAGGGAAGCAGCTACTGGTTTTCCACTAATTTTCTTTTTCTAATATGACTGAGTCACTGCGTCTCAGTGTAGGAACAACATTTGATGGGGCATCTGACAGCATGTGTTGAATGTCAACTGCTCCTTCCAAAATTGCATCATTTCTAAAGCTGAGACCATACAGAATTTGCATCTTGTGGTGTCCTTACTAATATCCCAAAACTTCTGATGTTGCGTTATGAGATGGGAAGATACTGCACATCTTAAACATAAAATTTTTTGATCTCATTGATGCTGGTGTACATCAGGAGTAACTCCTTTGAATCAGGCTCATTAGTGTTTTAACTAGCTCTTGTGAATAGTAGTGAAATTTATTGACCATCTATTCAGCAAATTAAACAGAATTACCACATGACACCAAGTGTTAGAGAGTGTTTCACAGTGACAATAAGAAACAAAATTTTAAAATAGCTATTTAACTAAATGATCCATTTGTTGAAAAATGTGTTGACATTTTGAGCCAAAATGTGTAAAATGGAAAATTTGGTAAATATAAGATAAGAGGAAAAATATGTTGGGGGGAAAAATGCTCTACTTAAGCCAAGGAATCTACAATATTGCCCTGATATTACCAAACATGAAAACTTGCTTCCTTCAGTTTCTGTAGAAATTCACTCTTTGACCTCAGTCCTGCAAAGAGTTAAAGGATGATAGCACATCATCAGCTCTCATGAGATGCTTAGCACTTTGCAATACCTGTTTTATTGAAGTGCCTATCTACACCCGCAGCAGTGAGTCTCAAAGCCTCACTCAACTGACCTGGTCTCTTGCTATAGGCCTAAAATAGCAATTTAGCTCTTCAGGCTCATGTTGGAGTCTGGGCTCTAAAACCTGGTGATAGAGAAGGGTCTCAGAACCTGGGCTCCAGCCTGAGACCAAGCATCTATGCTGCTATTTTTAACCCTGCAGCTCAAGCTCCCCCATCCTTAGTCAGTTGACTCTGGTTCTGAGACTCTCTGCTGTTAGTGGATTGTGTGTGTTTGTTTTTTTAGGGTCTTGTTTTTGTTTGTTTGTTTTTGTTTTTGCTGTGTAGACATAACCTAATAGCCTATACCAACCTCCCACCCCCAAAACACCTTTTGTATTTATGGACCTATTTAAAACCAAAATATAGGAAGAATCTCTCTTCTGACTTTTTAATTGACAGCCAGCTAACTATTGAGTCTTGTTTCTTGAACTTGTCTCATCAAGAAATAGAACTGACTTAACTTCTTAATTGATTGGCTCTTAAAGATAATCTGCAATACCTGACAAATATTTGAAACGATAACACCTAACAAAGACAGCATAAGTAGCCTTTTTCAGTTTTCAGTTCATTTTTATAGGAGCTAGCACAGCAATAAAAGCTTTAATAACTTGAATTACATACTATCGGAAGTATGATATCAAAGTTCATAAGACTTAGAGAATTTTGATAATTAGTTTAGTTTGTTAGATAAACCTTTTGCAAAGTTAAAATACAATTGTGACATATTAGAAGATAAATGTATTTAGATGTCATGATAAAAGTAAGTTTTTTAGTACATATCATCCCAGTCATCTATTTGTAAAGAAATACACTCCTTAAAATTTATTGTTTCTTTCCCAAATATAAGGTCTTAAAGATATGCAACATTTCAGAAGCAACTGGGAGATTTGCCCACCAAAATTCTGTATAAACAATATACTTTATGGACTCAGTAAAATCCAACTAAAATCAATTATGCATTGTCATCTTTATCTCTGGAAATTATGATGTTGCTAAAGACCTACTTTCATGAATCATGTAGGTGTAAATTCCTAACTGAATGAGTATATGAAAACAGAACATAATTTTAGTTCATTCATACTTGTCATTTAACTCTTACGGCCCTACTTAGTTTTTGCACATAGGTGTATCAGCACTGATCCTGAAGACTGTTAATAAGGATTGATGTGTATACTGACCTTTGTATTGTGGAAATGTGTAGCCTTATATTACTTTTTGGGTAAGAGGTAGAGATTTTGGTGTATTCACAGAGGACTAGGATTTTCAAATATAAAATGGGAAATTAATATTTTCATCATACAAGTGAATTTTTTATTGTAAGCCAAACATGGTGAATTGAATCTATAACTTGTAAGCCACGTGTGAAAATGGACTTAGCATTGTGCTATGTTTTCTATTTACATTCTTGGAGAAGTAAAATTCCACCCCCCCCCACACACACACACACACACACACACACACACACACACACACACACACACACACACACACACACACATGGGAATTCCATTAAATAACACTGAGTTACTGTAAAAGAGTAAACCTTGCTTGGAATTTTAAGGTGCACCCTATCTTTAGGCTTTTTATGAAAATTGAATTTTCATGAGCCAACTTCCTCACTGGCATTAGTGGGTGTAGCTCCATTGATATCACATCAGTTGTTTGTTTGGACAGTGAATGTAACCATTTTGTGTTAAGGACAACAGCCTCATATTCAAAATGTACCTGTAACTATCAACCACAATAGAGAACTTCATATATAAAGTGAAAACAGACTAGTTCAATTTGAATTCGCAGATTGGAAGAAAATCACATACAGACAAATCCTCTAAATACAACTTTCCCCCACATTATATACTCTGGGCTAAATGCAGCATACAGAAACAGCACTGTCCGTGCCATGTCAGCTCTAGTAAAAGCTGGTCCAAAACTGTGTGAATGTGGTAAAACAGTATAATTTGCACAAACCTGGCAGTCAGAAGGAAGTTGGGTCCCCATATTTTATTTACATCCATCTCCTATTGCCTTTCCTACCACACACTTCTATCTACTCTGTGCCAAATCACAAGCTGCATCATTTTTACAGTTGCTATTCACATTTTCTGACCAATTTGCACAACATGTAACCTGAATCCTCATTTATATCACTACTGAACTTGGCCAAGAGACTTCCATGGGAATTGCACCCAGTTACTCAAGGCTTTAACTTCAACAATCTCACCCTCTTCCTTCCAAAGACAGAGAACATTTAAAAAAAAAACCACAACAGGTGTTTTGGGGACATAGTTGGAAACAATTTAAATTAATTTAGTGATTGTAATTTTGGCAGGGATTAGGACTCAAAGTGAGTAGACAGTTTTGGAAATTCTGTTTTAAGTATTACTATCTATTCATAAATATACTGTCTATATTTCTATAGTTATTTCTACAATCTCCAACTAATTCAGTTCAGTGTTAGGTACCATAGATCCTGATCCTATATACATTTGTATTACATTGTGTAACTTAATTACAATGGCATTACTCTTGATTTACACTGGTGTAAAAAAACATTGGACTTAGACCTCCACATCTCCATCCTTAAATAAGATGATGTGTGACAGCCTCCAGCAAAAGGGGATTGTTCTGCTCTGTGGCTTGTAGCAGGGCGGCCTCAGTAACATTCTATTTTCTGTGCCGCGGCTCCTCTCTCACCTTTGAAAATACTTCAGGATAAGCTGTGAGGTATTTGTGATGCTCACAATGATAGTGCAGAGCTGAGCGGGCTCCATGTCTCTCTATCAACAGTGCGAAAAAGCGTTTGCAGCTTGTTTGGGACAAGAAGGGAGGGGGAGGGAGCATGTTGCATCATGGGAGGACAACAAGCTTCCCAAAAGCCTCTGTGGCTAATTGCACTGTGGGATAGCTACCCATGGTGCACTGTTTTGAATGTTGACCCAAGCGTGGAGAGTGGGGATGCAAGAGCCCAGCACAAGGAGCATGGTGTGATCACGCTTGTGCGACTTTTAAAATTTGCCGGGTGAAAGTCGATTTAAAATAAATCGACTTCAGTCTGCAGTGTAGACATACCCTACTTTTCTGAACTCACATCTCTGCACATCTGTGTGACTCTCATGGTCAGCTGCATTAAGGGCCATCCAGAACGAGGGATGGAAAGCAGGCAGTTTTCGAGGAGTCACGCACTGCCTTACTTCTAGCTGCAGCATTATTTTACTATATGCAAAATGAGCTCAAATCCTAGATGATGAAACTTTCATCACTCTTTGCTTTTCAGTTCAGTCCCATGCACGCTTTGGATTAGTCTGGGAATTGCCACACAGGCTACAAAACCATTATTTCTAGTAATTGTTGTGTCTAATGCTACATAAGCTCAATCCAAAGCCATTGAACTCGATGGATAGAATCCAATTGACTTCAGTGGGAAATGAGGGCCTAGATACATTTATTATAACTATACTAAAATATTTTAAAATATATACAGTTCCATCTTCTTTGAAAGTTCTTTGTGATGGGGTAAACCTATCACAGAAGTGTATCTCTAACCTTTGCAGCTCCCCACCGGAGGCCCTGCAGACCTACTATAATGTGACCCAGGAAGCAGCAGAGTGACAGGAAAGTAGCAGCAAAGGTGGGTCCTCCAGGCCTGCCCAGAGAGGCCTCATGGAAGGAGCCAGTCTGAGTCCAGCAAGCTCAGATAAAAGGAGCTGCAGGGAATGAAGAAGGGTGTTCCTCTATGGTTTGGAGATGAAGAAGAACTTGAAGCCATTGGCCCTAAGATAGGGCTGGAGATAAAAGGGGCCAGGTAAAAAGAGGCCTGGGGAAATGACGGTGGCAGATTGGAATAAATAGTATGTGGTATTTGCATATAGGGTTCCTGGGTTGGAATGCAGGATACCTATGGCTGGACTTGGATTCACCTACTGGCCATAGGTAAAATGGCGTAAACCCCAAGAAGGAGATGGGTATTATTTGGGAGCCTGCAAAAAGGACTGAATTTAAAGGGTCCAGAGCTGGGGTTGAAGACCCTTATGAGGGCAAATAGACTGTTGAGGAATAGGAGCCTTTAATACCTTGGAAGGGATTCATTTGGATTTTGTGATTTGGCTGGAGGGCCAAGCCACTGAAGACCTACCAAAGATGGCCATCAGCCTTTGGGGGGCATAAAGGGTGAGAAAAGGACTCAGCTGCTAGGAGGTGCTCAAGGGGGGAATGCCCCATTACAACTTCTTAGAGGGCTACTGCACTGTGGGTGATATCCTGGTTCCATTGAAGTCAAAGACAAAATATCCACTTAACCCTGTGTCTTTCAACCCCATTGAAGTTTATTGTAGATATACTCAGTATAATACATCTCCCTGTAACATACAACATACTTGTCCCCCAACTAACACCTTAGGCTCTGGAATGAATTAAATGATATAATGAAAGGATCAGCTACTAAACATTATTTTTCCAAGCTACTTATCTGTTAACCTTTAAACATTTCAGGTACGATATCACTTTCAAACCTGATACTTTTTATCACTTTTTGTTTCTACAATATCTTCAGTATGTTAGTAAGAAAGACTATAGTGGGTTAGTGGAAAACAGATATAGATCTCACCTAGCGTCAAACATTTAGTACATAATGTGTTCATTTTTTTAAAAAAAAATCTGTTTGGATATATGAAAACAAAGATAGCAGGTCTGGTGACTGAAAAAAAATATTTTTGTGCAGACTCATTCACTCTTAGGATTCTACAAGATAACATCATCAGGCTCTCAATTCTTAAGGCAGATTTGCAAGCCATTTGGACATATTGTTTCAAAATATTAACTATGCTTAAAGGAAAGCTATTAAAAATGGGATGCCTTAAAATTAAACACTGGCCTCATTTTCATGTGTACGTTCACATGCTCATGTTGCACCGTTCCCTAAGATTCATCAGTCTGTTCTTTTTTTGTATGCAGTGGTGATGTAGTTGTGTTGGTCCCAGGATATTAGAGAGAAAAGGTGGATGAGGAAACAACTTTTACTGGACTAACTTCTGTTGGTGAGACACACAAGCTTTTGAGCTACACAGAGCTCTTTCTCAGAGCTGTGACACTTTGAGTAACTTTCCAAGACACATACAAGGTTGAACAGACAGTTCAGCATAAATAGTTAGCACATATTCTAAGGGACCATTCAAGGTGAAGTGGCCCATTAACACCCCTGTAGTCATAGGACAAAAAAGGGGGACTAGTGGGTCACACAATCTGTAATAAGCCATAAATCCAGTGTCTTTATTAAGACCATGATTTTTAGCGTCTAGCAAAGTTGTGAATTTAAGGTTTCCCTTGAGGATGAGGATTGATAGATCCAGATAGAGAATGGTCAGCTGGTGAAAAGTGTTCACTGACAGGTGATATGGTATTTGTCTCTTATCATTTTCCTGTGAGTTCATTCAAGAGAGTAGTGATTGTCTGATTTCATCCACATAGTTGTTGGGGCAGTTAGTGTACTGGATGAGGTACACCACATGTTGTGACAGGTATCTGTAGGACCCATGGATCTTGAAAGGTGTTTTGGGGGTGGGGGGAGTTTGCACATCTGCAGGCTTCGCATTTCTTGTTCTGGCAGAGTTTGGTGCCCTTTTGAGTTGGTGTCCTGTTCTGTGGGAAGCTTGCTTGGAGTGTTGGGGGGGGGAGCTATTAGATGATCCGAAGAGGGAGTTCAGAAAAGACTGCTTTCACGATAAGGTATGGGTTGTAGTTTTGATGATACACTGTATGGTTTCCATCACGGGATGGTAGGTGACAACTAGGGTGTGTGGTTAGAGAGGGTTTTATTTCTGTACCGAAGCAGGTTCTTTCAGGGTATTTTGATAGCTTGTTTCATTTATGTAATCTGTTTTGCCAGAGTGTCCTCGTTTGATGAAGGCAATATTGAGTGTGTTAAGGTGTATATCCTGGACTTGTTCGTCTGAACATATTCTGTGGTATATGAGTGCCTGGCTGTAGATAACAGATATCTTGGTGTGTTTGGGGTCGTTACTGGATCTGTGAAGGTAGGTGTGAGTTTCTTAGAATAGTTGTCGGTAAGATTCCATTATTGAAGCTGATCATGGTGTCCAGGAAGTTAATGCTAGTGGTGGGAGTGTTCCAGAGAGAATTTAATGGATGAGAGTGGTGGTTGCTGAAGTTGTGGTGGAAATCTATGAAGGAGTTTAAGTCCTCTGTCCAGAGGATGAAAATATCGTGGATGGATCTTAAGTATATCATTTGATTTCTACTTAGTAACTACTTACATTAAATGATCTTGTATTTAACTGTTCCTTTCTTGTGGTGTGTTTTTTTTGTTTTGTTTTGTTCTAAGATTCTGCATCAGAACTGGTGCACATTTCGGAACCCTGGTTGTTCACAGATAGGAAGCAGAATGGGATAGATTAGTATGTACATCGATTCATCTCCACAAGCAGCATAGAGTATTTGCATTGTGTTTGTTATTGGTATATTACCCAGCAGAGAAGCTGGAGTTTTAACACAGCTGCAGCAGTCTCATTTTAGTGGAGAGCTGTGATAAGAGGTTTTCAGGATCAGGAAGGGTTTTTTTTTTATATTGTAGTTTATTTTTTAAGGCTGCAAATCTTGTTATCATTAATAATGTCTTCTTACCATAGTATGCATCCTATTTCATGTTCAAAATTAAATTAGCAGCCATCAGCACATAATAACTTCACAAGTATAAAGGATGGGCAAGAAATCATAGAAAACCTATTTATGTGGGAAGTGGTAGTTTTCAAATAAAAACGTGCTTAACTATCAGTTTCTATCACACCAGTTGGTCTTTGCTTTGAAGGATCTATTTAATTATCTTCTTTGTTTAAACCCTGCAGGGTGTAAATTCAAGCATATTTTAGGGAAGAATGCTCACAGAAAATCAAAACCTTTCTGGCAGGATACCAGTTCTGCTTTTATTTTTAATATACAGTGATGCTGTTTTCTGCACTATAACTAAGGATCTGTGTCACTGTTACTGCTAAAACATCCATCTTCAGGGTTTATCGAGTGACTGAAAAATTTGCCCTATGGCAGTATCATGCAAGTGTTGTTTGGCTTGAAAACTCCTTGGTGCATGATCCATATGGTGCAAAGCACACTGTTGGCAGACCACAAATAATAAAACTAACAGAATAAAACATTTAATAAGTTAATATTCATTTTTAATACAATGAAAACACTCAAAGGTAGAGAGAAATTAAAGGTAATTATAGCATAAGAAATTGAGAGCCAATACAATTGCATTAATTGTACTGAATATCTATTGTACAAAAGGGATTTTACAATGCATCTATGAACACACACAAAGGATCCAATCATCAGGCATAACTCCAGTTGACTTCAGTTTGACTCTTGCCTGAGTAAGGCATCAGGATCAGGCACAAAAGTACCTTCAAATACTGTACTTCTTGTCTGTCCTCATAAGTCCCACTAATCATTACAAATACATACAAACAATACTTTGAGTACAGATTTTTTAATGTCTTTTGATTCAGCTTGCAAAACAATTCTAAAACTCTGTATTACAGTTAAAAAGGGTGTGTTATGGGAGTACATCCAGGTCCCACAAAACCCCCAGACAGTTTTATCAAAGTTGTCCAACTAAGGCCAAAACCCACAAAGCAGTTTTCCTGGCAGCCTTCAGGAGAGCACAAGACCAGCAAGATTAAATGGCTGGAGCCTGATTCTGCACAGGTTTGTTAAACTAGAAGACCCTGTTTCCATGGATGAAAAGGAGGAATAGGAAAGGAGCAGTTGGTGGAAGTGGAAATCTAGGCCTTAATCTGAAGGGAGAGGGAGAGTACAAGTGCACTGACCTGACTATTTGCAACCTGCACAGCAGGAACAAAGTTAAACTCAGGAAAGGGAAGAACAACTCCGGTTTGTGTATTCTGTGAGCCACTGGGAAGCCCACCCAGGGTCATATTGTATTAAAGTGTCATTGTCTCAACTTACTCATAAATCTCTATATTTCCTTAAGCAGTGTTCCTTGCCTGCTAAAACATCATTTACTACTGAAGTACAATCTGTGTCCGTATTTTTCTCTTGTTAATAGGGAAAGTTTTCTGCTGTATATTTGGAATGTTTCTGAACAGTCTGTAAGGTCCACTGCCACTCTTATACAGGACAAGGTAAATATATATTTTTACCAGGACTAAAACTGACTGGCTATGTCTTTTGATGTTTTTTCCCATAACTTATTAAATTATTCCCCCATCCTTTCCATATTCACCCAGCATGTCATGTAACTAGGGCAAGAGGTATGTAGTTGGGAGTAGAAATGAATAATTCATCAATATAGTCATAATATAACTTCTCTGGTGAATTTCATGAACACTTTCAAATTAAATATTCATTTTTGGGTCAATATTCTCCCACTTCTAGACAAACTTTTCAAACGTATGAATAATTTAGATGTTCAGCCATTGGTAGGCATCAAGAAGGGATTTTTTCCCCCTCAATGTATTCTGGGGGGCTTTTTAATCTTTCCTCTGAAGCATCAGGATGGCCATAATTGGGGATGGGACACTAGATGGGGTGAGCCAGGGCTCTGAGGTGGCACTGACAGTTTCATTTCTCTCTGGTGTTGGATTGGCTGGTTCTTGCTCACATGCTCAGGGTCTAACTGTTCGTCATATGTGGGGTAAAGAAGGAATTTTTCCTCGGGTCGGATTGGCAGTGTCTGGGAGGGGGAAGGGGGGTTTCGCCTTTCTCTTCAGTGTGTGGGTGCAGGTCACTTGTCAGGATTATCTGGTTACATCTCACCTAATCATTTCCTTGCCATTAGAGGGGCCTCAAGCCCTGGTGCAGTTCAGAACTCCCTAATCTCTCCCTCTAGCATATAATAATCTAGTCTCCTGTAGGTGTCATTTATTTTGGTCACATTTCCGTTGCTGCATTTAGTGTGCAGGTGCTGGGTGATATTGGTGGCCTGTGATGTGGAGGATGTCCGACTAGATGATCTAGTAGTCTTTTCTGGCCTTAAACTCCTGACACTAACTAGGACTGTGCATGTACTCACAATTACTTGATGTGAATGTTACAAAAGGAAATTGAATGTGTAGTCTGCTGGACAGTCAAATCAGGCTAATACATTTTTCTCCCTTAATCAGACAAATCTGGAGTCCACTTACACAGACAAGTCTAATATAAAAGGACAGGAAAAGACTTAAATCCCCCAATATTTCTTAGGCCTGATTGTCTCCTGTTAGGGCTTCTCCCTAAAATTCTCCTTCCTGGAGAGAAGACACATGTTCAGCATAGTAGGAGAGAATTTCTTTGATGCACAGAAGATTGTGCTGATGCCATTAAGGAAGAAGTGGCCGGACTCCAGCAGAAATGGAATTACAAGGCTTCCATATGAGAGAGGGGAAAACCATATTCTGGAATTTTTTTTCTTAAATGTCTTGGAATAAGAGAGAGACAAGATGATAAACAGGCAGAAGAGTGCTGGGAGAGGGAATTGTTCAGATACAAACTATTTCTAAGATTAACGTCTGATGAAATATGAATGATTTTCCCACTGAATTCAAGTCCTCTGAAGGAATAGAACTTCTGGCTACTGCCAAACTGGATGCAATAGACTCCTGGAAAAGGCCACCAGATTGGAACAGACTGTTAGGGCATTGAGGGCTAGTGACCAACTTCTAGTCAAAGGACCTATAGAACTAGAATCTTTTTTTCCCCTCTCTGAACTCACTCTAGTTTTTTTTACTTGTAAAAAAGCAAAATCTTAACCTAGGTTGTTAACATCTATGCTAATCTCAGTGGAGAGGAATGAGTAATTGGCATGTTAATATAAACTCTTTGGAAGAGGGGAAGAACACTTATTTTGAGTTTTAACATTTCAAAAGTCATCCTTATTGTTTCTGAATCTGATATACTTTTGCTTTTTTCCCCCTAATTCTATATTTGCTTTCTTTTTGGGGATCAGGTTAAAAAGGGAAATGCTTTATCATAAATTATAGAAATGCAGGGATGGAAGGGACCTCAGGAGGTCAACTAGTCCAGCTCCTTCATTTAAGCAGAACCAATTATACTTAGATCATCCCAGAGCAATGTACAAAACACTCAGTTTGTGAGTACCTGGAGGATGAAGGGATAATCACTAGCAGCCAGCATGGATTTACAAAGAACAAATCCTGCCAAACTATCTTGATTTCCTTCTTTGACAGGGTAACTGGTTTGGTTTGGTGGATGGGGCGGGGGGGGGAGGGGGAATGCAGTGGACATAATATACCTGGACTTCAGCAAGGCTTTTGACAGAGTACCACATGACATTCTGATAAGTAAGATGGAGAAATGTGGGCTCAGCTTAACTACCATTAAGTGGATATGTAATTTAGTTAAACAACCACAAACAGAGAGTAACTATTAATGGAATGATGTCACGTTGGAAGGAGGTCTGAAGTGGGATTCCGCAGGCATCTGTTCTGGGTCTAGTGTAGTTTAACATCTTTTTTTATTATCTGGATGTAGATATAAAGAGCATACTCATCTAGTTTGCAGATGACACAAATCTGGGGAGGTTACAAACACTTTGGAGGATAGAGCTAAAATTCAAAGGGATCTTGATAAATTGGAGAACTGGGCTATAGACAACAAAATGAAATTCAGCAGAGAAACATGTAAGGTGTTGTACTTAGGGAAAAAAAACCAAATGCACAAATACAGAATGGGGGATACTTGGCTTGGCAGCAGCACTGCTGAGAAGGATCTGGGACTTGTGGTGGATCACAACCTCAATATGAGTCAACAGTATGGTGCTATTGGGGCGGGGAGGGGGGAAGGAAATGCCATTTTAAGTTGCTTTAATAGAGGTATAGCATGCAAGCCACGGGAGGTGGTGGTATCACTCTGCTCAGCGCTGGTTGGGCCTCAGATGAAGTACTGTGTCCAGTTTTGGTCACCAATGAATAGAAAGGATGTAGAGAAACTGGAAAGGATCCAGAGGCGAGTGACAAAGATGATCATAGGGATGGAATGCAAGGTATACGAGCAAAGGCTAAAGGAACTGTGTATGTTTAGTTTGGAAAAGAGGAGATTGGGGGGGAGGGGGGACATGATAGTAGTCTTCAAATACTTGAAAACCTGCCATAAAAAGATGGAGAGAAGTTGTTCTCTCTTGTCACAGAGGGCAGGGACATGAGGCAATGGGTTCAAACTACAGCATAGCAGATTTAGATGAAATCTCAGGGAAAAGTTTCCTAACTGTAAAACCAGTAGGACAATGGAACAGACTACGTAGGTGGTTGTGGAAGCTCCTTCCTTAGAAGTTTAAAAAAAAGGCTGGATAGCCATCTGTCTTGGATGGTTTAGACACAACAAATCCTGCATCTTGATGGGGGATTAGACTAGATCACCCTTGCAGTACTTTCTAACCCTATGGTTCTATAATTTTATGATCCTGGACAGGTATTTGTCTAACCTGTTCTTAAAAACTTCCAATGACCAGCATTCCACAGTTTCCTTTGGAAGCCTATTCCAGTGCTTGACTCTGCTTACAATGGGAAAGATTTTCCTAATATCTAACCTACATCTCCCTTACTGCAGATTAAGCCCATTACTGCTTGTCCTACTGTTAGTTGACATGGAGAACTGGTGACAGTCCTCTTTACAAAAGCTCTTAACATATTTTAAAACGTATCCGATCCCCGCTGTCTTCTTTTCTCCAGACTAAATATGTCCAGTTTTATAACCTATGCCCATAGAGCATGTTTTCAAAACTGTTTTATTTTTGTTGCTCTCCTCTGCACTCTTTCCAATTTGTCCACATCTTTCCTCAAGTATGCCAAGCAGAAATTGGACACAGTATTCCATCTGAAACTTCACTAATGCCTAGTAGAGCGTGACAATTGCTCCCAGGTGTTACATAGGACACTTCTGTTAATACAGCACAGAATACCAGCCTTATTTTGCAACTGCATCACGTTCATTCAATTTGTGATCCAGTTATTCCCGAATCCTTTTCAGCAGTACTACTGCCTAGCCAGTTATTCCCCATTTTGTAATTGTGCATTTGATTTTTTTTCCCCCATAAGTGTAGTTCTTTGCTCTTGTCTTTGTTGAATTTCACCTTGTTGATTGGAGAATTTGCAATCTATCAAGGTCATTTTGAACTCTAATTCTGTCCTCCGAAGTGCTTGTAATCCCTCCCATCTTGGTATCATATACAAATTTTATAATCGTACACTCCACTCTATTATCCAAGTCATTCATGAAAATATTGAGGCGTACTGGACACAGGACAGACCCCTATAAGACCCCACTTGATTTGTCCCCCAGTTAGACAGTGAACCATTCATAACTGCTCTTTGAATCAGTCTTTTAAGCAGTTATGCAACCACCTATAGTAATTTCATTCAGACCACATTCTCTAGTTTGCTGATTTAGAATACCATGTTGGATATTATCAGAAGGCTTACTAAAATCAAGATAAATCAGATCTACAGTTACTCCCTATCCACTAGGCCAGTTATCCTGTGAAAAAAGGAAATGAGATTGGTTTGTTAAGAATTGTTCTTGACAAATCCATGTTGACTATTACTTACCTTATTATTCTCCAGATGTTTACAAATTGATTAATAATTTGTTCCAGTATCTTTCCAGGTATCAAAATTAGGCTGACTGGTCTATAATTTCCTGGATCCTCTTTGTTCCTCTTCTTAAAGATAGGAACTGTTTGTCCTTCTGCAGTCTTCTGGGATCTCACACATTCACCATGAGTTCTTGAAGATAATCACTAACAGTTCTGAGAGATCCTTTAGTGAATTTCATCAGGCCCTGTTGACTTGAATACATCTAATTTAATTAAATTGTCTTTAACCAGTTATTTCTCTATTTTGACCTGTGCTACTTCCCCTTTGTTGTTAATATTGATTGTATTAATCAGCCAGTCACAATTAACTCTTTTAGAGAAAACTGAACCAAATTAATCATTAAACAACTCAGTCTTTTTGGTGTCAACTGTTAGCTCTCCTTCCCTGCTAAGTAGTGGACATACGCTTTCCTTTGACTTTGACTTGTTCCTAATGTATTTATAGACCCTCTTCTTACTGCCTTTTCTATCCCTTGCTAGATGTAATTCACTTTGTGCCTTAGTCATTCTGATTCTTTTGTCGCCACATGTTTGTGCTGTTCTCTTGTTCTCATCCTTAACAATTTGTCCATGTTTCCATTTTTTGTAGGATTCCTTTTTGATTTTTCAGGTAATTAAAGAGCTCCTAATGCATCCATATTGGCCTCTTGCTACTCTTCCTATACTTCCTTCTTGTTGGGATAGACTGCTGTTTCACCTTCAATATTGTTTATTTGAGAAACTGCAGCTCTCCTGAACTGCTTTTACCCTTAGATATTTCTTTCCATGGGACCTTCCTTACCAGTTCTCTAAGTTTTGAAGTTTTCTTCTTTTGAAATCCATCATCCTTATTCTGCTGCTATCAATCCTGGCTTTCCTTAGAACCATGAAGCCATTGTTTCATGATCACTTTGACCCATGTTGTCTTAGATTAGGGGTGGGCAATAATTTTTGCAGAGGGGCCACTCCACGAATTCTGGTAATCTTGTGGGCCACATGACACTGGAGCATCAGGCAGCTTTTGGTCAGTACCCAAACTTCTGGTCACAAGTTCAGGTAGCAACCGGCTGAGAATCACTAAGTTGCCCAACTCTCCAGTTACAAGGAGCATTGGGCAACTTACTGAATCTTGGCTGGTCACTTCCCGAACTTCCTGCTTCCGGCCATATGACCAGAAGCAGGAAGTTCAGGTAGTGACTGGTCCAAAAGCCACCTGACATTCCAGCATAGTGCTCCTGCAAGGTGGGCTGGTGGTCCAGACAGATCCGGCCCACGGGCCATATTTTGCCCACACCTGTGTTGGTTTCACAACTAATTCCTCCCTGATTGTCAGAATCAAGTCTAAAATATATGCCAATCTGGCTACTTCCTCCGCCATCTGAAACAAGAACGTATTCCAAGCACATTCCAAGAACTTATTGGACATCTTGTGTTTTGCCATATTTTCCTAACAGATGTCTTGGTAGATGAATTCTGCCATTACTGTCAGGTCTTATGTTTTGGATATGTATTTGTTCTAGCTTGTGAACTAGAATCCAAATTTACAGCTCAGAGAATTTAACTGTAACTACTCTTTAAGTATCCGGAACTTGTTATCTAGGTCTGCTGTTCCTCCTTCTGATGTGGTCCAACACAATGCCCATCAAAGTAAGATGCCTCAATTAATAAAAGCATCTCTAATCCAGACAGCAGAAACTAGTTATGCCTCCCAATTTGGGAAAACAATTAAGCACCTGCTTAACTGCATCCTTGTTCAGAAAGCACTTAAGCACATGCTTGACTGTATATCCACAGGTCCTATTGAATTCAAAGCAAAGTTTAAGTAAGGGATATGGTAATGCACGTATTTAAGAGCTTTTCTGAATCAGACCCATAACTGGTTTCTAGGTAATAACCCTTAACATTGTTTAGGGTCTGAACTGACCTGTGACTGTTGTTACAGAATTATAGAACTTAGAAATGGAAAATGTCTACTAGATAGCCAGTCCATTTCCTTAAATATATATTTAACTTAACTGTATGTCCAAAGCAACACCGAATCCAGCATTTCCCTTGGGAGACATCTAATGAATCCCATTGTCAGGAAGTTTTGTCCTGATATGCAGCCTAAGTGTTTCATTTCTTAATTCAATCCAATTACTCCTGATCACGTCCCTTCTTGCATCCTACTTCACCTTCTATAACTGAACCTAATTACTGATGCATAAATTAGCTTTCAATAATGTAGCTACAATGTATGTGAAAGTTCATAAAGATGTACCAAAGTTCTTAGGCATTCCAAAGGACTGAGAAATACAAATGAGGGCACTTGTGTGGTTATGCACGGTTTCATCTTTTTCAAGATGTATATTGGACCAATAGGTAGGGTTTCAAAGAATCATAGGTTGTGGTCTTTTCAGTAAGATGGTGACTCCCATCTCTATTGGATTCTTATCCAACTCACTAAACATGGTCAAACCCAGTAATCAACCATGCACCTAATTGAAACATATAATTTGAACACTGGATGCAGGAAGTACCTTACCCTGCTGTGTGAGGGAACATAAGCAAAAAGGTTATGAAGTGAAACTAAGCCACACAGAGCTGCTGCTAAAAAGGCAGAAATTCCTTGATGAGTCAATATTGGCAGTTGTTCAAGCTGCTCCAAGCAAAGGCTTAATACAATAATACAGTTAATTGATGAGCATTCTCATCAGAGAAAAATAATCCTCAAATATGAAAAATAAAGCACTCAGTCAGAAAGCAGTGACACTTCACTGCCACTGGCACATAGCAGCTGAACTGGTGCTCATTTTCAGTCTTCATACTGATGCCAACATTCTTCTTCAACCCTGCTGCCTTTCGTGGCATGGATAGGCCTCCGGAGTTGTAGTTATATGACATACAAATTTGCACTGCCTAGAAACATTTTACATGGGCAACCTGAAGTTTCCATGGACAGCTTTTAGTTAGAGCATATTATTAATTATACATTAAAAGGCCAGATGGGACCACTCTAGTCTGGCCTTCTGCATAACACAGACCATAGGACTTAATTCCTTTTTGAACTAGTGCATCCAATCTTGATTTAAAAATATCACTGATGGAGAATCTATCCACAACCATTGGTAAATTGTTCCAATGGTTAATTATGCTCACTGTTAAAAATGTGCCCCTTATTTCTACTCTGAATTTGTCTAGCTTTAGCTTCCAGCCATTGGATCTTGTTGTACCTTACTATGCTATACTGAAGAGACCATTGTCAAATTTTGGTTCCCTATGTAGGTGCTTATCAAGCAGTCATCAAATAATCCCATAAACCTCTTTGTTAAAATAAACTGATTGATCTATTTGAGTCTCTCTCTTACTATAAGGCATGTTTTCCAATCCTTAGTCACTCTTTTGTCTCTTCTCTGAACCCTCTCACTTGTAAATCAATACTCGGGTACACTCACGTAAAATTGGAAATTACGTTAAGGGCCCAGTCCTGAAAATAGTTATGTATATGAGTAACATTACTCATATATAAGTAATCCTCTTGAAATAATTGGGACTATTCATATATGTAAACTTATTCCTGTGTATAAGTGTGTTACATTAGACACTAAAACAGCACAAGACTTTTTTTTTTAAATGCAACCATTAGCTAAAATATTGTTGGCAAAATTTTGTTTAATTTTCTACTACCATATGTTACATAATTGAAATTCTATGTTACTTGAGATCAAACCCCCTTTTAATTCTATTTTCTGTTCAAAGTGTGACATTTTCTTCATAAACCATTTTTTAAATGACTGGCAACAAAACATCTCACTTACTTTAATACCATAAGCATTTTAATCATGGCATATTACAATGAAAATATACACTATAATATTTCTATCAATAATGGATTTGATGCACAGAAGTACTAAGAATCTGAGTGAATGCTTGCCAATTTTTTTTTTTTTTTTGGAGAGAAATTCCACGTATTATGTTTACTTGAAACTCTTCTACTGTCCTGTTCTAAAGGAGAATAATGGAAAGGGCCAATTTGTAATTAATTAATTAGTACTCCTTTATATGGAGCCCTGTGTGTGCTCAGCTGGCCACCAGTGTGCAGCTGATGGAGCTGAAGAGAATTCAGCTATGCCTCCAGAAAGAGTCTCCAACCATCACTGCTCCCTATAGAAAATGTGGTTGTTTGATCAGTCCTCAGGCAGAGTCTCTCTGATAATGGCTGCTTGGACACAACAGACCTCAAAGCATGGCTTTAGTTCTAAGTCACAAGAAAGACCCTGGCATTCAGGAATTTTTTAATGGCATGAAAAATGTTTGGTGAATCTTATATCACCTTTAATAGGAATTTTGCGTGAGAAATAATAGCAAATTATGGCCTACAGACTGAGGCACCCAAAATTACACGTTGTGTTTGAAAATCTTGAGTATGACATGGTTTGTGGGGAACCATCAGTAAATGCTCCCTAATGATAACTCTAGGTATTTCCAAAATGCTACAGTTTTATCTGTTCCCTCTGGCACTGTTCTGTTTCAAGTTCAGCAATAGAATACATTCTGTAATATATTATTCCATATAAATTGGTTGCTCATCTTTTCAAGAAGTTTAAAGATTTGTTTGGTTTTTGTTTAGATTTCAGCAAAGTTGTCCATGTCTAATAGAAGGACCTTCAGACATTGAGAGGGGGAGGGTAACGAAGCTGGAATAATTTCCCTAAAGGATGAGGGAGAGTTGAAAATGTCTTTCAGAGTTTGGGGTAGGGGAGGCAGTGGAATTATTGTAATGATCTATTAGCCATCCTTCTATTTCATTGCATCATGATGAACAGTCCCTTTCCCTGCTGAGCAGTAAAACCAAATTCTACTCTGCATCTCTCTTGCAAAAAAAAGTAATTTTTCTTCCTTTTAATGATGTGCAATGGTTTTGGTGCTAGCATCTCTTTCGTATGAGTATAACAGTAATGTAAAAACTAGAGTTGGTTAGAAAACAAAACTGCAAATATGTTTTTCCTTGCTTTTAAAAAAAAAAAGTGCAATTTCTTACATTGTAGGCTTCTACTTTCAGATCAGACTGTTTTTACCTACCTTATTGTGGAAGTGTGGGGTTCAAAAATCAAATATATCTGGATATTTCTGAAAAAAGTTTAATGAATCAAAAGTTACTATTACAGATTTTACCAAGTAGATAGAGGGTTTCAGCTTGAGGTCAGGTCTCCCATACCAGTCCATCACAAAGGACTTGCCATGCATACATTGAAGACAGAGACAGAACATGAATTAAGCTAAAACAGCACTCTTTGTGCCACATTTCACTCTCTGTAATATCTGTGTGTAACCCTTCTGCCAGACAGAGTCAGCAGCAGCAAAGGCCGGGTTCTATATCTAGTGGTCCCTGTCAATGATACAACACCAAACCGGCTTGAACCCCCACCCAGTCACCTGAGAAATCACACACTATCCCCTGGGTGCCCCAAAGGGCGACACTTCCCCTTTCGCAAGCAGAGTCTGAGTGTAGAAAGTAAACCTTTTCATAACAGGAAGGAAGTAACACAGCACTGGTTTGGCAAACAGAATTCATGAACTCAATGAGCCAAACACACCCTAGAGTATGGGGGCATGTCCTTCGCCTCACCCTTCTTGCTTTCCCCTGTACTGACTGTCATAGCTGCAATGTCCACTCTCAGTTGGGGCTCAGCCAGTCCCCTTCTGCAGGCTCCTGCCGGACGTGGGCTTGACCAGGTCTCCTCTACTGCTGTCTCCTACCACCTGCGGGCCTCCCCAAGTCCCCGCTCCTGGCTTCCACCATCTGCAGGTGCCCACCATCTGCAGGCGCTGACCACTCGTGGCTCCCACTATCTGCTGGTGCTGACCACTGTTGTACCTGCCGTCTGCAGGCGCCGCCCACTGCTGGCTCCACTCTGCTAATTGTCAGTCAAGGTTTCCCAGTTCCTCTAGTGAATTTCAGCTTTCAGCTCATGGGAAAACCTTCTGCTAACACAGGAGCCATGTCCCTGCTTTTAACAAACAAAAGACTGCAAGAGGAATCATTAATTCTACCTTTTAAGAATGGGAGGAGATAGTCAATCCATGCCTGAGGGTAGCCCTTTGCCACCGCTAGTGCAATCTCAACAGGAGACTTCTCACCTCCTCCCTGCTGCCCTTATAATGCTGAACATCTGTCCGCCAGCCTTGGTGGGCTCTGTTTAGGTGAGAGTGAACTTTTCATCAGAACAGGCTAAACACAGATCTGATGCCATACAATCGAAGGACAAAAGGATCGAAGGATGTTCATACAATCGAAGGACAAAATTTCATTACCTGTGCAGTTAACAAAGTGACTTGTAACACAATACCAGACACGCTAACCATTTCCCATCATGCTCAGCACTAGAGTGCTTATGCAATATACTGAGTACTTAATTGTACTCATGCAATACAAAGCCTTTGTTTAAGCAAATACAAAGCCCCCCTTTTAGCTGTTGAGCAGGGGAGTGCTACTCAGACCTTGCTTACATATGGAACCTCTCTGAACTCTTAGGGCTGGTTCACACTGGCCACGCGATTCGGCGGCAGTCGACGGGATTTATGCAAACTATGCAGAGTAGTTTGTGTAACTGATGTTGACTGTTCAGTTTCCCTTCTGCACCCTGTTCACCCTGCGCTGAGTCGATGGGAACAGCGTTCCCATTGACTTAGTGCTACACTACATGAGGGGGTGGACTTACTCAGTTGACTTCCTGATCAATTGAGCAGGTCTCACTGACCGCTCAATCAATCCTGAAAGATTGATCTGGCGGCGGCAATTTTGCCGCCATCAGTGTAAACGTAGCCTTAGACAGTGGAATCGGGCCCTGCAGATGTAAGATTTTCAGTGCAGATATGATATCTAATGGCTTCCCACATCAAAAGAGAACAGAGCCACAGTCTTGGTCCAATCACCTTAAGATTCTTTAAAAACGAAAACCAACCCGCAACCAGTGACCACATTCCTTTAACACATGGCTTCCAGCTTCAGCAGAAAGCCATTTCATGGGTGATATTGCTATTACAAAATACAGAATGAAGGAACTAACACTTACCCCTATGTACATGCTGCTTTCGGTGGTGTGTAGAGTACATACATAGGTAACCCCCCGCCAGCATGGATGTAAATAGTGATTAGAGTGAAGATATACCTGAATAGTGTGGGTGTATATGACAGTGAATACCCTACAAGACTCTCTATTCACATAAGCGGTGCCTCCTTGTCTACACTGCAGGCTGCTGGAACCTTTCTCCCTACTTCCCCAACTCTCTGTAGGGAAAGACTCTGGCAGCGGGGAAAAGCTCTGCCAGCTCCCCACTGCTGGAGCCCTTTTTCCCCCCTCAGGAAAAGATTTGGTGTGATGTGATGGACTTGGCCCAGAGGCCCCATACTAAAGGCCTCAGGATCTTGCCACACCCCTCCCAGGAAAGGAGCAGTAGAGTTAAGTCATCTGAGCAGATTAGAGACTGGTCAGGAAGCAGCCAATCAGAGGATTGCAGGATAATACAAAGGGAGCTGCAGAGCCAGACAGTCCCTTGCTGTAGCCAGAGATGTGTAGGTGGGATCCAAAGTAGTGGGCAGGCCTGGGTCCCTACCACCCCCATTGGCAATGGGTAAGTGGCCTACAATTGGTCAGTGATAAACCCCCAGAAGGGTATCTGAACTACTTAGTGGCCCAGCTGGAGCCAGAAGGACCCAGAAAGGGTAAAACCATTGTCTCCAGGGAGAGAGCCCTGGAGGTATGGCCTGATAACAGGACCAGGACTGTTTAAAGACTGCAGACACACCTGACCAGAAGGGATGCTTGTGAAAGGGGGGTGCCTTACTGTTACACTGGGGTAGAGGGGAGCTGCTGAAGCCTTTCCCTGTGCCTCCACCCCCCACCAGAGCTTGTCACATATGCATAGTTACATACCACAGTGTAGATGCAGTCTGTGTTTCACTTCTTGTGTAGCTGGCAGTTGTGTGTAGTGTTGATCTAGCCAGTGATTAGCTTTAGAGTTTTATTCATTATGCACACTTGTAACTATCAGCTTGTACTAACACACACACATTGAAACTTTTTCCCCCAATCACCTACTATGAAATGATCAGATAGAAATAGGATTTAAGTAAAGGATTTATTCATTGACTATTGAAAAAAATAAAGTATGAGCATTTGAAAGTGACTGAGACAGATTTAACTTGGGTATAACAACATCCAAAGGTTTGCACACTGTGCCCATGTTGATTGATTCAATATGTTGTGAGGCTTGGTTTGTCTGCAAATGTGAAATAGAAGTTGTGTTTTAAGCTGCATTGTCCCCGGACCTTTGTTTTTGAGGAATCATTTCTTAGTCTTCACTGAAGTAAAAAAGAGCTTACAGTCAGAATCAGCTAGGATTTGTACGAGTCACTTGCCCTTTTTTTTCAGTATAGGAGTTGCCAATTTATTGAGAGGGTCCCATTGGTTAGTCTGGATCCAGGAAACCAAAGAAAAGAGCTAAAAACTGGTGGTGGGGAAGGGATAATACCTAATTAGTACAACAATGACAGAACTATCCTGCAATGAGTAAATTATATTTATTTGTCTGATAATTTATCATTATTACATGACAGGTTCGCTTCATGCAGCCATTGCTTTTGGAAAGAATCCATTAGTTTTACATGCTGTTTCAATTATCCTACAATAGTCTGCAGAAATAGCAGTAATTTTAAAGGATGAAAATCACCTCGCCCATCAGTCAACTAGGTACTTAGACCAAACAAAAGGACTTAGAAGAGTGTTTTTTGAACTTTACTGGAGTATTCTCATCTCAAGTTACAGAAAAATAATTTGGGCTCCCGTCATGGAAATTTTTTAAAAGAGGCTGGTGGATTTCATACTTTTGCCAGTCTCTTATTACCAGGGAGACTTGTCAATTATTGATGACATGTGGAATAAGGGATTCTGGATTCCCCCAAATAAATCAATAGTGCATTGGCCTATGGGGATAATTTTCCAAAATGAATTTTTGCTAATTTTGATTTGAGTTAGAATAAACATCAAAAAAGAGCTAACAGCACTAGTTGGTAGTTTATACAGGGAAAAGTGATAGAGGGCAACTTTGATGTTAGATTCAGGAACCAAAATTCCTTTAGGAGGGGATTCACCCATAGTGCACAAGCCAATGCGAGGGTCTCCTGACCACTTAAGCCTTACAGTGGTGATACACAGGAGAGCCACCAGCAAAAGTGTCTCTGTACTAACCCTGTATAGAACAGTGTAGAGAGCAGTGATTGGGTATGCCAGGGTATGGGGCATGGCATCCCTGTTAATACACCGCACAGAGAGGAGAACTGGTTTTACTACTTGGGGCATTCATGACTAGGAAGTAGTGATAGGATTTTCCCTTAAATTGCAGAACACACTTAGTTTCATTCAATTATCTGAATGAGACATTTTTAAGTAATAAATTATAAAGTCAGAAGGAAAAATTGTGATAATTTAGTCTGCCCTCCTATATAACACAGGCCATAAGACTTCCCTGAATTAATTCCTGTTTGAACTAAAGAATGCGCAGGGCCAAACATGTATAGCAGGGTCTCAGCTGGAATTCAGATGCCAAGAGCTGGTTGACAGCCAAGTGCTTCTTGAGTCTGGCCCTGCAGAGAGGGAAGCAGGAGGGCTTTTCCTGTGCTGACTTGTCTCTCCAGCCCTGCTCATTCCATCACTGCAGTGCTGATAAAGGTTTGATTTGGGATTGGATTCATTTAGTTTAGGAAGCTGAGCCTCTTCACAATCACAAGGAGAGTGAGAAACACAATGCTACCATCCCCAGAAAGAGAGAAAGAGACTTGCAAAAGTGCCCAGTCATTTCTGGATGCTTCATTTTTTTGGGGCAGAGGGTTTTTGTGGTTCCCACCTTACAACACCTTTAAGGGTCCTGATTCTCATGGAGCAGATGGTAAGCATCCTCTGCAAATCAGGTTATTCTATGGTATTTCAATGTGAGCACCCAAATATCTTTATCCACTTCTGAAAATCTTGGTCTAAAGTGACATGTCCAAAGTCATGCAGGAAGGCTGAGGGCTAAGAATTTAACTTCAGTCTCCCGTGTCCCACTACAGCGCCTCAATCACAAAAACTTAATCTGTGAAATGAAAACTGATTGATTGGGAATATTTCTTTCCCAGAATGCTTTTCACTTTTGGAGAAGAGGGGCTAGCATGGAGGGAAGTAGTGGGCTAAATCCTAAGGTGCCATGCAACCATTCTGCACCTGTCACAGAAACTGGCTGGGGAATTGGCATAACCAACTGCAGGAGAGTTACCCTAGTACAGAGGAAGCTATTAGTGGCATTCAGCCAGCATAGCAGCACCTACACCACCAGCTTCCTTGCTACTAGGATAGGTGGTTTGGCCAGAGTAAAGGGGGTATGGGTGGATTCTCCTATTCCACTGATCAGCCATTAGAGCATGTAGCAGGGTGTAATCTATGAACATACCCCTGGGTGGTATGGCATGATATCACAGCCACCCTACCTCAGTTTCTTTTCTGAGTCTTCACCACCAACTTGCACAGCTTTCAGCACATTCAGTTATCAGCTTTCCATTGCTGAAATGACTTAGTTCTCCAGCAGAGACCTGTACAAGTCCACACCTTCCACGGCAGTAAAATCCAAACAAACTATTACAAGGGCTCTGTTCAGTTTCTCCCATTCTTTAATAGAGCACTAACTCTTACAGCTGTTCTTGAGCCCACCCCCAAGCTTGCTCCTCTCCCCCCCCCCCAGGGGTTTCTGTGAGAAGCTCCTCTCCAGTTGTTCCACTCAGTTAGGCTCTCCATGGCTTTTTATGAGCATAGGTGATCCTCAGCCTCATCCCCTCCATTTGAGGATAGGCAGGCTAGATCTCTCACAGATGCAGTGGGGTCCAGGCCCCTCTGAAAAGGGCTAGCTCATGCTGTGACAGAGATGCTGACAGCCACCATAAGGCTGTTCTGATTTATGTTTGGGGTCTAGACCAGCAGCGACCAACTCAGGTTTGGGAGAGTGTAAAATGAGCTGTCTCCCTGCTTTTAGCATCTTCTCTAGTCTTAGTTTCACCATGTATAGCTGGACCTAAAATCTGTTCCTAAATTTAGTCATAATTTGAACAAATGAATAGGGGCAGCCTGCTAATTTTTCTTACTCACTTCCACTCAATGGCTCACAGGCCAAATACTACCTTCTTTGCATTTACACAACTTTAAATAACAGTGCACAGGTATCTCCTGGGGCAGAATTTGGCCTAGGAAAAGCAGAATCATGGATATTCTGTCTAGGACAGATGGTTCCATTTCTGTGGATTCTTTCAAGAAAAAAGATTAAACAAGAAGGAAAATGTATTAGTTTTTTTATTTCTCCTGGGCTTCCTCGAGTCTCCTTGGAGAGAGAGAGAGAAGTTCTCCCAAAGAAGCCACATAATTTGAGGAAATGAGCCTCCGGCTTCCCAGCTTGAGAAACACTGACGGTGCACTCCCACTGGAAAGCTTCAGATATTGAAGTTGCCAGGGGATAGATATAGCCTCGGCATTTGAAAACAACAGTGTCTTCCTCTCTTTGCTCTCTTTACTATTCTCCATTGTGATATTTACATAGTGATGTTGATATAGTTGTCACAGCCTGTCATGTGCTATACAAACTCCATGCAATAAACTCAATATTTCTTCAGGGTTCCCAGGCTACTGACTTACTGCTGCTGTAAAAGACAAGCAATTGTGCTATTCCATGTTTTCTTGGCTTCTCTTCTTTTTCAGAGTACAAGAAGAGGCTCAAGCAGCAGTGTATGTGTGAAGCAATACAGTGGACTCTACTGGAAAACAAGCTGTATTCTTTATGGTGATTTTGTATTTCATAAGCTTCTTTTCTTTTTCTCCTCAAGCCCCCAGGAGATAGCAGATGTTTCCAAGTATCACATTGTGAGCAAAATCTGTCTTTACTGTGAAGTTTTCTTCTCACTTGAAAGGCTTAGCAGAGGAAGGCCTTAGGTGTTTGTCAAATGTCTAGGTCAGATCTGTCCCCTACCCAATATAGCCAACACACCTGAAATTTCTGCAGTGGGAGTACAGTGTAGAGCTTTTGCCTTTACAAAAGTCTAAACTGCTCACTAAAGCTCACATATAACTTTAGACCCCTTACATTATGACCCCTAACTGTGGTATGTAACCTATCATTTCAATCAGCTTCTGTACCAGATGACTGGATGTTAGCTAATGGGATGCCGATTTTTTAAAAAGGGTCCAGAGGCGATCCTGGCAATTACAGGCTGGCAACCCTAACTTCATACCAGGCAAATTGGCTGAAACTATAGTAGAAAACAGAATTATCAGACACGTAGGGCAGGTCTGCACTAGAGCTTAAATCAATCTAACTTGCACCATTCGGGGCTGTGAAAAAGACACCCCCCCCCGAGTGATGCAAGTTACAGCAACTTAAGCACTGTTCACACTGGCACTAGCTTCCACTTTCCACACAGCTTCCACTTTCGCAGAGGTGGAGTATTTATGCCGACAGGAGAGTGCTCTCCTGTCTGCATACAGCATCTTCACCAGATGCGTTACAGCGGCACAGCTGCATCAGTGCAGCTGCGCCAGTGTAGCACTTCTAGTATAAAGCTGTCCTAAACTGAACTTGTTTTGTTGGGGAAGAGTCAATATGGTTTTTGTAAAGGGAAATCATGCTTCACTAATCTATTAGGATTCTTTGAGGGGGTCAACAAGCAGGTGGAAAAGGGTGATCTAGTGATATAGTGCACTTAAATTTTCAGAAAGCCTTTGACGAGGTCCATCACCAAAGACTCTTAAGCAAATTAAGCTGTCATGCGATAAGAGGGAAGGTCCTCTTATGGATCAGAAACTAGTTTAAAAGACAGAAACAAAGGGTAGGAATAAACAGTCCATTTTCAGAATGGAGAGAGGTAAATAGTGGTGTCCCTCAGGGGTCTGAAGTGAGACCAGTACTGTTCAGAATATTCATAAATGATCTAGAAAAAGGGTAAACAGTGAGATGGCAAATTTTGCAGCTGATGCAAAACTACCCAAGATAGTTAAGCAGACTGTGAAGAATTACAAAGGGATCTCACAAAACTGGGTGACTGGGCAATGCAGCAGATGAAATTCAATGTTGATAAATGCAAAATAAGGCAGATTGGAAAACATAATCCCAACTATACATACAAAATGATGGGGTCTAAATTAGCTATTACCACGCAAGAAAGAGATCTTGGAGTTACTGCAGATAGTTATCTGAAAACATCCACTCAATGTGCGGCGGCAGACAGAAAAGCCAACAGAATATTGGGAATCATTGGGAAAGGGATGGATGGTAAGATAGAAAATATCATATTGCCTCTATATAAATCAATGCTATGCCCCCATCTTGAATACTGCGTGCAAAACTGGTCGCCCCATCTCAAAAAAGATATATTGGAATTGGAAAAGGCACAGAAAAGTGCAACAGAAATTTAGAGGTATGGAACAGCTTCCATAGGAGGAGAGATTAATAAAACTGGGACTTTTTAGCATGAAAAAGAGACAACTAGGGAGGAATATATTAGAAGTCTATAAAATCATGACTGGTGTGGAGAAACTAAATAAGGAAGTGTTATTTACTCAGTCTCATAACATAAGAACTAGGATTCACCAAATTAAATTAATAAACAAGTTTAAAATGAACAAAAGGAAGTATCTCTTCACACAATGCACAGTCAACCTGTGTAACTCTTTGCCAGAGAATGTTGTGAAGTCCAGGACCATAACAGGGTTCAAAAAAGAACTAGATAAGTTCATGGAGGATAGGTCAATAAATGGCTATTAGCCAAGATGGGCAGGGATGCAAAACAATGAAGTGTCCCTAGCCTCTGTTTGCCAGAAGCTTAGAATGGGTGAGAGGGGATGGATCACTTGATGATGATTACTTGTTCTGTTCATTCCCTATGAAACACCTGACACTGGCCACTGTCAGAAGACAGGATACTGGGCTAGATGGACCATTGGTCTGACCCAGTATAGCTGTTCTTATGATACAGCTAATATACTATAAAGAATCAGAAGCAGGAAAGTTGCTGAACATCTCTGGTTACACATTTCTTTCATGTATATATTTTTAAAGCAAATGGTACAAAATATTTTGGTAAATCAGATTCACACATTTGTTTTCTAAAAAGCCAATTTCTATCATGGAATGTCTCTAACTAGAGAAACATAACAAATCAATACAAAGAGTTGCACCAATTTTTTCCTGGCTGAACCTCTCCTACATTAGCAGTAAAACACCATAATAGTTTCTCAGATCTGAGAGAAGAAAAGAAAATAGGGACACTAAAAACCTGTTTTTTCTACTATTAAGTTGTTATATGTCAGTATTCAGACTCTCAGATCTGATCTGTGACTTTTATTTCTTGTTGGTTGCATTATTTCCATTTGCAATAGAAATTTCTCTCTTCTACATATTGCATAAGTGCCTGGCAAAAAACTTAGTGTAGACAGCTTTTCTGTTAAATTACATGAGTTAGTAGCAATAAGTTCTACTTAGGGTAGAACAGCTGATCTTAAAATTTACCTAAATACAGAAAAAATATCTACCACCAGAGGGCACTAACATCTTAATCAACAAAAGCTGATGGGCACTGGGCACCATTTAGTATCTTTTTAATACGGTTCCTGGACAGTGACTTCTCTCAAGACATTTATATGCTCTGTCATGATGGCAAAAGCCTACTGAGTAAAATTCAGAACTGTTAGCCACTTAATTTTATAGCATTCTTACATGCTCTGCTGGAGTATTGTACCTCAGAGGAAAAAGAGGTAGCCCTAAGGCTTGTTCATTCATCCATGATGGATGAGCATATAGAAGAGTGAATATTTTTCCATGGTATACTCAATTGCTGTCTTAAGAATGCCTTGTGAAATGGGGATAAATACTAGAATAACATAGGCAATGCTTTACCTATTAGGTATATTTAGTGCTAAGTCACTGATTAGCTAGTAATAAGCAAGATTGGAGGCCAGTTAATCTATAGCCAAGCTTTCATTCTTTGTTTTCCTGTGCTAGCAATCAGTGAAGGTAAAGCAGTAGTATAAGTTCAGGAGATTTAAATAATATGGAAGAAGACCATTGAACAAGGGTTAACTGTACAGGTCTGGTAAAAAGCAGATTTTGTTCACCTTGGTTTAAAATGTAACCATTTTTTTTAAAAGGACAGCAAACGTGAGCAGTTTCCTAAAGTGCTGTTTGTTGTATTCTGTTATGAAGTTTAAGAATAGCCTCTGATTGGGTCTCTTTTGTACTTGGAGGGTCAAGTCTCTGCCAAATATTCTACCCTGTTGACATCTCAGAAATATTGCACTTCAAGACTATCAGAGGTTTAGAAGGACATGATCAAGTTGTGAGGCACCATTATTCATGTAGTTTACTTTAAAAATTATTCTTTTGAAGTATGAAGATGGGGATTCTGTCTTTTTAACTGAGCTTTCTTTCTTTAAAAAGAAATGAGCCACAATATAACAAATAATTTATCTGAGGGTCATTATATAAAATAAATTGTATCTAGAAATGTTTTACAGAATCAGGCAGGTTATATTTCAGACTTAGATTTAGTAACTGGTACAAGCAAAAAGAGATGGGAAATGTTTGTATAAAAAAGGGGGAGAGGGAGTTTACTTTTAAGAGATGGATTGTGCCTCATAGACACTTCTGCATGTTGGGTGTGGTGCAAAGAAGCATTGGCCAATCAGCTGCTCCAGAGGGCACTCTGTCTGGCATGCAGTTGGAGGAACATAGCTGCTGTGCCATTCTGATGCACCTGAATTCTGATGCCATTCTGGTCAGCTTTGCTAATGTATAGAAGTGGGTGTGTCATGCCCCTACCTCTCTCTTTGCCCAGCCACATCCCCTGAGGTGACTAGTGGCTTTAGCTTCATGTAGTCCTTGCACCCAGGGGAACCCAAGGACTGTGATTGTTATTTGGCCTTGCTCACGGTTAAAATGGGATAAACTGTTTGTGCAGCCACATCAGAACAGGATGCAACCTAGCCTTAAAACTATAGAAATGCAATTATTTCTGGAGGCAAGTTACAGAGACAGGAGAAGTGAAGTAGGTATTGCTGGAGGAAGGAAAATATAAGGGAAATTTAGTATCTGATTTGAGGCTAAACTGAACAGAGTAGCTTTAAGGTGAGACATGGAGAGAAGTGATTCAAAGTAAATGCATATATGACCCAACTGAATTATTGAATACCACTAGCCCCAAATCTCTTTCTATGTCTGATTTATTTAGCTAAAGCCTCTTTTTTTCTGAAATGAATATTCCATTGTTTCAGAAACACTCATTATGTTAAAAATCACAGTTCAATTAGGTGCCATTCCCATAATTTATTTTATAGGCCATAGCTTTTCACACATTGTGCATATGAGGAATAGTTGAAAAAAAAACTATGTACACAACTATGAAATTAAAACAGGACAGCTGCAATGGATTTCGCAGCTGGCACAAGAAGTTGCCATGACACCCTTGAGGGAAGGTGAGGAACCTGAGTAATGCTACAGATCATCTGGCAATGAGTTTTGTTTGCTGTTTCACAGAGGTTTTTATATTCTATGTATCTGAGTTGGGTACATTGTAGCTGTGGATCTCCCACATGTGAGAGAGAATTTGAATTCTTACGCAGATGTGTGCCAACAGTACATAAATATAAGGTTCAGTGAGCATGCAATTATGTGTGAGATTCAATTATGAGCTTTTGAAGGCATCTTTTTCATTATGAAAAATATTTATATAATTTTTGCAGGGTACGTATCACACCTTTTTCTCCTTGTTGAAGTAAAAGAAAAAGTATCACCAGGACAAATATCCCACTTGCCTTTGCCTCCCTCCACATGCATTTTTTTGTAAATGCAGAGTGGTATTTTTCTTTCCATGCTGATCTTAAGAAGTAAGGAGAAATCCTCAAGCAGCAGTTCATTTTCCTCTTTGTCCCTATGGCACACTCTCCTGAAAGAACATACACTCATTCTGTCATTTCATATCACCACTGACGCTTTCAAATCACACTTCATTCTGTATTTCAGCATAACACGCTCCAAAACTTGTTTTGACAGCAATCTATTTCCTTCCCTCTTTCAACAAGCAGTCAGCATAAAACATTACAGCCCACGACAAATGCAAAAGTCACAACCACACTGGAATCACACATTGTCATGGATTGGCAGATTTTGTCCTATCATCCTAGAAGTGCTAGAATGACTTAACAGAACAATGTTTCAGTCTGGTTTTCTGCCTCTGTCCAAGTTTTGGGAAGACTTTCAGAAGAGGTGATAGCTTAACTGGAGCTACACAAGTTAAGCTAAGATTGAGTCAAATGTTGTGTTTGCCAAGTGGTCCCCAACGCTAGAGACTAGTTAATCAGTTTGTGGAGTCCCACATTAGTTGACTGGGGCCAAGATTCAAATTGGAATGCATGTAGCTCACTGGAAATAGCATTACAAGGTGAGCTGAAAATCAAAGTTGAGTCCAAACTACAGTCCTTGACCTGAATATCCCTGAACTTTGAAGGTGAACAAAATCCAGATTCAGTTCAGAATTTTGCAAATAGTCCTTGTCTCTACAAGTATTGACATCCTCCCTCCTCCTCTGACTGATCTGCAAGAAAAAATTCTCCTAGAATAGATATGTAGGCAAGCTGCAAAGTTCTGACCAGAGTTAGATCCAAATTCCTCCAAAGTGTGATGGGCCTAAACTGGAACCACCCAAACCCTATTCTACCAAATCGTACAAATCACTTCCTTTTTAGAGTAATAAAATGATCTTTCTTCTCCCAAGCTTTATAGTGTCATATTTCTTTACCCATTGTAAAGTACTGGTCCTATAAACTTTCCTATATAATCATATAATGTTATTTTTATTAAATCAGTCTACTATCTTGATTAAACATAGATGTTGACATTCTTAAAAATTTGAGATGGTTCCATAAAGGGAAGTTGACAAAAATCTTTAAAAAGAGGCGTGAAAGGATTAGATTTCTTTTATTGATAAATGTAGTAAACCTCAATTTCACTGTACCCACACAAACCGATGGAAAAAATATTTCCATTGATAATAGAAATTTACAGATAGACAAAGTAAGAAAAATGTTGCTTGAGAACTTAGTTTCATTTAAGGATACTTTATATATGTGGACATGAGATGTTTAGTATTTGTGTTTTTAACAATTAAGGTTTTAAGTTCCTGAATCTCAGTTTCTAGTGTCATTAAATAATTGTTAGAAACAAGCCTTCCCCATAATTTCCCAGGATTGTGGAAACTTAAATCAATATTGATGTTTATTTTTAAGAAATGTATCTGTCTAAATTAAAAAAATAAAGATTGAATTCTGCCAAGCCTATTTTAAAAAGGACCTGAAAAAAGCTAGGCTTCTATGACTAGAATAATTCACACACAGCTTGTTATTCTGTACAACAGTATTGAAATTTGGAGGCATTTCCTTTTAGAAATTAGAATATGGAACTTCTGTGATAATATTATATAATAACTTTCATTCATACATATCAAAGCATTTTACAAAGCATCATTATCCTCATTTTACAGATGGAAATCGAAGAGACAGAGATGCGAAGTGATTACTCCAAGATCAAGGGCAGCAGATGAAGTGACAGCAGGTCAGTGGCAAAGCCAGGAATAGAAAGTGGGAGTGAAATTCTGGCCTCACTGAAATCAGTGGAAGTTTTGCCATTGACTTGAATGGGGCCAGGATTTCACTGCAGGTCTCCTGACTCAGTCCAGTGTCCTATCCATGAGAACATGTGGCTTTCCATACGCATAGCTGCCTTCCTAAATGTATCTGAGAGTGGCTGTAAATCCCTTCCTTTTTGAAGATGTCAGCATTGCGATGTCCCACATCAATTGCACGTCTAAGGATAGACTCAGTGTTCAGAATCTTTTTGAATAGTATCTTCACTTATGAACATTCCACATTCTTTTTTTTATTTCTAACAAATTTTTTTTTCAGTAGATAGAAACCTTCCCTGGAGGGATGTACATGTATCAAAAGATTTAACAAGTGACACAGATCATAAGTACAATGCACTCTGAATTCAGGTTTTGAAATATCATTCAGCAGCTAACAAAATGTTTTTCTTTAGTTTCTTTGCTTCTTTTAAGGTGTTTTATGAATACATTATTCCACCAGTACATTCTTAATTTTCAAAAAAAACCTACCTTCTAGCTATTCAGTTTTAAAAATGTTTATATTCACCTGGATCTACATGGTTCCTTTGTTCATTTGTATGGTTCTTAATTCAAAGTGTATTTTTGTTTTCATATATTAAAAACATAATTGGGAAGAGGGATAAAGCTCTGGATAGAGGTTTGGGCCAATTTTGCGAATGGCATTAGTGGGCGAAACTCCATTATAATGAATCTGCCTTCTGTTAGCATGAGGCCAATGCCATCAGAGCATGGAATGTTGTTTAGCTCATCATTTATTTTTAATTTTTTAAATAGCACCACAGGTGTGCATGCTGCTAAACTGGCAAATGCTTGTTCATTTATCTCAGCTTCTGAAAATGTGCCCTTCCAATGCTCAAAGAACATGTAAATCTTTATAAAAATACAGATGATGATAAAGAGAATCCGGTTTCCCGGAAACCAAGACCCTCTTTAGTCTCCATAATTTAAAACTTAAGGTGGATTTTTAGGAAAAACTCAGCATTGACCTAACTCTGCTCCCACTGAAAACCTCACTCTGTCTTTCTCACAACCCTACTTATCTGCCAGTTGTCCAGCCTGAAAAAGCCTGGAACAACATAGGGGTCTTGAAGTATGACCTGAAAGTGAGCCAGTTCAGGGTCTGGTAGCTAATGAGAGAAATGAATTCCACACTCAGACTTTTCAGTGAAAACCACCTGCTTCCAATCCTTCCTAATTAAACCAGGTGGCTGTTAATGCAGGTGCTTACGTGATCTAAGTTACTGAAGTATCAAACAGAGAGAGAGAGAGGCTATGGAATAATCAAGACCTAACTCCAAGTCCCTGACAGAAGAATCTAAAGAATCTAAAATCTAAACTGAAAACACAAAAACAGACACAATAGGGTGGGAAAAAAGAAATTGGGTGTTTGAGAGGCACATTTCACTAATTACAAATAAGGTTGTTTTACCGATATCTTTTTTTTTCTCTAGTTAAATTTATGCAAATATGTATAAAAATTAATAGAGTATGTGAGTGAATAATCTTGAAGTGAAGGACTAGTATTGGTAGTTTTTGTGGAAGAACAGTTTTAAAAAGAGATTTGAATGAGAGGGTGATCTAGCCAGGAACTTCAGCCAATAGAGGAGAATGGGGACAGGAGGCAACTAAACCACAACTCCCATGAGGCACCCTGGCAGCATTTCCAAATCAAAATATTTACGTTTTGGCTGAAGGCATCTGTTTTTTTGTTTTGACAAAAAAGCAGATACTACTTTCATGAAAAATGAATTTAGTTGGAAACCCAATTTTCCATCCAAAAATAGTTTAGACTGAAATTTTTTGACCAGCCCTACATATGTTTTCATAAATCTAACTTAAACTCTTAAATCCCACTAAGCCTTACTTTAAATGACACACAGTCCTCTTGCTGTCCTCCTGCACATAGGCGAATTTTTCTTTCAGAGCACTGGAATACAGTCAGGAGGTTGGGCTGAGTATTGCACTTCTCTTGAAGTCCTAGAAGCTAATAGAAGGTTAAAAAGATTTCAAGGAAATAAATCCTAGTTAAAAAGGGGAATTGAAAGGAAATTAGATATTCTATACATCAGAACTTCAGTTTAACCTGTAACACTGAAACTTTTAAACAAATACATTGAAGATGCCAGCATAGTCCAAATGCTGCTTTTCTTAATGTCAAGGGTAATCTCAGTAGAGTACACATAGGAGTTGACCCTTGATCTAAACAAGCTCCTATCACTTACCGTAAACTACTGCATTTCCTCCCCTCCCGCCGTGTGTATAAGGGGGTTTTGGGGAGGGGAGGTTGTGGTGATGGAGTGAGGAGGTAGCTGGGGTGAAGTTTTAGTACTGTTCTGGATAATCTGTAAGATGTGCCTGTTTGAAAACTTAACACATTGGTCGTGATTCTTCACTTACTTGTGCTGTCATTGTTTATGCCAGTGCAATGTGAGTGCAATGGAAGAGGTCACCAAACCAGAATGATTTTACAGCTATTTTACCCTCCGTTTGCCCAGATGGAAAGGACTACACAAAGTACAAGGCAATGGAGAATCAGGCACAGAGTCTTTATTTCTGTTTTTAATTGTGAAGGACTATTTGACCATGAAGTAGTTGAACCCTGAAAGATTGTTTCCTAGTTCACATTTCATCTTGTAAAATAATTCTAACCAAGCTAACTGACTAAAGTGTACTCCTTATTATAAGCACAAGCCCTTGATCTAAAAACATCAACCAGGTTTTTAAAATCCAGTTAATCATTAAATAGTCCATGAACATTTTGGATGTGTGACTGGCTTTTGTACACTTATCTGATTAACTGTATTTCCTTTTGAGTTTATTTAGATAACCTGAGTTTCTCTTCTTCTCAAGGAAAAGAATGTACATTTAATTTGTTTTCCAGGACAGAGGAGACCTTCGGTTCATTTGTGAGATATACTTCTAAGAGGGCGCTGTGCAGAAATGAGACTGCTCTAAAACATTGAGAAGTGGAATAACTGGATTGTGGATAAAGGCCATTTTTGGCACTTAAAGGTCACATACGGAGATCGTTCTCAGAGGACATGAAGAAAGTGATGTAGGCAGAGGTAATTATTTTCTTCATTCTATAGAAGAAAATTAGGTGTATAATCATAGTATTTCCAATTAAAACAAGTATATTTCAGGTAAGTAGGAATACTGATTGCAGTATTATGTACATTCCACCTTTATAATGCAGCTTCAAGTAAATAGGACAAAATTTCAATACTAAAGATGTGCGTATGTAAAGGCTTCTGTTTTACAAGTCAGATCACTCCTTGTTTGTTTTTTTTGCACTGCACTTCTTAAAAAGAGATAGCAAATATTTATTCATTGCTGCTTGATAATTTTGATTGTGGATTCTTTATAACTATGCTGAAACGCTGTAAATACCAGTATTTGTGGTGTTGTGTATTTTGCCTGATGGTGTGCAGCTTGATTTGGAAACGCATATAATTAAGTGTGTTAATTTTTCATAATGAGCTTTTTTTATTCTTTCCAGAGCATGAAAAATACATTTCCAAAGTGGAAATAATTTATATCACAGATCTTCCTGTGAACTGATCACTCTTCTTACAGGGCTGTTTATATATGTGTAGTGTTTCTCTGGGATTGAAATGCTCACTACTGCTATCACAGGCCTCTCTCCTGCCCCATATGTGAGCTGTGTTGGATGGCCCCGTTACCTAGCTCTATTGTGTTGGTATGGTCATTTAGCTGTGCTGTAGATAAAGAATGAATTTTATATCACAATGAAATCTGTGGGCAATAATATCTATAATAACAAGCCACTTGGGATCCAGGATAGCAGAAAACAGTCTGGCATTTGAAACATACAAATGATGATGACAAGCACAGGCTTCTATTTACTTTTATTTTTCCTAATACAAACTTAAGCTCCAGTTCTGCCTGCCTGCATTGAAATCAATGAGGTTCCCTGCACTTGCACAGGTCTGACTGTGTGGATCCAATTGCAGGACTGGATTTTACAGTATTGTACAGTATTTTAAATATTTGATTTGATATGGGGGTGATTTTCAAAGGCTCTAAGGAGATTTATGTCAATGTAAGTTAGGTGCATAACTGTATGCCAATGGGAATTAGGTGCTGTGGTATAGGGTAGTAAGGTGCTTCTCAGGCTTAATTTGTAGCATGTTGTATATTTAGTGATAGAGTAATGCATTTGTAAGTTTTTTGTATGTTGATGGTTCCCAGTCTGGGTAGACAGACACAGGCTAATTCTGTTCGAACTAGTGCAGTAAAAATAGCGAAATAGGAGTGTAGCCACTGCCGCTCGGGCTAGCCACCTGAGTACGTACCTAGTTGCACAGGGTTGTACAACTACATCTAGCACAAGCCTCTGCACATGCCACCACAGCGGCACTGCAATTTTTGGCACACTAGCTCAAGAAGCTGTAGCGTAGACGTACCCAGAAGGGGGAGGTGAATATAGTGTATAGGAATAAGGCTGGATCCCTTTAAATAGTAGAGTCCACCAGCACTGCCCAGTGTGTTCTGCGTTTTAGAAGCTGTTGGAACCCAAACAGAACAGCAGTGTTGTTTATATTCAATAAACACAATTATCTGGACCCCAGCATGCCAGTGTGGTTCCTTCATATTATGTTTATGTAAAGAGCAAAAGGCATAACAGGTCATTGACTCCCCTCCGTGCCGTTTTAAATACCCCTTGTATTTTTAACAATTTAATACAGAGCTAATCAAGGCATTATAAACGAGATTTTAGAAAGCTGAAGCTACCATTTTCACAAATTGCCAGTATTCCTCTACAAATTCTCATTCTGCATGTTGCCAGTAGATAAACAGATACATTCGCTCCCTTAGTTCTTATTGTTTCATCCATTTGACCGCTTAATCCAGCACTTAATATTTGACAACTCGAATTATCGTCAAGATGTACCAGTTTCCTTTCAGCATGATAACGGGATCTGTTCTGAAGGATTTTAAGTTGATAAGTGTGTACTAGCTGCAAGTTTTGTGTGCTGTATTGAGTAGCCGTTGTCTTTAGTACAACAGTATTAAATGGCATTCATAAATAAGAATCTGATAGGTCATTAAAAAGGCAAAGCCATTAGACAGTACCTATGTCTGGCTCACAATACTAAGCAGCTCAAGCCATACAATGAACTACAGGTGGTATTATTTAGGGCGTGAAGGTAAAATTGGCAATAGTGTCTAAATGACTGAAATGAAATGCAATGGGACTTGAGCTCCTAACTCACATTACGTGGTTTTCACAGTTTTAACCTGAGTCTTTAGAAAATGGGAGTCTTACCTGTTTCATGCTTCTGTCAGGACTGCAGCATTGTGCCTATTGTAGCATCCCAACTTATTATACATCAGATGATTATCCGAACATACTGAACACTGTTGAAAAAACATCATTCTTGGGCCCGATGCTGACCAATAGCAGAATTTGGCTCTGTGTAGTATCTGTTCATTTATGTACAGTGTTTTGGAGCTCAGTACACTAGTTCTTATTGTGCCAGTACATGGTAGTTTAAAAATAACACTTGGTACTGCACTTGCTTATACAGAGAGAAAAAAGACCCATTTTCTGAGCCTTTAATTTAATGGTCCAAACTAATGGCTTAATATTGAGGCTTCATAGCCTCCTCATTCTCCTTAAGCAGGATGTTAAACCTGAATATCTAATGGGAACATATGCAATGGTGGTGTAACTGTGTTGGTCCCAGGATATTGCAGACATGAGGTGGATGAGGTGATATATTTTATTGAACCAATTTCTGTTGGTGAGAGAGACAAGCTTTCTCTCTCACCAACAAAAGTTGGTCCAGTAAAAGATAGTGCCTCACCCACCTTGTCTCTCTTATGGAAACATAGTCCTATAGTTTCATATGGCTCCATTTATCAACATTTCTGTCTTGTTATTGATAATATGATATGGGCATTTTAAATGCTCCTAAGCACTGCTTTTCCTTTTAATTGCCCATTGATCCTAATGCCTAACTCTCTAGTGGCTTCAATGAAGTATATGTTACTATAAATCTATATTCCATATTTTTGACTGTTATCCCAAAGGAATTTTATAGCCCTTAAGCTGTTTAATTGATTAATGGTTTTCTTCCATCTCTTTATTCCTTTACAGCTAAAAATGGTTACCTAACATATTTTACCTAATCTGCCTCTATATTATTATAAAGTACTTAATGATGTTCAGACAGCATCCCTAGTCTTATAATTTTGCATGTAGGGGCCTGGTACATGAATGAGACTAAAGACAGGGAACATGACATTATGATTCCTAAGTAGATGCTGAAATGCTGTATTCTGCTGCTTTAGGTATTGTTTCTACATGTGCTAAACTTTAAGCATGCAAGTAATACCAACTAATTTCAATGGGATTTATCTCATGCTTAAAGTTAAGCATGTGCTTAAATGCTTTGTTGAACTGGGGATTAAGTAAGTAGGGAGGGAATTATACTAATTTGAATATCCTTTATTTTATTTCTCATTTAAGTGAGATTTATTTTAAATGATACAGTAATCAAAGGGAATATTTCCCCAGTCAATATAGATACATAGGAATTGTCATTCTATACCAGTAATCTATCTAGTCCAGCACCCTTTGTGACAGTGAGTGTACCAGATGCTTCTGAAAGTGGCACAAGAATCCCTAAAGTGGAGAATTATGGAATATCTTGCCCACGGGGAATGTTTTTCCTGATTTTCCCCCATCAATTAGTGGTTAGTTGCCTGAAGATTTATTTCCTTTCTAAAATCTTTTTATCCTATCTAAAGGACTTTCTGATGTTCTTATTATCCCTATAAATATCCAAGCACTTTTAAAAAAAAATCCCACAAAGTTCTTGGATTCAAGATGATATCCAATGGCAATGAGTGCCACTGTTTTTAAAACATGTTTATAATATTAATAGTAATTTCTTAATTGTCATTTCAGCCAATTTTCAACACGTTAGACTTTTGGCCAACTCAGAGGTAGGAGAAGAAAAAAGCAAAAACATGTGTAGGAGCTGAACATTAAAACCAAAAGTATTAACCTAATTTTCAAACTCTTAAACATATGAATTGGGTTCCATCCTAGAGAAGAGGTGGGTGAAGAGTCTGATCTGTTCTTATTTCCTGAACCAGTTCACTTACCCACACACAAAATTCAAGTTTAAATATTTTTAGAGGTCACTTATATCCAGTATACAAATTACATTGTCAAAATATATTATGACATAAGCACATCTTTGTCTCTTTAATAATAATATAATGCAACCAAACAGTGAGTGAAATTAAATTTAAAAAAAAAAAAGGTTGTTTGCAAGTGTTCAACTCCACAGACAATTGGAGATGAGCCTGAACTACAATAATGGTTCCGAATGCCCCCCAAACTTGAGGGATTTGGGTCCATGTAAATGCCAAATGTGTGACTTGGATCCACCTCTACAGAGGATACCTTTATTCATATGTTCGAAAAGAAAAATCCTTTTCTGATCATTGTTCAAGTTAGTCATGCTAAGGACTTACCCAAGCTGCTAAATGTGTTTCCTAGAGAGTGGCATACTAATGTCCCAATCCTGTACCTGATGGCATGTTGAGCAGACTGCTGCTTCTGTGGGGAGCCACCCTGAACTTGGGGCTTTTTTTCAGGCTCAGCAGTCATCTCATCATCTATCAATTAGAAGTTTGGGATCTAAACTGTTGCATCACCCAAAATGCTAATGTAAGCACGGATAGCACACGTTGAACCTGGACATCTCCAAAGTGGGGTGTGATACCCGTGGCATCACAATTAACAAAAAGTGGGACCGTTCACTGCCCATTAGTTGGGAAATGCAGCTTACATTTTAAACAAGTACCATATGTTTTGAAGGGGTGAAGCATGTTTTACCCTGAGGGTCATCCCTCTCTTTTCTCTCTAAAGCTGCCACTGCCTTATGTAATCAGCATTGATTTCTACAATATGTTCTTTAATCATTGATTCCCCCCCCCCCCTTATAACTATCCACTGTTGTAGTCCAATTTCCAGTCTGTATCACCTACTACAGCTACATTTATAATGTTTTTATTCTTTCAGCTCCTAGGGTCTGTGGAGCTCCTCGTGTTGTTTAATCTGATTAATGGGTTCAAGCATCACATTTATATTACCTTGTCTAAGTCCTGCTTTTCTTCTATCAATCGAGTCACTTAAAATAAGGTAGCCTAAGATACAGCAACTTATCCCTCTAAACATTATTTCCTTCTGTCATTTGTCATTCCTGCTCCTATTTACATTTTCTTTTTTTAAAAAAAAAGATGATGTGGATATCCAAATGTTTTAAAAACTATTTAAACAAGATGTCAGCAGCATCTTTCATATGTATATTTATAATAGCCGTTCTCCCTTCATTTGTGTCAGAATAACCCCACATGTGCAAATGCAGTTGCTCCATAACTTACGTTTAGGCCAGCTACATTCCTATAGAAGATATGGCAGACAATTTATGTCTTGTCAGTGAAAAATATAAAAGCTTCATTGTAGAAGCATTTGTATAAAACCTTCTTAGTGTAAACTGAACACATGAAAGCATAAACTGGATCTTGGGATGATAGTGGTTAAATCATAACTTTCAATAGTGTTCTATGACAGTAAAATATATATTGGAGTTGTCAAAGCAGGGTACATACTCTAAGGGCTGCATGTTTCATTTTCTCTTTATTTAAATATGCCATGTATAATTTTATATTATCATGCAAAACCATAAATACAAAAAAGTTTAAAATATTGGTGCTTCATTTCATTGTTAAATTACAATGAAACTAAAATGGATTTAGTCTTCCCGTCCAGCTTTATACTAAATAAAGTTGTCATGATTAATGTTACTACAAGAAGTACCAAATTAACTTCTAATTAAATTACTCTTGCAAGATCCAGCAAGCTAAAGGTCTACAACCAGACCTGGCAGTCCTTTCTAGTTCAATATGCCAACTAAAAGTTCACCCAGTTTACAGTCAACCAGCTCCTTTACATTTAATATAGATTATACCACCTATTCATTTTTCAGTAATACAGAAAATTCTCCCTGTTCAGAGGTGACGATAGATTTTTTTAAAGCAGCCCTTCCTGGTATCACGTCCCTTTTTCTTCTTCACCTCTTACAACACTCTGGGACCAATTCTCAGATTCCATCATTCTGTATTTGGTGCAGGACCTGAGAAAGAGGAGAAGTAAAGGTGATTTTATGCCATTTTACCTTCCCATTCCCTCAACTCTGGGACTGGCTGGAGGCCAGCGGGGCTCCCTCCACACTTGAGAGCAGATTCGAGTTAACAGGCAATTCTGGCAGCTGGGGAATAGTTGGATTGTAGCTGCATTCCAGCCAAACCCCCTTAACCTCAGCCATAGCTTGTTAACTCCTTTGAGGCAGGGACCATTTTTTGATTGTGTGTACAGCACTTAGCCCTAGAAGACAGGACACCATTGTGCTAACTGCAATAGAAATAAATAATAATATGCTGGGGATTAGGAGGTAAAGTTAGTGCAGAGCCAGTGCACCTGGATCAATGGATACATGATCCTGCCCACACCAGAGCAATCCTCAGTTGGCTGTTTAGGCCATCTTTACAGCCCCTTGACCATACAGAGTGACACAAGGGGATAATTGCAGACAAAGGTAATTATCTTTTGCTCTTTTTTTTAAAACTACATTGTGTTTATAATTCGTCATACATAAGCTATGATGTATTATCCACCTTTCATGTTTGTGTAGCCAATGCTAAATGTATTTTTCTGTTTAAATATGGACTTTTTTGAACCCTTGTAACTCTCCCTTTGAAGCCTAAAAAAGGAACACTTTTTTTGCCTTTTAATGTTTAGTGAATGTCATTGGATCAATGGAGAGTTCTGCTTAAAAAGTGAGGGTTCATTGACTTTTCTGGGCCTGTTTTAACGGAGCTGAACGTGACAGGGCTTATTTTGTTCAATGATAACTTCAGTTTATATAGAACCTTTGACTGGTTAGAGAAGGCAGGACGCTTTTATTGCAAACACTGAACAACGTATATAAAGAGGGGAGGAGGGGGAAGAATCCAGCCTTTTGACCTTGCTTGCTGGAACTTTAGTTAGTGCTGCGGAGTGATGTTAAGGCTGCTAAGTTGTTAATGATGCTAGTGCTGCTTTTCTTAGATCTTTGGTGTTAAGCTGCATGAGCAGAGAGTGCAGCATGCTGATTCAGTAGACCTCGATGCTGTTCATAAAGAAAGACCACGGGCTCGGTTCAGCAGCGAAGATACTCAGCAAGATTTATTGTTGACAAAGCATGGTACTAGTGCCCCATAGGAGCTACAAGTACATTAACACATGTATGGCCGCAACACTTGTACCAGTTCAGTCAGGTCCCCTAGACCAGCACAAAGATGCCCCTACTATGACTTCTCTTTTTATACACTGATACAAACAAGTTACAGTATTACACTCCAGAAGTTGCTTGTTACCATTCTAATCCTCATATCTCATAGTTCAAACAAAATATCCTTATTCATTTTTCTCTCATGCAATCCTTAACTTTACAAGGGGTGGTGTGTTCTTGTACCATCTCTTAGGAATGCATTTATGTAGTTACTTGAGATATCTGTGTGTTTTTGTACCATCCTCTCCAGTCAGGAATGTGCTTGCTTTGTTAGCTGACACCTAGTGTGTTACTATTCTGCCAAGGCCAGGCCTACTCTGGTTCACAGCCTTTGGTTCACACTGCTAGTTATGCATAGGGCTCCAGCAAGGACTACATTACTTACTTTTCACCTACAATCATATACACTGCAGTTTGCTGCAGCAAGTCTTCGACTCAGTGACAGTTTCTATATGTGTACACATTTCATAATGAAGTTAGAAATCCAGCAACATTTAAAGCAGTTTAATACATTAAATTAATGAGTAATGGGAAAGAATTACCCATTCCTGCTGTTTTATTTTTATTTAGTTTTTGATTGAAAAGCAGATAAAAATGACTGAAGTATATCCAAGTGCTTGTTGTCAATGTACTCTACATCTTTTAGAGCTTGTAACAATAGGTAAGTCATCTAGCCCTCCAAAACTTTTGATCTGGTTTGCTGCTGATAGAACTCCCATTACTTTCAACTTTCTAAGGGATAAACTATATCATTATGCACAGTCAAGACCAAGAGATGAAGCGGAAACTGCGCCATCCCTGCAGGAGCCCCAGAAGACATTGTGCCTCTTGGGCATCATTCCCACTCTTCTTCCCCTTTGCTTTGGGGGTGGCTAGCCTACACAAGCAGCAAATTACAACCCACCCCTGTTTTTGTGTGTCTAAATAATCTGGTGCATTGGGGCCTGGAGCCAAGACTCCTCCCAGTCTTAATCCTCCCCATCTAACCTTAGACCACATATGCCCTGTGTACCTGCTCCTTACTCCCCCTTATTCCTCTGCATAAACATTAATTAGTACCCTTGGGATCCCCCAGGTCTGCAGGAACCACAGCCATGATAGCAGGAGTGGGTAAAATGTACTTTATTGCAGTGGGATTGGGTGAGCAAAAAAAGCAGTAATTTGTGGGAAAACACAATCTTTTTTAATAAAGGTTTTAATAATTAAATTTAAGTGAGGGATCAAAACAGAGTTGATACCTATTAAAACAGGAGTTAAAGTATTTTTACATAGTTTAAGTAAGATTTGTTTTATTCTTTTATTAGTAAAAATTGTGTCTGATTTCCGTGTTTGTGTATACACACAACAATGTTTATATACTTTTTTTAGTAGCATGGGGGACGCTGTCTCTCTTGTGGGATCTAATGTTTTGCAGGTGGGAGTGGGATAAAAATGCAAGAAAAAACATGGGAGTGGGTATTGGGAGCAGGACACGAGTGGAATTAAAAAATAGTCTCTTGCAGGGGTCTAGTCTAAATCAGAAGTGTCATGAGTGTGTCTTTAAACAGAGTAAACCACTTGCCCCACATTTAAAATCATTAGTTTATTATTTAAAATGTGGTATTTATTCTATCCTAGAGTTTTATAACCAGCAAATTGTTGCAGGTCTGACTTTAACATGGAATTTGACATAAATCCTCCTACACTTAAGAAATCTGTGTAGGTGCATTGTGTCCTATACAGGGGCTAGCAGAAGACATAGGCATCACTTAAGTGCTATTTTGATGGCTTATATAAGACAAAAATGGAGTCTAGGACATGTACTGGTCCCCTGCGCAAGGGTGAATTTCACCTCTTCTGTTTAAAACATATGCACATTCTTATGCTATAACTTCTAGGTATAGATGTTGGATTTTAAAAATTGAGATGCACATTTTCAAGTACTGTACAATACTCATCATAACTTTAATGATGAATTAAATTTTGGGGAGTCAATATTTGAACAGTACTCTTTTAATTATCTATATTTAACATGATGTGTCTCAGTAGCTCAGGGAGATGGTATCACAAGTTATGGGATGTGGAGTCTCACCACTACAGGCTTATCTGTTTCTATATACCACCACTTATCAGCTGATAACTACTTGGTTTATGCACAAGCAGTACAGTTTCTACTGGGCAGGTGTCCACACCACTGAAATCATCAGAGTAATTTGCACCCTTATTAGCAAAGAGCCTAAAGACTGAATGGGGTGATGGCAACTGAACTCTGACATCCTTCATAAAATTAAGTGAATTAGGTTAAAATGTTTTGGCAGGGCAATTTGCACCATTAAATCCAATTGTTACCTGTTCTTTGGATTGGCTTGACTTGAGCCTCCAAGACTGCACAATTTGATACATTTCATGAGCACTAAATTCAGTGCTAAAATCAAGAAATCTCATTAATTCAGAGCAAGCTAATGTAAGTGGGAGAAGTTGTATTTGAATTTCTGTATCCAGTGTTTTTTCCCTAAGGATCAAAAATAGAACAAGATAAACTATTATATCAGCAAGTTTTTTGTAAAGAAACAATAGTCCTCTGCTAATTCCATCAGCACAGCTCTCTCTTACACTGCAACAGAGCTGCCCTTTGTTCATTGAAGGCAGAGCACAGTCACTGTTCATATTACGGTTAATAATAAGCTTAAATTCTTTTAGAAAAGGGTAAACTTTGTGATGAGATCTAAAGCAGGCAAATAGTTTTACAACGTTTTTCAGGCAAAATACCTATCAGGGCTACAAAAAAAGTTTGAAATCTCAAAGTCAGACAGAAAAGCTCTTAAATACGATAACTATTTTCACTGAATTCACTTGAGAGTTAGTGATAGATTAGGGTGACCAGATATAAGACAAAGCCCCAAATATCAGGACGGTCCCTATAAAATTGGGACATCTGGTCACCCTATTATAGACAAGCAGGAGTGATGTTCCTTTAAAAAAAAAAAAGTGATAAGTAGCTTGAATGTTTACAGCAAATCTTCTCTGGAGAATAAAATCCCTACATGTTTTATTCAAAATGCCAAGGGCATCAGAGGTTTAGAAAGATTTGTTTCCTTAAAAGGAAAGTGCACACTAGTAAACATAGAACTGGCTCTCATTTTACAATCATCATACACTATGAAACTGTTCACAGTTTATCTATCTGACATGGACCCATTACTTACATGCTGCATGGGAATTTCACTCATGCGTAAGACTCATCAGGTAAGGAAGAATTTTGTTATGTCCTGCCTGAATACATATTTTTTTTTCTCTCTCGTTCTCTTCCCTCCCCTGCTACCACACACACACAGACTATAGTCTAAGGGCTGTGGCGTATTGGCACAAGGCATTCATATTGTGTCTATTTTAAATAAATTGAATAATTATCAATCTTTTATTCTTTTTCACTTGATGCAACAGTAAACTATGATGGATGGAGACCTTCTTGTAGAGAGGGCATTTGTTTGAATTCTTTTAAGGAGGGTTCTTGTTTCATGAAGAAGGCAGGAACATGAATCCACTCAGCAGAGTAGTCAATGAAATGCCCAGAAGCCAAAGTAACATATCATCCCCTCAAAAGAAACTAAATTACCAATTCATGAATTCATGGTAATCTGTTTTTATTGCTGCTTAATGGTTTATTGGATCTGTGCAGCCCTCTGCAGATAAGCTCAGAAATGCTGCATAACCTACGGTGGAACATCTTTCATAGCTGTAAATGCTGATCTCATTGTAAAATATATTAAGAATTTACAGACATGAATTTCTGGCATTACATACCTGTGGTTTCTTTTCTTTTCAGAGCATTCCTTTTCTAAAATACTTAAATTTTCATTAGACACTGCATGTCCCATTTCATTACAAGCAAGAAAGAACATATTAATTCCAGATGTATTAAAACAGTCATTGGAGGTAATTTATGTTGATTATCTACCAATGAGATACACTTGGTAACACGGCTGTTCTTTTACAGTTAGCATTAAGGATTCAGTTTAGAAGAAATTTAGGATTAGGGTGACTTTGGTCTTGTGCCGATGCAGGAGTTCGAGATAGTACAGTGAGTCTCCCCTATCATCAAGATCTCTGTGTAGTGGGCAGCCACAATGTAGCTAAGGAGTGTAGTCACTGCACTATCATCATTGATGACAGCAGCCTCCCACAGAAAAAAGGACAGAGGAGACACTGAGCCATGATCCTATTCCCTTCTATACCTTACTTAAAGCTTGCTGAGCACAGAAATGTATGCATGCTATACCCAGAAAAGGACAGCTATGTTCCTGCTACAGCATGAGCCCACTGGGCTCCAAAAGGAATGCTAGTGGAGTCATCCTCCTGGGGCAGCCACTACAATGTCACCTCCTTGATAGAAATTGAAGAAATTCATAGATTTGATTTATATACCTGGCTTTTATTTGGTATTAAGACTTGACTGTTTTTTTCAGAGACCAGAGACAAGAGGATTCAGCCTGAAAACATCAGCCATGAGCTGGTACCTAATTAGAGATGGGCAAAATGTTGTGTTTTCACTTGTTGCAATGTTGTGAAATATTGTGGGTTTTTTGAGGGGTTTTTTGTCCAGAAATCCTAAACAAACCAAATGTAGAGGTCAGACTGCCTACATCTGCACAAAAGAACTGGGGAAGGAGGCCACCTTGATAATGTTTAGCCCAATGATTAGAGCACTCACCCAGAATGTGGGAGATCAGTGATTCAAGTCCCCTATCTGCCTGAGGAGAAAAGCACAGAATAGGTATCTGCCATCTCTCAGGTGAGTGCTCTAAACACTAGGCTACACAGTCAGTTGGGGAGGGGGGTTATAAGCTCCCTGCAAATGGGGGAGCAGAAGGAGAGTGAGGGGAGGTACTAATATTCAGTAGAAGGGGGAGAGGAGCTGGCTCCAGGCTGCAAAAGAGGGTCTGAGGGATTCCTATCTGCTCCTGGGCCCCTAACAGCTCCTCTGGCTCCCACTCCTGCTCTCTAGCCATATCCTGGGTGCTGCTTTGGGTCCCGTTCTCCCCTCCACTTCTCCTGGGGGTGTGTGTATTTCCACTGTGGGGAGCTAGTCTCTTCTCACCCCTGCCCTTGGAGTCACTCCCTTTTTCCTCTGGCCCAGTTAATATTTAATTTGTCAATTATTTAATTAATTAAAATGGAAAAACTTTGATAGGAGAGAGAGAGACCCACATCAAACTATTCAAGAGCCCAGGGGTTAGGGCACTGACCTGATAGGTGACAGATACCTGTTCAAATCTCTTCTGCTCCTAAGGCAGAGGGGGGACTTGAATTGGTGGGCTCTCACAGTTCACATGAGATGTATTCTAACCACTGGGCTAAGGGTTATAAGGGAGCGCCTCCTCCTCTTACCCCACCCCCATCTGACCCACCCTCAGCTGTTTTGTGTGAAGTGAGTTAGCCTCTGAGTATGCCTATCAGATGGAGTCCCACAGGTGACTTAGGTGGAGGAGCACCTGTCTTCCCCTGGTTCATGAATCATTAGCAGAGATAGGCACCTTCCTGAAGCAGCTAGGTCGACCTAAGTTTTAGCTGTAGTCCTGGCCTGAGACGTATATCTGTCAGAGACAGGCGGGGCTTAGTACAAACCTTTCTCATTTGCAGTGCAGTCCTTAATACATCCTCCCAGAAGATCTAGATTTCATACATGGCCATCAAGGACTAGTCTGCTACTCTGAAGCAGTCAGGTTTTGACAGCCAGGATTAAATTATCTGCAGTTGTTAGAGTATTTTGTCTCCAGAATCAGTATTATGTTTATTCAGTTTCCACAGTTGTCATCTAAATTCTTTGCATTCTTCCTCATAAGTTCTACCATTGTTAAAAAGTTAAATATAAACAAGTGGAATATTGATTTATGAATTTTTTTTCAGAGCCGAAATGCTTCACCAAACAATCACTTTCATGTATTTACCTAGTGAAGTAAAATATTACCCAGTAAGTTTCTAGCATCAGTATTTTCATATTTAATATGAAATATTTTCTGTCATAATTGTAATGGAGTATTATCTCATCAACTAAAAATGTCATTATTTGGCAGTATGTGAGTGAGCTGAGTTCAGAACCCACAGAAGCCATAAAGTGAAAGGTTAACTGTCTTCAGAGGGAACCAGCCAGAGAACTCTCAGATTGTGTGGTGCTGTATGATTGAAATATGACCGTGTATAGCATTGTTGCTACTGCTGTTCTACAATTGCAACACATCTTATACAAAGTATATCATGTAAGAATGTCAATGGAAAAGTTATGATTTGGTAAAGCTGTTTATCCTGTTTAAATCCATGTATCATAAAATCTAGTGTCTGGGTAGTGAAATAAGGTCTGGAATGCCTAAGAAGACTGCATTTTTGACTTCTTGTTAACCAGTATGCTGAGACAGAAGTTTACTTTTGTTACTGGCTTGGTATATCTATGATAGAATAACCACCTGTTTGAGGTGAGTCTGTCCTATTTCTCAGCAGTTTGTCCTGAATCTGTTATTCTCAGCTATGACCCACCGAGGCACCGTGACACTATGGTGATGGGCATTGATGTATGAAGATGGATGGATGGATGAATGAATACATAGTGCCTGCCCTTCCCCAGAGAAACTATAAAGGGAGGATCCTTTCCACCAAAGTTCAAAGTATATAAACAGGAAGAGGAAATGCCTTGGGGCTTGCCAGGGAAGGTGAAAGCACTCTGTTTCTTTTCTCCTAATTCGGAGATGATTTGGGTTAGGAGATCCCAGACCAAGCCCTAACCACAAAGCAAGGAGAACTTTAGAAACTGACTGATTTATTCACAGTAGGGAGACTGTGTTTCTTGGAGACACTTTTAATTAAGGCTGTTTATTTCATCTTTATTTTGGTTTCCCTTGGCTGCAAAAAGGCTGTCTACATTAGACACTGGACTTTCCCCTTTGGGCCAAGGTGAGAAAAGCCTTGGCTTGACTGTGGAAGTTGTCCAGTGCAAAGGGGCTCCATGTTTAAATCAAGCTGGTGTTCTAAAAAGAGAACGTAAAGCTCATATAATTGCTAGAGAGTCTTACAAAGGCCTTTTACAATTATTTCGATGCAGGGATTTTGGTCTGAAAAATACAGCATCTTGCTTTACAAGTGGATACAATCTTGGTTGAGAATACCTTATTGTAATGTCAAATAAAACTGCTCCTTTGAAATCAAAGAGGAACTTGGAGTGAACTGATAATTATTGAACAATGAAGCTACTCTGCAAGCCAGCAGATGAAATACAAAATATCCAATGATTTGAAGGGGTTTACTGGGACATAGGGTGACCAGATGTCCCAATTTTATAGGGAAAGTCCCAATATTCGGGGCTTTTTCTTATATGGGCCCCATTATCTCCCATCCCCATCCCAATTGTTCGCACTTGCTATCTGGTCACCCTATTGGGACAGTTTAATGCCACAGATGAAACTTCTGCATTCCAAAATTCCTTTTTAATTTTTGGATAAAACAGGCTTGAAAACTTAACTGCACGGTATGAATAATTTTTGGAAGTGTAAGAAGTTAACTTAATAGCAGTGTCTTTTCAAGAGGTTCTCTCTTGAAAACAAAAGTCCTGTTCATCTACCAGACTTCTTAACAACAGCAACAAGATTTTTCAATAACATGCAGTATTCTGGAATCTATACTCGCAACTGTTTGAAGAAATATTCTTCTAGGGACATAGAAAATGTGGCCAAGAAACTTCTGATAAAAACCTAATGTACAAAACTAAAAAGCATGCAATAACCATGGATTTTGGGGAAAGTAAATGGTTTTCCAGAGAAAGCAAAACTAAAATGTGTTCATCTACACCTTCCAGAAGATAGAGAACAAAGACATAAACAGCAAGCACGAGGTAGGTACTTAATGATAGGAAAATGTCCATCCGTTTGCTGTAGGGCAAATTACTACATAGTAATAAAATCTTTTGAGATAGTATGGTGATGGATGCCAGAAAGGGATTCATACATTAAAGTACATTTTTCATTTATTTGTCTGATTTTCAGTTTTGGAAAGAATCCGTGCATATACCCTTATAATGTGCCTTACTGGCTATTATAATGTTCTTAATACAGAAAGAGGCTGATGAATAAGGGCCTGATCTTGAAAAGGGACTACTTGTTAGAGTAAGAACTACTTGCTAGGCCTTTTACATTATAAATTTATCTATCAGATGATCAGCTCTAAATTACACAAACTATAATAGTATCAGTTTAAGAATTTGTCGAAAATTTCTTTTCTAAGCCTTTAAAATTCTAGAGAAAATATCTGGAAGTTAGGATTTTTTTTATATGTTTCTAATGTTTAATTTATGCATATGTAATGCACCTGAATAGTCTTTATATATACTGAATATTTCAAACCATGTAACTCATCCAATGTTTGGGAGAGATTATTCTCGTATTAAAGGGAGCTGCTATGTGAAAACAACAAAGATAGGAAAGTTTTAAAGATTAAAATGTCAGAGAGATAAACACTACTTTGAAACGTATTTGTATTCTCTAGCTAGTTCAAACATGCAGGAAGTTATCTTTCAAAAAGTAAACATGCATGAAATCTGATCAGCTTTCTATTGTACATGGAATGAATTATGCAAGACATTGTAATAGACTCCTATATAGCTCATTTACACATCTTTGATAAATGTAATATGCAGATTCCCAGTATTTTGTGAGGACATTAACCTTCTTGCATATTGATGCTGGTGTTCTGAAATCTGACTGGCAGTCAGAGACCTTCCTTTCACTACTTGAAAGAAAGCTAATTTCTTATCCAGGAAGGGACTTGCTCAGTATTCTACAAATGTATTTTCTTCAGAGTCCTGTGAATTTTCATCTAAACATCAAGGATTTAAGGAGATCAAATAATTGCAATTATAGTAACACAGTGAAGTGTTACTTACAATATTGCAATTATGCAATGTGGAAGATGGGAAATTAGAATACATCCAATTGGTGCTTGAAGGGAAGATGCTGTTTATTTGCCAGTAATTAACAGGAACCATTTAATAGTTCTCTTGGTGTTGCAAGATAATAGAAGTTCATTCAGATTTGGTAGAGAGAATGGTCAAGGTCTTCAAGAATGACTAGAGATTTTGGATGCCCCAGTTTTTGAAAACCCCATCTGAGAGTCCTTAAATGAGCCTGACTTTTGAGAAAGTGCTGAGCCCACCCTCAGAAAATTAGTTCCCAAGTGTCTCAAATTGGGCACTCAGAAACTGAAACAACCAAAATTAGTAGTCACTCTTGAAAATCATGGCAAAAGTGATTGTTACAAATGTGTCCTGCAAGAGTGTATGTAATAATAGGTTGTTTCTTTTAAAACCCTTGGTTTGATATATTAGAGGAACTATGAAGTTGTGCAGCTGTGTCTAGAGAATTTTGAGAAATGGTTACAGAGAGCTTGCTGATAAATGACAATGAGTTTCTACATTGTGTGCGATGGTTTGATTGTGAAAATAAGTCTGCAAAAGTTTTTTTTCCTGCAAGGAAAGAAAGAAGGGGGGGGGGGTGTGGGGGGGAACCAGCACAGGGAACTGTAATAGAGAGAACTTACAGGTTTGGGTTTTTTTGGTAAGTGCAAAATCCTTACTGGGGAAATACTAAGCAAAAATGGCAAGAGATCATATTTTAAGGCCAAGGCATTTTAAGCTTGGTCAGCTTCTCGGGCTGGAAGGGACTAAACCTGTTACTATAGAAGGAAAAAGATACAGTAGTAAATGTAGCAGTATTTGTCCTTCCTTGTCCCTTTACTGATTTGGAGGGTTGATTCAAGCAAATATAGGCCTCTCTGCAAAGAGGACCTCTGCTTGACTAGGCCACTAACGCGCACAAAGTGATCATCGCAGTAGAAATGACAGAGTCATATTCGCTGCAGACCTCTGTAACTGCAGGTTTAACAATGGTTGAACCAGCCCTGCTGAGGTGCACCATATAAAGGAACAAGAGTAGCCACACAACCCATTAATGCTCAGTCTAACCCTGGGGATTAGACAGGCAAGGGAATCACTTCCATGGTTAATGTATATTCCAAAATATAATGTATATTTGCCAACAGTGAAGGATGAGTAACAGATCTGGTGTTGTAAAATTAGAAATAAAATGGATGGCATAGATAATGAGACTGAGCCCTCTATTTAATCATCTGACTCCCAGTCACTTCAACTCTTAATATGTATTGAACAAAGTTTAAGGCTGCAGGTTTATGGATGCAGTGAAAGGGGAGTTTATTGAACTACATAATTCTTTTGAGAATAAGACAGCTGGAAGACTGTGTTAGAGCACTTCAGTGGCTCATCAGAGTGATGATTGAATACAAGGCTTTCCCTGGCCCAGATTTTTTCGGGGGTGGGAGAGCTGAAGATGGGCCTGAGCTTCATATTTTCTATTGGCTGGAGAGGACTCTGTGGTGATGGAAGAGGAGGTGGTTCAATCACAATATTTCACATGATTGAAAAACTTGGAAATATTGATGAAATATCAGAAATGTTCACCTCCCAGTAGAAATTATTTAAAATGAACACAAGTTCCTCTGCTCTTATTGTGTATTAGGGTAGCTCCTAGAGGCTTCAGCTGACATGAGGGTCTCATTATCAAAGCATGCTGAATCATGCACCTGCTAATGACTGTCCAGAGCTATGTGACCTGGCAAATACGTGGCTGCAGACCCAGGGACAAATACTGGGTTTTCCCTCTCATTTGAGGAAATAATGCCTATCCAAAAGTTATGGAATGGACGTGCTTCAGGATCTGATGGTTTTCCACCACAGTTGCTCAAAGATGTCTTGGAACAAATGAGCATCGGCCTGTATCAACTGTTCTTAAATGTGTGGGCATCAGGCAAAGTACCACCACAATGGAAAGATGGTGTAAGAGTGTCCTTGTACTACAGGCCAATCTCATAGTTATTGATCCTTGAAATAGTCTTTGCTCACATCCTGCTTGGGTAGGCTGCAGTTTCTCCTTCACGGACATTGAGGTCCACAGCAATCAGGTTCTACTGTTGAGCGCTACACAATGGATATTGTCCTTACTCTTCAGCTTCTTGCTGAGCTGCACCAAGAATTTAACTGCTTGTTTCATGTGGTGTACATCAACATCAAAGTGGTTTTTGAGTTGGTTGACAGGTCAGCACTTTGGCTTGCACTGAAAGGAGTTGGCATCCCAGCTGTTCTGCTAAATCTGGTGCGTGATCTTCACGTTGATACCGGTGAAAGACTGTGTTGGTTCCTGGCGTAGCATTTTGCTGTGTTTCTATATAACCAAAGGTGGGCAGCAGGGATGCATTCTAGCATCAGCTCTATTCTGTCAAGCTATTGCTTAGCTGTTCATTCGCTGCTGCACGCCAGAATATTGGTCAAGAAATGTTTGCTGATCGAGATGACGCTTATGATATTGCCTTGCTTGTGGAGAAGTCAGAATTGCTACCACTCCCTATGAGGTCTCCAAGACTCCACCAACACTATGGGATTGAATGTCTCATGACAGAAGACCAAGGTCTAAAACCTCAGAGCTAGGCCACCAAAACCACCAACGCAGGTGGGTTGAGGACAAGGTAGAGCATTGACAGGTTTGTCTAGCTTGGCTGCGAGCAGAGTTCAAATGGTTGCAGCAAACCGGGCATTCTTCAATAAATAGATCTCACTGCTTCCTGCATGGAGTCTGTCATGTTAATGGACACAAAAACATCTGTACTCAGACAAAGCTCAGGATCAACCAAATCTATGTATTAACTATATTGCTATTAGGGTCAGAAGCCTGGACCCTCTTACAGGCAGACGTGGAGTGGCTAGAGGCAGTCTATGTGCATGGTCAGTGCCAAATCTTGACCATAAAGAGGTTCTACTTCATGAAAAATGTCATCATTTTGCACATTTTGGCCTTCCTTCAATCACTCATTATATTCAAAAGCAGCACTTCACACTCTTCAGCCATATATCCAGGATGGATAAAAACACCTCAGCACCCTGTGCTCTCAGTCGCTCCACTGATGCTCAAAGGGTACATGCTCTGACCCTTCCTCAGTGCCACTGCCCAAACAGGGATAGAAAAAATTCAGCACATACGATCACTGAAAGGTCTTGGAAGCTACTGCCCACATAAAACTGTCACTTCTCAGGCTACCTGATGGTCAGTGATTGTGTGACAGGCATCATCTACTCTAGAGCATTGGATTAATGATGAAAGGTTGTTCTCTCCTTCCCCTCATGTTGCAGTAAAATTGTAGGTAGTGGACTGTCTGCCCAGTGTGCAGGCTCATAGCAGTATTGTCACACCCGAACATTCAAAAAATGAGAGATTTTAAAAAATGGAATTTTATTTGCTTTCTGGTTTTTGAACATGTAGTGTAGATTTAGTTGACATTTTCAGGCTTTTCTCTAAACTCGGAGGCTGAGTAACATACTTTCACTTTTAAAAAATGAAAGCACCCATAATCCCTTACCTCTAGGAGCTAGGGCTTTAAGAGAAACATCTAAATTGGTGAGATGTGACGACAATGTGTAATAGAGTTGCAAGACTGCAGTCAGAAGGATAAATTCCTGGTGTCTGTCGGTCTGTGTCTGAGAAATGTTTAAATTTTGTTATCCATGGGAGCAGGTGGCCCAGGAAGGAATCTGAGAATAAACAACAATTCAACAGACTTGCTATTTTTCTGGCATCTTTATTTTAGGCTAATTAACAACGAGGAACTAAGTGCTGGGGGTGTGGCAGCATCCCCTGTTTTGAAGTGGTTTTCATCATACAGTTTGGTTTAATGGCTCTCAGCACTCCCACTATAAAAATTGTCCCAGCACCACCTATTAGCAAGATCATCCTACTAAACCTTTGACTTGGTAAGACATTTGAAAACTTAATATTTTCTGTTAAATTTACAGTTCAATTGATTGGGTGTAGGACTTGTATGGAAAGGAAAAACTGTTCATTAGTGAAATTATTTGCTGGCTGCTGGGATAGAAAAGTGTCATTGTGGCAGAATAGGGAGCTGTATTAGAGTGAGGATTTGGTGCTATGATTCTATGATTAATACACTGGACATTTCTTACAAACAAGCAAAAAAATGGCTGTAGTGTTTAATATGATTATATAACAGCCATAGTTACTGAAGTTCTGAGAACCATGCAGGTCATCGGGCCTCATGTAGCATGGAACCTCAGTTGTGATTTCTTGAAGTGAATTGCTTCACTAAAAAATTGGCTGATGAATTGATGAAGTGTCAACCGCCAATTGCACTGTCTATCTTAGGTACTTATACAGTCCTTGTTATCAAAGTATCTGACAACTTCGTAATCTGTTTAGTGTGTTTTTTCTCGCAACACTCCTGTGAGTTAGGGAAGTGATATTAGTCCATTTTACAGATGGGGAAATGAGGCACAGAAAGACTCAGGCTTAAAGGTGTGTCAATGGGAGATAGGTGCTTTTTAACATCCCACTAGGCACCTGTCTGCATCTTTAGGCATCAAGTGACTTGCCCTGGAAGTCTGTGGCAGAATAGGGAGCTGAATCCAGATCTTTAGGGCCCCTTAGTAGTGCCCTAAGCATTGGACCATCCTTCCTCTCCAGAAGGCACTACTCTGAAATCTCCCACTAGCCAGAGGCTACTAGTTTGTAACAAAATAAAGTTTTAAATAATCTCTAACAAAATCAACATAGTGAAATAGATAGAAAGAGCTTAAATGGCAGAGCTCTCAGGCTCTGCAGGTTTTTCTGGGTCATCAGTCCAGTCTGAGTTACTGAGTTACTTATTGCCTCCTCCACTTCAGTTGTCACTGTAATACTGATCATCAAAAAGTTTTGAAGAGCATGAATGTTGGCAATGGCTGTCAGCATGTGAAAATCAGTCATTCAGTTAGAGGAGCTGTGTCAGTTGGCTCACCCACCACATTAACATTTAAAATGTGGTTTAATACAAAAATGGTGTTCCTTAAGCCACTTGAGTGTTTTGGTTTTTTTTTTTTTTTTAAACCCACTCAAATCAGTATGAACAACTTCATATTAAAGAAAAAGAAAGTCACAGATCATGTACTTGCATAGTTCTATATGTCTGTGGCCTACTTTATTAGAAATTATTCAGTAGTGCAGTAATTGAATAAACTAAAGCAAAGCAGAATGGGCTGCCAGTTTTCCACGTTTATTCAACTTTTAAAGGAGTGTCTAAATTTAGCCCTTGCCTCCAGCAGACTAAAATTGTCAGCACATATTTATTTATGAAAAAAATAGAATAAAATTGTATAGCCTCTTCCATAATAAAAGTATATCAGAACACATTGTAGAGTTAAACAATAGCATTCTAGAGTTTAACAAATTGAGAGGAGTTAGATGATATAGGCAAGGAGAAAAGGGTATATGCTGTCACCCCTTGGGGAAGTGGGGGCGTTATAACTCTGTGGCAGAATCCAAATAACTGCCCTCTTCTTCAGGGCAGTATGATTTAATGGTCAGAGTCAATAAAACCATCCTTCAGTACAGGGCAGTAGGGCCCAGTGGCCACCGTCCATGGGCCTGCCTCTAGATTCAGGGCAGTATGACCTAATGGCCAGAGCCAATAGGATCATCCTTCAGTGCAGGGCAGTACGGCCCAATGGCCAGAGCCAATGAGGTTGCCCTTATATGCAGGGCAGTGTGGCCTAATGGCCCAAGGGGGGTGTGGGCCACTACCATGATGTGAGTTGGCACTGAGGTAAGAGGACCTGGGCCCTTCCGACTCCACTGGCTCCCAGCACAGGGCCCTATCAGTGGCAAGTGTATCCACTGCTGGGTCAGCGAGGATCCGTCCAAAACATGCTGATTTGGTCCACAACCAAACCAATGCCTAGTTCCCCTATGCTACTTCCTACCCTGTCTTCTCTATCTATAGTCTTCTGGTCCTCTAAGTCTCCCGGTAGTCAGCAAGTGAAGCTCCTGAAGACTTTCTCCTCACGGGCTTCTATGGCCAGCTGGGTATTTGCCTGGGTCTCAATTCAGCTGGCTTTTGTGGTCTGGGGCTCCAACAGCTCCCAGCCGGGAGCCTGCAAAACATGTTCTCTCTCCCCCATGGTTGGAGCAGACTGAGTTGGGCTGCTGTTTTATACTGAGGCTGCAGTTGACACATACCCAACAGGGGCGAGAGGACATGGCTTCCTCCTCAGCCCACAGTATGGGGTTAACCCCTTCCAGTCAAGTGCAGGGCAGATATATCCATCACAGTCATTTATAACAGCAGGTTCTGGGGAGGAGCAGAGACAAGACCACAGGCCCTTCTTTCCTCTGCATTCTATATTGGCTGGATATGCGGCATGTTCCCTCCACACAATAGTGAGCAACTGAGTTCCAGTTTGGATCGCACCTAAATAGCATAGTTTGGTCCTCAGAACTGTATTGAAAAAGCTCTCCTTCTCTTACAGAGGCCCTTGTCTTAGATATTTTAGCTGGAAGAAGCTGAGATGAAGTTTGTTTTCAGTTCTCTTGTGATTTTTAACAGTCCATTTCTGAGGCTGAGTGTACTGAAATAAATCCAATGAATAAGAAATCATTATTACTGTGCCTTGATTTAATAACTCTCAGAACAGTGACTGAATGCTCCCTTATAGTCACATTCTACACACCACTGTAACAATCTTTGTACAAAATAGGCTTTGTGAGGTATCATTTGAAAATGAATAACCTGCTGCTTAATAATGTTTTGGTGAAATGTGTATAGCAACATTATATGTAAAGTTATTAACATAAGCTGAAATTATGACTGAAATATGTTTACCAGATAAGTCTGGGAAGGAGGATATTTCTCAAAGACACAGGACAAGCTGAAGACTCTAGTCAGGTGTCATCAAGGTTGATTAGCACTTACCAATCAATTCTTTGGCAACAAAGGGGGGCAGGAGTAGATCAATCAACATTTTAACAAACAACATAGAACCTCTTTCAGTATGAGACTCCATGTCTCCATCCTCACAGTGGGAAGGAACTTTATCCAGAAGTAACCCCCAGGAAAATGCATTTCAAAGGATGACTGCACTATAAAAATGAGGGACAAAAACACCTCAGGTTCTCTCTTTCTCTCTCACCTAAGAAGACAAAGGAATAAACCTTTGGACGTTGGGTGGGGTTCTGACCTGAGAACTTGGACACCCCTGTTTCTGGGAACAGGAGGTAAGGATTTTAGTTTGAACCAAGTCTAGCATGTTAAGTATTAGTTACTAGAAAGCATTTTATCTTTATTTCTCTTGTAACCATTTCTGACTTTAATACCTTAGATTTTAAGTGAATACAAGTGCATATCCTTGTAGTTAAATAATTGAATGGTGTCCAAGCCTGGTAGAAGCCAGAGTGTGACTGGAGCGTTGCTCATAGGCTGCAGATATACACAGACGTTCCGGGTGGGATCTGCATGTTGTTGGTGAGGGGCCCAGGTTGGGAGCTAGAGCAGCAAAGCACTCTGAGGCGCTGAAGGCTGCAGGGCAAGTGGTGGTGCAAATCCTCACTAGTCTAGATTGCACCCCAGAATGCGATAACTTACAGCCCAAACTTTGGTTACAACAACAATGTTATATGAGTTACATTATCATTTATGTACACAAAGTACTTTAGTGTACCCTACCTTCTCACCCTTTCCTACAGGTCTACCCACAAAACTGTCATTGATTTCATTGTGATTATGCACACCATGTGCCATCCAGTAGATTGTCTCAAGTTAACATTTCCTCTTGGAAATTGACCTGCATAGACCAAGAGGCAGTAATAGTGAAGACTTATGCAGAGAATGTGCTATTGTAATCAGGACAAAAACATTTCATAAGGAGAGGATAAAATCAAAGACGAAGACTCTGCATTCACTATTCCTGCCAGTCTCTCTCCTTTAAAAATCAGAAACTCTTTAAACTGTAGCTTTTGATGTACAAACCATCGAAAATCATTCACATAGCTCCCAAGCAATCATGCGCTTGAAGATTGTGGACCACCGTTTTAATCTCACCTTCATGAACCTTCAGAAACCAGAACAATCAACCAGGAGAAGAGTTTTATTCTGTCTCTTCAGTCAGCACTTTCTGAAAAGAACAAAATTAATAGAGTGTAGAATCTATGTGGGATTTTGGATGAATAGGTTATAAAAACCCCCACAAACTGTTCAGATAAGGTCAAATAAAAAAAGGGCTCAAATACCAAATTCACTAGTTTCCATAGGGGAATGGCCTTCATATCTTTATATTTGCTTGGTGATTGCAATACTGCGTAGGAATGCAGAAATCTCAGGTTGAGATCTGTGTATTCAGTATGAAAAGGTGTAGGACATTCTAGATAATAGCACTTATCTCTTACATAGCACTTCACTTTGCTAAAATGATATACAAAACTGAAGCATCAGACCAGTCCCCAGGAGAAGAGGGAACTGAGTATTATCGTCTCTTTAGGGTGGAAAAGCTGAGACGCTCAGAGACGAAATGGTTTGCCTAGGCCCACACAGTGAGTCCAGCGGCAGCTCTTAGATTAGACTTAGTGCAGTTTACCTGATTACCAGGTGCCAAGAAAACCTCTCTCTTGGAGAGGTTCTCCATGATCCTTGCTGAACATTGGAAATTAGAATCCAACCCTTAGAGTTGTGCCATAAATGACGTATTTGGAGAAAATTCTTATTTCATATAATTTAGGGCAGGAAGGGACCTCAACAGGTCATCTAGTCCATTCCTCATCTCTGTACTGAGGGACAATTAAGTATGCCTAGATGAGCTTATTTTTCACATGTGTATGTAAAATATTTTATAAAACCCTCTTATGTGCTAGAATACAGCCTCTCATACTGAAAACCCAGGCTTTCAAAATAATGCTCATAAAGTAATATGTGTCACAAATAGTCTCAAAGCATTTCAGACTCCGTGTAAACATTACACTCACCCAGTACCAAAAAGTAGTCCTCTCCGAAAATGGAATAGAGTAGACCTTCTGTACCAGCAAACAGCAGCTTTTTTTTTTTTTTTTTTTTTTTTTGGGGGGGGGGGAGGGAGGGGGAGAGGGAGGAAGAATAATTTCACTCAGTTGAAAGCAGAGCACTAGTCTTGGGTAAGCAGAATGTAACTTCCCAAGGTGGAATTTGACTAGGATACCAGAAGAACCCAAACCCATTCTGGGTTGCAGACTCCCAAGCAGACCACCACTAGTGTAGACTTTCATGGGATCCAGTTGTAGAGGGAATAATGAAGAAAGCATTTTCCCAAAGTGAATAGGGGTTAGATTGGTTGATTCAACTGGCTTGATTGCTTGGTAATATGGGGACCAGTAAACAATATGAGTTTTAATGTGGCTAAATGTGTACATGTGGGAACAAAGAATGTAGGTCATACTTATATGATGGGAACTCTATCTTGGGAAGCAGTGACTCTGAAAAAGATTAGATCGTCGTGGATAATCAGCTGGATATGAGTTCCCAATGTGACAGTGACTAAAAGGGCTAATGCGATCCTTGAATGCATAAATGGGAGACTCTTAAGTAGGAATAGAGAGGTTATTTTACCTCTATATTTGGCATTGTGTGACCACTGCTGGAATACTCTGTTCAGTTCTGCTGTCCACAGTTCGAGAAGGATGTTGAGAAATAAGAGAGGGCTTACAGAGGAGCCGCAAGAAGATTAAAGAATAAGAAAACACGCCTTATGGTGGTAGATTCAAGGAGCTCAATCTATTTAGCTTAACAAAGAGAAGGTTAATGGGTGACTTTATTACCATTTATAAGTATCAGAAGGGAACAAATATTTAATAATGGGTTCTTCAATCTAGCAGAGAAAGGAATAACATAATCCAGTGGCTAGAAGTTGAAACTAGACAAATTCAGAATGTATCTTTTAACAGTGAGAGTAATTAACCATTGGAACAATTTACCAAGGGTCATGGTGGTTTCTCACACTGACCATTTTAAAATCAACATTAGATGTTTTTCTAAAATATATGTTCTAGGAATTCTTTTGGGGGATGGTCTATAGCATGTGTTATACTGAAGATCAGACTAGGTGATCACAATGATCCCTCTTTGGCCTTTTAAGATTCTGTGAACCACAGAGTCTATTGCTTTTTGGATACTACAGCAGCAATTTGTTCTGCTTTCAGTGAATGTGGATCGGACACTGTTGGTTGGCATCTGATTTGGATTATTAGTATCATAACTGCTTCAGAGGCCATATATCATGTCATATAATTGGACTGATATGATGGGCATAGAATAGTGGAATGTAAAATGGCATGATGAATAAATGTAAAGAAGAATCACTTTTTCCATTAGCTGACATTTATTTTCCCCTCTCCAGTTTCTTAGTTAAAATTATAATGGATATCTATAGACTAGGGATAATCTGAATTATCTGTTCATATAATAGTTGAGATCCACAGATGATTAATTATACACACAACCTAGATCCATAAGTATATTATAGAAGTTGTGAAGTATTTAAAGGGGTGCTTGGGAAATACACAACATTAGGTAAAAGTTGTAACAGTCTAGTGAATGAATGCATTCTGAACACTTCCATGCTGTGCTCCAAGTCATAGCAACCATATAGATTAGATCAGACTGTTCAGAAATAAAACTGAGGAAAAGAAGGCACTGGAAGAACACAGTTACACATAAAGAGGTTGTTGCACCATACAAAAAGCATTTTTAGAGTGCCTACCCTGCAGGTGAACATTATAAATTAGTTTTTAGGGAAAAGAGAGTAAATGCAATGAGACACCCGCTGTCAAAACAGAACATGTCATAAGTTTTTATATCAAAGAAAAATCATAAGTAGTCACAGATGGTACCTGCAAAACAAAGCCAGAGGGGTAGTTTATTGCCAGATCAGGTTGCTACTAAAGATAAATTTAAGTAATCTATACTTATTTATTTTTAATTTCACAAAACTGTTTAAGGTAGAAAGTCATTAATGGAATCTATGCACAGACAAATACATTGATTTGTAATTTTAAGAACAAACTATTTGAAAATTGGTGCCACATTTATTTGTTTGGTTAGACCACCCCAGGGTTTCTCCATCTATAGTTGAAGATGTTGCAAACTCCTAACGTAGTATACAGAATGAAGCTCCTGGCTCTGCTGTAAGTGTTGGTGGTGTTATGACATTTGTAGAGGAAGTACAAACATCTAAAGTCATATCACAAAGTTTTAACTACACCTTTTAAATCCCAAGGCCAAATTCTCTGCTGGCCTAATTCTACGAAAATCGGGGGTGCTAGGCTAACAGAGAAATTAAGCATGAGTAGAGCCATGCTGGATAAAATTCACCCCACTATAAAGGGCCCATACAAGCACCTATGCAAAAAATCCTCTTTAAATGGCTTAGATGATCCATAGGGTGTCTACGTCAAGGTGAATTTTATCCATAAAAGAGGTCAAACAGTTGTCAGCTTTTTATAAAAACACTCACCTGTAATAAATGATTATTCTGTATCAATGTGGGGGTAAATCTGGAGATGTTCGTGCAGAACTATTGGAAAATAATATGTGTAAACCAATCCATCTTAGTCTAGCACAACTTTTTTTAAGGCAAAATAAAAATGAGGCTCATTTGGATTATGGAACCAGAGCATTTTTATTCATATCTAAACAAGAAAATAATTTTAAAATCAGACAAGGGATATTATCTCTGTAATTAAAGGCAATTGAGAATCTAAATGAAAAATCTAATGCTTTTTCATGCTGATTTATTTTAGATTAGAACAAGTTAAACCAGCTGTACACAAGAATTGATGAAGCATGAAAAGGGAACCACTATAGAGTGATAAATTTCTGTTTCATGTTATAGGTTCAGATTTGCATTAACTAAAATATAAGTTGATCCATAAACTTCTCCAATACTTAATTACTGCTGTAGAAGAAAATGTAGGAGATCAATTATTAACATGATATGTTAGTTAACCTAGATCAAACTGATCTATGCCAACTATCAAACATTTATGTTTGAACATAAGGCTGAAATGATTATTGTGATGGGACAAAAAATTTCCATTCAATGCAGGCAGTACACAAAGAGCACCACTTACACCCATATATGGGTGTATGACAAAGGGTTAAACTTCACCCACAGAGCTTGGTGTAATGCAGGCAATATATACTTAATATAAGGTTCAATTAAGTCTTCATGTGTGCATGTTAGTATATTCTATCTGAATGAGGGGTACATGAAAAGTAAATAGATAAGTAGTATATTTTTAGTTGCAATTTCACAGATCAGAGAAGGAAAAACTAAACACCCTATGACCAACCATTTCTCTCTGGACAACTCTGATAAACAGGGTCCATATACCCCATGGGAGAACAGGGGAGTCTGATCCCCAAAGAATATGCAATTTAATCAACTGATTTTATACAATAGTATTGTACTATAAAAGTGTATTAGTAAGGTTTTTTTTAATGAAAGCTGGTGACCCTGTGATAATTAATATTATTGTATGATGTATGTCTGGTTAAAGTTTACTATATGTGCTGGAAATATGTTCCTAAAATGTTTTGGGGAGTAGGCCTGATAAACAAGTTTGTCCTTGATAAAAGTATTTTGTTTTGCCTGGTTCCCTGTGTCTCCAATGTAAATTGAGCAAGTTGATGCCAGGGATAATGGAAATTACATTTAGATGTGAGTCAGTAGGGAGATGGGGAGTCACAAACATCAGGGAAGGAAAAACTTTATCTGGGGGATACACTTCAAAGAATACATTTCAAAGGTTTACTGGACTTTAAAAATAAGAGAAGAGAATACGTTCAGTTATTTGTCTTAAGGGATAAAGAGGACAGCACCCTCTGATGCTGTGAATGTTGAATCCTCCTCCTAGAAAGGCTGGAGATGCTGGTAACTTGATGTAAATGAGAAAGCAGTTTAGGCAGATTGTAACTTGCTAAAGTTAAGTCTTAGATGCTAGAAAACGTGTTTTGTTTGTAATAACGGTTTCTGTTATCTCTGCTTAGTATCACTTAAGTCTGTGATCTTTATTAATAAATGTAAAATAAAGTTTAAACCATCTCAGTGCTGTTATACTGAAGTAAAATGTGAGTCCTCAGCTAAACCAAGAGATTAGTGTGTGTATTGCCTCCTTGGAGGCAGCAAACTTAATTTCTGAGTGTCCAGTGAGAGGGACTGGACATTGCAGTGAGACATCTCTGGGGAACTTGGGAACTGGGGTTCACTGACAGTTACCTGCAAGGCAAAGTTTACAGTGACAGAGTCTCAAAGAATTTATTGGTGAAGTGGACAAACTGGTATGCCAGGGAGTTGAGACACAATTTAAGCTCCTGCAAAGGCCTGTCTTGCTGAGGCAGAGGGGTAACACAGTGGCTTATGTTTCTGGGCACCCTGAGGAGAGTCTCATGACAACCAGCAGTTCACTGATCACAGTGGACACAGCCAGGAACAGGCAATATTTATAGAAATTGACTCTACTTTTCCAGGATAAGAGAATGTATTGTTGATAGAGTGGGGCTTACCATGTTGCAGTTTACAGTTACCATGTTGCAGTATATCGTTGATGAGGTAAGAAAAATTGCTTCCTCATCTAGTAATGTCTTGGGGCACTCAAAATATTTCAGGTACTTACAGTTCTAGTGACAATATTTTTTGGAAATCAGATGCAGTGGCTAGACTATTTTATATTTCATGTTTGTGCAACACACACTCTGTCTTCACAGTGGGATGAAAACGGGCAATTTATGTTTGGTGCATGTCTCTAGATGTACATCAAGTACTAATCTCAAATGTGAGTTACTGCTGTAGTTGATATTAACTTTCTTACATATATCAACCACTATATACAACAGGAGAAAGGTCATTACGGGGCAACTGTTTCACTCATTTAAGATTACCCTTGGTTCACTAACTTCCTGTATACATTGATGGTGATGATGGTCCCTGGATTAAAACACCCTGTGTGAGTGAGAGATCCAGATTTTAATTCCACAGGTGGAAGATAACTTTAAAGTGGATAAAATCCAAAGCCTGACTCTGAACCCACACATCTTCACTTATTACAATTCTGGATCATACAGGAGGTTCTCCCACTATGATCAGTGGACCGTTGGTGTCCAAAAAGAGATGGCAATGTTGGTTTTTCCTTCCAAATTACAGCTAAAAATACACTACATTCCTAATTACTTTTTCAGGTGAGTAATTGCTGCAGTCAGATGGTCAATGTAGGGTGACCAGATAGCAAATGTGAAAAATCGGGACAGGGAGCAAATAGGTGCCTATATAAGACAAAGCCCCAAATATCAGGGACTGTCCTTATAAAATTGGGACATCTGGTCACACTAGGTCAATGAGAAGGCAGGTAGAATGTGTGGGTAGGTGATCCAGGAGATATCTCTCAGCTAAGATGTGATTTGTTTTTTGTGTGTTTAAAGCCCTGTAAAAAAAGCGTTTGAGAACCCCAGTTGCGAAACATCTGTCAGGCACAGTATACACTAATACATTGTCATCCACATGATGAGCTGCCAACCCTTCATAACATCCCCAAAACAGTGCAGCCTCTTACAATGGCAGTGACAGTCCAAAGATTGTTTTAGGACTGTTTGGCCCAATTCTAACACTGTCTGGCTGAAGGGTGATAGAATGTTGTGTGGCTTTCTCCTCAAGTTCACTCTCTCCTCAAGCATGGTCTTTAAATGTCTGGAAAAAATCCCAGAGCCTGGGCTAGGCTTTAGATCTCTCCACTTCAATTGTATTGTGCAAAACATTGTTCCATTTTTTTATTCTCAGCCAGATAACCCTAGTTTCTTTTTTAAAGGACTTCTTTGGTATTCTTAATTAAGTAGAAAACAAAATTGCATACAATTCATATAAAGACACACAGCTAAGCAAATGTCCTGTGGTTTCAGACACATGCTGGTGTTAAACTTCTTGAAAGGAATGGTTACAGAGTCTGTAGAAGAGGTCGGCACAGTCTGGCTGGGGCATCGCAACCTTTCCTCGGTCCCAGGCTCCGAGGAAGGCCACAGCGCCTCTACTGAGGGGAATTAGCAACTGGTTTAAGAGTCTATAGCCCCGGCCTTCCCACAGGCAGGCTGTTTATGCAGTCTATCGCCCTGGCCCCTAGGCAGGGTGGGCAAGCAAGCAGTGATGCCACTTTCGGTAGAAGTAAGGGAGAGCACGTTCTCCCGGGGTGGCTAGGGAAGGGGGACGCAGGCCCACCCGTCTCCACTGCATCCCAGCCTAGGGCCCTGGCAGTGTCAACAGCATTTGCCACTGAGTCAGCGGGGGTCCCGCCGCAACACGCCGATGAGGTTCTTGCCCCGACTCAGCCACTGTCTATGGCTGTCCCTGGGCCACTTCCTCCCCTTGGGCCCCCAGTACCTGTGCCCACATATTTCCCTCTGGGTCACTGGGGAAGGTGGTGAGCAGGCATCCAGCGAGTCCCTCACCATCAATTGGCAGCAGGTCCAGAAACACCTAGGGGTCATCAGCAAGCGGTAGCTCCTCCAGGTCGCAGGGGCCAAGGGGTTCCTCCGGTCTGTTAGAGCCAGTCCACGCTGGTGGGTCCTCCACACCAGGCAGCTCCTCCAGGTCAGGGCCGGCCTCAGGGGGCTTCTCCCATCCTGTGGGCAGGGATAGCTTTTCCCAGCTACAAGGGTCCGGCAGCCCTTCCCCATCAACAAGGTCCAGCGGCCCGCTCCAGTCCTCCAGGCCAGGCGGCCCTCTCCAGTCACTCGGGCCAGGGTTGGAGGCTCCGGTCAATGGGGCGTCTCTGCTAAACAGCCACAGGGCCTGGATCAGATCTAGGCTGCAGCCTCCAGGAAGACACGTCTGCCTCCCACAACAGCCTTTTCCTAACTGAGCTGCTGGGCCTGGATCAGGTCTAGGCAGCAGCCTCCAGGAAGACACGTCTGCTTCCCACAGCAGCCTTTTCCTAACTGAGCTGCTGGGCCTGGATCAGGTCTAGGCTGCAGCCTCCAGGAAGACACGTCTGCCTCCCACAGCAGCCTTTTCCTAACTGAGCTGCTGGGCCTGTCTTTTATACTGCCAGCCCTCGGCCTGGCTCCACCCCTCTGCTTCCGGGTGTCTGGGCCTGCAGGGCCTGGTTCTGTCCAGTGGGGGCAGAGCGACACTTCCTTGGGCCCAGGCTCCGTGGAAGGCCACAGCGCCTTGCTACAGAGTCACTAAATATAATTTTGATCCTTTGATCAGATCTTTCAGTTTAATTTCTATCTAGATAACAGAGAGACCCTCATAAAATATATTAATTAAATATTAATGAACTGATGCAAATGGCATAGGGGAATTCAGTCTGATAAAAGTTATCTTACTAAGTGTTTGTACAGTCTCTAGCACAAGAGAACAGTTCATGGTTGGGGCCCTGTAGGTGCTATTGTAATACAAATAATAAACAGCATTCCGGTAACCATTGGGGGCTGTTTAAGTCAATAGTTCACTCTGATAACTTGCCTGCAGCCACCACCCACAGTGAACTAGATTCTAAATTAAACAGAACAACCTCCACAGCTGATAATTATATAAAGAAAAATGGGAATAACATGGCCCCACCTCTCCAGTGTTGCTGTCTTCAGTCTTATATATGTATACATCATTACTAACTTCATTACATATTGTAGAAAAAGACCAGAGACAAAATATGTTTTTCTCTCCTCTATAGCATAATCTTCATCAGAGGCTATTTAAGTGTGTAGGTTGATCACGGCTTGTTATTTAGTCTTTGCTGTTCCTTTGAAGTCATCCCTATCCCAGCTTCATTTTCTGTCAGAATTAGCTCCGGGGGAAAAGAAGAAATATCATGAGTTTGATTCTGCAGCTAACTGCTTATTGTTCCCTTAATCAAGCAAAATTCCTACCGTTAGTCAGAAAATGCTAAAATGCTCTAGGTTTTGCTTGTTTTTATACTGGTATTAATGAGTTTAAGATTATGTATCTTATAACACAAGTAAGTGCAAGAGTGAGAGTTTTGTTTTTACAGATCTGTGCAGATTGTTCTCATCTCAAAAATATCACTGTCTATGGAAATGAAATGAAAGTCTTATTCATTATGTTTTCAGGCTATAGGAATATTTTGTGGAGCATTTATCTACCACTTTTCTCATTAACTATTAATGATATATTATCTTTGAAGTACAGTCTAGCCACAAATGTAAAAGTACAGTGCAGTGGTAGGACAAGATGTGAGACAGATTTGAATTTCGAAATAAAAACAAAAGCTTTCAGAATAAAATCCACTTGAAGGAAAAACAATGCAAAAGAAAGCTTGTTTATCCCTCAGTGGGGATTATAAGAAGATAACTAAGCTAGATTTACATCGGCCATATTGCAGTGCACCATACAGAATGTCCCAGTAAAGGAATACACAGAACAATTTTTTTTCAAGCACCTTACATTTTAAATATAGATAACCCCCCTTTTTTAATAAATCACTTTAAAAAAAATTGTACCACTAATGTGGTGTCACTAAACTGCAGCCACACCAGTGAGACTGATTGTGTGTCAATGTAAATTGTTTGCAAATCCAACTTTATTTCTTTAATGAGCTCAGTGCTGTATGTATGGACCAAACTGTCTAATGTGTGCTCATATGTTGCTATTAGATTAATGGAATGTTTCAGTTCAGATATTGCAGCAAGAATAAATGCAAAAAGAATACTGTAGGGCAGGAAAGTAGGATTTATTAAAAAAAAGTCTCAGTTTCATTTCCAGTTCTCCTAAGTAACAGATTGGTGGCCTAGCTCAGAAAAGCAATTTCTCTTTCATGCATAAAAATAATACCTATGATCAACTGGGGTGTGGGATCAAAGTTGGTATTTAAAATGAGACTTTTGTACCCCATCCTGAGCTGAGAAAGTTTCTTTATACAAACTTTCCTTTATTGAAAATGCGTGTTCGTTTCTAGGTACTGGCGGATACTTTGATATCCGATTAACAAAATAGACTATGGTGCAGATATAAACAATTTGTTAACATGAGTCCAGCAATATAAAATACAAAGTTACATTTCAGGAAATTGTATCCTTTTTATAGGATTAGCTATATAAAATTGAAAATGCCATTGATTTAAAGATTAGAGCATTTACAATAGGCCTAGATTAGACTACACTGATGTTAAGGAAGGCACCTTGTTATGTAGGCATCTCTGTACCAAAAAGTTCTTGGAATGCATTAGAGCCAATATTTCATTTCAGAAGGTGGAGAAAGCAAGCAGGGGAGTCTAGATTTGATTTTGACATATAGGGAGGAACTGGTTAAGAATTTGAAAGTGGAAGGTAGCTTGAGTGAAAGTGATTGTGAAATGGTGGAATTCATGTTTCTAAGGAATGGTAGTATGGAAAACAGCAGAATAAAGATAATGGATTTCAAGAAGGCAGACTTTAGCAAACTGAGGGAGTTGGCAAGTAAACTCCCATGTGAAGCAAGTCTAAGGAAAAAAGTTCAAGGGAGTTGGCAGTTTTTCAAAGACATTATTAAAGGTACCAGAGCAAACTATCCCATTGCTTAGGAAAGATAGGAAGTATGGCAAGAGATAACTCCGAAACTCAAAAAAGAATCCTACAAAACGTGGAAACTCAGTCAAATTATGAAGGATGAATATAAAAAACAATACAAGCATGTAGGGACAAAATTGGAAAGTCCAAGGCACAAAATGAGATTAAAGTAGCTAGAGACACACAGGATAACAATAAAATGTTCTACAAATACATTAGAAACAAGAGGAAGACCAAAGACAGGGTAGGACCATTACTCAGTGAGGGGGGAAAGACAATAACAGAAAATGTGGAAATGGAGGAAGTGCTAAATGCCTTTTTTTGTTTCATTTTTCACCAAAAAGATGAGTAGCAATTAGATGTCTAACATTGTGAATGCCAGTGAAAATGAGGTAGGATCTGAGGCTAAAATAGGGAAAGAACAAGTCAAAAATTACTTAATTACTTAGACAAATAAGATGTCTTCAAATTGGCAGAGCCTGATGAAATACATCCTAGAATACTCAAGGAGCCAACTGAGGAGATATCTGAGTTATTAGTGATTATCTTTGAATACTCATGGAAGATGGGAGACATTCTAGATGACTGAAAGAGTGCAAATATAGTGCCAGTCTATTAAAAAATCTATATAAAGACAACCTGGAGAATTACAGACCAGTCAGCTTAACTTCAGCACTCAGAAAGATAATGGAGCAAACACCTCCTAGAAGATAAAGTGATAAGTAGTAGTCAACATGGATTTGTTAAGAACAAATCATGTCAGACCAATCTAATAGCTTTCTTTGGCAGGGTAACAAGCCTTGTGGATGGGGGGAAGTGGTAGATGTGGTATATCTTGACTTTACTAAAGCTTTTAATACTGTGTCTTATGACCATCTCATAAACAAAATAAGGAAATATAGCCTAGATAGAGCTACTATAAGGTGGGTGCATAATTTGTTGGAGAACCATTCCCAGAGAGTAGTTATCAGTAGTTTACAGTCAAGCTGGAAGGGCATAGCTAGTGGTGTCCTGCAGGGATTGTTCCTTGGTCCTTGGTCCAGTTCTGTTTAATAACTTCATAAATGATTTAGATAATGGTAGAGAGAGTTCACTTTAAAGATGATAAAAAACTTGAAGAGGTTGCGTTTTGGAGAATAGGATTAAAATTCAAAATGAATTGGACAAACTGGAGATATTCAATAAGGACAAATGCAAAGTACTCAGTTTAGGAAGGAACAATTGACTGCACACATACAAAATGGGAAATGACTGTCTAGGAAGGAGTACCGTGGAAAAGGATCTGGGGATTATAATGGATCACAAGCTAAATATGAGTAAACAGTATAACACTGTTGCAAAAAAAGCGAACATCATTCTGGGATGTGTCAGCAGCAGTGTTGTAAGCAAGAAAGAAGAAGTAATTCTTCCACTCTACTCCATGCTGATACGGCCTCAACTTGAGTATTTTTTCCAGTTCTGGATGCCACATTTCAGGAAAGGTGTGGACAAATGAGAGAAAGTCCAGAGGAGAGCAACACAAATGATTAATGGTCTGGAAAACATGACCTATAAAGAAAGATTGAAAAAATTGAGTTTGTTTAGTCTGGAGAAGAGAAGATTGAGGGGGGACATAACAGTTTTCAGGTAGGCTTAAATTGCAGCAAGGGAAGTTTAGCTTGCATGTTAGAAAAAACATCCTAACTGCCAGGGTAGTTAAGCACTAGATTGCTTAGGGAGGTTGTGGAATCTTCGTCATTGGAGGTTTTTAAGAACAGGTTAAACAAACACCTGTCAGGAATGGTCTAGTTACTACATAGTCTTGCCTTGAGTGCAGGGGACTGGACTAGATGACCTCTGAAGGTCCCTTCCAGTCCTTCACTTCTATATTTCTTCCACCTGTAAATGTTCTTAATTTACTGGAAATAATATTACTTCACTGCAATTGCTCTGAAGTGTTGCTGTGAAATTGCATTGTATGAATCTTTTCAAAGATTGTGTAATTTGTTACAAGATTCTTGTTAAAGTATTAGAAGAACATAGCTATATATCTGTATGTTTGGATGAAAGGGGAGCCAAGTGAGAATATGGAATGCAGAATTTCTTGAACAACAGCTTACAGGTTTATTGGATGTTTTGATTGGAATTGAGTTTTTTATTTTTTTTTGAGAAAGCTGTTCAGCTGCTTTGTCCTGGAGTGTAACGGTGAAGTTTGTGGACCCTTTGTGACTAAACAGCAGATCTGGGATAAATTTTTCAAGAGCATCCTAAGGACTTCAGAGCCTAAAGACTTTCAGGAGATTTGTGATCCTAAGGAACTTTGAAAATGGGACTTACATTCCTAAATTACTTAGGCAGTTCTGGTAATTTTACAAATATAGCATCGTGTGTGTGTGTGTGTGTGTGTGTGTGTGTGTGTGTGTGAGAGAGAGAGAGAGAGAGAGAGAGAGAGAATAACGACATTCCAATAATAGTCTTGGAGGATGTAAGAAATTCCATTAGTCACTGAATTCCAACCATTACCTGAAGGGAAAGCTAAACTAAAGCTTAGGGAATTTGAAAGAGTTCTAGGCCCTTAGTGGCTTGGCAAACCAGGATGAAAAAGGCTTTGCGTGTACAGAGGTATAGTGAAAAAAGCACATTTTGGAACAATTTCAGGCTCTCTTCTGTATATGTAAGAAATGAGTTGAATGCAAGCAGAGCTGTGGGGCACAACTATCAAACCGCAGAGTTCTCATTGCACATGTTCCTGATGCAGGAGTGTAGGATTAGTGGTGCTTTTTAATACATATGCTGCCTGACTCAGCTATGCAGATTGCTCATAGAGATTGCTCCCTGTCTTCTTCACTTATATAGTTCAGTAATGGTAATATCAATAAACATATTCTAAAACCATTTTTCTCATGCTTTAAAGGTATCTAAATTATAGCTTTAGTTGGTGCTGTTCCTAGAACCCCTGGTTTCTCTTCTTTATCTGGACATATATACCTGGCTTCTTGGTTTTTGCAGAATCACCAACATAACAAACACCTTTTTCTGATTTGCGCATTATTTTCTGTTTCAGACACCCATCTCCTGGTACATAACCTAAATGTAAAAAAAAAAACCTGGAAAAATGATGTAGTACAATTAGCATAGAAAATTCTGTTTCTAATTCATATGACTGTACATCAGTTCAGAAAGAATACTTTCAGTTAGTTCTAAATTGTGTGTGTGAGAGGGAGCGTATCACCTTGGGTTAGGGTCACATTCACTAAGACGCTGGCCAATAGCTGGAAATAGGACCTTCAAGGAAAACCCACAGTGCTGATGACTTATTAGGTAGAGCTCTTCCTTTTGAGTTATTCTTGAACTAAGGGACTAATTCTGCACCATTTAAAGTGAATGGGAGTTTTGCAATTGACTTCAGTGGGAACAGGATCAGAGCCTAAAACCTCTGCCTTCTGCTACTACAGCTATTGTCCACCATCTTGTAAGTATGGACTGTGTTTTGTTCCTAGATGTATACATTCACATTTAGCCATGTTAAAACACAGTTTGCTTGCATCCAGCTTTCTAAGTGATCCAGACCATTCTATGTAAGTGACCTCTCCTCTTCATTATTTATCACTCCCCCAATCTTTGTGTGATCTGCAAACTTTACCAATGTTATGTTGCATAAAAATGACAGTGTGTTTTCCATAGACTACAGTCCATAGTAGTTCACCAAACAAAATAAGTATAAGCAAGAATTCTGATCCTTTGGGGCTTTTTCTCACCTTTGTGAGCCAAAGCAGCACTGTAGGCATTGGATTTGCAGGACTGAGGACAGTAGTTTTGAAGATGAAATACATTTTCCTCTTGTAGACTACTCCCAGGCACTGCACCGTCCATTACTCTTCAAAAGCAGTAAGTCGTCATCAGAGTTTTTTTTGTTTGTTTGTTAGTGATATACTTTATGCAGGCAGATTTGTCTGTTGTCTACAGTAGAGGTCTGGGAATTTGGACTCCTGGGATCTGTTCCCAGCTTTGCCATTAAGCAATTAACTCAATTTCTATGTGGCTCAGTTTACCTTTCCGTAGAATTTCCAGGTTCTGTCATGGCTTACCAAGGGCTATTGTAAGGATTGGTCTTCATAAAGTGACTTGAGATCCTTGGACGAAAGGTACCATTTAATTTTAAACATAATTCTGATACCAGTGGGTGAAAAATACAATTCCCCTGGGCTCCCCTATCTGGTTCAATACTGCATATATGTGAAGAATGCTTTGGAAAAATTATTTCTGGTGACTAAGGTCCAAAAGTAACGGATTCATTCATATAAAAAATTTTCAGGCAATTACTGTACATGAGTCATTATCAAATCCTGCTGTTTGCTGCTTGATTGCTTGTTTCAGTGAAACGTTGTTAATGCAGCACTGGATGGAAAGAGTTGATAATAAGTTAATGTTGTGTATTTTTGTGACACTTATGCCAAAATGATCATTTAGTGTATGATTATTTTAAAATAAATAGTGTATGGATTGAAACAACCATGGAACAAAATGATATGTTAACATGTGGCGATAGCTGATAATTATTCATAAGCTATTTGATTTTTCTTCATGCAGCAACAATTCTGTATTGGCTTGCTAGTACAAAAAGGAAAACCCACCAAGGGTAATATGACAGAAGCCACTGAACTGAATGGGCTCTTGGGTTCAGCTGGAAAAATTGTTCTTAGATGAAACCACAATATTAAAATATCCTCTCTCTCACAAGGGCTTTTACATGTTCCCATTTCAGGATGGTTAATGCCTAGAAAAAACAGGTTCTGCTTAGCAATTAATATATCTGTTTTGGTAATGAACAACTGTATAAAACTTTGGTAATATGAAGGAACTATAGAATCATTTTTGTAATATTTAAAGTCTCTGTGAAGGTTATAATGGTAGAAAAGTTTAAAAGCATCATGTAATGATGAGCACACAGTCTCTAATGCCTAAGTTTTTGACAGGCTTGAATTTTGTGCGTGTAAAAGAGATTTGCACATGCAAAATAGATACCTGACAAATCCATTTACATGTGCAAACCCCAACCATGAATTTGCAAAAACTTGCAGTGAGGCACAAGTGTGTAGAATTTTATGTGCCATTTGGAGCCCATTTTGAAATGTGCCTCAGTGACAATGAATAGATTTTTCAAATAAACAGCTATAAAGGATTGCATGTATTATATAGATTATGGCAGTGTCCAAAATCTTAGGTGCATTGCAAAAACAAAGAAAGAAGCAGTCCCTGTCCCTAAGATTAGATCATCTAAAAAGACAGAAGGGAAATAGTAGTTCACTGCTCATGTCAAAGATGTTTGGGGCACAGTGGAAGCCTTTCCTACTCCCCAAACCACACTGCCCACTCAATCTCTGGTCTCCCAGGACTGGTTTCACCTCGTGCAGAGGAGAGGGAAATCCTGGTATCCCCTTGCTGCTACTGTTACCTGGGAATCCACGCCCCTCATCATAAGGGTTGTTTTGACAGTTGCAAACTCACTTGCTAGATTCCCAAGGGCAGCTCCATCCCCCAGGCTCACATTAAATAATGTCCAGAATTGAAACTGAAAACCATCTGAGCCCAGATTAAATGGAGTGGTCTTCATATTCCTCTAAAAGATGTCTCTCATTGGCGGTGAACGGTGGAATTTATCTTCCAAGCCTGGAAATCTTAAAATTCTTAAAGACCAACCTTTCAAATGCAACAAATGAGAGCTATTACTGAAGTCATGCTGCTGCAGGCCTTTCCAGGCTTTTTTGAAAAATTAGACTTTTCCAAATGGCATCCATACTGGTAATTATATATTAGGGGCAAATTGGGGGGAGAAGGGAGATAAAATATGAGAAAAGGGCATTATCACATGGCTAGCTCCTTCTCTTTCTTCTGATGACCCAGGTTCAGTTTTCCTTCTGCCTGACCAAGTCCAGTTGCAGATGGCTGTATTTTCTACTACTAGTGAAGGCAATAAATAGCCTGGGATTGGGGTACTCATTGGGTTCTCACCAATCTCCATGTTAAGAGATTCCGTTTTCTTTCTTACACCCATTAATGGATCACATTATTTGCCCTCCACCCAAAATATTCTTTCCCAGAATATCCCCATCTCTTACAGATATGGGACAAGGAAAGATGGCTTTTTGCCAGACCCATTTTTAAAAAATGATACTCTCTTGAGTGGGTGTGGGGTTGCTATTGTAGCAGAATCAGCTCCAGGGTTTTTTAAGCTGTATTCTCATCTCAGTCCATCTGGGCCAGAGAATGAGATGATAAAATGTAAGGTAATAGTCCAACTTCAATTGAAATCAGTGAGAATCTGTCCGTTGACTACAATGAGAGTAAGATTGGGCACAAAGGGGCATATCTTCACCTGGTTTAAACTGTCATAACTCAGTTGAACTTAATGGAATTATGATTATTGAATCAGTGGAGTCTCTGCCCTTAAATTGGTGCACTTCCCCAGGAGCACATAGCTCTATGTCACAGCCAGCAGGAAGATCTGTTAACTCTTTTTAAGGTATTATAATGACACAAATTCTGACAGGCAGAATGGCTAATCACACAAAAGTACCATTGAGAGAACTAAAGGGTTTGGGCTTCACTGTGATCTACACTGAAAAGTTACATCAGCATAGTCACACATCTCAGTGGTATGAAAATTCCACACTCTGGGAGATGTAGTTAAGCTGACCTAACCACCAATGTAGACAGTGCTATGTTGACAGAAGAATTCTCTCAATCTAGCTCCTGCCTCTCGAGGAGGTGGATTACCTACAACACAGATGTTCTCCCGTCACTGTAAATGTCTGCACTGAAGCACCACAGTGGCACAGCTGCAACTGTGTCACAGTAGTATTTTAAGTGTAGATATAGCCTTACAGATGCACATTTAGATACGGCATCTTCAGATATCCTGATAAATAGTTCTCTGTATTCAAAAGACTTTATCTTTTAAACTATGGGCTGTTTGCAGAAAATCTTTTATTTCAGACACAAAAAAGATTTAAAACCAATTATTATTATAATCACCAGTAAGATGATAAATAAGCACGGATGTATAAACTTCATCCAATAGAAATTCTGAGAGGAAAGCAGCCACAACCAACAGATGCCAAAACCCACTGGCTTTTATTAGGCAGTACATTTTGAAAAGAGATAAAATGCTGTATTATCCTGAATGATAATTTTCAATATAATAAAAATACTGTGCACTTTTATATTGCCACACAAGGATCTCAAAGAGCCTTACAAATATTAATGTCCATGTCCAGTGGGGAAGTGGTGTCTTCATTTTACATACGGGGGAAATGAATCAAAGAGAAGGTAGGAGGTTTGCTCTGCATCACAGAGTATATCCATGGCATATCCAAACACAGAATCCACATCCCCTGACTCCTAGGTCTGTGCCTTAGCCCTAAGCCTATCCTTCACCTCAGTAACAGTTGAAAAGTCCAGGCAGAGCTACTTCAGTTGCCGATGCGTCACCTTTATCTCCATTTGTAAAGTAAGAAGTCTTCTTCTTAAAGGTCTTTCAAGAGGAATCTGGTGTTTGCCCTATCTATGGAAAGGAATAATTAATTCTGAGATGTTAAGTCTAAGCTAATAGTTTTCTTCATAGGAAAGTTAGGTTAGCAGAACTGTCAAATCAATTAAATAGAGCTGCAATTAAATATTGAACTGTATAGGAAGTGACTGAAAAATACTTGATCTGACTTACGGCAACTCTGACCTTCTTCGCTATAATGCTAATTATGCAAGTTAATCTGATTGGAGGCCACACACCAAATTTTTCAGACTAGTTTTGCATGTACTTCTCCCTCCTTTGAAATGCATTTGCCCGCTCTATCTTCCTCAATTGCTTCTTTTTGGGCATGACTACTCGTTTTATGGTAGGTCAGTCAAACACTTAACTGTACTTCAACAACTCCAAGTGGGTGAGCACTGAGTTAAAGAAAAAAAAAATTAAGCATTTACCAGATATGTTAACCCACAATCAGCATTACTTAGGGCATAGGCTAGTGCAGAAGAGGGGACTTATGAAGTTCTCACAAAATCTGTTGTAATTACTATTAGTCATACTCACAGCTTTTGAACTACAGTACCAGACCTATTAGATTCATATATATTTTAAATTGTTTACATGCTACATCAAAAATGCAGACTAATTTCTCAGTGGTAGTAAAACCACCTCTAAAGAATAGATCTAAGCTGTTAAATTCAAAGAGAAGTTACTTTACATTCATTACATTAAAGTGAAGGTGCATATTTCACAGATGTAAGCAGTTACTAAACATGAAAAGTATTTTTGCCCTGTCCTGACAGACGGCAACAGACTAGTTTAGCCTTTTTTGCAATTCCAAGGACAGTTATGCTTTCACATAAGAAGAATCAAGGTTATAGCGCTTCTGTTGAAGCAGTTGTCAACTCAATCGAGTTTCTTTAATTGCCAGTGCAGGTCTAACGGTGCAGCCTGCAGCAGTTGCACCACTACAGTTCTGTTTATTGATCCTTGTGATTCTGTGTTTTTGCTCACAGGCATAAGACACCACATTTAACAGATCAGCACAATGGTTCAAGATCAATCATTATTTCTCCCTCCTGATCCATTTTAATTGTGATATCAAAGATGGAGTAATCCTTTCTTAGGTTAGAAGATATATTTAAAGCCAGGGCAAAATTATATTATAAAAGCAGTAAGATTCTTACATGCAGATCTAAAGGAAAATCTTAACCTATGATCTGACCTGAAATTAAGCAGGCTGAGCTTAGTTTAAGCTATTACAGCAAGCAATTCAGTAAATAAAGTAACATGCTTCCTTCGCCTCTCACTTGGAAGCACTTCAAATCTGTAAGGCAAACTGCCTCTCCAGGACAATGCAACTCTAGGGAAATTATTAAGCTCAGACTCAAAGTCTTTGTTTTGACATTCCAGAGTGACCCAGTGTGCTGATGGATTCTGGGACATGTAATTGTAGATCTGATTGCAACTTTAGCTTTTTTTTATTTTTAAAGCCCTTCTAGTATTCAACTGCAAAGAAATTTCAGGGATTAAAGACAATGAACATGTGTCATCACAACTCTGTGATATATCTTTTAAAAGACATAACAGGAACTGGAGACTGTAAAGACAAATTGGGCCTTCTTGTAAAAATGCCTGACACTACAGGCATTGCCCTACAGTATGTTTTCTAGAGCTTTGCCCAGTCTAGCTTTAAATATCCAAGGCCATGGAGCTTCCATGGCTTCTCATGAGAGACTACTCCACAGCCCACAAAGTCTTTCTTTCAAGTTTTCCATAGAAGAGCCTATATATTCCAAGGGGAGAGGCTTGCGGGGGGCACAGAAATCTCTGGGAATATCTCTTCATGAAGATGGACAGAGACACACACTCTTGTCAGAGAAGTGAGATTTGGGTCCCCTGAAGCAAAGGATCTACCCCAAATTTGACAAATATCCTGGGAAACTCATGGATGCTTGTGCCTCAACACCAGCCCTAGCTCCCTGGCAGCAAATTTCCTAGCACCTCCCCTCCCTTTGAGGGGAGGCCCACAGAAAAGATAATACAGGCTTAGGCAAGATGGTCTTTCCTGATTCAGTTCCATATGCCTGGAAGTAATTTCCTTGTGACTAGAAATGGGGTGATGTGTAACTTCCCCTACTACACACCTGGCCTGCCCAGTCTTCAACGCTGTCCACAGAACTGATCCCAGATCTCACAGTGACGCCTTCAAGGAGGTTGTGTATAGTACTGCTGAGCTCCCTTTCCATGCAGAGGGAGAGGGACAAGATTCAGAGGTGAGGAGGGTCTACTTCATGCATGGAGCTAAGGACAAAAATGTGACCCTTTATTAGGCTATTCAAGAAGTTCCATCTTAATCCTATCACTTCTACTACATCTAATATCTGAGCAAGTCAAAACAACCAAATAGCCTCATGATTTGGCAGATGCTGATTTTTTTCTATATGTTTTTATGAAGCATAGGCTCACCTGGCTCAATTTCATTAACTTATTTGTTGTCTCAAGAGTTGTTTCCTTCACTGTTGCCAATTTTTCAGAAATGGCTAATTCTGCATTTAATTGAAATTGCATCACCAACCTCTGGCTAAGCAAAGAGTCATTAACACACACAAATCAGGTAATGTATCTAAACTACCCAACTGCCATGCACAAATGGGCACTAATGCAAAATCCACACACACAAATGTAAAGGAGAGTTTGAGCTTGGGAATCAGTGGCAGAGTGTCTTCATTAAGATAGGGGTGGGGGGGAGTGGAAAGGGAGCAAAGTGAATTAAAAAAAATTAGGAAGAAAATATTAGCACATAAGGCAGGAAAGGCAGAGAATACAGAAGGGAATCAAAATGCAGATTCAGTGAGATGGGAACATACATCAGGTATTTGGACAGCATACAGGCAACATTAAATGATCTTGTGGCAGCCCAGCAGTGAAATGAGGTCATGCTGTAGTCAGATGGAACCTAATGGAGAAGGTTAGGGACCTTGAAAAATTAAGATGTACAAAAAAGATAGAAGATGAGAGGCGGTGTTGACAGTGAACTGCAGAACAATAGAGATGAGTGAATGGAAAAGGAGGAATAGGAAGATGGGAGGAAGAGGAGATGTATATTTACTCTCTAAAGAAAATGGTTCTGATTTGTTGGATAACTTTTTAATAGCCAGTATCCTTTGAGACTTTCCCAGCTGGAGAGGGAGCCCAAACCCTAACACTGGATGAATGTGGGGAAATTTGGGGACTGACATAACCTTCATGGTCCAATACCATCTCTATAAAATGGAACCAAGCCAGGACCAGACTCCTTCCAACTCTGAGAAAATTCAGCTTCTGCTCTACTACTAACTCATTTAGATCTGCTCCAAACTCCCAGAAATAAACACAGCTGAACTTTGGTATCCAGGATCCATATTCTGATCCCTGCCTGATACTTCAGGACTGTCTCTGCTCCTCACCTTAATAGAAAGGGGATAGTCCCAACCTATATATTTTAGAATTCACTGGGTTTTGACAACTTCTCTCCCCCCCTTCTCTTTCACTGGGCTCTCTTCATTCTCTGTCTCCTGAAGGTGTGTGACGTTTTCTGCCCTTTTTTCCCATTTTGGAGGCAAAAGCTTATGTACCTCTCCTCCTCATTTCCCTCCCCCCACCATGCAATCCTATTTTTCCCCCACTTATCTGTATCCATTGCTATACCTGTCTCCAACTCCTGCATGTTGTTTGTCTCTGTGCTTCCTCTCATTTGTGCCCCTCATCTCCCCTATCTCACATTTATCCCCCTTTTAATGTGTCCCCCAAAAGTTTCCTTTTCTGAGTTCTCCCTTTCTTTGTGTTCTTTCTGTTTTGCCCCTTTTGTGTGTGCTTTTGCCCTTTATGTTCTGCTTCCTTCCCTTCACTGCAGCATCTGGAAAAGGGAGTTGATGTTTCCATGGCACTGGAAGAATGGAAATGAGCAGCAGTGAGGTGAAGGTTGAGAGCTGAATCCTCCCCTAGTACCTGCTTGAGCCTTTACTAGCTGATGTTTAGGTGCTCAGAGCAGTTGAGGTGGAAGGAACACTGACGCAGGATGCTTTGCTTCAATCACAGCACCTTCTAGCGGCAGGGAAATATGCTTAATTGCTCTGACCGCTGCCTGGAATTGGACTGGAACTGTAGAGATTCAAGAGTGAATTTGAAAACCCTGGACAGTCCAAGCCAAAATGAGACAGCTGGCAAGAATGTTCTGTAATTGCATGGACGCAGGTGTTTTTTGTTTTAATGAAGGCTAGCCTCTCTGCACTGCCTGTGGAGAGGCAAGTTTGTAAAAGCACAAACAAGCACAACCCTCTACCTTCATGTACACAAATATCCATGAATCGATCTATCAAATACATTTGAATAATAAATAACTAGGAGTAAATAGTGATCTACTCACAGAACGTCTGGAAGCAGAAAGAGGCTGAATTCATTAAGAACATTATTTTCTGTGACTTGTTCATGTGGCAATACATGCTCTGTGGGAACTTCTATGCTGTAATAGTGGAAAAGGACTGCCAGCAAACGTAAAGCAATGGAATATCCCTGACTTCCATCAGAAGGACCTCTCCTGTGTGATGGTGGGAAAACTGATTGTGGCATAGCTGGAAAAATTTGGAGTAATAGCTATTTAGGAAAATAACTGATTTTATTAAGAGGAAGAGATTTATTTCAATGAAACTGCACAAGCAGACTGGAGAGGGAAATTTCTAGTTTCTTCTGATTCCATAAAAGCTCCATCCACTAAAACTACTGTATCTATCTGTTAAAGCAGTATATCATTAGAAGAAACTCATCTGGATCATCAAACCCTGTAGACTGGACACTATTCGTAACTGCAGGTGGAAGATGTGGCTCTCACTTTATACAAATTACAATTTTTATAAGTGTTATGTAGATGGTATCTCTTAAGGTATATATAAACGATTAAATTTAAGAATGGTCCTGAGTCTATGTTTGGAGAGACCTGAATCTTCCACAGTTAATTTGCCACAATATGAACCAAAAGTGTTACAGTCTGAAAGGCATCCATTGGAAATACACTTCACCTTCTCTGGGTGTGTTTCCTCTTATAATAATCTCTGTGATCTAACTACAGTATTTTAATGCTTTAGGGAGCTGCCTGCTTTCTGTCTTTCTGGTTTTGATTAGGGTGTGTTACGTTTCTGGAGTCTAAGAATAAAAGTGGACTTACGATGCAACCTTCCAGCAAGGGTTTGATGATTTTTATTTAACTTCTCTCCATATATACTCTGGACATAACATAGACCCCCTAGAAAAATCTACAAATATAATTATTTGATTAAAAATTATCTGCTGAAGGGTCTCGTCCTACAAACACTTACGTCAGAGTTCAGTGTTTCCTATAGAATTATTTCTGGTAGCAAGCTCATGCTCAGTAATAAGTGTTTGTAGGATCAGGCATAAAGATAAGTGACTTCCTTATAAATGCAACAAGATTTTTAAGTTTACTAATATGATCTAAAAAGATTCTTGTTTGCTTGTTGCTGGAGTTACTTTGTGTCTTTCTAATCCAGTATGAGTAGATAAGGGACTTCTGGATATTATCTGTTTTGTACATTTTTCCCCCATGCCCATGGGAAAAATCCATATTCCTAATCATGACTGAGTATATCATAAATGTCAGCCTAGAATTTGTTTTGTATTCAAAAAGTGACAAACGCACCCTTGAAAGAATTTAGTAAAGTTACCCACCCCATGCTAAGTACTTAGAAAATATCATCAAAATTTTGTTTCAAATAATAAATAATCACATTTGTTGTTACACACATGCTGGAAAATGTTGGTGGTGAAAGCTAATTGCTTTTATCAACACATATGGTTTCCACAATAATATTTAACTTTCTCTGTCTCCTCTAAGTATTTAAGGCCTCCATCAGAGAGTATCTGAGCACTTCCCAAAGTGTTTAAAAATAGAAGGAAGAATAACTTTCTCACTTCTTTCTTTCCAGCCTGTGGGTGAAGTAGCCTGATTAGTTTGCAGTTTTTGTGTGTGGGTGTGTTGTCTGGCTGTCGTGTGTGAGTTTGACAAATTTATTGAGGGAAAGCTAAGTCAAAGAGATGGATTTTGAATTAAATTATTAATGTGATGAAATCATTGGTCATTCTTATCGGTTCTGGTGGTGAGTTCCATTGTCTTAGTGCAGTTCTTGTCCATGTTCTGTCTCCTATGTTCCCAAGCCGCTCTGTATTCTGTATAGCTCTTATAAAGAAAAAGCCAGCACAAGTTTGCTAGTAAGATAAAATGCTTCTTTAAAGATGTGGTTCATGTTTATTGCATTATGAAGAGAAAAAAGTACTGTAATTAATATTAACAATTGAAAGAAAATTAGAGCAAAAATCCCCTATTACCAGTTTCTCTAATCCACCTATAATTGTATACCAAGCTATCACTGAAGCACTTAAACCTTAGAAAGCTTTAGTAAGAACCAGAAGGCAATTGTCTGCTCCAGCATCTCAGAGGAGTGGATGTGGACATAATCCAACTACTGTCTCTTATTCTTTCCTTCCAATATTCATTTCATTGCTTGAACAGCTTGACAATCTTATAATTTTGGCTTCCAAAATATAGTAGTTCAGATATCTACTAAGATTCATGAAATACACTGCATAGTTCCTATGGGAGCTCTCACAAGAAGACAGCTGAAATTAGAGTATAAGGGCCTTCTTTTTTACCATTGAGGCCAATGGGAGTTTTGTTCCAATGGGAACAGAATCAAGAACAAATTAAGCAGATGTGTAATTTTGCGGACAAAAGAATATTCTCTTTTTTGTGTGTGTTTTGTTTGTTTTTAGATATTGATCTATATTAGATATACATGTCTCTATCAATATACAAATATATGCATGCTTATAATATACTAGGGGGTAGATAATCAATGAGCCTATGACAATTTAAATCAGCAGATGATTTGCACCCCTATATTAGAGAGAACATATTTTCAATATCCTAAAAAGATATGTAACAATAGTTTGGTTGTGCTTTTATGTAATTCTTCTGCAGTTTTTCAAGCTTAACCTAAAATCTTGCAGATCATTTAGTTTAAAAAAATGGAATGATGTAGAACTGATTCCTACTACTATTTTGCATTACTTTTTACTGAATGTTGGAGACAGTAAAGCTCTGTAGTAAACTAATTAATTTCACTCAATTTTGACATACTGCTTAAATCAGCTTAGAAATGTCACAGCTGAATAAACCCATCTAAGAGTTTATGATTGCTTCCTTTTGAAGGACCTGCTTACATGCCAACAGCAACTGAAATAGAACACTGAAAAGAGCCACTTAATTAAATAACTGTTATAAAAGCAGACAATGGTAAAATGTGTAACATTCCTGTTGATGTTTTAAAAAGTGATAAAATGAAGGATTTTTTCACTTATACATTTTATGGAGCATGATTGAGACTCAATAGTGAAGATTGTCAAACAGATTCTATTCTATTCCAGATTTGATCACACCTTTAGCTTTTGCAAAAACCTCTGTTCATCCTTAATATTTACATATTCTAGGTTCTAATTTTGCAAACAGTTAACTATTGCCCATGTGTGTAAACTTAATCATGTGTTTGTTTGTTTACAAATGTAGGGCCTTAGTCATGTTCCAATGGACATTTTATTTGGTAGTGAAAGTGGGAAATTTCAGGTTATTTAAGCAGGATGTTCTCAGATTGTTTATGTTTGAAAAAATAAAGGGGCTCAATTCTCCTTTCACTTTCTTTGGTGTAAATCAAGAGGAACCACAGAAGTTAATGGAATTACCCTGAGACAAAAGTAATGTGAGAGGGGAATCAGGCCTCAGGTTTTTAACTTTTTGATAACTGTTGTAGGGTTGTTGAGTGTGTGTGTGTGTGTGTGTGTGTGTGTGTGTGTGTCCCACCACAACCCATGAAGAGATTAGTCAAAAGACTTCAAACTTATTTTACACTTTTATTCTCCAAGTAAACCAATGTCTATGCCTAATTTTACTGTTTTGGCGTTCCTTTTTCATTTGTTGTTTTCATATTTTCCATCAATATTCTAAATTATAGCCAGTGTTTCTTTAGAGCATTAGTGCTCTGTTTATTCTTGCTGAATTTGCAAGGCCCATAAGTACAGTTTGTGGGCTTTATGGTCTCTGTGTTGGCTACTGTAGAATTTAATGACTGTGGACAAAGATGCAGCCATTAGAAATTATGGTGTGCCTAAATTCTGTATTCAACACTATGACGTTATTGATCTCCGATGCAGTACAACAAAGCTTATAAGCTTTGTAGCTGTAACCACCTATCTTCTAAGCTTAAGCATGACCACTCCTGAGCCACATGTTAATATTTCATAGTATAAACAAACATATACATCCACCTTTGTACACGATTCTCTGACCTGTGCTCTGTACAGTTCAGTCACACCGAAGCAACTTCTTCCTACTATCCCACATCCTCCTTAACTCTGCCTCCCTACCCTTAACCGCATATCCCCATCTACCATAAACCAGCTCTATCCCAAAAGATTCACCTCTATAACATCTAGTTTTCTTACATGAGATGAAATCCTGCTCTTGATTACGTCTACTGAAATTGTAATACCGTATTGGGTGATGGGGCTGCTTGATCTAACAGTCTTTTGCCTCTCTAATTTCCGTGACTTTGAAAATTATAGACATCCACATTATTTGCAAATGCTTTATTTTTATTATGTGGAACCCCCAATGCCCCTCACCCAATGCAGATATCCAAATTAACTATATGGAAGTGGGAATAGCGTTTGCATTATCCTCTAACTCACGGTTTTGTTTTCCTAAATTTTAGCACATAATCCTGTCAGTCAACCTAATTGACCTGTTTTAGGTTTTAATTTACCTCAGGCCTCTCATTCATTTGAACTCCCTGGAACTCTACATCCTGCCTAGCATTATTTGCAATATCAGACAAACCTTTATCTCCTAGCTGTTTTCCCCCTTTGAATTATTTGAAGAGGTCAGTGGCTTCTCAGCAGACCAGGGAAAAAGGCTATACATTTTTTGTGAAGGCTAGTTTTCATAGATTTGCATTATGGTGGTGATGTAATTGGGAGTTGGGAATAGAGTTGGGAAGTAGGATCCTGGCCAAAGAGAAAATGTGAAATCTCAAACAGTGAATAATGGAGTTATTCCTTCTAGCCAATTGTTCTTGATCATATAGGTTGTTGTGCCTATACATTTCACTTAACATAAAGCACAGTATCAGCAAATGATAAAGCAATCAAAGTATGCACCAAAAAGATGCTTAGTACTTTAAATAGCAAGGATGAAATACTGGTCCTATTGAAGTCTACAGGAATTTTGCCATTGGCTTCAATATGGTCGAGATTTCATCCAGGGCCTTGAAGAATTTACAATCAAAACTGATTGGGGGAAATGCAACAGAGAAAGGTAATGGAGGAAGGAAAGCATGGAGTAACATTATGGGCTTGCACATGCACATCATGTTAGCTTACTGGTTTCGGGTTTTTTTTTTTCAATTTTAAATTTAATAAGAAGATCTAATGACTAAGCAACTTAGTACAGGGAGAACTGAAAATGCTGAGGTAATATTATTTAGTTATCAAAGACAATTGAAAATTTGCAAATAACTTTCTTCTTGCTTTGTCTTGCTTGCTGCCATGTAGTTATTTGTCAAAAGTAATGGCCGGCTTTCACAGGCTGAGAAATTGAGTGTGTTAGTGTGTGTGTATGTACATCTGTTTCTGAATGAATGAGCTAGATCTATTAATCAGTGCTGTGGATACGTCAGTTGCCTTACAATCAACTGGGAAATTTTATAAACAATTTAAGGACCTGATTGGGATCTCAAATATGCCAGTTTAATTCCATTGATGTCAGTTACTCTTGATTTATATTGATATAAGAGATGAATACAGCCCTAAAAATGTGGCATCACATTTCAGTGATGTACTCCATTAGCATGCATTCATTTTCTGAATTCCTTAACACAAATCATATTTATTTCTTCAGATTTCTAAAATGTAACTAGAGATGACCACCTTGTGCTCTGAGTGCTTAGCCTATAAACTACATCACAATAATTAAAAAAGACTATCCATAAACAATAGCCTTAGAAAAAAGGCAGGGATGGTGGGATGGGAGGAGAAGGCTTTTCAGCATGCTGGGCTCTGTCAGACCAGGAGCTTAGCAGTGACTTCTAAAAATGAGGGCCTCTCACAAAGGATGTCCTGTTGTCTCATGTACATTATGGGAGCTCAAGCTTCGATGCCTCTGCTGATCTTGACTGTGGCCGTATGTCATGGGAAATTATATATTTCTAAATAAAAATGAGAACCTAATTGAGGCTCTATTACAGGTATTTGAATAGGCCATGAGTGTGTCTGTCTGTCTGTCTGTCTCTCTCTCATATGTATTGTTTACCCTGGAATATACAGTAGGTGTATTGGCTGCACAGCATTCAACAGGGACATCCACAATAGAAAACTGTGCCTCAGAGTGGAATTATGGCAAAGGTGTATTTGAGTATGGATTTTAAATGGAGGAACTGTACACATTTCAGTGCTAAATTATACAATTTACTTGTTAAGCAGTGACAAGGAGATGACCTAGTACTCCAGAGCTAATTGGTTTTGTTGAACAGTGTAAGAACATTACCAAAAGACAGCTTGCTAATGTTACCACTTGTGGTTCTGTGAATTCCCTGAGGCAGATTATTATTTTTCTTTGTGTTGTGGTATCACTTAGAAGCTTTGTTGTACTAGGTAATGTACAAACACATAAGAAGAAGACGGTGCCTGCCCCAAAGAATTTACAATCTAAGTAAATGCTGAGACAACAGGTGGCTACAGCCATATGACAAGGGGAACACCAGATAACAATGGGACAACAATAATCAGTGTGATAAACAATAGTCACAGGATACTAATTGCCTAACCATTGTCAAGTGTTTTTTGGAATCATGGCAAAGATGAGTTTTAAGGAAGGATTTGAAAGAAGAAAATGTAAGTGGCTTTGCCTAGTGGGGAGCTACTTCTAACCATAATGGCTGGCATGAGATACAGGACAAAGGTGCTTTTGGAAAATATGGCAGATGGCAATGAAAGCTGACATTGCTGGCAGACTGGATGGAGGAATCGACACTACAGTAGCATATAAGAGATGATAGAAAAGGTGGAAATAGGCCATGAAAGGCCTTAAAAGTGAAGACCAGTAGTTTATGTTTAATGCTGTGGAAAATGGGGAGCCAATGGAGGAGTGATGTGGTTGAAGTGAGGATATAAATGGGGCAAGAAGAGATTTGTCAAGGGTGGAGAGGAGGAGATTGCAGTACCTAATACACAAGATGATGAGGGCCTGGCAGAAAGTTTTAACTATGTGGATGGAGAGAAAAGATCAGCTCTTAGAGTAAATGTGCAGAGAGAAGCATCAAGACAAAGACATAGACTAAATTCTATGGAGCTACACCAAATGATACCAGTTGATGATATGGCGCCTCTCTTCACAAACTCGGCTCTTGGTGCTGCTGGGAATCAAGGGTTTTTGGCAAGAATATATTAGACGTTCATTTGTCCATTCCCATAATTTTCATTTACATTTTTAAGATTTTTTTGATGGTAACATTCCTTGGTTGTCATGTTTCCACTGAAATGCAAACTAGAAAATTTAAGTTGAGGGTAAACAAATATTGCTTGTTAATAAACAGGGATGTAAAGAAGAATCTGTGTCCCGTGTCCAGAGGTTGTGGTATTTATCCTAGGTGTATAATGCTGTCAGCTATGGTATATATTTCTATGTAAGTGTTATGAGCACAATTAAAAACAAATATTTACTAGGCAATTAAATAGCTCATTTTAAATTTTAAAGCCTTTAGGAGAGAAATAATTTAGTAAATACAGGCCATTTCAAATGCTTTGTCAGTTTAGACAATAAATATTGACTCAATTTATGTTTCTGTTTATTACAGGAACTAAAATGAGGCAAAAAGCAAATGCTTCTGCTTTGTACAAACTGCTCTTGAACATAATCATTCAGCAGTAGGCACGTCTATTTTTACAGAATAGTTATTCTGTTTAGCTTGATCTTTGTCACAGACTCCTGGTAATACAGAAAATGATTCATAAATATCCTTTTTTGCTAAATCAAGGTGAAGAAATTATAGACTGCATCTATTTTTGATTCCTCAAAATTAGGAGGGATCAAATTCTTTGTAAATTTTAAATTCCCTTTGCACCAGGCCCTTGCCTGAATAAAGAGATTCCCTGTTAACATAATTTATTGTAACTTTGATATGAACCTTTCAGGGTGATTTTGTCTTTTTTTTTAGGTTCCAGTCCTGCAGTTGAAACAATGGGAGTTTTCATGACCATAGGGATCTGTGTAAGTGAATATGATTGCAGGCCTTTAATATCAAATGCTGTGTTATAACAGTGCCATTCACGCTGCAGTATACTTGAAGTTATATCACTTTTTCCAATGAAGTCTTTCTGTCAGCCAAGATGATTAATTATTTGTATTAAGATACTATCTAGGAATTTCAAACCAGGATCAGTGCCCCATAGTACTAGCTAGTGCTATAGATACATGTAACAGAGAACCTTTGCTGCAGAGACCTCAAAATCTAAATAACAGACCAGATGCAATAAGAGGGTGAAACAAACAAAAAAGATTTTAAGTGAAATCCTGTCCTCAACAAAGTCAATGGCAAAACACCTATTGACTTCAGTGGGGTCAGGATTTCATCAGTAGTGGACAAGGTCTGGGGGAACATCACTGGTAGTCAAAACTGAAATAAACTAATCTGCTAATTTTTAAATTACAAGAATGTGAAAGAAAGACATTTTGTAATTTCAGATTTTTTTGTATTCCTATAATAAATAAAGAAAAAAAAACCCAAGAAATTTGGGGAAAAAATATCTAAATGAAGTTTAAAAAAGTAGTTTTCATGTAGAATCAGAGAGAACATTGTGGGACAATGACTGTGAAACTGCTGAGGGCAAATAGCATTTGGTACAGCTCCCTTTTCCAGTGTCAAAGCTTTCCACTTATGTTCTGCTATAAAATTGTTGCAGGAGTCATTTCAGCAAGTAGAAATGCCAAGTAGTAAAGCCCAGAACAATTACTAAAATTTTGGCTCAACTGTTGTCAACTTGAGAAACTGTACCATCCTTTGGATACTTATAGAAAGTGAAAATTTGGACCCTCCTCCTAGAGACAGGATATGTCTACACTGGCAGGGCTGTGCCGGCACTGCAGGATTGATTCCGCGGGATCGATTGAGTGGGCAGTTGAGACCAGCTCAATCAATCCTGGAAGTGCTCTCTGGTCAACACCATAAATCTACCCCCACGAAAAGAGTAAGGCTACGTCAACTGCAGGGCATTTCCTGTTGGCGCAGCTCAGTGGAGACTCCACGATAAGGGAAAGTTAGTAAGTCAGCAGTGTAGACAAGGTCTCAGAGCCCCAAACAGTGAGCCTGGATTGAAGCAGAGACCATCTGAAGTCAAAGAGATTTTGTATGAATGCAGGGGCCTGTCCAAGTGGAATTAGTTACCATATTGTGGCCTAAATGAGTGTGGCCCAGAAAGTGCTGGGTCCTCTCATCTCCTATTGACTCTGTTGCAACTGAAAATGCTCAGTGCCTGTAAAATCATTTCCTAATGAGGAAAGATAGAAGGTTAATTATACTGAAAGTGAATATTTAGTTGCTTTATTTAATGCGTAGAAAAAAAAACTCAGCATATTATATGTGTAGCCTATTTATCTGTACTGCTGCTTCTGTCTTTCCAACCAACCTTAAGGCTATTTTCTTCTCATTGTAAAGATTTATATAATGCGTGAATTATATGTACCCAACAATGGAGCAGAAATAAGACAAATACATTTTGTGTATTCATGCTATCTTTTTCTTCATGAAAAACTACACAAGGACTTTTATTGTATTAATGGGTAGGCAAAGCTGCATGCTTAATGGATCTTTTGAATGTGCCTATAAACATACTATAAACAAAAATACAGGTGTTAAAAGAACATTATTAAGTCTGTAAAATCAAGCATTTAAAAGTTAGGAAAAGCCAATATTAAAGTTGCCTGTGTGGATGGAATCCTCAGGGAATTTAGTTGCAAATCTCCAGCAAGTTTCTACTGACCATATGTGAACTGACTTTTTCAAAGACTTATGACTTGGCTAAAGTTTGGCTGACTTTTGCGAGAAAGAACAAAAGGCACATACCTCCATGCCAAATTTCAAGTATCTGCTCCTGAGTATAGGGGATGCTAGAGCTTCTTAAAGAAATAGTTACCAGAATTTTTTAACTTGGGCAAAACCATGTATCTTTCACTAAACTCAATATTAGAAACAGTTGAGCCAGTTTGACTGAAATTTTCCCTCAAAAATTCAACCTAAGGCAGTCACATGACACGGAAAACTTCAGCCCAAAGAGCTAAAGTTTGGCAAAGCTATAAGTAACTGAAGACAGTGTTACAATAGGAAGTGTCATGCAAGTCTCCAGGGTGATACTACTAAACCAATCTATCATGTATCCAAAAGAGCCTTTGCATTCTAGGGGGTAAATAACATGCTGCTGCAAAATTTATGTACTGATATATGTAAGTATAGGCACAGCCAGTGAGTCTGTTGTGGGGACTTCTTTAAGCTTGGGGGTTCATGGGAACTGTAGTCTCCAGAATAGGCACAGGATGATAGCAATGAGCTGACTATTGGAAGCTCTATAAAGGAACGCTCCTGACTAAGTCTGGTGAAGATGAGTGTTGAGGTAAGACCCTGACGGAAGCCCCTCCATAGGGACCAGTTAAGACACTCAGGAAGGGTGTGACCTCTCCTTTCCTATCTTGGAAAAAGATGGAAATACCTCTGCTGGGTAGAATCTGAGTTGGATAGGCAGTGCATGAGTTCTCCTTTTGAGGAGGCTTACACTCAATCACTGGAAGCTCCCTAGAAATGTGGAAGATTACCATTGCCCAGACCGTAGCCCTACCCCCGAGGCATCGCACTTGTTCTGCCTCTCCCCACAAGACCCCACCCATGCTCCGCCTCCTTCCCTGAGGCCCGCCCTGCCTGCTGCTTGCCCCTCTCTGCCTCTTCCCCCAAAGCCCCCCCGTTCACAGCTTGCACCTCTCTGCCTCTTCCCTGAGGCCCACCCACTCACTCCTGTCTGCGGAGGAGAGGAGCAAGTGGCAGGGAGTGGGGGGAGGTTGGTGGAAGAGGCAGAGTGAGGGTGGGGCCTCTGAGGAGGAGTCTGAGCAGGGGCGGGTCCATGGGGCAGAGCGCTGGTGGGGCCACAGCCCAGGCGCTGGTGGCCCGCTCCACTTCTAGGGAGCTTCACTTCTGGAGCTCCAAAGGCAGCAGCCTGGTGCACCTCCAAAGGGAGATGATCCACACGGCATTTGCCCTCTTGCATGGCCAGCCTTTTTTGGGGAGGCTTAGCCTTCCCCAGCCTCTTATACATGCTGCTCATGCTGAATTGCTTTGCTTTTGCTTTGAATCTTTTTGTGGCAAGTCAGCTCTGAGCAAAGAGCCTTGGACTGAACTATAACTTGGGTTTTATTTTACCTTCCCCATGTGGTGAATCTGCCCTCTAGCTTACAAAATAATGTATCAATATGTGCCCCCTAAATGTACAAAATGTTTAGGCATGACAAAAACAAACAAAAGCTTGGAAATTCAGTTAAATCCTGCTGTTCTAGGCTTACATCGTGTTCCTGAGTTAATGGCGTCAGTTAAGGAATCAGCATTATCTTTGAATTTTCTGGCTTTTGTCATTTGTTTCACAGCTTGACATTTTTAAAATACTTTGTTTTTCTGGTATTTTAAAAATACAAATGGAAAACAATGTCACAGTAGAATGCATAACCCCATCATAAAATAAGGCTATGCACTGCTACTGCTCTACAAACCCTTAAAGGGATACACCTATACTATCTCACGGAATTGCCTCTCCTGCCACAACTCATCACAGTAGCTACAATCAGCTAGCTTGTTATACTGATGCTCGCTTAGTCATAGACTTGAGGGAACTGTTGGTAGGCCGCCTCAACAATAAGTCCAAGACTTGGTCAAAGAACCAGAGAAGCAGGAAAGGAAAACAGACAACACACTGAAAGGCAGCTAGCAATGATGGGTAAACCAGATGGTAGGATGAAGAATTGAATGATTGACTGACCTGCTGTCTACATCTCACTGATTTTCTGCAACCGAACTACAGTAGCTAGATACTACAATGATAGCAATTTTGGAGGTGTCTGTAGACACTTAGTCACAGATCTCCTCACTCCCAAACGAGTTCTTTAAGTCAAATGATCATCCTTTCCCTCCATAAACACAAGATACATTTTCTCTAGGTAATATTATATAAAATATACAGTATGTTTAATTATGAAGACCTGGAACATGTACAAATCATTTCCAATTCTATGCTATAACTTAATATATTCTAGATATACTCTAATAATAAATACATACATAGGTTACAATTTTAATACGGTAAAACTGAAGTATGTGAATATTGGTGATTGATACATATGTACAAATATCAGTTATGAACTATACAGTATAAAAGTACATATCTTTGTTTTGCACTGAATGTGGTCAGTTTGTCCTTAGCAAAATCTTTATAAGGAGGTTGGAGGGGGAAGCATTTTTGTGACCCTTTCAAGATGAGTTCTGATTAGAAGGAAAACATTTATATGAGTATACAATAGGTTAATCTTGTGTCATCCTATTTGTTTAAAATATCAGGAACCCTATGTGTGTGTATGTTGCTTTGATTTTGTAGGGAAGGTATCAGCTTGAATGAATAATGTATTGACAATGACAACACTTTGCAATGTAAAGAATTACCTATTGAACTGTCAACAGCACTAGTGGCAGTAAAAGATGATATCCTCATGGTAATAGCTATAGGGGCCATATCTTAATGCTGATGCTACTCAACATCTCTGCAGCTTTCAAATGCAATCAACCACAAGCTACTGTTCACCCACATATATTTTATATGTGAAGTAGATGGACTGCACTACAATTGCCCTAATCACTCTCTTGAACAGGACCCAGAAAGCAGGGATCAGTAACTTCTCTTCTTTACGGAAATGTTTGACAAACATCAATGTTAGCATTATTTTAGCATAGAAATTTTAGATGAAAATGAAATTGTCAAAATGAAATAAATGACCACCAAAATATTATTTTTTGAAAGCTGATATTTTTAATTTGCAATTTTTTCTCTCTCATTTCCATTGAGAACTGGAAGATTTCGAAAACAAGTGTTATCTAAAACACCAAGAGGTCATTAGAGAAACATGTGCAAGCATTATGCCTCTAGATCTGTTCTTAACTTTGCTCAAGAAGGCATTCAGAAACAAAGAACACCAGCTTATATTTTAAAGTCAAGAAAATGAAACATTCATGTGCTGCAGTCAGATATTGTTGCTGTAGCTGAATGTAACAGTGCCTGCCTGAATAAGGTTGGAAATGCACTGACAATTTATATGTTGTCAATAAAGCCTGCAGTTAGACACACAAATACTAACTAATCAGACTAAATAAATCAGCAGACCCAGGTTTTATCTTCACAGATAACCCTCATTAATCCAGTGAGCTTTTTTTGAAGACAAAAGAAATGAATCGCTTCATTTGTGTTGCTTGAATGGAATGCTAATGATGGGAGGTGAAAATACATTAATTATTCATGCCTGTCGACTGAGAAGGCAGATCCTTGCTTTTCCTGTTACCATTGCAACAAGTGGCCGCTGGCCTAGTCAGAGGAAGGCCATAAAACATTTCAACTGAAACAGACTAGAGATCACAAATATGCCTTCTGGAGAAAGGAAACCCATGTTCTTGAACTGTACAGAATACATTCAGATGGATTTAAAAGCTAAACTTTATGCAAAATGGACCCAGGAAATCAAGCCTTTTGTGTCTCAAATTTATTTTACCATAAACAACTCCTCTCTGGAGAAAGAATGTTGCTTTGGTAAGTTTGCACAAGTTGAGTTTTTCCAAATTAGTTGGAAATTGTTTTAGATTTCATGGCAAATGTAATGTGCAATGTTTTTCTGCATCTTGGAAAAAGAATATTGAATAGTTTGCCTTGTTTTTATTTTTAAAATAAATGCATAAAACTAATAATACCAATGAACTACAGTTCTGCATATTGTTTTAACCTTTGAAAAGATGTAACAGCAATTGTCTTTAAAGTTAAAATCAAAACTTCTAAAAACTGATCTGCATTATTTTTCCTTAACAATCAAATCCTAATAAAATTTAAACAAAAATAAATCTCTGATCCAATATCTGGTTTCTTGCAAGCAAAAGAAAGACTAATGTGACACAGTATCAAACTGGATAGGCCAAAAGAAACCAGAATATTACTCTGCATAAGGTATTTTGGTTCTCTGCTGTAAGTTGCTATTTATGTATACCTTGTATTGTTGTTGCTTTATGCAGTAAAACACATTTTTGATTAAACTGGGAATAGAAATAGAGAACAGTGTAACATTCTTGTAAGTTACATAAACTATACTGATGTAGCATAAATTAGTTGAAAGCAGCATTAGTAATGAATCCTATTTTTCTAAGGAAAGAAATGACAGATGCTGTGCATGTAAAATACATAACCGTGGGCAAGCAATGTTTGGTGTCTGTTTCCACTAGAATAAGTGAGAAAAGCATCTGAATGTTTTGTTAGTCAGCACCACTAAAATTGTATTATTTTACATAGTCTTAATTGAGCAATGAAAAAAACTCAGTATTTAAGAAATGTTTATATTATTCCAATAGAACTCACTTTTCAACTCACTAAGTAGAATTTTTCATATTAAAAAGAATTGGAAATAAATAATCAATGTCTAAGATGAGACACCAAAATGTGATTCACTTTTTCTTGTGAAAATACTGATTTTTTTGGGGGGTGGGGTGGGGTGGTATAGGTGGTGTATATTCTGCTTTTGATGTACTTTGTTTTCTTCACTTTGACAGTTATGGTAAGCTTTTTATTTCATGTCCAAAAGAATCACATTTATAAGAGCTGAAAAGAAAATGTTATCTTTAGATATCCATATGTATTAAGGTAATGTACTAAGGTAACTTCCTAGGTAAATTTTAAACAAAAAGTGGTGAAAATAAGGACATGTATACAAAAAGAGCAACACAAATATGCGGTGTGGTCTTGCAACCTGTACTCATAGAAATATTCACAGAAGTAGACCTATTGGCTTAAACAGAGTTACTCACATCAGTAAGGATTGTAGCAGAGGGCCCATGTTTTACCAGGAAATAACTGACTGTCTTACGTGGCTGTTGTGCAATGTAATTTGAGCAGCACAGTTTTTTAGTGATGTGTTTAAATGCCGTAAAGTGTTACGATTAAATTAGAGTTTACAAAATGTCCTGTTTATTTTTAAAAGTTCAAAAAAGAAAAATGGAACAAAATATTAGATATGTCCGTAACCAGGTACAAGATATGTATGATTTATTGTAGAGATGTGCTGAACAGCACTGCTCACCTTAATTTATTTTATTTGTAAAAGATTAATTTTTAATACACAAAACATGCAAACTTTGCCTTGCTTTACACTGGTGAGAATGCATCATTTAGAATAGAGAACACCATGATACCGTCTCAAGCAACTTTAAGCACTGGACTATAACATAAGTAGAACTGGTCTCTCTCCCTGGTAAAATGTAATGACTCCATTCCTGCCAAGTCTTTGTAGTTATTAGTGGAGATGGAACTTGGGAACTTCTGTGCCAGAAACATAGGTTCCAATCACTTGAGCGAAATGAAAGGGTCTATAGCTGCATTAGTACTAGGGCTTATATCAAACTGTGGCATGGTGCTGTTGGCCTTCATGGGGAGCTCAGGGAAATTGGTGCCTCAGAGGGTGCAGCTGCTCACTGATCTCTACAGAGTCCCAGAGGTGTGGCACCATCCTTCTGAAACAAACTTGCTGCTTTATCCATGAGACAATACAGAGAGGAGGCCTACAGCTTCCCTTTTTGGGGTTATTTAAACCCCAAGGGAGAATACTGACTAAGAGTATATCTACATTACAAGCACTACAGTGGCTTACCTGCAGCTGTGTTGTTACAGTACAGACATTTGCTATAGCATTGGAAGGTGTTTTTCCATCGCTGTAGTAAATCTACCCCCTTGAGAAGTGGCAGTTAGGTCAATGAATGAATTCTTCCCTCAACTTATTGGTGTGTCTACCACCAGAGCTAAATTGGCTTAACTATGTCTCATAGGGCATGAATTTTGCATACCCCTGAGCAATGTAGCTATGTCAACCTAAGTTTTAGGTGTAGACCAGGCCTAAGATTGCTCTGTCTCTCATTTCTGGATGCACAAAAAGACACAAGTTTCCATATGCACTTGTAACCTATCCTATGGTGTACTGGTGCTTATATACACTGCAGGTAGGTAACTAGAGTAGATGTGACCACATACACTGGAAGAGGTGTGCCATTCCATTCAGCAGAGGGCAGGGGAACATATACACCACTGTGCAACCAGTAACTATTACAATAGGAGATTGTGAAAACTCATCACTGAAAAGCTCTGTATGATGATAACAATAGGAAAAACAGTCCTGGACAACTCTTGGTACCTTCGACCTGTATGTTAGTAGTGATAATAGAGCTGCTGTTGAAATGTAACCATGCCAATAGTTGCAGTGATAAAACACTCATGTTCTGGAAATATTCTCCTATATACATTGAAAGGACAAGAACAAAATGGAAGAGAATACTATGATTATCATAAAATCATAGTGCTGGATGATGATGTATCATTTGAAGATGGTATGAAACACCTGTTGGCTTTTTGTAATGGTGGTTGCATTAGATAATAAACAACAGTTTGACTAATTCTCTAATTTTTTATCTATTACATGAGAATAATTCTGGGTACTCTTGTTTGCAGAGTGCTTGTTTAAAAATAAGTGCTGAGTTTTATTATATTATTTTTAGTCACTCATATGCAGAGTTATTGCATCCTTGTCTTCTAGTGTGCCTCATTTCTCTTTGCTTCAATTTGTTTAAAAATTCTAAAATAAAACAAACCAATAGTTTTAAATTATTGCAATAACCCAGTAAGGATGATGATGTGAGTAAAGAAATTTATCAGGGGAGTTGGATAGTCAATATAGGATTAAATCGTGCAACCGTCCTACTGGAGGTCACCAGAATTACGTGTAGAATCCACAGCTCTGAGCCTGTACATTCATCCTATTTTTAGATGAATTACAGATATTTCATTCAGATCTTTGTTTAATGATCTCCTTCTGGTGATGGAAAGGGGTCAAGTATCCATGCTGATTTTGTTATCCATTTCAATAGTCTTTGATAGGGCCGACCGTGCGGTTTTGTCAAAATGCCTGTGGGATCAAGGAAAGAGAATGAGGCTGCTCTAGAATGTCTCTGCTCATTCCATTCAGAGGCATGCAATGGCACCTGCTCATCTTGCATCAAGATCTGGGTTTGTGGGGCACTACAGTGTGTGGGTCACTTTTCCTTTTTAATAATGGATGACAGCCCAAAATACCTCATAGTATACCTATCATTAGCATGCTGATGATGATTCTCACTGCACCATATTCATTTCATGGTGGATTCACTAGTCTCCTTTCACTCCCTAGCCAAGATAGGTACTTGAGTTGGAGCTGGATGCTTAGATTTTTTTATTATATTTTGTGTATAGTGCCATAGGCGTGACTGATAGATTTCCTTGATTTGGGCATGTAGCTTGGGCTGTTAGTTCTGTTGTCAGGTAAAGTTAGTTGTCAGTGTCTTGCATTCATGATGGATAACATTTCTTGATTTCTTTATATTCTTGTGATGCACCCAGGGAGTTGAGCAGCTATAAGCAATATACACCTTTAAGCAACCAATAATTAAATATTGGCAAATGGTATCTGACCTACTGTACTGTTACTTATTAACCTAATGTAATATTTAAAATGTGCACCAGAAAGCAGTCTGCACTGAAAATACATAGTAATAACTTACTGAAAACAAGACAAAAACTACATGTTTTCTGAGTCCAAAATTGTTTAAAGGAAATCAAAAATGAGGAAAACTTCTGGCAAGGCAGCTCGATGTCCCTTCCTACAGTCAGAATTGAATCAGCACAATGTGTCATGCACTGTAATATTTAATTTGATATTTACATATCTGTATGGGGGAAGTGTCTCATATATCCACTTCCATATGAAATTAAATGCTTAGCATGAGGCCAAGGAAAGCAAGGAAAAACTGTGCCTCTGTGGATACGTCAGACTGCTGACTGCTTCTCCTGTAGACTTAGGAGGGTTGCTATGGTTTCGTTTATGAAACTCCTTCGGCCATAGAAATGCCTCCAGTTTCTGACCTCCTGCAGACAGTTTACATATGTTGGTGTACGGAAATATTTAACATGTACAGCATAAGTTTGAGACTTCTGTCAGGGCTGACCCTATGAGGTGCTGAGCACCCCTGCTTAGGTGCTGCATGTCATAAATTTGATGCAGCAATCATCTTATCCTCCTTCAAGTCCTGCCTTAAAACTCAACTCTGCCATCAGCACATACAGAAAACTGCCATCTGATTATAGCGAGGCAGGTGGTGAGTTGGGATTATTGCTACTGACTTGTTAAGAGTTGAGCAAACAACTCCTGTGTACCAAACCCCTATTGTTTTCGTACTCTGTCTTCTTCTGCTCATTTCTCTCATCCACATGTTATTTTTGTTCTTTCAGCTGTGACCTTCTTAGGGCAAGGACTTCCATTCACTGTAAATTTGTACAGTGCCTAGAACAATGGGCCCTGACTTGTCTTTGTCCTCTAATTGCTACCACAGAATGAATATTAATTGTATGTAATGTAATGCAATGTAATTAATGTTAATTGTTAAATGCATGTAATTCCCATGGGAATCAACAGGAGTTGAAGATACTCAACATCTGGCGGGATCAGGTCCATACATTCTATAGGCATGTGTGAAGTAGGTGGAGATTGTAGTTTAGTGATCTAGGCATGAGGTTTGGATTACTTAAGAAACTTCCTGGAGTTGCAAGTTCAGACTCTGGCAGTATAAACAGCATTTCATCTTCCCCAGATAGATAAGATAAGTACTGTATTGTGCAGTTTATGACACACTGGTCTATCAGATGAGACTTTAAAAAAAGAGATGGGTCCCAAACAGAAAACGTAACCTGAATCAAAACATTCTCTTCACCAGCTTTCTGCTTTCAAACCAGTCTGCCTGCAAGCAATGTGTTCTAACTATCCCACAGGACTTCTCCTATGAACAGAGGCTTGTCTTGTTCTGTTTGACTAATAGTTACCTTCCCCCTGTGTTGAAATGGACTGGTTACCTGTCTGGCTGCCACCTGCCATCTTAAAAGGGGGTGCACTTCAGAGGTGCTGTGTGTATATAGTTTGTGAAGCACTTTAAAACCTTTGGGAGAAAAGGCAAGAGATGTCACACAAGTACTAGCAATTTATCAATACCATAGTCACACCTATACTAGCAACCACAAAGGAAAGTTTGGTTATCATCATCTATCTCTTCCTCCCATATATCCTTCACTGAGAAGCTATGAGTTGTTGGTAGCTCTCCACCCTGTGGGAAGAGTCTATGTTGAGCTCCCCTCATCTTTATGTGGAGGAGGGCCCAGCAGCTCCCATCCCCCCATATTCTTTTGCTACGCTCTGTCCACAATGCTTGGAATAATCCTGCGAGAGGTACTCTGCTCTCTGTGACTTGAGGTTCCAGAATTTGTCTGATTCCAGATGTTTTTGCAAGGCTACAACATAGAAATTACTCAGTGCCACAAGAAACCCCTGTCCAATAAACCTGTGTGCATAGAGTATGGAGGCAGATACTGTCTATGGAAAGAGTACTGTGAATGTCAAGCTTTTGGCACCTTTGTGGAAATGAACAACAATTTTGCTAAGTTATTTTGCAGCTAGACCAGAGTGGGTCTCATAATCTCCAGCTCAGGGAGATTAAAAAGGTAAGAGAGAGCCAGAGTGATGAACAAGAATTCCTGCAGGAAGAAACCCAGGGAATAACTATCCTGGGAAACAGTTCATGCTCCAGTCTAGGTTCAACTGTCTGTAAATACAGTTCTACCTCAGGGCTTTACTACTCAAGATTAGTCTCTAAGGAAAGGAGTGAGTGTGGACAAAAACTTATCATGTGTGTGCTGTGTTAGGAAAGGGTCAGAATCCATTTTCAGGCAGATTGTAGTTGAGCTGGGCAGATTTCAACCATTGCAAAATCATTAAGGTTTGATCATGGATGTTTTCTATCTGTCTGCATTTTGAATGCGTTATCTTGCCTGCTGGTCACATTGGGTTCTGCTTTATTATTTTTAATCGGGTTTTTTTTTGTTTGTTTTTTTCCCTTTCTGTTACCCACTGGCTTTTGGCTTGTTTTGGAATTCAAAAGTAATATTTTCAGAGACATTTTATTTTTTTCATTTGTTGTTCTTGCTTTTTGTTTTGGTGTTTGACATTTCCTAGTCATGCACAATTCTCATTGGACTCAAGACTCTTTCTGCAGCACTGCAGATTGTAGACGCAATTTTGCTTTAATCAGGGCCCCTGGAATTTTGTAATACTTCAGGCCAATTTCTACAGCAAATTTGAATACATTCAGCAAAAACTTATGCAGCAGTGATCTAACATAATTGCCTACAGTTTCTCACATACACAAAGGATACTTGGTTGACTGCAAAATTCCTGGAACCTCAGCTTTTCACAATTTCATCACCATGAATCACTCACTTGCTAAGGAATTCATGCCTTTTTAATACCTTGAATGTAAATTGTGGGATGAATTTTTAACATGACGTGGGAAATTAGCTATGCAACACTCCTGTTATTGTTTTTTAGAGTAACAGTTAGAGATGGAAGGAATGGAAAAATAGTGATTTGCAAATCTCAAGAGGCTCAGAGGCCAAGTATGATATAGACAATCATCCAAATATTCTTAATCTTACCTCCACATATGGATCATCAGAATTCAGCTGGAGTTCTTACAGATACAGAGTTTCACATGAGAGCTCTGCTATTTACACATCTATTTGTAATTAGAATCCTGAATTATCATGCTTCTTCCAACCCTACTGTTGCTGTTAATAGAACCTGTGAACCTAATTCCTTGTCTATTACTTTGTATATTAGGGGAAAGTTCTGGGGAAATCCAAACTGCTAACAATTAAAATGATTAGTAACAGTAGAGAGAGAACGGAATCTAAACCTCAGATGTGGCGTTGGTTGAGTTTTCATCAAATATGATGTTCAGCAAATTTCACCATTATTCAAAGGAATAGAGGAATTTCCATACTGGATCAGTATGTGGTCCACCAGTGGTCCACCTAATCCACTGTTCTTGCTCAGACAATGACCACTTCCAGAAGCTCAAGAGGAAAGTGCAAGAAAACTTTTAGTGGACAATTAAGGAAGTTTCTTCCTATCTCTTCTGGGAATGAATTTGATAGGTTAATGCTGCATTATGTTTAAAAAACCAAAAAACCCTCCTTTCTTCAGTTTTAAATTTACTTCCTTTCAGTTTCAGTGAATATCCTGTTGTTATTGGATTATTAGAAGGGGTGAATAGGTGCACATAATTCACCTTTTCTCTACCATTCCTTGTTTTGTATAATCCTATCATGTCCCTTATTGTTCCCCACCTCTCTAAAGTAAACAGTCCAACTGTTTACATTCTCTCTCCACATGGAAGTTTTTCCATGCTCCTAATAATTGGCCATCTCTGAGCCATTTCTATTGAAATTATTTCGGAGATAGAGGGTAAACATTTCAAAAACACCCAAGTGTTCTAGTCACCTAAGAAAATTTTACCTGGAGAACGAGGACTGGATAAAGTATTCTAGCATACCATCAGGTTACAAATGAACATTATGTAAACAAGCACTGGAATAATTGCTGAGGGAAGTTGTGGAATCTCCGTCACTGGAGATTTTTAAGTGCAGGTTAGAGAAACACCTGTCAGGGATGGTTTAGATAATACTTAGTCCAGCTAGAAGTGCAGGGGACTGGACTAGGTGTCCTCTCAAGATCCCTTCCAGTCCTACAATGCCATGATTATTACATTTTCAGTATTTTCCATCCCTTTGCTTTTTTTTATTGTTGCATACTGAGCATAGCTTTTCAATGAGCTGTTCACACTGACATATGGGTCTTTTTCCCAGAGTAGTTACAGTTACTTTAGAATACATTAATGTGTTTGAGTAGTTCAAAATATTTCTGTGTGTGTTACCTTGCATTTGTCATGTCATTACATTTGCCCATTCATGTAGCTTTCCTACCTCCCTCTTAAATTCCTCAGTCTTTGCTAGTCTTTATCCGTATAGCTTTCTGTCATCTGTAAATACTACTGCATCATCATTCATTATCTGATTTTATTTCTCCCCACATCTGACCAGCTCTACTTTAATCCTAACATCTCCAAATAACGGAGCAGTTTGATAGTGCATCCAGACCTGAAATCTAAGATGGATCTTGTCTCTGTACTTGCTGAACCAAAAACCCTGCCTCTGAGCACTCTTAAACTTTAAGGAAGTTTCATATCCAAATGTTGAGGCTTGGCTCCATCTGTAATATTCAGGTTCTATTCTTGTTGGAAGTGTAATGTTCATGAACTGTGTAAAAAAGTCTCTATTTTGTAAGCAGTGCTTGTAGACAGGAAAAAATGCATCAGGGAAATAAGTACAGGAAGTTCAGAGAAGATAAAAAGCTATGTGTGTGTAAGAAACATCCTGGGTTCTCTCTGATGCTCAGTTAAAACAGAACAAAATGTAACGGTAGACTGTTATAACTGAAGTCTCTTTTAGCAAGCTCAAAGAGAGGGAACTGCAAGTAAACAAATCCAAAGCAAAATGGATGCTTGAGATCAGAGCTGGGGAATGGGAAAGTCCTACTGGCACCTGTTTCAAAGTACAGAACAAATTTTGGATGAAGAAGAAAATAATAAAATTTGTTACTTGATAGACAGGTGTTGCCAAGACTTTGGGTGAAATGCTGTCACTTTTGAAATCAGTGACAAAATTTCCATTGACATCAGTGGACCAAGATTTCACCTTTGATTGCTAAGAATACAAAAAACAAAACAAAACAAACCTGAAAATATATATCCATGTATCCAGTAGAATAAACTTAAACAGTGCATAATGGAAAGATCACTGCTAATAACACCAAATTCATACCTAGGTGCAGCTCTGTATGAGACATCCAACTTTGCATTTGTTATATTTTTATTGAGTATGCCAAAATATTTAAGGGATTCTAAATTAACCGCAAACAGCACAGGAAACAGAGCTGGCATCCCATTTCATTTGTAGTCTGAAGTCCTTAGATCCAGCTCTAAGTAGCGTGTCACCACATCTTTGTATGTAGTTGGCCGCTCAAGCCAAACTAAACAAAAATTTCAGAGAAGTTTTGAGTATAACCATAATGAATGAGGAACTACTGCTATCAAAAGGCAGCATGCTTGAAGACAACAAAAAACCTTGACCATAATGCTGAGGCTTTTAAAAGGCTATTTCACCTCTTTTATTTCCCAATCCTTTTTTGTTTTGTTTGTTGTTTTATGCTGCCAGCATGAATCATGATGAATCATTGCTCTTCTGTTGGGACATGGTAGTTTTGGTTCGTTGTGACTAGACTATTCAGAATCTTGGAGTTAAAATCTTGGCTCTAGTTTGCATGGGCTGCTAATGTCATTATTTTCTTTGTCCACAGTCAATGAAGAACTTGTATTCCAGACATGTGAAAGACTCATGGCCACCCTGCTTGTTTATCTATCATGGCTTCAATTGTTTGTTAAGAGGGGGGTTTCTTCCCCTATTTCCTCCCCTCCATATTTTTTCTCCTCTCCTCTTTTTTTCATAATATTTGAGTCCAGAATTTGGGGATGCATAGAAAATGTCTAAGTTCTGTCTGCCCTTCATCCTTCCAAATTTCCCTTCCCCTGATTTTTATTTTGTTTTATCTTTTCACCACCCAATTTCCCTTCCTCCAGCCTTGTTTCTTCCCCCTCCCCTACACAGAAAAATTTCCTTTGTAATGTTACCAACACTTGAGAGCCTAATAGCTGCAAAAATGTAGTTGCTCTCCAGTATCTCTTTGGTAGCCCATATAATTTTCATAGGAAATATTTTGTTGGGTACTAAGATTAGTAAAGCAAAAATAAACATTCTTGGCCAAGTACCATTCTCCCTTCTGCTTCTACCTTTTCCCTGGCTATTTGTCATTTCTCTCCTCATTTGTATCTACTTACATTTCTTCAACTTTGTCTTGTTTCCATCATCTCTACTTGTTTTTCTCCATGTCAGTCTGTCTTTCATTTCTACATCTATCCTCTACTTTGTTTCCCCCTCACTCACTTTCTGATGACTGTCTTCTGTTTATTTCTCCTTTTTTGGTTCTCTCTTGCTTCTTTTATGTCTGTCTTTGAACAAACTGGCAGCTGCAACAGAATTCTATTAGTGCTGGGCTTCTAAGCACAAGTGCTTTCCCTTCAGTGCCACCTGCAGAGTGAAACTGACTAGGAATCTGCTGGTGCCAGGAGTACAGTGCTAATAGAGTTATTTTATTCTAGCTGCAGGAGCTGGTAGTCCTGTGGACTTACAAAGGTAGCCCATGGACAATCAAGCTCTGTACTGAACTTCCAGATAGTACTTTTGTTCACCCTGCAAGCTTGTGATTTTGTCATCAGAGAAGAGTTGGATAATATGATCAGAGTATTATTTGTCATATGTAACTGTTTGGTGAAACTTGATTTTTCTAATATAGTTGGTGGGATACAGAGATGGTATTCTTGGAAGGATATGAGCATTCACCTGTAACAAGCTACTTTTACAAAATAATTTGAAATATTTGACCTGACAGAGGGAGTCTCCTGATTTGCACATACCACAAATACTTTCTCTATGATTTACCAAAAAGGACGATAGTACAGTAGTTGGAGATAAATACCCATTATGAGGTTGAATCCATCCCCTTATAAATACAAGAAATGGTGCACGAAACAATGACCTATTATATATTAAGCAGATTGTCACCTGTTTTTTGGTATTGTTTTTCTTAGGCAAGGCAAGGAGGGGAAGGATGAGCAATAGTTAGGGTGCTAGCTGGAGCATCAAGAGACCTGGATTCAGTTCCCTCCTCTGTCACAGACTTTGTCTGTGACCTTTAGCAAGTCACTTAGCCTTGTTGTGCCTCATTTCAACATCTGGAGGGAACAGAACTTCCCTGCTTCACAGGGGTGTTATGAGAATAAATACATTAAATACTGCAAGGTGCTCAGCTACATTGGTGATGAGAGATACCTAGGTACCTCATAAATGAAATACATTCAATATATTCAAGAGTAGGTGTGACGTTGGCCTCCAGAGGAGCCATGCTGAGATAACTTAAACAGGGCAAACTGCAAAGAATAGGGCAGGCAAAACCCTAAATACTGGTGGTTTTTCTTCCATAAGAAGATATACCAAGCCAGCAACAAACAGGTTCTGATGACCTCACTGGTCATTCAGTAGACAAAATACAGTTCCCTTAAAACTATTCAGCCCTTTGACTAGCACCCAGACAGCCAAGTCAAATATGATGGGGATTACTGAAAATTTTATCCATCATATGTAAAAAAGTTGTACCAATTCCAAAGGATAGGACACATTACCAAACAGGTCAATAAATAGTTATGATCTTACCCAAATACACACTTAAAGCCAATACTTATTAACTAAACTAACATTTATTTTTAAAAAAATGAAAGAGAGGAATGGTTAAAAGGTCAGTATACATACACAGATGAAAATAAAGCTCTTAGGTCAGTTTCAAAGTAACTGAATTGCAAAGTTCTTAAATTGCAAAGTCTCTGAAGTTACCCAAACAGCTTGGGGATCATCAGTCCTTGTTTAGAGCTTCTTTGTTAGAAATCCAGTCCAGAGAAATGAAGACTAAATAGTCCATGTACAGAGTTTGTTCAAATTCTCCTATGAGAATTAGCAGGGTGATTCCAGGCTGGTGCTGGGATCTCAATCTTGCGATCCAAACTTTCCCTGATGATCTTGGACAGATTTGAGATAAAAAGGATCAGACCCGAAGCTTCCTTTATAGTTTGAAGCAAGGTGGGCACTTCCAAGTAACTCCCTCATATGGGCTTTAATGAAAGAGACATTTGATCTTTACTCAATGAGTCCTTCCTTAGACAATACAGACAGCAATAGCTGTTTAAATTATCAAGACAGTCCACAGACACTTTCTTGATTGGAGAATAGTAATGTATATTATATTGTCCTTTGAAGTAAAACCTTCACCTCTAGGCACACATAAGTAATAGCTGCATTAGCACAGTTAACAGACAGTTTACATAAACCTCAAAGAGTAATACAGGCAAATGATGTTTTTACATCAAAGGTCCGTCTAGATGTTAATATTCCCTTTTGACCTCTTAATCAAATAGAACAGTAATAGACAGGAAAACAGTTTATCTACATTGCTAACTTGTAACAAGATATATGTAAACAACATCAAATAACTACCAACTATACACTTGCATATCAAAGCTCTAGTCTACTTATGAGAAATGACCTTCACTACTATTGTATTTTCCTATAATATGTCTCAAAAGGTCAGAGTTGGGCTATGCAATTTGTAATTGGCTTGTCTTTTTCAGGCCTAGCGTCACAGTAGATACTTAAAGTTAGGCTCCTAAATCTAGATTTACACACCTAAATATCTGGCCTGACTTTTAAAAGTGTTGACCACTCAAGCAGCTGAATTCAAGTCAGTAGAGCTTCTGGCATTTATGCCTTTCTAGAGCCCACATTCCTGGATCATGTGGATGCCCTACAAAATTGAAATATATTTGTTACTATATAAAAGGTAGAAATTACCTGTACTTCCCCAATTAAATCTGGTTTCTTATACTGATCAGATGGCTTCCCCAAAAGTAGCAGTTACTTAGGAGAATTAAAAAAAAAATAAATCTAGAAACAAATCTGTAGAGAAATTGTAACCTAACATGCATTATCCTTTTTGAAAATGACTCACCTACTCTAAATGACTTATCCTTCAAGACCTACCTAAGTCAAAATTCCTGCTTGACCTATAGCCACAATACCTTGTGGTATGTGTCCTTCAGTTTTTATAAGCTAAGCACACTCAGGCTAGATTCATATTTCGATGGGGAAACCACCAAAAAGCACCTGCTGCAGGACATGTTGCTGGTGCTTCTTCCTCATAGTCAAAACAGAGCTATTGCTTCAGCATTGTATTAAGAGTGCTCCTTAATGCTATAGGTGCTGCTTCTGGAGGACAGATAAAACTAAGGTCCTGGCTACATGTGTGCATTTAAAGAATTTATTACTTTGTTTTTGCAGTAAATAAGAGTGTTAACACTTGTGTCCTGGCCAAAGATCAACTTAAGTCATTACAATCTGTTTTTTTTTAATTCCCCCACTGTTTTCAGCTTGGTGTAGTATTCTGTCACAAATCGTTTTGTAGGATAGATTTGCGGCTGTCAGGTTTGAGACATTTGGTGGTGGATAAAATGATTCTTTATATATCTGTTTGTAAAATACTTTGAAGATCTTTAGGATGAGAAATGAGGTATAAATGAAAGATTATATCAATACACATATGATTTACATAGTGTAAGTTTAGCAAAGTATTATGAGAATTTAATCATATAACATACACACTGTCAAAGTTTCCAAATATTCTCGCTGTACTATATATAAAAAAGTTTTTAGATTATAGTTTGTTAGATAAATTAGTTTTCACTTCTCTTCCTAAAAGTACAGTTGAACAGTATTTCTCTACAACAATGTTGTTTTCCCAGGGAGAGGTTCAATCTTCATGCAGCCTATTTTTCTGCACTTTGTAACTGGGCAGAACTGTTATCAGGGTATCTGCCATCCTGGAAACTCCATGTTAAAACAGATCCCAAATCTCTTTGGGTTTGACATAGACACAAAGTCAATGAAGCACAACATGATACTGTAATGGATGGTGTACTCTGGTGGCATTGTCTAGTGGTTAAAGGGTTAGGCCTTTGTTCGCCATGACTCTTATCTTTCCCCTGGGCTACCATCATGCCCTGTAGTGGTCTGTCTTTTGATGGGAGATGACTAGACCCTCCAGTCAGGTCACCAGTCAGTCTTATCTCTCACCACTATAATGGGGTTCCAAGAAAGATTTGGGGTCCCTCTATTGATCCATGCGAGTGTCCAATTCAAGCTGGGGCTTTCCAAGGGTCCTTCTCCTTTCCTTCTTTTCTGCAGGGAGAGTTTAGAAATGAGGATTTTCATCCCCCTCTTAGTGAGGGAGGGTTAGTAGGGCTCTAGCCCAGAGCCCTGTAAGAGGTACCAATGTCCAGCACCCAGGAGTGCCTTAAGGCTGCCTCTCTGGGCCATTTCCTATCACCCACTCTCTTGCCAAAGTCTGAAAGTATGCCATGCCTCACAGTAGCAAAGGAAAAGACAATAATGAACCTTCAGCCCTTGTGGGCTCAGCAGGCAAGTTCTTGCTCTCCAGAAAAAGGTTTCTGCAGCACTCTTCCCCGAGAGCTCTCAGGGTAGGTCTCTCTCCTTGCTCTGGCAGGCTTCTTCTGCACTGTCTGGCTCCCTTTTAAGCTCCACCTCCATCTGCAGCTGGTGCGGCTGGGCGGGGTCTCTTGTGGCCAGACTCGCTGCTTAGCCCCTACAATTTCAGCATGGGGTTTATATTCCCCATCACTGGTATCATCATTTTGTCATAAAGGTGACAACCCTAAACTTTACTGGTAAATGTCTTGCTCTGGACTGGATTTCTACTTTAAGCCATAACCTGAATTGGAGGAGGAGAAGGAACCTCACTGTCACAGGAACCTGAGGAGGAGCTCCAGCTGACTCCTCCAGAGTTCTTCTTGGGACTCAGAAGAAATCATGTTACCATGGAAAGTTCACAATTTTTTGATAGGATAGAGCTGACACACCACTTTGTGCTGGCCCAACTTAGCTTGTCAGTGCCAAGGAGAGCAGAGTTGGAGCCACAACCTTGCCCCCTTGCAATGCTGGTAACATGCCCTGGGAACTGTATTGCCCTGCTCTTTGGGAACTATGGAAGGGAGGTGCAGGCTTGAGCCAAAATGGGTCCGCTTGATCTCTCACCAGACAGGAGAAAGGGGAGCCTGCTTTGGTTTTAAAAGATCAGTCTCAATCCCAAATAATGGTGTTAGCGGTTTGATTTTCCCAACCTCTATAAACTGTTGCTCCAAGACCACTTCCTCTCTCCTGTGCGCGCCCCCCATATTGTTCACGTAATGGGTGTCACATGATAATGTAGTCAGAAGGGTTACAGGTACTTTGGAGGACAGGATTAGAATTCAAAATGACCTTGATAAACTGAAGAATTGGTCTGAAATCAACAAGATGAAATTCAGTAAAGACAAGTACGAAGTATTTCACTTAGGAAGGAAAAGTCAAATGCACAACTACAAACTGGGGAATAATGGGCTAGGTGGTAGTACTGCTGAAAAGGTTATAGTGGATCACAAAATGAATATGAGTCAACAGTATGATGCAGTTGCAAAAATGCTAATATCATTCTGAGGTGTATTACCAGAAGTGTTGTATGTAAGACACCGGAAGTAATTGTCTCCCTCTAGTTATAACTGGTGAGGCCTCATCTAGAGTACTGTATCCAGTTCTGGTCACCACACTTTAGGAAAGATGTAGACAAATTGGAAAGAGTCCAGAGGAGAGCAACAAAAATGATAAAAGGTTTAGAAAACCTGACCTATGAGGAAAGGTAAAAAACAAACAATTGAGCGTGTTTAGTCTTGAGAGAAGACAGCTGAGGGGGAGGGACCTATTAACAGTCTTCAAAATGTTGAGCTGTTATAAAGAGGACAGTAATCAGTTGTTCTACATGACCACTGAAGTTAGGACAAGAAGTAATGGTCTTAATCTGCAGCAAGGAAGGTTTAGGTTAGATATTAGGAAAAACTTTCTAACTATAAGGGTAATTAAACTCTGGAATAGGCTTCCAAGGGAGGTTGTGGAATCTCCATAATTGGAGATTGTCCAACCTTCTTTTTTTAAAAAAAAACACCTGTCAGGGATGGTCTAGGTTTACTTGGACCTGCCCTGGCAAATGGGGCTGGATGTGATGGCTTCCTTCCTGCCCTACAATTTCTATGATTCTGTGAACATTGGAACTGGAATAAAAAAAGCCCATGTTCCCCGAAGGGAGTGTTATGGACTGCACACCAAGGGAACTGGGAAACTGGTGGAATTAGGAGTTAGGCTGGAAGCAACTCAGCCACATAGACAGAGCAGTCCACAGGGCTTTATAAAATTCCACTTGTTCAGCTTACCCTGCATTCAGCTTCACTCTTTGCTAATGAAACAATGGGGTAGCACTAGAATGGGACAGTTTCTCCTCTAAATCTTGAAAAGCCAATATGCCCTACTACAGTTGTCAATGTGGTTCTTTCTACTGTATGTCTGTGTTTACAAAAATCTACTTATCATCTTGCGTGTCTCTTATTCTTTCTGTAATAACGCATAAAGCTAGAAACCAAAGACTAAGCCTGTCAGCAACTAAAGGCGGAGTATTCTGCAAACTCATCAAAGAGAACACTGCAGTATTTAATCTAGTCTATGAAGTTTCTACCACTGATATCTCTGCCATGATTAGGGCACTGAAGGTCATTTGTGAGCTCTGAATTGCTGGTTGTGTGACAGCAAAAAAAGAAGGCTGAAAGAAAGGTTAAATTAGAGAGGCAACTGGAAGTTATTCTTGTATGACAAAGTACTTTAGCTAAATTAATGACATTAAACCTCCAATTAGCTGAATGTTGATGCTGATTTACAACTTTACAAGGTAAATACATGTTTTTTCCAGCTAAAGAATTGGGTGAGGGAAATATCTAGCCTGCACATTGTAATACATGGATTTAAATAGTCACTTGCTATGTATCAGTGCATAGTAATTTCATTGATATTATTCACACATTGTATATTTACAATAAATCTCTCAGTACTTACTGATTGCAGTACAGAAAACATAATTTATTATCACATTTTCTAAAATGTCATCCCATAAATATGTCTGGACAAAGGCATGAGACTAAATTCAGCATCCCTTCACTTTACAGTAAACAATTTACCTCTTATTTATAAAACAGGGAACTCCTGCTAGGCTCAATATACCTTCATTTAGCTGATAAAAAAAGAATTTCCAAGACAGAATCTGTTTAATAATTTATATGAATTTATGAATGCTCACGTTATATTAAGTACAGACAAAGGAGAATAGCTATTATGAATTACATCAGTTGTATCTTTTACAATGTGTTGGAGTGTAAAATATGAAGCTCTTAATTGGACAGTGTAATTGTTATATAGCTATATTTAGACTGAATAGGATTTTCCTACAGGGTGTCTTTCAGTGGATAATGGGTGTAAACTGCTTGGCATTGTAGAGATTTCTAATAGGAGCAAGGCATTGTGGTTCCCCGCACAGTAAATATTTGCAATGTAATGCTTGCCTTTGAAGAGGAATTTATTAGTGGATACAGGCTTTGCATAGTATCATTGACAGTAGCTAGTCAGTCAGTCAGCTAGTGGTATGCTTCATGTTATGGTCTCATGTTTACTTATCTTAGAACCCATAGCTCAAAGAAGATTACTATGTTTATACAATGGCCACAGTATATATTGTTGCAGAGACCGTGGCATTTTCTTAGCACCCACTTTTGTTCTGGCCACTGTCTTGCAGTGCTTTTTCATATTGATTCATTTAGCAAGGTGTTGAGATATAAGGTGCATTTGGCAAAATCGATAGCTTTTCCTCCTAATAGGCTTCCAAACTAGGCTCCTTTTGAATCTTCTTTGAAAGGTCACCCACAGGCTTGAAATACTTGGGTGTCTAGATAGTTGCTAATATTGACTGTATATCTGAAATCAATGAACCAGCTCATTAGAAGAGAGTGTAATCTAAACAAAATAAGTGATTATATTTGCCTTTCTCTGTAAAGAGAGAATCATCATGGCTATATGTTGTTGCTGCTATAATGCATTTTGTACAGATAGGTCTTCACAAAAAAGGCTCATGGATTGGACTAGACAGTGTAGGGAACTAATGTGCAGAAAAAGTTAGTTCACATATGTGTATTAAAAGTATATAAAAATAGATAGTTTAGCGAAAGTTTCTGATAAACTTTGTGCTGAATACTTTGCATTTATCTATACAAGATAAGTAATGTGGTATCACTTTAACTCTGGTTGATCAATACACTTCAATCAATACAATGTGATGATTTATTGGTTGGTTCGTGCAGTTGAGCAAGCAAGAAATTGGGGCATATTGGTCACCATACTGGCAACGTGCCATGAGCTGCTGCACAATTGGTTGTGGGTGTACTGTAAGGGATACTATTAATGGAGATTTATTTATGGCTACATGATACTCTTGCCATCCTTTCACCAGCTCTGGCTAAAATAAGGATTACGATTTGCAATTTTACAGGCATGCACAAATATTTCACAAGTTTTTATGGTAGATTAATATGCTAAATTTACTCAGGCACAGATGAACTTATTTCTATTGCAAAAAATTATGTTTGTCATATTTATGAGGATTGGGTAACTTCTTAGATCTTATTAACTACTCAAGTAGAAAGAGAGAAATGTCTGCATTTCAAGTTAATGCTAATTTCATTTCACACATTAAATATGAGTTCAATGCAGTTTAATTAGCTTCTTTTAAACTTTGTGATGAAAATTGTGTAAATTTGAACGTCACCTTTGTGCTGTTTTTCTCTGAGCTTTATATTACTGTCAATGAAAATTGCTTTGTTTAGTTTTTTACCTTCAAAATTTGCTCCATTTGGCCTTTAATCTTTCACTATCAACCTCAGGTCAAGCTATCTGTTAAGAAATGGAGTGCAGATTAGAGACATTGGAACAAATGGTATTATTTCCCTCTTAAGTCTTTTAGTGGGAAGGTGCAGTAATGTAAATAAGACAAATCACTGCTGAGAAGATAATTTATTTAGATTTTTGTTGTCTCTAATACAGAAATGCTGAAATATGGGAAGTGCTTTCAGGAATTCAGTGGCAAAATATAATGGCTCTGTAAATTCCACTTTAAAAAAGCTGCCAGTCGGTTTTTTGTAATAAATAAAATTTAAAGAGAAAGGAGCTAAATTTTACACTACCTTTTTATAAGAAAATTAGCGTTTGTTTTCTGTAAGGTAATTAGTGTCTGCTATAATATCTACACAGGCAGTAGTGTATCAACTCTTTTGTAAAAGTTAAAGATGAAAAATGATGAGCTCTTTTGCATATTTGATCCATCTAAAATAATTTGTCCCAGAGAAACTTCTTAATATTCTTCAATAATTTTATCATCTGGTACTTGGCAATGATACATTTTACAGCAGCCATTTCCTTAATGTATTTTGATTCATTATTTTACAATTCCAGAAGTATAATGCACCTGGTATGGAAAAAAGAAATGTGTCCTTTTTAAAGATTTGTTTTACAGTAGTTATTGCATCTTTTCAGATTTAATTATGTCTCAGTCCTTTTCAAAGGTCCCATCTTACCTCTCCCTGAGGAATCATTACAAAATATCCCCAGATAGAGCCTACTATCTAACTGATGATTTTAGAAGTGATTAGCCTCTATGAGGTAGTCTTCCACATTGATGAGGTTGCATTTTGTGTGTGTCAGTGCTGAATTTGTAGCTGCCAAATTATCCTCTACTGTAATATGTAGGACACTTCACCATAAAATGGACTGAATTTTACAAACGCCATGCCCTTCCTGCCAGTCATTTGCATTTTAAACCATAATTATTTCTGGCTTACATTTCCATTAGATGAGTCTATTAATCTTTATTATTATATCAAATGAGAAGGTATTGTGTGGCTGGTAAAAATTATGTAAATGAGGAATGGAGTGAGTGCAAGTTGACATAACAGAAGTGAAAATATTTCTTAGTGACTCAAATCTTTACTCAGGGGGTTAGGTGGCAGCGGTCGGTTGGTTCCATTATTCTTAGCCCTGGCTTGACACATCAGTCTGCCTTTCATAGGCACGAACCTTTCACTGTTTCTTTTAAATAAGTGACTCAGCATTTTCCCCTCCTGAAAAGTGCACTGTATTTTGAAGTCTTTCTTTCATGAAGGTGTCAGAAGTCTAATCTAGTATTAGCCACCCCTTCAGTCAGCTCTTTCAAGTGCTGAGAAGAGGTGAATATCTAAAAAACACCAAGTAACTACAGTTGTGATTTCAGTGCCATACATGGTGGAAGTCAGAAGTATAAGTATTTAGTTCCTCAGACAAAGGAACGGCCTAACCATAACACACTCTAGGCTGAGTTATTGGAAGGTTGTTCATTCAGGGAAATAATTTTATTATAACACTACTTGACATTAGGTAGGTTTCTTTCCCTTTCACCCATCTTCTTTTTCTGACCAGGGCCGTATTATCCATTAGGCACAATAGGCACAGTGTTTAGGGCCTACGAAACTTTCAGGGCCTACGAAAAAACATTTATATATAATTTTTTATTTTTATTTAAAAAACTACTTATTAATAGCTTAAAATCAAATTAGTTATTTTGGTTGGGAGACCTACGAAGGCAAGTATGCCTAGGGCCTACGAAGGTCTTAAAACGGCCCTGTCTCTGACTCATCAGTACTCAGCCACACTGAAGCTACCACAGAGGCTTGTAGTAAGGCAGCTGCCACTCAAACACCCCCTGTGGCCAGGAGTGGCTATGCAGTATCCTGCTTCTTATATCTCAATTGAGTGATTGATATATTATTGATTATCCTTTTAGAGCACAGCGGTGTCAGGGGGGTGTCAGCCATTAAGTCAGCTACAGTATTCTGGTCATCATCAGAGTGAGAAACAAAGAAACAGCTTGAGGTAATTAGACTTGTGTTAATTAATACCTTTATTTTCCAAATAGCTGCTGCAAAAACTACTATTGGTATGTCTTCATTGAGCTAAATGTCTTCACTGAGCATGGCCGTGGCTAGCCAGGGTCAGCAGACTCAGACTTGTGGGTCTTGGGCTGCGGGGCTATAAAATTTCAATGTAGACTTTCAGGGTTGGGCTGGAATCTGGGCTCTGAGACTCCACGACGGGGGATGGTCTCAGAGCCTGGGCTCCAGCCCAAACACCTACACTGCAATTTTTGGCCCCCAGTGCATGAGCCCACTGAGCCTGAGTCACTTGACCCAGGCTCTGAGACTCTGTGTCTACGGTTTTTTTTATCTCAGTGTAGAGACGTACCCTATAACATAATGGATGAGAGAGGGAGATAGTACAAAGTGTCCAGCACTAGTACATTCATCAATTACACCTTCCGATGGTGGAAACCCAGAATAAGGGAGTGGTCATCATGTGTACGTCAATCTCAGGCATGTCCCAATGTGTCCCACATGGTATGCAGGCCAGGCGACAGCTTTTATAATAAGTTATGCTGATATCCCCTTTTCCTTGTCTGAGTTTCTGTACCTTACTAATATTGGGGTTCCCACCTCTTGTAGGCTACTTAATCATTTACATTTTACTTATTAACATATATTTCAATTAGTTGCTATGGCATTTCTATGGCTAAACATCTACAAATTCTCCTTACACCCATTTCTTAGAATTGCTCAAAATATAAAAAACCGATGCTTTGCAGTTGCTGTCAGAATATGCACCAACACTTTAGCCTACTTATTTATTGCAGCATTTTATCTTGTGTCACAGGATCACTATCAATTAGCCTCTTATGTCAAGCTAAATCCAGGCCTTGGCCTTGATCAGTTTGGCTAAGCTAAATATTTTTCAGGCCTGAAGCCTGTATTCCTCTACCTTTTACTCCTGCAAAATGGCTAAAATGATATAGTTGGCTACACAGTTTCCCCTCCTCAGAGCCCCTTAAGAACTCCACACAGTTTTTCCAAATATAAAGACCTTTGCTGGGTTAATTTATTACAAGAGCGCCATGCATGAAAATCACAAAAAAATTCCAAAAACCATAATCCAGAGTTCCCCAGCACGGTCCAAATATATCAGTCATCACACCAAATACAGTTCCAGCATCTCTCACCAAGTGCTGGCACTCCAGCATGGCCCTGGTGTTTCTCACCATACCTCACCCCCAGCCCTTGTAGCTGGGGTGCTTCACTGCCCTATTTTCCTTCCCATGTATGGTTCTAGCTCTTGCCTGGAGACATCAACAGGTGACCCATTCCACCAATCCCCAGCCTTCAGCCCTCTCTGGATCTCTGCTTTCAGCTCTTCAGCTCAGAGAGCCAGCAGGAAACTCCCTCTGCTGCTTTCACCCTTCACCTCTCTCCAGACTTTTCTAGCCATGGCTGTCTGGCCTGGGGAAGTATGCAGGTGACCATCCCCTCAGCCACTTCCCTGCTTTCAGCTTTCACCAGTCTGATCTGGCTCCACTGCTCATTAAGGAACTCTCACTAGTCCCTCTCTGAGGAGTGTCCCCTCCAGGAAGATTCAGCCCAGATCTGCTCTTCTGAATTCTCTCTACTTCTCTTGGGGCTGTGGGTGCTGGACTCTTTGCTCCCGCTGAACCTTCTTGTTCTGAGTTTTGAACTCTTGCTTTTGGGCTGTTTCTTATTTACAACTCCCAGGGGCAGGTCTGACCTCATTATAGCAACCTAGGGAGCACCTGGACTGGAACAGGAGAGCTGGGCCTAATTTCATTTAAGGGAACAGCTACCTCATTCTCCTCCTCCTCTCTCGGCATCCAGAGTCAGACTGAAAGCAATCCATGGTCCTAGGCACAACATGACATGCCTCCCTCACAAGTGCTGTGCTCCAGAGTCTCATCCTTGCACTGTGGCCCTGCCCCTGTGCCATCTTCCACATAGGGTATGTCTACACTACACACTCCTTACAGCGGCGTGTAGAATACATATACTGCACTCTCATCCCAGCATGGGTAGATAGTGAGCAGTGTAGATAGTGAGACACTGCTTAGGTGAGTACCCTACTTGGCTCTCTACATGCCCAAGCAATGCCTCCCCGATCTACCCTGCTATTTTTTTAGCAGCATAGTGTCCTGCTGCCTCCCGCAGCTGCTGGAATCTTCCTGGCTGCAGGGAAAAGCTATGATGGGGGGAGGCAGTGAGGAAAGTCTCTGACAGGTCCTTGTTCCTAGAGCCTTTCCCCAGTACCCTCCTCCCCACCCCCTCAAAAAAAACCAAAACAAAACCACTTTTCCCTGACACATGTATCTACACACCATCATGTAGCTTCAGCCTGCTTTTCACTGCAATGTGAATACTGGTTACGTGTCTATACCAGTCTTACTATAGCTAATGCAGTAATGCATCCTATGTAGCAATGCGATACTGAGTGAATATGGTAACAAATCACAGATCTATATTGTTCCTCCAAAGAAGCATTTATGTACAAGTCAACAAATAATCCTTTCAAAATCAAAGTGCTTAAGAATGGTTTGACCTTACATGAACAATGTCTTATCTACATTTTCACTTATTTCAGAGGTATTTTAAAAGAAGACTTTAAAAAAAAATATATAACTGATCCATAAAAGCACTATATTTTGATCTGTTAAAAGTGGTGATAACCTCCAGAAACCAAGAAATTCCATTATGGCTAAGATATAGCACTTAATTCACGCTGTTATGTCTACTGTTATAGTTGTCTTTGAACAGTGTGTGACCTTACGTAATATCAGTACGTGCTGTAATGATTGGGAACAACAGAACATGATAAGGATTATGCTACAGTAAGCTCTGAATTTTCTTGTGCTTCTGGGTTTCTCGGACTCTTGACATATTTGAACTTCGTCTGTGTGACTAATTAAAATTAAAGTGATGTATGAACCTCAGGTTAATCCATTAAAGATTATTTTAATTAGTAGGATTCTAATTTCCAATAAATTCTACCTCAGTAAAAGACAGCACTATATTCTCGGCTCTTCCAGGTATTGCAACAATTTGTAATGAATCAGTGTCTGCATATGTACAGACACCATCTTTGCCAGCCAAAATGCACACTTGTGGCACAGAGAAAAGAAGAACTTTGAGCTCTAAAAGAAAAGAAAAGAAAAAAACAGGCCTCTACATGTCACTTTGACCTAAAATAGAATCTTGGTTGGTTGTCACTTGATGTATTTTATCTTCTCTATGGGCAGGCTCTCAGAGAGCACTGTGATCCGCATCCCTATAACTGCAGCAGCTGGAATCCTGTTGTCCTCCATATTTTCCTGCTGTATGGGAGGTCTCCAAGATTATCCACAAATAAGCTTTCTGACTGTGTGCAAAACATGTCAACTATGCAAACGAATGGAAAGAACAGATGTTTCCAGGTTTTTGAAATGATGAAAAATAATTATATTATTATGCAGTAGCATAGACTGATGCATACATGACACACCCAATGTAATGAATACATTCCAAATGTGTTCTGTTTGTTATAAATTTTCAGTGTGGTACTCAATTAATACTGTCATTGCAAAATTATTGATGTAGTTTTTTCTTTCAAAAACACTTCACTCGTTAGAAGACTCTCCATTTTAAAACTTTTCTTCCTCTGATATAATGTTACTGAACTGCTGTAAAGCCAATCAATCATTCAGGCTTTTATAATATCTCAGACAAGGATGGTGTTTAGTTTTCTAAATAACCTGACATGCTATGTAATGGCACTTGTAGTTAGTCCCAATTGATCTGAGACTCTGTGGGGACAAATCCAAGATGTAGGGACTAGAGCTGATCAAAAGACAGAATACCCATCTCGTGGGAAATTCTGATATTAATTTTCATCCTGAATTGGGACAAGAAGTCAAAATATTGAAATTGTTCACAAAACAAAAAGTTCAGAAGAATTTTTATTTGGAAATGCTGAAATGCTTTGTTTTGACATTTGGATCAAAACAAAATGGTTGAAAATTCCCCCATTTGAAATGGTTCATTTCAAGTTGACATTCATTTCTGCATCTGCTTGATCTCTCATGGTGCATGTCTCCCATGATGCAACCTGGCAGCGCTGTCACCAGGAGACAATGTGATGCATCATGGGAGCAGGGCCGATAATACAGATTAAGGTATGAGGGACCCAAAATTACAACTCCCATGAGAAAGCTCAGGTAGAGGTAGAGATTAATGCCAAAGCAAACCAAAATGTTGTAGCTGGATTTTCCTGACAAAAAATTACACCAAAATCAAATTTTAGATGTGGAAAAGTGGCTTACGTAAGATTGTGCTGGCTCTCTGAACAGGCATGAATTTGGCAGTGTGGGAAAAATTCACAGATCTTGACTTCACACACATCAATAATAATTTTTGAAAAATGGTGGGCAGAACGAAGTCTTTTTTTCTCTCCCTTTTTTTTCCCCTTAAATCTTTAAATACTTCAGAGAGGCTTCAAAAAAAGGAACATGTCAATCAACCATCCCTCTAGCTCATATGGATCTGAAAATCTTTGCCTACTGGTTACAGACACTGTTCATGTTCTAAAATTATTCCAGCCCAAGGCTCAGTTTAACTGCTGCAGAAGTCACTCCTGCACCAATATCTGGGGGCCTGATTCTCCAACATATCTGCTAATGATCACAGTCCCACATACGTATTATACTCATCAGTAAGTATGTCAAGACTGGGTCATCAGCCTGCAATATTTGTACTCCTGGTCAATCTTTTAAATACTATATATTGGTCTGTAAGACTTTCTGTGGTTCTTAATCAGTGAGTTTGCTGCTTGTTAGCATTTTAGAAAACCACCATAATGACTTAAGAGGTTTTCTAAGCAGAATCAGCAGAGAATACCTGCTATAACTAGTTGGCATAAAAAGTTATGTTATGGCTTGGGACTCTGGGCTAAATTCTGGTCCCATTGAATCCAGTAGCAAACTGTCATTGGATTGAATGGGACCAGAATTTGACTTTGAGTGGAAGTTGGGGTTGACAGAATACAGATCGCTTTTCAAACTCCGATACACTTGGGCTCTGTGGGAGCTTAGTCAGAGATTCTCCATAAAGAGAATCAGTGAAACTGCCAAGCTTTGATGAATAAATAAACTTAAAATAGGAGCCAGTGGGCTAAAAGTACAGTGGTCACCCTTAATAACTTTCTGGTTATGCCTTAAATAACTAGATATGGTTACCTTAGCAGATTAACAGTGTCTAAACTGTGCAGTAATTACTATAGGAAATACTTAGAATAATGTAACTTGAGATAGAATTATTTAGTTTTCCAATGCATTGTATAAAATGGTTGGCAAGTTTTTAAGGGTGGCCACTACAGTATTCACTCAATAAGGGATTGTAAACGTGATATGTATTATGCATAATTAATCAAAACAAAGGTACAGCGGTATTCAGGGCAAACTACTCGAAGGACATTGCTGAGTCAGACTTAAGTATCTAACTCCCCTGTGTGCCTTTGAAAATCTTCCCATAAAATTTTACAAGACGTAACATCAGTACAAATATTTCCATTATTTTTAAAGTCCTAATCAACACAGATATCTTAAGAAGTATGCACTGCAGTGTTTGCAGCCCAAGCATTATAATATTATTCTGTTACATGAGAACATAAAGGGTGAAGAATAAGATGCCAAGAAAAAAATGTGCCCAAGCAGAAAAAGGCAAAAAGCCAACAGATAAAGCATAGTATAAATAGTAAATGAGATTTGTAAAATTCTTTGAGTTTGAATAGTCATCAGTAATAAGGAAAAAATCATGGTTTTTTTTTAAATACACAGGAACAAGTTCTCTGCTAGTGTAATTCTACAGGTTTCATAGCACTATGACATCAGAGACTGTGGCCCATGATGTTTAGCACCACAGTCACGCTTTAAGACCGCAATCATGAAAATACTTATGCATGGGAGTGATTTTACTCTCAGGAGTAGTTCCATTGGGGCTACTGTTGTAAAGTTACTCGCATACTTAAATGTTTGTAGGATTGGCCTTAAATCTATATGTTTTAATGCTCAAGAGAAGTTGTCACATTGCAGAACAGGAAAGTCTGTTAGAAGGATAAAAAGTAAATATCTCATTTTCTTTGCTGCTTTTTTGTTGTTGAAGGTGGCAATTTGGGGTCTGAGATTTTAGGTTTGCATGAGATTTTGGTTTGTTGTTAGGTAACTAGCTTCTTGAAAATGCTACAGAATCATTGCCTATTATGAACAGTCCTGCTTAGATAGAGGGAACAGGTAGAATTGCTAACAATTTAGAATTTTTACTCATTTTTATTCTGGTAACAGATCCAAAATCAAATATAATTCTTTGGTAATTCAATGTCATTCCTTGTGATTTTTTCTGCTACTTGTGATTTTTATTTAAATTAAATTCCACAGGGATTATTTAACTACTAGTACTTCCTAAAAGAACAGCAATTTAAGGATCTGGGACCCTTAACATTTAAGCCATAATATCAAGCGTTAATACAGCCTCCACTTTTAAACGTAAAGCTTCAGTGATAGGGGTGTGTGGGAGTGGGGAAGCAATTACCAGCTATCTTTTCTTGAAACAGGAGATAAGCATAAAATCTGCTTACATTCTGTTTTATTTTTATATGATTGCATTTTGTTTTAATCTTGGAAATCTGTGTTTCCTAACCTGTTGCAGTGGAATTGGAAAAATAGATTCTTCTTTGAGTATTATCCCTAAAGGCTCCACTGTAGGTGTGTCTGAGTTCCTGCACTGCTGATTGGAGAATGATAGCCGTGTCCGTTTGTTCCATGCATGCGCTGCTTCCCACCCCAGAATCCTGCGCCAAAAAATAAACCAACAAAGAACAAACAAATAAACAAATAAACAAACAAAGAAACCCCTTTATTTTAGACTTCATTTTTCTTCGGACCCACCCCCCACATGTATGCCTGGTTCACCGGACTTCGAGAAGTGTTTCAGTTGCAAGGAATCTATTCCAGTGATCGACGGACACTCTTTGTATGTCTGCTGTCTGGGAGAGAACCACATCCCCTAGTGTGGTTTATGCCAAAAGCTGAAACCCAGATAGAACTGAAATGTAATCTTCTCCGAATGGAGGTAGCCCTTCAACCACCCTCAGAGCTGTGCCAAGGCCCCAGGTGGTGGGAAGCCTCACCACAACACCCTACATCTAAGGGAAATTAACCTAAGAAGATAACCTCAAGCCACTCACACAAGGCCTCTAAGAAAAGGACCATGAGTCCTCACAACGAGCTGAAAATGATCTCCAGGTCGCTTGATATCATCGGTACCAATGGCACTGAAACCATCTAAGTCTGGTATCCAAAGCTTGCACAGTAGCATCCCAACAGAGCATATTGGGCTACCTAAGGACTTGATAGGCATAGGCAAGGAATCATCGGTACCGACTGGGCTTGAGAAATCCAGAGACTCCATCCTGGGAAAGGCTCCTTCGGTACAAACAGATGTCAGTACCATCTTCAGCATGCCAGACACCAGCAAACCACACTATCAGGTCCACATCACTAATTCATTCATTGCAGACATCTCAGCACCCAAAAACCACCACCAGTACTGATGCCTTCAGCACCACCAGACTTTTGGTACATGACAGACCTTTCCATGTCCAATGCACTGAATTCACCTCTACTCAGAGCACCCAGAGCTCAAGACTCACCAGCAACATTATGCCGTGCATCCCCATTTTTGAGCAGAGAGTCAGATAGTGAGCAAGAGAACATGGTCTCTCTCTCCTCTCATCCATAAGCTACCCATTTCCAGTATGGACCTCAAGTTAACCGTAAGGTCCCTCTGATCCCCTGTCTCTCTGCTATGGGCAGCCATGGTACCAAGCACTGGGACCCTTCCCACCCTCTCAGTGGCCCTACTGGGGCCACAGACACCCGTGCCTCCCATAGCTCTAGCATGGTCTATCAAAAGCCAAGGAGACACCCTCCTTCGGCTGCCTCATCGAGGGCATCCGAGCCCTCTGAACAATTAAGAGAGGAACAAGAGGCTGAAGTCGAGGAGGAAGCTACCCCCCAGACTAATTTCTTATCATCATCATCATCATCAGATAAGACAGTGATGCCTCCTCCACTGTCATTGGCAGATGACTTTAAGCTTTTTCAGGAGCTGGCCCAGTGAGGTAGCAGAGTCTCTACACATAACACTACAGGAGGTGATTAAGTCACTCCATCACCTAGTGGACATTTTACATTATTCTGCCTTGACCAGAATAGCCCTCCCTTGGACCCTGCCAAACTCATATGAGAGACCCCTGCATCGGTTCTGCCAACATGCAAACGGGCCAACAAAAAGTATTAAATGCCAGTGAAAGACACAGAATTTTTTTTCCACCTGCCTCCAAATTCGATCATCATGGACGTGGGAACTCTAAAGGTTGCCAGCACCACCTCAAATCCACCTTCTACAACCGAGACTGGCTGTGCCTAGATCTTTTTGGGAGAAAAACATATTCATCAGCCACTCTACAGTTCCGTATTGCAAACTATCAACCCTTAACAGCAAACTACTCAAAACTCAATTCCTTTATTGAGTGGCTCCCAGATTCTCCCAAGGAATAATTTAAAGCCATTGTTAATTAAGCCAATTGGTGGCAAAAATATCATTCCAGTTTGCACTCATTGCAGCTGACACGGCAGCATGCTCCATCTCTACTGCCGTTGTGATGAGACGAGCCTCTTAGCTGCACTTATCCAGTTTTCCCAAAGAAGTCCAAACAACTGTGGAGGATATTCCTTTTGAAGGTACAAAACTGTTAGCTGAGAAGACAGATGCTTCCCTCCACACTTTAAAAGACTCCAGGGATACTCTTTGATCACTTGGAATCTACATGCCTATGCAGAAGAGAAGATATAATCCTCAACCTTCATTCAGATCCCATTCATCACAATATTCATCTTCACAATTGTATGAACTCCAAAGAAAGAAGTCTAGGTTCCCCAAATGGAAACCTTTGGGCTGTTAACCTACTTATTCACAGCCATATAGCTCAAAATGACAGTTTTGACGGGTTGGTCAAGATGCCCTCAGACCACTCTCCTCAATACCATCTGATACTGGAAAACCTTTCTCATCCTTATGGATGCCATCTCACCCCATTCCACAGCACCTGGGAATGGATAAACTCCAACAAATGGGTGCTGGAGATTATTCAGGATGGGTAGTCCATCCATTTTATCTCTCTGCCCACCCTCCCTTCCCCCATCCCTCCCCCCAAGAGCCTGCTAGGGCAAGAGATAGACCATCTCCTCAGTGTAGGAGACCGAGCCAGTGCCCATACATTTAAGAGGCAAAAGTTCTTACTGTTGCTTGACAGTTATCTGTAGCTCTGAGAGTTACTGAGTGGGAAAAGCAGAGTGACTTGAAGACCCTTGGCTCAACAGAGAATGTGGTGAGTATGATGTTTCATTCAGAAGAATTGAGATTAGCATGTGCCATTTTTGTAGTTCCCCTCATTGTTGATGAAGGCTGGATACAACTCAACTTATGAAAGGAAGAGGGTATATGAATAATAATGTGGGGGAAGGGGAAATCAGTGCTCTTGAACTGAAGAAGAAAGTAAGTGTGGTTGTGTAGTGCTCCGACTTTATCTCAGCTCTCTGTCCGCCACAGTCAGACATGGATGCATGTGACATAATCCCCTTTTATTCCAACCCTACAGTTTAAGCACTGAGGAAAAATAACAATGCCAAATGAACTGACTATATAATACTATTCAGACTGAACCCCACATATCTCTCAGGTATCTTACCTTTTAGACCTAAGCAAGCCTCTGCCTCATGCCAAGTTAGCTTTCATGATTGTAAATTAAGGATATCAGAAAAGCTGCCTTAGGGAGCTGTGATGGACAATGTTATTTGAGCTAAAGACATCACTTCTATACTAGTTAAAATCTTCCTGAAATATCTTCTTTGCATTCCTTCATTTGGAATAATTGTCCTGCATTGTATACATGGAGTTGTTGGACCTCAGCAGGTTAGGCGAGTTAGTCATTACTCCAGGGAGCTGAGAAGATCTGTTAGCATAACCCAGTGCTGCAAAGGGAAGCACGTGGTTGAGTTCCTTCCTACACAAATAATCACTTTTTTAAAAAAAAATTTAAAAAATCTTGTTAAAATCATTCTGGATGGCTGATAAGCTGTGGGTAACTCCATAAAGGAGGCACTTTATTTTGTTAAGTAGGGATATAAAATAATAAAGTAGAATGAAAGCAGATTTTTTTTTTCTATGCAAGGCCTTCAAGATATAGGTCCTATGCCAATGGCACTCTTGCTAGCCCCCTGATGAGAGCCTTGCTTCTAATGGTACATATAATGAGAGATTTATGACTTCTGGCTTTCTGATAGCAGACCAGAACTCATTCGTCCGTTTCATGGCAGATCCTGTAATCATCTCTGCAGGCAGTCAGCTATTGCTTCAAGATGTGCAAGCAGTGAAAGATAATTCAGTTAACAAATCTCATGATGCTCCTTGTAATAGAAGCAAATTCATCCTGACATCTTAAGAAAATATTTTTCTACTTTGTTTACACAATGAATCCTTTTGCAGAGAGGACTGACTTCAAGTCATTTTGTTTACTCCGATTTGAAAAACTTCCCCAATGAAGCTGCATTAAAATGTGGGTACTTCTGTAGCATAGACTTCAAGCACTTCATTTTAGGTTGGTTGGTTTTTGGTTTTGTTTTTTTATTTCTTTTCTCTGCAAAGATCAGTTTGCAAAAAGGAATCAAAGGAAGGAGATGGCTGCTATTATTTTCCCCAATTAAACCCAAACTTCACTCTGACCCACGTTATAAACTTTTGTGTGTTGCTGTGTGTAGAGATGCTGAAAGAAATACAGGAGCGGTGTTGATGCCTGCTCCTTCTCTGACACTGTCTTGATGGGTCTTTTCAATCATGTTAACTCAGTTGAAAAGTCCCCTTAATGCTCATTAAAGCTATGAAAAACTGCAAAAAAGAATGTTTTTTTTCCTAGTGGAGATATGGCACAGGAAGTTTTTACCTCAGTGTAGTTGCTCAGGTTAAACCCCAGATGGGGAGTATAGCGTTTGTATATGCAGGATGGAATTTTGCGAAGTATTCAATATTTACCTACCTCTATTCACATTGAAATATCCCACCCTGACATTTTAAATGTTGACCTCAGTTTGGTTGTACATTTTTGTTTTAATAAAGGTGGCCTACAATTGAAGAAAAATGCAATTTTAATTTATTTTATTTGCTTCTTTATGAAATATTAAGAAACCTGAAAAGTATTGAGTGACTTTATCTTTGGCATTTATTCTTGTTTGGCTTTTCCCTTGGGCCTTGTCTACACTAGAAAGGATTTGCTGATATAGCTATACCAGCAAACTCTACTAGCGGAGATACAGCTTACATTGTCAAAAGAGTTCTTTTGCTGGTATAAACTCATGGAGTCATAGTTAAAGGCCACAAGTGACCACCAGAACATCTAGTCTGCCCTCACATATATCACGGGCCCCCAACACATCCCAGCACCCACACACTAAACCCGATGACAGAAACTAGACCAAAGTATTACAGCGTCTATGTTAGAGCTTTTGCTGGCACAGGTGTGTTGGTTAGGGGATGACTTGTTTCGCACTCCTAACTGAATAACTAAGTTTACAGAATTTTTAAGCATGGACCAAGGCTTAGAAATATCAGGAATGTCAAATCTGCTCTGCCTTAGTTTTACCAGATGATTCACTGCTGACTCAGAAGTGCACTGGGAGCATTCTTAGCCTTTCATTGTGGAAGTTGGGATACTGAATCATTGATGATTACATCTTTTCTCCTAAATATTTGTCAGGTTTTTGAGTTAAGTAGACATTAAGAAAAACAACAAAGCCCAAACTGTTTTAAACAGTATAAATAAAACTCCCTAAACCTCTTTGAATGATGGTATATATCTGCATATAGCATGGGGTGGGAGAGTGGCATGGCTGTCTTATACATAGATAAAATGCCTTAAGCAAAAGTTTTCAATTATACCTGAGATAATTTGGGTTTTTATTATATAAATGATAAGGATCCTCAAACATCAATGTTAAACCAAAACAACTGCTGTTAATTACCACAAAAGTTTTGAAGATGGAATCTTATTGCAGCTGTCCTAGTAACAGACAGTGTAAACATTCCAGTGACTTAGGGTCAAATTAGAACTTTGACATTCTTTAGCCACAGAAGTGGAAGGCTGGGAGTCTGACTTGCCTCAGAGACATTTTTGGATCGTAAACAGTCAGTTTTGTGCCACTTGAACGTCACATTTATCAGCTGATAAAAGACCTGGTTTGCTATGGTTTCTAAATCTTTAGTTAAATATGATCAATGAAGGTGAATTTCTAATATTATTTATATAGTGCTAGAAATGTTCTAAGTTCTTTACAGACAGGCAAAAAAAGCCATTGTCCCTGTCTTTGAACACTTACTGTTTAAACAGATAATTTGGAGATCTGGGTAAGGATTGAGGAAGTTTTTTTGCAGCTTTCTTATTTGTTCCAGAGTGTGTGCGTGTGTGCACGCGCGCACCAACATTTCTCTACTAAAACCACTGAACCCTGCCCCCTCCACCTCCCATCATGAGCAAGAAAGAGCTGAAGGCCCAGTTAGTCAAATTCACTTCACTGTAGTGGTAATTAGGTAGTTACTTGTCAGCCAGACAGGGCGGGACTAAAATTATCAGGTGAAAACTCAGCAAACCCCAGGAATTTATAAATAGGCTGAGAGTTCTGGTAAGAGGGAAGGAGCCACAGGGAGCAGGTAGGGTTGCTTGCTTGCTCACTCGCCTGTTCATTCATTCACTCACTTGCTCCTGTGAAGAGCTGAAGTGCCAAAGACTGTGGGAAGTTAGAGGCCCCAGGAACACTTCGAATGGGCAGGACAGTGCTCATAACCAGAGGCAGCGAAAGACAGTGGAACCCTAGGAGGGGAGTAAGCTCAGAAGATAGGTTGATTCTCTGAGACTTTGGACTACATTGGACACTTCATTAACTAACCGCTTCTCATATAGAGGACTGAGTGACACACAGAGGCAGATTGCCTACAGTGGGGAGCTAGAGAGGAAGAATCCATTCAACACTGTGTCCAGACACAAGGAGGTGGCTACAGAGCGAGGGTGCACCATTACAGGATAGCATGGATGGGAGTTTGCAGAGAGAGGAAGAGGTCTGGGGGTAGTGGGGAAGTAGGTTTGAGAGCTGTCAGCAAAGAGATGAGAACTGAATGAAGGTGTACAACTTGCACTAGAAAAAATTGGGGTGCTAAATGCCTTTTGGTGCCTCCCCCCACCCCACAGTTTCTTCCATTGATACATAGGCATTACTTTTGTTTTGACTGCACTTGCTCTGAGGAAGGTGTACCATGTCATCCTCCAGTGTGTCCATTTACACAAGTGTGGTGTCAGCCAAGACCAGAAGTTCTGGTGTAAGAGTTGGAACAGTGGCCTGTCTGGTTGAGTTTATGTGAAACTTACTGCAGAGTCCTTGCCTGTACAAATTGTGCTGTGCACACCTTAGATTCATAACATACTGTTTCTCAACAAAAACAACAAGAGTTCTGTGGCACTTCCCATCTTTACAATCCTCTGTGTTTTAACAGGCCAATTTCAGACATCACCTGAGTTTGCTGCCAGGTGGCCCCAGGCAGACACCCAGGCACTTGTGTAGGAAATTCAGTTCCAGCTGCTCTCAGTAATTAAGAACACCATAGGCTATGACCAGGTGTCCAGATGCCAAGTAGTGTATCATTTGGTCCAGCAAACAGTGCTGTGAGAAAATAAAAGGATTAAAGGTGCAGTATAGATAGCAAGGGTCAAGATGCCAACAGCTGCCTCTCCCCTTTTCAGGAACTGGACTGTACACTCAGCATGCACCCATCTACAGAGCCTGAGGATACTGTTGGACATATTGAGGGACCAGAAAAGTCTTCCTCAGTATTCATTAAGGATAGGGTCTGTGAAAATAGGTTGCAATGGAAGGGGAATCCTCAGAACTTCATGTCAGGCAGGAACAAGCTTTCTTTTCTCCCTACACTGATAGGAAATCCTTGAAATGCCATGACTTCCATAGCTGTGTGTCAGGGAAATATTGAACTTTATATTTTCTTGAATGATAATTGTTCTAGCACAAAGCACTTTGTCAGCAACAAGAAACCGTATGGGTGCTCTGTGCCTGACATTTACTTCTAATCTAAGTGGTTGTTATTTCATGCAGTGTCCTCAATTTAAATGAGGAGCTTCAAGCTCTTTTCATAAGGTCAATATTTGTGTTTTTACAGTTCACATGAATTCACAAATGTGAGGCTTCCAAGAATATATATTTGAATAATAGCAGGGAAGTTGGAGGAGGTTTTTTTCACTAATTTTATTAATCCATTGCAGCAATTGTTAAATTGTTTGCCAAAAGTCTGAGTCTCTGCCAAAACTGGGATTCCCATGGTAGCATAAGGGTGTCATTACCCACACTGTGCAAAAAACCAAACTGAATGATTTAGCAGACAGGAGAAACATTCACTCCCCCCTCCTCTTTCTACCTTTCTCCCACCATGCAATGGCTGAACAAATCTACATCAAGGAGATCTCTGTAGAGTCGGGAGGTTGTATCGGTGGACTGTAGCCATAGCTCTATGGATATGTTTTCACTGCAAAAAAAGGTGTCTTCTTAATCCTGGTTAGCTGACTCAAGTTAAAATAGCAGTGGCAACTTGGGTTAACAGCTCATGTTAAAGCCTGCAGGGGAACCAAAGGTTGTACTTGAGTTAGCTAAATTGAGTTAAGCACACACTTTTTTTTGTAGTGAAGACGTATCCTATGAGAAGTTACCTTGAGAGTAGTAATTTACATTTTATATATTATATATATTACATCTTATTATATATATATATATATATTATAACTCTGTGGAGTTTGATATCTTATCCTTGTTTACCCTTGTAGCATTTCTTCTCTTTCTTGGACTTTGAATAGAAGTCATCTGAGATAAATACAGGAAAAGGCTATCTGGTACAACATGCCTGCTCAATTTTGATTTATGTTAATCCAGCCTTTCAGCTTTCCTTCTACACTGTGATTAGCATTAAAAAGTCAGCATTTACCCACAGTTGCCTCATAAAGATATCTGAGAAAGCTGTGGTTTTCCCACTTTACTGACAATAAGAAACAACTGATAACTGTGGGTTAATGATGACTTTTCAATTACTACCATTAAATTTGGCAAACCTCTGATTTTCTCCTGAACTCATTCTTACATTTTGCTTTCGTGACATTCCTCTGCCACTTATCCCACATTTATTTATTAAAATTTGTATTTTTAAAAAGCACAGAGAAAGGGCACATTTGACATATATTAAAAGTAAATCAACACGTGCAGCAGTCTCTCTTCACTCTCTTCAATCCACATTTAATTCATCAGCATATTAGTAGACTGCAAGTATCCCATTCTCCCTACAAACACCAGCCCACACGGTACTTCCCTTTTCCCAAACAATTGTGGATATATATGGGCTTTGCAGTTTCCTCTAAAGATCAGCAGATTTATTTGGTCTCTTCCAGAGAAAGGGGAGGAGTGAGTTTCAAAGCTAAAGACCCCTCGTAGTCACATCTGTGCCAGCAGCACCAATTGTTTTAAACCAGGGAAGCAGCAGCTCAAAAGCATTCATCGATGGCTGAATGAAGCAGTTATCACTGTTTATGTGGCACCTGGGAAGGGTTAGTTTGTCACCAGGAGTTCTGTGTTGCTAAGTAATTCTGAAAGAATCTTACTCCAAACATCATAACCATTCCTGAGTTCTCTACCTATTTATATCCTACTTCTTGGAGCTTTTACTGGTGTAAAACGTGACTCCATGAACTTTCTTTCACCTTTGCAAGAACTTCTGTTGGCTCCCCTCATATCCCCCCGCCTTCCTGACTCCCTTCACCTCTCCTCATTGCTGGATTCTTCAGCCTTGGGATCTTCTTTGTTGTTCCATGCCTGCACACTTTCCATGGCAACAACAGCCTCTTTTTGCTATGGTGACTAGTGCTTTACACAGTGGGCGTGATCTAGCACAGAGTTACATCAGCAGAGCCCCAGTGGTGGAAACTGTGCCCACGGGGAGGTTGCAGCAGTGTGAAGAGGTCTGCAGCCATTTAGCATTGCCCCCAAAGAGGACTATGGGCACCCCAAGAGATATTCTCTATCATTGAATCCTTCTGAGCAGCCTTGGCCAGCAGGCCTCCCATGAAACCCCAGCTGCAACTTTCAGTGGCCTTCCCACCGTGGAACTCTGAGGAACAGTTCTCACTGGAGCAAATGGAGTCAAACCCTTCCCCCTCCACTGGCTCCCTGCATCAGTGGGAAGGAATCAAATGAGGTTTTGCAGATGAGGTTTAATGAGCAGTTTCTACAGTAAGGATCTGACTTCAATTCCTCTGCTAATACAAAAATGCACGTAAAATGAAATTACATTTACTAAAAACTGCAGCCTTGTGTGGTGTGTTGCTAAAACCTAAAGCCTATGTTTCTATGACTTTTTACTGCAAAGTTGGCTGGGCAGAAGAGTGAGGGGATTCTATGCCATTTAAATAGTTACTTATTTTATTACTTTGCAGGTTGCTTCTCGGTGCTTATTACAAAATGAAAGGAAACATAATGTATGTAAAATTACTCACAATGTCTGGTGTTAAAGAATGCCCAGCTACAACAATCCCAGGAATCATGCTGCCCAGAAATCTTTTTGAGAAACCCACACCAACACCCAAACAAAATAAATCTAACAAAAGTTAGACAAAATAAATATACTGATATTTATTAATGTGATTTATGACCACTGTAAGGCCCCTTTGCACTGCAAGGGTGGTATACAGTGGCCTTAGTTCAAATAAAAACAAGGTCCATAATATCTTGTATCATACACTAGACTCAGGCTCTGCAGATTACAAAAGACAGCCAATTTGTGAAGGTCCTTAATCCAAAACCCATTGGAGTCAATGAGAGACCTTCCAGGGCCTTCAATGGGTTTTTGATCAGGCTTCAGAATAGCTTGATACTGCAGCCTCACAGTGAGATTTTAAGTACAACCACTGGAAACAGTGAAATGTGGTCTCTCAGATAAGTGGATCCCAGACCATTCAGAATCTGTTAGAGAGACTCATTTGCCTTCTATTTGTACTCTGTTTTATTCCCCATTTAGCTATACCATCATGTAGTTGACAGTAACATTTCTACTTTCCCCCTCTCTTCCTAGGAATCAGAGAAAAACAGTGTGGTGCTATCAATCCAAAAGAACTCAAAAGCCTTCTGCACAATAATGCTACAGAGAGAGAGTCAAACTCCACTAAGGTAAAAACAACAACAACAAAAACCCCACAGTTGAGCTTTCATAGTTGTCAGCAGAATTCATTACAGTTTAAAAAAAAAAATGATCATCCTGTCTCCACCATTTTTGTTTGTTTGTTTGTTTACCGTTGTTTGTCTCAATTTAGGCAGCAGAAAAGCCAAATAAAGTGATGGCTAAGTGGTCATGATTCTGTTTGCATTATATGTAATACATCTTATTATCTATATTCTTGTTGAAGAAAAATAAAATGCATATTTGGGGGAAAAGAAAGTGCTTGAGAAATATCTCAGGCAGATTAGACCAATGATACATGTAAGCTAAGCAATATGTGGGATTCTTCCGTCCTCTGATCCCCTGAAAATAAAGCCATGAATTTGCAATTCATCAGAATTCTCTTTCCTTTTGCATTAAGACCATGAAGCTTGTAAACTCTCAAAAGAATGTAGGGTCAGCTCAGAGAGATGCATTACCTGCTCAATACATTGGGAGGAGACATTAAATTATAAAAATAAATAGTAAATAATCATTCAAAACTCTGCTGCATGTGTTGAAACTAATCAGAAGCATTTTTTACTTGCATTTGGACTCTTACTTGGGATTCCCTTCTGTTTTGTACTTAACAAAAGAAATTAAATAATTTTTATGTTAATTGCTGGAGCACATGAGAGAGACAAAATAAAGCCAAAGTCAGGACATTTATCCTCATTGATCTGTAAAAATTGAAGGGAGGTTGAGAAGATTGGAAGCCATGCAAAGGTCTTAAAGATGCAGGTTGAGGTAAATATTGTGCAATGCAATAAATGAAGAAAATATTGTTCAAGACAGGGAAAAGAATTAGAGAAGGGAAAAAATACATTTCCTGGGGTTGGGAAGATATTGGATTGTCAGAGCCACAAATAGTTTAGAAGAGGGAGGAAATTTCCCTGGCTTTGCACTGTAAATACATTTTTGATCTGCTGTTTAGGTCCCAAAAATCTACCTTCCCGAAACCCTAATCTGAGGATTATTTAAAAGCCAGTATTCTGTGCTATTTTCCTGTTATGGCAATTACACAGCAATCAGGGCAATAGTTTGCACAGAGTGTGATGGTTTTCAGTGTGGATTCCTCCAAAGGGAAGACCATATGGACCTCCAATCTATCATTCTGAGCGTCCCATCTCAGAGCATAGACAACAGGATGCCCTGTGATTACTAAGATTTCAGTGCTCTGGTGTGAGGCTCTTGAGCTGGCCAAGAAGAGATCTGTAGGTGCTACTGTAGTAGAAATAAATAATAATGTCAAGAGAAGGGGTTAAGAAGAGTGGAGGCAAAGAGAAAAGGATCTGAGAAGGCACAGGGAATATTTCAGTAGAGATAGTAAAGCAAGTACAACTTGGCTCCAAGGCCAGAAGCAATAAAAATAAATTTCTGAAGTGAAAATAGTTCCTTGGATGGAACAGATTGTTGTCAGCCTTCAGGAAAAATTTTAAACCTTGGGGGAATGTTTTCTCCCTCTTGGGCTATATTTTACATCTGGTGCTGTCCAAATTAGTCAATATTTGTATAATATGGTTTTTTTTAATTATGGAAGTTGTGGGTGGTCAGATACCATTGTGAAGGGTGAGGTATAAGAATCTACAGTGAGCAGAATAGAGTACTGAATACCATTTAAACTCTTGCAAAGCACACAGTCCTTCTAAAAGAAAGAAAACACTATTCCATCTTTTGGCATTCCCTTTATATTCACTTTCTCCTCATCCACCTAACAAATTCCAAAGTTTTGCATAATTAACTGAATCCAAGCCTCACTCGGCTTGTTATTACTTGTAGGTTAGCAATGGTGGTGTTGGGGGAGATGGTCTTTATAGGCAAATGAGCAAGCCACCCTTCCCCTTTCTTGTTATGGCCAATCTGATGAGGGCAAGTAGCCTCGGCAAAAACTTTAAAAAGGCCATAAAATTCTACCATAGTCCTGTCTCCACTCAAAATTTACCAGAACCTTGTGTGTGTGCATGTCTAATGTGTCATCTAATGCCTGGTACAGCTACAAATATACAGGGATGGTCTCATAAACTAAGGGAAATTAAATAACATTTTGTGGCTATGATATGAAGTCAAATTGTATGTGTGTTTTATTTTTGTAATTTAAACAAAATGTGTAGTAAATGATAGTATATTCTAATCAATTAAAATGTCCTGTACTTTACTCCAAACATTCATAACAGTGATTATCTAAATTGAACATTTTGGTGTGTCTATCTGAATGTGTGTTTATCTAACTATGTGCACATACCTGGATACACTCATGTTCAATTCAAATAACAGCAGTGTATTTCTGAATATACAACTATTCCAATGTACACCTCTGGGTGATGGCTGGCTGAAGGGATTGGTAATGGGCTATGAAGCCTTTGACTTAATGGTCACAGTATTGAATCTAGCCATAGTGGCAATGATCAGTGTTTTTGACCAGTTGTTTGGTGCCATACATGAAATGGATTTATATCTCAGCACAATTCCTGGTAGACACATTTTTGCATCACACAGCCCACCACCTTAGTTGGCTGCCTGGATGGCACACAGAGCAGGTAAATTAAGGACAGAAGGGATATAAAGAAATCCTACTTGCCCCACAAGATTGTCCCTCAAGAATAGAGTAGAAGTGTATTGGTGAAACTGTTGTAGAGAAGTTTGGATGCTGGCTGACTGTGTGGTATTACCTTCAGTTGAATTTCCAGGGCTATCAACCTCGCTGACTTCATGAGCTATAAAATATCTCACAAAAACCACCTAAATAAAAAACAAGTCATTCAGCTATGACCATTCACCATGGTCCCAATCCTGTAGAATTTACTTTGTGACCTAGTGGGAACTTTGTCTGAGTGAGGAGTGAGGACTCTCAGATCATATGGCCAAATTCCCTGCTTATGGAAATTGATGCAGCTAACATTGACCTCAGTAGAGATTTAGCAAATTACACCAGCAGAGAATTTGGGTCATATACGCTGCATGAAACAAACATTATGTAACCAGTCATCTAGATAATAATTGTAGTTAGAGTTAAACTTCATGCTTACACTTACCTGATAAGTTTTAATAAAATAGCACACTCTTTTTCACATCTAAGGACATCATGTACATTCTGTTAAGATAGATGATGATTGTCGTGTTTAGAAAAATGAATCTGGACCCTGTCAATCAATTTTGAGCATATGCCTCCTTACACTTATTTTGTGCAGCCATCATATGTGACGCTAGTGAATTAAATGGTATCCAAAGCACTTACAGGAATTTGTGCATATCTTTTGTGGGAGAGAACATGGAGGAGTTTCCCCCAGGGTTATATTTGATGCTTTTGTGCAACTGCACTGACCCAACTCCCACATAAACACTCCACAGAAAATCACAGAACACCTACGTTGTTCATTTTATACAGGCGATAAGTGCTTAAAGCACTTTTAATATTGCAGTAGATCAGCATGAAAGAGCAGGTTATAATCTGAAATTGACAATCACCATTGACACATACATTGTTAGACAAACGTAAGACCAGACACTCCAACTGAGAGAATCAGTTAATGATTCAAACTAATGGTTTTAGAATGTTTAATTTTTGCATAAAATGGATCTGATTTTTGCTGAATTCTTCCAGACAATTCTGAATGGATTTTAGGAATATGTCTTTGAAATGGCAGAAAGCAGGCTGGTACAAAAAGAAAGTTAACAAGAAACCTTGAACAAACCCTATTATAGAATCTGAAGGAGAAATAGTTACATGTATGACAATAGAATATTTTAATAATTTGGATCTTTTTCATTTGCAGGAGTCCCTGGCATCACAAAACACAAAAATGATTTCATCCATAGTCATTTCACAGATGATTGATGAGAATAAATCAAAAGAAAATGGGTCTGCTTTGCCTATGCAGTCTGTGATCACTCAGCCTAATGCTTATCATACGAAGCAATCTCTGGCTAATCATAGTTCAGTCAACATTAATAGAGCATTCGTGTTACTTCCCAGCAGATTAGGAATTCAGGCATCTTTCGATGACAACATATCTAGAACAGACTCTCATACCACAGAGGTAAAACAATGTCATAATCCGAAAAAAGGATTTGCATCAATAACAGTTACTGCTAGACGAATTGTTCCACCTTTTAACAACTCAGTGCAGGTAGCTGCTACTGATCCTCTGTGTTTGAAATGCAGGGGAGGTGATGTACTAATGAATACTACTGCTACTTCAAATAATACAGGACGAGCTCAGCACTGCAAACCTTTGCATAATCAAGAGTTTTATACAAACCGATATGCCACCAGATTAAAGGTTTCTGAATCTTATTCACAAGTATGTGAAGGGCATGGAGACTGGATTTTTAACACTGAAAACAAAGAGAACAGAATGTTTCCTCCAGGCAGTCACAAGAAAAAAGCACCAGTTTCATTCACTTCATCTGTTCACTTCAAAATTTCCCAGCAGTGTCCAAATACAATCTATTACTTCAGCAAGTCACTTTCTATAAGTATTGACCAACCTCAAATTAAAAGTCAAAAAATTCATAGATCAATATTATCCTTCAGTATAAATTGCAGTTCACCCAGATTAACACCAGATGGAGCAGACGGCATAGCTAATGGAGAGTCAATAGCAGAGATAATTAAAACAAAGCTCCCAGAAGAAAACAAGACTCCACTCAGAGCAAATTCAAATGCAGATTTTAAACAAAATAATGTAGATAAAAAACAGACAGCAGAGAAGGAATATCTGAGTACTGCATGCCCTTGGAAAAGTACATCTCCCTCTGAATGTCCAGCATTTGTGGATATACCCAAAGCAACTAATAATTTAATAGTCACAAAGCAAAAAGAAGATAATTCTGATAAACAGTCTAGTGGCAATGACATTGAATTGTCCATCCAAGTTCCTAAATGGAGTGTTGGTGCAGGTAAGTAATTTGTAAAAACTTGAGTTTGTTTCAGAGATGCCGATTGGAACAGACCCACCACAGCAATATTATGCAAGCAGGTAATAAAAATCTTTGCTTCTGCAAGAATAACTCCATGATGAGTCTGAGTGCAAACTAGACATTTTAAATTCTAGGACTGCTGTGGATATAATGTTTTCCATACCAGTGAAGGATGCTGTCTGCCACAATATAATTAAAGTGGTACCAATGTTTTCAGTATAAAGCCCCTATTTTTAAGCATCAGTAACTCTAACATAAATATTTGTTCCAAGCAACATATAAGCTCTTAGCACAAAAGGAATTTGTTATGATGGATTTGCTTTTAAAATAGACATGGCAGAAAATAAGAAATGAATGGATTCAGAATGGTTTGTACTCCTTATGATTAAAAAAGATTGTTTCTAGCTTTCATTTGGAAGGTGATAATAATAATAAGCTAAGTCTCTGGCAAAATAGATGGCAATTTTCCCAGTGTAAAGGCCACAGGATCATCCCCAGCAATGTTTTGCAAGACTTTAAAACATTTCTTCCAAATATCACAAATCATTTGACAAATATAAAATTAACCCTCACAACATCTCTTTGAGTCAGATTCTGTAAGGATTGCTTCAGTCACTGAAGTGGAACGCAGCAGCTGTTTTACAGTGCACAAACAATAACTACAGATCAGTTTTAGGGATAAGAAAAATTTGACCATACAGGAAAAGAATGCAGATAGGCAGAATGCATTCAGATGAGTTGGAATTTGGCAAAGACACCAGGACTAGCACACTTTCTCTTGTGAAAAATGCCATGGGATGTAGTAATGATTGTAGGTGGGCAGAACCTTGGATTACGATCACTGTATGAACATTAACTAATTAAACCTCAAAACAACCATTTGGACCTGAGTTTTTTCCATTTTACAGATGAACAGAAAAGGGGAGACAAAGGGATTTTGTTCCAAGTCAGACACTGACTCTGTGGCAGAGCAAGGCATAGAATCCCAGTGGACATATTTCCTCACCTCCTGTTGTTGTCACTAGATTCACTACCTCCCTGTCTCTGCAATGTGTGATAGTAACCCTTATTATTAAGGTAACATAATTAAATAGGAGATACTCTATTCAGAAAAGCTGCTGCTGTACATCCTGGGTAACTTATCAATGGGAACTTTCAGCAGGAGGGATCAGTGAGACCAAGATTTTCAAAACAGAAGACAAGGTTTGGTTCCTAAATCCATATTTAGGCACTTAAATTGGTAGCTGGATTTGCAAAGGTACTAAACTTCCAATGACTGAGTGTTTAACACAGTTTGAATATGAATATTTATTAAACACATGCCTCTTGCCATTGGAAATGACAAACCATGGTTGAGAGGAGAAGGGAAATGGAGAGGAGATGGAAAAAAATGGGCGGGGTATACTCTCTGATTGATACTATTAATTTTACCCTTTCACTGCTCTGCTCAGCCATGGTACCTGTATATCTATGGTTCTTCAAAATAGGCTGGCAAATACCAATCTTCTGTTGGTATTTTGAGAGGAAAATGCTATGTGTGCAAGGCTCATCTGCACACAGTTTAGATGCTGCATGTGATTTACTATAGAAGTGGTTATCTAGAACAGTGTATCTTAACGACCAGTCCCTGAGATCTCCTTGACACAGTTTAAGAAAGCAGCAAGCTGGTCCCTGGTATCAAAAATGTTGAGAAACATTGATCTACAATATTTTTTTAGACTTTTCAGTGGTCAGGAGATACAGTGCTTTCCATTAAAAAAATCAGCATTTGCTAGAAGTTATTAGGAAATGATGTGTGAGACTACCACAAGTTATCCCCCTATACTTTAAGAGAAAATAACTCTGGTAACCAGAAGGGAAGTGTTGCCTTTTTTAATGGCTTACACTATTTGTGCACAGGACAATGTAATATGCTAATGTGTAGTTTCTGTATAATAGATAACGTGTTTTGTCACCTTACTGCAGCTTTCCTGTGTGAGATTTGTAAATACAACTGATATGATGTCTCCGAAGGGCATGGTCTTTCTTGTTAGGATCCAAAAATTAATGAGCACTCAAATACTTGTCAACCTTTAACTGTGACAAATCTTAGAAAACCTAGTAAAATTTATGACTCATGTACGCTGTTCATTAAAACGAAAGGGAATTTGGTTTGATTTTTTTTTACCTGTGAGAAAATGAAAAATAGGGTTCTTTTGCATCCATAGAATCATCAAAATGAGAGAGGAAAAAGCTCTATTAGGTTGACTAGTCCATTCCACTGCAAGCGCATTATGTTCCTTCAGTTTATTTAGGCTTTTGTCTAGACTAGTTTTAAATATCTCATGTGATGAAGCCATAGAGAGGAGCTATTTCCTCTTTGCTTCACGATGTGACACCTCTGTGTATGCAGCCAAAACTTCAGTAACCCTTTTAGATGTTATATCACATTAAAACGAATCTACTATCCACTATCACCTCTAAGTATTTTTCACCATTACTACTTTCTAAGTGTCTGAGTCCCTTTGTTTCAGTTTCTTTCTCTCAAAATGTACTAGTTTGAATTTGTACATGTTGGAATCTGAGTACTACTAGATGTGTCTCCTAGAGCCAGGTAGGTCCAATTGCAAGAAATGCCTTCTTCCAGCTAACACTAGCTAGGAGACTGTGCCTAGTCCCTGTGAGGAGGACTAGCAATCGTGATTCAGCATCTGAGATGAACATTCTTCATCTCAGGCCTAGACTATTACAACTTTCTTTACCTAGGGCTATCAGAAAAGGCCAACAAGAGACTCGAGGTGGTATAATATGTGGCAGCCTGCCTCTTGAGGATGACTAGCTGCAGGAAGCATATTGTACCAATTCTTTGTTTTCCATTGGTTTACCATATACTATAGGGTCTAAATCAGGAACTTGAGCCTGATCTCTATAACTTTTAATGGGATTGAACTTGGCTACCTCAATGATAGTATTTCTGTTCTTGATGCTCTGAGACCATTGCAGACACAGAAACTATCCAAGTCCAGGGTGAAACTACTGAGAGCTGGAGGCAGTGTTTCTTCAGGGTTCGGTCACAGGATATGTAACAAGCTTGCTCACATTATGGAAGATGAGAATAACAATAGAGTCTGAGGAAAAATATGTAGAAAGAAGAAAGAACTAGAGAAGAGGAAGACAAGAGAAACAAAGAAAGAAAAGGAATGATGAAGAGGAAAAATATATTAATATTCCCAATTTAAATGACTGAGCCCAAGAAATACAAGAGAGAATCCCTCATTTTATGTTCTTATGCCACTTTTATTCTATCATACTCATTAAAACAAAAAGCCTTTTTAACTGCACCCACTAAAATACCTAAGTCAGTGAGTTAAAAATGTCCAAGGCCAACACTCATTTACCTTGTCCCCTGTTATAATATAGCTTAGTTTGGTTTGAAGGTGGCCAGGCCAAACTGCATTTCATCCCAGGCTTCAGTGGGAGTTAGGGCTGTGCAAGGAATGTAGGATCAAACCATTTGACAGCAAGCAGCCCATGACACCATCCAGTGCATTGCTGCATTATAAGTGTTAGCTTGCCAACTAAGGTCCAAGCAGCTTAAAAATCTGAATTTATATAAATTTGGAGCTCTAAATAGTTAGCCAATAGAGTCCTGTGGAATGCAGGAAGGGGAGTAGGTAGATAATATCCTCACCAGGATGAGGAAAGAGAAAGTCAATGAGTGAACTTTTATTTTGGCTTCTAATTGCTGCTCTATTAAAACAAATTCAGTTTTCATGTGACCTTATTGGGGATATTAAGTCAAGCAACAGTTAACAACCCTTAGCACTTTCCATATTGAAATCACTCTAAAAACATAATATAATGCAGGGGTTCTAAAGTTTTTATATTAATGTGGGCCTCATGTTAATAAAGTGTCTGGTGGGCCTCTTCTCATTTGTGATTACATATCACAATCACTTGTGCAACTACAGCAATTGCTTACATGGCATAAACATATTAGAAAATTATTTGGTGGCTGTTTAGCTGTCTTTTAGTGCAAATTGGCAGCTGGAAACGAGGATAGCCAGTACCATATCACCAGACAGGTCTCCATGGACCACAGTTTGGATTGGGCAAGTGAGTTGTGCATCAGAAGCATCTATCTTGTGGAATGGGAAGGTATCTTCATTTTTCATATGCTGTTGACCTGATCCTCCACTGAGCCTCATCTTGTGTATTAGATTTTACACCAGTGCAAAGTGCATCTAATGGGGTAAATCATTAACATTCTGAATTGGTAATGTGTTGCACTCACTTTCCACGGTCAGAGATGACTATGGAAGGTGCAGGGCAACAGAAAGAATCCAGCCAAGTTTTCATACAACTTCATCTCATTCTGTGTTTTTAATTTAAATTTTATTGTAGGGCTTCCTGATAGCTAGTTGTGCCTATTGCAAATAAAATTTGTCTTGGATTTCAACAGCTGAGTTTAATAGTGGGTGGTGTCTAAAGAAGTGTCAGTTAGCAATAGGCCTCTTTGCCTTTGATGTAAATGTGAAATGACTGATCTCAAGTTATTGAAATATTTTTTGTGTATCATACTATGAACATATTTTTCTATAGCATATTTTGGGGTGAAAAACTGGAATATGTTTATAGATGCTACTTCTACTAGTAAACTAAAGCTCATTATCAGCTAGTGCACAAAGTCCTTTTTCATGGTTATGAGGTATGAAAGCCCTGTTTTAGAGCTGTGGTTTCACCTTTCTTGACTATGTATTTTAATTAATGGCACTGTAGAATTTAAATAAATGAAAATAAATGCAGCGTAGTCACTTCTGAAGCTGCAGCTCCTATATCCATCAAAGAGCTGTACTGTAAGTGCATCAGATCCATGTGTTACATGTAAAAACAAGCCAGAACATCAGGGGTGGGATTTTTTAAGCTTCCTAAAGGCCTTTGGGCACCTAATGCTTATGAATTTTAATGAGAATTGGACATCTAAATCCCTTAGGCAGCTTTGAAAGTCTCAGCCTGTATGTGCATTTAGTGCAAAACAGTCGTCTTATCAAAATAAATGAAACTCATCCAATACAACACAGACTAAATCTAACTCAAGCTACATACACATCTCAGGTGCCTGATGATGACATCACAAACAACTTCAGCTTTATTCTCATGGTGATTGTGTTGACATCAGGACCCTTTTAGGTCATAATCTGTGCCCTCAGCAATTAAATCTTTGCCAGTCTGAGTCTGCTCGTAACTTTTAATGAAATATTGCCTTAACCTGCTTAGGATAACTTAAACTCTAAGAGTTGCAACAGAGGTACTTTCATTACAAGCTGTGGGGGTAGCATGTAGTTTACCTGAATGTATCATAAATACAAGGTACGTTTAAAAAATAGGAAAATAGTTTCTCTTATTTCCATTCAAGCCAGGAATATAAAGATCTTTTTAAGTCTTAATTTCATACCTTAATTTGCAAGAAGAATAGCATGAGATCTTGCAGGGTGTGTGTGATTGTGATGCTCCCTGGGTTTACTCATGGCTCTGAGGCATCTCACTAGCACATGCCCTTAAGATGAGGAAGCCTTATCTGTGCCTGTCAGGGGTCAGCTCCCTGACACCACAGGCAACACAAACCCTCTCCTCTGTCTATGCGGGCTTGGTCGTGCCTCCTGCACTCCAATCCTCAGGTCTGCCAAATGTCCGCCTTAGATCCAGCATCCAATATCCTTCCCCTTAGCCACTAGATACTCACAGAATTTCCAGGCCCACCATTCCCAAAGGAACAGTACGTGGCAGCTTACTCGTCACACCTTAGAACACAGCTACACTTAACACACAGCACTTATGCTTGCTTTCACTATAAACAAATCTAACAAAGTATAAAGAGTCCTATGATAGCAAATGGAAATATTGGAAACAAATAGTTATGTATAAAATAAAATCATAACGTGCATTGAGAACCTACATGCAACTAAAAGATGCACTCTTGTCTGATAAGATACCGGTACTACATACTCCAAATTCCATCTGACAGCATTTTTCACCCAGGATTGCTGAGACCCTTCTTGCCTCAAGCCAAGACTGCTGGCAGATTGCCTCACCCAGGTGAAGGGCGCCAGAGTGTGTCTCTGCATCCCCAGACATACCAGACCAGTCCTTTGGTCTTCACCTCTAAAACAGGGTTTCTCCTCTCTCCCACTCTTCCCCTCTCCTACTGCTGTTTACCTTTTCCTGGTAATTTCTTTCTGAAGTCTTTGGGAGCTCTTAATTAGCATTTGACTCAGTATGTATCTATTTCAAGACATACAATACACAATGGTCAGCCAGGGAGTACAATATTCTATACATGCTGGAGTCTAGGGGAGTTGAGAATGGTGAAGAGCACAGAGAAGGAAGCAGCAATAATGGAGTTGGGAGGTGGTGAAGGCATTCTACAGTAGAGTTAATTAGTTAAGATGGCACATGCTTCAGGAACTTTGCAGAATTGGTGCCAGGCAGACAAGGGTTAGGAGAGAAGAGTTCAGGATCAAGAATGACACCTATGTTACATATGGATGTGATAAATGGAAGGTGTGCATCAATGAAGGAAACAGAGGAGAGAGATGGTGTCATAGACCTAAGAGGAGTGCTTCTGCCTGTCAGTCATTTAGCTGAATGACAGCTGAAATGAAAGCACAAGTTTACTTGATCAAGGCAGCCTAAGAAAAGGGACAGGTAAAGCTAAGAAAGGAGCTGATCTTGTGGAATGCTGAATGTCTCCCAACAGATTGTAAATTTGCTTTCATTCTTGAGCTACAGAGTTCCTTCAATTAATGCTGGAGCAAAAAGAATTCTGGCAAGTAGTACTTCAGCCTGAAGTGTTTCATCAGCTCTTGCAAGGACAACAAAGATATCTGATCACAAGTCTTGTTAGTTAAAGGGGAAAATAGCTGGTTTTCAATTATTTTATTTTAAGATGCCATATTTAAGCATGTATCTGTTGTTTGTTTAAAATATTTAATATTTGTACTTGGGCTATAAAGTGATTCAAATATTTAAAACTTCATTATATAATTTTTAAAAATCTTTCCATTTATCTGAGCTCTTCTGTCCTGGTCTCATAGACCATTAAAGGACAAGCACCCTGACATCCCAAAATGATGCATTCTGGGATGTCTGAGCGCTCAGCTACCACAGAGACATTCGGATATCATGGTGGTGAGTGACGTAAAAATGCTGAGCTAGATTACAGAGAAGCTGACATATATTGTGCGGGGGAGGTACCTGAAATGCAAAAAGTCTGTTTAAAAATGTGTTATGCCTTGAGCGTTCCTGGATATTTGGAGCATTCAGCACATAAAGACAAATTTCCTTCATTTTTACTGAAATATTTATAGGTCACCTTTAAACTAAAGGGAATTAATTCATGGTTAGTAGGCTAACCTAATTTGTTACAAAGGAATAGGAGTGGAAAGTATTGATAGTACTGTATTTATTTTAAGTTATTGAATACATTGGAAAGGTTACAATGAAAAAAAAAGTGAGCTTCTGAAGTGTCTTTATCATCTGCCCTTGAGGAAGTCACGACACAAGGGCCTAGAATTTAAGATTAGTAGAAAAAATGATTTGGTGTTTAAAATGTTGCATGAGAACTGTTAATTACAATATAGAATTTATTGTATAGGAAGTCGAGTAGCTGCAGCTGGTGCCAGTTTGTTGTCCAGCATCAGTGTAGAGATAGTGGCGGTGAAGACAGAGCAGAATGTGAAGTATGACACAGACAATTTCACTTCAGTGTACACCTGCTAACCATGAGGGGTCAAATCCTCAGCTGGTGTAAATCAGCATACATCCGTTGACTTCAGTGGAGCTATGCTGATTTACACCAGCTGAGGATCTGGCTCATAATGTTCATAATGTGGCATTATGGATGTAGCAGCTGGTGCTGACTTGTTCAGAGCAGAGGATCACATGCCTAAAAGCATATGAAAAGGAGTACTTTGATGTTTTGCTTCAGCTGGTATACATTTAGAAAGAGGGAGCTTGTTCATTTTCTCTAGCTCTAAATATTTTGTGTCTTTGTGTATATTTCACATTAGGTGGTTTGAAGGTCCCAATTTTAGGAGAACATCCCAATCCTGAAAAATACTGCATAACTTTTGTAAATATTAAGCACCCTCAGCTTCCATTGACTCCAGGAGTCACTTAGCACCAACAAAATGTAGGCCTAGCTGTATAACTTGTAGTCAGCAGTCAAGAAAGCTCTTATTCTTGGTTCCCTCTTCTCTCCCTTTATCTTTTTCAGTATAGAATTTCCCTTAATTTCAGGGCAATCATTTTACTTGCCTTAAATAGACAGGGTATCAAACGTTATAGTTTTTGCTCTTTCATTTAAACTCTGATTGTCAATTTTCCTCTCATTGCAGAATCTGGTGGGATGAAGAGAGGGGATGAGGCTCATCATATCTAAAAAGAAAAATAAGGGACTAGCCCAAGTTTTTTTTTTTTTTTAAATGGAACTCGTATGTATTTAATTTAGTTAATTATTTATTTAGAGAAAATATGGGAATCAAAGAACATTTCATCTGCCCCCACCCCCACTCCATGTTGCGATAGAGCTCCCATTAGAGATCATGGGAGATAAACATACACGTGAAGGAGAGACTGTACTCCCAATTGCATAAACAAAAGCAGCCCCTAGACCTGCTTTCAATTACATGACTGGTACTTCAGCAGCAGTTCATTAGATTTCTCAGTGACCTTGGCTGTAATCAGAGCCATCATATTTTCACATGGAACTAATTGTTCTTGAACAATTTTTCCACTGTATAAGGCTATAAGGGCCCTTCACATTAGCCATGGAGTCCCTCTCATCCCACTTATTTTAGGGCCTGATCCTGTAGTACAATCAAGCGTTTATCCTTCAACAAACATTAGTCCCAGTCTTACATCCACTGGCATGAATAACAAAGCTCTCATTGACATGCATGGCGCAGGATCCATTATTTTCTCTTGACAATGAAAGGAAAATCACATTCATTTGTGTCTGGAGTTCCTTTCTACCCCATTTATGCTATTCTAGGCATTAATCCAGTACAAGATCATATTCCACGTTCCTGGAATTTTCCAAGGAAAATTCTTTCAATTCTCCATAAGTGAAACTGATAGTGTTAATTGATCTTTTTTCAAAAGGAGAGCAGCTTGTCTAGTAGGAACAAAAGTTAAAATATAGACTGTTCTCATTTTGGCATATTAGGGACAGATTGTTTCCTGTCTTCCTTCTTTTTCAGCCATTTGCACCTGTTCAAAGTGAGTGAAAAATACCACTGTTCTGATCTGCCTACACTTTATACTTATGCAAAAGACTATGCAAGGCAGTGTAGGCTGCTGAGGTAACCTCAGGTCTTCAGTGATACTTGCAGGACAAGATGGCATTGTCAGATAATTAGAAGAATCTTTTGAGGTGAGCCATATGGAGCCACTGACTACATTGCTTGTCTGAGGGAGTCAGTGGGCCTGAATCTCCTCTCACTTACACTGGTGTAAATCAATAGTAACTTCACTGAAGTCAATGAAGCCAGACTATTGTAAATGAGTTGAAAATCTGGCTCAGTCTGACTATGGCAAATTACCGGAAATAGTCAAGTGAATAACTAGGTACACTAAATATGCTTTGATCATGTGGCCAGTGTTTCCTTCTTGTCACTTTAAAATCCCAGGAGCCATTTCATTGTATTGAGTCACTGAATATTTGTATAAAAATTAGCACCAAAAATGCCTTCTCAGCCACTATGATACAGTGTAACATCTTCTACTGTGACATCATTATGATGTGAGTATGGATGTCTAGCCTAGAGAGCATATTGAAATATGTTATGAAAAAGCCTCACAAATACATCAGCCAATTTTCATAATTTTCTTAATAATCGTTTTCATAATTTTTCTTAAAAAACACCAACAGAGACCCACTCAGCCTAAGGATCAGCTACCTGAAAATGTTTGGTTTGTAAAAGATATTGCTTTGCTACAACATGATCAAAAAGACACCATGAGAAGGGCAACAAAGATGGCTCGAGGTATGATTCTAGGATTCATTATGATGGAAAGAAGAATAATTAACAGGGGCTTGATTGAGGTATTCAAATTTATGACGGGGCTAGTGAAAACTGAACACTTCCTTCTTTTATCCTGTCCCAAATTACAACAAGAAGTGGAGGGAGGGACTCAAAATGATAATGACAGTAAATATAGGCCAAATAAAAGAAAACTCTATTTTATGCAGTGTGGAATTAATCTGCGGAACTCACTGATGCAAGACGTTGAATCAAATAATGTTGCTGGATTACTTCATGGCCACTAAAATATTCTGTAGCTGTTCAGCATAAGATACTTTATAGTCAAATCTAATGGTTCAAGTCATAAGATGATCTTGCTGCAGATGCAGGTGTTAGGCAGAATTATTTTTCTTCATTCTGATGCAATTGTTCCAAATTGTGCTCTTATTCCATCAAATCTCCCAACTGAAGCAGCATTGGGTTTGATCAGTAAATCACGGCCTGTCCTAAACTGTAGTGCTGTTGAATAGTGCATTATTATACCGGTGTTCATTGTAATTCCCTTATTTATCACAAAATAGTGTTGAGAGGCTTAATTAATTGATTCAGTGCTTTTGAGATCTTAAATTGGAAGGCACTATGAAGTGCTGCTTGTTATGGGCAGAGTCAGCCAGTTGATTAGATACATTATGGGATTTTTTTCATCTTCCTATGAAACAACAGATATCAGTTAACCCCAAACCTGCCATGAACTCTAGGCAGGGGGTGCCCTCTGCCTCTGCTGTGTGCTGAAATCAATGGGCAGGTCCAATCACTCACGCAGGTCCAGTTTCAGGACTGGAATCTAAAGGGATAATACCTATGTAAACCTTCATACTGCTTTTTGACAAATACACCTTTTCACAATCAAGTGTTAGTTTCCACAAAAATAAACCATGTGTGTCTTAGAAACTGAAAATATGTGACTACCTAGAACACCGCTGACATTTTTCCATTTTTAAATACAAAAAAGCAACACAACAGATTCAGCTTCTAAGCTTTCTTTGAAAAAAACATTTATTTTCAAAGTAAGAAGGGTCTGGTACAAATAAACAATAAGAATACGTATCCTTTTTCTTCCTTGCTCTGCCTTGCCCTTGCAACATGGTGTGATTATTTATAAGCTAAAAGCTCAGCCAAATATGCCACGAGTTTCCCTCAGAGTTCCACTAGTGCCCTTTGATTGTTGCTATTATTTATTCTTGGTATTATAGTAGCATCTAGAGGCCCCAACCACGATCTGGGTCTCATTGTGCTAAGCATTACATGTACGCGTAGTAAGAGGCAGTCCCTTGCCTGAAGAGTTAAACTCTAAATAAATAAGACAGAGAAAATGTGGGGAAGGAAACGAAGGCACGCATGGCTGACGTGACTTGCCCAAGGTGTCATGGCAGGTCAGAAAGAACCCAGGTTTTCTGACTCTCTGTCCAATGGACCATGGTGTCTCTCAAGGGTTTCCTTTTATTTGGGACCTACAGTGCTCTGTTAACCTTGTTCTCTAGGCCTTGAGCAAAACTGGACAGTTGGGATGAATGCTGTGATAGTTGTGATGTGTATAAACCAGGGGTAGCCAAACGGTGGCTCGTGAGCTGCATGTGGCTCTTTTACAATTAAAGTGCAGCTCATGGATCCTCCTATCATGTCCCCCCATTCTCTGCCTACCAGACTGGGGTAGGGAGCTCAGAGCTTCTGCTCTGCATCAGGGTGGTGGAGCTAGAGGATTCTGTCCAGTGCGGGGGAGGGTTTGTCAGTAAGTTTGGCCATTCCTGGTGTAAACAGAGTGAGATGAATAGGGGGTCACTAAATACATCTTTCCTTGAAAGTCAAATAGGATTTCTTGAATCTGTTGTAAATTCCACCAATCCTCCCCACAACCCATTTGTAAGCGAGGGGAATGGTTCTGTTATTGTAGGGAACTTTCCTGGCTCATACACTACCCCGGTGGAATTGGCTAGCAAAAGGATCTGAGTCCTTGCTCCCACTCCCTTTACCCAGAGGCTGCCTGACCTCAAGGGCTCCCACTCTCCTGTGTGGCAGGGTCCCTGTAACCCCAACAAGGCTGAGTCCAGGATTCCTGGGGGGCTCAACCCCCAATCTTGTTCTGGTCACTTAGGGCAGGGGCGTGGCTGTCCTCACTCCGGGGTACTAACTGTGCACTGGGCACTTCCTTGACCCACTAATCAGTGCATATAGTTCAAAGCAAATATAATTTATTAAACAAACAGCGATCAAAAATCAAATAAGAAAAGAGAAGAAAGGTTAAAGGAAAACACCCAATGCCTCCCCCTGACATGGGGGCACCACACACAATATCTCCGGGGTGTGACGAATGTTCACAGTCTGTTTCTCACAGGTCGCGGGCCTCCTACCGAAGCCCAGGCTGCACTGCAGGGATGCCCGCAGGTCGGACACTTGCTCTGGTGGTGGCCACACATCCCCAGGCTCTAGGTGGCAGGGCCCTTCTCCCCAGCATCAGCCACCCTGTCAGGGTCACGATCCCCCTCCAGTCCGGCCTGCATGGCCTCTGGGCTGGTAGCGTCTCGCTACGCTGGGCTCTGCCCAGGGCCCCCCTTGTTTTCCTCAGCTGCTCATCGCACCCAGCTCCAGACGGCCCCAGCCCCAGCCCCAGCCCCACTCTGCTTCAGTGTGGCTCAGCTCCACTCTCTGCTCAGCTCGGCTCTCTGGGCTGCTCCTCTGGTTCTGCTGCTGTGGGTCTGCTCTGCTCTGCTCAGCTCAGCTCAGCTCCGCTCCCTGGCCTGGCTTCTCCTCTGGCCTCCCAGCTGCTGTTTGCTTTGTCCTTAGCTTGGCCCCACTCTAGTCTCTGCCCAGGCACAGGCAGGCAGCTCCAGTTCACAAACAGGGGGTCCGCCCTCCTGGCTCCCTCATTGGCCTGTCCGCCCTGTCAATCAGGCTCTCTCCACTGGCCCTGCGGGTTGTCCATTTCAGGGTCCTGCTTCCTCAAGAGATGCCTTGCCAACCAAAAAGATCCACTAAGTTTCAGTAAGGGGCTAACAATCCCCTTTCACATTCATTCATTTATATTGAAAAACTAACATTGAAAGGCAGCTAAAGAGAGATTTTTTTGCTTGAGTGCCACACAGTGGGGCTCAAATATCCTGCTGGCTTCTGCTAAATAACATGGGCTTGACTTCTTCTTGACTGGGTAAAAAAGTGATGATATTCTTCCAAGTGTCACCTGCAGTAGATTGTACAGATCTTCACAATATGTTTGCCCCTCTCCTTTTTCACATGCTTTGAACAACAGTGAAATAGTTAACAATATTGACATGTATAGTAGCATCACTGAGCATCTGAGTTAACACCCTATAGAGATCACTGGGGCAGATCCCCCCTCTCAGAGCTATAGTTTCAAGCTCTTTGTGTACTGCAACAGTTATGCTGGGTTCATGTTTTGAAGGTTTTCTTTGTAATCATGAGAGCTTGAGACTTATGTTTTTGCTTTAAATGAAAGCTTCGATTCTGGAGCAGAAGTTGCCAGCTTGGGGGAAGAGGTTACACAGCATATATGCACATATGGCCCCAATTTGAGCACTGTATAAAATGTAAACCATCCGGAATGTTTTGGAATTTTTAAAACACTGCGTTACTATATATACAGTGGCTGCACTTACAAGGTTCCTTTCCAGTTTGAAAGACTGTGTGGGTTTGAGAAAGAGACTGTGTCTACACTACAGACTTCTGCCAGCATAGCTATGTTGGTCATGGGGGTGAAGATGTGCGATCCCTGACTGGTAGAAGTCCCTAGTGTAGATGCGGCTATGTGGGCAAAGCTGTGCTTTTACCAGTCTAGCTTGTTTCATCTATGGGGGAGAGGCAGTGGTGGTTTTACTATACTGGTACAAAGAGCTGGGTCAGGTCTACATCATAAACTTACATGGGTATAACTACGTTGCTCAGGGGTGTGAAAAATCCACATCCCTGAGTGACGCAGTTATAACGACCTAATCCCCGTTGTAGACAGTGCTATGTCGGCAGGACGGCTTCTCCTGTTGACATATCTATCGCCTCCTGCGGAGGTGGATTAATTACGCAGATGGGAAAAGCTCTCCTGTTGGTGTAGTAGTGTCTTCACTGAAGTGCTACGGCAGCCCAGCTGCGGCGTTTTAAGAGCAGACCTGCCCTAGGAGAGATTTGCCTTTATAGGATATCAGTATTCCTATACTAGTAAACCACACATAGTGTAGACACAGCCTAAGATGCCCTCTACTTAAAATGAGACAAACTATTGGAACCAATAATATTTCTTAACACGTATGTTATGAATTGCTACCACTGTGGTTCTGTCAGGACTGGAGCTGCTGAGTACCATCAGTTCCTCACCTCACCTTACCTTGTGGGAGGTGTTCAGCATTTCGGTGGATTGGGCCAATGTGGAAAATAGCAGGTGGCCTCAAAAGAAGAATTTATCTATGGTGTGATCATCTGATTTCAGTGATGACACATAGAGAAGCAACCTATACATCTGATCATATCCTGTCAAGATTGCTTGCTGATCATTGATAATTCATGGCTCTATACAGCTGTTAAAATGTCTTTGATCAATTTCAGAGTTATTTTGTCATGAATTGTAAAAATCCATGATGAAATAGTAGGAAGCAGTCTAAAAAGCCTCTTTATAATGCAGTAAAGCAAGAAAGAATATTTAGAGACAATGGCAAAAGAAGTATATTTTTGCATAGGCTAGACAATATTTCTGGGATGATAGAGTTTAATCTATTCTAGTGCAAAACAAGGTCACTTTCTTTTAGTTACAAGCAAATACTCAGCAAATAAAATTAGAAAGCACACATTGTAGTGAAAAATATGTGCATTTTTCTGTCATCAAGAAACCAGTCACATCTGAAAACCTACCATCAATTTTACAGAACAGTTCTAACCTTTTCCCTCTTTTTGTTACAAGGCTGGGTTTTGGAGTGGTACTTTCATCAAGTGCTTATTTGAAAAATGATCTGCTGTACTCTACTTCTTGCATCAGAAGGCAGAAATAACTTTTGTTCCAGTTTAATTAATTGCTCTCGCTTTTTCTTTTTTAGTTCAACTTTTTACAACTAGGATAAATATTTTTAGCAAATTTTATTAATGGCAATCATTCTGCTTTCTTTTTCTGTGGGCTTTCTTCTCATGTGTCTCCCAAAGCATTACACTTTCATGTCTTTGTTCATTAGTTTTAAAGTTTTTCTTCAGCTGGGATAATAGAAAAAACATCTCTGTCTATTCAGCCAGTGGCAAGTCTAGCTGTTCTCAGAGGGGTATTGCTTTGTTGCTTGGGGAGTTAGATATACAACTCCAGATAGTCTTAATGAGAGTTACATGCTTAATTCCCTACACAGTACATGGAAAATGTACCCAGAATGTGAAGATCTCTGTGATCTCAGCTTTAAGTATCTTTGCCTTTCTTTTTTTTTTTTAATGCATTATTTGCATCTGCATACATTAGCTAAAGTAATTGACAGCTGTTTTGCATTTTTTTCCGTGTGCTGAGTCTGTGTCTGCTTTTTTTCTAGGGAAAGGCTTGCTTTGGCTGCATCTTTTAAACTGAAAGGCTAATTCATAAGGTGGGGAGAGGGATTTGACAAATTGGCTCGGTTCTTAACCTGATTGCTTTATTACCTAGGGAGGTGGTGGAATCTCCATCCTTAGAGGTTTTTAAGCTGAGGCTTGACAAAGCCCTGGTTGGGATGATATAGCTGAGGTTAGTCCTGCTTTGAGCAGGGGGTTGGACTAGATGACCTCCTGAGGTCCCTTCCAACTCTAATATTCTATGATTCTATGATTCTATGTGTTAGCCAAGAACAAGGTGTATTAAGGTCCATTGTCCTTAATTACAAAAAAGGCCACTGTGAGTTATCATATTTAGATATTTACACTTGTACAAGTACTGAGGAAAAGATCTTTCTTGCAGAGATTACATGGCCATTACCTAGATTTCACATGGAATCTTACTGTATAAAAGTTATCCTCATTTTCAATACCTCCTTTGTCAGATCTCCTTTTGCTTTTCTTTATCTTTAAGATGCAAGTAAGCAGCAATCTTCTTTTTCTAATATCAAACCACATTTCTTTACTGTTCATGCTCTCACTTTCTCTTCCACTCTGCTTTGTGCTTTTAGAGGAACCCTGAGACCTAAGGGGCAAAATGCCATTCTTAACATTTTCTGATTTTTAATGTGGTCTTATGATAATCCTTCTGTAATGTTTGTGCCAGCACATCTAACTGCATCCTCACCATGATGGCAGAAAAACTCCAATCTGTGTTAGGAAGAAAGGAAAAAAATGTAAAAAGGAAAGCTGTCTAGTTATGGTACATGCAAGAAAACACACAGAACTACTATAATGTACATATAATGTATAATTTTCTCTTCCTTGGGGCTGCTATTATGTACATCTAGGAGTAATAGGATGAAATTTAAAGGACAATACAAGATGAATATCAAGATGATCTTTTTTAAAAATGAGGTTCATTTGGCTGTGGAAGACTCCCAAGGAAAATGATAGAAGTTGAATAGCTTGGGACAAATAACTAGATAGAACAAAACACTAGGAACAATTCGGCATTGCAAGAGAATGGATTAGATGACCTAAAAGATCTTTTATGTCCTTTACATCTTTGATTTTCCTGCAGAAATAAAATGACACATAAGAAAATATGGACCAGTCAGGTCATTATATAAGTGTACAGAAGGTCTACTTCAACGTGGAAAAATATATTTCTTATTTAACCACTTGTGTACATATTAAAGATGAATGAAGTAGTTTGGAAGCAGGAGTGCCACCTCACCCCAAACCTTCACTTATCCATAATCTGTGGGAGATGGGGGAGAGTCCTATATGTTCCTGAACACTCATATTTTACCTTGTGGCTGATTTTATTCAGAGATGGGGTGGAGTGAAAATTAATCCTCTGTCATTAGTGTCTTCTCTTCAGGGAATGACTAGGTAGCCTATATACTCCTCTGGCTTCTGGTGTCTTCAATGAGAACTGACCAGGCAGCCCATCCCCTGGTGTGGTACCATTTGATACAACAACTAGTCTTACTTCCCCCATCCCAAGAAAATAGGGAAAGGTCTACTTAGAGAGAGTTTGGATCTATTGGAAAAGGGGTAGTATTGGGGCTGGAAAGACATGTGGCCAGTGTTTCTAAATGTGTTTTTCATGACACATCAGTAGCTTGTTAAATATACTTCTATATTTTGCAGAGAGAAGACAATAAAACTCTCTTACTTTTGGCCTGAGTCAGGTTTTTCTCTCCTCCTCCTGTCCCCACACCTCCTAAGTCTTCTCTCTCAGATTTGTTCTTCAAATATTAGATTAATCCAGGTCACTTTCATACCCCTCAAATCCTCAGGTCCTGGGTCAGCTTCCTGCTATGTATCACCAGCAGGCAATGTATGCACATCACTAACAATGTATGGCAAGAACCATGCTGATGGGTGCCTGGCCATGCAGTTGCACATCTCACAGGTAATATTGGGACCAGTTCACAGGGCCTTAAAATAAATCTTACCTAACTGATCCCCTTTATAGCATTCTCTCGCTCTTTCTCTGATCTTCATGCCCTGTTTCCATGCTGCCCTTAATGCTTGGACTTCCTCTCTTCCCTCATTCAAATTCCTCCTCAAAACACTCTTCTCATGTGAGATTTATACTGCTGTTCTGTAAATTGTGTGTTTCTGTACACATATACTGTTTGTCTGCTTAGACGGTAAGACCCTTGGGTCAAGGACTATTACATCCCTGAAATTTTGGATAAGACAGCACATTGTCAATAAATAATAATGCTTGACTGACTCATGCTTCTGCTGCAACAGGGTGCTGCTACTGGAATGGCTGTGCTTCTGGCAGCAGCAGTCCTAGGTTGGAAGGGATCAAAAGGGAAAATGCACTGTATGCAAGTTAAGCTCTTTGCTGCTGTTGCCTACTGCAGCTTTGTGTGGTGATGGAACATGGCAATTTCTTTAATTCTGGGACTTCTAGGGCAATAGCCCAGCTGTATAAGGCAGTGCTGAAGCAATTAAAGTTCTGATCCTCAATCCCTAAATACTTAGGCTATAGAACCAGTGATTTTCAACCTATTTACCATTGTGCATTGCGTATGCAGCTCTCTATGTGTTATGTGGACCGCATCCACACAATATATATACTACATGTATGGGCCTGAGTATGTCACATGGGCCACAGCTGTGTGCTGATTGGGTCTCAAATGGCCCGCGGGCTGTGGTTTGAGAACCACTGGACTATGCCAGTCATCATGGATCTCAGATCTCATCATGACTGCTATTGCGGTTGTGGGCCTTACTATGACTGTGCATGCAACCATCTCTCTTATCATGTCTGGCCAGCCCAAAAATGCATCAGCTGTGAGAGAAAGAAGCAGAAGAAAGCCAAATAGCAGCTGTGTGTCTGGAGTAGCCTTACACTGACCCCTTCCAAAATATCTTAGTAGAATATATGTGTGATTTAGATCAATGGTCTATCTTTTATGGAGAATAATCTTTCTAATCATTTTTCTCAGCAGTTTTTTTAAAGATACACAGATAACTTTGCAACCAAACAGTCTTTATACCAGTGGCAGTAATGCATTGGTATTTGTATCAGATCTGAAGTTTCTAATTTATAATTGCAGGCCGTTTTATTAGGAATAAGGATGACATGATGAAAAGCAATTTATAGAACAGGGAACTGAAGAAGCTAATGATCTCACACTGCTTTCTTATGGCAGTAGTACATCAGCACTGTATCAAAGTTGTATAGTTATGTTAATAATTGTATATGATTAATGAATTATTAATTTAATAAAAACATAACACAATAATAATAACTTAATTAAAAAGAACCTCGCAAAAATACTGTGAAATGGTTCTTTTACCAGATGCTTCTTCCATTTGATTTTACTTTATTTTTTATAGGAATACAAACCTTTTCTGGAAGCCACAGGAAGCAGTACACTAGAGACAAGTATAATGCAACTGCTTCTGCTTCCCTTATAGAGCGAATGCCCCAGAAGGAATTCAGTGCTGATGCTGGTGGCTCTTTGAAAGAGAGAGATCCAACCAAAGGCACTTCAAAGTCGAAAGAGATTCGAGCACAAAGCTTTCTGAAACCAAAAATCTCTGTGTCTGATTGTACATGTGATATAAAAGCTTTATCAAAAACTGCACTGGAAAAAAATGATGTCCACAGGAAAAATCAGTTCCCAAAAGGTAAGCTGCAAATTCTGCTTTGGCTCTTCGGAATGCAGTTCCAATGTTAAAATGAGGTCAGACTTAAAGGTACAAGTGAAATATTACAAAACCTATCCATATTTGTCTAGTTTTCAATGCTGTATAAAAGTTATTTGGTGACTGGTCACTCTACATCATTGATTTGTATAAACTCTATACATTGCCAAGGTCCACAGAGACCACAAAGGAAAAGAAAAAGCCAGTGCCTTTATAAATAGATCACACACAAAAAACTACCTTAAATTGTTAAGATTGTAGAGTCAAGCACTGAAAAGTTAGGAAATGCTGAATTCAGGTTGCCCTTGCAATCTTGATTTGGCCCCTTTGTTTTAATTACATATCACATACTATCTTTTCCACAGGACCCCGGCCTCGTTCAGCGTGCAGTATCAGCATGGAACACTGCATAGAAAATTTCAACCCAATTAGTTGAAGTCTGGCAAAGTTATAAGCAACTGAAAACAGGGTCTTATAATGGGAAGTGTTGAGCAACCTTAACGACGTGCAACACTACCTGCCACGCCTAAAATACTGCCATCTTAGAGTATATATCTATGTACTTGCTATTTTTCAAAATGTAAATACATTCTTTTTATGTCATTACATTAAAATACATTTTTCTTAGAGTTCAGTTCCCACACAAAGGTTTTACCTTCCATACACATTCATATAACTGAGATGACCCCAAGGGGCCAAAATCACCCTTGGTGTACCTCCACTGAGGACAATGGAGAGACACAGAGATAAATTTGGCTCTAATATCTATTGGTTTCTAAGGAATTACTCCAGAGATGATTTGGCCCAAGGCACTATGAAGAAATGTACTGATTTTGCTATGATAGAAGCAATTCAGCCTATTTTTCCTGAAGACAAGAGAAAAAAACTATTATGACTGAATGAAAACCATAGTATATAACACCTGTTTAAATGACAAAGGACACAATTTTCAAATATCGATGCCTAAAGTTAGGCACCTAAATCCATTTTAATTCACTAACTAAAAGTGACTTGATTTTGCAGATGTGTTGAACATTCACAAATCTCACTGAAATCTATTGAAGCAATAGGCAATTAGCACCTTTGAAAATAAAACCATTTTATTTAGGATCTTAACTTCAGGTACACCAGTTTCAAAATTTTGCACAAAAGAAATAAAGCAAGCTACTAATGTGGGAGGGGAACTGCATCTGAAGATTTTTTCAAGACAGCTGTGCCAAATAATTTAGATAATTTAGATTTTTTTAAAAAGTACAGCATAATGTTTACAGTATGTCACAAGAGAAAATATTTCAGTTTACTGCAACCAATCAATTGAAGCAAAGAGCAATGGGCTTTATTCCCAGATATTAAATCCCAGAAATCATACTATTTGGCAAGAGAGATGTGGTTAGTGTCGCTGTTTTAGAGCTGTACATATTGGGATTGTTTACTAGTTAATTCGTTATTCTGGATTAATTCTGCATTTTAAATTAGAGGCTTGTCAACTATTTTGCAAAGGTGTCTTATGCATTTTGGACACAGGTTTTTTGTTGGGTCTATGTTATGAAGGAAATAGTGATCATAAAAGAGCAATAGAGCATGATCAAAAATGAGGAAAATATTTTTAAAAGTCTGATTACATGATCTATTGGATTGAGTACATTTATAATGAATTGCTGTAATGTGTTTTACCTTTTATTTATTAGCATTTCATATAATCAAACCAAAATAGGCCTAATGAATGCCCAGGAACAATATAAATAAGGAAAAACTAATATATTAGAAATTAAAAAGCAATGCCAATTCTTGTTAAAAGCTCATTTTGGTCTAAGAGAAGTGATATGTGATGAAGTTCCACAGTAGTTTATTATTTTCCATTACTGGTGCAATAATTTTAATGGTTTCAAAATCTGTGAGTTGCAGTGCAATAATATTGCTTTATATAAAGTCAATGTATTATGGCGGTATCTTGCTTTTCAGGAAGCAAACATCAAACAGAGCTGAATATCAAAATGGCATATTTGCACTTAATTGTGAAGACTTTGCTTAATGTGAAAGATACTTCACCGTCACAGGGCAGTGACTAGCACCTATGATTAGGTCTGATCTATTCTGCTTAATGAGGCCTATTATTAACACCTTGGCATTCTTATTTCAGAAATTGCCCTCCATGTCTAATGATGTGCAGACCCCAATCAAAAATTAACCAGGCACCCTTAATGAACTTTTAAATCTCTCTAAGGTGATTATAAATTCTGTGGTTCAGTTGACAAAATAAAGGATTGTAAGAAGAGTGACCAACAAGAGACGGCCAGCAGGGTAACAACGTCTGCAGCTCACTCACCAGATGTTACTCATGAGAAACAAGAAGCATTCACACAGTCAGAAATCTACTCTGAGCCTGAGAAAATTCCATCCAGCCTACTGACTCTACGGGTAAAATATCAAATGCTTTCTCTGCTGTTAATTATGGGACTGCTTTTTCATGAATGCTGGTTCCTTCCTGGGAACTAACCAAGGACAGAAGTTCATATTTTGTTTTGTGTTCTTTTTTTTTTTTAAGCATTTGTCACTTGCATCTGCTGTTGAATTATTCACAGGACCATCTTATCTGACTGCAAAAGATATGCAGTGCAACTGGTTGTAACTAGAACAAATGCCATTTCCACAGTTTCAGAAGCCAATGGAATGATGACAAGAGTTGGGAACTTAGCGTGCATAAAGACACAGGTTCCATATGCTCTAGAACTGAACACATTACTTCTCAACTCTTCATGAGCCTGGGGATAATTTACACATATCTTAAACACAACTCTTAGCAGTAGTTACTAGTATATGCTGGCTATAATGTAAATTCTTATTAGTATTCAGGAAGATGCAGTGCGGGGGTAGAGGCAGCAGCCATGGTAGGAAGAGTTGCAGGGAGTGAACTCCCATCAGGCCCTGAAAACAGAGGGATTTGCTGCTGTCTCATCTGTTGCAGTAAGATATACCATCCCCTCCCTCATCATAACTCACTCTCATTGGTTGAGTAGCAATGCTTAGGCCATGGTGCTTCCCAAACAAGTCAGTGACTGCACTTTATTTTCTTCATGTATCATCTGTGGATGAGTTTTCAAGAATATTTAAATATAAGGAAAGTTTGGGAGCTGCTGGTGACAAGCTGTTTTTGAGATGGTGTTTCTTGAGAAACATTGGACAAAAAGTCAGAATCTTCAGTCAGGATAATTGTATAAAAATCTGAAACTCAAAAACTGTTTAATAAATTTTCTTCAGACTTGGCTGGAATATTCCCCTTTGCCTTTAGAGTAAATCTGGCAATGTTCAAGCCAAGTTTTCCAAGCTAAAGTTAGAGAGGAGCAGAAGCAGGGCTGGAATCTAATTGTTACCTTAACTGTTGAGATGCATTGGCTTCTCCATGATAATCCTTTACTAAACTTGATTTGATGGGTGACCCAATGTTTTGTGGTTTTTATTCTAAAATAAAGTGGTTTTACTGTTTCATTTAGGAGGCTCTGAAAGTCCACAAACCTCAGTTTATTTCTCGTTCACAAGAACGGTTGAAAAAACTTGAACACAGGGTACAACTGAGGAAAACCCAGCAGAGTGACTCTCCAGAAAAGCAAGAAGGAACTCTTCTTCCTCACAAACTTTCCTCAGCATCCATTTCTAACAAAAAGAAGCAATATACTGTTCCTCACCCTCTCAGTGGTAAGATTAATTGTGATTGTTGCATCAACACCAGGTTTCAGGCATGCTGACGAGGGGGAGGTGGGTGGCAAAGGGGTCAATTGCCCAGGGGCCTGGCAATTTAAAAGGGCCTAGGCAGATGGGATAGATCATTGAGCGGTGGGTGAAACTTCTCCTCTGGAAGGCTAGCTCCCCAACCTGTCTCTTCCCCCCATGGCCCCAATCACACTCTATCCCAGGAGGCTCCCCCACTTGTCACCACGTCTCTCCTTCCCCTCTCCCCGCTTACCCCCTCGCCATCATTCACCACCTTGAGGGAAGGGGGGGTATGGAAGAGAGGAGAGATGGGGCAGGGCTGAGCGGAGGGGGGAGGGATGCAGTGGCTAATGGGGAAGGGGGAGGGACTTGGGCAGAGTGGGGGATGGGGCCATGGGCAGAAAAGGCAGGATGGGGAGCTAACCTCCCCAAGGGGAAGTTTCACCTGCCGCCCATGGTCGTAAACCTCAGCTATCCCTTTCTAGGGGGGCCATTGACTGTTCTGTCCTAGGCCCAGACTTGCTGTTGGCTGGCCTGCCAGGTTTATAACTGGATTTGAAATCTTGGCATGAATGCAGGATTTCTTTATTAACTTTGGTGAGAATCAGATCTACTGTTGTTGTTACACAATTGTCAACATGCCAACATGTATGCTAATGTTCTAAACAGAAGCTCTGCTGTGAAGCAGAGAGAGAGAGAACAGTTTTAGGGACAGTGACCCAGATTCTCAAAGTTATTTACGTACCTAACTCCTATTGGAATTGCCTGTGGCCTTATCAAAACCATAGAAATTAACTAGTTATGAGGTTATATTGATACAATATAGTGCTACCCAGATGCTACAGAGATGAGCACATGAGAAACAGACTGATAGATCAATACACCTTAAAACTGGCCACTTTCCTAAAAATAAACCTGGATATACAATAGTAGTGAAGAGGTGGTTTGCCCTAGTCACCAACATATTGAATTGTTTTGGTGTGTGCAGTAGCTGTAGGCCTGAATGATCTTCTCATTGCTCAGATCATAGAGGTGTCCAGGGTAAATGACACCAAAATACATTATTTTTACTTTTGGACTTTCTTGGCCTCATCATCCATGTTTTTCTTTATTAATACCATTCACAAAAGAAAAGTTGTGCTTAATTTTCAGATTTATTTGCTCGTCTAGCATTCCTCTTTAAATTTTATTTCTAAGTTCAGTTAAATCTGCAGACGTCTGAAACCACAGTTTTGTACTAAAAACAAACAAACAACTGAATGCCTCATTAAACAAGTCCACAATAAGAAACTTGTCTTCAGCTACTCTGCTGACAAAGCATTAAAAAGCAAAAATGCATTTGTTTTTCTTACATGCTAAATTAGCTAGTAGACCACGTGCTTGAATGATCTGTTACTGTAGTATTCATGCCACTGTGCTGAAAGGGATTCTGTTTTCTTTTAAAGTTAAAAGGACCAGCAGAGATTCAGATATGTAACCTCCAGTCCTCTGCTCCCCAGCTATTAAATACCAAACTCATTCCAGGAATGAAATGCTTGATAATCAACTGGTGACGGGGAGGAAGTTAGACATTTCCTACCAATTGCTAATGAATGAGAGGCCTCAGAAGAGATGACAAGTTCTGATTCTCCAGAAAGAAGCAAAATGCTGCATTGAGAATTAGTAGGAGATAGATTTAATCAAAGTTTAATTCAAGTTTGACAGAGTAGTGGGGAGATGAACATCCCAAAAGATAGTTGCAAGGTGCTCACTCCTTCAGTTCCAGATTCACAGAAGCCTAAGGGGGACTTGACTTTCATCTGAACACAGCTGCCACTGAAGTTTTCACCTTGAAGACCAAGCAGAAATTAGTAGATTTCTGTGACTCAGCTTCCTCTCTTCTCCCTCCACTGTCTCTTGGAAGATTGAGTATTGAACTGTTCTCAGACTCCTGATGCCTTAATAGCACACAGATAAAGCTTTAAAACAAAATCTAGGATGTTCTATAGTTTGAAAGGTTACATCTGTTCTATCCTCAACTCCAAGAAGTGACACTGTTAGTGCTAATGCATTTTGGATCATTTATTTGGGGAATCCTAATTCCTGGTGCTAACCAGTGCTATTTGTTCTATAGTATAATACCGTCTACTCTACCTTGGCTGTAGAACTGGTATATAAATTAATGCTTTAGAGTTCAATAGGTGTAAAAAACAAAAACCAAAGAATACTTTAAAAAAGGCTGAATAGAGTTCATTTCCCCATCCAATTTATCAGGTTCATTTATTTACGTGTTGTAAAATCCTGACTCTATTGAAGTCCATATGAGAAGATATGAATAAGACTAGGACTTTTCAGCTTGGAAAAGGGATGACTAAGGGGGGATTTGATAGAGGTCTAAAAAATCATGACTGGTATCGAGAAAGTAAATAAGGAAGTGATATTTACTCTTTCTCATAACCCAAAAACTAGGGGTCATCAAATGAAATTAATAGGCAGCAGGTTTTAAACAAACAAAAAGGAAGTATTTCTTCCCACAACACACAGTCAACCTGTGGAACTCCTTGCCAGAGAATGTTGTGAAGGCCAAGACTATAACGGGGTTCAAAAAAGAACTAGATAAGTTCATGGAGGGTAGGTCCATCAATGGCTGTTAGCCAGGATAGGCAGGGCTTGCTGTTTGCCAGAGGCTAGGAATAGCCGACAGGATGGATCACTTGATGATTACCTGTTCTATTCATTCCCTCTGAAGTATCTTGCAGTGGGCACTGTCAGAAGACAGGATACTGGGCTAGATAGATCATAGGTCTGACCCAGTATGGCCATTCTGATGTAAGATAAATGTGTCTAAAGACGAACTTTTGTTCCCATAACTCAGCTGCCTCAACTTGTTCCTCAAAGAAAGTCAAATAGAATTTTCTGTTTGTGATATCTCACATTCTTATAATGACAGAAACTGTCGTATATCTATTATAGTAAATTATCTTATGGATAAATAGTAAATTTTAGATGTCAGACTAAGCATAAATATATGGGCTACAGTTAAGAAATGGTTTACTAAATTGGTAATGACCAAGTAAAGCTTTTTAAAAACAATTTTATTTACTTATTCAATTAAACATAACCACAACAAAAAAGAGAAAAACAAGGTTACTTACCAGTAACTGTTGTTCTTCGAGATGTGTTGCTCATATCCATTCCAACGTAGGTGTGTGCGCGCCCCGTGCACAGATTCCCGGAACTTTTTCCCTAGCGAGCCCTGCATGGCCAGCTCAGGCGCCCCCTGGAGTGCCGCGCTCATATCGCGGTATAAAGGGCGCTGCTGGCACCGCGGGTCCCCAGTCCCTTCTTTCTGCCAACTCCGACAGTGGGGACGGGGGTGGGTTTGGAATGGATATGAGCAACACATCTCGAAGAACAACAGTTACTGGTAAGTAACCTTGTTTTCTATCTTCGAGTGATTGCTCATATGCATTCCAATGTAGGTGATTGCATAGCCGTACCTTGGAGGAGGGTAGGAGTTATCGGTGACCTGCTCTTGACAGCACGGCTCTGCCGAACCCTGCGTCCTCCCTTGCTTGTTCCACGATGGCGTAATGCGACGTGAACGTATGGACAGACGACCAGGTCGCTGCCCTGCAGATGTCCTGCAGGGGAACCCGCTCCAAAAAGGCTGCGGAAGAGGCCTGGGCCCTAGTGGAGTGTGCTCTTACCGCACCTGGGAGGGGTACCCCTGCCTGCTCATAGCATGCCTTAATGCAGGCAGTAATCCACTTGGAGATACGCTGGGTGGAGACAGGTGAGCCCTTCATCCTGTCCGCCACCGCTACGAAGAGCTGTGTCGACTTCCGGAAAGGCTTGGTCCTCTCCAGATAGAAGGCCAAGGCTCGCCTGACATCCAGCGAATGTCCTCTCCTTTCCTCCTCCGACCCATGGGGTTTTGGAAAGAACACAGGAAGGAAAATGTCCTGGTTACAGTGGAACTGAGACACCACCTTAGGCATAAAAGCCGGGTTAGGCCTCAGCCGGACCTTATCCTTATAAAAAACCGTGTAAGGGGGCTCCGATGTTAACGCCCTCAGTTCGGAGACCCTTCTAGCCGAGGTGATAGCCACCAGGAAGGCTACCTTCCATGATAAAAGGAGAAGGGAGCATGTAGCTAAGGGCTCGAAGGGGTGGCCCAACAGCCCGTTGAGGACCAAGTTAAGGTCCCAGGGTGGCACCGGGTCCCGCACCTGAGGGAAAGTCCTCTCCACCCCCTTGAGGAACCTTACTGACATGGGGTGAGAGAATAGGGAGCGGCCCTCCATGGGTTGGTGGAAGGCCGAGATGGCCGCTAGGTGTACCTTGAGGGAGGCCAAAGCCAGGCCCTGCAGTTTAAGCTGCAGCAAGTACTCCAAGATAGCCTGTATAGGGGATAGGCTTGGGTGCAGCCCTCTCTCTTCCGCCCACCCCGAGAACCTCCGCCACTTAGCTTTATATGTGAGTTGCGTGGACGGCTTCCTGCTGCCCAGGAGGACCTGTTGAACCTGCATGGAACAGGCTCTCTCTCCCTCCGTCAGCCACAAAGTCTCCAGGCAGTGAGGTGGAGGGAGTCCAGGTCGGGGTGCAACAATCTCCCATGGTCCTGGGAGATCAGGTCGCACCGTCTGGGTAGCGGAATCGGTTCGGTGGTGGAAATAATTGTGGCGAGGGAGACCATACGAAACTTAACCCGCCTAATATACCTATTTAGGTGACGTAGGTCCAAAATGGGCCTAAGGCCTCCCTTCGCCTTGGGGATTAAGAAACTGTAAGAAAAAACTAGGGAATGAGCTACTTGCACGCAGCAAGAGGCGATAGTTCCAGCAACCGTCACAGGCGGAAAGAAGGAACTGGGGACCCGCGGTGCCAGCAGCGCCCTTTATACCGTGATATGAGCGCGGCACTCCAGGGGGCGCCTGAGCTGGCCATGCGGGGCTTGCTAGGGAAAAAGTTCCGGGAATCTGTGCACGGGGCGCGCACACACCTACATTGGAATGCATATGAGCAATCACTCGAAGATAGAATTAGGAAGTATACTGATATACTGAGCATATGTAATTTGTAGAGTCCTGACCATTGGTATTTTGAACTTTCTACTGATCGTGGCTATTCTACAGAGCCTGCTGTCATTAATGGTATTAGCAGTGCAAGCAGAGGCTGATCTAGCAATAGGCAAACTCTGTAGTTTCCTAGGGGCATCAGATTTTTGGGAGAAGCAGCACAGCAGACTGGTCTATGGGAAGGAGTGGATTGGGGTGGGGTGAATTGCAGAGCACTCTAACTGGCCTGTGTGGACCTGGCTGGCGCTAACTAAAAGGTATCTACTGTCTGCTGATATAGTCCACGGGATTAAATCAATGCAGATCAGATACCTTTTAGTTCACTGAAGCAGGGCCCAGACAGGCCACAGTAGAGTGCTCTGCAATTCGCATCCCCATAGACTGGTGTGCAGTGCTGCTTCTCTCAGAAATCTGCATCCCCTAGGCAGCTGCCTTATTAGGAAATAGCAACTTAGTTTGCCTGTAACTAGAGGGGCCTCTGGATGAGAATATGATGTGGCTCCAGTACAGGGGCTGGAGAATCAGAGCACAAAGTGCCCATTGTAGCCCTGTGTCTCTTCCTGCCCACCTTATCTTCTGCCCCTACCCCTTTTTGATCCTGGACACAAAGATGAATACTGGTCTGCACTCAAATACTGAACAAAGCAGGCAGTTCTCTGGAGCTGTAAGTTACCATCCATCTGGGAATGGGGAGAAAGGGAGATTCTGAGGTGCTTTATTCAAATGGAGACTGGACCTTTAAATGGGCTGAGATAACAAAACATGCCCTCCTCTGCAGCTGGGGTGATCTGGAGCAGAGAGGAATCCTGCAGCAATCCAGCTCTGGGGTATGAGGACCTCAGAGGGGACCCCGCTCTTGCTCCTATTGGCAGAAGGGACGATGGCTGCTGACTAACCCCCTGGGTTCAGTTTAGGCTTGACAGGTTGCTATCTGTTTGTAAAGCACCCAGCTTCTCATGCCACTGGCTAGGAGGGACAGCAGGTCCTGGGGAAGGGAAGTAACTGGGAGCAGGGTTCCCACCAGTGGCTACAGATGCACAAGCCTAGATCCTGGGGTGATACCTGGTACTCAGGAGAGATTCATTACATGGAGAGTAGTGGGCAGGGTGTCTGAGAAAGAGAGTGCATAAGTATGCAAGTTTGTGTGTGCACAGGGCCAGGGGCGCGCGCGCGCGCGCGTGTGTGTGTGTGTGTAAAAAGTAAATTGAAATTGCAGCACCAAATCCATCCAAAGACAAATGCCCTGGAAGGAAGCTGTTCTCCAGGTGGGCTCTGCCCAAGTTGGGGCTGGGTCTTGTTCACTCCATGCTGCCAGAGCCCCACAGATAAATACTATATTTAAAAATAAAGATTTTAATTCCTGTGGCTGAGCGCTGAATGCTGCATGAGATAGGGCCTACCAGCTAGGCTGGGGATCCCCTCCTCGCGCATCCCAGCTCCCCTTCCAGCTCCCCTACCTGCCCCTTTTGCTCTGCGGCTTCCCTATATTTCCCTTCCTTCCCCTGCCTCTCTCCTGTCACCTCTACCCCCTCGCTCCACATCCTGTGTCCACCACTTGCTCTCCCATTCATCCAGGTGGCTGGTGCTGCCAGCTCCCCAACAGGGAAAGGCCCCATGCGGCACCTCATACCCCCCTGGAATCAAACATGCTGCAAACCAGGCCCGTATTCCCAGTGCACAGAGCCCAGGCTGCCAGAGGGGCCACTGTGGAACAAGCTGAAAGTTAAGGTCATCAGATCCTGTGAGTCTGTGCATGGCCACCAGTGTGCTGAGTGCTGGTCTATCCCTGCCCTCAGCCCCAGGCTGAGCTAGTGACCAGCTGAGCTGACTGGAATGGGTAGCTGAGGCATGCAAGGCATCTCCAGGACCCTGCCCCAGTATAGGGTGTATATACAGCAGCCATAGACAAAGGGCAGAGCAAAATTCCCAGGGACCTAGCAGCCTATCTGGGAGGTAAAGACCTAGGGCTAAAGGCAGGTGGTTAAAGAGTTGTGCAGGGCAGTATGTCTCAGTACTGAATCCCGACCCCTCTGAAGTCAGCGCCTAACCCACAAGAGGGCAGGAGTGTGATCTCTGCTGGTGAATTGCTCCTCAGAACAGGTAGCAAGAGGGTCAGCCTGGCTTGGAGTCTTCAGCTCTACAGTCATTTGGCGGAGCCCCTGAATTCTGGTCTCTCCGTCCCCCACTCAGTCCTAGGTCCAGCCCTGGGCAAAGCTAAGAGCGGAAACGGCTTCCTCTTTGGTCCACGCTTCTGTGCAGAGAGCAGTTGTTCTAAATGGGAGCATCCTGCAACGCGCATCCCTGCTGATAAATTATATAACAACTGGACTTGGAATTAAGTGCACTTGTGCTGAAGGGCTAAGCAGCTGTACGCTGCAGAGCAGGGGAGAGGAAGGAGGAGCCTCTCGGAGAGGCCGCATTGGTAACGAATGGCTGGGAAGTGCAGGCAGCATTGGTAACAACTGGCCCCAGATTCCAGCAGGCTCTCGGGGGTCCATTCCACACCTCTACCCCATGGCAGCATTGCAATAAGATTTGATAGTCTGCAGTGGGCAGGGAGCTGCAGGGCTGAGGTGGGCGGGCAGTATGGGAGGGGAGCAGCACGCTGAAGTTTTGCCTAGAGCAACAGAGTGACCTTTGAGTGCAGGATCCTTGTTTAGAAGATTGTGGAAGAGTTATAGTCCTACTTTAGTACTGTATAATCTAGTAGATATATTTGAAGGTTTAAAGTTTAGCTTTTAAAACAATTTGAGACTTTTTAAGGATATTTAGTGCAATGTTAAAATGGAATAGAAATGGATCTGCAGGCTGCTTTTTGGGATTTGGACCAATTCCCATTAATTTTAATGGGAAATGGCATCTGTATCCCCTAGGTAGCTCCAGAAATCTCAGCTGTCATCTCCAACACAGTACTTGAATGCTGCTAGTACAGTGTGCCCAAATGATGTCAGTTTTCAAGAGAATGCCTGGAAATCAGTCAGCTCAGAAAAGGTGACATCATATGACTAATTAATACATAAAGCTGGTCCTGCCTGGCCTGCTTTAGGTGCTTGTGAGTCTCAGGCCAACCCAAAATACAAGCTGCTCAGATAACAGTACGTTCTCTTAGTTACCTGTAAAGCATCATGCAGAAATCTGATCCTACATAAAGAATAATACACTCTCTTGCAATGGGAATACATCATTGCGAACTTAGGACTTGGCAGGAAAGTAAGGGAAGAAAATTTTTCCAACTGTAAGTGTGCTTGTTTCAGACTGTAACTCACTTTAAATTGTAAGCTTATTGGAACAAGGACTGTCATTTGTTATGTGTTTGTACGGCACCTACCAGAAAAGGAACCTGACCTGGATAAGGCCTCTATGCACTACTGCAATATAATGGTTAAATAACAGTTTGGGGCTTTTTATTATTATTACTTATGGGCCATATTTTCAAAAGCGATTTGCCCCCAAAGTGCTGAGCTCCTTGAAAGTCTGATTCTAGGGGGGAAATTTTAAATGGATTACATGCCCAATGGTCATTAAAAGTCAATGGGTATTCTGCACCTAACTCAGATTTTGACTTCAAAACTTCCCTCCTCTAATCCTATATATTCTGTTAAAAAGCTGGAACCTTAAAGTGTTATTTTGTATGTCTGCTTTTCTTTCTTTCTTTCTTTTCTTTTAAAGAAATGCGCTGAATTTCCTTTTTAGTGCACAAGTCCTCCTTTGTGTTGCTGCTCTGTTCTTTTACATTAGCATTGGCTGCTCCATTGGGATAACAAAAGCAGTAGCCTTGTAATCTCCTTTCCATTCTCCCTGCTGATCTAAAAGAAAGACTACGATCTTTAAACAGCTTCTTCCCATTTCAGTGGAAGTGAGGATGAATATCCTGCTACAAAAATTCGAAATCTTGGTAGCCCTGAACTGAGAAGCAGGTCAAATTAGTATAAATGCAAGTGTTCATTTCCTTGAAATCCACAGGGCACTTAGCAAGGGCAATGCCATCACTAGGCACTAAGAACTATTGGAATAAAGAAAAGAACATGGCAAGGGTTAAACTGCTAATTCCTAATCTCTACACTAGCATCTTCCGGGGGGCATTTTCACAACAGCGGAGGGAAAACTGCAGTGACTCTGCCAAATCCGGCTTGTCTGCACGTTTCTTGATCTCTGGGGAGCAGTATGTTCTGTCAAAACAATAGACATAAAAACAGCATTAGAAAAACAGAGAACTCTAGAGAGTAGAATGATGAGGTGGAAACCAGGTTAAAGCACATACTGTATTTTTTTTTAATAGGGCCCATAGGCTTCAGAGTATGGTCTTTTGATTGCCTCTTTAGCCTAAGAATGATGATTTACACTCTTTCCCCCTTTCCTGGGGTCTTTGTAACCACGTCATACACACAGCTCCTTTTCAGCATATCATCAAAGGTAATTCATGCATTTGCCAGCAACAGTTTTTGTAAGGGCAACTTGACTAGCAGGCATGACTTCCACTGGCCTGGACATGAGACCTGGGGATGGGTTCTGAAAATCTCTGGTTCGGCAGCACAGCATACTTATTATACTTCTGGGCTACTCAGAGTGAGTAAACTCAGGGGTTGTACCCTATGACTGGAGAATTTGTAGAATTCATAGTTCCTATTTTTAAGGAAGGGAAAAACTACAGGCTTGTTAGTTTGATCTCAATTGTATATAAGGTCTTGGAACAAATTTTGAAAGAGAAAGTAGTTAAGGACATAGAGGTAAATGGTAATTGGGATAAAATACAGCATGGTTTTATAAAAGTAAAACATGCCAGACCAGCCTGATCTCCTTCTTTGAGAAGATAACTGATTTTTTAGACAAAGGAAATGCAGAAGATTTAATCTACCTGGATTTCAGTAAGGCCAGGTCTATGCTTACCTGGAAGTTCGGTGGCAGTCGATGGGAGTTACGCAAGCTACACAGAGTAGCTTGCACAACTCCCATGGCATCTTCACTGCGCTGCACCGACGGAAAATGCGTTCCCATCAACACAGCATTACGCCACTGGAGGGGGTGGTTTTATTGTGTCGACTTCCAGATTGATTGAGTGGGTCTTCACTGACCACTCAATCGATCCAGATAGATCGATCTGAGGGTGGTGAATTTGCCGCCGTCAGTGAATACATACCCTAAGACATTTGATATAGCTCCACATGGGAAATTATTAGTTAAATTGGGGAAGATGAAGATTAATACGAGAATTCAAAGGTTGATAAGGAACGGGTTAAAGGGGACACTACAATGGTTCATATGAAAGGTGAGCTGTCAGGATGAAGGAAGGTTACGAGTGGAGTTCCTCAGGGATCTTTCTTGGGACCAAACATTTTTATTATTGACCTTGGCACAAAAATGGGGAATGTGCTAATAAAATTTGAATATGACACAAAGTTGGGAGGTATTGCCAGTATGGAGGAGGACTGGAATATCATACAAGACAATTTGGATGACCTTAAAAACTGGAGAAATAGAAATGGGATGAAATTTAATAGTGCAAAGTTCAAGGTCATGTATTTAGGGACTAACAACAGGAATTTTGTTATAAACTGAGGATGCATCAGTTGGAAGAGACAGAGGAGGAGAAAGACGTGGGTGTATTGGTTGATCACAGGAGGATTATGAGTTGTCAATGTGATGCGGATATGAAAAAGACTAATGCAGCAGATGGGGTATTTCCAGTAGGGAAAAGGAAGTGTTAGTATCATTATACAAGGCACTGGTGGGACCTCATCTGGAATACTTTATGCAGTTCTGGTCTCCCATGTTTAAGAAAGATGTATTCAAACTGGAACAGATGCAGAAAAGTGCCGCTGGAATGATCTCAGGAATGGCAAACCTGCCTTATGAGAGGAGATTCAAAGAGCTTGGCTTGTTTAGCCTAATCAAAAGGAAGCTTAGGGAAGATATGATTGCTCTCAATAAATACATGAGAGGGATAAATACCAGGAGGGAGAGGAGTTATTTAAGTTAGGTACCAATGTAGACACAAGAACAAATAGCTATAAACTGGCCATCAAGTTTAGGCTTGAAATTGGATGATGATTTCTAACCATCAGAGTAGTGAAGTTCTGGAACAGCCTTCCAAGGGGAGCAGTAGGGGAAGAAAACCTAACTGGCTTCAAGACTGAGCTTGATAAGTTTATGGAGGGGATATTATGATGTATCTGGCTAGTGGGTCTTGCTGTCATGCTCAGGGTCTAATTGATCACCATATTTGGGGTCAGGAAAGAATTTCCCCCGAGGTCAGATTGGCAGAGATTCTGGAGGTTTTTTGCCTTCCTATGCAACAAGGGGCATGGGTCATTTGCAGGTTTAAACTAGTGTAAATGGTGGATTCTCTGTAACTTGCAGTCTTTAAATCATGATTTGAGGACTTCAGTAACTCAGCCAGAGGTGAGGAGTCTATTACAGGAGTGGGTGGGTGAGGTTCTGTGGCCTGCCTTGTGCAAGAGTTCAGACTAGATGATCATGATGGTCCCTTCTGGCCTTAAAGTTTGTGAATCTCTTTAATCTGTCCATTGCAAATCCCAGCAGTCACTACTTCATCCATCTCTTTTTCTCCTCCCAATTCATATCTAGCTTCTAGTAATTTGACAGATGATTTTATTAGAAAGGTTTTAAAAACTGTGATTGAGATGCTGTTGTACTCTTGGATTGAACAAATTTGTATGCTGTTACACTGAATTGCTTCTAGATGAGCATACGCTACACCTATTTCATCATGAAGAACGCATATGTTTTATTTTAATGTTACTGTGAAAAAGAAACATTGGCATTTAGAGACCTCTCCTGAACATCACTTTAACGGAATGAAGTGTGTTATTGAGAATATAGGATTATTAGATCACACATAACCTACAAACCATTTTGCCAGTGTTGTTATAACTTTACTGTTTTTTGTAAAGGAGAAAGATAATTGGTATCCAGTATCATTTCCATATAAATACCAACATCTGTGCAGCTTTCCTTTCCCTTGTTTTCAAAAACAAGTTGTTTACCATTTGTAATTGTAATTCATCAACAGGATTTCACAAAATGCCCAAAGTAATTTTACAAAAATGTGAATGTTTATCCAGCAGAAGATTTTATCATCACAAGTGCACTTCTGAGGCAAACAACTTACAACTCCTTTACTAGCCTTTGTACTGTGTAATGTGTACTGTTACATTTCTAGAGTGCTAATTATTCCAAGATACACTATATTCTGCTATTGACTATGTCGAACAAATTAGAGATCCCACTGTGACGAACTGAATAGAAACTGTGTTCAAATAACTGGATTTAAATCTCAAAAAGCCATGATGTAATTACTTTAGTGACAAGACTACCAGCTGTTTTATAGGCCTTTAAATCCTCTTAATGAACAGCTTTGTGATCTTAGTGTTCATAAGTACTTTTAGAGTTTGGATTTTTTTTAAATTTCACAAGAAACTATTTTTAATATCCTCAATTTTCCTTTCCTTTTGGGAGACTGTTTACTGGGAACAGCAATACAGGTAATCATAAAGTTACCATTCACCCCCTCAATAGATGTCTGCTGATTTCTCCAGATTTGTATTAATATCCATCCGTCAGTCTCAAATCCTTTATCTTCAAAAGTATTTTGGAAGCAAATGCATGGAACACCTCTTAAGTGTTCAAAATGACTGCAGAAACCAGGTTTTTTTCTTTGGGCTGTCCTGAGAAGAACTGTCTAAACCTGATTATCATTTTGATTATGGGTTTAATAGGGAATGTGGACAACGGCAATCAGAGACTATGGACCAAAGAAAATACACAACCAACCAATCATGCAGGCATTATAATGCAGTCTGCCTGCCTTCAGGTGGCATTAGTGGTTGGTTAAATGTTTGCAGCCACCTTCCCATCTCTGTGTGTATATTACTCCCATTTTGCCAAGACTCTGACCTTTTTCCCAGACAATATTCATTGCTAGTAACAGCATCATTTGCAGTGTTGGCACCTTGCTAGTAGTTTGGGGCCAAAAGTGATGAATAAAGATTAGCGTATACTCAGAAAATTCTAACTGGGAACAAGAGCCACCTATTTTTGTTGTTATTTTATTATTAATCATGTTTATTATGTCAGTGCCTATAGGCCAAGCAAGAAAAGGGCTCCATTTTGCTAGGCACTGTACAAACACAGCCCCAAAGAGCTAACAACCTAAATAGACGAGGCAGACACAGGGTGGGGGAAGGGGTGGAACACACAAGTAAAGTGAACAATGGGATGGTGAAACACATCATGTTAGTTCCACATTTGGGGTGGGTGGGAGGAGGGGATAAGCTAAATGGAAAGATAAGTGAAGGGAGAGGAGGGATTGAAAGAAGGTGGTGAGAGGGATAGGGCAGGGGGGCAGTGAAGCTAAGGTGAAAAGATTGTGAGGGAGGGAAAGGGAGATGGTTGGAGCAAACAGCTAATCAGCACAGTGTAGAGAAAGTCCAGTCAGAATGGTAGAAAGTTCTCTGAATGTCCAAAGATTCTTGCTTTGGCTGCTTCTGCAGCTGTTCCTCCTAGCTGGTTCCTCTCTGCAGTTTCTCCCCAACGCAACATGGGAGAGGAGGAGAGAGGCACACCTGGGTCCTAGTTCCCCAGCATGGTATACCAGAGCAGTGTTAGTCCAAAGTCTTCTGTCCTATGGGCTAAGCTCTCCAGAAGGTCTTGAGTGACAGAAAAGTAAATTTAGACAAGTGGGCTGAGTACATCCCTGGTATGACTTCACTGAAGTTTACACCAGGAATGAATTTGGTCTAGAAGCTTTTAGCATAACATTGGCACTGTTTGGATTTCATAAGCAAACTTGACAGGTTTTATAGGATAACTGGTGAAGTCTCCCATTGTTAGGACTGTCATGTTAAGAAAGGCCAGAGAGGACTGACAGCCAGAGCATAGATCACATTTGTACAGGTGAAAATGACTAACAAGAGGTGAAGTAGCAGAAAATCAGGCCCACACACTTTAACTTACACCTTCTTCTGGCCCTTTGCCATGTAAGTTACACCAATTTAAGCCTGATTCTCCACTGCATCACAGCTTGCGCAGTCATTTGTATCTTTAGATGTGGAGTGTTACCAGTTCAAAATGGTAGCATTTTACTCCCACACTTCTTTTATTCTGCACGGATGTAAATGACCACACAGGCTGCTCAGCAGAGGACAGTCAGGCCCTTAGACTCTCTTCTACTTCCTTAGGGTTTGTCTTGACTAGGATAAAAAGTGTGTTGGTAGAACGTGTTCTAAGGGTGTTGTGTAGACTAGGTAGTGTAGACTTCAAGATCAGCTAGCTGGTTGAGTTGAAACTTATCCACTATGTTGTCCACACTAGACCTTTAGAATGTGTTAGTTAGCATGTGTTGGCTAACATGTTCTTATAACACACCTTTAAATCCTGGTCAAGATAAAACCTTTGACTCCTTTGCACCAGCTGACCGGAATATAATGTACAGCACATCTGAATTTGGCTATTCTGGGAACAGCACAGGAAAAAATTCTTCTCTTGATTAGTAGGGTGGCATGGGTGTCACTAAGCAGAATTTGGCCCATGTATTCAGTTTATGTTCAGGATTAATTTTCTTTTAAAAATGGAAACACAGACTAATGATTTAAAAAACATGAAGTCTGCATGTACTCAAAGGCATCTCTGCAATAGACAGCATAGTGCAGTGCTAGACATGAAAAAAATATTGAGCAGTACATGTTTGCTGTTAAAGTTTTAAAGAAAGTCAAACCACTGAACTTGTGGAAGTCACTCGCTAATTTGTCAATCAAGGAGGCTCCATGGTGAATTCCTGTTTTAGTTGAACAGGAGAGAAGCCCATGAGTATAATCAACTGCAAGTGCCACACCAGGGCTTCCCTTTTCAGTGACTGGCAACATATAATGCAGGGTAACATTCTAGCTATGTACACATTTTTAGGGCTCCCACTCACATAAAGCATATACACGTACCAATAGGCAGAAAGTAGCCCACAGTATGTTTTTTCTCTCTTTATTTCGGTGACTCAGGGATTTATTTGTACATGGGAAGCCAAGGAACCTATTCCTACTCTTCTCATTCCTAAACTATGTGTCCTCAGTCTAAACATTTAATAGCTTCCCAGCCAGGAAATGTATTTTTCTTCTAATCTATCTCTGGGATTAGCATTAGCATTTGTTAAAAATATATTGATGATGATGAGCTATTTATCTTGGGTAGCAACTTCAAGACCTTGGTGTGGCTTCCTCACCCCATTAAGGGAATATCACAAATAAATCACTGCTGTGCATGGTATTGAGATAAATACCAGAATCTCAGCAGTTTACAGGATTTGAATGTATGAAGTATCTCGTAGTTACATTTTTTCTCAGCAAAAATCTTTAATATCTGTCAAGCTTAGAATTCAGTACTTTTTCCTGCTTAGAATATTTTTCACATTAAAAAGGAAAGATATTAATTTGATACTGAATTGTAATAATCTAACAAATGTAATTTAGGAGGTTGTCTCTTATAATTTTAGTGCATTGTCTTAATCTTCACACAATAGGAATGTTAATTCAGGTCTTGATTATGCATTTGGTCAGCTATTATAATTTTTAGCATGGTGGCCTTCTTGAAGAGCCACTGTGGCAGATTTCTACTTAGAACTGTATTGGATGTTAACAATAATTAAGTACTATGCACATTATTTTTCCTCTATAATTTGTGCTGACTTTCCATTTCCTTTTTAAATTATTTTAAGATTTTCACCTGGTAGAATCCCCCAAGGTATAACCTTTTTGTAAAGTCATATTTTAAATTATTCTTTATTTTAAATTATTCTTGAGTATTGTCCTGAGAGTTAGCTGAGAGACTCTACGTGACGGGGTATTGCATTGTTTGCCTACAACATTGCATTATAAGACTTATGACTATTTTCTTATGGAGCAGATATTTTTATAAACAAGATAGATATTTCTTATCTTCCAGGGAAGATTTTTCAGGGGTTTCCCCTTTTCATTCTTCCTCTAAAAGTCTCTACCCTGGCAACTTCTCTTTCCAGCCAAGGTGGGCTGGCTGTGGCTTGTTCCAGTGCCCATCGAGACAACTCGTAGGTCAGCTGGAGATTATTGCTCTAGAGCAATATACGGCATATGCTAAAGATGCAGTCTTGCTTGCTGCCTCTGTGGTAAATCTCTATATTTCCAAAATGGAGGCCATTTTGTCACATTGACTTGTGGTAAAACTAGAGATTAGTCTCTCATCTTATTGTTAAGAAGTCAAAGAATAGTCATGGGCCTGCACTTCAGAGCATACCTGTTGTACCCAATGCTTGTTCCCAACGTTATGTGCTGAGGCACTGAGGAGGCATTTACTCATCCTGTGTATCTCAACCATCCTACTACTGTTCCCATCTCTGCAAAAAGATCTCCTTTCCTCAAGAGTCCCTGAAGAAGAAGCCTTACCACCCACTTGAGCAGGTGGGCACCATTATTCTCCATGTCCATTTCTCCTCTGCTGCTGGCCCTGACTCCCTGCAAACAAGCAGCTTTGTGCTGGCCTGGCCTCCCAGTTCAAGCTGCATCTCTTCTGCTATTTCAAAACCTGATGGAATAGTATGTAAATGACATTTGGGGAAAAGGCTTATGTGGGCTGTGGGAGATGTGTGCCTGGACTAGACACAGAAACCTGAGTCCCTTCCAGCTACAGGAAATTCTCTTTCCTCTTCTCACAACTACCCACTGACCAACCACCCTCTGGAAATTAGCCAGTCCTTAGGTGAAACCCACCTGGGGATTAGCTCCTTTCTGAAGAGATGAAGCCAGCTGCTGTTGTCTTCATTGCACTTCAGGATGGGGAGCTCAAAAGCACAGCTCCTGGCAGGAGCCCGGTTAGTCTGAAGCCAGATGACATTTCTTCACTATGTTCCATGGGTGGGACCCTGGAGAGAAGCCTTTCCAGCTTGCTGGCTGGAGATGTCAGTAAGAAAACTTTTTATTAAAAAAGTAAGACCTTGTAAGAGATGATGTTTGTCCCAGAAGTTACAGCTGTGAGAAACCACTGCTCTCCAGAGAAAAAAGTAGAGGTTTCTGCAAATATTAATCTTGATGCAGTAGGAGTTATGTGAGCAAATTCTCTGTGCACCTAAGTGACTTTATTCATATGATCAGTCCAAATCCACTGCTTGCACCAAACCTAATTTGATTTAGTTCAGGAGGACTCACTGCAGGACAATCAAGGCCTCTGCTGAGGCTACTGTCTCACCCTGATGCCTCCCCGGCTGTCTCCTGCTCTGCACAGGGATGTGGAGGGGACACTTCTGGAGCTGGACTCTATGAGGGGTGGGGATATGAACCTCTTTACAGGATCCCCACCTCTTAGTTCTGTGCAACCAAAAGGAGAGGAGTTTGCCCTTTATTTAAAAATATCTAATCAACCATATTCTTAGTTCCACTATGTTCTTTTGCATGACTCCAGTGCAAAGGGGCCATAATGCTGGCTTAACTAGACCCCAGAGGATTAATATGTGACCTTCTCCAGGTTAGAGGATGTGGCTTAGGGAAAGAAGGAGAGGCAGTTTAGGAATTTCTGGCTGCCAGAATGGCCTCTTGTGGCCTTAGGCAGCTGGATGCATTTTAGAGCATCAGTGAGGCAGCTCTAAGGTGTACGGGGAGCCAAACTAGCCCCACTTAACTTTGCAGCCCCCATCCTGTGCCAAGTTTCGCTTGGTCAGACCAGAGGATGTGTCCTCATGTTTGGGGGGATATTGTTTGTTGAAAGCTTTTAATACAATACGATTAAGTTTAGCCAAATAAGCTTTAACTAATGTGTAGATGTCTTTGCCAATTACAAAGCATTTGAAAAAGGGTTAATCCTCAAGCATAGAGGAGTGTCTTTTTGCATAACTTTCATTCTGAAAACTGTATCAGCTCAGGATGGAAATTGTTGTACGATACCTTCCATTATAACTCAGAGATATGTGAATGACCGTGATCTTAAAGACAAGTTGCTTTTTTCCTGTGAAACATGGTAAACTGAGTGTAATTGAGATGCTAGGTGTGCCTCCTTTAAATGGCTCGTTTGTTTGGTTGCCAGGGGCGACCTCCATAAATACCAGTGAAACATATGCAGTGTCTTAACAAGCTAGGAACAGAATGTGAAGGTCTGTACTCAGGGCAGTGGATGCAAGATCAGCTCTGAGCTGACCTGTGTGCGAGTAGTTCTGGAACTTAATATTTATTTCTTTATCTTGACTATTATATTCTCTTATTTGTAGTGAGACAGAAGAGGCATATTTGTCATTTACTGTTAAATATATTATGTTTTCTAAATTCCTTTGCTATGCAGTGGTATTAAGTAATGTGCACGTGTTTCTCGTAAATAAATAAACTTATCTTTGATGGCAAAACACTGTGAGAACATACAGCCATCAGATCCCTATCCCTCGTGCCTAAGTGGCCCAGTAAACTTGCTGAAATCATCCTCACCTTGCTAGTAACTACCCTGTAATGATCTTCTTTCCATTGATTCTAGGGCCCAGTGAGCTTTTCAAAGCAAAATTCTTGCACAGCATCAGATCTAGAAACTCATCCTATGAGGACCCACCTTTTCAATCATATGTAGAAGTGTTTTCTGACATGATTGTTTGTAGTATATTGGGTTTTCAATTATAATTAACTGGATTACACTCTGCTATGTTTCCTAGGTCCTGGTACTTATAGAATGTCTTGTGCAATGACCCAACAGTTTGCCTTTTCTCCTGATCCACAGTCCTTAACATACCTTCCCAATGCACAGTCCTTCTTCCCTCTCCCTTGTAAACACATTCACACTCCTGAAATAGATGTAAAGTCATCACCCCCAAATCATGAACAAATTCTTGATACAAGTGGAATGACTGCTCAGCCAATCCTGCTGGTAAAGGCCTATGGCACAGTAGAGTTATTGTAAAATTGTAATACATATGTGCAACAGGGGCAGAGTTTAAAGTTGGTGTCAACAGCGAGGACTCAGGAGCTGGGGCAGGGAAGGAGTCGGGGTTAAATTGTCTACCATTACTTTGCATGAATAAGAGTTTTTGAAGGGAGAATATCAAAATTGCCTAACATCTAATGAATCACACTAACCATTTTGATCCATAATTATTTCCCCTGGACCACGGAAGGGCTGGCTCAGGTTGTGAGTCTCCTCATCTCTTGTCAGAAAAAAATACTGGGCCTGATTCTCCACTGCCCTGTGTAGTTATTTACACCTGTACAAAGTGGATGTAAAACTGTCAAATCAGAATTGCACCCACTGGGCCAGGTCTCTATGTGTGTAAATCAGTTGACACCATCTGAAGATCTGACCCACTTTCCAAAGGTACAATTTATTACAGAAAATGCAAGGCAGTGGAGAATCAATCACCTTCTGCTTTCCAATGGCAGGAATGAATGATGGAAAAATAGATCATCTCATGCAAGACTAATCATCAACTGGTTCATGGCTTGTATCAGAGATACGCACTGCTGCTTGTGACAGTGACAAAAGTTATATGCATTTAAAATAAATGAACCATGTAATGAGACTGATGGCAATGGGTCTTATCCATCCTTCCCACTCTAAAGGGCAGGTTAAGGGCCTGATTCAACTCCAAATGAAGTCACCAGAAGTCTTTCCATAGACTTCAATGCAAGTTGGATCAGGCAGTATGTCAGCAATGATTTAATAAGGAATAACACCATCTGAATTATTTTAGGGAAAGCAGTGCTGTATTAAAACATGCTAAATAAGATTCTTCAGAAATTAATTGTGATTTTCTTTTATTAGATAACCTGTTCAAACCAAAGGAAAGGTTCATTTCAGAAAAGGAGATGCACATGAGATCTAAAAGGTACAAAACACTTTGGTTTAGAATTCCCTGGGATCTGGTGCCAAGACTCAGCACTTCCTAATTACTATCATAATCTTGGTTTTATGTTATATCATGCCTTGTGCAATGTGCCCAAACATGGCACATGTTCGTTCCCCTAAAGTGTGTAGAGCTCTGCTGTGGACAGGAGCCATACCCCTACTAAGTGGATGATATGGAACTGTACTGTCCTAGCAGAAGCAGAAGCAGAAGCAGAAGCTTCCTACTGCAGGGAGAAACAATGCCTCCTGGGGCTCTCATGAACACTGAGGGAGGAGAGAACATGCCCTCTGTTATCCCCCTTTATGGAGTGCAGGTTACACTGCCTTGGATGGACAGCCAGTTCTTCTGTCCGGTGCGTGTAGGTCATAGTTCTGCCTTCTCCCATCCCTTCTGGAGCATTTAGTGCCCTGTGGGTGATAAAAGGGAGCATCTCTGCACTCAGCACAGGGAGTGCAATTATGGCTGGGTCTCTGTGGTATAATTTGGGAGGCTTCTTCCTTTACTTTGGGACCCATAATGCCCAACTTGCTCTCACTTATCTGAGAGTCTGTAGTAATTTATTAAATGTTATTTCTTCAAATCTGTGTATTAACATTTTAAGATTAATATGTAATATTGTGCATACATTGTAATCATCAAAATATGCCAGAAGTTTCAGCTCTGTGATAAATAATTTCACTTCTTGCACTCCCACCTTTGTGGAAAGACCAAAAGCACAATGAAGTTTGCACCACATCCTGCCGAATATTCCTCTGGGGCTCTTCTTCTGCAGGCTGCTTTCTCCATTTTCTGCCCTACTTGTTTTTATTCATCTACCATAAGCAATCCAGTGTATTTTCTTGTTAATAGCAGGATTTAATTTGTTAGGTAAGCATTAAATGTGAATAAGGAATATTTTCCCCAGTAGTGAGAACTGTCTTTCTGCAGAGGAGTATAGGTCAAGATTTTTAACAGTGACTAGTGATTTTGGAGGTCCAACTTGAAGCACCTTAAAAGGGCCTGATTTTCACCACCACTGACTATTCATCCTCTGAAAATCAGGCCTCTTTAAGGTGTATTAAGTTGTGCACCCAAAAATCGAAGAAGACAGAATCACTTATTTTTTAAAGTCTGGACCATTGCACATATCTTAGCAAAGACTGCAATGTATTGGGTACTTAGGGGTCTGATCCTCCATTGCCTAACAGCGAAAAATGCAAAGGAGTTTTTCTGAATTTGCCCCAGTGTCACAGAGATCAGAATCTGTTCCATTGTCCCTAAAAATAAAAAAACTATTGATAATGAACAAACCAGAACAGACTACTATATGGGTTCTGTAGTGCACAATAGGTTGGGGGGGAAGTAAAGGCTTATAGTCCACTACATTAATTAAATCTGAATACTTCTGTATACTTTAAATCAGAAAACACACAAAGAGCAGAATTGTTGAGTGAGACGATATTTGTTACATAGAGTCTAATCCTGCTCCCATTTGAGTCAATAGTAATTTTGCCATTGACTGGAATGGGAAAAGGATCAGACTCAAAGTTACTTTTGTAATTGTAACCAAGAACTGCAATTACATTAAGAATTGAGAGATTCTTTTGTTTTCTGGTGAAAGGGTCACAGTGACAGTGAGAAAATCTTGCCAGTTAATATAATTATCATTTTGTTTTTCTTACACATTGTCGAGCAATCAGTGAAGGTGATTGTTTGGAATAAGTATTGTGATATATCTGCAAAATACTTATGGGCCAGATTCTTGTCTCAGTTACACTGCTATAAATCAAGATTATCTTCAATGAAGTTACTCCAGAATTGCACAGATATATCTGAGAACCTTGCCGTCTACTTTCATTTAATAATTTCAAAACAAAAACCATTTCTCAACAGTTCAAAATGTTTCATTGTGATACCAGTGTTATTGCTAATAGATACCTGTATGAAATCTAATTCATCTATTTACAAATGCATAATAATGCCCGTGATTGCCTAGAAGACATTTTTCCACTTTGAAAAATTAAGTTAGTGATGACACTGTAGAATGATATGTTAAAATTTATCTTCCGAATTTATGCCAGGATTTATAATAACTTGCCTGAAGTGAAAAAGAAACAAGAAGAAAAACAAAAACGGGTAATCATACAGAGCAACAGGCTGCGGGTTGAGGTCTTCAAAAAGGTAATAGTTCCATTGTGAATAGGTATAATTTGGTTATAACTATGCCCTGCTGCATTAAAAGCATACCTCTGAGCCCATAACCCCCAAGTAAATCCACTTACTCATCTCATGCATTTCTATAGCCTCTGTTACCATAGTATATGAGCACCTCACAATCTTTAATGTAACAACACCTCTGTGAGCTAGGGAAGTGCTAATATCTCCATTTTACAGATTGGGAACTGAAGCATAGGGGTATGTCTACACTGCAGTAAAACACCCCTGGTTGGCCTATGTCACTTGACTCAGGCTTGTGGGGTTTGGGCTACAGGCCTATAAAATTGCAATGTAGATATTTGGGCTCAGGGATCCTGTGAGTAATGGGTCCCAGAGCCCACGCTCCAGCCTGAGTCTGAACATCTATACTGCAATTTTATCACCATGAAGCCCAAAGCGGAGATAGCTGACACGGGACAGCTGCAGGTGTTTTACTGCAGTGTAGACATACCCTGAGAGACTAAGGCCCAGATCCCCAAAGGAGAAATCAATGAGAGTTAGGCTCCTAAATACATTTTGAAAACTTGGATTTAAGTGACTTGCCCAAGGTCACAGAGGGAACTGAACCTTGGTCTCTGAGTCCCAGGCTAATGCACTAACCACTGGACCATTCTATTTCACCACTGTGTTCCAATACTACTGGTCACACCCTTTTTTCTCCTGAAGGATGGGCTCCAAGGGAAACATCTCCACACCCAGGTCCAGAGCTTCTGGCTCCCATCTCTGGCTAACAGAAGGAAACACAAGAGAGGAGGAAAAATTCGTTCAATTACAAAACAAAGCAAAAAGAGGAGGAAAAACAAACAAATTAAAACAATGCAATATACATGTTAAATGACAATAAAAATAAGAAGAAAATTAATGAAATAATGAAATCTTACCTACTCACGAGCTACTAGTCAAAGATGGCAGAGTTCATTACCCCAAACTTCCAGGTCCAGATTTGATCTGGAACAGTTTATGGGGAAACTGGTGACTCTCCGCCATGCATTTGCAAAAGCAAGGATTTAGCTGTGCATAGCCTTATGGTTCATGTTGAAGTCTCTGTGCAGGACAGAGCCATTCGAAGCATCCACTGGAATACATTCAAAATGTCAGTAGGTGCAAATAGAGGTTATATGCCATCCTGCCCCTGTTCCAGGGACCTTTGCTAGGAACTGTGGGCAGTCCAAAAGCTGTAAAACGTTTGTGGGGACTGCTGCATGTGGAAATGGTGTAACGGGAGAACATGAGACAAAATAGCTAGTGCAGACGCTCTGCATAGTTGTATCGTTCAATTCTCTTTCCCCAACTATTTTGACACTAGAACTTTTCAAACATAAGGAGTCACAAGAATTTTTATAAGAGGAAGGTATTGTTTTCTCACTGCTCTCATGCTCATATATCAACTATTTTACACACACACACACACACACACACACACACACTCACTCACTCTCTCCCTCCTCCTTCCCCCCCCACCTGTTGAGGGAAAAAACAAGCCATATCTGACTGCAGAGTGAAAGTTTTGAGTGATTAAATTCAGTAGGTTAGAATGGAAACTGTTAATGCAACCCTTAATTATAGTGGTCACTATGGCTTCTGCTATAATGTTCCAATCATGCATCTAAACTGTGACCTAAGGGTTTGTTCTTGTTTTTTACCCTCTAGCAACTACTGGACCAGCTTCTTCAAAGAAATACAGAGTGACAAAGGATACCACTGGATCTTGAATGTCTTTGGCTATTAGATAAGACATAAAGTTTAGCATTATCTTAAGTACCTGGAGACATTTTTCTTACCTTCAACTCTCTGTATAAAGGAAGATTATTTTAAATTCCTACTGAAGTACAAATTAACTTCCAAATAATGGAGAGAAAACATAAATGAGCAAACTGCTTTAGGACTATCATCTTATGGTTGGTTTACCCAGTGAAAATAATTTAAGAAACTTTTATGTAAACATTGGATTACAATGGTATTTATTTTCACCTTTTAAAAAAATATAGCTTTTTAGCAATAGAACTGGGTTTACACAACCTAGGAAACTTATTTTTCCGAAGTATTATACTCATTAATTTCCTGAGAGTAAAATACTAGAACTAAAGAAAAATGAATATCATTATTTGTTATGTTTAGAAACTCACTGAAATAGCATTACCACATAGTTATATGAGCAGCAGTTTTAAATTAATGGTTAACATACCAAAAGGGACCACTATTTTAGTGCTCTGAAGGAGTCCATTCCTGTCTATGTAGTAAACCCAAATAGCAGGGTTACCTGGTAGACAGCAATATTTAGAACCTCAGTAATAATACTTTTTACATGTTCTTCACTATAACATATAATTCTGCTTGCCTTCTGTTAGCATAAATTATTTATAGAAATGGCATATTAGGAAGTGGTTTCCACGAAGAAATATGCATGTGTAAAGATTATGTAATTTAAAACATATGTAACGTTTCCTCCAAAAATATTTAAATCTTTATTTGTACATTTTGGAAGTAAAATCAGCTAGTTTTCATATCAAATGGAATAAACTAATATAATAATCCAAATGCTATCCCTTACTTCTACTTGCTATTACTTGAATATCCATGCTTTGTTAAATAACCCTCTGTTTTATTTCACTATAAACATATCCAAGTGCAGTATGTTAAGCAGAGCGGATGAGCGGAGGTGGAACTGGTAAGCTATAGTGTACCTTTTCTTTGGAAGCAGTGAATCTGTGAATACCATGAGTGTCCAATGGATCAGGGGCTGGATACTCCAGGGAGACACTCAGAGGGCTTGTGGGTTGTGTGTGCCTATGCTAACCTGTAGAGAGACAATGGGGCCTGTGTAGGACTAGAGGGAAGGGCTTATGTTGCCCGTGGCTGGTGGAGTTGGAGAGCTGACCCCCAGCGGACACAGACAAGACTTCCTCATGCTAAGGACAGGTGGTAGCAAGGTGCCTTGCAACAGTGGGTCAGCATAGTCAGCAGCATCTGAACCCCATTTGCTGGTTAACAAAGGGTCATGCTCCAGGCACTTTTATACCCAATAAGATAGATACAGAAAGATTCAAAGGTGAGAAGGCTGGGAACAGATAAAGAAAAAGATTATAATTTGTAATTTTCTATTGATTTTGTGTAAGGGAAATAGAGCAAGGAAAGGACAGGATGAGTAAGCTGGAGACATGCACTAAATATACTAAATTGCAGTTGGAAAAATGGTGTAGACTGTGGCTTGGAAACTTCAGGGAAAATGGGAGAGTGGGTAAGAGCTTTGCTCATGGACTATGATAAGCATCAAGAAGAACTCCTTAATCCACTGAAAATACCTGAGGCCAAAGAGGGTGCAGGCTCAGGAAACTGGCATAGATCCCAGTGCTGCAGCCATGCAGTTAGAACTGGCCAGAATACAGCTTCAAAATCTGGAAATCATGGAGAGAGAGAGCGGGACACAAAGGAGAGAGCCCAGGAAAGGGAGATGCTAGCAGAGAAGTAAAAGTGGGAGGCAGAGAAATCAGTGCAAGATAAGGCCTACCAAGGATTACTGGAACTGGAAGACTGAAAGCGCAAAGCCTGAAGAAAAAAAAAAACAACCTGGAATCAGAGGAGCAAAAGCAGACAGCAGAAGCCCAAAAAAGGGAGATGGAAAGGCAGCATGAAACTTTAAAAGCTGGAAATACAAGGCGAGAACCTTAGTCCATGGGTACTCCTCATCAGAGATTACCCAGCTGGGAGAAACTGTGCTCAAGTTACAAGGAGATGGATTGCATCAGTGAATATCGGACCACCTTCAAAAGGATATTCAGGATATACAAAATCCCTGATGACCAGAGAATGACTGTCTTTCTTCCCAAACTGACTGGTAAAGCCTTACAAGTGTTTAATGGCATGGATGTAAATTATGCTATGTTGTATGATCTGTTTAAGGGGTCTGTGTTAAAAAGGTTTCAAATTACTTCAGCGGCATATTGCCTAAAGTGTAGAAACCTTTAAAAAAACTTGATTGGTCACAGGAAATACGTTTATAAAATGGGGGATTATTAGAGAAAATGGATAAAAAGTAAAGAAGCAGAATCATATGACAAGTTGATAGATCTGTTTGCTCCAGGAGCAGTTCTTTGATGTCTGCTCTGATGAGGTGAGGGCAACAGTGTAGGAAAAGTCCTCACAACTGCTGCCAGCTGCCTGCAAGCGAGACCATTCATAGAGTGCAGATCCCAAAGAGAAGGGAAAAAACTTGGCGGAAAAGGGGATCCCTGATCAGTTCTTGGGAAAAAGAAGAAAGGGGAGGGGATTAAGAGCACATCACCCTGGTACCAGTCCCCTGCTTTTAACCCTAGTTATCAGACTCCAGCCCAAGGGGAGGGCCTAAGAAAGTGATTCTTATGTGGGTTCCTTGAACACATGAAGAAATAACATCCTAGGTATGGGGTGTCCAAATACAATGCCCGATCCATCCAGGTTAATGCAGCTACCCTCGAGTCAGAGACACCAGTGGTAGCAGCGGGGGTTTAATTGACCACCTGGAGGTAAAATTTAGTAAAGAGGGCAAGGTATATGGTAAGTGTGCTGGGGTGGAGACACACTGATGCCCAGATCTCTAGTGAAGAGAGAGGTGATTAAAGAGTTCGATATGCTCCCAAGGGAAGAGGTAAAACGCCTTGACTTAGGGCAATTTTGAACCATGCTGCTTTTAGGCAGCATTGGATTTGAGTGGGAAGGTTTAACGGGTACTTTGAATGTAGGGGTTCTTAAGAATTTATCAGCTGATGTATTTATGGGAACTGACATAATATCACTCCCAAGAGTGACCCATAGCAAAAGGGAATATGTCTCAAAGTTTCCAGAGGTAAGAGATGAGGAGGAAGAGGCAGCTGCATGGGGCGAGAGGGACTCTGAAACCTTATCAGCAGAAAGCAGCAAAGTGTCTCCAGGGAAGAGGAAGGAGGAGGTGGCCTCCCCTTACCTGAGACAGCTCTCAGTGCAAGCAAAAGTCAAATGGAGTTTGCTTCTGAACAAAGTGTAGACACCTCCCTGGAGAGCATAAGGAAGGCTACCTCAGTAATGCCCCAGAGAAAGAGATGAGGAGGGGAGATTGTTTACAGAACAAAGAAGGTTTTACAAGGAGGTCCTGGTTGAGAAAAACAGAAGTCCTGGGGAGCCCTAAAAATAATTGATCATGCCCACAAAGCTTCATGCTGAGTTAATGATACTAGTCTGTTTACTGGTCACTTAGGAATTAAAGATTTCTGTTGGCCCAATATTCAAAATGAGATAAAGTAATACTGCAAGCCTTGTGACTTATGTCAAAAGCAGAAAAAGCCTGTAAGTCTCTGTAAGGCTCCTTTGCATTCTTCACTGTTAATCAAGGAAGCATTTCTCAGGCCAACCCAGAGAGGTACCCAGAAGCAGCTGCTTTGTCAGAGGTGGAAGCTGAAACAGTTGCTGAGACACTCTTTTCTATATTCTGCACAGTAGGTTTTCCAAAGGAGATCTTATCAGATCATGGGTCAAATTTCACATCTCAGCTATTTGTGAGTTATGGAGGGTGTGTGGGGGTAGGGGGGAACGACGACACGGGACACGGATGCAACTGAAATCTGCCCCATATCACCCAGAAACAAATGGCTTAGTTGAAAGGTTCAGTTGGACCCTAACCTTTATGGTAAGAATGTATGCAAATGAGGGAAAGTGACTGGGATGTAATGTTACCTTATCTGTTGTCTGCGTGCCCAAAGAGTCCACAGATTTTGCCCCATTTGATGTCCTATATGGGAGAAGGATTAGACGTGCAAAATCTTTCAACTATATTCCTATTTATGGACAAACAAAAATTAAGAGGCCAAAGTCTGCCCTTTGACATAAATAAGTAGCTACCATTAAAATTACCAGGAGCTATATATTTATATGTAAAGGCAGAATTTGGCCCTCAGGGATATTTTCTTGGTGGGCAAGGGATTATCACGTGCCACTACTCCTGGTTAGTGTAACTGGGCTAAATCCTGCTTTCCGTTACACCTGAGGGGTTGCATCCATGTCCTTACATGTATGATTTAGCTCAGAAAGTGTCACGTATACAAATATCTTTCATATTGATGTGAGAATAGACATTTTTAATATTGAAATAATTGTTCAATGAGTCCTGCAAAATATTTTTAAAGAGTATGGTGCATAAGGGAAGGCAGTATTTACCTTCATAAAACAACCTTGCCTTTCTGTGTAGCCTTGAAATTCTTTCTAAAAGAGAGAAGCCTGTTTTGGTTGTCTGTCCTGGCAGCACTACTAGTTGACAATGAAATAATACTTGATTCTACTTTGTAAGTGAAAATCCATTAGCAATCAAAGCTACTCGAAGTGTTCCATGTTTTAGGAGGTCATGACTCCAGCCTGCATCTGCTTGGCAATGACAAGGCTCTTGATAGAAATATACCAAGTGGAACCACCACTTGTTCTACATTGGAGGGAAAAATCATCCTATTTCTCAAGAATCTTGAATCTCTCTTTCACTATTTCTGTTTGGCTCTTTACCAAAGCTGTAGGAGGTAGAATTGCTCAATATCCATTTTAGATGTCCTACGAAATCAGATAATGAGGTGTATCATCTGCCTACCAGATGCAGAACGACAAGAGAAGGAAATGTACAGATGTGCTCATCATACATACAATTATATAAAACACTAAACAGAATTGTTCTAAGCTTAGTAAGTGGGGAAGGAGAATAAATTACTTGTTGATATCCCTATTTCCCTGATAGGAACAAGAAAAATGAATCCACTAATTACAGAGGCCTTTTTTGGTTTATACATGAAAAGATACATTTATACGAAGAACCTTCATCTTTTATATATTTACAATTCTTTTATCTTCAACATTTTACAACAACTGGACATTAATTTATGTGAAATTATAAGAAAATTTCTATGCAATCAGATATTACAGAGAGACTAATAAATGGCCCTGGATTTAATATGAGGCTACAATTCATTTTAGAGAGCTTTAGTACAAAATGGCAAAATGTCTGCTGAATGAATTTTAGTTTGTATTCTTTCCTAGGCCACGTAATGTTGTTATGATATGTAATGCCTTTTAAGAGAAAAGCTCTGAAGATTTATTTTGAAGTCTGTGCTTAAGAAATAACCACACAGGCAAAGAATGGGGAAAAAGCTGCAATTTGCTAGCTTTATTTCACATTTAGCTTTGCTGTTCTTACCTTTTAGACCTTATAGTGCACTGAAATAACTGAAAATTGTATTGTGCCGGCTATCACTGAAAAGGTATTACCCTTCCACTCATGTTAACAATACAAGGTATTCTTACCACCCTCCCATTGATGTCAGTGAGGTCTTACAACCTTCCAGAGATGTCAGTGAAAGGGAATTACAGTGTATTCTCTGCTGATGTTTTACAAAGAAATAAACCACTACTTAAATATTATATCCACATTAGTTCCTCATGACAAATGTTATTACAATGAATACCAAAGGAATTAGTAATGAATACCCCTTAGTATGAAGTGTTGCCAAATACATACTTAACTTGAAATGCTACTGAGAGCACATATATAATTTTTGTATTTGTTACTGTGTAAAAATATAATTTTCAGGGCAAGCTGGCCTAAATTTAATTATATAATGGCATATGTTAGAGTGCATGGAAGATATATAATTATGGGTTAAGTGTTCTATCAAATATTATCAGCTGACATTACAAAAAAGCCCACTTTTTACTTACCAGCTTTTAGTTTAGCATATTTCATTTGCTGTGTCTATAGTCCAAAGAAGATGAGAAAAAGGTTTGATTCAGATTGTAATCATAAGGAAACCACTAATACCACCAATGCCTGTAATAACAACGATGCCCTACTCTTAATTTCATCCCTAAGAAAAATGTCTATTTTCTTGTTAACACACACATCACATATACAGCAATGCTTTTTACTGAGTACTGTATGAAGGGTAATTTCTTCTCTTTCAAGATAGTGACAAATTTCCTTGTTCGTTGTTCCAGTTTTTGATAATATTGTATAATATTGTATTGCACTGGGTCAGACAAGCACAGTATACAAAAATCTGATTTAATTATACCTTTGCCCTGGTTTAATGCTACAGTCTCTTGTTATGGGAAATCTTTATTAAAAAAAAGTATTTTTATTTATATCCTCAGAGGCACAGTAACATTGAAATGAGTGAAAATAACAGAGACTAAAAATGTTCCTTTTTAAAGTCTGATTAAAGGAAGGAAAATTCAAAAGATTTTAAATGGTGTCAAATAAGGAGACTTTCTTGCTGGTCCCAAAATTCATATTTGAAACTGAAATGTCTGAATACAGAGCTCCTGGTGAAGAATGTCCTGCCTCTAGATAGGTAGGCTTCTCCCCAGCATACCAATATGCTCAAACTGCACATTTGTTGCCCTGCCAGGCTCTTAACAAAAGAAAATAATAATACCTAGTTCTTATAGCACTTTTCATCCATGGATCTCAAAGCACTTTACCAAGGAGGTCAGCTAAATTATTCCCATTTTATAGATGGGGGAAACTGAGGTACAAGGCAATGATGTGGCTTGCCAAAGCTTTCGCAGCAATCCAATGACAGAGGTGGGAGTAGAACCCAGGACTCCTAGGTAACAGTCCAGTGCTTTAGCCACTAGACACAACTGCCCCAGTGGGCAACTATCTGCTGAGTAGTCTGCTCCTGACCAGTGGCAGCATGTTTCATGGGCTTCTCCATCCCAGGACAGAAAAGCACTGGGGAGGATGGGACAAAGCACTCAGTGAAGCAACTAGGGAGAGGAGAAGCTGTGAAAGCCCTGGGGATGCACAGGAAGCACACTTGGTCGGATTTAGGACTAACAGTCTGAGTTGGAAACAATTCTTGCATGTTTTAAAATTCACGTCAGTGTACTGATGTGAAAACAGAGTAGAAAATAGATGAAGACAAATTGACAGGCCTGGTCCATTCAGGGTCCAGTCTGTTCCTCCACAGAACCTTGGTTTGGGGGAGCCACTGCGTCTTTTAGTAGTGGGAATTTGGTACAGGGCAAAGGAAGAGATAATCTATAGCAAGGGGTGGAGGGAAGGTAGGCCCAGATCCTTGGGAGGAAGAGAAGTGGGTGACCAGGGCTGGGGAAGCTAGACTATTGCATAACCTCATCTTCTGCAACACAGCTCAGCCTAAAAACATGGCCATTTTGATGCTGTCTCTTCCTTAACTTCCTGTCCTAACAATGCCCAGTTCCCTCTCTTCTAAAAGCAAAGTAGAGTTCAAGCTGTGCTGTTTTCTGCCTCCGCTTTCCCTGCAGGAAGACAACTAGCAACTCCTCAGGTGGGTCTGATTTGTTTGTTTGACTGGAGGAGAAGGAGCCACAGAAAGCAAAGAACAGGTAAGTAGTCAAAACCCAAGATTTTCGGGGCCAAATCATAGCCTTTGGATTATTTCTAAATTTGGACTCAGTCTTGTAGCAGGTTGATGGACAAAACAATCACAAAATGTTTGCCTTCTGCACATCAGTCTTCCCTCATCAGCATAATACAGGGACTAATCTGAGAGAGTACAGAGTTATACAGAGCAACAAGCAGTTTTCCAGAACAATGTGAGAAATCTGATGAGACAGAACAGTACTGTGTCCCATATGTCATGGCTGCTGTGCTGAAAAGAGAGCCCATCAATTATTATAACAGATTTGATTAAGAAAATGGCAGTACAGAAAAAATAATGGGAATTTAGAGGAGCATATAAGTATTTTATTGAGGCAGCTTATAGGCTTTGAGAGACAAAAAGATTTATAGAGATAAATATACAGATGTGTAGCAGGATATTAAAACAGAAGACAGTATAAATGTTTTGAAATAAAACAAATCTGTTGCTTTTTCACAAGAGGCTGGCTGGGAGAAAGGAAGTGACATTTCAAAGATTTTAATTCTGTACATAATGAAATGGGGAGCTACACTTGAAAGATCAGCAATGCTTTACAGCTTTAAAGACCAGCAGTTAGAGATGTCCAGGTGGAACAAGGCAACAGAGATAGTGTGAGAACTGGGTAAGGGAAATGGTGCCAAGATTCCAGGCTTACTATGTTGGCAGCTAAACTTGTGAGAATGATAAAATATCCAACTCCTGGACTAAAAGCAACACTGTGGCAAGCCGTACAAGTCTTTTGATACTTCTGCAAGGGACTGTATAGCTACAATATACCCTCTCACTGGAGTGTTCCTAGGAAGAAGCATTACTAACCCCAGCCTTTTTGCATGGGGGGGGGAGGGTTAAATCCCCACAGGGGAGTTTTTTCAGTCAGCTCAGGGAGGCTCTCCTAGCAGGGATGTGATTAGGTGCAGCTGAAACTAGTTAAGCTCAGAATTCTATTAACAGACTGGGCTGCTGCAGTAGAGAAGAGAAAGGAGTTGCTGTTTAAGGCATGGTAGGGAATTTTTGAGGTAAAAGTGTTGGTTGGTTGGCTTGTATGTATGAGAGAGGGTTTATGCTACAAGAAAAGAATGTGTGTGAGACTTTGTGAGACTTGTGTTTTAGTTATATAAGAGAGGGGATGGTGTTTTTTGTTTTGGTTTTAAATAACTTTGAAGTCCCAGTGAGGTGCGTTTGTTTGTTTTTGTTAGAACATGGCTTCCTGTAAACTCCCTCTTCAGTGTCACTGACTCTGGTCCTGTTCTGTTTAGCTATTACAATTCTAACATATCCTCCCTGTGAAGTAACACACACAGCTTCATCAATACAGTCTAAGAAATCTAGCTTACTCTCTTGCCTTCTAACTAAAGGGGAGTTGCTGTCTAAAAAGGTACTTCTGGCCACTTCTCTGAAGAATCAAACTGAACAACTTTTTTGAGCGGGAAGGGGAAGAGAATGAGGTATTTATAAGACCGATACCTCATGTCCTGGTTGTTCCTGATATAAACTTTGTTTGGTAGCATCCTGTAAGTGCTGTTTAATAAAATGTCTTTATTCTTTCAGAGTAAACTTTAGCTTTGAGATAAATAACTTCAGCATGGCTCTGTTTTACTTATATGTGAATATAATTTTAACAGTGCTTTATCACTATAATAAGAAACTATGGCCTTGCACGATTCCCCTCTGAAGTTGATAATGCTGTCGTCTCCTAAAAAGTCAGGTGATTTTTAAAAAAATGTTTAACAGTCCATTCACTTTAATGTTGAGGGGACATAATGTCTAATAGTGAATGTGAATTTGGGATGATAAATTCATTATAGAGTAGAAGAAATCATAAATCATAGAGGCTCTCTTGGGGCAGCAAGGCTCTTTACAATAATTACAAAGCACATACATAATTCAGAGATCATAAGGCAAAAAGGAATCATTATGATATTCTAGTGTAACCTCCTGTATAACAGGCTTTAGGTGTTCCTTCCATTCATTCCTATTAGACCCATTGTAGATCTTTTCAAGAAAACATCCATTCTTGATTTTAATTACTTCAAACCCCTCCTATACAGACTTCTCCTATAAATGTCTGAAGTAAAATGCATCAGTGTTAAAATGCATCAGTGTCAAAGTTTTGAAATTCCTGGCCTACAAAAATCTAATTTGAGCACCCTTTAAATAATGTCCTAATTTTCTTCAATTTCTTTTTAAAAAAATGGATTTTTTTTGGTCACCTTGATTATAATAAATGTTTACAGCAAGGGAGAAAATGAATAATGCCTTGATTGTTCAATGAACTTTATGCAGGCATCCTGCTGTGCTCACACAGAACCCTACAGAAGCTAAGGAGGAACCATGTAGGCACAGGGGGCTGCTTGCACAGAGCTCATGGCAGGTTGGAGGCCTGACTACCTGGAGGATCAGTAAAAATTAGACTAAGTGCTGTCAATAAACAGAAAACGTTTTACTTCCTCCAGTTCCAATATTCACAGTATTTATTGTTGCTTATAACTATAAATTTTTACATGGAAATAGGGTTTTCAATTTGATGTCCTTTTAAGATTGGTCACAGAATTCTTCCCTCCCTATGTGGGAAAGTGCAAGAAGAAAAAGTTCAATAAAGGCTTGGAGGATGCAATTCTACTGTGTGACTTGAGTGAAAATACAAATTCAATTGAAAAGAGCCCAGGGAAAGGAGAATTCTCTACTGAAATCAGTGTCGTAAGGCGAGTATCCTATATGTACATATATGAGCATTTTTCAGGGAAACACAATTTTCTTGTATTTATGTATAAATACTTGCGTGATGAAGAGATATATAGGGGTTAGCAAGTCTACTTAGGTACAGGGACATGTCCTATTTTTAATAATCTCTCTCAGGCACTACAAACCCACCTCCATCCTCTATTTTCTAGAACAATGTGATATTTGCAATGTGTAGAATGTAAAATACAATGGTAAAACGACATAACAGAACCCTTATTCCAGAGGGAGCCAATGAAGAGAGGGAGAAGTGAACTCTCATTGGCTTGTGGTTTTTGGGCAGAAGGGCTGCTGTGTTCTGAAATGAGTCAAGCTTAATATAAAAAACAAGCATTTCATTCCAAAATACAGAGAATCTCAATCGTCAATCCTGAAGGCCATGAATATAGAGATGCCTGGTATGTTATTGGTACATCAGTCAGTATTGTGATATAAAGGTGTGCCACTGGACATCTTCCTCAGGCAGAGCTTCCACTCAATCACCCTAAATTCTCTTTCAGTAAAGGGATTGGGACTAGGACAAGGAAGAGGGACTAATGCCACAAACACATCCTCTTTCACAAATATAACAATGTATTCAGATTCAAACTTAGTAAACAGCTTTGTTTTATTTTAAACAAATTAACTATCTGAAAGCTAAAGCTCAGCCAATTTTTATTTGCTCCAGTAATAGGCTCTTCCATGCAGTACAGGAAGAGGTGGTTGGGAAGCTGGAGAACAAAGCATATTTCCCTGGCCCCAATGCATTAATGGCAATAGGTAATGATGCTTAGCACTTAGCCAGGATTTAGCCTTTTTGAAGCACGGTACAGGTGTTAACTAATGAACCCTCACAAAAGCATGTGAGGAAGTATTCTTCACATTTTACAGATTGTGGGGGTGGAGACTGAGGTCATGAGATGAGGTGACTTGCCCAAAGCAGAACAAAGATTAGCTCTCAAAGTGTTTGACTGACTGTCAACCCTTCACTCTTTTCTCTAGACCACAATGCCTCTCAGATGGGTCACAATATCAAATATGAATGTCACGTTACTTATAGAAGACTATCCAAGCATGTCAATATTATATGAATGAGACAGAGCAACTATCTGAGGCTTGACCCCAAATTAAACTGAATTATCAGTTCAGTTGTGAGTTAGGATTGTGTAAACACAGGATAGTGTGATGTTACAACACTCCATGCAGACTAGCCACCTGCCTTCTGTTTCCTCTCCTCCCACCCCAACCCCAAAGTGTAAGAGAAGTAGTGGCCTAAGTGTGAATAGGAAGAGAAAACCAAGGGGCTAAAATGGCAGCAGCAGCTGCCTGAAGAGCTGCTGCTGTCACAGGATGACGTGGCCCAGACAGAAGGGGATGTGGGTCCCAAACAGAAAAAGTATTGCAAGCAGTAGAGGAAGTAAAGGTACTCTGTGGGAAACAAGGGGAACAAAAATGGGCGCGTGGGGGGAGGCGGGGAGGGGAACAAAAGTAAAATCAAGGTCAGACAATGAGGTGACTGGAAATGAGGGGTGGAAAAAGACCACTTTACTTGTTTTTTTATTTTTTAAAATCTTATCCCTTTAAGCAGGTGTCTTCCCATATAGAATAACTTGCAGGACCAGGGCCTAGCTTTGAAACATCTAGGGTATCTTACAACAGCAGTTTGATTTACTGCAGGATTAATTCACCCTTTCATTCATCCAAGGTAGATAAATTGAGTTTCAGGAAATTTACTGCAATTGGGTCTTTAGTATGAGACCTTCAGAAATCAAGATTTGTTTTGTTTTATGTGGACACTAATGAGCTTAAGTTTTTAATGAATGAGAGTTTTGTTCTAGATATTTTGCCAGAATTCTGTCTCCCACATTTTTGAGAGTTTACTGCTGTTCTCCACCCTGAGGTGGTTAACTAAGCACTTTGGATTCCTTTGGGATAAAAACTCAGTTAATAGTCACTTTAAACCCCATGAAAATAAACTGAATTATACATTCCAAGCAGTAGGATAGGAATGATTGTATTCTTAATTCCCTCATTTGTATGCTTTGGAGGGGATACGGGGGGAATCCACAGTTTTGGTTTTTTTCCAACTTGGTGAATGAACAAAAAATAGTGCCCTAAAATAGGGCAAGTGGGGGAATACTTAATTAAATAGTCTAAATACAAATCACAACATTGAAATGTATTGCCAGCAGCCTACGTGACCATAAAAAGTGGCTATCTAAAAGGCATTAGTTGCTTTTTAATTTTTACTCCATGTTTTAAGAAAATAGACCTTCACAGGACACAAAAGCCTCTCCTGACTTATTTAAGAGTTATCAAGGGCCATTACTGACAAATCTGGCTTTTTAGACACACATAGGTTGTTTGTTTTTAACCTTCATTTGGAAGGTATTAGGATACGTACATTAAATCATCCCTTTAAAAAAAATCATTGGCATCACTGAGAGGTTTTGTTTTTTTTTGGTTTTCGTTTTTTAAAAAAAGCTGAAATTTGATTCCATAAAAATGATCATTGGCAACCTTGCACCTTGAAACTTTACTGTTCCAAAAAAAGTGATCTGTGGGATCAAGAATAATCACAGCATAGAAGAATTTAAAGTTAAACAGGACAATCATAACACCTGACTGGGAAAAAAAGTAGGAAAAATTAGGAAGGACAGATGAGTTCTTCCCATTCAGAAGTACAGCTATACTTTTCAATTACTACTTCATCTAAACAACTCTACATAAAACATCCTATAGTAGAGATTTGACTGAATTTTGAATAACAGCTTCCAGACAAAATCTGGTTATTATGGATTATGATAACTTGAACTTGCAAAAACTTGTTTTGTTCTTATTTGGGTAGCTCGGTCAGTGTGCTTAGTGCTGTACAGTACACAAAAATAAGGTAGACCCTGCCCAAAGGGGTTTATCTAGCTGTATAACTTGGAATAGAGTATCCATTAAAGACCTACAGTTTGAATGTATCTGAAACTTTTGTGTGGGTGAAATCAGGATAAGAGAGAAATGGACAAAATGAAACTACATTTAAAATTTGGTGAAATTTTATCCAAAATATAAACCAACTTCCTTGCTTACCTCTCAAAACTCTCCTTGTTTGTGAGTCATTCGCACAGGTCAATTCACAGAATTTTCTAGTGGGGGTGAGGGAAGTGCAAAATGTGAAGTGACAGAAACAGAAATCTGCAAATGTTTTGACACCTTTTGGAGGGAGTGGGGGGATATCTTAAATCTGAGGAGAGGTAAGAGGCTAAAAGAACACACACTAGAACACGAACAGTCACTGTTTCCAAATTCAAATTTGCATAGCTCTTTGTGTTGGCATAGGCACACATTTAGGCCCTAATTCTCCAGGTTGTTCCTTGCGAAAAGACTCTTGAGTGCAAAAGGTTGCAAAATTAGGACCTGACACCTATGAGTTACTTTATGCCCATGAGTATTCCCACTGAAATCCATGGAACTACTTGAGTAAAATGCAGGCATAGATATGTTTCCAGGATCAGGGCCTTTCTTTCTCCCTTCCGTGGGAGAATCTATGAGACACATCAGTTGCTGTTTGCATTTATATGTATTTCAATGGTGGGTTGGGGGTTTGATGAGTGCAAAGTACTTAGGGTGACCAGATGCCTCAATTTTTATAGGGACATTTGGGGCTTTGTCTTACAGAGGCACCTATTTCCCCCCCCTCCCCATCCCGATTTATCACACTTGCTAGCTGGTCACCCTAAAAGTACTATGTGGTTTTTGTTTGTTTCCCACACAATCAATGGCTGTCCATTTGAATGAGGAAGATTTTTTTTTTTTTTTAAATATTACATTTTTAAACAAGGTTAAGGTAACAGCCCCTGCCATGAGAAATAACCTGGAATAATTATGAACCTGATAAAGAATCCCTCTGTTTTTCTAATATGTTCAGATAAGTTTCCAGAATAGGAAGCCACCCAACTGTGTGCAACAGAAATCACTAGAACACACAATACGACCCTCCATGAGCAAGGAAGACAAGCTTCCTCCAATTACTTATCCCTAGAAGGGAAGACTTCTTACACATATACCAATCCCTCCAGCAAAAGAGGGGGAAACTTTAAAGACAACCTTAAAATTAATCCCAAATGAGGAACTCCTTCCAACTGAAGGAGACTTGGCAGGGCTGGGAGTGGGGGTGAGGTGTCTTTCCAGGAACATATCGCTGTGCCTGAGTAACCTCTCCTCAATGGAGTAACTATTACCGTTGGGGCAGGGAGGGCTGTAGGACCCCGCGGAGACGCCGCGTGGAGAGGCTAGAGGACAATAATTTGTTCCATTGTAATGGGAACTTAAATGTTGGCTATGGGCAGACTTCACAGGCAGGCCTGCCTGCCTTCCTTCACCAACGATCTTTAGTGCCTCGTGCTAGCCAACACGGACAGTCTGCTCATTTATTGCAACGGTCAACAGATTTTTCTTGCCAAAAAAAAAAAAAAACCCAACCCCCAAACTTTTTTTTTTTTTTTTTTTTTTTTTTTTTTTTTAAAAGCAAAGCAAAGCCCAGCTCATCAGCAGTCCATGCAGGAGCAGGAGGGGTTTGGGAGTTAACTGCATGCAGGAAATCTCTCACATCCTGAATCCCAGCTCTCTCCTCTCTGTAACTGTATATTATGGTGCTGTTCTCCAGACCCAGCTGATGAAAGTTTTTCTCTTTCAGTCTGGGCTAAGATGTCAAAGCGTCTCCATGCAGAGCAGCGGCGTTTCCCTCCTCCTCACCCCCCAGCCCAGATATTCATGCTGCTGCTGAGCCTGAGCTGGCTCTTTCTAGCATCATCCAGGGCTCAAGGTAAGCTGACCACGCTTTTCTACACACACTTTCAGGGCACAAGCCGGCTTTTGGCCAAGTTGGGAGCCCTTCACCCGAGCTGATGTGGTTAAGAGCAGAGTTTCCCTTGGCATTGCCCCACCACCCTAGGACTTCTGCATATTTGCATTCCCCCCCCTTTCCTGGCTGCTTTGCAAACCTTGCAACCCAGCCCTCCCCTCCCAGTTACCATCCCGGTTTCCGTCCCGTCTGCTTTGCAAATCCAGCTCCTCTGAGAGCAGCAGCCGCACCGCCGGCTCCTCTTTTGCTCTGGCCCCTTGAGCTCCGTCCTGCTGTGTGCGCGTGGAGGGGGCTCGTCGGGGAGTGAAAGCGTTCACGCTGCGTCGGCCGTGGGTTTTGTTCTTTGCAGCTCAGAGAGCCGGGCTGGACGGAGGGTTTGCTGCCTGCTTTGGCTGCAGCGCCAGCTCTGCAGGAGCAAAGCACCATTTTCACAAGGGGCAGTTGCACTGCCCTGACATCTCCCATCCCGTGCATGCCCCCTTCCGTCCTCTTGCTTCCCCCGTGCAATGTGGCAGGCGATATCTCGCTGCTCACGCAGAGGACCCGTGGATAGGACACCCCCCCCCCGGACAAAAGTTGTTATAATGAGATACAGAGTTTGTCGAGGCAAAGCTTAATCAGTTTATTGCACCAACCAGACCTAGTTTCCCCGAGTTGGGGATGAAGGAGGCTGGGAGACCTTTCTCTAAAGTCTCGCTCTTTTTTAAGAAAAATGAAGGATTTTGCTGTGTGTCTTAACAAGATTACACTCAAGATTTCTTTTAAATCTCTCCTAATTTAAATTGACCTAGCAACTTGAAATGCAGCCCTGCATAAATAGCTCAAGGACTCAAGAGCATTCCCAATTCCCTTCCACCACTACCTCTTTCTTTTGAGTCCCCTTTCAGTATGTAGGGAATCTTAAACTGACTTTCCCCGCTCACCCCCGGAAAAAAACCTGTTGCTATGGGCTATTCACCTGATTCCTGTTTGTTTAAAACAAACCCTTGCATATCTTTAGTGTTTATTTGAGGATTTCGAAACACTTCACAGAACATTTAGCCTTATAACACCCAATGAGTGAGGTAATAATTATTCAGAGAGGGCAAGCAATTTATCATGAGCAAGTATATTCAAAACACTTTGCTTCTCTGTTTATGAATTTTCTGTGCATAAATTAGGGAAAATTGATTTATTATTCAAAATCACTTGTGAATTTCTTCAGCTATTAATCCGGAATCTGTAGAAGCAGTGGAGCACAGCTCCCTGTGAATATTTGAAACTGGATATTGGTGCTTTGCTGGTAAGTTTCCTGGGTCATGTGTTATTGTTTCTGACCTCTGAGTGGATAATTTCTGTCAGTAACCACCAACAGTAAGAATTTTGAATTGCATGTTGGTGTAGAACTTGAAATCTGAACTGCTAGTCAGCTGTGCAATTCATAATCTACTTTAGATGAGTATTAGGGCAACTCAAATTTAAACTTTCTGTTTTTTCTCATTGGTAAACACTTTTTCTAGCTAGACTATTCATGCTAAGGAAACACACAGAATTTATTTAAATATTTGAATAAATGCTTAAAATGTTTAGCAGTATCTGCTTAGCTCTGTTATGCCAGTTTCACGTATATGGATTTGGAGTCATCTTGTCCCCAGTTCACACAGCAAGTTAGTGGCAGAGTCAGGAATCAAACACAGAGATCTGACTCTGTCCCCTGCTTTAAGGAGTAGCTGGTATTGCATATTTTATATATGAGAGAGGGTTATTAAATTGCATAAATATATAGCACAGCAATGAAAGAAGTACAGACCTTCTACAATTTCAAGTTTTTGCAGATCTATTTGCATGCGTCTACTATTCCAATTTAAAATATTGCTTTTTTTTTTTATGCACAGCATATTTATGCTGGACTATGGTTTTGTCTTTGCTAGGAAAATGATAAAGTTATGTTTTCTTAACATATGTTAGTTAATATACTGTTATAATTTTCCTAGTGAAAACAGAGCCATAATCCCAGCATAGAGATTCATGGTCCACTTGATTTGAGAACACATCTATTCGATGCAATTGTGTATGAGTGAACTGGGGCCATCATTTTAGTCAAATGACATCCCAGATAGTGAGCTAGAAAGATCCCAACTGGTCTCAGTCAATTAGTAGCATACAAATTCATCATGTGAGAAGTAAGGCACTAATTCTTGTCTTCAGCAGAGCTCTATGCAGGCCCAGTGAACAACCATGAATATAAGCTTGCAGAATCAGGGCATGTCTAGTGCTTCTACAGTGAGTTGTGTTGCATCTGGGCTGAAAACTTGCCATGTAGGGTTCATAATATAACCTGCTTGATTTTGGTATTTTGAAAAGGGAAAGATTTATACATCTGAGATATTAAACCATATATAGGGGTTTATGTGCATGCATGGTAGTACTTCACATGGACATTTTATGAGAGTTTAAGTGCCTAAATGTTTATACAATCAATGTCAATGGCTCTGAAAGTTTAAGATCATGGATGAATAGCAGTAAACGATAACTTCTTTGAAGGGGCAACCATATGTCAAGGGCTACTTATTGGATTTGGCTCTCTCCTTGTATCTCCTCATTTTCAATCCTAAATCTTCTACGTTAATAACTATTAGTTCTTATAATTTCTAGTGTCCTCCCTTTATTACAGTTGCAGCTGAACGTGTTCTTCTCTCACCTTCCCTCCTGATTATATCTTTTTCTCTTCTCTCTCAAAACTTGTCCTTTTCTTTGTTGGTACCTTTGGATGAAATTTACCCCTTGTGTTGGTCCTCAGCCTGGGCATGAATTTTGTCCTTCATAAACCTGCAAAATTAAACACTGTTGCCTTATTGATCATATTGCTTCCTCTGGAGTTTATTTATTTCTATTGAAAGTGACATGCTGTCTGCTTGAAAAGTAGATCTCACTGTTGCCAATTTGCATGTAACACTGACTGAAGCCCAATAGAAAACGTCCCTTTGATTCCTGTGTAACCCTTAGACCTCTTTTTAAAGTGTCATCTTCTGAAGCTGTTGCTGAAATTGAGGGGGATAAAATTGGACTCCGTACAATCCCCTACTTATTTGATTGCTGGCCAAACTGACTTCCCTGCAGATAGCTTGGACCCCCTGCTTAAGATCTGTAATTGGGGTACATAGGCCTGGTTCCACTGTCATCAATGGAACTGTGCCAGCTGAGGATGTTGTACCCCTTCTGTCCCCGCCCTGAAAAACGCTCTGTTCCAGCTGACCTTGTGTGTTTTCCCCTGCCTGCAGAGGAAGTATCCAACTTATTTGTTTTGTCAAGTATCTAATCTCCCTTTTTCTTTGAAGGTTGTTGGAAAGGTTGCTTACCTAGCTCCGAGGAGCAACTTCTAACTAATAATCTACCGCATACATTTAAGACTACTTGTCATCCTGCTCACAGCACTGAGAATGCCCTGACAGCAGCTCTCTAATGATCTGTGAGTGACTGCAACAGATCAGGGTTATGTTTATCTGTTATTCCTACTGAAGCTGTCAGCTGGAATTGACACACTATTGATCATGAAAGTCTGTTTAAAAAGTCTGAATTCCTGTAATAGTTTATTTGGATCTTCACCAGCCTGGTTCAGATCTCACGTTTCCTAATCCTGACAGCTTTATCACTAGTGGCCCTTATGCTTCTAACATATCTCAAATTGCCAGTGCAAGTTGCCCCTGGAGTCTGCAGGGTTTCATTTTATTCAGTATTCATATGCTTCCTTTTGGGCAGTATCATTTGTACTAAAGGGCTTCAGTCACAGTGTTACATGCAAATTGGCAACAGTGAGATCCATTTTTCAAGCAGACAGCGTGTCACTTTCAATCCTCTACTAGTTCAGAGTCAGTGGGGGTAATGGAGCAGTGTGTATCTCTGATAGGGTGACCAGACAGCAAGTGTGAAAAATCGGGATGGGGTGGGGGGTAACGGGCACCTATATAAGACAAAGCCCTGAATATTGGGACTGTCCCTATAAAATCGGGACATCTAATCACCCTAACCTCTGACAAACCAAGAGTTTGTTGTTGTTACTGCCAACTCCAAGCTTTGCATCCGAGATCTGAGAATCTAGCTATTAGAGCCTATGTGTCTTAAGGACTGATGGGATGGTTTGGTTTTGGCTTTTTACATCATAAACTGGGAAATGCTGTTTCTATAGGGGTGTTTTCAATTTAGGTCTGAAATATTCTAAATGCTTACAGGTCCGGCTTTGTTACATGGGCAGGCTTTCTTTGGCTTTCTATCTCCTGCGACAACCAGTTCTGCTCAGAAGGTCTGACTCTCTTCTTGCTATTCATATTGGAGGGATTTCTTGTTTGCTTTGATCCCTTTTTCTATTTCCATCTTTCTCTCAGGTTGTTTTTGCCTTTTACTGAAACCTACCTCAAATTTGGGATTTTTTTTTTACATTGAAAAATACGTAAACACGTACATTGAGGTGTGCCCTTTTCATGTCACATTCAACATCTCTAAAACTGGTATGACAAGGGATCTTAATCACAGAAAATCTCTAATATGAAATGAACTAAGTAAGGTCTCAATTGTGCCTGCTAGGCAGAAACTTTCATTTGGGGGCACTGCTGAGTCTCTAGTGACAGTTTCTGGAGGTGTTGGATCAAAACCACAGCCCATTGAAGTCACTGCGAGTGGTGCTATTGACTTCAATGGGTTTTGGACTAGGTACACTGTGCCACAAGCATGCAGGGAGATTACTATATGCTGGTTACTACACCGTGTGATGGGTTTCTACATGCTCTTCTCTCTGTGTACAGCTAGCTCTAGTAGCCAGAGAAGAGCAAGGATTACAGCTGTGACAATGGGGGAAAGGTATGTTCCTTTCTCCCCCAGACAGAGACTGGCCACGGTCTGGCCCTGAAGAGGAAATTGAGATGTTTGGTGGTAATGGAAATGTGCTCAATATTGTGTATAAATATGTAGCCTTCAGCTATGTTTATTTTCAGGCTGCATCCTCAGAAACCAGTGTCACTTACTAAATAGTTTTTAGTAAAGTTTAATTCTGTCTCCCTAAAAGCTGTGGGTCCTTACTGCCACAGATACTTTAACTTATTAAAGCATAGAATGCTGATTAGCTTCTAGCCTACGTGTCGTATAGTTGGTTATTAATTGTATTAACTCTTCTTTTAAAAAGGACCACAGGGAATTAGGAAAACAGTGTCTTCTCTCAGGAGAATCCAAACCTCTTGGTTAGGGTTGTTGACCCCTGATCAGTTTTCCTAAATGGAATCTGAAAGTTCAGCTGCAAAAATGTTCTACATGTAGCAGTCTGTTAACATCTGTAACATCCAGTGAAGGTCCATACAATTATTCAAGAGTGCTTTCCTGTCCACTGGCAATTAACTAAGGTCATACAAAACCAGGTAACTTTATGGTGCTTCATTTGTCTGAACCTTTCTTCGATGGACATTCGAGCAGTGTCTATGAGTGAACAAAACATCTCCCTCTTGAATTTTTCTTCTGAGCTTCCCATCAACTTATCTTTGTCCTTGTAACCAAACTCTCTCTTCTTCCGATGAATACGAGTTTTCTTGAAGACAGGCTCACCTCCTAGGTTTTCCAACATTTCTGTGGAAGCAATGATGGCATCTTCAAATCTATTGTGTCTGTGGACCACAATGAAATCAAGGCAGCTTCTCATCAAAGTAGTGACAGTCATGATGTCCATTGAATGAGTTTGTAATGCGTTGCTTACAATATTTACTTGGAATAGGATATCATGCCAAATCACAACTGAGGTCAGAAATTTGAAGTCAGTGATCTAGTTTGCCAGGCGTTGCACCTCATATTGGATTCCAGCCTCGGCTTTACTCGACTGCGCCAAATCCATCAGGGTGTCATAAACCTCAGTCACTTGGTACCTCACTGGTCTTACGCTGTCAATGCAGCTCTCCCAGCAAGTGTCACTTAGCAGCTTCATGCTCAGATTTGTAACCTTGTCTGTGAAGATCTTCACCTTATAGTTGATGCTGAAAACAGGACGTATATCCTTTACAGTACTTTGAAAAGAGATACTGAACTAAAGAAGATAATGCTGCATCTAGCACAACCAGGTTGTGGGAATGGCAGCCAAAAGGCACGAAGAAAGGTCTTGGATGCAGCACAAGGATCCTTGCCTGGATGCCACTGATTTTTCCCTTATGTTAATGCCATTGTTGTAGCCTTGGCTGCAGCAGTCCTGAAGCTTTATGAACATTTTGAATGAGAATAAAATAAACCGTTCTGTTAGGCCTTTTTCAGTAGAGTCATCCACAGACTGGAAACCAATAAAGTGTTCGTGTACTTGGATATAGCATCTTTGTCGTCAACAAGTCTTACTGCAAATTACATCTTTTCACTGTGACAAATGTTGGGATTGGAGTCCATTATTATGGCAAGGTACGTTCCTTTGCCGAACTGCATCAATATGTTGTCAAGCACCTTCCTTGCCATAAGGCTGGTCATTAGTTTTGAATCGTTTTGCTACAGTAATGGTACATAGATGCTTTATGAACTACTTGATATAGGTGCTCACGTATGACATCATTATAGTTCCCGAGGAGCTCTACCCTATAGAGGAAATTACTGTTATGTTCATTGAACAACTTCTCCGACAAGCCCCAGAAAACCAAATTATTCTTTTCAAGGATGAGGGTAATTGAGATCAGATACTTGGGCATGTTCTTTCAATACTGGGTTTCTATATTAATAATGTACTGGTTTTCTGCATCTATGCATTTATTCATCTTGAGCCTGGACTCGAACTCTATCCATTTGGAGTAGGCCATAAAATGGTCAGGTGACTTTTCATGTTGATTCAGCGCATCAGCTAAGTTATGCCAGAAACTGTACCTGGAAAGCGCAAGCAACAATTTGGAATTTTTGTCAGATATTTTGCAACAAAAATAGAGCACTTTGTCAGTTGATTTCAAGTAAACTAGCCAATGCTGATTCAGCTTCTCACCATTCTCAAAGTCACACTGTGAAAGAGGGCTCAAGAAGTGTTGTTTCTGCTTATTTACTGGAAATGTCATATCCTCAATTTTGCTTTCTCCGATTCTTTGCTATTACCATCAGGAAAACTAGGCGATTCTCTATCCCTTTCCTCACATTTCCATTCCTTAATTTCAGGTAAATCTGTAATTCCTTAGTAATAGGATTTCCAGCATTTATGCTTCACTTCTCAGTTTCTTCTGCACTGGGATGATCGCTACTGCCTAAAGCCTGGTCTATGTTGTTCTGTTTCAAATATTTTCCCATCAAATTTGCCCCTTCCTGCAAACTAGAGTGTAATTGAGTTTTTCGCTTCCTATATTGAGCTCCTGAAGGCTTCCTTGGGGGCATCTTTTATTTTCTATGGGAGAAAGAAGACAATGTTAGGAAGAGCAAAAGTCCATGTTTCTCAGTCTTAGAAAGTCATTTGAACATTGTGTTGAGCATGACATAAGAAGTACCAGTATTTCTTTTATGTTGTTGTGTAGATAGAAGTTTGATATGTATCTCTGGCATCTCATTAAACGTCCTTTATTAGTTACTACTTACACTCTTGAAGTCTTAAAACACTTGTACACTTTCACAATTACACAATAAAACAAGGTTCACAATATTGTAGCTGGGCTCTGACTTCACATAAGAATGAACTGAAATCTTACTGACAGGCATCACCCCACCCCTTGTCTACCTATGAGGGCATGGTTGACAACATTCTAGGAGGTTCAAGGAAAATGAAGTTCTCACAAGGTCTGGAAGGTTACACACGATTCTACAAAGGTCCAGAACATTCTAGGAGGCTGGTGAAAAATGAATCCACATACAGAATACCTGAACCATTTCACTTCAAACATTCTATTTTCCCTTTTGTCACTAACACCAAAAACATCACCCTGAGCCTGGTGCCCCTTCTCCTAAATCTAGCCCTGCTACTATCTAATGTGATTATTAGTGTAAATGCTTCAGTGAGTGACTTAATCAACTTTCAGTATCCAGTCTGTAAAAACTGTGTCCACTGTTTCACTTAAAATCTTTACGCAATCTTGACTGATGCTCCAAGTAATTCCAAAGCCAAGAAATGAATAAAAATGACTTAATTTAAGTACCCTCCCTGGTTTGGAACTTGAATAAATATGAGAGAGCTGTGGGTTGATTTTGTTTGTTTGCCCATGCAGAAATTCAGCATGACGAACCCATAGATTGGATAAATGCATTCTTTCTTGTCCCAAATATATGATCTAATATAGTAACAATGGAACATTTCATGGCCTGTTAACCATACTGGCTATTATACAATGAGGCATAAAAAAGTTGGATGCAGAACTTGGCAAAAAAGGGTCTTCAGCTAGTTTATTCCACAAGATATTTGTTAACAGTTAACATTTGTCATCGTTGGAAGTATGTTCTAGTTATATGTACACAATAAGGGGAAAAAGTCTTTTCTGACAACTTGCTATTTTCTGGGTGTGTTAAAAATGTATTGTTACTCTGTAGAAAACAGCTGATTGAGGGGGAAAAAAAACCAACCTCATGTGGCAGCCTAGCTGTGAAAGATTAAATTAAAATATGAACTTCACTGAGCCCAAATGTTGATGTGACTTTTTAAAATACAATCAAATGAAAAATCCTCCAGCTCTTTATGTTAACACCATATCAAACAAGTGAAATGAGCATATAGACATAAATAGATGTGGGACTGGGCATCATCTGAGTACTATTATTCATCTGTAATTACAGAAGTGTGCTCTTGGGCATCCTCTAATTTCTTTGTGTGCCTAACTCTGAGGTACTTCTGCTAGTTTAAAAAAAAAGTATTGTAGGGAGTATTATTTAATCTACATTATCTGAGTCCAAATTCTGTCATTGATTTCATCCATTGAAACTGCTAACATTGCACATCTGTAGCTGAAAGCAGAATTAACCTCCAGTGTAGACTATTGAGAAGTATTGAGTCATGTCAGTTGAAACTGGTGCTTCTCGTTGAACTGGAGGTCATAAAAATGTCTTTCAAATGAATCTCTTTTCTTGTATTTTTGCCAGTGCACCTAGGGCACAGGATGGATGTTTCTTGGCTGGAACATTTTCAGTTTTCCTTAAAAAAAATAAATATATATATATAAAAATAAAATAGGAAAGGATTGAGTGGAGATCAGTGTATCCCACAATTCTTTTGAATCCCACTGGGGGAGAGTCCCCAGGCAAATGCATGCATCTGAGGTGTGCTAATAGAAAAATTGCTGGATGTTCTAGGTTATAGAAGAAATGATTTTGTGTATTGTTAATGGGCCAGATCCCCAGCTGATGTAGATTGGTATAGCTCCAATGATTTGGCTGACCCTATGTAAATCATTGACAGGACACAAGGCCTCAAAGAATCTTATACCAGAAATGTTACCTTTCCTTTTGACGTGTGTGTGTGTGTATAATTTTTATTTTTTTTAAATCTTAACTGGTAGCTGTGTTAGTACAGATGCAGTCAATTTCCTTTTTTATCATACAGTACTAGTAGCAGCTATAGTCATTAAAAACAAAGATGCACGATAGACTTAACTGCCCATCTTAGAAGCCCACTCATCAGACTTGGATAAATACCGCAAAATGTTTCCTTCTTAATATTTACCTGAATTAATGCTGACGTGCTTCAGCAACATTCTCTCCTCCTTTCTTTGTGCTTTCTGGAAACATTTGAACTAATGACTTTCATGCACATCAATATATGTGAAAAGCACATTTGACGCTCACGCTCGAAGTATTCCTCACTACTGGGAATACTGCCTGCTGCAGCTGAGGGCAGGATTGCCTATATCCCTCACCAGAGCCCTGACTCGGTGGCTATGGAATAATCCAGAAAAAGATTGAACTGCACCCTCTACAACTAGGACTGAAAGAGAATCCAAATTTGAACTTTGCATCCAGCCAATAAATCTTAAAGCAGTCTCTTTTTGAGGGTCCAGAACAGAAAAGTTTTGACATTTTCTGTCTGCGTGGATCTCAGCACCCACAGAACACCCTCTACAGGTTGTGGGGAAAATGCTGCCGCTAATTTCACTGGCGTTTCTCTGGATTTCCATTGATATAATGACAGGAGATTGAGACCTGTGGTTTAATATAATTGAATGAGATTTCTGGTTATTGTGGCTGGGCAAATTATTTGCCGCTAATATTTTACTTGACACATTTCACTGCTTTTTCTGCTCCTAGAAAGTCTCTGATTTATTTGGTAATTGATTTTTCTTTTTCTAATTCTATGGACTGGATTTGATCACAAAAAATTCTGTGTACATTTGATGCTCGCTATTTGATATTGGAGCTGTATGGGTTATTTCTGATTTACTGATCACATAAGACACTTGGTATTTCTCGTCCCTGTTTTGGATAAGTGTTCCTCATACTGGACGCAATCAAACCCCCTTTGAAGTCAATGAGCCATTCACTTTCCATTGACTTGACTGTGAGCTGGATGGAGGCTGTAATCAGAAGACAGGCTTGGAGAAGCCCCTAGGCTCTGATTCTCTTACAGAGAGGCAGCATTTTAGGAAGAAGAAACAGATATGCCAGAATAGGGTGAGTGAGGTGGGACCATTTGCCGTCCTGCAGAGTTCAGGGAGAAAAGGCAACACAGTCATAGGCTATAGTATCTTTCGGTGGTGCCCCATAACAGTGAGGATTTCATTGGAACCATGTTGCCAGGGAGTGGGGTTGCAGGAGACCCAGTGCTGGACATCGAACCCCTCACAGTAGCCTTGCCCTCCTACTGGCCTCGTTTGGGAGACAATACCTTGGCTTGTTGCATGAGGATAAGCTAATTCTGCACTCCCCCATCCAGCACAGCAGTTGTGGGAGAGGGTGGTGTCCTTCACAGAAGATCTTAATGAGATTTCCTTCCCTGTAGCCTTTTCCTGCTCATTTTCTTATTGGATGGGACATTTGGCCCATTATTATTATATTCCACATTGTGTGTGTCAAGCACTCCTGCTCTTATGTCAAATCCTGTCTTCAGCTCATTTTTTTAATAAGCTGCCATATGCTGCTCTCTTCACAAGCTACCTTGGGTTTGAATCTTGTATTTCAAATTCATGTAAGACAAACTGAACTCCAGGAGGCTGGGGTTCTTAACCTCTTCCATCTAATGGGAAGCACTATGTGCATGTGGAACACTTTTAAAACAGTATTGCTTGGTTTATCTAAACCTATTCTATTTCAAACTTTTATAGTCTTTCCCTCTCACTGAATTCTGAAATGCTCAATCCAAAAAGAACCAGAATTCTGTTCTTGCACTGACCTTGATTCAGAATTCCTTTGTTGATCACAACCATGCTGCGAACAGGACTGGGCAACAGTTTCCCCACTAGAATATATATAATGTTTGTATTCCGTACAAGGAAACTAAACATAGTTTCTGCTTGTTAAAATACACTATAACTACTCCCACCCCAAATAAATCAATGGCAAAATTTTATTTTCAAAACTCCACTTGTCACAGTTCATTGTGGTGAACAGGCAGGATATTGAAATATACAAGACTCCTGTCTGAGTGCATTAGAATAGGATTTTTGTGCACTTCAATATCCATTCTGCATACACATCATGCTCCTGTTACTTCTGTTTTAGTCACCCCAAACACTCGTGCTTGCCTTATTTAATCATATTGACGTCAGTGGAACTAATTGTGTAAGGTGATCAAAGTTGGTCTGAGAACAGGGCAGAGGCTCAGTGCTATGTACATGTATAAAACTGAAACTTGAGTTGTTAATTGTCCTGGCTTTACTATAGGGCCATCTAGCAGAGAACCTAAATTTGAATTTTAGCCATGTTACAGCAACCTTGATTTGAGAAACACATAGTTTTTCCAGAATCAAGACAGTTGGGGGTGAATAAAAGTTATTGTTAAGTTGTTTACATGTGAGGACTGTCAAGTTTGATAGTACCCTTTAATTGTCTTAATTTTTTTGGCATGTATTAATTCTGAAAAAGTCTAGTGCAATAGACATCATTTTGTAGTTTAGCAATCACATGATATGGCAACTGAAAAGTTATATAGATATTACACCAATATATAAACCATGTGTTAAAAAGACAAGTTCAGTTTTGAAATATTTGATTTAACTATGCTTTTCACTTTCAATCTGTGCCAAACATGTGCTTGAATGACTGATGGAGTCATATGGTTCCCTGAATAAAGCATTTTATTGTGCACAGACTTAGCCTTCCAACTGTTGTATTACAGAAGCTGAGAGATTAAGATGATCCAGTGTCTTAGGGGGCATGTTTCACAGTGAATGTTTTATTTTTCTGTAGGGTATTTTTTCCCCTCTTTTAAACTGTCATCGGTTTGTTCAGCTGGCCGGTAAGTGACACTGACCACAGTACCATTCAGCTTAGAAGAATAGCAAATACCTTTAAGCTTTCATTCCCATGTTCATGTTGATTTTTTTGAACACATGACACTTTCCACAGAGTTTATGGGACTGATTGTGGGGGGAGGGGTGGGCACTGTTTTCTTTTGCAGACTATTTCATTGGCAAGAGTTAGATTTAGGAATAACAAGTGATGACGGGAAATAGTTCTTAGAATTATAAAACTGAAATATGTTTTAATGCTATTTAGTTATAGGGATCAGTAAGACTTAAACTCATATTTCTCATTTGAGCAGTCAAATCTCATGAAACTGAGTGGTGTGAAAGATAAAGTGGACATGCTACAAAACAGTATACATATTATTTCAAAGTTGGCAGACCTGTCAAGTTAGAGTGGGGATCTTTTTTGATTAGAAGCAGAAGGAACAGAAAATTAAATTCAGAAGTGCATGGAGTCCATCTCTCTGCTGCTTGTCCTCAGGCTCATCAAAGGCCTTTGACTTTTTTTTATAACTTTATACAAAAATAGTTATTTTGTAGGGGGAAGGAAAGAAGACAGAATTGATGCACAAGATGATTTACAGAATTGTTTCTCAGAAGGTGCTGGTGCTCAAATGCCTTGGGGAGGGGGTGAGAGAATTTTACCAGTCAGTACAATTCTGTGTGTTGTAGATGGGTTTTTTAATGTGTATGAGTAGTGTCACTAGGGTAATGGGAAGTACCTAAGCAATCTGGTAGGTGTCTCTTGTTTGAGCCAGGTAAACAATGTGTGTTTGGACTGGTGTTTAGAACAAAATAATAGATGGGTTGTAATCCAAGCCAAATTACTGATCATTTGACTCTTACTTGTGCCTCTGAAAAATTAGTTAAGACAAACATGCACAGGAATTCTTACACTATTTTGTTGTACTGCATTGTCCAGTGGCTCCTGTCTCTAAGAGAATAAGTGCCACCTTTGAAGCTGACCTGTGACATACTCTTCATATCTGTCATGGTGACCTTTTGGCTTCTTATTTCAAGACACTGGAATCTTTATGTATATATCCACTTAATGTGCTGTTTGACTTGGGGATATTTTACAATGGCACAACATTGTACTAAGCATAGTGCTAATAATAATGCAGTGATCACAAATCCTGATGCAGAATGGAACATAACTGGAGACCAAGCCAGTCATGTAGAGCAGGCTGGACTGAGTTGTGAGGGGCCATGAAGGTGAGGGCAAGAAATATTAAATTTGTTCTGATGGTTGTTGGAAATGCAATGAAACTATTTTAAACTGTGGGAAGGATGACATGGTCTAACTGATGGACAAGGACATGATTTTGTCTGTGACGTTTTGGAGGACTGGAGGAGAGTGAACTTGGTATCTGGGATGCAAGAAAGAAGGTGGTTACAGTAGTCAAGTAGGAGATGACATGGGTGTGGATGAGTGTTTTACTCCCTGGGGATGGAAAGGAATATTGTGGAGAAAGTAGTAAAAATATTCATGGATGTGTAAAGAAGAAGAGGAAGAAGTCAAAGGTGATGCTGTGATTGTGAGTCTGAGACACAATAAAAATAAGTTCCATTTTTGGTTATACTGAGCATGAGCTGACAGTGGCTGTCCAAAGTAATACCTGTTGGGGATGGGAGGAGGAAGGGGAAGGGAGATGTGGGTCTGAATTCAGAAGAAAAGGGCAGGCTCAGAGAGGTAGACAGCACAGAGATAATAGTAGGAACCATGGGAGTAGGAGGAGTTGCCAAGGAATAAGATGTAGAGTGAGAAAAGGAGGAAACAAGGCGAGATCCCTGTATGACTTTTATGGAGAAAGGAGAGGGAAGAAGAGGAAAAGCTACCAAAGGAAGCAGTAAAAGAGGTAGGTGAAGTAGAGCAAAAACAATGAGGGGCCTGGATTACAGAGGTGACAGGAAGATAAGGTGTTCCAAAAGTGCCTGTGATCAACAGCACTTTAGTAGAAGGTGAATGAAGTAGAGGACCTGAGACTTAGACAGAAAGAGGGCATGTGAGACTTTGGCAGGCAGTACATTGCCGTAAAGAGCTGAAGGGATGCGTGGACATAGAGAAAATCAATGTACATTTGTAAATATACCAATGTGAAGGGGAGGAAGGAGGGATGGCAGTCATGTGGGATCAAGACCCGTTTTTTGAGGCTGGAGGATACTAGAGCATGTTTGTATGAGGTAGAAAAAGAGCCAGTAACCAGGATAAGATCAGGTACAAGGGACAAGTGAAAAGATTGGAAATGGATAGTCAGCCCCTGGTTTTGGAGTCAGTAGCAGTGCTTGGGGGGAAGGGGAAGTTGTGTGTTAGCATTTATGATAAGAAGCAAATGGGGAAAACCTTCCCCCCTATCATCAGAAAGAATCACCAGCTGCCTACACATTTTGGATCCAGTGGGAAATTCCCTTCCTAGTCTTGTCAGCCATTTCCTTAGTCATTCCTTAGTCATTGCTTACCTGCCCTCCTTGAATTCTGCCCTTCTTCCCCAATTTTCCCAGGCTGGGCAGTTCTATAAACAGTGCCCCCACCACTTACAAACAGCCTCTCTGCTCCTGTGTTCATCTGACTCCCTCACTTCCTTCTCATCTTATCTCAAAGCTCACTTGTCTCAGGCCTATGATTCTTATCTGTCTAGAGGGGAAAAAAACACCACCGCCAAAAAATTCAAATCAAATACTAGTCCAACCCTACCATTTTCCTCAGGCTCTATCATCATCCTTGACATATAGCCTTTGCAGCCTTCATACTATTCTATTACATCAGTGCGTACTTCATTTGTGAATTTTTGTTCCCCTCTAATCACCTTGCTCATATTTGTATGCAAAGGCTGGATTTGGCTACAAAATGTTCTGGAATAACTCTATATGAATGATTCTGTACAAAAATAACCTGTGTTGGAGTCTATAGAAGACTATATGCCTGATCCTTATGTCCCATCCACCAGTTTAATTCCTCTGATGTTGGGAGAGGAGAATAAAGTCCTTTGTCTAGAACTGTTACAGATGTAAGGATTAAGATCCAGAGATTTTGTTTTCTAGCTCTACTTTTGTGTGTTTTTATCATAGCCCGTTGAGTTTTGGGAAAGGGGGTTCCCCTTTTGTTTATCACACGGACAAGCAGACTATATTATCTGACTGAGAGCTTATTAGTAATCTTGAATGCATGTGAACATGAAATGTATCTATACTACTTCAGGGGGCAGCAAACATTAAAGATGGCAAACTGCTTGCTTGGAGACATGATTATTTTTTTCACAGAGGTTTGTATTTCAGCTTCTATAATTTTTTTTTAAAGTTGCTTTTAAACTTGTGCAATCACAAAGTCCCTTTTTCATGCTATTGTGGAAAGAAAAAGAAAAGCTATAATCATAATGTATACTGCAAAGATTAGTATAATTTGAGTGTTAACTGCCCCAAAGTTGTGCATGTGTAGGAGATGGACAGATTTCCCCCCACCCCCCATCTATAGCTTATTAACCACTTGATGAAAGTATTTTATCTTTTGGTCTTTATGTAAGTGAAAAAAAGAATAAAGAGGCACTGCATCCAGTTGTGGATTGCATATAGATCAAAAGAGTTACCTTCAGTGCATGCTGAAAATAGAAAATGAAGTTAGATATGACTGTGACGCTTTTCTACATGGACAATGAGAGACAAGCCTTAGTGAAGTAGAAGTAAGGAGAATTCTAATAAAAAGGAAAATAGATGAGTGGTTATAACACAAGATAGGAAATGAGATCTAATGGAGGCTTCGGGAGATACAAAGGGCCTGATCTCTCCTTTCATGCAGTTTTACCCCAGTTTAAATTAGCAGACTTATTTTATTGTTTTGTATTGCTGTGACACTTAGAGGTCTCAGTAGAGATCGGAACTCTATTGTTCTAGGTATTGCCAAACACGATGGTCCTGACCCAAGAGAATTTATAATCCAAATAGACAAAGCTGCCAAAGAGTGGAAGAAAAGAATGAGCATGGGAAACTGAGTCATGGAGCAATGATGTGACTTAATCAGTCACACAGGCAGTCTGTGGCAGGGCTGGGAACTGAACATAGGTCTCCTAGACTTGATTATCTATTATCATTATCTATTATCTAGTCCAACTTCCTGCACATTGCAAGCCACAGAACCTCACCTACCCATTCCTGTAATAGACCCATAACTGCTGGCTGAGTTACTGAAGTCCTCAAATCACGATATAAAGATTTCAAGTTACAGCGAATGCACCATTTATACTAGCTTAAACCTGCAAATGACCTGTGCCCCATGCTTCAGAGAAAGTCAAAAAAGCCCCAGGGTCTCTGCCAATCTGACCCAGGGGAAAATTCCTTCCCAACCCCAAATATGGCAGTCATTTAAACCCTGGCCAGGTCCAGGCACCTGGGAAAGAATTCTCTGTAGTAACTCACAGTCCTCCCTCTCTATCTATTGCCCCATCACCAGCTGTTGGAGATATTTGTTGCTAGCAGTTGCTGATCAGCTACATGCCATTGTAGGCAGTCGCATCATACTATCCCCTCCATAAATTTATTATGCTCAGTCTTGAAGCAAGTTAGGTTTTTTGTCCCCATTGCTCCCCTTGGAAGGCTGTTCTAGAACTTTACTCTTCTGATGGTTAGAAACTAAGGCTGTTAAATTATTTTTAAAAAATCTCAATTATTCATGAGATTAAAAAAAGTCTCAATTACTCACAGTTTTAATTGCACTGTTAAACTACAATAGAATACTAATTCAAATTTATTATAAATATTTTTGGATTTTTTTTACATTTTCAAATATATTGATTTCAATTACAACACAGAATACAAAGTGTCTTTCTTCTCCTTTGTCTCTTCCAACTGATGAGTCCCCAGTTTATAGTAAAAATTCTTGTTAGTCCCTAAATGCATGACCTGCACTTTACACTATTAAATTTCATCCCATTTCTATTACTCCAGTTTTCAAGGTCATCCAAATCCTCTTGTATGATATTCTGGTCCTCCTCTGCATTGGCAATACCTCCTTACTTTTGTGTCCTCTTCAAATTTTATTAGCACACTCCCACGTTTTGTGCCTAGGTCAATAACAAAAATGTTTGTTCCCAAGAAAGATCCCCTCCAGCCCTCCAGCCTGACAGTTCATCTTTTAATATGACCCATTTTAGTCTCCCCTTTATGCTCTCCTGCTGCATTTCCTTTGTATAAAAAATCAGTTATGTTCTTAAAGAGATCAGGTTGGTCTGTCACAATGTACCTTTTGTAAATCCATGTTGTATTTTATCCCAATTATTGTTTACCTCTATGTCCTGAATTACTTTCTTTTTCAAAATTTGTTCTGAGACCTTGCATGCAGTTGAGGTCAAACTAACAGGCCTGTAGTTCCCTGGTTCACTTTTTTCCCCTTTCTTAAAAATAGGAATTATACTGGCAATTCTCCAGTCATAGGGTACAACCCCAGAGTTTACAGATTCATTAAAAATCCATGCTATTGAATTCGCAATTTTATGTGCCAGTACCTTTAATATTCTTGGATAGAGATTATCTGGGTCCCCTGATTTAGTACCATTAAACTGTATGAGTTTGACTTCCATCTCGGATGTGGTAATTTCTACTTCCATATGCTCATTCCCGTTAACCACCGTGCCACTACCCTCAGGCTCTTACTTTGCCTCATTTTTTAATGAGGCTAATGATTTATTTAGGTGGTGGGCCACGGCTAGATTATCTTTAATCTCCACCCCATCCTCAGTGCTTAGTGGTTTCCTGAGCCCTATCCAGTGCCTTAATAATAAAATCATTTTCCCTCATTTGAATTGACTTAACTCCTGTTTTACACCTGAGTGTGTGGCAGTAGAACCAAGCTGAATATGTGAGGTTTGAGAGGGCCATTAATAGACTGAGGAGAATAAGAGGTAAATCCACAAAAACTGGACACATCTCATGTAGTTTTCTTCTGTTCAAGCTAGTTAATATCTTGTTACTCTTATATACAAATTCTCTCATTAGTCCACTCATGGCAAATCAGCACTAAGATGTTAATTTAGCTCAAATTCACATTGATACGCATTTTACCTTTAAGAGGAAAATCATGCCTCATTGCCTTCATTTCAGCTACTATGGAGGGAGCCCTAGCAGTGGAACCACAGGGGTTCTGCTGTGGAAGAGAGTATGCAGGATTCTGGGGGCCCATACGGGGGTTCTTATTCTAGGTAGTGAGGGATTCTCTAGTGTTTATTACTACAGTGGAGGCCGAGTGCTGCTTCACCACCTGCATATCTGCACAGTGCCCAGCTCAACTACTCAGGCTAGACACCAGTATGGGATTGCATGGCTGTGTCTGAGGGAAGAATAGGGTCCGCTGTACTGTGTGTCTGTGTTTCTTTTCCTTCTGTTCATTGACTCTAGACACCCATTCTTCCAGTCTTCTTTTGACTCCTTGACTTCTATCTGCATCCCCTTTTTTTATTGGATTGTTATGGACTCAGTCTCTCACTATTTACTAATCTCTCCACCATGTACCCTACTTTACATCTGTATCCCTTTATTCAGTACAGGCTGTGACACTGGCTGGATTCGGGGGGGGGGGGAGCATTTATTATATTATTGAACATCAATATGTCAAAATAATAATAATTCATCTGAGATATGCCATGTCAGGTACCGTTAGAAAGGCTGTAATGTGCTAAGTAAGGTGATAATATTTATGTTCATGTGTTGTTTGTGTAATGGAAGTTATGGACATGTTTGTATCTATATTTCAATTTGTACCGTGTTTTTGGGCAACACCCCAGACAGGATGGCTGCAGCACTAGCCTGCTTAATGGCCCATTAAGGAAATTCACAGGTACAATGGGCCCAGGGGGAGAAGCCAGGGATATACCTGATGAGTCACCAGGACTTACTCATGTGACCCTGGACTCCATCTTATTCCTGTAAATTTCAACAAGCAGCATAGCAAAGGCCAAAGGACATAAAAGGCAGTTGCACCACATCCATTTTGTCTTCAGAGACCAGTCTTCAGCCTAACTCTGGATCAACTCATCTACAACTGAACTGAAGCTGTGAAACAAAGGACTGAGACCCATCCAGGTACTGGATGTATACCAGAGGGACTGTACGAGTCTGCAAACTCCACAATTTTATTAGACACCTGATATATATGGACTTTCAAATCAATTGTATGTGTCTGATTGCTTTAATTATTTAACACTTCTCTTATAGTTTGTTTCTTTCTTTTTATAATAAACCTTTAGTTTTAGTTACTAAAGATTTGGCTGGTAGCATGGTATTTTGCGTGAGATCCAAACTTACATAGATCTGGTATTGTGGCTGACCCTTAAGGGTTAGGAGAACCTTTTTGGTAAAGAGCATAGAGTTTTAAATAACTGGTCTCTTTACTGGACCTAGTGGCTGATTGGGAGCCAGAGACTGAAATGCAGTAAAGGGGGCTGTGTATATTTTTATTTTGGCTTCTTGATAACCAGTGTGGGGAATCAGAAGCACTGTTTGTGGCTGGTTGGGAAGTCTGACTTCAGCGTCATCCACCAGTGTTGGGAGAATCTGCACTCCTTTTACAGCCTGCCCTGACCTTGGCATTTTCAGGTGGCTACCCTAGGCACGGACGGGTCACACAGGCGCCATAGTTCCTTTTCATATCCACACCTTTTTCCATTATATAAATACCTCTGCTGTCTATACTTTCTTCATTAGCTCTTTTTTTAATCTGTTCAGGTTATTTTTTAAAGCACTGCTGTCTTCTACTTCCTGAAGTGTTTACTATTTTATGTCAATTTACTATTTATGTCAATTTATTTATTTACTATTTATTTACTATTTATGTCAAATATTTTATGTCAACTATACAGTGCTCTACCATTTAGCAATGAGCAAGTATGTAGATTTGTAGTTAAAGCACTGCATTGATAGGTGTACTCTATTTAGTACTATATTTCAGGAATAGGAACTACTTATGAGGTACACAGGTAGCTCTTTCTCTTCTTTCACCTATAAGCAGCTGTGTAAAGGACAGACCAAATTTTAGAGACTTTGCAAAGTACAGAGGGGTGATATGGCAGCTAGAGGTGCTCCACGCTCTAAAGAGGGGGCACGGCTGGGTGGTGTTGGGCAGGAGCATAGGCGTGCGCAGCACATTTCATTAGGGTGTGTGCATTTTCATTAGGGTGTGCACCCAGGTAATCAGGGGTGTCAAACTCAAGTCTGCTGGCGGGCAACATTTGAATTACCCGCCGGCCGATTTCTCGCAATGTACTACTCTCCGCCGAGAAATGACGCGAGACAGGGTATTTTGGCGGCAGATCGCGGCGTCTTCCCATCCGCCGCAAGATCGCACAACTCCATCCACCGAGAAACCGCTCGCCCTTCACACTTTCGGCGGCGGCATTAAACAGACCGAGATGGCGCCATGGGAAACATAAAAAAAGGTTTGCGGCACGGATACAAAAGGTATCTATGGTACCCCTGCATTAGGGTTTGCCTGGGCACACCCGACACACCCCATGCGCACGCCTATGGGCAGGAGTGTAGTAAGAACTGTGACTTTCTTCTCCCACATGCCATATAGGAGCCACCCCATCTTATATCAGTTTAGATTTATTTTTAGCACCAATTCCATGGCCTGTTACAGGGATTTTTAGAGCTGTTTTCTTTGAGCACAGTACTGTTACTATGTTTGGAAAGAGGAAAAATGCCCAGTAAAGTATGTTGCATGCAGATTGCTTTTTTATTTTTTGACATTGTAATATGAATATACATAATCTGACTGTGTAGATAGAGCATTAACTCAGTTAGGACTTATGTTCTATCTGAGAGATTTTCTTCACTAATGTGCATCCTGGACACCTAAATACTTTGGTGCTGGGGCCAGTTTTGTTCAACATCTTTATTAATGATCTGGATAATGGGGTAGATTGCACCTCAGCCGGTTTGAAGATGACACTAAGCCGGGGGAAGTGGTAGATACGCTGGAGGGTGAGGGATAGGTTACAGAGTGACCTACACAAATTAGAGGATTGGACCAAAAGAAATCTGATGAGGTTCAACAAGGACAAGTGCAGAGTCCTGCACTTAGGATGGAAGAATTCCATGCACTGCTAGAGACAGGGGACCGACTGGCTAGGCAGCAGTTCTGCAGAAAAGGACCTGGGGGTTACAGTGGACAAGAAGCTGTATATAAGTCAGTGTGCTCTTATTGCCAAGAAAGCTAACAGCATATTGGGCTGCATTAATAGGAGCATTGCCAGCAGATCGAAGGAAGTGATTATTCCCCTCTGTTCGGCACTGGTGAGGCCTCATTTGAAGTACTGTGTCCAGTTTTGAGCCCCTCACTACAGAAAGGATGTGGACAAATTGGAAAGAGTCCACAGAGAGCAACAAAAATGATTAGGGGAGTGGAGCACATGACTTATGAGGAGAGGCTGAGGGAATTAGGCTTGTTTAGCCTGCAGAAGAGAAGAATGAGGGGAGATTTGATAGTAGCCTTTAACTACCTGAAAGAGGGTTTCAGGGAGGATGGAGCTAGGCTGTTTTCAGTGGTGGTAGATGGCAGAACTAGGAGCAATGGTCTCAAGTTGCAGTGGGGGAGGTCTAGGTTGGATATTAGGAAAAAGTTTTTCACTAGGAGGGTGGTGAAGCACTGGAATGGGTTACCTAGGGAAGTGATGGAATCTCTAACTTATCGGTTTTTAAGGTGTGGCTTGACAAAGCCCTGTCTGAGATAATTTAGTTGGGATTGGTCCTGCTTTGAGCAGGGGGTTGGACTAAATGGCCTCCTGAGGTCCCTTCCAACCCTAATCTTCTGTGATTCTTTTTAACCTGCTTGAGTGTTTAGAGAGGAGTTTGACTGCTAAGGTAAGTGAGTATTAAAGCTTTTGGTGAACAAAGTTCATGCTCACTTGTCAAATGGAGCACAACTGCAGATTTCCTCATGCAGACGGATAAAAGGATGTGGATTAAGAAGTATTTGGGGAATAATAAAAAGTCTAGGATTAAAATTGTTAAACCCTTTGTGCACAATAAGCTTGGAGGCTTCAGTAACCTAAAACTCTATCATGTCTGTGTAATGACTTAAATGTTCAAACTACAAGGATCAACTGACTCAGCCAAAGACATGGAAAGAACATAAGAGGAAATCTGTGATCATCATCTATCTTTTAGGGAACTAATACTATGTGACAAGTATAGTAGGAAGGCTAAATTACCCAAGAGAAGTCAGGGATCTGGTTACACAGAAGAAAAATACTAACTACTTTTTGTATGTAGACTGTGGGTCTGATCATGCCAACGTGCAGCTGAAGGGCAATGATCCATCCTCCTATTAACTTCTTACCTTGAATATGGAATAATAATCCTGATAAAGTCTGAACTGTCATTACCTCATCCTCCTTCAACTCCCTCTTTAAAGCACCCCTTTGCTATGGTGTCTGCAGAACCCCATATGTTGATTGTGGCTAGACAGATCAGCTATGCCTATTCCACTTACCCTACTTTCCTTCACCTATTAAATTTAATTTCATAAAGACAAGAAATAAGTACAATATATGTAACGAACAAAGCTGTGCCAATTCTTTACTGGGTTCATTGGCCTGCATGTTGTATCTCCATCTCCTACCCTTTATTTGTGTCTTTAGACTGTAAGCCATTGAGCGTAGGGATTGTCTCTTTTCTGTGTTTTGTATGGCACCCAGCGCAACAGGGCCTCAAATCCAATCAGGGCCTTTGAACGCTACCTACTTTTACTCTAACTACTACCTCTCTGTCACGTTAAATGGAGGCTGCGGTTAATTATTAATTTCTCTACTTTGCAATATGGCAAAGGGGTGCAAATGTTATGTTATGGCACCAGGGCTGCATGTCCCATTTTAAGACGGGGGGTTTCAGCAGCTCATGAGCTACTGCTGCCCTTGTTCTGCTATCTCGAGCCACGGACTCCTTCTTTTCACTCTCCCATCCAGCCTTCATTTTGATTGCATTTTTTTTTTTTAAACAGAAGTGCGAAGTTTGCTGAGAAGCAGAAATAGCCTTAACCCGTGTTCTGATAGAATTCAAGGGGGGTTTTGCCATTGACTTCAATGGAAAGACATATCTGCCTGTTATGTTTTAATATTTCATTCTTCCTTGAACTTATTGTGTTTTGAAATATTCTGGCAAGTCACCGTAATAAGGATTATACTGTCAGATACTATTTCCTACTAACACATATTTTTTTCCCTAACATAGGAGAGAATGTGGACAGTAAATTGGAATCCTCCAGGCAACAGGTGCCAAAGAACCAGTCAGAACATTATGAGATAACAGTTCCCTACATTTTGAATGGAGAACAATGGAAACCAATAAATAGCATTGATTCAAAGGTTAGTTTTCATTTTGCTGACTATTATAGCACAGCCTTATGCCACAACTGAAAGACTTTAGATGAAAGCAAATGACTGTACTTCACCATAGCTGTTATAAACTTATATTTATTATATTTTAATAAATGCCTGTCAGCTAGACATGATTATTCACCTAATTTGAATTAAATCATTTAAAAAAAAAAATCTTTGAGCGGTTAAAATGAACACTTGCCTCAGTTCAAAGTGACATTTTATTTTTGATAGCAAAAAGTTAAATTTCAAGAATCCTACCCATTCTGATAGAGGTTACCATTAATTGCTTTAAATCTATTGACAAGTTTTGGCAAATATTTGTGGGGGGTTTTGTTCCCCAGATAGGAATCTGGGAGAGAAAGCATAGGGATGATTTTGGAAGAAAGGAGCTTGAAAGATTGTTTAGGGGAAATGAGAGATTATAAGAAAGGTTAGGGAAGATATTTTTGTAAAAGAGAAGAGTGGAGCTTGTCTACACTTACCTCAGAGATTCGGCGGCAGTCAGCCGGAGTTACGCAAGCTACGCAAAAAACTTGCGTAACTTCTGTCAACTTTTCTGCTTCTGTTCTGCGCGCCGCCTTCACTGCACTGTGCCGATGGGAACTGCATTCCCATTGACCCAGTGCTACGCCACTTGAGAAGGTGGTCTTAATACATCAATTTCTGGATCAACTGAGCGAGTTTTCACTGACCGTTCAGTTGATCCAGAGAAGTCGATATGACAGCGGCGACTTTGCCACTGTCAATGTAGACATAGCTTGGGTTTAGTAAAAAGTCAGTGTATGTAACTGACTTTATGCTACTTTTATGCACCCACTTCCTTACAAATCCTGGGACAATTTACCCCTGGAGTAATTTAGAACATATATGCAGATACTCTATGACAAGGACTGCTCCCTGTAGCTTACAGTAATGTTGCTTGTTAGGGCTAGTTCGAGACATTGCAGACAGCCCATAAGAAGGGGTTGTGCCTCATGGTGCTCCTCAAGGAGCAGTCAAGGGAAGGAATTCTGACTGAGTCACAGTTTGCTCCCTGTTTTCCTGCCTTGCTTCAGGGGGAAATAATCTGCAAGTGGCTTTAACCAGTTACAGATTGCTTTCCCCTCAGTGGTGGCTCAGCACTGCTGGTCAGCACTATAGAGGAGGGTTGAGCCAAGTCACTGTCCGTTCCCAGTTCTACCCACATTTCATCCTCCTACATGGAGGAGTACCAGCTCCACTGATCTTTCTGTCCTCTCTCATGCACAGGTTGATGATGCAGGTAACCTGCACAAAGGAGTAAGGGAACATTTTATGCCCCCTTAGTCTTCTGCATGGGTCTATGGATCAAGTGCCAAACTTGCCTCCTAACTTTTGTATGCGTATTTGTTTTGTTCCAGTTCACTTTTTGAATTGTTATTCCAAAGGTCATGCATGTAAAGTAATGTGTAAAATGAAACAGAAGCTTAGCAAACAAAAGTACACTTGTACTGTAATTTAAAAACCTTTTATAGAGAAATCGTATTAAATTACTGTAAGTGCTCTCCTTTTGAGGGATACTGTTTTTGAGTTGTGCTAACTAGCAATTGACAGAAGTGGATGTGAAGAGATTTTAAAGTAATGGACAAGACTTCTTTTTTTTTTTTTTTTTTAAATCATATTTAAGTAACTTTGTTTCCATTTTTTTCAAATTGGTTGAATTTCTGTGCTGACATGACGAGGGATGTTGTTGTGAATCTATAAAAACGTGAAATCTTAGAGAACTCAGACGTCTTTGTCCTAAATGTATGTGCAAGTCTATTTTTAGAACATTTAATTGGAAACAGACATTCTCCTTGTAGAGTACTTCAGGAAGCTGAAATCAACTGTAGTTTTCTGAAAGGGTTACAATGGAGTACCTTTATGTGAGTAATGATAATGATTTATATCATTAATTTGTTTCCCGGATTTGCTTGCAGTTTAAGATGAACATTAGAAAAGATTTGTGGTTTGGTAGAGAGATCCATTTGCTGTGTCAGCACTTCTTAAAAATATTTCTCTTCCATGGAAACTGTTATAAATTAAATACATAAGTGCAGATCAAGCTGTGGGAACAACAACAATGTTAAACTGCTTGAGGGAGAAAAATTATGAATAGCTTGTCATGTTATTGATCAAAAGCAGGAAAGTTAAACAATGTGTTGGAAGCTAAATAAGATCCATTGTTCTTTACCTCTCTTGAAAGTGTGCCACCATTTTTGTTTTACTGTTTATTCTAAGTGAGATATAACCAGGGGAGTTACACTGTAGTAGAAAATATAGAGTGTGTGTGTAAGTGTAATAAGTAATAAGCTGAAGTAATAAGTTACTTGTGTATTTACTTCAAAATAGATAATTACTCTCCAATGAATGCATTCAGGCAGTAATTTTCTTTGACCTCAAAAACTTTAAGGTAGGTTGATCCTGCTGATCACTTGTATGGGAGACCATCAAAGAAAACACAGGGAATTGTGTTGGTCATTAAATAGATTTCACTAGCCTGACCCCAAAGGCAAGATTCTCTTTTCAATTATTTCTGTGCTTGGTGGAGATACTTCTGATTTACACTGGAGTATTTGAGATCAGAATCTGGCCCTGAATTAATACGGAAGCAATGTCTCTGTGCAAGAGGCCACCCATGCTGAATAACTAGCAGAATTCGGACCATAGCGCCCAGTCTTGCTTAACTGAAATCAGTTATGCTGTCATTGATAGTAGCAGGATTGGGACTCAAACTCTCAGCAACAAAAATTGTTAACCTTCTTAATTATAGCATGAAAGTTCATGCATTAGGACCCAATTCTGCAAACACTCTTACTCCCAAGAGCACTGTCTCCTCTTGTGAGTAATCCAGTGTGTTCCCAAAGGGACCACTCATGAGTAAGGTTATTCATGGATGTGTTTGCAGAATCAGGCCCCTAAACAGTTGTGCAGTATTACTGTGTGCTTTTAAATAGCTGTCACATTACATCCAGACATTGTTGCTTTTTAGTGTTTGGCAAAATTATTCCTATATATATGTGCATTCCAGAAGGTGCTGATAGTGATATTCTATTTAAAGGCTGAATTCCAACTTCCATTCTAACTCCCCTTTTTATTTGTTCATAACTTTCCCTATCTAATCCATTTTAGTGCTGACATTTTTCATGCTTGGTCTCAACCCAAAGGTGTTAGCAAAATCATTTCAGAGGCTTTTGTGTTATTCAAGTCAAGAAAAAATACTCTCTCTCCCCAGTTGTTCCAGGCTGAATTTTCCTTCAAATATGTCTTGAGACTTAAAAATCAAGCCAACTTTGATTAAAGTTGGGCCAATAACTTTATAGTGCACAGTAGGACTTCTAAAATAAGAACTTCAATGGACCATCTGCGTGGCCTCAACCTTCAATCCTACACCTATGGTAATGACACCCTACTGGGGCCAGATCACTCAATCACAAGGAATTTAGAAAGTCAAGTAATGATGCCTGAGTGAAAAATGGCTTTATTGGAGCTGGGACGAGAGCCCAGGGCAGGAGCCTGCAGAGCCCATCTTTACCATGGGGGAGAGAATTGCCAGGTCATAGGGAAGTTCATAGCACAGGCCCAAGATCAAAGAGCTTACTAGCCTTGCTGCAGAAGCAAGAGGAGTGTGTAAATCTCCAAAGCCAATAAGATGCGAGTGGGAGGAAGGTAAAAAGCCTTAACTAGTGGGAACAGAAGGTATGTAAAGAAAGCAAAGTGAGTGCATGTTGTGAGGGGCTCTTCATAGTTTTGTTCCTATGAGTGCTGCACATCAGGAAGTGCATGCACCCACCTTCTCTTGATTGGAGTTTTTGTGTCAGCAGTGTCCATGGGTCTACACCTGTGCTCTATGCGCATGATATGACGGTATATAGGGATGGGCGAACCCTCACCTCTGCAGCTCGAGATGTAGTGCTGTTGTGTCCACTGATTAGCCACACAGCTTACTTTGTTTTATTCTTTTATTTCTAAGTATTCCTTTTTATTTAGTTTTATTGCTTTTTTTGTTTGTTTTGTGCTTTTGGGGGCCTTCTTCCCTTCCCCTTTCTGTGCAGTCAGGTCCTCCTTGTCCTACATTCCTATTGGCTTCCAGCCTTTTCTGCAGGGGTTATGCCAAAATCCCTGGGTTTAACAGCGTGCCAGACTTGTCACAGGTCTCTTCCCCTCAGTGATAGGCATTCTAGCTGTCTTGGAGTGTCCCTTGTCCCATCTAAGCTCCTGCTTCAAGAGCAGATTTAGGAAGCTGAGGAAAGATAGATTCAAGCCACTCCTTATGGAAGTTCCCCAAGACCTGATGGGTCCATCACCGCCCAACCCCTCCGTTACATTGGCTTCAGCCACTCAGAATATTCCAGTGACTTCTCAAGCCCTGGTAAGCAGAGGCCGTGGGCAGTTTCCGACACTTCAAAGCCTTCTAAAAAGAAAAGACCCCTTTTCCCAGAGGGAGACCTAAAAGAAGGAAGAAAACACCTCCATAGTCAGGGAACAAGGAGACCTCGTATCCTTGTGCAGGAACTGCCTGGTACTGAGGCCTGGCACCTGTGAAAAAGACATCTGCCATTCCCCCCACCGAAAAGTCTTCTGGCAAGCAGGTCTGTGTGGTACTGTCATTGGTGCCAGGATCAGAGACCCGCGAGCACACGGACTCCAAGAACAAGGGCTTCTCAAAGAAATTATCTTTGACCCATGCTCTGGTACCATATTCCTTGGGTACTGCCCACAAAGAGCATAAGACACCATCCTTCTGTACCATCTCTGGTACTGCTTAATGTTCTTCCTAAACATTGTTCAACATGGAATACTCCTACAACAAAAAGAAAATATAGCAAGTTGCATATGGCATGATGATCTTGCCAATTCCAATACCAAACCTCCTTGAGGCCAGTAGAACCACCCAGAAAGAGGTCCAAATTCCTAGTAAGGAGACCTGATCTATAGTGACCTCCCAGTCAGTGACCATTTTGGCCCATTGATTAGGCTCCATCCCCCCTCCTACCTTCCCTCCCTGTTTCTGTATAGGAACCCATCTCACAAGGGTCCCCTAAGGCACAAGGTAAATCTCTCCTGCTTCTAGGGGCGATTGAACCCGTTCTCCCCCAACTTGATTGGAAAAGGGTTCTGCTTTTGGTACTTCTTCATTCTCAATATAAAAGGAGGATGGAGACCTTAGGACTCTGAGTACCTTTATCCTTACAAGGTTCAAGATTGTAACTCTGGCAACAATAATTCCATCTTTAGATCCCAATGACTGGTTCATCACCTTCAACTTCCAGAGTGCATATTTTCATATCACTATGCACCCATCTCATTGGCATTGATCATTACCAGTACCTTCTCTTTGGCCTTTAGACTGCACTGAGAATGTTCACAAAGGTCCTCTTGGTCATCGCAGTTCATCTTTGTCAGCTGGGAATAACTGTCTTTCCCTGTCTGAATAATTGGCTCCTCAAGGATTGTTCCTTTCTTGAGGTGCAGTCAGCTACCAACATAGAATCATAGAGTTGGAAGGGACCTCAGGAGATCATCTAGTCCAACCCCCTGCTCAGAGCAGGACTAACCTCAGCTAAATACTAACCTCAGCTAAATAAGCCTAACCTAACAAGGCCTAACCCTCTTCTACTTCCTGGCCTTTGTCTCAATGTGGAAAAATCTGTACATCTATACAGTTTATGGACATCAAGGTAATCAGAGCCATTCTAGACAACTCAACTGACAGAGTATACCTGCCCATAGATAGGCTCACCACAATGTCCAGCCTCATTTCCAGACTACAGCAGAGCCCACAGACCACAGGAAGGGCTTGTCTTCAACTATTGGGCCCCATGGCAGCCTGCACGTTCAAAACCGCCCGTGCAAGACTGCATTTTCAGTGTTCTGAAATCTTGATCAAGTCTGTTTACACTCCCAACAAGTACACACTCTCCAAACAGGTGGCTGTATCTCCTGAGTTCTTGAATGCTTGAACTGGTGGAAGGAGCCTCGCAAGGTTTATGTAGAAGTTCCATTTTTGTGCTCACCCCTCACCAGCGGTGTCTGTCTGATGTGTTAGGGTGCCCATCTCTAGGATACAGCCCAAGGCAAATAGACTCCCTAGGAGTCATCCTCCCACATCAATGTTCTCAAACTCAGAGCTGTTAACTGCACTTTTCTCACTTAATACCCAACATCGGGGCTAGTAGTCAAAGAAATGCTGGACAACAGATCAGCCATGTACTATATTAAATTGCCAAGGAAGAGCAAGATCCCAGTCTTTATGTGCAGGGTCTGAAAACTACAGAATTGCTGCATATCCCATTATACAGAAATCTTAGCAATTTATTTGCTGCATTTGCAAAACACCATAGCAGATTCCCTGAGCAGACGTTTCCTTTAGGACTGTGAGTGGGAACTCAGCAATTGAGTTTTTCAGGAGATTTGTCAATCCTAGGGTTTCCGAGAGAGATTTCTTTGCAACATTGTCCAACATGAAGTGCCAGTGTTTCTGCTTGAGCGGAGGGCATGATTGCCACTCGTCGGGGGACGTGTCCTCCTAACCCCTTGGCCTCACATTCTGCTATACACTTATCCTCCAACACTATTTCTCTTCAAGGTTTTGAACAAATTAAAATAAGAGAGTGGTAAGCGTTTCTTATAGTGCTATTATTGCTGAGGCAGGTACAGTTCCGGGATCTGGTTTGCCTGTCTCTCCAACTGCCTTTTCTCCTTCTTTGGACAGCAGATCTTCTGACCCAGGAATTAGGCACTGTAACCCACCTCAACCTCTTTGCTGCACCTCAAGATCTGGCTCCTTGTTGGCTTGTAGGCACAGAATAAAATTGTGCTCTTGAGCTTCAGTGGTGCAGCTGAATAGCAGATTATGCACTAAGAGGAAAAGTATTCCAAAAGTGGAAGTGTTTCTGCACCTGGTGGGCCTTTCAGTCCATATCTCCTTCTGAGTCTCTCCTCAGGAGCATACCCAATTACCGGCTAAATTTAAAAACACCAGGGTTGTCAATGAGCTCTGTTAAGATTCACATAGCTGCCATTACGGCCTTTCCCCCACCAGTGAAAGGGTTTTCAGTTTTCTCACACTACCACTGTTAGATCTCTTAAGCATCGTTTAACCTTTCCTAACATATTCCACTTTAAGATTTTAATTTAGCTTTAAATGCCTTAAGAAAACACCTATTCAAACTCACGGGAATCTGTTCATTTCTTCATTTATCCTTCAAAACCTTGTTCCTTGTAGCCATAATCTCAGCTAGAAGGATTGGAGAAGCAGGGGTGCTTATGGCTAGCCCACTGTACATGATAGTCTATCGTGATAAAGTGACTTTACATCCCCATCCTCGTTTCTACCGAAGGTCGCATCAGAATTCCACATGAATCAGGATATTCAATTGTCAGTACTTTTTCAAAGAGGAAGCTTGTCTTTATACTCTGGATGTAAGAACGGCTCTTGTCTTCTACCTTAATAGGACTAAACCCTTCAGGGCTTCTCCCACACTTTCTCTTTTGCAGAAAGAATGAAGGGGCAACTGATTTCAACACTGAGATTAACATAATGGGTCTCCGGATGCATTTTGCCATGCTACTCAGCTTCTGGAGTGCATTACCCACTTAGGTTGACTGCCCATTCTGCCAAGGTCCAATCCACCTCCATAGCCCTACTTAAGAACAAACCCATCACAGACATTTGCAGGGCTGCCATCTGTTCACACTTTTTCTCTGCCCTATGCTATCATGCCTACTTCCGTGGAGGATGCAGTCTTTCGTGATGCAGTTCTCCAATCTTTATTGAATACACCTCCCCAGCACCCTCCTCTCCACTGAGTAACTGCCTGGGAGTGTCCTGGCTTGGAGTATCTGTAGGGACAATAACTCAAAGAAGGAGAGTTTCCTTATCTGTACAGTAAGTGGAATTCTTCAAGATGTTTTGTACCTATGGATACTCCACAACCTGCTCTTCTTCCCCTCTGTTCCAGAGTCCTGGCCTCTGGACTTTGTGGTTGAGAAGGAACTGGAGTGGCAGTGGGTCTGCCCCTTCCCATATACCTGTGTACCAGAACATGAGTCTGTAGGGTGCTGACCTGTGGACACTGCTGATGAAAAATCTCTTGAGTTCATGACACTGCATACATTCAGACACTGAGCATCCCCTAGGGACAAAACATCTTGAATTCCAGTTATTGTACAAGTAAGTAACTTCTCACACATCCTACAGTACTACACCACAGAGGTGTGCACAGAGGCACATGTGCCTAATTCTATTAGGCGTGGACAAAACACAAATGGGAGGGTCTGAAAAAAGGCATAGCCAGGTCAAAATACCAGCCATCTTCACACTGCCATAGTATGCACAAATCACCATCCAGAGCAGAGATAAAAAAACATGTGCTCTTCAATACATTAGGCTGTCCCAATGAAGAATCCTATTCTCTGACCACAGGATTTCTTTTAGAAAGGAGACACCTGCTGATGCACTGGCTTTTTGTCATTTGGCCAGAGTTTGGTTCACAGTTGGTAAAGAACTTTGGGATTCTTGAAGATGAAAGGCACTGTGTGCATATACGATATGATTAAGTGTGCAAATAAACACATGAAATAGTCCCCATGTCTTACTAAATAACTATATACCTTGAGTATATATTCTTCAAAAATGTGGGCTACTTTCCCCCCAGTTTTGTGGCACAGCATGTGAGGCATTCACGTGCTGGTTTTCCCTTTATCATTCTTTTTATGCAATTCATAAAGCACCCCATTGGCAGTTGGGGGAAATAGGCACATGTGAAGACTGCAACAGGATCAAGGGCCAGATTTACGAATGTATTTATGTGCCTAGTGGGATTTACACAATCGCCTAAGTAGGCTAGGTGACTAATTCCCATTGATCTCAGAATGGAAGTCTGGGAGTTAGGTGCTTGATGTGCTTATGTGCTTTTGTAAATCTCACTAGCTGCCTTTTTAAAGCTTTTTATACCCACATACTCTTGTAAACCTGGCCCCGAGTCTTTAGAGGGGGAATATTAGACTACTCCAAATGGTTTTTCCTCTGTGTCCTCCTTGGAGAAAAGTTCCTCCTTCTTGTAGTGTTTTTATATGGCCTCACGGCACCTTTTCGTTAGCTTGAGTGAGAAAAGTTTTCTTTAAGCTGAGCCTCTCTGCTGACAGTCCCTGTTTTCCTGTCAAATGGCTGTGGTTTGTCTTCATGACTGTTAATCAGCCTAAACCTCACTGCTGTGTTTCAAGAGGCTTTGATATATTTACATCATCCAGTCAACACAGTGAGCATCCATGGATATAGAGAAAATTATTTTTAATGCTATAGTTTGGGGTACACAGGACGAGAGAGAGAGATTGGTCCCTGGTTTCTTATGAAATGCTCTGAGTGGCTCTAAATAGCTAGACTCTTGTAACAAATGAACTTCAACAGACTGTGGGCCTAATTCTGTATGCTGTATGCTATATGCACTTTGAGTACTACCATTTTGACTAATGCCATTGATTTCAGTGAATAAAAGAAACTACTTGAGAAGTAAGGTTGTTCCTTAGTGTTCATAAGGATAGAAGAATTGGACTCGTAATTAGGAGGGAGAAGTTCACAGAGTCTCCACAGGTGGAGTTTCTGTCCCCTCTCTCTGATGTGTGGAGGGGCTGTCTCTGTTGCTGAGCAGGCAGAGGTGAGACCCACCAAACACACTGATATAATGAAATCTGGGGGAAGATCTTGGACTCCAGGCAGAGGGCCTGGTCATTTGTGTGGAACCCCACTGCCTCCACACAGCTTTTTACAGGGACAAATGTGGTTCTAAAACTCTTCGCTCAAAACAGAGGAAAAAAAAAAAGTCAGCAGTGCTTGGAAATGCATCAAATATTTTCAGTAGAAAAGAAATTGAATCATGTTTGAGGAAAAAATTACTTTCACAAACGTGTTTTATCTAGAGTTTTATTAAAAAGAGATGCTTCTAACTATATTAGAATGCTGTACTGTGATGACTCCAGTACTGCTGATTTGAAAATCCAAATATACTAGAAATTCATTATGACTAGAAAAAGTGATTTTATATGCTGTTAAAACTGCCTAACCAAGTCTTAAACAATCAAGGCCAGATCCTCAATTGGTGTAAATCAATGTAGTTCCATTGTCTTGAGCTGATTTACAGCAGACTTGCAAAACAAAATCTGGAAGAATTAAAAAACCCCAACAACCCTCTCCCCCCTTAGAAATCATAAAAATGGAGTTTCATTTCTCATAGCAACTTTCTCACATTTTTTCCTGGTGTTAAATTATACTTGAACACACATTCCAGCTCTGAACTGCAAAGATGAAGACTAGCCATAAATATGTAGGTAAGTCATATTTTTTCTATTCTTTAGCTATACTGGTGTCACAGCTCAAAAGGTTCTGCATGTAAATTGCCAAGAATATCATCATTTTTTATTGCTTAGTGTGTATTGCACTTGACTGAGTTTAGGAAGAAATAGTTTTTTGTATTTCTTGCCTCAGTCATGCAGTTCTTTAAACATTACTCTGATTAACCTATACTGCATACTTAATGATCTATCTGTAATCACTTACTCAGTGCCCATGAGGAGAATCTTGAATGTCATTAATAATTGTCAGAGGATGTGATGCTATTTCAAAGAGATGAGAGTTTCAGGTTCAGGTTTGAGTAAAAAAAAGTTGTGCTGTACCTTTTTGCTTGCTTCGATGTGCGTCTCTGTGGTGAGGGCCCAATCCATTGCCTGTAGAAATGAATGGGAAATTGTCCACTGACAGAAATGGTGCCTGAATTGGGCCCTACTGGAGAGAGTGGGAGGAAATGGAAGTATGGTAACAGGTCACAGTAATTATACAAGGTGATCCCAAATCAGAGAAACTCTGAATTTGTATTTGTTATTCTGATACATCATTTGGGGTGGCAAGTTGAGTGGATATTATTTCTATTAAAGAAATAACAGACTTTATATAAACTTTGCTATTGCCCAGGAGAGAGCTGGGCAATACAAGACATACATTTCTGAGGGAAAATCTAAGACTGGGGGTGTGTTAGAATAGAATCATAGAATTGGAAGGGATCTCAGGAGGTCATCTAGTCCAACCCCCTGCTCAAAGCAGGACTAACCAGGACTAACCTCAGCTAAATAATCCCAGCCAGGGCTTTGTCAAGCCGCAGCTTAAAAACCTCCAAAGATGGAGATTCCACAATCTCCAAAGATGGAGATTCCACAACCTCCCTAGGTAACCTATTTCAATGCTTCACCACCCTCCTACTGAAAAACGTTTTCCTAATGTCCAACCTAGACTTCCCCCACTGCAACGTGAGATCGTTGCTCCTTGTTCTGTCATCTGTCACCACTGAGAGCAGCCTAGCTCCATCCTCCCTGGAACCCCCTTTCAGGTAGTTAAAAGCTGCTATCAAATCCCTCCTCATTCTTCTCTTCTGCAGACTAAACAAGCCTAGTTCCCTCACCCTCTCCTCAGAAGTCTTGTGCTCCAGCTCCCCAATCATTTTTGTTGCCCTCCGCTGGACTCTCTCCAACTTCTCCACATCCTTTTTGTAGTGGGGGGTCCAAAACTGGACACAATATTCTAAATGCGGTCTTACCAATGCCGAATAGAGGGGAATAATCACTTCCCGCGATCTGCTGGCAATGCTCCCACTAATTCAGCCCAATATGCTATTAGCCTTCTTGGCAACCAGGGCACACCGCTGACTCATGTCCAGCTTCTTATCCACTGTTACCCCCAGGTCCTTTTCTGCAGAACTGCTGCCTAGCTCATTGGTCCCCAGTCTGTAACTGTGCATGGGATTCTTCCGTCCTAAGTGCAGGACTCTACACTTGTCTTTATTGAACCTCATCAGATTTCTTTTGGCCCAATCCTCCAGTTTGTTTAGGTCCTTCTGTATCCTCTCCCTATCTTCGAGGGTATCTACCACTCCCCCCAGCTTAGTGTCATCTGCAAACTTGCTGAGGGTGCAATCTACCCCATCCTCCAGATCATTAATGAAGATGTTGAACAAAACCGGCCCCAGGACCGACCCCTCGGGCACTCCGCTTGTGACCGGCTGCCAGCTAGACACAGAGCCATTGATCACTACTCATTGAGCCCTATGCACTAGCCAGTTCTCTATCCATTTAATAGTCCATTCATCCAACCCATACTTCTTTAACTTGCTGATAAGAATACTGTGAGAGACTGTATCAAAAGCTTTGCTAACGTCAAGGTATATCACGTCCACCGCTTTCCCCACATCCACAAAGCCAGTCACTTCTTCATAGAAAGCAATCAGATTGGTCAGGCATGACTTTCCCTTGGTGAATCCATATTGACTGTTCCTGATCACCTTCCTCTCTTCTAAGTGCCTTAAAATGGATTCCTTGAGGACCTGCTCCTTGATTTTTCCAGGGATTGAGGTGAGGCTGACCGGTCTGTAGTTCCCTGGATCCTCTTTCCTCCCTTTCTTGAAGATGGACACTATATTTGCTTTTTTCCAGTCATCAGGGACCTCCCCCAATTGCCACGAGCTTTCAAAGATAATAGCTAATGGCTCTGAAATCACATCAGCCAACTCCCTCAGCACTCTTGGGTGCATTGCATCTGGCCCCCATGGACTTATGTATGTCCAAACTTTCTAAATAGTCTTGGACCTGTTCATTCAGCACTGTGGGATGTTCACCTCCTTCCCATTCTGTGCCGCCCAGTGCAGCAGTCTGGGAGCTGACCTTGTCTGTGAAGACAGAGGCAAAAAAAGGCATTGAGTACCTCAGCTTTCTCCACATCCTCTGTCACGAGGTTGCCTCCCCCATTCTGTAAGGGGCCCACACTTTCCCTAATCTTCCTCTTGTTGGTAACATACCTGTAGAAACCCTTCTCGTTCCCCTTCACATCCCTTGCTAGCTGCAACTCCAATTGTGCTTTGGCCTTCCTGATTTCATTCCTGCATGTTCGAGCAGTATTTTTATAATCCTCCCTAGTCATCTGATCAAGCTTCCTCTTGTAAGTTTCTTTTTTGTGTTTAAGTTCACCAAAGACGACTTTAAGTCAAACTGGACACCTACCATATTTGCTATTCTTTCTGCACATTGGGATAGTTAGTTCCTGTGCCCTCAATAAGGTTTCTTTAAAATACAGCCAGCTCTCTTGGATTCCTTTCCCCCTCATATTAGCCTCCCAGGGGATCCTGCCCATCAGCTCCCTGAGGGAGACAGAGTCTGCTTTTCTGAAGTCCATGGTCCATATCCTGCTGTTCTCCTTTCTTCCTTTTGTCAGGATCCTGAACTCGACCATCTCATGGTTACTGCTGCTTAGGTTGCCACCCACTTCTACTTCCCCTACCAAATCTTCCCTGTTTGTGAGCAGCAGGTCAAGAGAAGCACGGCCCCTAGTTAGTTGCTCCAGCACTTGCACCAGGAAGTTGTCTGCAACACTATCCAAAGCTTCCTGGATTGTTTGCGCTCTGCTGTATTGCTCTTCCAGCAGATGTCAGGGTGATTGAAATCTCCCATGAGAACCAGGTCCTGTGAACTGGAAACTTTCCCTAGTTGACTGAAGAAAGCCTCATCTACCTCGTCCTCCTGGTCTGGTGGTCTATAGCAGACACCCACCACGACATCACCCTTATTGTTCTTGCTTCTAAGCTTAACCCAGAGATTCTCAACTGGCTTATCTCCAGTTTCATACTGGAGCTCAGAGCAATCATAGAGTTCTTTTACATATAGTGCAACTCCTCCACCCTTTCGCCCTTGCCTGTCCTTCCTGAACAGTTTATACCCATCCATGACAGTGCTCCAGTCGTGCAAGTTACTCCACCAAGTCTCAGTTATTCCAATCATGACATAGTTTCTTGACTGTGCCAGGACTTCCAATTCCTCCTGCTTGTTTCCCAGGCTTCTTGCATTTGTGTATAGGCACTTGAGATAACTAGCCGATTGCCCTACTTTCTCAGTGTTGGGGTTACACTGCAGTGTAACCAAGACTGGTAGGAACCAAAGTGTGGCTGGGTGGCAGCAGCACACAAACAGCGAAAACCAGGTGTGACTTGCATGTTGGAAGCTGTTTGTGAGCAGTCCAGGCTGGAGGTTATAGCAGCAGTACACTGTAAAGGGAATCCCAGTATAGAGGACAGGAGTGACACAGCTGCCCATTAGTCTGGATTGTACCCTGGTATGTCGCAAATCAATTAAGAGCTGCTTATATCCCATAATTAATGTGAGTCAGTATCAACCTTCAGAACTAATAGGGGAGCCAGTTTGGCCTAGAGGGTAGAGCAGCAGACTGGGTGATCTTCCTGGTTTTGCCACTGGCCTATTGAGTGACCCTGGGCAACTCACTTGCCCTCCCTGTGCCTCAGTTTCCCCTCTGTAAAATGGGATGATGATACTAGATCTCCTTTGCAAAGCATTTTGGTATCTACTGATTAAAAATGCTATATCAGAGTATTATTATCAGCTTTTAAAACATTCCCATGTTGAACTGCAAAAAAATGAATTTTTTTGCACCCATGTGCTAGGATTCTCTTAGATCTAACAAGTTAGGGAATATTGGACTTGATGAATTGGAGACGTCAGAGGACTATTAAGAAGTGGTGCTGGTAATTCAATTGGGGATGTTATTTTCTGTGAGTCGATACTGAACCGATGCCCCAGTTTCAACTCAATAGAGTATTCATTTCCTGCTTCTAAACTGTTGGGAAACATTAAAGCGGTGTTTGGATTTCATCCTAGAATATGGTGCAATGTGTTAAGTTTGCAGAGTTCTGTGGGATGCTAAAGCTGTATGTAAAAGGACCTTGTTATTAAGAGGCAGGCATTGCTGCTTCAATATTCAGAAAAATTATCTAATATAACCCCCTCATTATCAGCCTCTTCATCAGCATTTTGCAGTCCCCTGCAGGGTGAAAGTCTCTTCCATAAGCGTATAGCAAGCTGAGAAGTTTGGCTAGAACTTCATCTTTCTTGGCCAGTGAGGGTTGGCAGTGGTATAAAGGTCTTGGCCAACTCAGTCGTCCCACTGATCCTACTACCCTAGTTGAACCTGCCAGAAATTGTTGTATCTGATGGTGCTCCTCAGAGGTTCTTTGTCACATTTGTTGCCTCTGACCCACCGACTATGAGGTAGTGTCTCAGATTTAGGGCTCAGAATCTGTTAATATATTCCTATGTAACGTGATGTAGTCTAATGTGATGTTTTTTTTAATGTGAATTTTCAGACTGGTATAAAAAATCCCAAATCATACTTTCCATCATAAAGGAAAAAAGTTATTTTGATCTTACTTAGGAATACAGTTAATGCCTGTAACCCAGTAACCCTTTAACATCATATTAAAAGCTTCAGCTAATTTGCTGCAATTTTGTTACATTATAGTGTGTGTGTATAATGCTTATAGTGAGACATTTTTATATTGAATTAATTTAGTCCATTCTTGGCTATTTCTTGCTTGTAACAGACTTTGCAAGCGTAGAGTATGAATCTGGATGCTGGAAAGTAGTTTTGTTTTATACCAGCTATGAAAATGTAATCTTTCCTCTATAGGCAAAAAGGAATGTCTCCCATGTTCATAAGCTTTCACGGTAACATACTTTTTAGTGTTTGGTAATAATAAAACATATGGGCTGCCTCTAGTAAAGTTGAATACATTCTAACTGCTGCATAAGGTTCTTTCCTGTAATAATAAACTTTAAAGGTGATGAGTGCCCTGTGTTCCATGGGAGTTGAGTAGCACACATCTCACAGAATCGGACCTTTATCCCAAAGCATTCTACAGTAAACTGCATTGTACTCACTTTAATCCATCTTTTGAAGGATGAAGGGCTGAACTGAACCCATAGTTCCAGTAAATCCAGCTATTGTAAACCTGATGTCTGTCTGATTTACAAGTATAATAATAGCCCTGGTTTCTGAGGGCAGTGAAACCAAAAACATGCAAGGTATATTTGTAGTTAATGGCTTAGTCATGGCAGTAAACTACATTCAATGGATGTAAATAAGGTTATTTTCAAAGTAGAACCTTATTTTATGAACTAATTGAGGACTGAGGAATTCATAAAATTTAACATCTCCAAAGCGCAGTGGGTACAATGCATAAATTGCAATATCATGGACTGAAGAAATGTTTTGTCTCTTTTGTGCTAGACCTTTTTTTTTTCTTTCTCCCCAAGGACGTAATTTCAGTTAAGCTTTAAAAGTTAAGCTTAATTTATGTATAAAATTAATTAATTAACTTTAAAAGTTAATACAGTTAAGCTTTGAAAGCTCGGACTATTGCAAAATAAGGTGCAGCAGACGCTGTGATACAATGAAGCTTAGTGAACATAAAATATGGTAATAGAATACAACTTAATATTAATAATAATAAAAAGACTTAGGTTTTTTTTAATACTTTGCCTTAGTTCACTAACAAAATCCTTTTTGCTAATTACTTTCATAGATTCTAAAGAGTGAAGGGATCATTGTGATAATCTAGTCAGACCTACTGTAATGTGCAGCCCATAGAACTTCCCCAAAACAATTCCTAGAGCAGATCTTTCAGAAAAACATTCAGTCTTGATTTTAAAATTGTCAGTGATGGAGAATCCACCACAACCCTTGGTAAATTGTTTCAATGGTTAATTACCCTCTATGATGGGGCATATAGAGTTAATGCAGAAACGGCTGACCAGCGGGGATTGGCAGCCTCACACCAACTGGAAGAATAAAAGAGCTGAGAAGCAGAGGGACTGGACAGTTGCGAGAGAAGCAAGCAGGATACAGAAAGAAGGTCCTGCCATCAAGCTGGTAAGAAGCTTCCCTGGAGTGACAACATACCCCAAGGAAGGGATGATCAGAGCCACAGGCTGCAGCAGTCTACAGAGGTAGGGAGTAGCTCAGGGCATAGCAGAAAAATTGTTGAGGAAGTTTCTGCCTGCCTGGGTTAAGGGCCCAGTGGAGCTGAAATCCAGTGACTGGGTGGGCCTTGGTTCCCCTACCAACTCCTTAACAGGGACTTAGGAGCCAAAGGGATTCTAGGCCCTGTGAGGGCAAGGGCCACAAGTACCCCACCAAACATTAGGGGAGGCCCATGCACCTCAGTGGGACAGAAATTAATGTCCTCACCTAAATAGATTGAGCTCTTTGAATCTATCATTATAAGGCTGGTATCCTGATCCTTTAATCATTCCTGTGGCTCTTCTCTGACCCCTCTCCAGTTTATCAAAATCCTTCTTGAATTGTGGATGCCACAAATGGACACAATATTCCAGCAGTGGTCTCACCACTGGCAAATACGGAGGTAAAATAACTTCTCTACTCCTGCTCGAGATTCCCCTCTTCATGTATTCAAGGCCCTTTGAGGCTCTAGAGCTGCATTGGAAGCTCATGTTCAGCTGATTATCCACCGCAACCCCCAAATATTTTCCAGAGTCACTGCTTCCTAGGATGGAGTCCCCCATTACGTAAGGATGGCCTACATTTTTTGTTCCTAGATGTACATATTAAAACAAAGAATGTTTGCTTGAGTCTAGTTTACCAGGCGATCCAGATCTCTATCAGTTACCTGCTCTCTTCATTATTTATCACTCCCCCAATTTTTGTGTCATCTGCAAATTTTACCAGTGATGATCTAATGTTTTCTTCTAGATGAGTGATAAAAATGTTAAATAGCATGGGGTCAAGAACAGATCCCTGGAGACCCCACTGGAACCACACTTGCTCAATGAGTCCTTGTTTACAGTTACATTTTGAGACTTATTTAGCCAGATTTTAATCCATTTAATGTGTGCCATATTAGTTTGATGTTTTTCTAGATTTTTGAACAAAAGGTTCAAGTCAAATGCTTTACAGTAGTCTAAGCATATCAACACTATTACTTTTATCAACCAAACTTCTTACCTTTTTTTGTTTTTTTCCATAAATCCATGTTGGTTAGCATTAATTATATTTCCCTCCTTTAATTCATTAACTGAGTCTGTAGTGCCTGATTCATTATCTTGACCGGGATTGATGTCAGACTGACATGCCTTTAATTATGTTGGTCATCCTGTTTACCCTTTTTAAATACAGGCACAACATTAGCTTTCTTCCTGCTTTCTGGAATTTCCTCAGTGTTCTAAAATCAACACTAGTGGTAGAGTAACTCCTCAGTGAGCTCTTTTAGATCTCTAGGATTCAAATTATCTGGACCTGTGGATTTTAAAATGTCTATCTTTAGTACTTGCTGTTTTAACATCCTCCTGAGATATTAGTGGAATGGAAAGTGTGTTATCACCATATATGACCATGTCATCTGTTTTTTCCCAAATACCAAACAGAAATATTAATGAATGTCTGCCTTTTCTGCATTATTATTGATAATGCTACCATTTCCATCTAGTAATGGACCAATACCATTATTAGGATTTTTTTTCTAATATATTTCAAAAAAATGTCTTCTTGTCCTTAATTCTGCTGGCCATAGATTTGTTCTGTCACTTTGCTTCCATTATCAGTTCCTAGCTTCTGATTTATATTTGTTAGTATCATCTTCCCCTTTCTTCCATTTTTTTTTAAATATTATATTTTTATGTTTTCATAGCTGCCTTCATTTCACCTCTAAACCAGATTGTTTTGTTAACCAGTATGTCCTCCTTCCTTGATTGTGTCTTTTTGGCATCTAGTAAAGTGTTCTTAAACAATTCTCAATTATCATTCACTTTTTTTTTTTTTTTTTTTTTTCTTAAATTCCTTCTCCAAGCTGATCTGTCTCAATATTGTTTCAGCTTTGTGAAATTGGCCTTTTAAAGACCAACTATCTATATATCACTGGTCTGGACTGTATTCTGTTTGCACATAATAAATGTGACTTACTCAGTTATAATTAATTCTGTGATTAGTTTCTCTTTATCTGTCAAGATGAGATCTAAATTATCTAAATAGATGGTAAATTGTATATTTAAACTTAATAAACCTACATTCTTTAATCGTAACATAACTTTTGATTTTAGGGAGAATGTCAAAATCTCCTTGATTCCCCCCTCCCTCCTTCCTACACCCACACACTACATTAACTTGGTCTTCATAAATGAGGAAGAAATAGGCTTTCACCTACAACAAAGAAATATATCTATTCTACTTTAAATTCCCAGTCTATTCCTCCACGTTGCATTTCAGATGAAGCTAGTGAGGTAGGTTCTCTAGATATATGTAGGTAGCTCCCATTAAATCTAATATTATTGATGGTAGCTAATATTCTTGTTTTAAGACACTTCTGTTATGGACAAGGGCACTACCAATACCCATTTACTAAGCAAAATCCAGGACTGGGACTGCATGTGATTGTAAAATTTATATTGTGCGCTTGTTTTGCCTTTGCCAGTGCTTAAAATGTTATAGAGAACATGTGCTGGACTCAACTTACAGAGATTCTCCTGCAGAAAGTTGCTCATGATATTGCTATTTGATGGATTTACAGTCACATTTGTGATGTTAATTGAATTAAAATATACTCTTCAATACTTTGATATGGGATTAGGCCAAAACATGAGGACTTAAATTTAGGCACCTACTCCCATATTTCCTGATATGACTTAGAACTGTGGGGGGTTAATTTGATTTAGATGGAATATATGTGCCCAAAGAGTCAAAAGTGTTAACATGACCCTGTCAGTGTCCAACATTAAACAGTTCTAAACAAGGTTTGGGGTTGATATACTGAAACCCCTGTCTCTGCTTAGTAGCATGGCAAACACACCATTAAAATCCTTTTAACCTTTTATTGACGATACAGAACAGAAGGCGGGAAGGTTGGAGCATTTGAAATGTAAACTATTAGGTAAGGCTTTCATTTTAACAACATCCCTTGTTCCCTTTCTTGCTAACTGAACATAGGTTTTTAAAAGGAACCCCCCACTCATCTCCCTCCCTCCCACTTTGACACTGTTATATTATATTAAAGATGGTAATAACTGTTCTTTTTGAGGAAAAAAGAAAAAATTAATTGAGATGGGCTGGAGCTCTTAAAGTCCAATCCCGTTTCCTAGAAGACAAAACAAGACGAATGCAGAAGGGGAAAGAAGAGAACAGCAAAGAGAGAAAATGCAGCTTCCGTCTCTTGTGTGTGGTCACTTGCAGTTTCACTCCTGGAAAAACACAGGCAGAGCACACAATTTTAACAGCTGCTCCAAGACCTGGCAAATTTATATCAGCATTGGGCTGCTTAGCGTATTGTTTTTAGCTGCCTTTTTGGTCACCGGTTCACGATAGTGTTGCAAAAGATGCAGTTTGGCGAAGCCCAGACTCCTGCTAGACAGAAGGAAAAAGGAGAGGCATAGGAAAGAGAAGAAATAAGATGGGGAAGGAAAAGAACACCCAGGTTGGGGGAAAGGAGAAAGGACAAAGTCTCACATCCCAGATGATGATCAAGATTTGGCTGGAGCTGGTGGAGGTGATAATGCCATCTGGGTCCCTCAGTTTGGCCTGGTCTGGCCCAGACATCTCTCATGATTGGGACAACAAAGGCACAGAGGTGATCGTAGCAATTATAGGCTGGTAAGCCTAACTTCAGTACCAGACAAATTGACTGAAACTATAGGAAAGAACAGAATTAACAGATACATAGATGAACATGATTTGCTGGGGAAGAGTCAACATGGTTTTTGTAAAGTGAAATCATGACTCAACAATCTACTAGAATTATTTGAAGTGGTCAACAAGCATGTGGACGAGGGTGATCCAGTGGATATAGTGTACTTAGATTTTCAGAAAGCCTTTGACAAGGTCTCTTACCAAAGGTTTTTTAGCATAGTAAGATATCATGGGATAAGAGGGAAAGTCCTTTCCTAGATCAGTAAGTGGTTAAAAGAAAGGAAAAAAAGGTAGGAATAAATGGTCAGTTTTCAGAATGGAGAGAGGTAATTAGTCGTGTCCCCCAGGGGTCTGTACTGGGACCAGTTCTGTTAAACATATTCATAAATGATCTAGAAAAAGGGATAAACAGTGAGGTGGCAAAATTTGCAGATGATACAAAACTACTAAGTCCAAAGCAGACTGTAAAGAGTTACAAAGGGATCTTTCAAAACTGGGTGACTAGGCAACAAAATGGCAGATGAAATTCAATGTTGATAAATGCAGTCATGCACATTGGAAAACATAATCCCAGATGTACATATAAAATGATGGTGTCTAAATTAGCTGTTACCACTCAAGAAAAAGATCTCGGAGTCATTGTGGATAGTTCTCTGAAAACATCACTCAATGTGCAGCGGCAGTCAAAACAGCTAACAGAATGTTGGGATTCATTAGGAAAGGGATAGATAATAAGACAGAAAATATAACATTGCCTCTTTATAAACCGATGTTATGCCTACATCTTGAATACTGCATGGAGATCTGGTTGCCCTGTCTTAAAAAAGATATATTGGAATTGGAAAAGATATAGAAAAGGGCAACAAAAATGATTAGGTATGAGGAGAGATTAATAAGATTGTGACTTTTCAGCTTGGAAAAGAGGCAACTAAGTGGGGGATATGATAGAGGTCTATAAAATCATGACTGGTGTTGAGAAAGTAAATAAGGAAGTGTTGTTATTTACTCCTCCTTTTAACACAAAAATTAGGCATCACCAAATGAAATTAATAGGCAGCAGGTTTAAAATGAGCAAAAGGAAGTATTTCTTCACACAATGCACAGTCAACCTGTGGAACACCTTGCCAGAGGATGTTGTGAAGGCCAAGACTATAACAGGATTCAATGAAGAACTAGATAAGTTCATAGAGGATTGGTCCGTTAATGGCTATTAGCCAGGATAGGCAGGGACTGATGTTTGCCAGAGGCTGGGAATGGCCGATGGGATGGATCACTTGATAATTACCTGTTCTGTTCATTCTCTCTGAAGCACCTGGCATTGGCCACTGTCAGAAGACAGGATATGGACCATTGGTCTGACCCAATATGGCCGTTCTTATGTTCTAAAGGACTTGATCCTGTACTCATTTAAGGCAATGGCAAAACTTGTCCAAATTTGATGGATGAGGTTGGGCACCCTTTTTAGGTGCCTAAACTCATCCATCAGATTTGGACAATTCTCTTTCCTGTGAATCTATGTGAAATTGTAAGATCTTATGTGGCAGGGACCACAGACCATATTTTAAATTGTTGAAGTCAATGGAGTTAAACTAACTTGAGTTGAGGATCTGTCCCATCATCTTTCTCTGTGCACTGTAGCATAAAGTGCACATTGCACCTAATAAACAACAGTAAGAATCTCTGCTTCAAATTTTGACAAATAAGAATGAGATAAAAGTTCTTACATTCATCAACCCAAACAGCCTTAGCATCGTTTCCCACTTAAGGGGGCTGTTTTTCATTGCCTAGTATTGAACTTCCTTCTTTTTCAAACTGGAAAGGAGTTTCTGGAAATGAATCTGTCGCAGGAAAAGCCAGTAATAGGAGCAGCATAATTCTATCCTCCTCTGAGTTCCACACAATTATAATTCTGTTTTTAATACTGCATCCTCCACTTACGTTGACACGGTCATGTATATTTTCAGTTAGAGAGGACAGGAGTAGTATACTTAAATAAAATATATCAAAATACTGTTTTGTTGATTGCAACATACAGAAACATTGCATAAAATAGGTTTTTGGGTTTTTTTGCATTTATGGACATATTAAGTAAGAGCTAGCCAGGAAAGTTGGCAGATGGAAATAAGTTGGAGAAACTTTAAAGATATTTTTCTGTAAAATAAATGTCCAGAATCTGTGCAAATGTACTTTTTTTAGTTAAACAATTCCTGAAAGACAACAAATGTACATTTGTCACTGAAACCGTAACAGTAACAACTGCCCTTGTCCTCAGACTCAATATGACTCAACAAACAGCCCATCGAATTGTATTCAAACCAGCCTATTATATTCATTAGCTTGCAAAGAAAATTATTTTTTGCAGTCAGGGCAAAGTGGACTTTAACCTTCTATTGCCAAGAGGTTGGGACTTCAGATTGCTAATGCTGTAGCTGCTGGAATATAGGGAAGGACATCAACAGTGAAAATGTAGAATGTAACTAAGTAGGGATGCATCCTTTCCAGGGAAATAAAATATTTTATTTATACTTAATTTGGGGTATTTGTATGAATTTTAGAGATTCATATTTTCTTGAAAACCAGAGCAAGTATATTTCTCAAATTATTTTTCTGGGATAGCTATTCTCTGATCTCACTTATGCAGTTCCCTGTTTTATGTTTACAGTGAGCAGACTCCTGTTGTCACTACATAAAACCTGAACAACCAGGCTGCATTCTAACAAGTCCACAGGGGCAGGGAGGGAAAAGGTGGTTCAGAGAGGTTATGTGACAAGGTATTACCCAGGGCAAGATATTGGTGAAGCCATCAAAGGACCCAGGGTGGTGTGTGGTTTTATTTGTTTTGTTTATTTTTTTAAATTGAGTTTTCCTCTAACTAATGCATACGAATATCAGAGTAGCTCCTGGATCCCTGTGACCCCTTTACAAATGTACATACTATTTAGCATATTGAATTATAACAATGCAATGTAAAGATATTAACGTTATACTGTTTTGACCTCCATTTCCTCATTCTAAGTTTAACCAATAAGAGCAACAAAGACTGGTGAGCTATGAAGCTTAAAGCACAGTGTAGTATTTCTTCTCAGCCAAGATGTGTTGATATTCAGGAAAAAGCATGCTTGAGAGTCTGTTGCTGGTGTGATTTAGGCCCTGATTATAAAAGCTGTCCATGAAAGACTGCATCCCTCTCACCTGTCCTCCCCAAAGGATCAAACCCATAAAGGGCAGCTTAATAAAAGGAAAGGGTAAAAAATTTTAACATGTAATTTTATAATTTAGGTATCCAGATTTTAGGAATGGTGAGTGCTGTACCCTGTTAAGGTGCTGTGGTTTTGGACAGGTCACAGAAGGGGATATTCAAAGGCACAGATGGGAGTTAGAACATAAGAACGGCCATCCTGGGTCAGACCAATGGTCCATCTAGGCCAGTATCCTATCTTGATTGGATTGTCCCAGGAACCCACACATTTGCCACCATTGCTCACTTTTAACTGTAACCATTAAGTCTCTGTACCTAGGGTATTTGCAACCTTTCCCTTTCCTGTCAACCCTAGTAAAATACCTTTTCACTTAGCCATGTGTTTGAAAAGTTATTGGGACCCATCATGGCTAGTGCTTATGGGCTTAGCTGCTGAAGCATCTACCATGCTTGCCTCTGAGTTGTGGTACACCTGGGATGCTACTGGCAACTTAAAGGTTTGGTGTCCTCTAGCACAACTTTGGATTTTAACTTCCAGAATAGAGAGGAAGGATGGTGCAGTGGTGAGGGCACTAGCCAGAAACATGGAGACCTCAGTTCAAGTCCCTGCTCTGCCAGAGACTTCTTGTATTAACTTTGGCAAATCACTTAGCCTCTCTGTGCCACGGTTCCCTATCTGTAAAATGAGGATAATAGCACCTCCCTATCTCCCAGAGGTGTTGCAGGGATAAATACATTAAAAGTTGTTCAGGGTTCTAATATTACAAGACTATATAAAGTTTTGAAGCGAGATAATAATCTTAGCCAATGATAACAGCCAGCATGAGGGAATCACAGCTCCTGGAGTATGGGGGTTCAAAAAACATACAGTAGTGTAAAACAATGGTTCTCAACCTTTCCAGACTATTGTACCCCTTTCAGGAGTCCGATTTATGTTTCTTACTCCAAGTTTCACCTCACTTAAAAGTACTTGCTTATAAAACCAGACATAAAAATACAAAAGTGTCACAGCATGCTACAACTGAAAAAATGCTTACTTTTTCATTTTTACCCTATAATTATAAAATAAATGATTGGAATATAAATATTGTACTTATATTTCAGTGTGATACTTGAACCTGTTTTTCACTTGTGAGCCTTGTCTGTAGCCCGAGCCCTGCCAGCTGGAGCTGAAGTATGTAACTTAGTTGTATGGGGCCCTGCTTGCCACCATTAATGCTGGCCATGCACTTGCAATCCCCCAAAACCTGTCCTGTGACTTGCCTGGGGGTTGCAACCCCCGGGTTGAGAAACAGTGATCTAGATGAGTTGAGTACCCCCTGGAAGATCTCTGTGTACCCCAGGAGAATGTGTTCCCCTGGTTGTAAATCACTGGTGTAAAAGCATCTCTCATTTCCCAAACCTACATAGACAAGATATGAACAGTCTCTTACTTCCATATCTTATTGTCACCAATTCCCATAGTATATGTTCCTATAACATTTTCCTAAGTCTCTGTTTTTAAACGAGACACAAATTATATGCAAAGACTTCTGCTTTCTAACGTCATACTGATTTTTATAGAGAATTTTTTTACACAAAAATCATCACTGTTGACTTAGGAGTATTTTGTGGCTTTTTTAGGAGTATAATGGCCATAAGCCATGTTGGGTGGCAGTCACAGAGCAATATTTGTGTCGTGTTACAACGAAAACCATCAAAGCTCTGGAAGTTTGTCGGGGGGTGGAGTGAGGGCAAGAGGATTTAACTGCAGTGTATCAGAAATATACAAAATCCTAAAATGACAATCTGACTGTTTACAACAAGCAAGGGGTAATTCAAAACACATTCTGGGACATTTGGGCTATAAAGGCCTTCTGGTAAATCACACAGACTATGTTTCTGAACTGTTTTATTTTCAGTTAGCAGTGAGCTGAAATATGAGAGCTTTTTCTATTTTAATTTGATGTGAAATGCTCACACAGAGAGGTGTTCCACTCGAGTTTGCTTTCAGGGGCTTTTTAATTTTTTTGCAGCATGTGCTTGCTACATTTCAGCATTGGTACCTCTGATACAGGCAGTGCCCTGTGGAGTACTGACATGATTTGTGACTGAGGTGGTGGTAGTTCTCTTACTAAAAATATTTCAGATGTTCAGCAGATTTACACTAAACGCTGTCTTGTTTCTCCAGTGTAATATGTAAAGGGCTGCCAGCTCTTCCTAGTGTTAAAATGGAAAATGTTGTGGGGTGTGTTTTTTGTTTTTTACCTATTCCATTTCTCTTTTATTTCTTCAGAGGCCTACTCTGTTTATAATTCCAGCTTGTTCTAATGAGGTTCCTAAATCAGGCAGTGAAGAGAACTCTTCAAATAATGGGAATTTCCCCTTGGACAGAGTGCATGCCCATGGTTAATGGAAAGTCAGCAACATTCAATATAGTAGATGCATTTGGTATTAATAGCTAGATACTTCACTTGTATATAACCCTTATTTCTTAGGGACAACTCCTTGCAAATGGATGTCGTCAAAGCCTAATCTTTGTAGAGAATTTTTTTTTTTCAAATCTGTAGTCACTTTTTCATTTGGTTTTAATATGTAAAAGATTCTTCATCCCTTAAATGTGTAATCCAAAACTTTTCTGATTGAGAAGATAAGCAATGGTTAAGTCACGATGTTTAAGCAGTGAAAGAGCCAATATGTTTGTTTAAGCAAAACGATACATAAAATGGGAAGATCTGCCTCTGATGATCTTACTAACATTTTTGTAGACCTGTATTAGTGTACCAAAGTCTGGTGTTACTTCTGTCTATCAGAGACAACAGATAGGATAGGTGTACGAATAACTAGGAATGAATGATGAGAAAATGGAAAAATCCATAACATTAAATTTAGAGCCAGCTCTTTTTAGCTCAAGTTAGGTTGGCACAAAAGGGAGTTAAAGATGTCCTAAAGAGGCAGTTGGATATTCTCCTATCATAAAGGAATACTCTGGTAGCAAAGAGCATCCATAACCAGCAATATGCTACCTGCTCCTCCTCCTTTTGGTTATGGAAGTAATCCAGATGGGGCATGGTTAGTGTACTGAACTCTAGCTATTCCTAACTAGCAAAATAGTGGGGGTAGTTCTCATTTGCATAAATTAGAGCAGTCCTGTGGCTACTCTGATGAAAAAAATATCTAGTTCTTGTGTAGTGCTTTCCATCTGTAGATCTCAAAGTACTTTATAAAGAAGATCCAGTATCATTATCCCCCTTTTACAGATAGGGAAATTGAGGCCTAAAACGGAAGTCATTTTGCCCAGTGTCACTGAGTAGGCCTAGAGCAGAGCCAGAAAGACGTGGTGTTCTATCCACTAGAACATGTTGTCTTCTGAAGACTGTGTTTTACCCACATGGCCTGCCCTGGGATCGGAGGAACTGTGAAGGTAGCTTTGTCTTCCAACCTCTTCAGCTGTTGAGGATCTTGTCCTTAAGATCTGTGCTATTTACAATTTAAACCAAAAATTGTTTATACCGCCACCCACCAAAAGTATCATCATGAGACATTAATGCGTATTAATTATTGTCCATGAAGGTTTGATCAGTGGTTCTCAAACTTTTTGTATTGGTGACCCCTTTCACACAGTAAGCCTCTGAGTGAGACTCGCCCTTGTAAATTAAAAATACATATTTGGTATTTAATACTATTTTAAATGCTAAATTTATAACCCTATTGTTTAAAATGAATTTACCTTTTCTCACCGCTTTTAAAATAAGAATAAAACATATTTTATCAAATTGTTGTTATAAGCAGAAAAGTTATTTTTTTTAAAAATAGTTACTGTTTAATACTGGGGGTGCAAAGGAACTTTGTCAATATCACTTTTCACGGCAGACTTAGCACCCCGTTGCCTTCTGTGCTGCTGCTGCTGGTAGTGCTGCCTTCAGAGCTGGGTGGCTCGCGGCCCATACTTAATAATTCCTGACTCCCAGAGGAGTTGCGACACCCAGTTTGAGAACCCCTGCTTTTGAGTAAAGGGGGATTTCACCTCCCTGTGTAGCCCAGCGTAAACGGCCATCTTGGAGAAAGGAAAATGAAAGTAATATTTGTGGTGAGTTATTCCATTAGCTCTTCATCTTCTATAATCCCATGACTGATTTCAGGTCTTGAAATGATTGTATCTTCCCACAATTCTGTTGGGTACAGGGCCCCAGCATCCACAGATTGAGCTGAAAAATAGTCTCGATCATTCTACTCCCTGGAACTGAGGTCAGGTAATTAAAGTGCTTTTTGAGCCTCCTGTAGAAATTCCCTTTTGTTCTCTGCACAGTTTAACTAACAAACAAAATATTTTATTCATTTACATCCTGGGGTAGAGTTATAGGAAGGTGACTGAACTTTTATAACATGGTTGCAAATGACTTTTGAGATGTTTTCCCTTCTGTTATCTCACACTGTTGTAGTGTATTGATTTTTGTTTTTTCTCTAAGGGCTAAAAGTTTCAGCAATGACACTGAAGCCAGAACTGATAATTGATTATCTGTTTCCTCCTTGTTGGTTATTTTTCCGTGTGCCCTTCAAATGGAGGAAGGATGTGATATTTCTAGCTGGTTTACCCTAACAGGCTCTTTGCTGATCTACAGTATGTTAATTTGTATAACTTTTATACAACGGCTTACTTTTTTTTTTTTTTTTAAATGCACAAACTTTTTTGGTGTGTCAGAGAGAGATCTCATCCTAGAAAATACTATTTTGTAGGATTTGTCTTTGAGCTTTGCTGTCTACATTAAAATATATATATTAAAAAAAAAAAAAAAAAAAAAAGGTGGCCCAGCTGCATTGTTGCAGCACTTTATTGAAGACGGTACTACACCGACAGGAGAGCTTCTCCACGAAAGGTGGTAGCTATGTTGACAAGAGATGCTCTCCCGTTGACATAGCTGTGTCTACACTGGGGGGTTAGGTCAGTATAATTGCGTTGCTCAGGAGGTGTGGATTTTCACACTTCTGAGTGATGTAATTTATGTCAATGTAAGTTTGTAGTATAGACCTGGTCTGATAAAGTGGTGTCCCTTCTGTGTGATGGAAATTAATTTATAATGAGGAGAACTCTCGGATTCTCTTTTACTAGCTCGTTTACCAATGTAAAATATTTTGGGAACTTCTCTACAACAAGAATATTTATGTATCACTCTGCTACATAAGCTGCCCTCCTCATAGATCATATCTTACATATGTTACCCCTTTTTTGACCCATGTGGCTGGCAAAAAAAATTAGGGTCTATTAGGTTATTCCAGTTAGAAGGAGAAATTGGTGATAGGTATTTCTTTGATGTAGTTTGGTTTACTTACAAAGAGCGTACACAGTCCTGTGTCTCTGAATAGAAAAGGGATAAAATAGCAGGAAACAGCTTCTTTTTCTCACAGCACCAAGAGCACTCTTACCAGCCTGCATCCCTGACCCAAAAACCTCTCCCCAGGTTTCTTCCAAGGTCATATACCACCCTTTCAGCTGGTCCTTCAGGCTGTCTGTGTGTCTCCCTGGTCCTCTGTGTTCTGCTTTTTTACATATAACACAAACCATACACACTCATCTCCTGGGAAGATTACGTTTTGCCCAGTTCATAACATTATTAATAACTGGAAGACACAAAAACTGTTGAAAGAAAATGAATACAGAATGTTACCAAAGTGTGCATCCAGGTCTTTTATTTAAAGGCCATAGTTTCCCCTTGGTGGCCATTAATATTTTGAAGTATGGGTTATTTCTCAGTAAGGAACATTGTTGTTTTTTCTACTCAAAGAATCTAGACTGTCCTTTTATCATAAGGAATGCCTTTTTGGACAACAGTTTTGGACAACAGCTTTCTACCCTAGTTAGTGTCAGTGATTCATTTTGTACAAGCCTGAAGATGTACAGATGAGGCATTTGCAAATGAATCCCATTTCTAATTACTGAGAAAAATGTGGGAATACAGTTCATGGATTGGTATAGTTATTCATTTTCCTAGAAAAGCTTCAGATCTTTATTTCTAGTAGAGCACATTCCAGGATTTAAAAATGCTTCATTGGCCTTCACCTTGGAAAGTTCCTCGAAGTATTCCGAGTAGCTTGAGATGAGAAGTGAAATCTCCTCTTCCATTAATTTATAAAAAATATGTTATCTGTTTGTCTAGTAACTCATTTATCATCTTCAAAAGATCATCAAAGACAAATTGCAGTTTAAAGGAGAATAAATTAGATACTGACTCTTCACTTCTGGCTTGCATTGCATTATTTCACATGCAAAAAGGAACATTAATCCAGAAGCACATCTGTGATTGCAATAACAAATTAGCAAAGAAGGTTTAATCTAAGACACACATTACAGAAGAATGTTTAGAGAGCATGAAGTCTGAGTTAAGGGATTTTTGGCACAGAACTGGTGCAATGAAACAGTGACTGGTCTGGAGCATAGAGGATCCAAAAGGGGAGAACTAAAATGCAAATTAAGCCAAATAATTAAGCAATTTTAAGCATTCATCTGGGCAACCTTGAGAGTTCATTCAAAGAAGCGAGCTGCATATGGTTTCTATTCCAAAGACTGTTGAACTGTCATGTGTACTCAGGATATTAAATGCATCTATTTGGGTATCTGAGATTTCTTAATCTTAAATGTATTAATTCATTTCTTAATTTCTCAGTGTTTGAAGCCCACAATAGTTTCTGACCACTAGAACAAATTCCAGCTAGTCCTTTTCTACATAACTCAGGCTCCAAGATCTTGAAATCAAATGATGTAACCTTTATTATATTGATGGGGTTAGTATTACCAGTACTATCTTAAACCACAGTGACCTGGGCCAAAGGTTCTCATTCACTAAGGACTACAGTATCAGAATTAGCAGGGTCAGAACCACTATTAATTACCATTTAGGTTTGGAGACTCTAGGAGCACATGAGGAATGAGAGCATTGACCACAACAACATTAATAAGTTGTCCATTGTCCTTTTATTAACATTTTTTTAAGCAGGTGGACAAAGTCACAAGTATTAAGACGTAGAGAGAAATAAACCATAAAATATCTAACATCAGAGCTTTCATACACCCATCTCTATGGTACCTTTTGAGTATCTCTCAACAGGTGATCATTTGTGGAGGGCTTCCTGATGGCTTCTTCCTCCCTATTCATGCTGGGGAGTTCCCCTTTTATTCTGTTACACTCATGCCCATAACTCTTATGCATAGGCATGAGGGTTGCACCTCTTTTCCCTTTTCTGGACTTCCTATTAATGTTGGGGTGCTTCACGTCTCATTGGCAATCCTCTTCATTCCCCATATCTTCATTAACATTTACATCAATAAGTCTCCATGGTAACTTGTGGTCATTGCAGTATTTCCCACAATGTTGTAATCGGGCATCTTGCAGTAGTGACAGGCACATTGTAGCATATTTCCCCAAACATCACCCATTACCATGTCTTTTACGATAATCTTGCAACTTTGCTGGTACCGGGTTACCCTTGGGTCAACTACTCAGGCCTGAGAGCAATAGACATAAGGCCTGATATGGCTAAGCTGAAATTTGTCATGCCTCAAGCTGGCTTTACAGCCTTAATTATAAACCTTACTAATAATATATCCTTATCAATCCTATACCCCTATAATATTATACTGCATATTCCTACACTTATACCTACCACTTAAATCTGTTCATCACACATTGATTATATATGAATTAACCACAACAATAGATAACAGAATTAAATTATTATGTAAGGAGATTAGGGACAATGAATTAATGGAAATGGAAAGGTGAAAACTCCTTCCTAATTAGGAACCATATCCTTTGAGGAATATGAAATGATCTAATTTAGAGAATGATGTTTGGAGAGCATGAAATGTGACTTGAAGGAGATACGTGTGTTTTTCATATAGGCTACTTAGCTCAGCCAGATTTTGTGTTGCTGGAGAGAGGAAACAAAGTATCTGAAATCCTACTTCAGTGGTATAAGAAATTATGGGGTCTCTTGAAGCATTTGGTATGTACCTTTACTGCTCTTTTACTTCAATGAAATGAGCAGGAGACTTCAGCCCAGTTCCTAAGGGACATGTGTCTATATCCCCAAATCATTGCTGTAATAATCACAATAGCACCACTAATTAGCCATTTGAGCTGGTTGATCATTTTTATCAAAATGTGTTCTGTTTTTCTGGCTCCCCCTTCTGCTTTGTTCCCTCCAATCTCTTTGGTTCTCCATTCTTGGGGTGGAGAAACTGCCATGCTGAGGCAGAAGGAGAGAGAGTGTGAGGATCAGCAGGCCACTGAGAAGAGATCAGAAGTGGGCAGATTTCAGAGCTGTCTTCAGTATCTGCTGACCCTAGCCCTTTGATTTCCCCCACATATTGACCTAAGCACCCCCCTGCATCCCCCTTTTCCCAAACCAGATGCTCATTACTGCCAGGTCCCCAGAGCAGCTCATTTTTTCTGATGCTCTCCTATCTCCCATCTGTTTGTGGTTTCTTTTCTCCTCTCCCCAGCACAGCAGATGGTTTGCATGGCAAGGGGCACAGGTACTCCTCTCTTAGGACAGCCAGGCAGACAACAATTCAGCACTTGGAGAAATTATCAAGGAGTTTAATTCTTATAAATGTGAACCTCCAAGGAGTGTAATTTTCATTGTAAGCCTTTTCCCTGGCCATGCCCAGGGGCTAAAGAGATGGGTGCTTTATAAAAGTGTGCAATAATAAGCAGTGTTCCAAGGGGTGGAGAGGAGACACTTGAAGGGTGGTGACAATTATTGTCAGATTCATTATTCAGTTACAGGCTTGGGCAAGCGCACTGGAGTCCTGGAGATGCGGGGGGAGTGTGGTCTTGGAGTGTGGAATGTGCTAATGGATTTGGCTGTTGGGGGAATATATTGCAAGCTGTGTGGTGAATACAATTAGCATGGTGTTTAGAAGCTGTTGCGCATAGCCCTTGACTTACCTAGTCAGTGCTTGAATTTCATTTACACTGTTCATTTTTAAAGTATGATGATCCTTCTTTATGCAGAAGCCAATACTAAAAATGGATCACAGTAGACACTGTCACTAGAAGGGAAATGAACTTTACTTTTAACACTATGCATGATGGATCATCTACTAAATGTGACTGTTTATCTGAAAGAGTTGATCAAAGAAGTTTGCATAGATCAGCAAACTGTAGGTCGGGACCCCCAAGTGGAGTCACTTCATCAGCAGATGGGGTCATGGCAATCCCGAGTATGCAGAGGATTCCATTTTACAAAATGGCCTCCCCCACACAGTGTGACCTCACACGGCACCGTATGCATGAGGTCACATTGCACAGAGGATGCTATTTTGCTCTACAAAGCAGTGCCCTCCATGAAGCATGACCTCACATGCACCATATGTGTGTGTGATTATGCAGTCCAGAGGATGCTGTTTTATAAAGCAAAATGGCATCCTCCTTGCAGTGTGACCTAGCATGTACAGTGCGTGTGAGGTCACACTGCAGGGAGGACACCATTTTTAAATTGCAACTTCCATGCTGTCTGAAGCCGTGGTTATAACAACACATCTGAAAATGGGGTCGTGCAGGGAAAATGTTTGGGGACCACTGGCATAGATTTTAAATTGGTGGCTATCTTCAGCTGCTTGTTCCCGTTGCAATTACTCAGATTGCAATGGACCTTCTGTAACAAGTTTTGTTGAATAATTAAGACTACCCTAATAGAAAGCTGTTCTGTTCTAGCTGTCTGTTCTGTGAAGTTTTTCTTTTGTAAAACTTCACTGTAAAATAGACATGTTTGTTTTCCCTGCACAGGCTTAGGCAAAGCATTGTATAAGCAGAGCAAAATGTGTTTCAGCAATGCTGTATTTTTCATTTGTCTAGTTGATAGCAAAGTGAACAGGGTGAGTCAAACATGCAGTATAAATACTGCATAATAACTGTGAATTTTACTTATAGCAAAATCTAGTCTGTTCCATCTTAATGTCACCAGTTAGTGAAGTGTCAGGTTAGGACATGATTCCTGATGTAGGGGACTCACTGTACAACAAGTGCGTAGACCTGACTGCTGCATCCCATGTGCTTCTAACCAGGCTGAGTCACTATTCCTAACTCTAGGTCTATATGGCACATTCCCAGACTCGGATTTCTTACCGGAGTCCTTCCTTGGCATGTGGGATTTTTCAGTCCAGCACCTTAAACACTCAAATCAGTGCCTCATATCTTCTGAGACCCCCATTGCTTACCTATCCCCCCACCCCTGCTGAGTTCCACCTAGCTGTGGGCACTCTGGCTTCTAGTTTAACTTCTTTCAGGGGTGACATGGCATGAAAGCAACGGAGCACAAGCATTGCAAAAGAATGTCTTAACCACACTCACTGTACACTTAAAAGCATTTAAGAGTTACAGACCTTTGAAAACTAGTCTTGAGAAGTTCCTCCCTGTGTCTGATCTCACCTCTTATGTGAGGCTGAGGTTTGTCAGCATTCAGACTGGACAGAGTGCTGCCTTATCTCTGGGTATGTCTATACTGACGGCAGCAAAGTCACCGTTGTCAGATCGAGCTTTCTGGATCAATTGAGCCGTCAGTGTAGACCCGCTTAATCAATCAGGAAGTTGACGCTGGTAATCCACCCCCTCAAGTGGCGTAGTGCTGCGTTGAAGGGAACACAGTTCCCGTTGGCGCAGTGCAGTGAAGATAGCACACAGAAGGGAAGCACAGCAGTCGATGGGAGTTATGCAAGTTACTCCCATTGACTGCTGCTGAATCTCCAGGTAAGTGTAGACCAGGGCTCTCTTTCTCTTACTCTTCCAGCTTCCATGTGGCAATGATTGTCCCACTCCTCAAATACTCAACCTCCCCCATTCAATATAGTCTCTACTTTTTCCAGGTGCCCAGGCTGAGGAACTGCATTATCCATCAGCCATGCAGCTGCCCTTCTTAGAAAATCCATTGTTCTGTGGAATTTGTTCAGCAGTTAAGGGATAAATGGGCCTACATTACTCTGTGATGGCTTCTCAGTGGTAGTCCTTCAATGAGGTGACAAATACCTTCACTACATTGCAATAGACTTGCCTTGGCCTAGGTTGTATGTATATTCAGCGCACAGAGCTAAGTGGAAGTTACAATACAAAATGAAGTTCATAATGTGGTGTAGACACATCCTTCTTTATCACAAGTATATGATTTTTTCCCCACTCTGTTGGCAATCCTGAATTGTCCTTTCCATAAAATTCTTGTGCAATTCATCTTCAGAGTGGGTGTCTATTGAAAATGAATGCAGTACACTATATTTTTCTCCAAATCAGTTCTGTCCTCTGTTGTTATATACTCTTCAGCACTGGCTACTGGGACCATAACATAAGCAATCAGGAAATAAGAGAACTTGGAAGGAATACACTGAAATGAAAGACGGTATTGTAGATGACAATGGGTTATTTCACTTGCATCTTGAGATAACCATTGCTGCTTTATCATCCTCCTCGGAAGGCTTCATTTCCACTGCAGCACATAAACTACTGTCATTTTTCTATTTTTACAACCAAATGAACATTGTGGAGCAATATCAGCAGCTGTTCACAGAAGCCTAAAGATTTAATCATAAAATAAATAAAAGTCTTAACTATTTGTTCTAGAGGTAATTTCTTTTAAATGGTCCCTAGTAAAGGTACATTTTTATAACTTGTCTTTCTTGGTCATCATTGTGAAAAGAACCCCAGATCTCCAGAGCTAAACCGTGAATCTATACAGCTTGAGATAAAGTCCCAGACTTGGTAGCTATAGCAGACTAATGGTTCAGACACAAAGAGGGACAGGTACTACACACCAAATAGTGAGTTATGTTTATACTTACTGCAGGGATACAGGTGGTGTTTTCCTTATCTCTGACAGATGTTTCATGTTGTTACAGCAAATCACAGGATTGGGTCCTGCCCTACAGAAGGTGAACACTTACTACTAGTCATAGTGCTTATTAGACTAAGTGTTCAAAGGATTGGGTCCCTATTTCATTAGTCTTACCTAAAAAAACAAGTTGTTAGAGTATCCCTGAATGGTTTTTATCTCAAAGGTTGCTGTGAAGATGGGATATTGATTTACCTATTTTTAGCCTGTATACTTAGGCTTTACCTTAATGGATAACCATTTTAGGAATGAGGTCATGATCTCTGCTCAATAGAATATTAATAAATAGGTCAAAAGAAAACATTTGACAGGTTAAAAGTTTAGCTTTCTGAAGTTTCTGTGGATTCTTGTAGGTTTGGTCAGAAGCACTTCGATATGGTTTAGTATACTTCCTCATGGGCCGATCACTAAAGTTACAGTTTGAATGTTGAATTCAATCTTCGGGCCCAATTCTTATCTTACACAGCAAATCAGTGGAGTTACAACAGTGTAAAAGCAATGTGAGTGGAGAATCATGCTCAGTAGCTGTAATTCTATTTTCAAGAACAAAACTGATTTGTTTGGATTTTATTAACATGACCCATGCTGTTCCTAAGGTTTGTTTCAGACAGTTAATATTTATTTTGAAAAGATTCAGAAAGATGCCTCTCAAAAAGGATGTAGTAAAGCTGTAGGTAGGCTTTCCCCAGAATAGGCATGGTGTCCTCGTGCTTTCCTGTGCAGAGGTCATGAAACCTTAGTCCAGACCTTCAACTGGTGTAAATTGTCATGGCTCCATTGACTTCATGAAAGAGAACTCCCATGGGACAGACTGAAGTTTCCTGCCCGGGTGGGACATTTGCCTGGCCCGCCTACATAAGAATTTGTATGGCACTCCACCCTTTCAACCTGAACGTGGATCTTAGGATGCCTTCAGAGAACAAGAACATCTTCAGTGAAACCCTTTGGAGCCTTACCCAGTGGAGCCAATTGGCTTCAATGGAGCCTGTCACTGGGGGGGCTGGGATTACAGATGTATAGAGGGAGTTACCATTGATGAGTGGAATTTTGGTTGGAAATCTGAGTTGAAGCATGGTGCATTTAGCGGTTCTTCCCTGGCTCCTCCCTCTTTCTCCCCTCCTGAATCGCAGAAACCTAACTCCACTGTAGAGCTACTGTGGTGTTTGGAAAGCAAGGGAAAAGGCATAGAGCTGCTGCTTTCCCCACCCTCACTGCTTTGGGACCTAATATGCCACATGTTGCTACTGTGTACATCACATAACAGAAGGTATCATGTGGCCAACAGTTTGTATACAACATTAACTATGTCTATTATGGACTTACAATCTGGGAAATGGAAGGGGGAAAAGTTGCGAGTTTTGTGGTATAATAGGAGAGGAGAAAGTCCTACATTGGCCATCATGCCTTTCCAGACATTAAGCTAAAGAAACGGTGTAAGCTTTTTACTGTGCATGTTTGTGCATGTTTATCATCCCATGAATTAAATTTGGGATTGTAAGTCTTTTTGATGTCCCTGAAAGAAAATATTTTGTGTGTGTGTGTGTGTTGTGAAGAACTTCTTCAAGTGCCTTCACTGAACTCACCCAGGCAAAAGCATTAAAGGACTGTGGTTCTTTGCTGCTTCCTTAAAAAATTAATTCTGCTGAAAAATGCGGAGTTCTCTTTTGCTATTAATTATTTACTTCCAAAGGGATGAGTGCATTTCACTTTACAAAACACAAAATGCAGTAGAGTTCCCAGCCCTGAAGAACTTGCAAAACGATATAAACAAAATCTAAATGTTTGTTCTCTGTCTCCATGCAATATCATTTGGTTTCACAGGTGTTTGCAGGGCATGTAGTCTGCCAGTGTTTGTTTCATTTCTTGTGGTTTTAGTTTACAGAGAACTTTTAATAGGACAGAGAAATATTTCTATGGTGGAAAGTAGTGCAAATCGTTTGTAATACTCTGTTGAATTTATCTTAAATAGATATGCTTGTTGGAGGACTTGTGTGTGTTGGGTTGCATTCTAGTTATTGTTCTAAGGTTCCCTTGGTAGTCTTGGCTCTGTTGGATCTTCCTATACCTCTCTCTTAGGTAGGTACTACCATATGATGTGAGGATATGTAATGCCAGTATAGAATTCTGACACTTATAAATGTACCTTTCAACCTTGAGGGGTCCCTATGTATAACATCAGTGGGTGACAAATAAGGGACACAAATGTCCCTTCTTGCAGAAAGTTTAAATTGACATGGGATTTATCCCCTGTGGTATGTCATTTTCTGTACCTGAGTTCCATGATTCTGAATTCTTACCTGAAAAAGAGAGAGAAACCCAGATTTGTGTGGAATGTAGTTAACTCTGGTGTTTCTGGAAATGAGGGACATTTGAGAGTAAGGCCTGTGAGGCAATGCACATTTCTGACCTTGATGATTTGTGTTAATTTTTTTCAGGCACTTAGAGGGGAAAAAAAACATGATCCTGCCCTTATAGTACTTATTTGTATTTGTTACCGAGATCAGAAAACTAATGCGTGCCAGGGTGCCCACATAAGAAGCGTGTCATTCGGCCTCTCCAAATGTCCTCAAGGGAACTGTCAGTCTGGAATTGACTGGAGCCCTGGTTATTCTTCTGTGACCCTTGCTTTAAGGTTACTCAGGACACACATTGTCTTTACTAGTTTCCCCCCAATACCCCAGCACCCTGTCTGTGTGTGAAGTTTGTCTCTGGAGACAGCCACTGGCTCATGAGGTCCCAAAACTGTTGGGCTGTTATCCATGGTCATGCTCCTTATGAGAATAGTTTAACCAGGAACTGATGCTGATATGTCTCCCGAGTCAAGGCCAGCCAGCCCCAAAAAGCTGTTTTCATCCCTGCATATTAGCCAGTCGGTTCATCACTCAGCCTGATATGCTGCCTGGGCCACTCCCGTCAGAAAAGGGGCTGCGCTGGCCACCCAAGATGACTCCTCCCTGCTGGCCACATTAGCCATGTGCAGAGGAAGGCCTCAGTGTCTTTTGGATCCATCTTTGCTAATCCAGCTACAGGCCTGCCTGAGCTAGCCTTTCCCAGGACCAGCCAGATTTCTTAGAGCCTATTTCTCAAGCTGTTTTAGGAGCCACTCCTGTTGCTGGTGCTGTGCCCTCTGCCACTGGTGTGGAGCAGCAAGCTGTATCTCCAGCAGGTTTTCTAGAAGTTTACAGGAGGATGGGCTGGGTCTGCCTCTGCTGTTTCTGTGTTGCTCTCCCTCTGCCATCAGGCATAGAATGTCTTCTATCTTCCATTCATAAATATCACCCATCCTCCAAAAACGAAAGGTGGGGAAAGAGGACACCAGCAAGCATTTTCTGGTTATCTCCCTTCTATCATTGGCTTTCCTGTATTTGTTCCAATAACCCCTTGATTCCAGGGATCTGCTGAGTGCCCATATTCTCCACTAGGTTGTCACTGCGTCACCACTTCCTATGTGCCTCTTTATAGTGGAACACAGCATTGCAGCTGCTCTACCTCAGTTTCTCAGATGGTCTGGTCATATGTGGCTCTGCCTGCCAGCCTGGTCACAACAAAAGTTCAACCCCCTTCTGGAGTAGCAAAGTTCAAAGGCCAAGTCCAAAACAATCACAAAATAATGGAGTCTTTGTCCTAGCTGGACTTGGTTCTCAGCCCTTCTGGTTGTAGTTGTCTATCCATTCCCTTCAGGTGGAGCACACTCCGCTGAGTCCTGCTTAACAGCCATCTACCAGTCCCAGGTACATCCAGAGAATCCCGTGTCAGAGTCTGCCTTCCTTCCAGGCTCCAGCCAGACTTCTCTCCACAAGTTAGAGCTATTGGTCTGCTCCCCTTCCCTGCCAGTGCTCAACTAAACAGACTCTCCCCTTTTTAGCCCTTTCCTTTAGGCCCAACATCCACTTCAGATGTAGGGAGTGAGACTGATAGAGCTCATTAACCATTTCCAGGTCAGTACGGGGTTTGTAAACCCCATCACAATGCTTACCCCTGGCCCCCAGCTACTGTATTGTACAGTACTTTACTTTGACCACCAGATTATCAGTTAGAATGTGACCTCAGTAAGTACTTGTTGAAAATAGTTATCTGTCATAGTTGAAATGAAATGGTGGTCTCAGTCCAGTTCCTACTTGACAAGTGTCCACGTTAAAATTGACACAGATTGGCACTGTTACTAGCAATCTCAGCAGAGTTCCAGAGAATAGGTATAGATGCTGAACTAGTTGTTCTTCAGTAGAAGTGTTCCAGTTCATGTTGGAGGTCCTCTCGGAGGGTGGGGTTTGGGGATTTTTGCACATTCTTGTTCTAGGCATATAGGCCCCATCCAGCAAACACACAGACATCTGCTTTCTTCCAAGCACTTAGCCAGGTGTCTAAGTGCTTTGCTGGATCAGAACTACAAGATTTGATTCAGTCAACAGCAATCTTTCCTTTTTGAATCAGGCTCACAGAACTTTAGGCTGGTGTTTTCAAAGGAGTCTGATGAAGTTAAGCACCCAACTCCCATTGAAAATTAATACCCAACACCCTAATTACTTCTCATGAGAATGACATCACTTGCTTTCAACTAAGGTCAAACTTGGGAGAAAAGTATTGGGGGTGATTGGCAGTTTCTCATGATGGGTTAGGGATCTGAACCATTTTCAACTCAAAACAGCAAAGATTCTGAGCTAAACATACACTAGATGAGCTTTAGAGAGACCATGACAAAACCAAAGAGATGTTTGCAAATCACAGACACAGAGCCAATTTCTAAATATTGTCTTGAGTGATTTATGCACCAGTGAGAGTTAATTGCTGATTGCAATTAAATGATATATTTATTTCATTTAATTCTGAAGATTTTGGGTTCCATTGAGATTTTTATTCTAGTTTATTTATCTTCCTAAAATTTTTCTTCCCCTTTCCTCTTATTTCTTAACTTCCATTAAGCACACATTACTTTGCTTTTGCACCAACTCATATTTCTGTATTACAAATATTGCACATAACTACCAGACCTGCTTGACTCTAGCCAACTCTTTCTGTCAAAATAAATTACATTAATCTGCCACATTTGCATGTGCCTGGTACATTATGTGGGGAAATGACATTCAGGCAGCTGTGGGCAAATCTAGTAAAATGTATGTCTGACCTAAGCTTTGCACAAGGTTGAAACCTCCCCCCAAACCTATTTTCATGTGCTTGTGTCTTACAAGGTTATTTCTCCTCACCTGAACTGTAGAGCCCATGCAGTTGATCGTTAAATGTGAAGGTCATTTTTGTAGTTGCAAAGCCTATCTGTTTTGGGTCTGTGTTGACTAGTGGCATTTTCTTTTTTTTTTTTTTTTTTTTTAGACACAGGCACCTGATTATTATATCCGAGTACCACATATTGTCATTAAATTGGTACTTGGGTGAATACAATAGAAACTTATGTGCCTACATGCTTTGTACACTCTACTGATTTGTGTACTCAACTATGGGATTTGCCATTTTATACGATTGAAATTTGGACTTCCCAAATGTATTAGTACTAACATCTGAAATTTTATAGAAGACATTTCAACTTTCAAATTGTTTATTTTATGCTATTTCTCTAGTCTTTATATTAGACATTCTTTTATTTCTGTCATATAAATGCTAATAAAACTTCTTTAGATAGAGTAGTTCCATCATAACTCATTCATGATAATCAGAAAAAAACCTTGAATCTTTTTATAGTAAGGAAAGTACAGAGTCCTGTAACTTAGGAGTGGCTACTTCATCAGCTTCCTCTTCCTTCCAATATAATAGAAAATTATTTAGAAATTTTCTATCCTGATCTCGGCAGCTAGTGTCAAGGGGAAAGCTAATAGCACTACAGCATGATCACAGTAAATGCCAAATCTGCAGCCTAAAGCAAGGTATAGGACAGCTATGAATGATACTTTTTCATAGATTACTATGCAACAAAAACATGCTATGGGCAATGCCCTTTGTAATTAAACTTCCAGTATAGATGTGACAAACATGCTGAACAAATCTACTCCAAAATATTGGCCATTAATATTTTCACACATGAAAGCTGAAGATGATTGTGTGGCTATTATTATAGTAATACATTTGCCGGTTAGTCGGTCCATCAAGACATGGACAGTTCAAAGATCTCTTGTTAACACACCAACTGTGGGTTCAGTTTGAGGCATAAGACAAAAACAATGGGCCAGTGACTATGCAAAATACACAAACTAGTTATTTATTTGTATTCCAGTACTGCCTAGAAACCCAAACCAAAATAGGTGACGCACTGTGCTAACTGCTCCACCTATAGAGTATGCCTTCACAGCATTTGGGAGCCTGCAGAGCAAGCTTCCCAGCCCGGGTTGGCGGGGCTCGTGCTAGCACTCTAAAAATAGCTTTGTAAACAACACTTTGAAGTTGGGTCTCAGGCTGGGGCTTGAGTGCTGAAACCTAGGGAAGGGAGTGGGCTTCTGAGAGCAGTGTGGACGTTGCAGAGACTTGGCCTAGTCACCCGAGCTGAGACCCAGGTGATCAGTGGGCTTAAGAGCCTGAGCTGCTGCCAGAGCCTCTACTACACTTGCGCTAGTGAGCTAGCATGCTAAAAATATCTGCCTGGGCTAGGCAGCTCGCACCCAGCTGCAGTATATGTGTTAGCCCATCTCTCACAGGGTATCTGTGGCTAATTTGGGATCTGAACTTGGATCCCCTGAGACCCAGTCTAATGCTTAAACTGCAAGACCATCCATGCTGTCATCTAACTTTTCACCCAAATACCAGTAAATGTCTTGCTGGGGAATGACCTAGAATCCTGGGCATGGGCCACTTGTGTGGTTACTCAATGCAAAGAGCAGAAAGCCGCAGCCGTTGGCTCTGACCTTGAGCTGAGAGCTTTCTCACTACATAAGTCCTGGAGAGCTTTCCTGTGATTTTTAAAAATACTTTTTAGTGATTTCTAAAAACAATGTTTAATAAATAGTTTTACTTCAATGTTCTTCTGTCTCTGGTTTTCAACTGAAATTCGAAGGGGGAAGTTAAGGGCAGGATAGCCACAGGAGAGCTCTCCTGAAGGCAGCTTCAGTGCCAGGGAAAAAATCCAGACCAGGAATCTGTTGTTTACAAAAATAGTTCCAGCCAATGATGGATATCGTCATAAGTGGCAGCTGCTTTTAGCCAATCAGGAGCGTGTAATTTTTTAAGCCAGGATTTTTTTTATGGAACAAATGATGTTTCCTAGTCAATTTACATTTTCATTTGGCAAAATATTGTGCTTGTATTTCTGAATCATTCATGTTCCAGGAGAGCACTAAATCTAAAAGTCATTGCGTAGTCTACTCAGCAGGTAAAAATATGCATATTGATTCTAGTTCCTTTATAAGAAATGAGAGGGCTTCTTCCCTGCCAGTTGGCTCTTGGATGTGTTCTATCTTTTTCTCTTTTGGTCTGTTTCTGTCAACAGTAGCCTCGCATCTCATTCACAAGAGATGATTTAAATTGTTCATTGTTTGTTTTATCTATTTTTCAGGGGATTTGTCCAAGTAATTTCTGCTTGGCCTCAGCTAATGGTCCAGTTCAAACTGTGTACCATTTATTCAGTGTTTTGCTTTTTTTTTTCTCAGATGAGTAAATAAATTTCACTAATTTTAATTCAAACCTACCAAAAAAACAAAACAAAAACAACTGTGGAATTTGCACACATTTTCATAAATCCGAGTACAAGCTAATAGAAGTATGTGCCTTAGAATTATGTTGTGTGAGAGTGCATAATGAAATGAATTTAGGTACCCTGAATTAGGAAATGAGTGAGGAAAACAGCAGAATACTTTAAAGGTCTTAGGATCATGGCTGTTTCGTACACAAACCATTCTCTGGTCTCATATGAGTACTAGTTGAGTACCAGAAAAAGCAGTGGGTTGGTGGGATTTCCTAGTAGAATAGGTCAGAAATCAATAGGCTACTTGGAAAAGTGGTCATAGACTTAGCAGGTCTGTAGTGTTTTGTTGTAGTGTAAGTTATCTTGTTTTAATAAAATCATTTTAGTTTCACATTTTATAATGTTCAAAGATCTTGCACGTGGAATAAGTGGTGTCAGCATGGAAATTAATGGTCTGTATCCCTCATTAATTTTTGTTTGTGTCTTACAACAAATTGACTGCAAACATTTTTTGGTTCTTTCCAAAAGAAACTGTACATTACATAACACTTTTTACACACTACACCGATGTGGGTTTTTTTGGTTTGTTATTCTAAGCAGAAAATATAAAGCATTTAACTGACATTAGCGTTTATCAAGAGTGGAATTTCTATTGAATCTTGCAACTCATTTTCAAAAAGTTGGCTCGAAGTGGAAATTATTATGCTTTACAAGAAACAAATACAGTTTTGAAAGACTTGCAACAACAAATGCACAAACAGTTTGGGGGAACATTAACATAACTTCCTACAAAATAATAACGTACAGCACGTTTCAGAGGTTTATATATTAAAACCCACTTTCTTCAGAATAATCTCTGATTCTCTTGCACATTTGAAATATGTCTATGTAAGGAGCTTATATGGCCTGTTACCACGATATCTGAGCACCTCCCAGTCTCCAGTGTAGTTATCCTCACAACATCCCTGTGGGATAGGAAAGTGCTATTGTCCCCATTTATTTTCCAGATTGGGAGCAAGACCACAAGTCACTTAGGACACACAGGAACTCTGTAGAGGAACAGGGACTTGAACCCCCATTTTCCATGTTGTAGGGTAGAATCCAAACCACTAGACCATCCTGCTCTAACAGCAGCAAAAGCACTCAGTATTATGGATGAAATATTATTTTAAATTACTTATGCACCTTTTGAAAAATAACAGTTTTATCTTTTGATGGTACATTCTCCTTGGCATCATTTTTATATTACAGCTTGGTAATGTTAATTGACTGTCAATGAAATTTTATTATGAACTCATGAATAAACATATCTATCATTTACATGTTAACTTAAGGCTAGGAGAACCCATTATGCTGCGGCAATATCTTAATTCTTTACTGTGTTACATTATAGTTAATTCTATTTTGTCCTCTTTAAATTCTGTGGTGTGCATATCTTCTGGGCTTTGGAATCAGTGCAATAATATTAAAGTGGTAATCAAAATTACCTCTAAATATTCATGCAAATAAATGACTCCCATGTGTCTGGTGAATGCCAAGGCTGCAGTCAGAAATATTTATTGGTACTGTGGAGGGATCTAGTTATCGCAAAGTACACTAAGATACAGTATTTTAATATTGTTATTGTTTTGCCCGGGGGGAAACTGCATGTGAATCTACCCTAGTGTTATGAAATGAATGATTTAAGTTGGAAGTGACTATATCTCTTTAAAAGTACAGTCTGTACTTAATGGTATGTTTGAGAGAGCTGGAGTTTTGCCAGATTTTCACTATACTGAATTTGTAATTCTGACACAACGTCCTACATGCACATATATGGCAATCTCCCCATAATGATTTCAATTTAAAAAAAAACATTTTTAAATGATTTTTTAAATGATTTTTAAATGATTTTAATGATTTATAAATCATTTATAAATAATCATACTTCAAGGACATGCTGTCACTCAGTCAATCTGAGGTAATACAGACTTTTTGGTCCATAAATCAGAAGCATTTCTCTATAAATCAGTGAAATGCTAAATCACTAAAATTCAAGTGTTTCAGCTCTGACTGGCTGACCTAAATTTTTCAAAAGCAAATTAAGTGCACAGGTCCATTGACTCTTTTAAACTACAAACAGAATTTCAGAACAAGAAAGCATTGTCTAACAATTCAACTAAGCTTATTTGTTAAGGTGTAAACTGAGCATAAATGGTCTGTGATGTGTATACAGACTCGTCAGTTGCCAACAAGGGGCGAAGGATCTGGTCTGGGTTTAGCCAGCCCTGCCCCACCACACCTGTAAGAGATGCACAGGCTAGAGGAGGAGGTAGAAGGGAACAGAACAGCTCACTTGGGAGCAGACAAGGGAAGAGAAAGGACCTCTACCTTGCATCCCCAGATGAAAGGGCTGAGGGAAGGGAGGACTTGCTTCTGTTATATTCTGAGAGGGAGGCACTTCCCCGTCTTGCATACCCTTCAGTTTGTTGGTGTTAGTTTCCCTTATTTTGTGTATGGACTACCACTGAAGGGAAGAGTCTTAGAACAAACCTGGCTGCCCCAAGAAGAAGAGAGCTGCCATGCCCAACTGCGAAAAGGTGCCAAGCGGTGAGCCGATCCCCTTACACCTCCCTGTTACAGGTTGCAAACTTTGGATGCTAGAGAGGTGGTAGGAAGTGGCCCAGGGAGGCAGCCTGAAGATGCTCCTGGGTATCAGACTCTTTGTTTGTCCTCACAGTGCCCTGGGCTGGAGCCTGGTGGAGTAGGAGGGCCTGGGCTCCACTACCAAAACCCCCCTCTGCGTGTCAAAGGGCCTAATCCCACTTGGCAATGCTCCCCACAAGTGAGATGATCACATGGTCCTTACAGTAAATGTGGTCTTTGTATTAGGAATCACTTTGCATACATAAACTGTAATTCAGCATTCAAGTGCAGTACTTAGGAATTACTGTATGGGTATTGGCTCGCTAGGCAAAGTAGTATTTTAATGCCCACTGCTCTACACCCCTGGCTTTAGCCTTCTATTTGAGGATCTCTTAGAGCTTTGCAAATATCTAATGAATTTAGCCCCAGGTCCCCTTGAGATAGGGAAGTATTATTATTGGGAAACTGGGGAACAGAGAATTGAAGATCTTGGCCAGTGTAACACAGAAATTGTGTCAATGCTGGAAACATAATCTAGATGTCCTGACTCCCAGTCCCAGAGTGGGATATTTAATTTTTTTGGTGCTGATCTCCAGTTGACATCTGGCACAGAAAGTCCTCCTCTTTAATATTTGTTAATTTCCAATGGTGTTCGATGACCTAGTGAGATCATATAGCTTGTATGTTTTCAGAGATTATTATTTTTTTAAATTTCTGATCACTCTGCCTGGAATTATCATGTTTTTATTGATTGAGTGATTGATTTTTAAAGTTTAAAAACCTTGGGAGGGAGAGATTGGGGGTTTTGGTTTGTTTTTGTTTGGGCTTTGGTTTGTTTTACAGAAAGCTTACAGAAATACCTGTTACAATTTACAAATATTTCTAGGAAAAATAAATTAATTCAGCAGTTCTGTATTTCCCACTGAAGTTCCAGTGATGGTCATAGGTCCATACTGCCAAGAGGTTATACACTATAGGCCCTGATTCAGCAAAGTACTTAAGTAGAAGCTTCAAGTACATGAGTATTTTCATTGGAGCCAAACAGCTGACTCCCCAATCTCAGTACCACAGATTTGGTTACAGGTGAGGAGGGAATTAAACATGACTATGAACTTCTTAAATTGCAAACTGCCTCATAAGGCCTAAGGCAGATTCAGTAGTAGTTCATTTTAAAAACGCTTCAGTGAGAGAGAGATCTTTCATGAGGAATTTGTGGCAAGATGTCGTTGCACCAGCATTTGAAAAAGAAAAAATATTGTTTTAAAATTGTATTGGGGATGTTCTAGGAGGTCTCCAGGAACTGATTTGCAATGTACTACTCTGATTCTGTCTTACAAACTGGTTCAGGCACTCTTCCTGAGGTCAGACTGACAAGAAGATAGCTAAGTGATATAATTGTTTAATGTATTCAGAGTCTTTCATCTTTATGAAGCAGGTGTGGTACCCTTCCCATAGCCATACTGCCGTTCTCAGTATTAACAGTGAAATATTGCTTATGAGATGTTGCATTGCAAAGAGTTCCCATTCTCTTATTAATATCATTATGTTCTTCCTTTTAGCAACAAGGTCCCTATCGTGCCAGGTACTGAGCTGCCATTGAAGATGATGGGATTTGAGTGGGATTGCAGGATCAGGCCCTAAAATAATGTTATTGACACTGAACTTAGTTGTCATCTTTTTCATTTTTCAGGGTCACCCAGCAATGCTGAAGTTTCTAATACAAGCTGAAAGTAAGCAACTAGTCATCAGTCTGGAGAGAAATGAGTAAGTAGAGCTGATTCAAATTCCTTGTACACGGGAGGTGCTAGTGGAGGGATTATAGTATTAAAACTGATGGTGTGTGTAATGGTTGCATCTGTGGGAAATTCTACTTCCTAGCGCTTATCGAAACAAACTCCTGCCAATAGCATTTCATTCATAGCAACTCCAGTCTGTATTTTGGCAATTTTAATTTTGGTTACCGTACTGTAAGAATCTAGTATCTCTATATATTGCATTGAAAAGAAAACCATTCCCTCTCAGTGTTTTCCTTGTTAGCAGCCTTTTGTTTTTCCTGTGGTAACCCCCTCTATTTACATATTGAGGGTCCTGGAGTGTCTTCCTGGAGGGTCTGTTCTTCCCTGATTCTTCCTGCTGCCACTGGCTGACTGCCTGTGCACACACTCTACACTGAGATGTAAAGTATGAGTCAAACAGTCAGTCAGCATTAATCCCCTGCTGGAATTTTCAATAGAGGTTCCTTGGCTTTCTTGGAGGGGGAGGAGAGATGATGCCACATAAGGCAGCTGTTCTCTGTCTTGGTCCCACCATCCTGGGTAAGATGATACTCCCAAACGGCAAAGCCCCAACTGTGTGGTGTTCTACTGCATGAAGTTTATACAACCACCCCCAGAGAAGCTGGTGAACAATTCCTGTTCAACTCGGTTCTTTCCAGTCTGCATATACCAGCTACATGGACTGTATTTCGTGCAAGTTTCAGCTACATTTGCTGTTAGTTATATGATATGCCCACAACTAGATAGGACAGAACTGTGTGTTTCTCTTTGGTACTAGTAGTTCGGCCCATTATTATGAGACAGGTCAGGGCCCCCTGGTATTAACTGCTATACATACATGTAGAAACAAAGGGTCCCTCTCCTGTAGAATTTATAGTCTAATTTACAGTCTAAGGGATGGGGACAGAGGTACAGAGAAATTAAGTGACTTGCCCAGGGTTAGGAAAGTGAGGTTAATTAGGTGAGGAAGTCTGTGGCAGGGCCAGTAATTGAACACAGATCACCCAAGTTTTAGTCCTTTGCTTTAACCATCCTTCCTCTTTAAGCCCAAGTTCTCATGCCAACAATAACAACCACATTCTGGGAAGCAAACAGAGATGGAACCATTCAAGATAACAGAAAATGTCCTAAGTGTCTCAAGAAAAATACTGTACAATGTGTGTGTTACACTGCAGATCCAGGGTCAGATGCATCCTATGATCACCTTTTCCCTAAAACTATAGAATGGTGAAAAGGATTTTCTGCAGGTTTTGTTGCTGGTGAAATCAGCAACAATACTTATTTTCATCTAGCAGAGAAGCTGCAAGCACAGGCACACAGTGGTTGTATAAACTTTTTTTTTTGGGGGGGAGGGGGGGGGCAGGGGCAGAGAGGGGGTGAAAGCAAATGTCCATGGTATGAAACATATGTGCTGGCCTCAAGCTGATGACAAGTAACCAGCATGGATCACAGTGTGGGCATCTCTCAACTACTTCATGTTAAAACCAGGAATAATACTCTTTATTACTATTCAGTTGGATGACCTGAACATCATCCCTCTGTGGCACAGTGTCCACTTCACTCTCATAGTTGGTGTTACACGCAAATCACAATGGTTGCTGATTTTTAGTGCTTCTTACTAGTTCATTTCCTCTGTCTGAAACAAGATGCAGATTGCAGCACTCTGAGATTATTCAGGTCCAATTGTTCACTGCAGCTAAAAGAAGACTGAATTTGCTTAGTAAGTATGGTATTAGTTTTATATTCTTTTAATCTTTGACAAAGAAGTGCCTAATTTCCTCAATGTAGAATATGCCACGATCGAGGAAATTATTCACATTCTCTGTCAAAGATGTAAAAGAACATAAAACCACTAATATTGCCATTAGTGAACATATTAAATCCTGTTTTATCTGCAATCAACAATTGGATTTAGATATCTTCAGGACTACAATTTGTGTTGACTTTAAGAGATAAGAGGCATATGAAAGGACTGCAGATCAACTAATCAAATCATCTGCTTGACTAACAAAAATGATATCCTGCATTAATTTTGCAATGCAGGGATTTACTTAAAAAAATCCTTTATTTATAAATTAATGATCTTTACTTATCTATACAGTGAGCTTTTCTGGACTGAAATGTGTTTTTTAATTTATCATTTTTATTAATTTTTCTAAATACAACAAATATACTAAAATACCAGATTCATCATAATATTTAAAATAAATAAAGAGGGTTAGGCTAAAGGGAAAGGAGGAGAAGCGACATACCTATCTTCAGGGTCTATGTTAATCCTAAACCTCTAAAAAGGAATAAACCATAGCCTCAGGTCTGTAGTTGCTTTTTTAACATTAGATACAGTTGTATTCCCTTGTGCATCCAAATCTGTATTCTAAACAACTCTCAAATTATCAATCTTTAGCAGAGTTTTTTTGGGCCAGAAAATTGTAAAAGAATACCACTGGCTGAGTAAATCCAGGAAGTTTCCTCCAAAATAAGTAGTTCTGGAGCCTCCCAATGCATCCAGTCTGAACACATTCATAAGTAAAAGCTTTAAATGGAGATATTTCCATGCTCCAGAGCAGGGCAAGCCAAATTGTTGCTGAAGATCTACAAATGGTTTAAATTTACAATTGTCAGTTAGCTGTGACACTGTCATAATTCCTCTGTCCACCCAAACCACCACACAAAGATTTTGCCACTGAATTTAAGGATAGGATTGCTTCATAGGACCACGTCTACAGAGAAGAATGGATGGAAATAAAATTGCCTACCAAGTTCGACCAAGCTTGTCTCACAGCCATTATTGTGGGAGCTCTGGAACCATCAAATTTATAAGAATTTGATCCTACAATACCTGAAAGGGGGAAAGGATATACCAATTCTTGTTCAATCTGAACTAAAGGTGGGGTCATATCTAACATCCACAAAGATGTCTGGCTAACAAAAGGGAGATATGATAATTTTTCAAGTTGGAAAAACGGAGTCCTCCCAAAGATAGGGAGAGTTGTATATTGTTGTCTTCGAGTGCTTGCTCATGTCCATTCCATTGTAGGTGTGTGCGCGCCCCATGCATGGTTACTGGAAAATTTTTCCTCTTAGCAGATCCCATAGGGCCGGCTGAGGCACTCCTGGATTCCCATGTGCATGACACAGTATATCAGGGGCCTATGCCCCCTCAGTTCCTTCTTTCCGCCACTGACGGTTACTGGAACTGCATTCTTGCTTGCTTTGGCGAGTGCCTCTTAGCTGTAGTCTTTGTTTTATAAGTACTTGTTAAGTAGTTGTTAGATAGTTGTTAGTTATTGTTATAATAGTAGATAATAGTAGATAAGGGACCTCCACCTGGCGTCGGGGTATGCCCCCATCTCTGGGTTTTAAGCCTTGTAAATCATGCAGGAAGGCCTTTCCAATAATAACCCGCACAAAGACTGTTTAAAGTGCCTTGGGAAGTCTCATCAAAAGGACAAGTGCCGCATCTGCAAGGCGTTCAGACCCAGGACTCAAACAGACTGAGATATCCATCTGAAGGCCTTGTTAATGGAGGCGGCCTTGAAATCGGCATCGGAGCCATCCTGCTCCCTTTTGGCACCGAGCACCAGGTCAGTGCAGAGTGCTCCACCGGCACTGGCTCCATTGCGGCGCTGGGCTTCCTCTTCACCACAGAGAAAGAAGCCCAGAAAACAGCATCTGGCAGAAGACTGCTCCCCCGCGTGGAAGAAGGCCAAGGATGTGGGTTGAGCTCCGGGGCAGCTCAGAGCCAGTGTGCCGAGCAACTCCTCAGGGGCAGATTTTGCCCGGGGCAGTGAGCCCCTCTGCAGAGCACCCCCCGACTCCAGAGAGTGGAAGGGGACCACTTCACCTTCCGGTGCCATTGATGCCAAAGGCGCTTCAGGCAGCAGTCGACCTGCTGGCTCTGCCCATTCCTCGTACCCCGTTGGCCTGGACAGAAAGAGTGAGGGGTAGGGCGCCCGCATTGAGGGGGAAAGCTTTCATTGGTCCCACCCAGTGGCTGCACACCTCACTGGACCCCCAATGCACTTCTCCATGAAGTGGGTCATCGCGGCTGAGATCGATCCCCACTGAGAGGCTGATCCCCTGGGGCACGTTCCCCAGCACTGAAGTGGTCTCCGCTGACAGGACACTGGTAACCACAGGAGCCTAGACAGTCCAAAGTGTCACCCATGATTGCTGGCTCTGAGGGCAGCGGCATTGACAAGTCAACACAGGTGCCACTCAGTATCAAGCAGACGCTCCCCGTCTGGAGCCCAGCAACCGTTCTCAGTCACCGGCACCAATGAGTTCGCCTGCACAGGGTGGCATAAAATACGGTCACTGGCATTGTGGTGCTCGCCCAGGGAGGAGTCCCACTGACTGCGGTCCTCCAAACCGAGAGGCTCCCAGTTGCCCAAACACCGCTTCCACTCCTCCTCTGACTGCGGGCAATCCCCCTCATCGAGTCGGTCCAGGCAGCGACACCGCTGGTCACCGGACTCGTACTCCCCATCCCCAATACATCAGTCAAGGGAGCACCGGGATAGGAGGCACAGATACCACTCCCTCTCCCTTCGGTACCATGAGACAGAGATGGTCAAGTTCAGGGTGATGCTGCTCACCAACAGGAGTGTCCAGCAAGTCCAAGGGGGGAAAGGACCTAGGGGCTCCCCCTACCCAGCCTCCTCAACCTGAGGGGCAAAGGCAAGGTCCCTGGCCGGCCCCTCCAGGATGGCCTCAGGGTCAATGGCCACCCCAAAGGCATTACTAGAACCCCTGGGGGTGACAGGTGACTGTGGGCCCCTACTCTCTCATCTCATCGGGGAAACAATCGGGGGCCCCAGCACCACCGGCAGAGGTCCATGACTCAGAGTCAGGGAAGCAGTCGGACCCTATGGAGGGTATATCTGTGGGGGCACCTGTGCACTCAGCAGAAGTGCCGGCCCCTCTGGCACTGGGTTAGTCATCCTCTTCCTCCCCAGATGAGGCACTGGTGGCAGGCCCATTGGCTACCCTGGACGACTTCCGAGCACACCAGGAGCGCCTAAAAAGAGTGGCCTCCAACCTTGGACTAGAAACAGAGGAGCAGATGGACGACCTATTTAACATAGTGGCGGTGCCATTCTGGGTCGCCCTGCCGGTGCATGAATGGGTCCTACAGTTGGCCAAGGGTGTCTGGCAAACTTCATCCTCCCTGCCTCCGACCTCGAAGAGGGTGGAGAAAAAGTATTATGTTCCCGTGAAAGGGTTTGAATACTTGTTCACCCACCCTGCACGGAGCTCCCTAGTAATGGCAGTGGCAAATGAAAGGGACAGGAAGGGACAGCCTGTCTCAATCCCCCAAAAACAAGGACAGCAAGAAACTAGACTAGTTTGGGAGAAAAATTTATTCTACGGCCAGCCTCCAATCTCTGGCCTGATCAGGAACCTCTGGGCCTACCCCTTTTACAATGGCATGAGTCTGCCTGCAGCTACTAGGCCATATGGCAGCATGCACCTATGTGCTCCACCACACCTGCCTGAAGTTCAGACTATGGCTGGCAGGCACCCCATGGACAGGGTTGTCACAGTGCCCCCATGGGTCCTGGCCCCCTAGAGTGGAGGTAGACCCTTGGACAGTGATGGAGGGAATGCAGACAGGGTCTCCTCAATGACTCTGGTGTGTCAGATGCTTCGAACGGCAAGATTGCTGAAGGGCATAGAAAAGCTATACCCATAGGTCAAGGATCCCATACCCCCCTGGGACCTGAATTTGGTCCTCTCTAGACTCACAAGGGGCCATTTGAGAACTTGCCCATTTCTGCCACTGTCATGGAAGGTGACCTTCCTAGTAGCTATCACTTCGGCTAGGAGGGTGTCTGAAATCAGGGCACTCACCTTGGAGCTGCCTTTATATGATTTTTTTATAAGGATAAGGTCTAGCTGAGGCCTCACCTAGCCTTCTTGTCCAAGGTGGTTTCACAATTCCACACCAACCAGGACATTTTCCTGCCAGTGTTTTTCCCAAAGCTGCACGCTTCCAAAGAGGAAACGAGATGGCATACGCTGGATGTATGCAGAGCCCTGGCTTTCTACTTGGAGATGACGAAGCCATTCCATAAATCCATGCAGCTGTCCATCGCGGTGGCCAAAAGGATGAAAGGCTTACCTGTCTTGTCGCAACAAATCTCCTCCTGGATAATGGCCTGCATATGCTTCTGCTATGAGCAGGTGAAGGTTCCGCTCCCAGGCAACATCACAGCTCACTCCACCAGAGTGCAGGCACCTTCTGCAGCATTCTTGGCGCGGGTGCCTATGCAGGACATATGCAAAGCTGCTACGTGGTCGTTGGTTCATACCTTTACGTCCCACTATGCTATTGTACAACAGGCTAGAGATGACACCAGATTTGGTAGGGCGATGTTGCAGTCAACCAACTTATGAACTCCAAACCCGCCTCCAAGGTATTGGTTGCAAGTCATGTACAATGGAATGGACATGAGCAAACACTCGAAGAAGAAAAGACTGTTACTTACCTTGTAACTATTGTTCTCTGAGACGTGTTGCTCATGTCCATTCCATGACCACTCTTCTCCCCCAACCCAACTGTCAGAGTTGACAGAAAGAAGGAACTGAGGGGATGTCAGGCCAGCAGCGCCAGGCACATGGGACTCCAGGCGGCAGCAAAGCCAGCCCTAGGGTATCTGCTAAGGGGGAGAATTTTCCCAGTAATCGTGCATGGGGCGCGCATGCACTTACAATGGAATGCACATGAGCAACACATCTCGAAGAACAACAGTTACAAGGTAAGTAACCATCTTTTCAGAGCCAGTCTAGGTTTCTTACCTGCGTCCCAAAGGAACATTATGAAAATACTATTGAATTTGTTAAAATAACTTTTGAAGAATAGAAATAGGGAGACCCCTCAGGACATACAAAAATTTTGGGAAGGACAGCCATTTTCTGTATATTAATTTTACCCCACAAACTGAGAGTTAACAAACTCAATTTCCGTAAATCATTAGCCACTTGCATAATAATTGGTTCTAGATTTGTTTTAGGGATGTTCTGAATGTTTCTGGGAATTCAGTATTCCTTTTCAGGACCGGAATCTGTTTTTTAGTACATGCTTGAATGGCACCAGCACAATGGATTCCTAATCATAATTGAGACTCTGGGCACTGTTGCAATACAATAAATAAATATTACTTCTTATCCTCACTTTTGGAACTTGTAACATACCAAGCTGTTGAGAGACACCAAACCACAAAAATAGCTGGTCATAGATGTTGCAAAGGTCACTTCTTTCTTTTGGTTGGTGCTACTGACTTTATTATGAAGACAAAATAATTTAGTCTTCAGGATTTTTTTTTTCATTTCATTTAAGATTTTTTTACTCACATTCAGGTTAATGAAAAGGTTGAGTCCAACAGCAAAATTAGCACTGCCACTTTGATTGTGAACATCAGTGTCATGTAAGTTGCTTTGCAATGTGTACTGGATGAAGATCTGTGTGCTATGCATTATTACTGTTGACATGCCTGGCACTATGCAGATATATAAGAAGAAATAATCTATATCTCACAGAGTTGACAATCTAAGGACTTGATTCTTTTCCCACAGAAATCAGTGGCTACATTTCCAGTGGTGTTAGTGGTGTAGAGTCAAGTCCTGTGTTGTAATATGTAGCTATAGAATGATGGGGTGTGGGAATGGCAGGAGAGAATGTAACACACGCTCTTGAAGTTTGTATTGGTTAGAATCAACACCAGGCCTACTGTTATGGCCCCCTACCTTCGTTTCCCTACCTTCGTTTCCAAGAATTTTGGGAGGTTATGGGGGCTGGGATCTCAAATTAATGAATGCAGCAGCACTGTTTCTTCTCACTCTCCTCTGACTGGGATTTGCTGTATCCCCGTAACCTCTACTTATGCATATGGAGGGCATGATATGGCCCTTAGTGATTAAAGCTGCCAGGGAGTGGAAGTTGGGTGACTTGGATTCTATTCCCAGTTGTGCCCCAGACTCACTTGCACTGATGGTGATTAAATCACTTAACCCCCCTGTTTCACATTTGCAATATGGAGATAAAGCCACTTGCTTCACACAGGCATTTAGGCTTAATTGATTAATTTGTATAAAAGCATTTTGAAATTCTCAGATGAGAGGCACTAAAAGAAACACAAAGTAGAAAGTACCAAAATTAACCTTTTGGAGAATGCAGTTTAACATATGAAACAAAAACTGCCTCTTACAAAGATGAGTGTTGGACAAAACCATTGTCAGTGTGCTTGAGATAAAAGTGGAATGCTAATTACAAACACCTTTACAATTTGTCAAAGTCCTGATATGCATGCTCCGTAACGTTGCTGCCTATTATTTTCATGTAAAATATATTATCCACTGGGGAATTGGAGGAGGAATGGGACCTAAACGACGTAAGTTCTGCACTGGGTCATGCAAAACTGGGTACAGTTTTCCGTACTTAGCAGAAACAGCTGCTCTGAGTAGCCTTCACATTAAAACCCATTAACTGAAAACTTTAGAAATTTTCTAAAGCTAGAGTTGTATTTCAAGAAATGATTTCAGATGGATTAGCTGACCCAGTTGGGGAATGATGTGTTAAACCATCTGTCATCTGTGGGAATATTTAATGTGAATTAAATAGTTTGCTGATTTTTAGGATCAGAAGATGCGTTGATGTTTTGTTTTTATGCAGCTTTTATAGTTGGCACTGGGAAGGATTACTTAAATACATACTCTTAGATTTCAGATTTTCCTGATGTTCTTCAACCATATACTTTAAATCTCCCTACATAAAGGTTTGCTCAATATTTAAGAACTTTTATTTTAGTGACCAGTCTGAAGAGAGAAGTCATATTTGGTAAAAGCAGAATTATTTGCAGTAAATTCCATTTGTCTGTCTTAGAGGACTATCTTGGGAATGTATGTTGCAGGCATATGTATGATTTAGCTCTAGAATATGATTGCACTTCTGGGTGCCTTGGAGTTCTGCAATACCTCAACATGTCTTAGAAACACTTACCATCTGGAGAGACTTTCAAAATCAGCAAATCATATACCAGATACAAAATAAAATTTCACTTGAATCAGCCCTCACTGTTTTATACTGCATTGCATGAAACAATACCAATTCGATTTTATTGTGCAAGCTACAATACTTTATGTGCTTGCAAATTCCATTAAAGTTAATGGGAATTATGTATGTGGGTTAAAAGGAGAGCAGATTTAATTTTTTTCCCTAGTTTCATTTATTACATTAACATTAAATCTGAGTTTGTCAATGGACTGGTATGTGGTAAATCCTATAAGTGTTTTCTAGGTGCATTTGTTCACTGATAGCAGAAACATACTGTATACTCATGCAAAAATAGGCACCTATTCCGCAAAGCATTTAAGCACGTGCTTAATTTGAAGCGTGAGAGTAATCCGGTTGAAATGAATGGAATTGCTCACTTACTTAAAGTTAATTAGCTGCTTTAAGTGCTTTGCTAGCTTGGGCCATAATTACGAAATACAGCTTTGAACAGGTGTGAGCCCTTTTAAACTTTGAATCACATGTATGTAAAAGAGTCAGTCTGGCAAAGATGGATGGTTAAAATAGGATGGTAATTTCATAATAAATTAGAGTGCTTCTGAGGGAAGAATAGGGAGGAAGGATGGCTTTGTATTGAGAGCCCTGACTTGTGACTCAAGAGATCTGGAGCCAGTTCCCAACTTTACCACAGACATCCAGCATGACCATAAGTGAGTCACTTTTATGGGAATAATAATTCTTCCTGACCTTCGAGGGGTATTGTGAGGATAAACCCCTCAATGATTGTGAGGCACTTGATTAATGTGGCATATCTAAATGGATATATAGAACACCTCGATTTCACTGGCCATTTCCCTTCAAGTTTGTGTTGTGTTAAAGTCCAATTTATAATGTATTTTAATAAAGAAAAAAAAACAGAAAAAGACATCAGATGGTCCTCCCCTGTTCCCCTTGCAAATTTCCCTATGCCTTTATCTTGCTGGGGCATAGTCTGCCCCTCTATAGAAGAGATCAACCATCTAACACTGCAGCTCCCTTGGAAGTTTAGATACCCAGAAGTCTAAGGCCATCTGTGACTATGCAGCAGCCCTGTGTTCCTGGCAGTAATGCTAGAGTGGAGCAACAATACCAGGGATTTCTGTCTGCGAGTGCCGCAAGGATCCCCTTGAAGAGTGAATCCAAAGCAAAAGGTGCCCATGGAAAAGATAATACAACCTTTGTATGTGTGAATTTTTTCCCTATCAGCTCCTGGGGATTGGAAAGAGGACAATGTGTATGTCCCAATTATTTATTTATTTATTATCATTTTTGACCTGTCTGCTCCTGCCCCAATTTGTCCTCTTTCCAAAAGTGGATATCCTCCAAAAAGCCTGGTTAAGTGGGGTTGCAAAAGCTATTTTTTACACAGGACGGAAGAGGTATACGCTGGGCGGATCCTCTCCAGGCACAACTCAGGGGCACACTCCCTCCTTGAGATTTATTGTGCACAGGATGCCATTACTATATGTATGTGGGTGCTTTTATGGTTAAAACACAGGCCTGATAGTCTATGGGCTAGGTCATAGACTACCTGTGTGACTTTGGGCAAATCACTTATCTTGACTATGCCTGTGTTTCCTCATCCATAGGATGGGGATAAAATGGGACATTTGGGAAGGAAGAGATGACTAAAAAAAGCCAAGGACCAGATTTGCATACTTGGGTGACTAAATACTTGGATGGATTTACAATCTAAATCCATATATAGGCCCATAAATAAAAGTGATCTGATCTTCAGATGGGATGAGCATCTGCAGCTCCCACTTAAGACCATGAAAAATGCTGGTGCCTCTGAAAATTGGAGCATTGTTAATATAAGGATCTGATTATAGATTTTGGCATCTGATCCTACTCCCATTCAAGTAAGTGGAAAGACTTTTCCTATTGATTTATATACGAATTGGATCAAGCCCTAAGTCCTTAATTTTAGGCACTCACATTTGAAATTTTGGCTTAACCCATCCATAGAATCTTTTCTAAGTTGTAAAAAAGAACTGTGCACACTTCTGTAGGAAAAGAAAAATCCCTCCGTTTCTCCCAACCTGTCCTTTCTGAATAGGAGTCATGATTGGTTTGCTGATGACACTGTAGCTGGAATGATTTAAAAGGAAATAAAGCACTTCCACTGCCAAAGAAAATAACTGACAAAATTTCCTAATGAATTGACATATTTATATATAATCATTGGTTTGAAATGTGGATAAAGAAAACCAGTGAAAACAAACAAAATTATTAAATGGAGAAATAGGGCCTCCCAGACTATACTTACTATTAAAATTCACTGCTGTAATTTGGCCAAGGAGACTGTAACTCCCTTACTGTTTTATCTGCAAGTACTGGAGCCCGGAGTGATCCTGCAGTGTTTCAGAGCAAGCTGACGATTGGAGTTACACTTTAGTGGCAGTAAAAAGTTGTTTTGAAAGTCAAAAAAGCAATTCATTTCCACATTGGTACCAATTTAAATGTATGCACCACATTGAGAGATTGGAATTCAGTTATTAACAGTTAGTGGAAAAGGGTAGTGTTCATACTATTGTTTTATTTTTTGGCTTTAGTGAAATAAGGTGACTTGAAATAGTTCTTTGGTTGTTATAAGGATTGCATGTTTTGTGATAGAATTGAATACTGAATATTCTAAACTGCCATACTTTTGCAAAAAGTAAACTATGATATTGTTCTCTAAAGTCAACAGTCATTTGTATTAAAATGTGTGCGCTTTGATCTTTTCTGAAGTGTTTTTAAATAAAAAAGGAATATTCTGTGTTTTTGAATAAAAGACAGAGGTATCTTTCCAGATCAGATGGCTAATGATGATTACAAATTTCACTAGTCTCCCTGGTAACTTTGATAAAGTTGGTAATTATCCTGTAAAATTATCTAGCATTAGAACTGGCAAGCAATTTACCAACTGTAGGCAAAAGCTATTGTTAAGGATAGAGTGAGACTTCCCATATAATGCCCTGTATTCACAATCTCATAACTTTCTGAAAAAAAATCTTTTTGATTAAATTGTTCATGCTTGATCTCAGCCCAAAAATTATATTTTGGAAGGTTTGAGCAAAATCTATTTACCTATTTTTCTTATATGGGGAAGAAAATAAATACTACTTCTGCTCGTGTTAAGACATTTCACACCATATACAACACAACAGTGGCTGGATTTTACAAGATGAAACTTTGCAGGTAGCCAGTCTTCCCCAAGGACTTGTCTCCGGGTAGTTTGTGCAAACAATGAATGAATAAGTAATAGGGTTCCAAGTAATATGGAATTGGCACATGCACAATTTGAAATTTCCTCCAGTTGCATGGTCAAATTATTCCACAGTCCTGCAAATAATATTGTAAATTGGTAATAGCAATGTTAGTTATGTACATGTGGATTTGACTGCTACTTTGCTGTGTAGTTCCATTGTTGTGCCAGTTTTGGGCTATGCCAAAATGGAAGTACCCAATGAAATTAAAGGCAGGCTGGGAAAAGATTAATTACAAATATTTATATTAATATAACACTAGGAATGGGAAGGAGAAAAGGACCAAACTGCTGAACCAGAGCAACAATTGTGACCACCCTGGTGATTGCACGTCACCAAGTCATGAACATTACCATGCCCTCTTTATCCCATGTCCTCCAGTGTCTTGGGAAACAGCTGGAAAGTGGGGAATGTAAATTTTCATCTTGATAGCTGGGAGGTAGAAATGCCATATCATCACTGCCATAGTCCTACCTCCCATGAGTACCACTGAGCACAGGGAATCAAGAGAACCAACAGACCTTTTGTTGTCATCCTGCTGCCTCCTATAGGCTAGGCCTGGGTCTAGGATCCCCTATTTTAGATGGGGAAACTGAGGTGCAGGAAAGCTAAGTGATTTGCCTAGTGTCACACAATGAATTTATGGCAGAGTATACTTACACTAACCCTAGGCCAAAAGATTGTGGAGCCATCTGGGGAATGGAGACATTTTCTGTCCCCGTATGTTTCACTAAGAACTTTAGTTTTAGGTGCTGCACCCTGGTAACAGCTTTGTATCAGGACAACACAAGGTATTGTCTTGTGCAAAGTTTCCCTGTCACAAGCATCAGGGTAATGCAAAGAGTTGTATCTGCTAATGAAATTCACAAAAAGTAATAGGAAAATATATTCGTTACTGTAATGAACAAGATAAAGGAATGTTAGCTTTAAATTCTTACTTCCTGTCTTTATTGCAACAGCAGAATGTCATATTTTCAGATAACTTTATCCTAATATATCTTAGCAGGGAGGCTAGAGAAGAGAATTGGCTGTATTAATGCAAGAGGAATGTCTACTCCCTCTCCTGTGACTTGTCAAGAAACAGCACTGATGGTGATGTTAATAAAAACACAGACAAAATATAATAATCCATGGCTTTAAAATAAATAATTAGGAAAGAGGAGAGGGAGGAAATTTTTTTCCCCATAAACTTTATAAACACCCAACTAATTACTGTGTTCCAGCACATGTGTATAAGAACATCAGAACTTAAATGAAGGCCTCTAAGATATCACCAAATCATTATTCATTTTGGTAGTTGACACATTAATGTTTCCAACTAGTCCCACATGTTTGAAAAGCTCTCAGATGACTTCTTGAATACTCCTTCATAATGTTCCCATCTCCCAACCAACTAGATCTCAGAGTTTGGATTAAAGTGGAAATACTTTGGAAAAAGCAAGCTATTTTCCCTTAGGTGTTCAGTGTTTTAGTGGCACTGAAAGTTAGGTGGTGACTTTGTCTTGCAATGTCTCGTGTTAAGATGCGATGCTGAAATTAAGAGATATCTGCTTCCCTCCTTAGAAAAGTTGGCCAGGTACTACATTCTCGATCTGAAAAGGCAGAGAAAATTGTAAGCCTTTTCAAAATCAGGGCTGAATGTTCCTTCAATGAATTTTCTGCTGGGTATTTTCATGTTGATGCTCAGTTCTTATTTAGATTCCTGGGACTGAGAGATGACAATAAGTCTAGTGGCCTCTAGAATTTATCTTCTTCTCTTTGCTCCTAGTGACACTCTCTGGGCTTGTATTCAATTTCTTAGTCATTAGCCTTTCCTGAAAGTTCTGCAGAGGAAAATTGAATCTTGTTGCTTTGATAAAGGGTTTTACAGGGAAAGATGCCAGCCCACTTTATTATCTTTTAATCTTCACTGTTGAAATTTGTATATGTATTTTAAAGGTGTTAGTGAATACAGAATGCACTGAAGTGCAGTCTATCAAGGGAATTTTCACATTATTTTATGTAACATCTGGAGAATGAAGGAATCAAAAAGAACAATTCAATTCACTCTATGATCCTTCTCCAGGAACCCAAGCTACTGCTACCATGTTGCGACTCTATTTAGTTTCTCTGGAAACTAAATACAATTTCTCTCTTGGGCAGGGAGACCAGCCAGCAAGAGTGAAAAATCAGGATGGGGGTGGGAGGTAATAGGCACCTGTATAAGACAAAACCCCAAATATCCCAACTGTCTCTATAAAATCGGGACATCTGGTCACCCTACTTTCAGGCCTAGGAAGGCAACAGGACTTTTTAGTCTGCACCTAAACTACACTAAGCTTTCGCTATAGCTACTGCAGCACCTAAGTGGAAACTAAGTATATAATTTTATAGTAGCATTAGTGTCTCTGTCGATGTCTGATTTCAGTAGTCCCACCATTGTCAGCAAGGGATTTACTGTTGCTGATTTGTTAGGTCATGTTGATTACGACTGACTGGATGTACTTGCTCTTCCACACACCTTTCTTCCTCAACTGCCATTCATTCTTTATCGTATGTATTTGTAAACTTAGCCAGTATCATGATCTAGAGTGTACATCATTTTAAATATCCATGGAGAACAGAACAGTATATGTGCTACAGAGTATGTCCACCCTAAAAAACAACAAAGCACAACTCACGTACTTTAAGAGAAGTACATCAAATATTTCTGTATATAGGTAGTGAACTTTATAGTGTTCCTAAAGCTGCATATTTTAGTATGTGGTTCAATACATTTATTTTATCATAATATTATGGCTACAAAACCCATAAGTATTCCAGGTCTGTTCATTTCCAATAAGAAGTCATGCTCCCCGCCTCAAAGCTTAAAATAAATTTTGGATTTGAGGAACCAAGTGGAGGTAATACCACAGAAGGGAGAGGACAGGGTGAGGAAGGACAAAAGCTACCGTAATAACGTGTGGCTCTATTGCCAGTCCAAGTGTTCAAAAATTGAGTCAGACCCCCAACATCACAAGATTGATTTTAAAAAATTATTAAAATTCTTTTTGAACAAGAAATGTTAAGTTCTTTTTAGTGCCTTCTCATCTTTGAGCCTCAGGGTTCATATTTTCAAGTTTGTCTGCTCAATCATGAGGGCTGGAAAAATTAATTCAGTCTTTGAATGGGATAGTTCCTGGCAACTTATGTTTTCTTCAGACCTCACTGGATCAGAGCAGGGATTGCCTATTCCTTGCTTTGACCCACATATTTACACTGTCTAAATGTTCTTTAGTCCTAAATAAGGGGCGCACTGTTCTATTCCTATATGATATTCTATTTTTTGTCTAAGAAAACCCAAGTTAGGGATGGTTATTATATAGTGTAGCTTTGATGTGGTATTTTATCTGACTGCTGTGGCAGATGATATTTTTCTAAACTTTCATTGTTGTTTTTAAAATGATGTTCAAATGTCAATAAAACAAGTTTCTAAAACATGTGACATTGGAATGGTATTTGTCAGGCTCTCCTAACAAAATAAGAGTCTCATGTCTAGACAAGTTATATTTGCACTGACTTTTAACGGGATTTTATAGAGCAAATTTTATCAGACACACATTGACTTCAGTGGGAATGGTGTGCATTCATCTGAGCAGAATTTGGTCCATGGTATTCTGTCTCATTGTTACAGTGCTTCCATCTATTATAAAATAAATGGCACATTTATGTCTGAATGGGGCTGAAAGAGAATTATGACCTTCTGAATGTTGTGATTTTGAAAGGTGCATGTGTTTGTTTTATATCCTTGACTTACCAGGAGTGCTACTTCTTGCATCGTTTTCAAAGATGTACTTTTCATCACATTACCACAGTTCTTAACATAAGGCATGGGATTTCATTCTACTTTTCTTCACTGTTAGTTTTGTCAACACAATTTTCAGGAATGGTAGTTGGGGAAGGTTCTCCACTAACTTAATAAAGAACATACTCCAGGACTACATTTTTCTCCTCTATGCTGTCCACCCCCTTTTAGGTAAAACAGGTCCTAGGTTTCCCCCCAAAACACAGCTTATACTTGTTATAATTTAATACTATGGCAGTAAGCGCCTTATCAGTTCTGAAACAGCAGTCTGGATAATTCTAAGCAGATGTTTCTCTCTTTTTAATCACAACATCATTTATTTCTTGGACAGTCCCGATTAGCTGATTCTTACATAATGAAAAAGGATAGTTAATGGCCACTCTTATGTGGGGTGAACATGCTGAAAAGAACAGTTTACCCCCTTGAGAACAAAAGGCTGATGAGCCAGTAAAATTAAGCTAAATGGAATGAGTCTTCATTATGAGTCATTAGAAAAGATGACACTTTGGCTAAGAGATGAAAAAAATTTTAAGGCCAGTTGTCAAAGCACAACCTAATGCTTAATAAATGTATCATGGTGACTCATAAGTTCAGTGGATGCATTTGTTTCTTTGCAGTAAATGAAACAACATTTTCCGTATTAGACGTGACCCCTAGCTGGGTGTTGGTTTTGAAGAGACACTTTTAAAAATATTGGTTGAAAAGATTAGTTTAATTTAGTAACCACATCAAAGGTTGGACTAACCGTGTTTAAAATCCACTGCGTTCTGCTGGAAACTAGGCATTACAAGTTACCTATTAATGGACAAAGTTTTCGATTATGGATCTGATGCTCAAGGTGTGTGTGCTGCAATTTGATCTACATATTCAAATAGATCTAATTGCATATTGTGGTGGTGGTGGTGGTGATAGGATGGCTGGTTTGATAGAGCTTGTTGGTTTTTTCTCTTGTTCCAGTTGGACTAATAATAATTTTATTTATGAAATGCCAAAGAACTCAGTGTACTACACAAGGAATTAAAACAGAATATATCTCAAATTATCCTAATACAGATCAGATAAAACCAAATAAAATAATAAAAAGCCACATCCAAATGACATCATTAGCAGGGGTTTGAGGTAGGGTTAACATAAATGCTGGCAGTGACTATGACAAAAAACATCTCTGAAATAGAGTTTTGTGTGTGAGAGGAATTGTGGAGGAGAAGGGTGATGCAGGTTTCTTATGAAAATGAATGTCAAATGTAAGCAACTACTATTTCCAAAGACTCATTCACCTGCCAAATTAAGGTGCAATGATGCAACCCCTAAAATGTGATGTGGTTACTACCTAGTTTCTGCTAATTCAAGAGGTGGCTTATTAACTGTAGTGAAACATTAATCAACTATAGCTTTTTAATATAGCATGCACTGGATAATGTTTTGTTTTGGAAGGATGTTCAGGGAGTTGCAGGTTAAAATTTGCCCTTACTTAATCAATGACTCAACTTGTTAAAATGAAAAACACTATTTAAAAAGAAAAGAAATATGTTTAATTTGTTAAAAATGTAAGTAGATAATTGCTAGTCTGTGCTAATTTTGATGAATAATAATAAGCTCTTATTTCGTCTGTGTATCTCAAAGCATTTTACAAAGGAAGATAGAGGTAGCATTATCCCTGTTTTACAGATGGAATATGAGAGGTGAAGGGGGAAGGTCATTTGAATAGAAGGGAATATAATCCAGGTCTCCTGACTCCCATTCCAGTACTGTCTACTGGATAATGCTGCCTCTAGTGGTATTGTTTGAAGTAGTGACACTGTTTTACTGGACACTAATACTGCTAATAAATATACTATATTGGTGTTTTTATTTATTTAGAAAGAAGATGGTGGATGAACTTTTGAGAATCAGTTGCTGCATTTAGTGAAAAGAAAAGGGAGTGAAAAGCTAATACCTTGCACTAGTGTTCTATTTTAGCAATTTTCTAAATTATCACAAAAGATAGTAATACTTAAATAAGACATGCACTTGATTTTCTTTAAACTCACAGGTATATTGATTTAGTCTAATAATAAGGCTCATTTGAAACGGGCTTTTCATGATTGTTACTGAAAGGGTTTCAGCTAGGAGCCACTTTCTGATCTTTTAAAGAATAATTGGAGTTATTTTCAGAAGAGATGTGGTTGTGTACATATTTGGAGCCATTTCCATCATAATTGCAACTGAATTCTTCTAAGAGAGTCACAAATGCACAAACATGAAATGGCTTTGTATTAGGAAAGCTTGTTGGAGTGGTATTATCAGAGACAGAGATGTTGTTCTCTCAACTTGACAATTCTTAGGAAAAAAATACATAAATATTCTCTCAGCAACATCAGGACTATCGTGCTTCAGTCTGGTTGGAGACAGGGGAACATGCTACTTTGTTTTCATGTGGGGGAGGAGTGGGCCTGCACTGAAATGTACAGCGATTGACCATGGGTTAATGCCGCAGTCTCAGAAGATGCTAGTTGCCTTGCTGCAGTGAACCAAAGGGGTTATGCTAATTTTTAAAAAAGCCCAGAGTGAGGGAATGTGACATTTTTATCTCTCACTCCCCCTCTCCCGCCCTCCCCCCCCCAATATTTATGTATGAATGGGTCACGGCTTTGAGGAAGTCAAAGATCCTTCCCCACCCCCACTACTGGCATAGGACCTGGAGGAGTTAGCTTGAAAATGGGTGTTAGTGCATGGTAATGGAATAAAAAAGGACCAGCAATAATTTTTTATAGGTAATGGATTCACTTAGTAGGAAAGGGCAGGACAGGGATTGAACTGTTTAGTGCATTAATGTGAAGGTATTTCATGTTTTACTTATAAGCCTTCTAAATCCCTAGTGTGCAGTTCATACAGTGTCCTGAGCCATGTTTTGTTCATGGGAAAGATTTCATGTTAAAGTTTTCCAATTACAATTCCCATGCAGATAGACTTGATTACACTGGTTTACTTAGCAAGTGATAGGAGGCTTCTCTGGTATGCACTGGGGAGAGGAGGAGCCCACACAAATCAAAAGAACTGCTGTACCAGCACAATTTTTTGGAACAAAGTAATAATCGCTCTCTCTTCTGTAAGCACTCCACGAAGGGCTGCGATCCAATATCCGTACTCATGCTGAATAGCACCTTTCTTCCCAAGTTGCCCTGCTGGCATCAGTGTCTTGGGGAGTAACATACTACAGTGTCAGAATACTACCCTTACTATGTATGAGCTGCTTCACTGGCAATGGTGCTGGGACAGTTTGTATAGTGGGGGTGCTGAGAGCTATGGAACCAAACTGTAAACCCTTTGTATGATGGAAACCACTTCAAGCCAGGGGGTGCAGCAGCATCCCTGGTTCCAGCACCTGTCTACTGGAATGGGCACGCTATGTTTGCTGTGTATGGGTATGCAAGGAGAGAGAAGGTCCAGAAGCCTTAATGTTCCCTGAGTTCAAGGGCTTGGGGAGCCACTAATGCTCCAGGCAGAGTTTCACCTCCCCCTGGAGGGCTGGTTGGTAGAGATCATGACCTGGGCCCTGAAACTCTTTTTCTCAGCTAGTGCCTGGAGAGCAACCCTGAGGATGGGAGAGGAGGGCAGTCACTATGGACTTGATTGCCACAGCCTGACTCAGTTGTTCCGGGGAATAAAGCTCCCCTGCTTCGCCGTGCTCAGAGTGTGGCTCCTGTAGGGCTGAGGAGATCAGGAACTGCTCACCTGCTATTCTTCATTGTGAGCCTTGGCTCTGCCCCTTTTGTCACAACCTGCAGCAGCTGGCTGGGTTCATGTGAGGGAAAAAGCTGCTCCACAAAGCAAATGGGGGATCAGAAGAGGTTTCATGAGTCTCTGAGTCACTCACAATTAATTCTCTGTTCTGTATCTGGGGTAGTGCGGGTGTGCGCCGCCCTTATTCAGGGCAGATTTTAAGGGTACGGTGTAGTCCCACCAGTAATGATTTTGGGTGAGATTGTGATTCCTTTGGGACTATCAAATATAAGGAAGAGTGGCAGACTCTCTAGTTCAAGATTAATGTCGCTTCAGTCACAGTCCCTCACTGTGGTACACTAATATAGTGTTACCTAGTAGATAAGTAATTGTGGCAGCATAGAATTCCTAAGAAACAAATGAATGTGGCTGGTGTTGCTCTCAGTTTCAGAGGGAGTGGCTCTTCTCCCCCTGCCAAAATAGCAGAAGGCATTAGACATCTTAGACATTCTAAAACTGGGAATGTATTGTTTAACATAACCAAAGAATAATCATGCAATATTGAGTGGTTTTGCATTTTAAGCCACTGATATTATTTCTACTCAGTACGTTAAACAGAACTAATGCAAACATTACATAAATATTTTAATAGCTTTTTACTACATTTCTTTAGAAAATGTTTAAAGAACCAACTAATATATGGCAGGAGCACCTCATATCCATGCCCCTCTTAGTTCTTTATTAATGGCTTTATTAACACTGTTTAATTGAATATTAACATATTACACGTTTCTGCACAGAGCCTATTTTATGTAGGGATTTTACATAAGCCATTCAGATGTTGTTAAGTAGGACAACATAAGAATGTTGGTTAATTGAAGGTACATTTCATTGTAATTAATTCAGCATAAAAGATAAAACACTGATGTTGGTATTATTGCTGGAGGATTCTTTTCTGATTCATTTTCACTAATTTAAATGTATACTTTATATCACTTAATTCAGGTACATTTCAGTTCCCAAGATGCCCAGTTAGCCTGTGTGATCAAACTCAGAGAGCTAGAAGTGTAAATATTTTAGTCTACAAAATCTTCTTCCTTTTATCTCTCCTGTTATGAATAATTCACTTCTCTGCATATCTTCGAATGTGAATCCTGTCCTGAGGGGGGAAAGAAAAATGCATACTGGGAAAAATAAGTACTAGTGTTGTTAACCTTGCCTTTAAAAACCATTCTCACAGTATAGAGGTATGTAGATAGATAGATGCATTATCTTATGTCAGCTGGCTCAATAGCTTCTTGTTGTGGATGTCCTTTGCATGCTAACAAAGGAAACCTGGCAAGGCCATATATATATATAACTATAATAACTTGGTTACTTTTCTCATGGTAAATGGATTTTCTTGCTCTTTTGCTCATACCTTTGTAGAAAGAAGGATCAGACAGGATGAAAGTCAGTCCAGCAGCAAGGGGACCATCCAAAATCATATGCAACCTTTAAACTGCTCATTCAGATTTTGTGTTGTGGAATGCCTTGCAATGGCCTGCTGCACTGGGGTGAATATTACCCTGTTTATAAGAACTTTTGAGCCCCCAAAATGAAGAAGATAATTTTATCATGATCCAGAAGGAGGTTGAAATCATAACATCTTCTTCCTCTTGAGTGGTCGTGTCAGGTGACTGTTTTTGTATGCTGCCATGTTTTAGGAGGTGAATATATGCAGTCTGCAATTTTAGCTTTCTTTTCTTCTTTTTTGGTTTGTCCCTCTTCTCCGCCCCCCCCCCCCCTTTTTGGGAGGGAGGGTGGTAATATGTACATTTTAATTTAAAGATGCACTAAAAACAGAGCCTTCAATCTGGACCCACTCAATGTTCTATGGGAGGATCAGATTCCTAGATTTGGACCACCTCTATGGTTTTGCTTCTGTGTTAAATAAAAATGTCTGGGGCATATTTTCTGAAAATTTTGAGAGCAGAAGCACCTATAAGAATTCAGGACATGCAGGTAGAAATCTCAATAGAGCAGCAAATCCCATAAGATTTCCAGCACTTTGGGCTGAAATGTCTTAGAGCAGCTTTTGGGACTTCAGTGATACTGAATCTGAAATCTTGCTAGGGTGGGCCTCAAACACAAAATGTTGCCTAAATCTGACTAGATCTGCATTCTTGCTCCCTAGCCCATTTGTTATTTTAATTCAGTCAACCAGAAGAATGAATTACTGCTTATGAAACTGATCATTTATGCCATGTTTTAGTGCTCTTGTGAGATTGTAAAAAATGTCATGGCATTGCTGTACACTGTATAAGTGCGTTGGAGGAGGTTACAGATTGAGAGATTTTAAGGCCAGAATGAAACATTAGTTCATCTAGTCTGCCTTCCTGTATATCACAGATCCTTAAATTTCACCCAGTATTGAGCCCAATAATTTGAGTTTGACTAAAGCATAGCTACCAGAAAGACATCCAGTCTTGATTTGAAGACATCAAGAGATGGAGAATCCACCACTTCCCTTGGTAGCTGAGTAACGGCAGAGTAGCAGATTTTCTGCCCCAAACAGTTTACAATCTAAATAGACAAGACACATACACAGTGGGGGAAGGCTTCTAACACAGAAGCAGAGTAAAAATTTGATGGTAGCAAAGGTCATGTTAGTTCCATAATTTTTGGTGGGTTTATTTAAAAGGAGATGAGCTAAATGGAAAGAAAAGGGAAGGGGGGGTAGGGTAGGGGAATAGAGCATATGAGTGGCATGTGTGGGCTGTGATTTCCCACCCTCATGGAATTATATACAGTTCCTGGTTCATAATGTTTCTTAAGATTACTGCAGGAAATTGCCGTATCTATCACACTAGTCGCTTCTCAATCTTCTTTTTGATAAACTAAATAGATTGACCACTTTAAGTCTCTCCGTAAGACATTTTCTCCAGCCCTTGAATCATTTTACATCTTTCTTGCACCCTCTCGAATTTTTCAACATGTTTTTTAAAACATAGACATCAGAGCTTGATGCCATATTCCAGTATTGATACCACTAATGTAGTAGAGAAAGGTAAAAACACTTCTATACTTCTACTCATTATTCCCCTGTTTGTACAGCTGAGGGTTGCATTAGCTCTGTTTGCCACAGCGTTGCACTTGAAGCTCATGTTGAGTTGATTGTCCACTGTAACCCCCTTAGATCCTTTTCAGAGTCACTGTTTTCCAGGGTACAAGTCCCCATTCTGTAGGTATGTCCTGCATTGCTTGTTTTTAGGTGTATATCTTTGCATTTGCCTGTGTTAAAACATGGGGGGGAAGGGGGGAGTTAATGGACCACAGTGAATGTAGCTCTATGTCACAGCCAGGTTCTCCTCATTATTTACCATTCCACCAATCTTTGTGTCATCTGCAAACTTTATCAGCAGTGCTTTCATATTTACTTTCAGATCATTGATGAAAATGTTGAATAGGGTCAGGCCTAGTGACAATCCCTGCAGAATCACAGGAGAAATACCTACATTCAATGATGATTTCCTATTGATAACTACTTCTTGAGATCTGTCAGTTAGCCAGTTCTTAATGCTTTTAACGTGTGCTTTACGAATGTTGTAGTGTTAATTTTTAATCAGAATGTCACATGGTATTAATCAAACATCATACAAGTCTAAATAGCATATTACATCTTTGTAGTTACCTTTATTAAACAAACTTGTAATATACTCAAGTAACTGAGTTAACAGTGCATCTCAGAGTTCAGTTCAGTGTTTGCTTTTCATTCCGAAGTAAAAATGGTAAAAACTTATGATTGTAACTAAATTAATCAGGCCTGACTAAGCAGACTAACACAAATCAGATCTGTTAAATGAGATGATGTCATTAGAATATATTTTTAATAACTACACGAAGGAGATCATCACAGGTAAAGTCTGGATATTAAGAACTAATGGCAGAGGAATCTATGGAGGAGAAAGTTGTATTTAGCAGAGGAGAAAAAGCAAAGCTGATGAAAAAGCAAACGTGCAGTGTGTTTTTATAGCAGAAAAAGGTTGCATGTGAGTAGGAATAGGACTTGCTCTATATACTGTTAATGCTGAGGAGAAGAAATGAAGGTGAGGGGAGACTTTACTCAAGTTTAACATTAAAGGGGCAGAGAGGACAGTAGAAAAAAGAATGGCATTATAGAATCAATGGAGGGTAGAGAGATCAGAGTGCACAAGAGAGCTGAAAACAACCGAGAAGTCGGATTAATAGATTACGGGGGAACTTGATGTTGGGAAGGAATAAGAGAAGCAACAGATAGTAGGAGATTCAGGCATTGGGGCTATTGACAGCTGGGTTTTTGTGGGCCATGAGAACACAGCAGTGACTTTCACATTGGGCACGAGGCTGTCTGATTTCATAAGCCTGGTAGATAGCCTTGTAAAGAATGCTTGGAAAAAACCCAGGGTTGTGGCTCATCTTGGCAATAATAACAAAAGGAGATTGTAGTAATAGATCTTGGAAGCTAAATATAGATGTGTAGGTTTAGGCTTTTTTGGAAGTGGTATCTGTTCTAAATGTATGACCAGCTAGACTAAGGACAAGACAAGACAAGACTAGACAAGGCTGTGTAGAGAAAAATGGTTCAAATTCATTAGGCATTCAGGAATCTTTTAGGAAAGGGAGGATCTTTATCGGGAAGCTGGGCTCCACCTGGAAATGCTGGCAAAGAAGATGTCAGTTTGGTGGAAGGGGGCATGTTTTTTAACTAGAAATGAGGTCATCATGTGACCCACTCGGACAGACTACAAAAAAATCTTGTTGACTATGTGGTGCCCTGAGAGGCAATTTGGAAAGAATTTGGTAGGGAGTTTTGCAGCAGTAAGGGGAAAAAAGGACAATGAATTGTATACATCAGTCCAAGCAAATGTAGAATGTCAGCTAAATAAGGCTAATGGTAATGGAGGTATTGGTAGGACTAAAATGTGCATAATATCTTCATGCTGAATGTTGCAGACCAAAACAAGGTAAGATAGAATGTCTGCCTAGCTTTGGAGGAGGAGATTGACATAAATGACATAATTTTCTAGATTGACATCTTTTCCCAGAGAAGTGATGGGATGAAATCAACCTGAAATGATTATTCCTGACTACAAACTTTACATCAAGGATGCTCGGTCATGTGGAAGCATTACTCATTAAGAAGACCACAGCTGGCAATAAGAGAGATGACTATGGGGCAGAATCTGTTATCTTACAAACCTTAGGTAACATAAAAACACAGTTGGAGGAGATGTGATAAGCACCTATACCAGAAAAACTAAATGAATCCTAGTAGGTTTGCTTGTTAGAGTCCCTACAAGACAACAGGGAAATCTGTTTTTGTGTGTGAGATGCACAGTATATTATAACAAGACACGAGTGTAGGTATTTGTAAGGGTAGCAAGGTTCCTCTGTTGACGGCACTCCATCAACAAGTGTTAGAGCCCTGGAAAAAAGCTACTGAGTAAATTCTGCTGATTGTGGCAAGTGTGTCTAGTTAATTTCACCAGGATGTAAAGGAGAAGAAAGAGAATAAAGGTTTTGTTTGGGGAGGTTTTTGCAAGGAAGCACTGGGAACATCCAACCTTAGGAAGAAGGATTAGTCTGAGGTTTATGATGTGCTATTGTTGCTTTAACTACTAATGAAGCCAAACCTCCGGAAGTAGGTAAGTTTGGACTGGACACTGACTGTATTCTATGTACTTATTGTATATTCTGTTCTGACCAAAGTGGGAACTTCACTTACTGGACTTCAGTGGAAAATAGTGATCATTGTATAATTAGTTTTAGAATTTAGATAGGGTCCTATATGAATATAGTAAATGGAGAAACTCAGAATGAAATTTTGGCCCTATTTATGTCAATGACAAAACTCCTATTGATTTTGGGAAGCCAGGATTTCTCCTTCCTATGTTTTATTGTGCCTTTTGAATCTAATAGATTTAAAATGCTATGAATTATCTTTAAAACATTGTAGGGAGGTTTCATCTGATGTTTATTTCCACAGCTGTTGTCAGTGTTGTTTATAAAGTATGTTTTGACTTTTATTTTATTTTGTTTGACTATTCGTCAAACTTTACCCCCAGCAGATTTATATTAAGAACAAACAAAAAGTAAAGGATATGTCTTTCCTATAAACCCTTTAAAAACGTAATGAGGAATGTTTTTTCTGTATTATTTTAAAAATAATCTCAGGAGTGATATAAAAGACATATAATTTGCTACTGAATCCTATAGGTTGGTGTGATATAACGTGATATAAAATAAAATTGCATGTTGGATTTTTTCAGATGGTATCTATAAAACTCATTAGTTTTGAGGAAAATGCTCACAGACAAAAAGAGCAGTTGGGCACCTAATTTTGTGCCTTGTGAAAATTGCTTCCTTCATCCCAGTTAAATGCTATACATTTTTTCTGTAAGGAAAAATTACAAAATACGCTGTAAGCATTAGTTACCATATTTAAGCTTTACTGCATCCCTTTGTTGCAGGTAAGTTTTATACCTACTTTAAGATGGACAGAGAGAAAAAGATGAAGTGATTTGTTCAGCATTATTGAGCAAAACGGGGGCAGAACCAGGAATAGAACCCAGGAGACCTGACTCCTAGTGACACTGTTCTCCACTGCTAACCAACACTCCCCTGTGTGGGTAGATTCTTATAGAAAATATGACGATATTGCAGCTTACTGGAATTTAACACATAGTGAATGTTGTTTGAAACACATTAAAATATAGTTTAACAAAAGTCTATTCTGACTTCCATGTATTATCAATACCAGTGTGTTAATCACTGCAAAAAATAGGAAGTGTGCTGGAAGTTTTTTTAAAAAACAAAACAAAAGCTTAGTATTTTTCACATCCTGTCAGTTATGACATTTAATCTTAACCATGTCTGAATTTGAGTGATTTTGTTCAATTGCCTCAGCTTAGCAAAAGTATGTTGTTGCTAGGACACGGCCACCCCATGTGATACCTCTATCATCTGTGTAAAAGATGAATTCTAAAACTGATTGCCATATTTACACTTACAATGATATTTTGAGTGGCGTTGTCCTAAATTCATCTGAGTTCTCTCACCATTCTGATTCTGAAATGAAGGTTTCCATAGGCAGTTGAGAAAAGCTCCTTTTTGAGGGGAGAGAAAAAGAAAAAAGCTCCCTGATAAATCTGAGAGAAATGCATGCTATAACATTATCCATGTTTTCATTAATTCTTCACCAGCTATTTATTCATCATAATCAAGATTTTATTATTCTGGGAAATGAATCTGATTTTGTTTTGCTTCTATTCCTCTGTATCTGAAGGATCTCTTAATACTACCCATTTGTTCCACAGATCTCTCTTCTTCTTTTGACAATAAACTGTTTATTTCCAAGAAATGACCCATCTATAATGGTTATGCATTCCCTTGTAAGACAGCAATGAACTCGTACAGCTTAGTCTTTTTTATATGATCATGACCCAAAGTACTTCACTGCACGTACACACACACACATAAAATCATTACATGTATTAATCTATTATGTTGACTTTCATTCCCGATTTTATAAACTGTGGGGAGATTTCAAAGCAAGTTTTGAAGTTGGGGTTTTTAGAAGGCTTGAAGGGAGTTAGGTGCCCAAATCACATTGAAATTCAGTTGGGAACTTGATTCTTTTAAATGCCTTTGCAAATACCAGCCACAATGAATAAAACCTGTTTACAATGCAAAATAGCACTTGCAACATAATGATACTTGATGTAGGCAGTGGGGATTCTACATATGGTGATTCTGGAGAATCAATCTCTGTATCTATAGGAAATAAGATTATCTACTGTTGTTTGGTTTGAACTGTCACTCGAATTCTTGATAGCGTAAATAGCTAGGTAGTGGGTGCTTGATATTTCATTTAAATTCAGAGAGCATCATGCTTCCATTTATTTTTTTACCTCTGTGACCTAACTGCAATGTTACAATACATTTTTAGCTGGCTTCATTTCAGGAATTGATATCCCGACCTCAGTAATGAGACTTTTTCACTGGAGGAACAAGTGACTTTAAATATTGATTCATTAAGAATCTATGCATTAATTAGGAGTCTGCCAAAATTATGGACATGCTTGGAGATCTGGCAATTTATGTGAGGCCTGAATTGTCATCCAAAACCTTTTGTTTTAGCTCAGTCTTGATTTAGCATTTTTACATCATTAATATGTAGTAAGATGGCAGTTCAGTTACAACAGTGAACCCTTTCACTTACTAACATTTTTCTGTTCATCTAATCCAGTGGTTCTCAACCTATTTACCATTGTAGGCCGCTAATGCAGCTCTCTAAGTGTTATGTGGGCTGCATTCACACTATGTATTCTACCTTTATGGCCCTGAGGATGTCACATGGGTCGCAGCTGTGTACTGATTGGGCCACGGGTTGAGAACCACTGATCTAATCTGTTTTGTTCAACTAACCCAATCCATCCAATTATCTGAGATACACATCTGTTCTAATCTCGGCATTTATTCAGCATTTATAACTGGTATCAGAGTACGTTAGAAAACAGCAAAGTCTAAATTCCATTTACATTTGATTCTCTTGCCCCTTCTCCCTTTTCCATGCACATATGTCTTTTGCTCTCTTTTTACTTTCTCTCTTTATTCTCTCAGCAACATCAGTTAATCTCATGGTGGAATATTGGGCATTGTCCTGAATTCTCACTCAGGTGGGATTTCATTCTGTTATCTCTCTTGACTAATGTGTAAAAGAAAGGGTTTAGCCATAAAATGTGGTTTTTGGTTTTCTGTTGTTTTATGCATCCCTGCAGAAAACGGTAATTTTTGATGAAAAATTGAAATACAAAATACAAAATATTTATCCGAAAACCAAAATATTTTGATTCTGAATCAAATGCATCTGCATCAAATGACTGATCTGATCTGACTGGAAGATCCTGTTTCATCAGGTTTTGTTTAATTTTCTCCAAAAGCACTGTAAAATTCACCAGGATATGTGGTTCAGTGATGGCAATGCTGGTGGCAACTGGCAGAGAAGTGGAGTTAGGAAATAGGAAGGGAAATTTTTCAGAAAGATGAGGTATGTACTTTGCTTATGCTTGCATGAGTTTCTGTCTGAGGAAAATAATATCTAGATACATGGGAGTCATTCTGCACCATAAGCACTCCATGTACCTCTAGATTTTAAGATACCTAGAAAAGATAGCCAAAAAAGGGATAACATGAAACAATTCACCTTCTATCCTTGCATGTAATTCTTGAGGACCTGACATTAATACCCTACAGTCATCTACCATTTTGCTCAGCCACTCTGTCTACTGTGCTGTTCCTCCTTCTGGGATTGATCAGCCCATCACATTGTGTCAGATGCCCCAGCAAATATGACAGTACAACATTTAGTGATGCACTGATTCCAACGTACGATATAAATTAATAATATATGTAATATATATGTGCTATATTCAAATTAGGGTACAAATCCAGTTGAGCTGTTGAAAAGTGCTGTTGAGCATGTGCCAAGTTACAATTTAAAGCTTACATCACTTTGTTATTTAACTGATACAAAACAACTGGAGTTAATGTGTCTTACAGTACTGCCAAAATGCAGATTTTTGTCTATTATGTTATTTTCATGGGCTTGGGAGTCATTTTCACTTACTCATTGTCCCCTGTGAGAAAGATCATTTTTCCTCTCAGCCACTTCTGATTTCCACTCTGTGGCCTTTCTTTCATTGCCCTGTCCCCCATAAATATGTTTCCTCATGATACTTCTGAGCCAAATGACTTTTAGCCTTCGTTCATTATCATTAGGGCTGAATCGAAGATGCATTGATTGGTTTTTAGATATCAGACTGTAAGATTTAGATTTAGATTTTAAATATCCCAAAGTTTTGGGCATGTTTGAGCCTGAAGTGTTGGGTTTGGCTTTTTAAAAAGACGGGCCATTTGAAAAATTGGGATCTGGATCCAGATTTGGATTTTGACCATGCCCCTATAGTTTGGGGGTGTTTGGAACTGTTGCTTTGGTTTAAAATTTAAACCATTTAAAATTAAAATAGAAACCTATTTAAAATTAAAAACCAACACAACAATAAATAATTTAATAAGGATGTAAAAACTTAGTTACATACCTAGGTCTCGGTACTGCAGTGCGCTGTTCAAAGATGGACTTTTGTGCTCGCATGAGCCTGTGTGCAATGTGTGATGTGATCACGGTCCTAGGACTTATCTACATGGGGAGTTATTCTGGAATAGCTATTCCTACTTAACTCTGTGTGGATGCTCTTCTTCCAGAATAAGAGTGCCGTATTCCAAATTAGTTTTGGAAGTGGATTAAACTAATTCAGAATAAAGTATGTTTAAACCCTAATAAAAACATCCCTACAGGGAGTTAACCAGAAATGGCCCTCCTCCATAACCATCAGGGAGGAACTTCGATCAACTGCAGGGGTAGGACAAGGACACAGCACTCAAGTGTGTGTTTGGGGGCAATGTGTGTGTGCGTGCATGGCTGGGACTGGAGGGCACCTGGTGCCTTCCCATTTGTCTGGAGATGTGGCAGTGGGCTAACTGACTGATTGGCTTTGAGGGCTCTTCTTTTGCCTATTTTTCAAAAGCCTCCTATTCTGGCCAGCTACCTGACCCTCCCTCCTCTTGGTATAGAGTCAGTACTGTGTTGTTTATGATGTTGGCGGTCTGACCGATTGCCTGCTTTGAATCAGGAAAGAATTTTTCTGTTAGACCCAATTGGCAAAACGTCTGGTGGGCTTTTTCGCCTTCCTTTCAGCAGCACGGCGAGACAGCTGGGTTATAGCATTACAATTTTGAAAGGATTAACTGTAGGAAAATTAACTGTTTTAGCTTGTTGCAACTTGTATCCAGTGCAAATAAGGATAAAATGGTATAGTCACCAGGGGTAAATGATCCCTGTGATTTCACTGGTGATCATTTTGCCGATTAGAAAAAGAGTTACTTAAATTCTTCACAGACTGAGGTCCTCATTTAGGAACCTCTCCCGCCCTGATTCTTGCGGAAGGAAGATTCAGAAGCGAGATGAGTCCCAGGGATAAGCCCAAGTGGCTCTACTCCCAATTAGTGGTTGTATGGTGTGAGTTCTGACCACTACATTGGATCCAGTTAAATGGCAGGTAGGAGAAAGCAATGTGCACAATGCCCTTCCCAGTGTTAAATCAGAAAAGTTGTGGACTGCCACTTAAATCCATCCCATGTGTCTGTGGTTCATTCGCCTGCATCTACTGGTCCATAGTTATTCTGCTTTAAATTCACACACTACTTTAATCCTAATTAATTTCCCTATATAGACAAGCCCTTGTTAATATACAATAAGAGCATTTAGTGTCAGATCCAACTGTAGATTTCATGTGATACTGGAAGAAGTTAAAGATTTATAATAGTGGGGGTAATGGGTGTTTTACCAGAGCCATTCACATCCATTAGTTGCCTGAAATTAAGGATGTTCTCTTTATAATCTGTGAGTTATGTAGGAAGCTTCTGACAGCCTACATCTTGTTAGAGGCAAAGACTTAGAACGTGATAATGGAACAATACTTTAGCGATATATGACTAGATCAAAGTATATTGATTTTAATATCAAATCTCAGTTTTATCTTTTACAAGAGGTAATTTTTTAAATTTTCTGTGAGCCATATTCCAGTACTCCGTTGTTTCTTTGGATTTTTGTATAACCCTTGCAGGAAAAGTTGGGATGCATTTTTAACATGCATGAACTGCTGTTTGACATGGTTAGATGAGTTCTTCAAGCAGGCACCTTTCAGATGCAGGATTTTATGTAAAAGTGGGGTGCTCTTGCTTCCAACACCTACAACAGACATGCTAAAGGGAGAAAGGAACAATTTACATTCCAAGAAGCTCTTACAGTACTTCTTGAGGGTGGAGTAACATCTGGGACTACAATACAGATTCAGATGTCATGAAAGAATGCAAGCAGGAATGGTTTTAGCCAGAAAAAATTAAACTGATGTTTTGCTAATAAAAAAAATATTTGTGTTATCACCCTTGGCTAACATTCCTGACTTTGCTTGCTATTTTTTATATCAATTATTGAAAATGACGTTTTTGTGTGTTACCCCTGAAGAACACCATTTATTATTCCAAATATAGATGACGTATGGACAGTTGCCAGCACCATCTTCAGATGATATAATCTTCTTACTCTTGCTGTATCTCAATGTATACTACCGTGCCAGCGTGACCCTGCATTAAGAAGGGAACAGTATATCAGATATTTTACATGCCATACTGTGGATGTGCCCCTGGAATCGGGGAGCAGCATCCGGGTCTGGCTCCCTCTCTGGGTCCTCCTCAGAGGGGGACCAGCCCTCCCGGCTACCTCTCACTGGGAGCCGTCTGGCGCCTTTCTTAAGGTACGCAGTCTGTGGCCAGGCCCTCAGGCAGGGCTGGCGAGGCAAGCAGTCTAAAGGCCAGGCCCTCAGGCAGGGCTGGCGAGGCACGCAGTCTAAAGGCCCAGGCCCTCAGGCAGGGCTGGCGAGTGAGTAAGCCGCTCTTTGGAACAGCACGGCGGGGAAGGCTTCCTCACGGAGGATAGGGAAGGGGGCAGGGGGACGCAGGCCCGCCCGTCTCCACTGCGTCCCAGCCCAGGGCCCTGATAGCGGCAACAGCGTTTGCCACTGGGTCGGCGGGGCTCCAGCCGCAACACGCCGCCCAGGTTGCCCCTGACTCAGCCACTATTGTGTGGCTATCCCTGGGCTTCTTCCTCCCCGAAACCCCCGGTACCTGCCTCCTCTGGGTCGCTGGGGTTCAGTAGACCGGCTAGGCCCTCCTCGTCCACGGGTGGCAGCTCCGGGAGCTCCATGGGCTCATCCTCGAAGGGTAGCTCCTCCAGGTCCTGCGGTCCCCAGGCCTCAGGCAGGGCAGGTAGGTCCTCAGGGTCCCAGGCTCGGCACGGCTCGGGCAGATCTGCCTCCGGCTCCCAGGCCCCGGGTGTTTCCGGGGGGTGCTCTTCAGGCACGTAGTCCTCGGGGAGCCCTGACGGGCCCTCTTCTGGCTCCCAGACCAGGGAGGCCTCCGATGGTCCCTCCGACTCCCAGGCTGTAACGTACCTGGGGAAGGCCTCAGCCGATCCCCGGGCTGGGTTTGAGGCCGGCCACTCCCTCTCAGCCTGGCTCCCCGGCCCGGCCTTGGCTAGGAGCTTCAGAGGAGGCACATCCTTCCCCTTCAGCCGCCTCTCGCTAACTGAGCTCACCGGCCTGGTTCTTAAATGCCTAGCTCCACCCCCCTGTTTCCGGTCAGGTGGGGCCACTGGGGCCTTTAAAGGCCCAGACCCGCCCCCTTGCTTCTGGTCAGGTGCTTCCCTGGGGCAGGCCTCTGTCAGCCAGGGTGGGTCTGGCTCCCTCTCTGGGTCCTCCTCAGAGGGGGACCAGCCCTCCCGGCTACACATACCATTCTACCTCTGTAGATGGACACTAGATAGCACTTTCTAGAATGTTGCTTGTTCTTCATAGACACAGAAATGATTTACCAACAAAACCTTAAATTAGGCAAAGCTGAAAAAATACAAGGAGGATGATCTCTATGAGCCAGATACTTAGGTGCTATAAATCAGCGTTTGACTGACTTTAATTGAGCTATGCTGATTTACACTGGCTGAGGATCTGGCCCAATATATATTAAAATAAACCTAGGAAAAGCAAGCAGATATCGCCCAGCAGATATTTGCTAGAGGGAAATGGCCTATTTTGAAGAACATTCAGGCTCATGATTGGCTGAACTGATGCATGCATTGTGTCAGTTATGCATTTATCAAGTCAATATTATGACTTCCATAATACTGAGGCCTGGGAAAATGTTAAGCAGTGCCATCCTGACTGGCATGCCAGAGAGTAATAGCTTTCCCTGAGTGCATGCAGCTGCCAGTCTGGTCACGTATGTAGTTAAAGAATCATAAAAGATTAGGGTTGGAAGGAACCTCAGGAGGTCATCTAGTCCAACCGCCTGCTCAAAATAGGACCAACCCCAACTTTGCATCATCATTTGCTCATTAGAGGGATTTTAGGACCAGAATATTCACCTCTTCTTTAAAATATTGGAACAACCTAAACCAGAATAAAGCATGTTGCACTTAAGAAATGTTGTAATGTAATGGTACTTAAGAAATGGTTGTAATGGAGAGATTTTCAGATAGTTTGGATGAAAATATTCTGAATTATTTTGTAACATCTAATGATGCGTAAAAAAACCTTGGTCCAAAAGAGCCGGAAGCTGTTAACCTTCAGGTCATGGTGCAAGGCTCATCATTTTAAGAGGGCTGCTAAAGAAGTGAACATTGTTCTGGAGATATAGGGTGGTATACGGGTGGGGGCTGGGGACTGGTTTTGTAGTGCATGGCTTTTCAGTACTGTTTGTTGTGGAGAAGCTATTTATTTTGATTATGCTGATCTCTTGTATTTTTAAATGATATCAGAAGTGTCTAGCATTCTGATAAGCACTTTTCCTTATTTTAGAAATCCAAATATATCACCTTTGTGTTTTAGGGTCAGATTGTGAACCCTTTATTCCCATCGGCGAGCCATTTCTCACATGACTACTTTCACTGCAATCAATGGGACTGCCCTTGTGAATAACTCTTCACCAGTGGGAATAAGAGGTTCACAAGCTGGTTCTTAGTGAAATATCAGGATGTATATGTAAGTATATACATCTTAATTTTAATCTCAACAGATATCAGTAGCTCCTTGTAGTTACTGTGGGCCTAATGCTGCAAATGGCTTTGGAAGTTTCATATCAAAAATTAACTATTGGAACAATTTACCAAGGGTCAGGGTGGCATCTCCATCACTAATCAATTTTGAATATAGATTGGAGGCTTTTTCTAAAAGATCTGCTTGAGAAATTATTTTGGGGAAGTTCTCTGTCCTGTGCTCATACAGAAGGGCAGGTTAGATGATCAGAGTGCTCCCTTCTGGCCTTGGAATCTACGGCCCTTCCATTATTTCACTGGGAGTTTTGCATGTGAATGAGTAAATGATGAGGCTAAACTTTTGTTAGGTCATCTTGGGGGTATCAATAACTTGTAGGAAAGAAGTCACATTGGTTTATATCACAAATTTTGCTGTACAATAAGACGGAACTGGAAACTGCCACATCCCATGCTTTCTCCTGGAAAACACTGCTAACTGAGGATGGGATTTTAAAATGAACCCACAGGAGTTAGGTACCCCACTTCCATTGAAGTTCAGTTAGATTTAAACACACAAATCCTTTAGGCCTCCTGGAAAATCCCAGCTTTAGACATTTTTAGTAAGGAACTAGTAGGCCTTTTCTACTAAATGGAAACTGCCACAGTACCTTAGTGTAAAATCAGATAAAAGGCCTTTAGAGGGTTGATTCTGCTATAATATGGAAGCTGCTAATGTTTTGTTCTAAAGGTTTGTCTTCCACTTAATTTTTCAGAATAATATTTAAGCACTAAGCTCACACTGACAAACGTGTATACAAGTTTGGATTGGCAGTTGCAGTATTGATCAGTATTTTTGTAGTCCTCACATAAGGATTTCAGAATAATTTTTAAATTTTCCTTTTCTGTGTGCAAGCGTTTTTATGCAGCAACACAGAGATGTCTTCAGGGAGGAAAAATATGTGAATATAAAATGCTGGGTCAGTGTCCTAGAATATGTATTTATGTGAGCCAATATGTCAATAATGTTTACAGGCAGCCTTATTTGAAGAAAATACTTGGCCTCCCATTAGATCAACTTATTCCACTTACTATCATAATACTTTTACTTAATAATTAGTCATATTTAGCCAATTTCCAGTGGAATTTAGGTGTTGTGCTATGTTTTTCCTCACTGTTTTGAGGCTAGATGTTTTTATCCTTATACATGGTGAAACTAATCAATTTTTCTTTCTAAAACAGAACTTTCAAATATGTCAAGTTTCCTTTTTCTCCGTTTTAATAAGTGCCCATTTGGACTGATGGTGACAGCAGACTTTTTGGTATTGCTACAGGAGGTTTAAGTCCCTGTTATCAAATCACTGGCTATAGTTTTGGATAACTGCAGGCACACATGGATTTTCTGTGGAGCAATATGAGGTTCACTGGTAACACATGATCAGAATGATGTCAGCAGAAATATGCCACTGTGCACCAGCATCTTGTGGGGTTTGAGCAAACGTGCATTGAAATAGAAATTTCTACGTTTAAAAGGAATGAGTTTTTTAATCCATATATGAGGCCTGTTCACCTCTTCATGTATTGATAAAATGCCATCTAGTAATTTTGAAATGTATGTCAATGTCCATTGCCAAGCATATGGGTACCTTGCATCCATTCAAAGCAGTTATTAGCAAAAATCAAAATAGGAGTCTTTCATCTTAAATGGTCAAACAAAGAACGTCCCATTCCAAACCATAAACCTTATGTTGGCTGTTAATTAGACCACAAATGGGTCAAAAGCTTGATCCAACAATTAAGATTTATATTGTATGGGGTCTCCACTGAGAATGATGGCCTATGAGGAGGCCCAACAATTTGATCCCAAGAACTGGCAACTGAAGCAACAAAGCAGATTGTAACTTGTGCAAGAGGAGATAGGGAGAGAGGGCAATCTCTCAGATAACTAATTCTCAGGCCAGTAAGACCTTTGCTTGTAACCAACACCATGAATAGCTAACTAGTGCAAAGTACAGATCATTTGTGTTGTGTGCTCATAACACTTCACTCCATTTGAGGGGGACACTGCTATATTTTGCCCTACTTAATATACTGGGTGTTTTTCAAGGATAGCCCCAAGTGGTGTATATTACAGCAACGTAGACTAGAGGTTAAAAAAGCTTAAATCACTGTGACAAAAGTCTTTGGGCCAGCCATAGATGTGAAAAGTTACCATGTGCTATGCATCAATAGTAGTAATGGACCCGATTTAATCTTAAAACTGCAGCCTAGGACTGACACCTCTAAATACGGTGCATGCTCACAGCCCCTACCCATCACTAGAGCCTGATCTATTTTGCACCCATCCATTTTTCAATCTTTATCAGGCATTAAGTTGTGCATAGGTCTTCTACCTGGCCCTCTGGTGAATTTTAGATTGAGAGAGCATCGAAACTACAGTATCTGATTCTGTGGAAAGGAGAGATAGAGCTGGGTATCATTGCCTGTTAATTAGGTGACATTGCAAGCCAAAATGTAACAAAGTTTCTGTAAAAGCTTTGGAAGCTGAAATCTAATATGCAGAAGAGTTTTGCTTTGGTTTAGTGAAATATAACCTTTGGTAATGGTTTATTTGTAATTTAGTAGTTTTTCATGGTTGCTTAACCTAAAATGTTTTGGATTTTAATTCTTTTAAACTTCTCTGTTGAAAAGCTGATTGAGAGAGCATGTATGGAAATATAATATGAACTGAGAAGACTTGAAAGACAATTGGACTGTTCAATCCCCATTCAGAATCATTAGCTATGCATCCTTCATTTGCCTACAGAGGGAATAAATATCAGATTAATAAAGAAATCATTCAGGGTTTGGGGCTGAGAGGGCGGTAGCATTTGGTAACAAAAAGATTCTAGACCTAGAGAGACTGAGGCTTTGTCTACACTGACAGTGGCAAATTTGAATTATGTGGATCAATTGAGCGGAAGTGGAGATCCACTCAATCGACTCGGAAATCAACGCTACTAATCCACTGCCGCCAGGTGGAGTAACGCTGTGTCAATAGGAGGACAATTTCTCATCGGTACAGCAAACTGCTGAAGACACTGTAGTAAGTAGAAGTTAGGAAGTGGACGGGAGATAAGCAAACTATGTAGAGTAGCTTGCATGTCTCCTGTCGATTGCTGCCAAATTTGATGGCGGGTGTAGACATAGTCTAAGACTGTAAAGTAAGCTGAATGAACTACATTTGAATAACATGGGCTCTGTTTATAACCTGGTTTGGCTTCAGGGAATTAAGAATTGATCAATTTGGAAATTCAGCTGAAATAGTTCATACTATATATATAACAAAATGTCATCTAGGGGGGTTTATTGCTTGGTGTATTGCATGGTAAAATACTTCATCTGAAACTTTATAAATATAATTGATTATTTGATTTTGAGGAATCTTGTTATAATATGCTCAAGTAAGCTGGTCACAGGGTATAGATAAGCCAATTAGTTTGGAACTCTTGCGAAACATTATGCCAATCAAGAAACCCAGGCTACTAGGGAAGTGCTAATGTTTAATGATTTCCGCATGAGCAGATCCTTGTTTTGAGGCAGCAAAATGGAGATTCCTTAGTTTGGCCTATGAACATTCTGAATGTGCTCTTTTTACGTGGACTAAGAGAGACCAATGACACGATGGGTGAGTTTTTCCAAAGTATTCAGCACAGACCTAACTCATCTTCCATTGAAGTCAATTCGAGTTTTACCATTGATTCCAGTGGAAGCAGTGTTAGACCAGTACTGTGCTACTGAAAATCCCATCTAGTAGCTTTTGGGGCAGTAGTATGCAATCTTTCCAGCCCAAGGGCCAAACGGATTATTTCTAGAAGGTCAAGGAGCCTCAATAATTATGTTAAAACAGATTATCTGGTTTGCTGTGCTCCATTTGCATTACTCTAGCTGTGTGAAGGGAGCAGAAACTTCCCACGAGTCTCCTGCTGGTTATTTCCCCCAGTGAATCTGCCTCACTACACCCTCTGGAGCAGGAGGCATGTTGGAGGGTAGAAGAGCATGACAGGGACAGGACATGGCTGGTGCATGCCATGCTGCAGCTATCCCCAGCTACCACATTACCATAGGCAGCTGGCGCGCACACAGAAAATCAGGGAGCTGTAACTAGTTTTGTTCTCAGCTTCTTCACCTGCTTTCCCCACGTTGGCTGAGATGCCCTGGGAGGCTATGTAGGGGTGGCTCTGTAAAAGCCAGTCAAACTACTACTCTTGGGGTTCTTACAGCCTGGCAGGGAAGCAGATCATGGAACCAGACAGAGCGACTCTGCTCTCCCTTCACTGGCCATCTGCTTCATCAGAAGGGGAGAGCTGCTATGCAGCTGCAGCCGAAAAGAGACAGCAGCTCCCTTCTCTCACCAGAGCTGTTCCTGGAGAGGGAGGCAGTACCTTTTTCCATTTCCCTGTAGTGACACTTCAGATACTTCAAATCAAAGTTGCAGAGTGTGGATCAGGAGGCAAAATTTCAATTCATAATCAAATACAATTTTTCTTGTTTGCCCAGTCACCCTGCAGGACCACAGTTTGTAGCCTCAGTGGTCATGTGTGTGCCCCAGGCCTCAGGTCGGACACCCTCTTTTAGAGCTTTAGAAGTGGCAGCATCAGTACCATGACCACAAGAAGACAATTTTGAGTCCATTTTCCACCCTGAACTGTGAAACCAGCCAGCTTCTGCTCTCTATAGTCCCTGGGAGAGCTGATTCAGTGTTAGTAAATAAAAGGTGAGATGTACTCAGTAAGGGCTGAAGTTTGTGTAGTCCCTTGATATGGTTAATGAAAGGAGAATCTGTATCTGAGCATAGGAACATATAGCTGATCAAATCAGCCCACATTCTACTATGCAGGTTTTGAATGTCCTCTGGTCTGGAGCCTAGCTGGGCAAAATGAATGAATCTGAAGACATGGTTGTATAAGTTCAATATTAAGAGATCCAAGAGTCAAAGTAAATTGTGTGCAGAGATAAGTGTGGAACTTGCTGTGTAAGACTATTTTCCAGATTCCCTCTGTTGCTGAGAACACTTCCTGTGTACGGTATGATATGTTGTGTGTCAGCCTTTTCCAGCTATTGACAGGATGCAGCTGATACAGCAGATGTGGGCTGGGTAATAAACTCCAATATAAGCATTGACAGACCTTAAAAATTGTTTACATCAAGATAAAATAAAGCATTGTACAATTTCCCACAGCAAAAAGTTTCTTTGCATGTGTGATCACTTGGGGCAGCTCTGTTTGCCTTCACCTCCCTGTTCTCCCTCAGAAAGATTGTTCTGGGTCCCACAGCTGCTTCTCTCTCAACATTAGAACAAACTGGAATGGACATGCCCCAGACTACAATAGGCTGATCTGTCTGTGGTACTTGTCTGGTCCCCATTACTGTAGTATCTGAGCATCTCACACTCTTTCATAAGTTTAACCTTACTACACACTTGTGAGGTAGGACGGAGCTATTATCTCTATTGTACAGATGTTGAACTGAGGCACAAAGAAGCTAAATAACTTGCCCAAAGTCACATGGGAAGTCTGTAGCAGAGAAGGGCCTTGAACCCAGGCCTCCTAAGTTCTAGGCTATTACCCTAAACACTGAAAGCTTACTCACCTCAAAGCTTTGATTTTATGTGAAGTCCTTACTGTACAGGCAGTGTACAGGAAGAGGATTGGAAAGCATAGAGACAGTTTTGAGACACCCACCCCCAGAGCCATTTATCAAACCTTAAACATTTGGTGGGCTGTGGTGATTTGGATGGGTTTTCATTGGAGTAGGGAAGGCACTTCTTATTTCATTCACACCACTTCACCCATCCCTAGTGTGAGGCACATAGATGTTAATTTAGGGATAGAGATAAGTAGCTCTGAAATACTTTACTTAAATGATCTTTGTCCTCAGGAAGAGTGGTATGACCCTTGGTGCAATTTTGAAACAAACTAATTTCTTCTAATAGTAGAAGAAAATTAGTTAATTTTTATGGATTTTATCATAAATTAGTAAAAAGGCAAACTTAATATCAATTAAACTTCATGCTCAAACTATTATAACTTTTACTAGCTAATTAAAGATTAAACAACTCAGTTAGCTAATCAGAATTAGAATTGAGTTAATAAATCAATGTTAGCAATAATGTGAAATGGAATCAACAATTGACCAAATCATAGGACGAACACAATCAAGATTTAAATCATGAAGTTAACATAGCACATTCTATCCTGGAAACCTAAGGAGGCTTAGTCTACTTCTCAGCCCTTAGTAGCAATAATTATACTCCCTCAAGATTGCTGTTTACTAAATGACTTCTACAGTTGATTCTTTCTCCAGTTAATTTGTTTGCTATGATACAGAATGATTAAGAAACCCATAATTTCCCTTGTGAGAGCAGAGATGATTTTTGCATATACTCTTTTACAACCCAGGGTAACAATGATTTAAGATAGGATTTACTTAGAATATGATATGCCCATCCAATTTCTTTCTCTCTCTCTCTCTCTCTCTCTCGATCTCTCTCTCAGACACACACTCACACCCCTTAAAAAGTGTTAAAGAAAAAAATATGAATATGGGTGACAGACACCCCAGTCAAACTACAAGATAGGAAAAAGAGAAAGTTATTTTAAGAGGAAACTGTTAACTCTTGAGGTTGCGGCCTTCGAAACATCAGTCAGGACTTCAGTTCGGGGAACCAAATGATGTCATCTCTTGTCCGTACTTTGTGCTGACCAGTGGGCACTCTCTAGGCACTTGGCTCGCCAAGCTGGGATAGCCTGTAGTAGTCTTGGTTTCCTCCTTCCTGAGGGCAGGTGGAGGGCAGCAGCCCTTATTGGTGTTGCAATGGCCTCGGAAGATCATACCTCTTTCTGCATTTCCCTTACTCTTCAAAGTTGTGATTCTAACTTGCTCCCCATGATATCTTCCTGGAGATTTTCTGAGCAAATCAGAGAATCACAGGTCTTCTATCCAAAAAATATAGTAGAATCCGGATTGGGGGAGGGTGAGCTTGATCTTTGATCAGTCTGGAAAGTTCCATCTTTTAATGGGCAATTCTGTAACCAGATGTGCTTCAAAACTGTGAAGAGCATGGGATTAACAGGAGATGACTCCATGGATGCAGTTTCAGCCCTCCCTCCTCTGTGGTACTGGCCAAAGGGTACAGATGGGTGAAATTTCTCTAGGCCTCTACACATTCTGGATGTGATTGTTTTCACTAATAAGTCTATAACTATTTCTTACTTCACTGATACTTCCACTCATCCATATTTCATTTTCTGCATTTCCTATGATATTCTGGGCCTTTTACTGGCAAACAATTGAAGAACTAAATGTTCATAGCCTGACTGGATGAAGCGTCATCTTCTAGCAAATGTACTGTCTTAGACTCTATTGATATAAACCTCATGTAAGCTAAAGAAAAAATCAAGAGTTTGCAGAACAAGAAAATGTAGATGTATAGACTAGGTCTCACTTAGATAAGCCCATTTTCCTCACACTAGTAATAATTCATGTTTCTAAGAATAGCGAGTGCTTTATGTTGAAACTTTGCAGGAAATGTAAAATTATTCTAGCAGGCTTCTTGTCACTTAAACTTTTTATGTGGCAGAGCTTAAAGAAAGTGTCAAAGAATATTCGTATTGCACTAATTTAATCTAGCAAACCTGAATTGTCCCCTTACAGTTTTATCATTTCTGAAGCTTGTATGAATCTTTAAACTTTATTCAGTCGGGTGTGCATGTTCTCTTTCTTCTTGGAAGAATTATAAGAACTAATTATTGATCTGGTAATGTGTCATCTAAGTCTCTATCCTATTAGAAATTTCTTATCTATCTACGGATTTGTCTACATGGGAAAGTTATACTAGTATAACATAGAATGTGAATTTAAACTGCTATAGTTATATTGGTATAACTCACCTGTAGGTCACTCTTATTCACTTACTAGTGAAATTCTGTCCCCACTGAAGTCAGTGTGAGCTTTGCCATTGACATTGGTGTAGTCAAGATTTCACACCAAACAGTTTAACAAGATGCAGAACAAGCAAAATAAACTGATCTTCAAGATGTGCAGGTTCAAATCCAACTTTTTCTATAAGTAACGTGTCAGGGATTTTGGTTGTATCAAAATGAAAATTGAAAATTGAGACCAAAAGAAAAGCACTATTTTAAAATGAATGCTTTAATGTCAATGCATAGTTAAGCCACAGGGAAAACTACACAGAAAGTAGATGTCTATTTTTATGCAAATAGGCCATCAAAGAAACATACACAAAAGAAGTGACTTGTGTACTCAGGTAGATTGTGCGATAAAATATCTTATTTTTCAAAGGAAAAAGATCAGTTTCCAAAAAATGTGTGATGCACTGATCTGATCTGAAAGCCTGTCAAAGCAACAGCATGCCCTCCAATGACAGAAGCAGCAGGAATTACCGAGTTGGGAGCCTGACACAGAGTCCCTGTAACAAGACAGCATTCCAAAACAGTTAAAATTATCTCCTGAGATCCCATAACAGATCTCAGCTCTGCTCTTCCCATAGTCCAGGATGAGCATGCACTTAAAGAGAGCAGAACAGAGTAACAGAGCCAAGATCCGCCATGCAGATTTGAGAGGAAATTTTGCCTATAAAGGCTTATCATTAACCATAATGGTTAATAATGGTAAATAAGTGACAGAATTTTGTCCATAGTTTGCCATCAACCTCTGATGAATAAACTATCTGATAAATAGACATTAATGAAGAGCACAGATTTTACATGTAAAGTTGTGCATCTAACTTACTAGTGAAAAGCAATTGCTTCTCCATGATCTTATATACAGTATGAAATTGGCAGTAAAATTTCTAGATCACTGTGCACATTTACAGAATTGTTTGGCTTGTAGAATAAAACATGAAAACTGGATTAGTTTGTGCATATATAAAAATCACAATGTGCCTTGCTGTGGGAACGTTTGTTTTAGTGAACATGTTAGTGAGAGTCTCATTAGGTTTGGTGTGTTATCTTAAATCCCCATGAGAATCTCAACTTTATCTAATTATTTATTTATTTTTAGAGTAAGTTTCTAGCACTTGTGGTTGCGGGGGAAATTTGGAAAACGTGACCCAAGTGCACCCTAAAGGCCCAGAAGCCAAAAGGCAAATTAAAATGTATTTTTCCAAAAACCTCATCATTTTAAAGCTAGTTTCATGATATTACCTAACTTGTGAGGTGTTTTGTTTTGAATTTTGTTTTGAATGCTGAGGGTTGGGAATACGGTTGAGATAAATGGGGCATTGCAGTGAGATTATTAGAGGTTACCTTTCAACGTTCATGTTTTACTCTAGAGCATACCAGGAGAAGAGGGATAGTTCACATTTGCTGCTGCTGGGAGACAGTGTTGTATTGTGCAAGGTTGGGAATGGAGTGTAGGCATCTTCAGAGGGAAGGCTGCAATGGCAGCCATCCTCTTCTGCAAGCCTCTTCTGAGCCTACAAACACTTTAGCCCCTTCAGTCACTTCAGGCCCTCCTCCTCAACTCTTCCAGCTGATCACAAAGCCTTCCCTCTTGTAGAGCTGTAGCAGGTGGAGCAGTGTTAAAAGATGGCTCATCTCACCCTGGCACAGACAGTAAATCCTGCCAGACCACCCCTTCCAATACCTACGCAGAACCCTGAGAGGAAGACTGGATAGGCTGTTGATTGCTTGGCATTGCTGCTGTTCTAAGTGGGGAAGGAATTCCCTCTCACTGGGGCTCTGCTGTGTTGTTTTAAAGACAGTAGTGTGGGAGTGGATGCAGGAATCCCCCCAACCTTCTCTTTTTGGGGGATATCCCAGAACAAAAAGAAAAACAGACCAGGGCAAAGGAAGCTGGAAAGCTCAATGAGAGGTGGAGAGCCTTAAGTGCAGGAGGCAGCATTTTGTTGATCTGTGTGACACAAACAAAAATTAAACTGCAGCTTGAGCAAAAAGTGAGTTGGGTGTTCATTTGCATTGCTCAGCAAATCACATTGCACATAGGGCCCTGCATAAAGGAATGGGATGGAGAATCTCTCTTGCTTGTAAAATAGCTGATCATATGGCGAACAGCTGAAATTTAGTTAGATGCTGATTTAATAAAACAGTAGTAACAGCCCATGCTGCAGTTCCACAATAGCTATCTGGGGTGACACACAACAAAGCTGTCAACTGGGATCACCAGCTTTTTTTAACCCCTTTTTATGTCTTTTTTTTTTTTTAAATGGAAAAAGTACAAAGCTATGGAAGCTAATTCTTAACAGATATTTTTTCAAAATCTCAAGTGCAGATGTTCATGTTATTTCAATGCTTCTATGATTTTCACAGTAGTGTTCTGTTTATTGCAAAAGCAGTGGTTGCGGAGTTGATCAGTGTGTGTACTGGTAATAATTAACTGTTTATTTAATAGAAGAGTTGGTACATATATTTAAGTAACCCCAACTTGAGTCAGAAGATCACAGTAAGTGATGGGGCTGCTTTGATGCTTTTTGAAGAACTTTTTAAAAAAGAACTTGAGTTCTAATATGTAAAAGAATACAGGATGGAAGTCCCCATTACTGACCATAGTTGCTCTTTTTTGTAATGGGAGGCTTCTCCAGTACAAAATCTGAGAGGAGGGTTTACTAGCACATGATGAAACAAAGCACAGTGACTTGCATTGTAAGTTATGTGAGGCAAGGGACCATCTTTCTGTTCTGTGTTTGTAGAACATTTAACTCAGCCCATAACTGAGTCTTCAAGGTGATGTTACAATACAAATATAAATAATAACACTAACATAAAATCTTAACTCCAGAGAGCAGGAAATATTAAAAACTCAACATTTTCCCATCTGCAGCATTGTACTTTGGTATCTCCTAACCCATGAGTTCTCAAACATTTCCATAGCATAGGCCACAATTTAATAGAGTGTTTGCCTCATCGACTGTCTCCCATTGCAGTCTTGAGTGCATGAATTGCCTTCCCTCCAAATAATTATGGCCTAAACTCCCTGTGACAGCTCCATGGAGAAGTCATTTTAGGAAATTATTTAACCTTTTTTAGTGTTATTTGTGAGTTGGAAACGAGGAATAGAGCCAGCACCATGAGACTGTACCGTTCTGTACAGTCCACCCAGGGGCGTGCACAAGGGGGAGGCAAACAGGGGCATGGGCTCCCCAGATAATCCTCAGGGACACAGAACTCCTCCAGGGCCAAGGGGGAGAGTGAGCTCCTGTTGGAGCCGGGTTCGGGGTGGGCGGGAGGAACAGAAGAGTGAGCTCTGGCCAGAGCAGGGGAGAGGGGATAGCGAGTGCCTCCCAGGACCAGGGGGGCATGGAACATGCCTCCCCCAAACGTGGTCAAAGTTAAATTTCTGCACATGCCCCTGAGTCCACAAGTGAGTGACAGATTCCTTGGAGTACAAGCTGGAACTGGAGTACTGCTGTACCCCCTTAACTTTCCAGCCTGGGCTGTCTCTCACAATGCTTTGCTGTGATAAGAAACAAACCGCTCCAGGCTCTGTTATCACTCAGCACAACAACATGTGGAGCCCCACACCCTGCTAGATTGCATGAATACTCTGAGCCACTCATGAATCATACAGAGAAAGGCACCAGCTAATTCCCCCCCAGCTCCCCAGCCTTGCACCCCAGAGTTGTATTCTCTTGCCCTGGTCAGAAGCCTGACCAGTGTAAGTTTATTACCCAGTCTGCTCTTCTCTCGATGTTTACAAGCCTTTGTAAACTGAGCTGAGATTTCCCAAGCACTTCACCCAAGACACACTGTTTTAGGTAAAATACAAAACAGGTTTAACAACTACAGAAAGATAGATTTTAAGTGATTATAAGAGGAGGCATAAAAGGTCAGAGATAGTTACAAAAGAAAATAAAAGATAAGCGCACAATCTAAATCTTAAAGCTTGTTACATTAGGCAGTATTTAGATCAAGTAGTTTTCTCACCCCACTGGATGTTACAGTTCTTAATACAGAGGCTTCTCCGGTAAGTCTGGGACCAGTCTCTTCAGTTGAAGTCTTTGTCTTCTCAGCATTCTTGTTGCTTCCAGCATAGGTAAGGGAGGAGAAAGGCCAAGGCATGATGCCACTGTCCCTTATTTTATACCCCTCAGTCCATGTGCCTGGAAAATACTAGCCCACGTATCTCTTAGTGGGCTTTGCTGAGTCATAAGGTTGAGGAATTCCCTTGGGGTGGTGCTTATGCAACTGTTGTTGAATTGTAAATCCCTTGTTTACAACTCCCCTAGTTGATTAATGGTTGCTTAACTCCCTTCTGGGGGTGGATCACTACCTAGCTGCAGAAACTCTCAAACTTGTAACATATTTTATTAACAACCATACAGCAGAATCTCATAACTTGATACACACTAGTGATGTAGTATATATTTTGACACAACAGTGGGTTTTAGCAGGTCATGACCTTTCATAAGATATCTTACATGGCATGCTTTGTATGAAATATTACAATCATATATGAATGATGAATATGGAGGGTGGTGCTTTGAGGTATAGTGTGTCACACAGGTGTTGTAAATATATGGGGGCACTGGATGCTAGGTTCTTGATAGTAACGTGCATGTGTATGTGGAGAAAAAGTACACATACCTGTTGTTGAAAAGGAACTGAAATCTGCAAAACATAACTTTCTTGGCAGTGGTGCGTACATTCTATAGAGGAATTCCACTGCAGTGGCTTTTATAAATAAAGTTAAAAGTGTTTTTTTTGGTATTTGCCTTAAATGTGAATTTAGCTATGATTTGTGCTGTGGTTTAGGGGTTTTGTATTTCTATAATTGTGTTTATTCTGTTAAATGGATGCTCAAAGAAAAAACACAAAAACTTTGATTAAAAAATGCATCAGGCACGATGGGGCTAGTAATTTCTGATTGGAAAGCCCTGCTACTGTTGTTACTGTTATAGATCAAATTTACAGCTATCTGCAGATACTAAATCTGGGATGGTTTGGTTCAGAGACCATCAAATTTAGGAAGAAGTATTTGGTGTTGCTTTATATTTTCTACCTTTTTTACAGTCAAGATGCTGAAATGTCTTCTTTAAATGTTCTTGTCTATTTCCTATTCCAATATTAGGACTAGACTGTTGTAAAAAGAGCACCAGTTACAGCAGAAAATCTGACACAATATAGAAAACATGCAACTTACCAAAGCCTGCAAAAATGCCTACCCATCCTTAACATGATGATGTTGATATGTATCCATCAAAAAATTCAATTGCTCACCACAGGCAAACTGGCGACTAGAATTTTTCAAGACTCCCCAGAGGCCTTTGTGTACCAGTGGTTCTCAACCAGGGGGTGGCAAGTAGGGCAATTGCCTGGGCCCTGAGAAGCTAATTCCTTGCTTCATCCCTGGGCCGTGGGGCTCGGGTTTCAGACAAGGCTCACAAGTGAAAAACAAGCTCAAGTATCACACTGAAGTGTAAGTACAATATTTTATTCCAATTGATTTATTTTAGAATGATATGGGAAAAATGAGAAAGGAAGCAATTTTTCAGTAACAGTGTACTGTGGTACTTTTTTGTATTTTTAGCTCTGATTTTGTAAGGAAGTAGTTTTTAAGTGAAGTGAAATTTGGGGGTATGCAAAACAAATCAGATTCCTGAAAGGGGTACCGTAGTCTGGAAAAGTTGAGAACCACTGCTCTGTAGCTTTTGTATTGAACTTTCTTTTAGTCAGCAAAATCCCAGCACTTTTCATTAAAAGAAAAAACCAAAATAAAATCACTCCTATTCATTTGACCCATTAAATGTCTAAAGGTCTAAATTTGGCCCAGGTTGAATAGTACTTGAATGGTACAGTCTTGTTCACCTTCCTCTCCTGAGTAGTCTCACTGATGTCAGTGGGACTACTTGCCTGAATAAGGATTTGTCCCCTTATAGATTACACAGATTGTGCTATTATAGTTTAACAGATTAGGAGAGATGCTGTATGCCAGGACCACATATAATTCTGTATTTAAATGTAGGCTTGAACCTAGATTTTATTGAATGGAAGTTACTAACATAAATTATACTTTTTATCTGTCCTTTTCATCCTTATGAGCCTTGCTTAGCATATTAGTATCTAATTATGGCATGTAACACGAAGCTACTTAATCCTTTAGAATATAACTCTTTATAATATCCTTCCTCTGTCTGGGACCATTATTAAGGGGGGAATATTCATATTGTTTCATGCTAGCTATCATACATAACAGAGATTTGCAACTGCCTCAACAGTCACATATTTCAATGGAATGTGGTTAAAAAAGTGATTATTTTAGTTAAGTTCAAAAGCTATCCAGTGATTTTCATTGTTTTTTTTTCTTGGTGAAGACAGCTTTTTCTAAAATTTATAAAGCACAAGTAAATAGTGGAGATACACAAGGGGATTTTTATTATGGTTTAAATCTATTGGAGTTGTCATCCTTTATCCTTATTCGTGAGTTACTTAAACAGCAATTTCCAAGAGCTATCATAACAGTAGTAACTGTTACAGACATTATAGTTATCAGGAGTCATCAGCTCTCCATCCTAATAAAATGTTAGTATTTCTGTTAGTTTAACCAGAATTTTTTTTTAAATGCCAAATGCTACTGGCAGAGTTTTGCCCTTTGGATTTCATAACTGAAGTAAATCTCTCTTTAAACAAGTATGGGCTGCAAGTGTGTGAACATTCTGAACTAGAAGGCATTTTCCACATAAATATATATTTTTAAAAACCCAATGTAGTTTAACAGCCATATGACAATTAATAAATACTCTATGTGGGGAAAATTGTTTTCTACAAAAGTACTCATCTTTTTCTAGCTGAAGCTGTGACTTTTTAATATGTAAGCACAGCACGGATAGCTAAGCCAGGACTTTGACAGTAATAGTATATTCATAAATATACATGAAATGTGAAAAAAAAAAAAAAACTTTACAGAATTGAAAGGGTACATTGTAAAGGGTAAGCATACATGCATTGAGACAAAAATGGTGAGTCATTACCTGCGTATGAAACTTTCGCTTCAAATGGTTGAATGTTAGTTATCATAAGAATTCTTCAGAAATAGCACATTCCTGATATTCGAAAGGTGTTAACAACTGTTCAGTTGTTTACAAGAACAGACAGGGTCCTGTACCAAGACTGTCTAAGCTATTTCCTGTCCACTGACCCTGGTGAATCATCTTCAATCTAAATACTCTCCAACAGAAGCAACACATTTAACATTCAAGGAGGAGGCGTGGGTTTTTCTATCTACTAATTTCACATCAACAAACCAAGTGGCAAGTATTTCACTGAAAGAGCCAGTGTAACTAGTGGGAACATCTGGCCACCCCTGATTGTCTTCCTTGTAGGGATGGGGGGAAATGGCACATAGCCTAAGGAAGTGGTTCCGAACCTTTTTGGCTGAAGGGCCACAGATATTATTTTTACAACCGGAAGAGCCACCAGTCTCTGGCAGCAGGCACTCCTCCCTTCCCCTCCCCCCCACCCCGCTCCACTGCAGCCAGACGGAAGGAGTTCCCTGGCTACAGCAGGGAAAACACACGCGTCCTGTAGCCCTGTGCGCTCCACCTGGTCTCTAGGCAGTGGCTCCCTTCTGCAGCCAGAGGGACGGGAGATCAGTGCTCCCCTCCCTCTGACTCCAGCAGGGACCCCAGCACCTATGGACCTAGGCAGAGCACTTTCCCATGTTCCCTGCTACAGCCAAGGGGAGGGGAGCATTGATCTCCCATCCCCTTGGCTGCAGCAGCAGGGAGCCTGCACCGGTCTTTTAGCTCTGTGGAAACGTGGTCCGCTTGGGTCCTTAGGTAGTGGCTCCCTTCTGCAGCCAGCAGGAGGGGAGCCGCAGGTCACTTTGAAAGCCCCCGTGGGTCACTTTTGGCCCCTGGGCTACAGGTTGGGAACCACTGGCCTTCAGCTGAGCCCTTCAGGACACATTCCTGGTTTTATTCATTTTGCATTCTGACACTTCATCAGGCCATTCTCCAGTTTTTACTTATTCTAATTTGTAGCAGGGTAGAGATTAAATCTTTTAAATGTGTTTGTTAACATGGTATTTCATGTGGCATCTGTCAACAGCAACTAAACATATCTTCAGCCAGTATTTGTAAATTATATTAATACAAGATTGCCAATGTTTCATTCATGTCTGCAGGGGACTGTGCCTCATCACAAACATCAGTTACGACTGAAAGCCAGAGCTATTGTATAAAGAGATGCTTAATTTGCATCTTTAAATTTCTTATGAAACAGAACCATTAGTTTGATTAGCTGATAGTAAGAAAGAGTTTTAAAACAATACTAGACTTTTAGTGTTAACAGCACACCATTGAACTGGCTAAGTTACATTTTGAGTTTTTATTGTTAGCTCTACCGCCAAAAATTATTTAAATTAAGGGAAAATTAACATAATATATTTTCTGTAAAGTTTTATTTTTGTTTTCTTTCTGCTTCAGCATCTCATTTGAAACAGTCAAGAGACAGGAAAAATGTAGTCTGGAAATTGGTTTCTGCATCTCTTCCTGTGAGATCTATTTGGCATTGATACTATTATCACTGTTACTATTATCACATTAAAGGTTTGAACACCGGCTGAATAACTGTAAGCTATAGTTAAAAGTTAGGTAACAAATCATGCCTGTATGCAATTTTTTGTAGCAAAGTCTGATGGGTTGGAATAGATATTTCCTTTTTTCCAATTACTATACCCTCATTTTAAAAAATCTTTTATTTTATTGTTCTCCAAGTAGATAGCAGCAGCCAGCTAAGTTCTGGATTATTCACCATACAAAAAAGCCTTACTTTGCATTTATTTGAAGTGTCATCTATTACTAGGGTAATGTACATCTCATTAGTTGAGTGACTTTTGTTTGTTTCTTAGCTATATGTCCATGAAAGCATCCCTGCGTTGGAATTGAGGAAAGACACACTGCACTTTGCTGTGATACTTCAGACCAATGACCTGGGTCTTGAACTTGTCATTGCCATATATCTGGACATGCTAGAAACGTGCAGGGAAAATTCCATGTTACAGTATGGATTTGGGGATTTTCTGTGTGTTTCCAGTGTTTTTCTTCAGAATTTTTCATTTTAAAAAAATAAGTTTTTATAGTGTAGTCCGTATTACAAAGACAAATGCCATAAATGAGCAGATACAGTATTGTTTTACTGAATATTGAGGCTGACAGACTGTAACAGTAGTTCTGAATTGCCTTCATTCAGCTTAACTGTTCGTTAACTCTGAATTATAATGATGGCAATTTTAATGTTCATATTGTTTGTTATTTCATGCTCATCCTCTTACTGGAAGGCAGCTGCTAATATGCCTCATCCAGTTTGGTGTGATTCCACCAGGAAAGTTCTAAAAAGACTTGAATGTTTTCATGGACATTTGTGGATTGGGGTTTTTTCTGACAGGTGTGTGTGGTTTTTTGGCTTCCAAGTCCTGTGTCCTGTTATGAAAGAATTGCAAATTCTGTATAGCAAGTGGCTAATACTTATCTCTTTTTTTTAGAAATGCATCCAAAGGAGACACATTCTCCACTGGGTGCAACTCCACTGACTTCAGTGGAGCTTCACCCACTTACATGGGTTTTGAAATTGGCCCACTGAATCCCCTGGAATAGCAAAAATGCATCCAACACCTAGTAAGAGCAGGCTCTGATACTGCAGTTCCCTTTCATATTTCATCCTGCTGCTCTTCTGTAGGCAGTTTGTATTGAAAAAAAGAAAAAATGATTTGGATGAAAGGAAGGGGAAGCTAAGTGAGATTTCCCTAAGGAGTCATTCTGTTGTATTAGCAATTGTCTATTAATAGTGTTAAAAGCTCTACATTCTATAATATTAGTACTAAATTATATCTTTTAAAAATTATCTTTAAGGTGATAATATTGTAACTATATACACCCTGTCATCTTGTTAGACAAATATAAATGTGATGAAATATGAAATCTTTGTATCACCATGATGTAATAAGAAAAAAGAACAAACTATAGCAAGCAACTAGTTAGGTAAAATAAAATGAATACGGGGGTACTAGTCTTGTCAGTTGCATTTCATTCACAGTAAAATTTTTACAGTTAAAATGGGATTTCCAAAAGCATTGTGTTGGCCTAGTTCTGCTTCTGTTGAAATAAAAGAGAGCACTTTTGAAAAGTGCACCTTAACAGTGTCCTGAAACTGAAGTCATGTATGATTCTGTGTAAGAAGGTATGCTTAGGGTTCATTTATTAAAATATAAAATTTCCCCTGCCTATAATTGTTTTAAAATAATCCATGTTTTTATAATGTCAGTTCAGTTTATTTTTTCCTGAATCACAAAGGTTATGCACTGACATGTATATTTGATCCTGAAAGTGAGAGCAGCTCTTAGTGAAAAGCCTAACGATATAATGGTAGGGGGTATTTAGCTAACAGGAAATGTGATTTTGAAGTCAAACTCAGTATTCCTTGCCTCCAGCAGCCAGCTGGTAAGTAGAGGAAGGGAGCTTATGGCACAAGAGAATTATGTGAAATGCACATAAAAAAAAATGCAGCAAGCCACAAAACTGACTATGATACTACTTTAAGGAATAATCTGTAAATAAAAAATATGAATAGGTGCTCTGGACATTTGACATCATGACTGTAACCTTCCCCTTCTTCCCAAATATTTTCCTTCTTCTCCTGGGTCAGACTCATTAACATCTGTTTTATTTTTATTTGAATTGTAATTTATTTATAGATTCATAGATTCCAAAGTCAGACGGGACCATTGTCATCTAGTCTGATCTTCTGATCATCTAGTCTGATCTTCTGTATAACACAGGGCAAAGAACTTCCCCCAAAATAATTCCTTTTAAACCTAAGCATATCTTTAAAAAATACTCCAATCTTGATTTAAAAATTCTTGTTAGTGATGGAGAATCCATAGTGATTCTTAGTTAACCAGTGGAGTGATTACCAGCTCCCACTGTAAAAAATTTACACCCTATTTCCAGTCTGAATTTGTCTAGCTTCAACTTCCAGCTATTGGAGTTGTTTCCATTCCACTGGAGCTGATTTATTTTGATCTGAATTTGAGAGAGTTGTTGTATTATAATAGCTTTGACGACATCGAGCAATACCCCAGTGCATTTGTGGGGGAATTGTTAGATTTTGAAATGCCAAGAATGGTAAGTGCTCAATGGTTGTTCTAACTCTGCTCCCATTTACTTCAATGGGAGAAGATAGGTCGACACTCAATACTTCTGAAAATCCCATCTGTCTGCTATGTAAATAAAGTGAAATATAATATTTGTATGGGTATAATATAGATTTGTGGAAGAAAGCAAAGCTGGAATAGAGATGGAGGAGAACATTGAAGTAGGAGAGTGCAGTAAGTAGAAGGTTGAAGAATTATCTATAATAAGATTTAAGAAAAGTGAAGGGATAGGAGAATCAGTGATTATAAGAACAGGCAAAGTTACATTCAGTAGATAAACATGGCAGAATGTAGCACCATTGAAACAGTCATTAGATGGATTTTCCTGGAAGACTAGTGGGAGCCTAAGTCTATGCTGAGTTAGCTTTGCATTTATTTGGCTGTGCTCTGCATTTTGTGAAGCACACTAAGGTCTTGTCTTGACTAGAGAAAAAGTGTATTTTTAACATTTGTCAGCTAACTTGTTAAAATCCTAGTGTAGTCAAAGCAAGCTGCAGTGTTAACATGAGTTAACTGGTTGAGATAACCATGTTAAAATTACAAGTAATTTGGAGAATATCTCTTTGAAGAAATTACTTGGCAAGGTCTGCTTTCTTTTGATTTTTTATGGTAGGAAATATTTTTTACATTTGGAAGAAATATCAGCACTTCCTGGTAACTCATCCTGTGAATCAGAGTTTTTTCTTTGTATAAAATGGGACAAAGAGGATGGCTGAGAATGTAAGTGAAATAATCTCCTCAAACAGATTCTCGGAGCTGTCCAGCTACTGAAAACAAAATACAGGTTGTTCACTTCCAGTTTTATGTGTCTATGCTCAGACAGTTCCAGCTACTGTTTTCTTATTGGCTAAATGACTTTTCTCAAAGGTAATAGCTGCTAAGTATTTAAATAGAACATCATAGCCCTAAAGGAATTGTCTAAAGTTACTGTAGCATGAATGCCTGACAGCAGAACATTGTATACTATATTGTTTGAAGACAAAAGTCAAAGAAGCTTCTGGAGTAGAGTTTACTGATGCAAACTTAAAACCAATGTAACAGTAAAAGAATTCGTATAAACAAAACCAACCCAGTAATTGTATTTTTAGACCTTTTACACCTACAAGTACTCATTGAGGCAATAATTTCTCCTTTTCCATTGTCCCATTACTTTTTCTGACCACCTGGTGCCAATGCCTCATAACATTTCCTATCCTTTCTTGAATTTGTGAAAGCTGAAAGGTCCTGAGTAATGTTCATGAATTATTTTGCTACTAATAGTGTGGGTTTTTTTTTTGACACTTAATAGTAATGATTCTTTCCACTCATCTAGCACTTTGCATCTTTAAAGCACTGCGCAAACATTATCTCAGAGGTAGTCAGTAGCTGGACTGGGGGCCAAATCCAGACTTCCAGACACTTTTGAACAGACTGCAAAATATTTTTATTTACTTATTATCATTATTGTCGTTGTTCTGTATTGTTTTATCTGGAGTCTGGACCTTGACTGTACCTTAACAAAAATAATTGATTACCCCTGCATTATCTAATCAAGGTCAGCTGTAGGTTGTGCATGGTTCTGTGAGTGACATGCGGGGACCCATACAGCTCCCTCCCCATCTCTGACTGGGTCTTCTCACCTCTGTGATCACAGTACCACCTTCAACCATCTTAATTTTATTGCAAATCTCATCTGTCTGTAGGGCATCATGGCTTCTCAACCCCATCATTGCTGGCCCAGAGATCTAGATGGTGGCACCAAAACACAGGAGTGGGTGAGAGAAGTAGACAGGCAAGTTAATGCCTGCCACTGTCATGCCTTGTGAGCATTCAATTCTGATGAGACTATGAATGTGAAACTTATTACAGTGTTCTGGCTGGAGGATTGGGTATACCTGTCGAGCAGGGCCACATATGCAGATGACATAGGCTTAAGGTTATCACTGTAAGTAATCATCAAAACTTCCTTGAGAGACAAGTTAAATATTATCTCCATTTTACGGATGAGGAAATTGAGGCTCAGAGAGTTTAAGGGGTTTGTCTAAGGCACCTCAGTGGCAGAACTGGGAATAGAAGCCAAGAATTCTTGACACTCATTTCTGTGCTTAATCCCTTTTTCCCTTATCCCCTTCCAGTATTATGCTATGTACTGTCAACCGTTATTTCACATACTTCAGATTTAACTGATCTTTTAAAGATCAGGAATGTTATTTCTTCACCCTGTTGTGCTGCATATTCAGGCAGCTATTTAGTGTGCATTTCAGGTGTGGTGCATGCTAAATTATCCTGACTCAAGAAGCAAGTCCATCCCAGCACTTCCCAATACACCCAGTCCTCAGGAGGGACAGATACATATGCCAAAAGATATGTATTTCAGTTTTCTTAGCACTCTTCAGCTAAGACAATTACACTCAACTCAGCTAAGACAATTTCACTCTGTAAGGCACAATCCTGGTGCAATTCATGAAATAAAAGCTGCCAGTCAGTAACTTCCATCACTTCTGTGAAACAGAGTAATATATTTCTAAAAGCTTTTCCATAGCATAAAAGGCCTCCTTACTTCAGGCATCAGACCAAAGGTCTGTTTTTATGATTTTTTTTCATGGTGATAATTCTGTGCCATTACCAACCAATGTTTTAGTCAGTTCACCATGACTCACCTAAAACTGACTCTGAAACTGCATAAAAATAATGTGAAGAATGAGATATTAGACAAGCAAAGCAACAAGAAATACCAATTGATTGCCTTTAGTTTCACCCCCTTCTGCTGGTTTTTCAGATAGATTAAGCACCCACAGCTCTAACTGAAGTAAGTGGGAGTTATGAATTCTGAGCATTTCTGAAAATTAAGTCCTCCGTTATCTGAAATTGTGTTTCAAACATTTGAGGTACCCAAAACTAGAGGCCACTTCTGAAAATTTGAGTCTTAACAATTAAAGTGACATTCTCTGTTGTTTATAAAATAAAGGGCCAAATTCAAATGTAACGTGTAACGTGGAATAAGCTAAACTCCTTTAGACTGACTTACTGAATGAGTAAGGAAGTCTAACATCCACATACATATTTCCTTTGGATTTGTCGTGGAGCATTTATTATTACCATAAGTTAGAAATAGGTGGCAAGGTGATGAGGCATAGTAATGGAGGTTGATGCCATACTTTACTGTATGTCTGTGCTTTTGTGGACATGTCTCACTTTTAATATCATTTTACTTTTGTTTCCTTTTATATAATTTTCAAGGTAGCTTATAATGTGATTTTTAGTGAAAATGGAAATTTTCTTAAGGTTAAATGCAGTGAAGTTTACGGAGGTGTCATACTTGCAAACTTCCTGAAAGGCTAGAGAAAAGCAAGTAATGACTGCATTCACCGATCATGGACTGAGAAGGAAACTAGAAATCTCTATTAATATTAAAAAGTAACGTATACAGCACTGTAAATATACATGTTGCTCAGCAATGTAAGATTACTAACCCCTGGGAACTAACTATTAATGACTTAGAGCAAGTTGACTGTTGGCTTGAAGAGGTTACAAACTAGAGCAGGTCAGGAATTTTTTGATGAAATGTTTTTGGAAAGAAGACTTTCTGCTGGAATGTGTCAGTTTTGACAGATTATTTGGAAGAAAATTGAGGGAAAAAAATTAGAAAATATTGAAACATCTCACTTTGACGTATTTTGCAACACAACGTTTTGTTTTTTAGTTCAATATGATTTTTTGATTCAAAATTTTACATTTTAAATTATTTTAAAGGGTTGAAATTGAAATGACACATTTCAAATGTATCAAAATGAAATCTTTCCATTGACCCAAAATGATTTGTTTGGGTTCTGTTTTGGTTTTTTAGGATTTTGGTTCAGGACATTTTTTGAAAGTTTGGTTTTTCATCCTGCTTTGAGACAGGAAAATATTTTTAAATCTCAAATGTTTTTGAGGGATGGGAAATAATTTCCTGATCAGTTATATTACAAGCAGAGTATTGTGGGAATCATCTAAAACATTGACTTAATAGATCAATTCCTAAGAGCAATATTGTCTGAATAACATATTGTGCATTGCAGAGACATTGTTTTACCTTTCTCTGACACTCTAACATGTTCTCTGCAGATTTCCATTGGCATAATGATTGCTTCTCTTATGCTGTAGCTTATTATCATCTATTTCTGCTCTACTATTTAAATGTGAGAGAGTGGTAAAACTTAGGGTGCCTGGTACTGGCTCAGAACCCAAATACCAAGGAGTCTTTTTTACTGCAGCAGATTCCCTGGTTAGACTGCGTGTAACATCAACTCAGAAATGAACAATGAGTAATGAACAGGAGAAATAACTCCTTGGCTTTAATGGGGTGTTCACTAGATATTTTTACATGCTGTGAGAGCTGATTCTCTAAACATGCATAATATGGTTACAAACTCTTTTCCATCCCTGAGATTTCCCTGGGCCAATGAGTATTCAAGGTTATCTTCTCTTACACCTCAGACATCATCTTTTCTGCCAAATAAAACATAACATTTACATGAATACGATAATGGTTTCATTCTGCAATACATACAGAAGTTGCTGATGTTGCATAGTGGGAATTGTAACTGCATGGAAGACTCCAAACCAATATTGTCCTTTTCTATTGGCATTTCTTTTTGTATTGCACTGATTTTTGTAGAGCTGATCTTAGTTTTTCAAACCAAGATAACAATCAATCTGATAAGAGGAGAGAAGTCTTTCAGTGTTCTTGAGCCAGTGAGAAAATGTCAAGGAGAAATAGGAGCAGATTGGCCCAACTCCATGTATGTTGCAGAAGTGCAGCAGCAATGTAAGTAAAGAGTAAAGACAATTAAAACTTAAAGAATATCAGAAGCCAACTTCCATGGTATTTAGCAACTGTTATCAAAACAGCCATTTGGAGCTCACCTGGCCTCCAAGCAATCTAGAGAAAAGTGATGTACATATATTTAACCTCCGGGGCATATAAAAGGTACTATACAGTGGTTAGTAAAGGGGAAGAAACTGAAGAGTGTATTGATGGGGAGGATTAGTATATTTAAATGTTGGTGTAAGGATAAATACCTTGGCACTTTCAAGTACTCAGGTAGCAGATTTCTTAGGAAGATAAAGAAAGAAGATGAGCTAGTCAAAGCAAACATGACTAACTCAAGAGAGAGCTTGCTTTATTTCTTTGTTTGTGATTTATTTTTGTGAAATAGTCTAGGTTTCCCTTTATGCAGTTATGTGTCGCCTCGGGCCATGAAAACACATTTGTTTTGTATTTCCTGCTTCATGAAGTCAGTGATAAAAAAGTTAAAAATAATAAGGAAATGAGTTATATGAATTATTTTATCTAGTAACTTTCCTATTGTATCTGCTCAGCATCTGTGTTTAGCTGTAAATCATACATGTTCTCTCCATTATAGGAGAGGATGGCATTTGCCATATTCTGTCGTCTTGATATTTATTCTGCATTCAGATTCTTCTTCTCAAAGCAGTAAATGGGCCAACATTATCTCCTCTTCTCTAGATGGATGGGATATATGCTATAGCAATGTAATGCTGTCTTTTCTCCCCTGATGAGCAGTGAATGCTGAGTATGAGTTCTGTTGCATGCCTGCTTTTTTCTGTTTTGGAGGTGCTGTTCCATTTGTTTAGCAGACCACACCTCAGTTAAGAATTTTACTTTTGTCTGAGAGTTTTATGTGATTACTACAACTGAATGACATAAAGAACAATACATAGTTTGTCTTCATTTTCTGTTTGCTTACTTTGTAGCAGCACCTTGAGTGGAATTCAACCTGAGACCTATGCACCACTTAAGTCCCAGTTAAGATCTATATACTGAGTCACTATTTCCCCTATACAGGATCCCATTCAGCCAATTATTTAAGCATGTACTTACATCCGTCCTATTGAGCAAAACACTTCAGCAGATGCTTAACTTTAATCATGTGGTTATGGGTATGTTTACATGAAGTGTACACTTCCAGTTTGAGGAGACATACCCACACTAGTTCTAATTGAGCTAGCACACTAAAATAGAAGCCACAGAGGTGCCAGCAGTGGGAGGGACCAACTGCCCAAGTAGTGTAGCTGTATTCTTGACAGTAAGAGTAATTATCAATTGGAACAATTGACCAAAAATCATGGTAGTGTCTCCGTGACTGACAATTTTAAAATGAAGATTGGATGTTTTTCTAAAAGATATGCTCCAGGAATTCTTTTGAGGGAGTTCTATGGCCTGTGTTATACAGGAGGTCAGCCTAGATGATCTCAGTGGTTCCCTTCTGACCTTGGAATCTATAAAAAAACAACATGTCCTAGGTCTTCTCAAAGTCAATGTTATCTGTATTACCATAGTGCCTAGAAGCCTTAGTAACTTAAACATATGCTTAAGTACTTTGCCAAATAATGTTGGACTTGGGCACATGCTTAAACTTGAACAGGTGCTGAAGAGCTTTGCTGAATCAGGGCCTGCGTCAGTCAGTTTCCTTTTTTGTTTGTGTGGGTCTTTCACCCACTTACAAGGGGGGCAACTTTTAAAAAAAAATAGATAAATGTAATTGTAAAATCACAAAAAATAGGCAGAGGAGCAGAGGCATGGGCATATTTTGAAACTGCTTTTAGTTCTGCATTTTAAATTGACTAGATTTCAAGTTCATGACATTACCTACCAAACTGAAGTTTTCCACTTTATGCATCCAGCAAATTGGGTTTGAGCCCATGAAAGTTTATGCCTAAATAAATTTGTTAGTTTTTAAGGTGCCACAGGACTCTCGCTGTTTTGCTAAAAATAGACTAACACAGCTATCCCTCTGGAACTCATGACATTGCAGTGATGACTGAGATGTTTTACACATACCTGTTTCTTTGCAGATATTGCATAGCTCTGCCTCTCTCTCTTGTTTGTGTTGTCCTGTTATAAACACCTTCTACTGAATTCTTCCTTCTCGCTCTTTCCATCTATTAGTTAATTCACTTTTCTTATTGAAATATTGTGGGTGAAATCCTGGCCCCACTGAAATAGTTGGGAGTTTTGCCAGGTCAGGATTTCCCCCAAGAGCTCTAGAGAGACCTCCTCATCAAACCAATTGCAGATCCCTACTGCAGGGTATAGTAAATCACAGGAGCAAAACTGCTACCAACGTCTCATGAGGAGAATAATTTCTCTGTGAAAATAAAACGAATCATACTATGGTGTGTCTGGTTTTTAAGAAAGAGATGTAGAGCGTAGGGAAGGGATTTGTCTACGTTTCATCTTCAATACTATCACAATTGATACTTTTATAATAACTATATACCAGTTTCAAGGTTCAACTGTAATAAAAGTTGCATCTCTTATGGAAGGCTGTAATTCTCAGACATGGACAATTGCATAGGAAATACTAGCAGAGTCCAGACTATCCATGAAAAGGTGCATCAGTGAATGTGGATCAACACGTAATGTACATATTACAAGTGTCAGTGGTTCTGATTCTGTACTTCATAGAACTTCATATTTTGCCTTGCTATTTTCATACGTTGCTACATACGTTTTTAAATGTTTTTGTTAGAGACCTATACAACTAGTAAGGTTTCAACTTGTTCTGTTGAAAATCTCTCTTTCTGATTTCCTCCCATCTGTGATTCAAAGGACAGAGTAACATCCTTATAGGAAGACAATAGACTCTAAAAGAATCACTGATATTCTCTAGATTTGCCAGTATTGTGCAAATGTATGTAGAAAGAATGTCAGTATGCATTATATAACTATTCCTCTAAGGATTTCATGCAAATCTATGTCTGAGACAATGACATCTAGAATCATGTTAAAGAAGTTAAGGCAAATTTCACTCCCTCTTTCTGTTAGTTCATCTGGCTTCAGCAACTGGGAGAATGGATTCTGCCTCTGGCTTGGATATTTACCACAGATCCTCCCAAATCAGTTTAGTGTATCAACAGTTTTCAACTGCCTCTTGAACTGATCCATCTTAAATTTGGTGATGTATGGGAATGATACACAGAATATTGTTGTGTAGTGAATTAATTCTGTCCTAGTCTGTTGACTTTGATTGAGGAAACAGATTCATGCCATCCAGAAGTCAGAAGAGGAACATGTTGGGAAGCAATGTGGACTGATACAGTTGGGATGGTGAAGCTGCCTGACATATGTGTTGTGACAGCTGAAGATGTGCGAAAGTAAAAAGTGGAAAAGAAAAAGACAGTTGTGAGTCCAACAATAAAATGAATCCATACAATTTATGGCAGCTGCTGGCAAGCGTGGTATCACTTTACTCATGCAATCTACTGATACTCCGGAACATTACAAACCTCAGAATCATGTTTCTAGACAACTTGTTAGAGGTAATGGATTTTGGCAGCTGCATGCAGTATTCACCAATGGTGAATCTAGATGCAGCCAAGGCTTTTCTCCAAATACAGGCCAACACATCTAACCTTAACAGCTTATTCTTGAACTTTTATTACACCATTTGGTCACCTCTTCCATTCTGGAGCTAATTATACCCACTAGACTTCTTTGCTTCCAGCCCTTCAAAACCAAAAACCACATGAGGAAATAAAAGTGGAAACAACAAAGACAACAACAACAAAGTTGTCTGAGATGAGAGATTTTTTTTTTTGCCTTTCTTTAGGCAAAGTTCAGTGCCACAGACCAATTGGTGTAGTATACATTGGGCCAACTTAGAGAGATTTCAAGAAACCAGTGCCTTAAAATAAGCCTAAAGATGACAACAAATGTTCCAGATGCAAACCACTGTTGAAAACTGACATGAATGTGTGTCTCCTCACTGCTCCCGCCTACCCCACTGTTTTTCTGCCACCTGGGCTTTCAAGATGTATTAGCCCAGACACCTTTACTTTTCCACCATTTAACTGTTAGGAAGCTGAGACAGGCCAAATGCTCTCTGGTCAGATCTTGTTAAAGTTTTAAAATGTGGTTTTTTGGCAGGCCACTCTATAGCTTGGCAAATGTAGCTGTCTGTAGCTGCACTCACTTTACTGTTCAGTGACATTTCATTCATCTGAGGGGATAAGAGAAATTTCCTCAAAGAATAGCAAATTTCAGGAATTCCACAGTGCCTTGACTCCCTCTATCCCCCCTCCCCTCCTTCACAAGCTAAGATTCATGTCTTGCATTATTTTCAACAACACGATTGTTTTATTTGCTGCCTGGTTTTAATTCAAAGAACTGAACCTTTTGTGTTTTATTTGTTTATTTTTTTCAGGACTATATCCGCAGTTGTACGAAATGGTGTAGCTCAGAAGCTAATAAAGGAACTATGCTAATTTGCCCCAGCTGAGGTTCTGGCTTAGAGTTTATAATATAGTATGTACTGTGGCCACTGAACATATGTACAAAAATATCTATGAAACCAAATGCATATATTCATCAGTTGAGCCATTATCATCAGCTAATGACAATTAAACCCTGTACCCCTAAACACACACAGACATGCACACACTCTTACCTTCCTTACCAAACACACACATTGAATCATCCCAGGAAAACTGTGAGTAAATAGAAAGATCATGCAGTGTGCCTAGAAGATCAGTGTTCTTTGTTTTAAGGTAACAAGTAAGCTCTTTCGGATCAAGGCAAAGGAGCAGTTGTTAAATGGAGATCCATCTTCTGAGAAGAACGTTCTCTCTGCCCCCAAATGTCCAAGATGAGAGATCATTAGCTTGATTGCTACAGCTGATCTCAGGGGTCAAGTTACAGCATAAAGAGGCAGTCTGTCTCAAAAAGACAACAGGCCCAAACAGTTTAACTTTTCTCCCTTCCCTCCACCAAACTGGAAGACACTGCAGTTTCTGGAGCACAGCTGAAATATTCATGCTGTTTGAAACATCACAAAGTGGGTAGGTCCAGGTCAGGTTGGAAGTTTCCAAGTTACCTTCAGCTGCAGTCTCAAGCAGAGTCAATCTCTGTACTACAGTCTGGAGGGGACAAAGCTCTGGATAACGATGCTTTCTATACAACCCTCTCTTCTTCATTAAAAAACCTAGGGTTCATTAAGTATATAGGTGAAGCTAAGGGGCTGGCTCCCAGGTGGAAAATTAGACCAAAATGAGAATAAAATGGAGATGAGTGGGTTCCTTTGCCTGCAGTGAAATTGAAATCAGGAAAAGTGAACCATGTGATGCACAAAATAAATTAAGAGGAAAAAAAGGAAGACATTTCAAATCAGAAGAAGAATTGTTCAGTGTGGTAGAGTCATGTAAAGTGTCTACATGAGCAAAGGAGCAAAATCCCAATACTTCCAGAGTACTTCTTGCTGTGGCAGTATTGAAATCTTTCAGGAAGATTATTTTTCTTGCATTATGTAATTGCATTGTTGGTTGCTGTAGGTGCTGGACCAACAGTTCTGGAAATTTAAGAGCTCTCTTCATCTACAAAATAGGTAGAGCATAAGTCAACTTCAAATCCTGAGTTGCTATTTTGTTTTTTGATTGTTTAGGGACTGGTGTCAAGGTTATGACACACTCTACCCTGCCCCAAGCAGTGAGCCAAACATTGCAAACTAAAGTGGGGAGTGCCTGCAGTACCATATATGGCTTTGAAAGGGGCTGCGAAGAGCAGCCCTTCTCCCACACCTGCCTTCTGACTCCTATCAATAAAAGGGTAGTTTGGGATTCATTCTTTTGTTAACCTCTTTGCACGGACTGATAACGAGGATGCCAGTTATTTTACAAAATGAAAAAGGTGTGGTTGGTTGGGGGAGGATTGTGTATTCTTTTCTCATCTCAGATCAGGAATTCATTTGTCATAGACTATGCAGCAGCTATCAGATGCTAGAAAACTTTCCATTTATACAGACAAAGACCTAATTCAACTGTAGAGTTGAAACGCTCAGCAGCCATTACCAATTCTCCAATCCACTGGTTTTCCTCTGCAGTTTTAATTCTGATGGTATCTTCTCTTTCTTCACCTGTCTGAACCTAGGTTAAAACTTTTTCTGTTCTCTGAATCTATATCTCCGTGGCAACCTGGTGATTTATTTTTAGAGAGCGCGCTTTCTCTTAATCTTTTTCTATAATGCTGCTGTTGTGACCTGTACAGCTACAAATGTCGAACAGACACAGTAGTAGTAGAACCCCTCACTACACACCTTTGCTATGTGTTTAGTTGTTTGGGTAGCTGGCAAGATACTGATAAAATGCTATCTTGTACTTTGCTATGGTTTGTCCTGTTGCACACCAGTGATCAAACAAGATATGGCCTCTGTAGCCTTTATTTTATTTAAAGTGAATTTAGTGAAGTTGCCTTTCACCACCATGGTTCAGCTCCAGTTGCGACAGCTTCAAGTTCAATAGAGCAAAATTGCCTCTGGTGCTTTTCTCAAATTTGGAGGCTCAAGTAACAAGACTTATCTGTACTACAAGTTTTATTAAAGCAATAGGTAAAGTTACAATTACCCATACATACGGAAATCCTACAAAAACCTGTGCAATAATTATAACTGTAATCATACTCACTTCCTCAAAGGTATTCTGGGGTCCGATGGATCTCCCAATAGATGATCATCAGTAAAGGGATAGTTCCTGCTGGGTTTTCCCGTAGGTATTCCCTTTGGTCTTCCCACTCTTCCAACCAGGGAATCCTATTTTATGTTGTAATTTTGAGTACACCTTATGCATATGCAGGAAGAGGTCAACCCTCTTTTTCTTTTCTTTACTTCCATACCCCATGAATATTGGGATGCCCCATATTTCATAAGTTGGTTGTAGTTTCTCTTATTCTTGTTAGCATCTACACATGACATGGACCATGCAGCCAAGACAGACATGCAAAGATGTTATAGACAGGTGTCTCGTGGTCTTGGACAATACATCACGGTCTATTGCAATCCATTTTTCTGTAACCTCACCTATTGGTATATCTTATGCAGTAACCTTCTGACCTCATGGGCATAGGGTTAACTCCTAGGTCATTCATTCATATCAAGTGTTCTTAAACCTATGGCCTCATATGATTAAACTAGAATCTTTCAGGTCTCAGTCTATAGGTCTTGTGTTCCAGCCATGTTTTACTTATATACCTAATACACACACATCACTCCTAAATACTTATCAATCTTAAATCTATTTAGCATACATCGATTGTATATGAAATAGCATATAAATTGACCCTAACATCACATAATACAATAATAAGTAGATGATAAACTGAACTAATTGGCTACACCATGGAATCCATATCAGTCTTTTAATCGAGCTGCCAGACTCCTGCTTAAATAAAAGATGCACCTTGTTCAGAGTTTGGGACTTTAACAATAAAATATACTGTGTATTCTCTTGAATGTTGGTTAAGGAATAAATGTATACGTTTTCAGCAGGGTGTTTGAAGAAGTAAACACAAAGCTCCTATGCTGACAACAATACAAATTACAAATCTGTTTTCTTGAACACCATATTGAAAAGGAATCTTCAGTATGTGACACTAAACTCTCTTCTAATTTTTCTTTGGATGGGGTAGTCTCTTGGCTCACCCAGTGTCTACGCACGGAGTGAGGAATGGTGAAAAACTAGCTGGCAGGAGGTCAACTGAAATAAAACAAAGGAAATTTATAAGGATTGAGGGGAACAACAAGAAGAAAGAGAGCAGAGATGTTATCTGGCCTTCAGCTGAAGGATGTGCCTGTCTTTTGTTAGTCTGGATCTTCAGGTTGCAAACTTTAGTTTTGGACTTAGACCTTGCTCCATTAATTTATGCCTTTGAAGGTATGTTGTGAGGATTAACTATGTCTGGGAAGCTCTTTGTAAATTTAAAGTGCTATAGCAATGGATAGGATTACTACAGTATGATTTGCACAGTTTTTTCTGGGGGAAGGTGTTTTGCAAATCTTGCTTCTGGGAAAATTTAAGTGGGATTTTGTTGTTTGCTTATTTGTATTGGGATACTTTGGGAGCTCTTTTTTTGGCAGGTCTCTATATTTTTAATATATAAATATAGATAAGTTTTGTAGGCATGTTTAAATGTCATGTTTTTGTGGCATCAGTAATTATCTGTTTTGAAAACAAAGTATTGAAAATCTGAAATCAAGGGACTTAACCTCATCAGATATGAGGCTAGAAATTTCCTTATTCCTCTGTTCTTCTAAGCTCCTCCCTCTCTTAGTTTACTGCTGCTTCTAAGTTCCTAGTAGTCCCCTCCTTCAGACTAACAGATTCTTGGGTATGAGAAGAAGGCAATTTATTCCTACTATCGGATTCTTCTTCTAATAATAATTGAATCCATCGGTCTCAAGGGCACCTCCCTATAATTGTTAATGTACTTTTGTTGCCACTTTATGTATGTAAAATGAATATAATTATTGCTTAAACATCTCTATGAATCTGGGGAAGCTTTCTCCAGGATTGTGACACAGTTTCAGACCATATATACAGGTGAACTCTTCAGGAGATCTATCTCCATGGGACCTTTGAGCATGGCCTAATCCAGTAGCCTCCTCTTCACTTATGAGAGTCAAATTTATAGGGGAAATGAAATGGTCTTATCTTTCTTGACTGCTAGACAAACTGCTACTCTCTAGTCCCTAGTGTAAGACAGCATCCTTCTCTCTTTGTCCTGTGTACTTTTCTGGTTCGTTGGTGGTGATGGTTTCCTTGATTGATATTAGTAGGTATAGGAGTATTTTTCTGTAGCTGCCAGAGCTCTGTAAAATACCAATTTTTTAAAGATAAAATAATTCATATAAAATCTCAATCTAGATGTGAGGTATTCAAATAAATGCAGAATTGAATTTATTCCTTCGGGGTGGGAGGAAACCTATGTGTAATCTTTCTGTCTTTTATTATTTATCCAGTTTCCAGACTGAATTGATATGTAAAACTGTCTTTAAAATATTGATCTGTTCCCTGATATTTGCCACACTGAGATTCTGGGTCAGATTCTACCAACTGTGATTTTACTTTTTTCTTTTCTTCTATTATCTGACTCAGATGTTTTACTATCATCTCTTGTTACTGATGCATTCTATGTGTACTAACACTAAATCATCAAAATTATATCCATACACATGGTCATTAAAGAACATCTCTCTGATTAACTAGAATGTGGATTATAATGGGGGCATTAAAAAGGGATATGTGTATAATGTTTTTTAATGTCATCGCTGTTTACTTCTAATTTTAGTTTTAAAGTAACCTGGAAAGTCTTGTAAAAATGTAAGAATCTGATGATACTTCAGAGTCAGGCATCCTTTGAGACGCAGTCTCTTCCAATTGAAATACAGTGAAGTGCTCCAAAATTGAGCAGATTTCTACGTGAAATATTTTCTACTGCTGCAAACCAAGCTTAGAAACCCTAGAGACAACCTGAGTCTCAGTTATGCAGGTTAATAAATGTTATCTTAACTATTGCATTGTTTCATACACAGTAAAAATTATTTGACCTTGTAAATGTTTTACAAATAATTTTATATAAAATCCAGTATCACTGACTTCTTATTGCATAGAAACAGTAGAAGATAATATGTCTGATTGCTAACCCTCCTGTTTTTAAATTCAGGCTGTTAATTCAATGGTTTCCTATGGAAATTTATGGCTTAAATTTACGTTCTAATGCAGCTTTTTCCTTACAACAAATCATCTAGTTCCTGATGCTGAGAAATTTAAATTAGTTCGGAGGTTTTTTTAGATGGATTTTACAGCTCAAAAGAGGTTTCAGTATAAATAATTTAAAACTTAGTTCAGTCAGAATGACACTGTATAATTGTGTCCATGTAGCTTTACATATATAGGCCTGGTTCTTCTCTGCTTTGTCTTGTGTGTTATTTACACTTGTGCAAAGGGAGGTAAACTACCAAATTAGATTTTGCCACTCATACTAGCAGTAGAGTGGTTAGATCTACTTTGCACAGATGTGAATTGTTTACGTGGTGTAAGGTGGTGGCGGGATCAGGTGCATATATATTTTATTATAAACACCTACATAAAAATATGCATGGCTAAGATTCTCAAAAGTCACTAGTGATTTTGGATGCTCAATTGAGACGCCTTAAAGGGGCCTCATTTTCACAAGATGGGTGCTCAATACTTTCTGAAAATCAGACCCCCTTCAGATGTCTTGAGTTGGGTCTCCAAAATCACCCACTTTTGAATATCTGTGCTATGTGCATGCATACTCTGCGTGTGCGTGTGCAAAAGAGAGAAAGAGAGAGAGTATATGTATACAATTTATTGAAACTATATTTTCTGGCAGATGAGTCAACATGACTTTCTAAGACTCAAACAATGGCTGAATTACTTTGCTGTGTTAGGGAAAAACCATTACAATCAAAATGAATCATACTTTTAATTATCTGTAGTTATTTGGATGAAAAATATAATGAATTTGATAAACGCAGATGCTCTAGGCATCAATTCTTCAAGCTGAAATAGAACCAAAAATGTCTGAAAATGCATTGTTAGCTCAGAATACACAATATTTTTGAGCTATTGGTTCCAGAAATAATTAAAATGACTTATGTAAGACAACTGTCATCTGTGTCAGTGACTAAATGTTAAATGTTGTTATAAACTAATTACTTTCTTGAGTTGAAAAGAAAATTATGTTCTTGTGCTGAAGGATATAGGGCCTTATCCTCCTCTCACATGGGCTTTACACCGGCTTTACACCATTGATTTTAGTGAAGTTATTCCTGATATAACACACTATATGAGAAGGAGGAGTGGACCTTTAGGCCCTGGAGCTGTAATCTTTGCTCAGTCAAAAGCCCTGAATGGGTGGGTGAAATCCTGTCTCCACTGAAGTTAATGGCAAAACTCCCATTGATTTCAGTGGAACCAGAATTTCACCAAGTATGCTTAAGCATATAACTTAGTGTTCTGTATATTTTGTTCCCCTGGGTGTTCATCTGTTTAAAGTCGTATCAGAAACAAGTGCCAGCTACCTCTCAGTTCTCAGACCAGCCCTGTCTATGCAACACCTTCATGCCAACTTTTCTGAACTCTGCAGTTAGCAAAACTGTATGTTTTTTGCTTTGGCAGAAGCATCAATCTGCATGTAACACCCAGTCCAATTGTTGCCTCTTTCTCTACCTGCCCCCACCACCAAATATCTCTTGCCTTGGCCTTTCTCCTTAGCCACCCCCCATCCCTCATCCCCACTGAATAAGATTCATGTAGTGCCTTCCAGCCCATTTTTCCTCCAAGGCTGCCATCTCTGCCTGTCAAGTCAGAGCTCAGTAGCTCTGCAGGCCAGGCTTTCCCTGGAAAATAGCAACCCAAAATCCAATGAGCTCTGAAGGGAAGCCGCAGTAGTTGGGATCTTTCTGTTTGTGATTTTGTGCCATGTTTATAGGGCAGAATTTATAGCCTGAACAATGACAGAATAACGAAGCAGAAGGCATTACAAGGATTTTAACTTTTTCTAATGGGCGCATGCGGAAAATGGTGAAAAATGTAAGGTGAGGGTACAAATGGAAGAAAGTAAAGAATAAAGAGGACAGTGCAAGAAATATATGGTGAAGGAATGAGGATAGGGAAGAAAGAAGAAGGAGACAGGCATCTTGATGGAATTTGTCAGGGTATATATAACAGTAAGATGGTGTGCTCTTCACCCCCACCCCTTTTTAGGATGGTTGCATGATGTCACTGGTCTTTAATGGTGCTTTTGTTTGCATTAATACTGAAGTGTTCCCATTTTTAAAGTCAAATATTTAACCAGAGTTAGTAGAAAACTAGTCATCATCTTCTCAGAATGAAGTGTGGTTACTGGAACGCCACAAGTGATTTCTCCTTAGCCATTTGAAATGCTATTTGCAAAAGGCTGACGTAGCAGGTTGGATAAGTTGCTGTGGTTAGAGAGGGAGTGAGTAAGGAAAGAAGTTGGGATTTCCAGATTCTGAAGCATTGGAGGCTGAAAGGTGTGGTGAATTTCAGCAGAAGTATAGGGACATTTGCAGCTAGAGGCGTGCACAAGAGCTGATGCCACTAGCGAAATCAGAAAATAAGCAAAATTTTGCTGGACTGGAGAAAAATTTAAAAATCCTGTGATTTCACTCTGGAAAGTGGAACCCTTTTTCACATGAAAACTACAGGAGCCGTGCCTCTGGCTCAGAAGAAAGTGCACATAGGGAATGTCTACAGTGCAATTAGTCCTCTGCAGATGGCTGGTGCCACCTGACGCAGGCTAAGGTGCTGTTTAATTGTGGCATAGATATTTGGGCGAGGGTTGCACCCTGAGCTCTGGGACCCCCTCCCACCTTGCCAGGTCCTAGAGCTCAGGCTCTAGCCCAAGCCTGAACTTCTACTCTGCAGTTCAATAGCCTGTCAGCCTAAGCCAAGTCTGCTGGCACAGGCCAGCCGTGAGTTCTTAATTGCCGTGTAAGACATCCCCTTAGAGACTATTGTGACAATGGGTATCCTTCTGGCTGTTACTCTGCTGCAGTGGCATTGTAGCCTAAAACACTAAAATCATGATCATGTTCATTTCAGTAAGTATTTCTAATTGATTTCTATGGGACCAGGACTTCCCCCGATAGCTCCCAGTAACCGTAGGTGTTGCCGTTAGCTTCAACATGTGTTCTTAACTAACAGCTGAAATTTTGCTGTTGAGCCAGATTAATTGATTTTCAGGGAATCTGTTTTAGCTAGAGAAGAAAATCGTAAGAAGAAACTGGGAAAGCTCTCTTGGTTCTAGTTTCAGCTCTAAGGCTCTAACCCTGCAAAGGCTTACATGTGTACTTAACTTTAAATGAGTATGTGCATGAACCTTTGCAGAATTGGGGCCTATTTAAGATTTTTCAAGGAGGATGCCAGAAGTGATGGTCATGCCTTGGTCTCTGCACAGAATTTTCCCTGAACTCATCTTTCTCCTCTTAACCTGATGCTTTTAGGTAGGTTGCTAAGAATGAGCAAGAAAGACAGTAAAGACAACCAGGGACATGACTGCATAAACCAGCAACAATTTACAAGTAAAATATGAGCAGACAAGTCATGTCAGATAGTGCAGTCTTGTGCCTGAAGGAAAATTTGTGGATCTAGAAAAATAAAGTTAAAATATTATTTTTATTTCATGGGCTGCAGACAACTTCATATAAAGTGTGCGCACACGCGCGCACACACACACACACACACACACACACACACACACACACACACACACACACACACACACACACACACACACACACCCCCCCCCCAAAGAAAAAAGTAGGATTTGAGGGTGGCATTTTCAAGGAAAGTTAGGCACCCAAGTCCCTTTGATTCTTCAGTCAATCTCTAATCTTACAGCTTGACTCTCTACAAGCACATAGAGCATCACAAAGGCTGGGGACAGTGCCTTTTGTAAGCCTATAGTATTGTTTAAGTTCTATTAGTTATTTTGTAATAACTGCACATTTCTTTATTGGAGTTACTTAAATGCCTGTTTTATAGATTTTACCCTGTTATGGCTAGTTTTCCTGGACTCTTTAAATAGAGTTCTGTGCTATTCTGGAAGTATGCAGATGAAGCTAAAGTTTCAGGCATTCTGTCAGATGACGTCTCTGCCGCGGCATAATTTATTTGGACAAAAACTACTTCTTTAATTGAATGAAATGTTACAAGTCTAGTTTGACAGTTTCTCAGCCCAGTATCTCCCATCTTGCTGTTCAGTGGAACTAACACATCCTAGAAACATTGCACTATTACTGTGAAGAGATGTTTAGAAGGAAGGTCAATACTGGTGATGTTAAAAAAAGAACACATTAAAACATTCCTTTTGCCCCTGGTAATATTGCTATCTTTTAAAGTACGTTGAAACATCTGAACATTTTCTGATTAACTGTTTTTGAGTCATGACTGCATAGTATTGTCTGAGTAGCATATATATGTAATTCTATATTGTATTGAGCCTGCAAGATGAGCATGTTAAACAAAACCACTAGATTGTGTGGGTATTAGTAGATGTTTTATGATAGGAAGTATGCATTTCATATGAAACCACAGGGTTGTCATCTGAGGAATAGCTCCACAGATCCATGGCAGGTGAGCCAGAAGTTTTAGAGTTGTATTAGTCTTTAGTCTAGCCAAAGCCAATTCAGAGAAATGAAGTAATACTCTGGATTATGTAAATTCGTCTGGTTTCAGCCTACAACACAGCAATGCACATTACTTTTTGCTCTGTGCCTTGGATACCTCAGAGATGTAATGGTTTAGTAGTTATTTCTAGCATAACACTTTAACTTTTGGCACATGCCTTCAGAATTTCACAGTCACTGCCATTATGGTAAGCTTTAAAAAATAATTTCATGTAACTAATATAATAAAATCACTTGAAAGCAGTCTGACTGCAAGGCTTGCCTAAATAAATGCAATTATATTTTCAATCAAATTTGAATTAGTTAATAACCCCTGACGTTCTTTTTAACTAATATAGCAATCTGTGGCCAATGGTGTTCTGTAGCCCTTACTTAAGATTTCGGCTTTTCATGGCATAGCATAATATTCAATAACTTAGCTAAACTGATAAGGCGATTTTATATTTGACTGCTACAGTGGTAAGATCATGCAGGTTTCATAAAATATTCCAAGGCAGCAGTTTGTATAAGATAATTGGCTACTAGAGATGCTGAAAATTAACTCCCAGATTCTTTAATTTGTCTTGAAAACTGGGGTACTTGAATTAGAATGAAGAAAATGTTTTAGGGCATCTGTGAAATATTAACACAGAATAGATGCAGAGGGAGAAATTCTGACTTGGGTCATATGGTCATGCAAAGGGGTAAGGACATTAAGAATGCCCTTCTACACCTACCCAGACTGTCTCGACCAGACATGAATGTAAACAGAGCTACTCACTCTCTGTTTGGAGAGGTCTCATTGCCTTTAGAAGTCATTGCATGTAGATATTGAAGAGAAGCTTTGTTTGGTTTGGTTTGGTTTGGTTTGTTTGTTTGTTTGTGCAAAAATGTTGCATGCACATAAGTATTGCAGGATTCCAAATGTAAAATCTGCTCAAATAGAAATTAAACTCAACCGCTTATTCAGTAGCAGTTGAACTAAGTACTTGTAGGAATTGGTGTAGAAGCTCAATCTCACCATAAAAGTCTGCCGTGGAGTGGAGGAATCGGAGTTCCAGATCTCACTGGTTGCAGTGATTATGGTGTTGGAAATTCAAATACATCAGTTTTTATATCAAACTGAGTAACAGTCATATTCATTATGAAAATTCTTCAGAATCTTAAGGCATTGCCTGCTGTGATGGTCCCAGGACAAATCTCCAGTGATTATCCTGGATTGTAGGCAGTTAGTCATCATCATACACCTTTAAAGCCCATTGACTTAATTCAGCAGATATTAGTATTTTCAGACTTCCAGGGTTTGGCATCTGCATAATCTAATTATTATTCAGCAGACACATTCTCAAATTGAGTATAACGCAGGGAAGACCATTTCTGTCATTCCTTTCATTCCTTCATAGCCTACACAAGAGATCTTTTGGGTTTTCCCTTATCCTTCTCTTACTGGCTATATCAAGCATATGCTCACTAATAACATCCCATTGTGTCTCTCAGAATACTCCAAACAGATATAAAAGAAGATGATTGATCAAGCCCATGTTGAAAGGGTTTGGCCAATCCGAGCTCATTTTAAAGAGAACTTGGCTGGCCACCTCTAAGCATTTAGGAAATTAGGCTGAGGTGTGGGGGAGGGGAGGGATAACTTATGATGGAAAAAACATTTTTGCCACATTATCAATTAACAGTAGATCTCCTCATCACTGATTTGGAACTGGGATGAGAAGTGCCTGCTACAGTTGTCACACTTGCTTCTAAATGGCTTAACAGCCGTAGAGCCAAGATATTTGACCTAGAGCTTTAATCAGAATAGAAGGCTGTAGATGCTTTTCAGTTAATCAATCCCTAAACAATACAGCATGGGAATGCACAAAACAGCCCTTCTTTTATTTGTTTTAAGGCTTTGCAAAACTTAGATTTGAGTCTCTGGGATGAAAGTTAATGTACTGCACCACTCTCTGCCATATTTGCTGCTGCTTCTTCATAGATTTCTTTTGTTATTATCTACCATTCCAAAATTTCATTGGTGAGATGGGAGCTGTAAAGCAATAACCTGAGGTTTCCTATCCTCCACTGATCATCAGTTGTAGTTAGAAAGGATTTTTCCCCTATAGTACTGCACAATTGGTTGGGTAGAGTATTACTCGCTTTGCTTTTCTCTCAAACGTTAGATAGAAGCTACTTCTGGAGGTAAGTTACTGGCCTAGATGGACCATTGGACTTTTCAGTATGCCATTGTTAGCTAATTATGCATATGTCTCCTGTCTACTTTTCCCAAGGTTATTAGAAATCAGCTATCATTGAAAATACTTTTGTTTAAACATACTGTCTGGGGACAAACTTTAGCTAGGCTTCTACACTTGGCCTTACAATTTTTGTGTATGTAAATTGGATAGTTAGATAAAATAATGCTCAGTTTGTGCCTGATTTTGCACCACTACAACCAGTGGGAAGCATTAGCAGTGACTGCAGTGGATGCTGAATCATGTCCTTTGTGTACAGAATAGAGCAAGCAGATATACCGTGGTCCGTTTTTCAAATGCCGATCATGATGGACTCAAAAGTTGTACCTGTTGGCTGTGTAAGAAATAAGGGAGCGGCAACCTCCATAGACACACACACAGAGTATTCAAATTTTGCAAGCTTGATTGTTTTCCTAGTTCTATTTTACACCTTTCTTTTCCTCAGAATCATTGTGCTAATTAAGCATTGTAAATTTCAGTCTCTCAGGTTCTTTAATTATGACATTGTAGTTCTTCCACAGCAACATGCTGGAATGTAGCAGATAGGATATTATGAAGTGGAGGAGATATTCAGTGGGAAAATGTCCAAAAACGTTCCAAATCACTTAAGATAATTAAACAGGGGGAAAGAATATGATGTGTGTAAAGAATATGTAGTGATTGTGTGACTAAGGCAACGTTAGATGCATGAGCGTGGGAAACTCATTACCATGCTTCATTCATGCTCTATGTTGTAATGAGAAACAAGAGCTGAAGAATGCCACTGCCAAGCTAGCCCAGCTGAACATTTGAAGATATTTCGCTGAGCCCACCGCTGCAAAAGACAACAGCTTTAATAGACTTGTTTATTTCACTGAACGCATATGGTAATCCAAACAGTTACCAGTTGGAGAAATAACTAATGCCAATATGAAGGTCAGGATGACCAGGACTGAGATGCTGCAGCATTAATGGATTATGATGGTATCACTAGGCAGAAATCTAGACAACATTTTAAGTAATAATTTTTGGTACATCGCCTGCGCACCTACCCACCCATTTACAGACAAGATTTCAAAAGGCATATCAAGAGTTTTTTATAAGAATTCTTGCAACCAAGTTTAAGAACATGATAGCGGAAAAAACAGACACTTAAATCATCCAGAATCTTTATCTGAGCGGGGAGCAGGAGTAACAAAATTAAAGAAAGACAAATGGCCAGATCCTCAACTGCAGTCAAGCTCTGTGCAGCACATCTGAAGGGAGGGTGAAAGGTGGCCATAGGGTGCCTTTCTAGTGCTCTTTCTGGGGGCTATTTCAGATCCTGGAATAAATTAGAGCAGCTTGAGGCAGTGTTTTGCCAGCCAATGATGGCCACAATGGAAAGTGTTCTGGACCTGGCCCCAGAATATCCCCTCCTTTCACTTACCATGACATGCCCTTTTACTCAGGATCGGAGGAGCGAGTAGCATAAACCAGATATGCCAGGTTTATACCACCCAGGGACTCCCCAAAACGGGGAGCAGCCCCTGTAGGGCAGCTCTCCAGCTATTTTGCTGTGCTTGAGCGGTCAGATGAGGGTTCGAGATCTGGCCCTGAAGCTTAAAATGATGCATTGCTCTTACAGAATAGTTAGGGTTAGTGCTGCCAACTCTCATGATCTAATCATATATCTTATGATATCTGGTAGTCTTCTTAAAGTTCTTATGGTATCGGGTGTCATGTGATTACAGAAGAATATGCTTTCATCTGAAAACAAAGAATTAAGTTGCAGAGAAAAATTTGAAAACATGAGCATTAAGGACTCAAAAATCAGAAGGCAAAAAAGAACCTGAAATGTACTGTTTTTAAGCCAATCTCATGATTTTGGGGCTCATTAGTTTTGAATGCTTGGGGCTGGCTATACTGTAGGGCATGAGTTGGAATTATAATAAGAAAATAAAGGAGATATTTGGTATAACAGGATTTAATTAGGTATATAAAATGAAGCTAAAGGGCTGCATTTCCAAACCCTTTGCAGTGTGGTTGCGGGCTGGAGAAGGGAGTTTTCTGTTATTGCAGAAGAAATCAGAAACAGATCCTACATCTCACTGTTGTTAGATTAATGAAATCTATATGCTGGATGTCCAAGCCCCATTCCCAGGCATGTCAGCCCCCAAAATCAAAGAGTCTGTCATCAGTGGATGAGTGTACAATGGAAGAGGGGGGGCTATTTCTCAACTTTTCTGGTTACTTTCCACCCACAGGAGACTGACTGTCTGTCTGTCTAATTTATCTATCTATCTAATATATCTAATCTGTTTTTAAAAGCAGCTTTTAAAGGGTTTTTGGAAATTGCTGAGAGTACTTCTATCTTAGGACAAATGTGGGCTTTCTCCTATCCCCTCAGATCCTGCTTCACTTCACCACATCTCAGAGTTCTGATCTAATTCTTAATGGAACTAACCTGAGAATGACCGATCACAAATACTCCATGTGGTTTTCAGCTGGCCTACACAGTGTGCCACAATGCATGTTTCAGAGACCGGAAACCCAGACTTCCAGTGTTGATCTTGAATGCAGGCTTTTATATACTGCTGCCAGAAGCAGGTTATTATATGGGTTATTTGCTTTAAAAGCTTCCCATCCCTCTTTCCCACAAGCCACCTTTCCTCCCAACTGTAGAAAAACCCACCAAACTGACAGATTGTAGCAGTGGAAGCCTCATCGTACTGCCATGTCAATGAATCCCATTCCAGAGGACATTTGTCTTCCGAAGTTTATCAGCAAGGCACCGTTTAGTGCTAATACTATCAGTTGTTCGTTGTAATGAAGATTCTTATCCATGGGAGATTGAATGGTGCCCGCAACCATGTCTCATGTAGCCCATTGAACAGCTATCAGCTGTTACTGACTTTTGGACACTACCAACCTGAGGCAGATTTGAACCCAAAACTTAGAAGTGAAACATGTCCCAAGCCATAGAATCATAGAAGTGTCTGACTAGAAGGGACCTCAATAGGTCATCTAGTCCAGTCCCCTGCACTCAAGGGAGTACTAAGTAATAAGTAGACCATTCCTGACAGGTGTTTGTCTAACCTGTTCTTAAAAACCTGACGGAGATTCCACAACCTCCGTAGAAAATTTGCTTCAGTGTTCAACTACCCTGACAGTTAGGATGTTTGTCCTAATGTCCAACCTAAACCTCCCTTGCTGCAATTTAAGCCCATTGCTTCTTGTCCTCAGAGATTAACAAGAATAATTTTACACCCTCCTCCTTGTAAAAGCCTTTTATGTATTTGAAAAGTGTTATTGTGTCCCCCCTCAGTCTTCTCTTCTCCAGACTAAACAAACCCAATTTTTTCAATCTTTCCTCATAGGTCATGTTTGCTTAGACCTTTGTTGCTCTCCTCTGGACTTTCTCCAATTTGTCCACATCTTTCCTGAAATGTGAGGTCCAGAATTGGACACAATACTCCAAATGAGTGTAACAGTGTTATACTGTTGACTCATATTTAGCTTGTGATCCACTATGCCTCCTGGATCCCTTTTTGCAGTACTCCTTCCTAGGCAATCATTTCCCATTTTGTATGTGTGCAACTGATTGTTCTTTCCTAAGTTTAGTGCTTTGCATTTGTCCTTATTGCATTTGATCCTGCTTAATTTAGACCATTTCTCCAATTTGTCCAGATCATTTTGAATTTTAATCCTATCTTCCAAAGTGCTTGTAATCCCTCCAAGATAGGTATTGTCCACCAAGTTTATAAGTGTACTCTCTATGCCATTTATGAAGATATTGTACAGAACTAGACCCAGAACTGATTTCTGCGGGACCCCGCTTGATATGCCTTTCCAGCTTGACTGTGAACCACCAATAACTACTCTCTGGGAATGGTTTTCCAATCAGTTATGTATCCATCTCCATCTAGGCTGTATTTCCCTACTTGGTTTATGAGGTCATGCAAGACAGTATCAAAAGCCTTACTAAAGTCAAGATATGCCACATCTACCACTTCCCCACATCCCCACATCCACAAAGCTTGATATTCTGTCAAAGAAAGCTATTAGGTTGGTTTGAGATGATCTGTTCTTGGCAAATCTATGTTGACTGTTATTTACCACCATATTATCTTGTAAGTGTTTGCGAATTGATTGCTTAATTATTTGCTCCATTATCTTTCCAATGCTGAAGTTAAGCTGACTCTTCTTTATTTCCCCAGAATGTCCTTATTCCCCTTTTATAGACTGGTACTATATTTGCCCTCTTCCAGCCCTCTAGAATCTCTCCTACCTTCCATGTGTTTTTGAAAATAGTTGCTAATGGCTCAGATATTGCCTCAGTCAACTGCTTAAGTATTCTAGGATGTATTGCATGAGGTCCTGCTGACTTTAAGACATCTAACTTGTCTAAGTAATTATTAACTTGTTCTTTCCCTATTTTTGCCTCAGATCCTACCTTATTTTCATTGAAATTCACTATGGTAGATGTCCAATCGCTATTAACCTTTTTGGTGAAAACTAAAACAAAAAAGTCATTTAGCACTTCTGCCATTTCTACGTTTTCTGTTACTGTCTTTCCCTGCTCATTGTCTTTCCCCCATCTAATTTCTTACGTTATCTCTTTTAAAATGAACACCGTTGTCCACATCTTCTGTTGTGCTCCAGCTGCATTGTGCCATTCTGGTCTTGCAAAAAAGCTTTTTCTGTCCCCCATCTAAAAAAATATAGTGGAACTGGAAAAGGTTCAGAGAAAGACAACAAAGATGATCAAGGGTATAGCATGGCTTCCATATGAGGAGAGACTGAAAAGATTAGGGTGATTTGACTTAGAAAAGAGAATTCTTAGAGTGATGGTCTCTATTATATTCCACTGTGGGTTACACTTGTGCCTGGAGCTGGAGAATTTAAAAGTAGTGTCCATTGGTCCGGACATGTGCCCTGGCTCACCTTGTGCCTCGGACCAAAGGGATAAAAGGCGAGGCGGACTATGACCCCCTCTCCAGTTCTTTCTTGCTGCCATAAGATCCAAGTTGGAACCTCTCTGTGACCATAGCTTCAGCTGTGTCCTTAAGACAAGATTTAGCTTTGTAAATAGTTTTTACCATCTTGTACAGTTAATAGTTTTAGTGTTTTCATAGTTTTAGTGCTAGATATGTTTTTGGGGGAAGACTCTTCATTCTCCCCCACCCCCAGTCTGTACCTCATGAGGGTACTGGATTATGCCCAGGAATCTGGACTTCAAACATTGTGCTTCCTGCCTGCAATCCTTCTTAGTCAGTACTGACCACCAGTGCTGTCTGTACTGCCTCAGGAAAGCTCACATCGCAGTGAGGTGCAGTATTTGCTGCTCATTCCCCAGTTTTACCTGAGAAAGGCAGGAACTTGCCTTCATAAACACCTCCTGGAAAAGGTCATGAGGCCTTAGTTGGTACCAGGCTGGGGAATTCCCCTCCCCCCCAAATACATCAGTTTGACTGAGCAAGAAGTGAGCCTCCTGCTGCTAAGTCTGACACTGGTGTCAGAGAATCTACCTCCATAGGCCCTCTGGCAAGATTTTCTCGGGAGCCTAGGAAACACTCTCATATGCATCAGACTTGGATTTGGCTCTGAGCAAGCCCAGCACCTCATCCCAAGAAGACTTAGTATGTCTTAAATCCCAGAGGCTTAAGAAAACTCATAAACTTCGGGCTCCATTGGTACCGGAACATGATCCATCGGTACCATCATCCTCAACACTTTTCTCTACATAGATATTTTCGGAGCACAGATGAAGAGCAGCCTATGGCCCATAAACTGGAGCATTAAATCCAAATACGGATGACCTCGTCAGAGCCATATTGTAATATATTTACATTTTATTAAAGCTTGCCACTAATTTCCCAAGTAGCAATAGTATGAAAAGTGTATGATTCTTGGCACTTCCATAGCTCATGTGAGTATTACTTGGCTAAATAATGGTTCAGGGAGGACATAACAATCTACACCCATTTTTGAAGGATGTATGCACCAAAGAGGAGAGGAATTATTTAAGCTAGTAAAAGGGGTATATCTAGGCGAAATTAAAACAGATGCTGAATATCAGGAAACAAATCATGATGCAAAGCAGTGGAAGCAGCGTTGCTTGTGACATTTGAAATTACGCGAGGCAAAAATTAGTTGCTTGTACAACATCTTGCATTTGGAGAGAGATTAACTGTATGATCTAGTAGTAGATCTGTTCCATCTCTAACTTCTCTGATTCTGTATCTATTTGGCATTCCTGAAGTGATGGAAGGATCATTATGACCTTTGGAGATAATGTATTGCTGCTTGGGAAACACAGTGTGGTTTTCTTGTTTTGGAGATGAGGCTAAGTTGTGTTGAACTATCATATCTCTTAATAAATGGATTGAAAAAAGATCCTGTTTGTATATTTGAATTCAAGATGAACATTTTTGAAAAATCAACAGCTCGAGTTTCTGAGTCGTTAGGTCTTTTTGTTAATTTAAGTTATGTCCGTTACGAACTCTGGGCCTTAAGCCAACAGAGGCAGCTGACACCTGAAAGTTTGTTGGCAAATCTGATAGGTAAGTTTACAACTAATTTACAACTGTGTTGTGTTTGACTTAACTCAGTGTAGGCAAAACATGTTCTGTCCTGCCCCAAGAAGCTTCCACTTGTTTGCTCAGATAGACAGAAAAGCAAGAAATGTTCCATGACACTGTCATTGACTGTGCTGCATCACACAAGCAATTTAACTCAGAAGGTGCACATTTCTCATCTTCAAAGAATTAATCAGGAGATTTTGGTGTTCCATTAATTGATTTTTTTTGTTTTGTTTTTAGTATCATACGCCCATCAAGTAATGCAGTTCCTGATAGTATTTATTTCCCTTGTTTCCACCTCTTCCTGCAGTGCAAAAAACTGATAATCATTTGGCACGGTTGAGCATGAACTGAACCAGAGCTCCTGCAGTATGATGTATTAATGTTATTTTGATCCATGTTCATTCTGAATTACATAGATCCAATTAGGTTAAGTAGCTTGCCATCTAAACTGATTTACTTTCCTGTATTAATCTCCTTTACTATGAGTCAGAAAAGGAAATATAAATCAATTTAGTGAATTACATCTCTTTCTGAAGGAGGCAATTAAATTACCTAATGGATACATATGTTAAATTGGTTGTTTAATAAGTTTAATATTAGTACCATAATGAGAAGTTCAAGTATACCTTTCCTGATTGCTGAACTTGAGTGCTTGTTACACTTATTTTTGATAAGCTTTCAAGAAATGCCCTTACATGACTTAGTCTCTTGATACCAAAGCTAAATGCTTATTCCACTAGACAGCTTCCAAGGCATTAGACATTTTGAAACGGGGGATAACAACTTCGCCTGCCAAAAAATATTGGGTACCCTATGGGCTGTTGTATTAATTTAGATGGAATATATGGTCCAAAGGTGTTAACATAACCCATTCACCGTCCAATATTAAACAAGGTTTGGGATTTGGTATAGAGAGATTTGAACCTGCTTAGTACCATGGTGCAAACACCATTAAAAATCCTTTTAACTTTTCTTAAAAGTACGGAAAAGAAGGAAAACAGTAGAAGCACTTGAGGTGTAAAGTACTAAATAAGGCTTTCATTTTAACCGCGTCCCTTGTTCCCTTTCCCTTTAGCTGAGGGAGTTTTTAGTAGGAAAAAAATCTCATTTGACAGCCTTTTAGGTAGCATTAAAGATGGTAATAACTGTTCTTTTGGGGCAGTGGTATTCAACCTTTTTTCATTTGCAGACACCTAAAACTTTTTAAATGGAGGTGCAGGCACCTTTGGAAATATTAGACATAGTTTGTGGACCCCGGGAGATCCATAGACCACAAGTTGAAAACCACTGTTCTTTGGTAACAACCACCTTTCGTAGACCCCTTAGATATAGTTTGTGGACCCCTGGTCTTGAGCAGTGAAATTTCAATTCCTGCTCTTGTAACTAAACTCTGAGCTACTAAAAAAGCATTTTTAATTACTAGTATTGTTACTGAAACCCTCTCTCTCCTTTTAAAACTGTATCTTACTAAGCAGGCCCATCATCTGTGCAGGAAATGTGCAGCTCTTTGAAATCCCTTTTCAGCTGCTGCATTAGGAGCAGACCTTTTCACTTGTTTATTTTCCTTTGGGAAAGTCAGCCGGTGGACTTCCATCACTACAGTACTGTTGCTGACCCTTTACCATTCTTAGATCATGCAGCCTTACAATTCGATCATCTTTGTCAGCAGACAGGTATCAGGCTATGGAGCCAAAAGCTCTGAAGCAAGAAGCCTGCCAGGGATTGATAGTAGCATCTTTAGGAGTTAGTTTTGCCTGATCAATTTTCTTAATTCAGGAGCAGGAACTGTTTAGGAAAGACATAAGAAAAATAAAACCAACGATGCCAGTGAACAACATCCAATGGCTAGAAGTTGAAGGTAAATACATTTAGACAAGAAATGAGACTTTTTTTTGACAGTGAAGATAATTAACCATTGAAACAACATACGAAGGGTTGTGGTGGATTCTCCATCACTGGACATTTTTAAATGAAGATGGTATATTCTTTCTAGAAGAAATACTTTAGTTCAATCACAGCTACTGGACTTGAAGCAGGAATTAATTCAAGGAAGTCCTATGGCCTGTGTTATGCGGGCAATCAGACTAAGGGATTGCTACACTTACAGCATCAGCGCTTAGTGAAGAAACTACCTATGCCAATGGGAGAACTTTTCCCATTGGCGTAGGTATACCACCTCCCCAAGAGGTGGTAGTTAAGTCAACAGGAGATGCCCTCCCATTGACATCGCCCTGTCTACAGCAGGGGTTAGGTCAGTATAACAACGTCGCTCAAGGGTGTGGATTTTCCACGTGATCACAGTAGTCCTTCCTGGCGTTAAAATCTATTCAGCATTTTCTGAGCCCTCACTCAGGGGTGGAATGAATAGAAGTGTAAAGGTCATCCTAGTCATCATTGCCATCATTATTCTCAGTTTTTGATATCAGTAATGATGATATGAACAATATATCAACAGCCTCCCTCCTCCAGCACCCAAGGAGCTTTCCTCTCTAGTCTCTTCCTTAAAATTCCCCTCTTCTGTCTAGCACTGCAGCAGTGACTCACTTCCCCTGCTTCCATCTCTCACCTCATTTAGATCACTAAGTTATTGTGAAAATCCTGGGAATAATAGGACACATGCCAACAGTACTGTTCAATCACTTTACCTCTCTGTTACATCTCTTGCTCTGTCCCATGTCAGCATTTTATCTATTTAAATATTAAACCCTGTGATGCAGGCATTTTGGGTGAAATCCTGGACCCCATTGAAGTCAATTGCAAAACTCTCATTAAGATCAGTGGGAACAGGATTTTACCCTTTGTCCTTACATGTCTATAAAGCACAATGCTCACCAGTGTTGCTACATAAATAGTAACAATAATTAATAAAATAGCTGCTCTTTATGACAATGCTTTCAGAAGCATTGGCAGTAAGGGAATGTACATACTCTGAACTGCTTTCCCTTAATTAGCAGCCATTCCAGAGACTGTAAATGCTTTGGGTTTATCTACCATGCCATAAAAAACCCACGGATGGCCCATGCCAGCTGACTCAGGCTTCTGGGACTCAGGCTAATGGTCTGTTTAACTGCAGAGTAGACATTCGGGCTGAGTCTGGAGCCTGGGCTCTAGTATCCTGTGAGGTGGGAGGTTTTAAGAACAACACAATTAAACAGCCCCTTCACCCAAGCCCCATAAGCCTGAGTCAGCTGGCCCGGGTCAGCCGTGGGTGTCTAATTGCAGTGGAGATGCTCCCTTGATGTAGTCATAATATCCACTGGTTTGCTACTACCCAAATTGCCTCTTGTGCAACCCAGTGAACCGCTGAAAAATGCTGCTGCATTTTAACATATAATATAACTTTATACAAAGAAAAGTACAACATACTGACTGAAATTTGATATGAGAGCCACAATTAAAGCCTGTTGTGCTAAGATCTGCTTTTTTCTTTCTTTCTTTTTTTTTTTTTAGTGTTTCCTCATCCTCTATTTCTCGTCATTTGCTTGATTCCTCCACTGGTCATTTTCTACTGTAGGTTGTAAGCTCTTTGGGGCAGGGACTTTCTTTTTAATAAGTATTTGTACAGTGCACCCACCTAGTGCAATGGGTCCCTGATCTTCACTGGGAACTTAGGCACTGCCATAACACAAATAATAAATAATGGTAATTAGCCTACCAGAGATGTTAGCCTGTGTACAAGCTGAAAGAAATGTATGTTAACTGAGATGCAAACATCAACAATTTTAGAAAATACGTATTCATTTCAAGAACAATACAGTCCATACTTTGCAGTATATATGGATCAGTTTGGCTAAATGAACTTCCCAAATGAAAAACATATTTTTGGAAGAAAGCAGGTCATTTCAAAACTCTATGCCAAAGATATATTCTATAATCCAAATTCTCTGGTCCATTGCAGGTGTGCAGGCGATACTGACGTTTAGTTTTGATATCATCATCTGTCTGGAGCTTTCATATTTCACTAAAATGTTTGTCAGAACCTCAAACAGTCCTGGATGGTATTTTTGCACCTGTGTGGAGAGCCAATGTAAACATGTATTCTTTCTTCTGACCTTGTTATAAATGCTCTCTAGATGAAAAATTGAAAAACAGATCAATACCTTGACTTTAAGGAAGACGGTCCCTGAGCAGTGACTGCTCTCAAAAGTAATGCTTCCCAGTTAGCACTGAGCATTTATAAGGTTTGGAAATTCTTTTGCAAAACACCTTAGACCACTTACATTTTCTTGCTTACATTCCTTTGTCCAGGAATCTTTATGCGCCATGATGATAGGACTTCCTGAGAACTTGACAGAAGCGAAGTCTTTTATCAATAACAACTCTTTCTTCAAGAAGCTGTTATATGGATACTCACAGTAGAGCCTTCTGATTTTTTTATATTCTGTTGACAAAAAGGTTAATTTTGTGAGGCATCCCTCTCATTTATTGAAAACCAGGCTAATACAACTGCCAGTCTGCTGGAGCTGATCTCCTTTTCCTCAGCCCGACTGCTTTTCATATACTTTTTCCTTCAAAGTGAACTGTTCAAATAGCTGTTATGTTACTTTTTACCCATTTTTACAACATTAGAAACATATTTCCACAGCAATTGATTTCTTGTTTCCCTTTGTTTAAACTATTAAGATGTTGTCTGAGTCCCTAAATAAATGGAAGCCCACTTCACAGATATCATATTCAGTAACAGTGGATTTTTCAGAAGTGCCTAAATAACTTAAAAGCTCAAGTTTCAGTAAAAGTAAATGGGGTTGGTCCTCTTAAATTGTTTGGGTACTTCTGATAAGTTGCTGAGGGGAAAAAAGAATCCCATTATGGATATGCTCCTTGTCACTTTCCTTTTGCAAGTTATCAGACTGCCATGTATGGTAATCCAGTTTATCAGGAGGAATTCTTTCATTTCCTCGTGGTGTCTTTCAAACCCTTTCTATCAATGGAACAAGTTTGTTTCTTTTACTTCCACGTAAACTAACCTTAGTGCCTGGAGATCATGTTGCTTTTGCCTGAAATAATGAATTATCCTACTATCACAGCAGGAGAGCCATCTAATACTTTGGCTAGAAGGCACAATGATGCCTTGATGAGTAAGTCACCTTATTATGGCATAAAATATACCCGTTTCATAGAACATGGCTGCTTGCATCTTGAAAAAACAATGACAGTTTTGGAATGTGTTATTGGGTACAATTACAATGTTCAATCTTAAAGATAAAACCTTATCGTTAGGGAATCTCTGATGGCAGGAGCTGAATGCTGTATGAAAGTAGGTGTCTCTGAATTTAAAGGACAGCTGATATTGCCCTTGCTCTACAGTAGCAATGGTCAGTGATTCTAAGCTCACTATAGTCCATTGCTGTATAAATCACAAGGTACTTTAGTTGTTTGATTCTGGAATGTAACAAAAATTAAATGGTCACCGACAGATTCCAGGAGGTACATAATTCACTTTCCTGAACAACTGGAAACATCCGAGGCTTTGTTTGCAGTACTTGAATTTGTGGGGTAATTTTCAGAAGCACTCATCATTGGCCTAACTCCAGTCCCATTGAAGCCAATGGGAGTACCACTGACTTCTTAGGGAGCAGAATTACAGCAGAGTTGAGCATTTTTGAAAATCCCGCTGATGATATTCCAGTGACCTCATTTCCCCCTCTTACCCAAACTGCTCACACAGCCCTAATTGAAGACACTAGTCCAATAAATCCACGTATGTTTTCAAAACCCATGCTTTACATTTTTGTGAGCATGTAATTGTGGCAGCAGTGGCTAGCTATTGGCTGATGTGCACAGTGCATTACATAGCAAAGTGATGGATAGAATATGGGACAAATTAACTTTTTTCCAAGATGTCACTTTTTAAGCATCCTTACCAGGACTGAATTACTCTTAAAATATTCCAAAATGCCTGGATTTCCAGTTTGATTGGAAAGATATTGAAAATGACATGAGGGATTCAATATTGAGCTGTGCTTATTTTTAGTCTTCATTTGAAAGAAAGGACACTTGGCATCTTCTAGTCAATTTCTGTCACAATAAACGCTTTTTATTATTAATCAGGGAAGTGTTTATGTGCTAGCCTCCTAACCTACTAGATTTCTTGGCTGTTTCGAGTGACTACCAGTCATAATTTTTCCTAATCTCATGCGCAGTCCTGTCCATGCACTAGTCACAGAGAGCTATTATGGGGTTTTCTGTTTCCATGCTTGTTAGTTTAAAACTTTTTATTCTATTTCAGATGGAACCATGGAAGAACAAAAGACATGATGATTTTATCTCAGTATTACCGATGTGTGTTTTTTGTTTTGTTTTTTTCAGAGGCCTCTTAGCTGGTAGCTTCACAGAAACACACTATTTGAAAGATGGCACTGATGTCATTCTCACACGCAATTACACGGTAAGGTTTGTGTCTTGGGGGAGAGGGGAAAGATGATGCTTCATCATTAAAACACCATGTGACTGATGCCAGGATGGGAGACAGAGGGTGAAATAAAATCGTTAGCCAGGTATTCTTTTTAGATTGTTGTCTTTGGTAACTTCTCATCCGTGTTACCCCCTTGAGGAGGGAATTTTCAAAGTGACGCATGGGGAGTTTCACCACCTTGAAGCCTATAGGATTTTTGCTGTTAAAGCCTTATACAGCTCTTTGAAAATGCACTCATTAGAGTTTTCCAATAAGCCGCAAAGAACCATTGTTGCACAGATAAGGAGCGAAGGTCTGATTCAATTAAAAGACAGCCCTAAAAAGCTGGTTTCTGCAGTGCTGTGCGGAAGGTCACATAAAGGGATTCCAAGGTCTGTGTTGGGTTCCCCAATGCAAAAGCCAGATGTATCTTTATATTTTTTGTTTTTATTGAATCAGACCCTAAGATATTTTTTTTAAAAATCTCTGGCTAACTTGCTCTTCATTAAAATCAGCACAAAATGCTTTTTTTTTCTCTTTAAAAAATGCTTTTTATAAATAAAGAGCTGTTTTAAAGCACTCATATTTTTGTCCTCTTACAGTAAAGATGAGTTTCTTAATTAAAAACAGTGAAGCAATTTATTTTAGTTATGAAGTTTATCTTTTATCTGGCTTAGTAGATCCAGCTCGGATGGAACATTTCTTCCTTTATTTATTTATTTATTTATTTAATTTACTTTATCAGCAGAAGCATCTCACTCCATGTTGTCTGTAATGAGTCTTGCAGATGACAATAAAGGGAAAGTATTTTCACTCACGTCTTTTTAATGTTAAGAAGCAGCTTCATTATGAACAGCCAGTCATGTCCAGAGCAAAGCAATCACTTTTGAAAGCCTTTTTCTGTGTGTGTGTGTGTGTGCGTGCGTGCGTGCGTGCGTGCATGCGCACACATGTGCACCCAGTGTGAGTGTGTGTGTGTACATGTGTGTAGTGGACATACCTTGTTGCAAATTAGTGCAATGGAAAATGGCTGCTTACTTTCTTTGGAAGATTGTATAACATCAATAGCTATCCCATGGCCTAACTTTATAAAAGAAGGGATGTACATTCTATGCTGTTTATGTGCTGTAAGTGAAGAGTAAAAGGGCAAGTAGATGAAAAATTTCAAAATAGTTTTAAAAATTGGTAATATTCAAATGAAGAAAGAATACACAAATTTTTGTGGTTCACATTGAAGCAAACTAATCTCGACTATGTTTACTGCTGACTATAGAAAGTATTCCTCTTTACAGATTCATTTAAAAGAAAAATTTTAAGTAGGCAATGTACTTTGGTACAATGATGAAGGCAGAAAGACCCCAGATAGTAAAACATATTTTTGATCAAGAGCAACTGCAGCATTGTTTAAAAGAAATGTCTTCCTCAAGTTCTGTAATTTGATTTTACGTCTTTTTTATTCAGTATGCCTACAGCACCTGTATGGTGGACTAAACTAAATTGAGTTACTGAATCAAGTTCTCCCTAGCTGTGGAAATGAAATCAGGTTAACTTCATGATGGTATTTGGAGTCCTACGGCTGAGTGTTTGCTTGGTGCAGGTGTTGCTGTTTCAAGGAACCCTACCTTCTTGCAGGATCTGGAAGAAGTTATGAAACTGAGTAGACAAGGAGTTCAAATTTGCTTAGGATTCATATCTGAGATATTCCATCTTATCCTGGTCTTTTTCTTGGTTATTGCTTTCTTTGAGAAATCAAGGTGGGCTTTACAAGTGTGCTTTGTGAGGCTGGGTAATTGAAAACCATGCCCTGAAACGGAAAAGGTTAATTAATGCAGCTAGATGTGAATGAACCAAGTAATAAAAAGGCATAGTGAGATGACTGTCAGTTGAAACATGAGTGATAACTTTCCTTTGCACTAATTATATAGCAACCTTTTACAACAGTATTTTCAACTTCCAGATAGCATTTAAAGAAGCTGTGGGGAAAAAAATACTGTACGTGACACAATCATTATTTCCCAGCCAGTTAGATAATTGGGGATGTAGAATAACCTTTAGTCAACAATAAAATTAATTTTGATTCCAGACAGATTTGTATCTTTATTTAGTCAGTATCTGTTTTGTGGTTGCCTTTTGCAAGCAGCTGGATTATTAAAGAAATAGAATAACCAGCCATAAAATGAAAGAGGATTGTTGTCTTTCAAAATAGAAGACCCTCTTATTCTTGTTTGCATAATGTACAGCTATGCAGCTACTTAATTTAATAAAATGCTTCCCTCCAACCCACTTTTCATTTGCCCTGTGAGTTTCTCAAGCCACAGATTCGAGACAAGTTTTAGTACATTTGACAGTGTGCTTAATTACCTCCCATGAATTTACATCCTCTTACTAAAGAAAATTTATATCTAAGCAAAATGTTGATGTCAATGTGATTTGTTCCGCTGCTTAATTTTATAAACTTCCCCATAACATAGCTTCCAGATAACATAATCAAGGAGACAAAGCTTGTCACATTTTAAATACACTGTTGATTGCCTTTTAGTAATTAGGGATGCCACAGGTACTTGTGTGGAATCCTTTGGTCCAACATTAAACATTGAGAATGCATATTTCAATATTTCATGAAGGCAGAAAGATGTTATCAGTGAAATTCTGGATGCTGTAGCCTGAAATCAGAGAAGGTGTTCAGATGGAAAGGAAAAGAGAACCTCTTAAAAACAAGGCACTGAATAGAATTTGATTACCTAAATGTTTTCCTCTTCCTTCCTTTTCGCAATTAGGGTCACTGCTACTACCATGGTACTGTGCAAGGGTATCCTGATTCTGCAGTCAGTCTCAGTACCTGTTCTGGACTCAGGTAAGTGAGCTCTCCGAAGACATCTTGGACATCTAAAAACACTCACTATGACTATAATCAAATCCCATGCTTCAGGGATCCGGTTGGTTGCCTGAAGGGGTCAGGAAGGATTTTCCTCCCAGAACACAATTAGCTAAATGTATTCTGGGTGGTTGCTGTATCAATCTTCCTCTGAAGTATCAAAACTTGGCCACAGCTGGATTTGCGACACCAGACACTGAATCAAACAATTCACTTACCTGTCTTTTTCCCAAAACTGCGAACCACTAGTGAGGTCAGGAGACTTTATTCTAAGAAGGTCTACTGGACTTGGCAGTCTACCTATGAAAAACAAAAGCTTTTAGGAACTAGCCTGTGCAGAATGGATGAGAGGAGAAGCAGTCTCCTCCCAGAGACTTTCCAAATGAATTTCAGGCTGTGTGTTATGAGTTAACAAACACCTCTCCCTTCTCCACAAGATGGAGACAAGGGACAAGGGACAAGACCACATCAGTAACCTCGCTTCGGGATGTTCCTCTCATTGAAACCTATAAGGCTATAAGAACATGGGGTTCTGTCCATACCTGCACTAAACATTACACCCTGGTGCAAGCTTCTCCAACTGACGCAACTTTCATCACAGCAGTTGTTGGAATCTTGCGCCTTCCTCCTCAGTTAATACTGCATGTCATTCACCCACAGCGGAAAAGAAATAGGGACCATCACTTGAAGAAGAAAGGGGTTACTTATAGTGTATGGTAACTGGAGTTCTTTGAGATGTGTGGTTCCTATCTGAATTCCCCTGCCTGTCCTCCTTCCCCTTTGCTTTGGATCCTTGATGCATGATTCATGGTAGAGAAGTAACTGAAGAGGCAATTGGTCCACACTGCCCCTTGTACTCTTGGTTTGGCACATGAGGAGGAGAAGGATGCAGGCACAGACCAAAGGACACTGCTAGCAAAAAACTTCTGGTCTCAGACAGATGGAGGTAAGGCACACCCAAAATGGAATACAGATAGGGACCACTCATCTTGAAGAACTCCAGTTACTGTAAAAAAGTAAATACTTTCTCTTTCTTATTAACCTTTCCCCACTAGATTAAAAATCTTTTTTAAATCCAGTGTTTTCTCCCCATGAAGCACTTATTCACTCAAGTCACCTTTCAATCTTCTTTTTGATAAGGTGAATAGGTTGAGTTCTTTAAATCTCTCACTGTAAGGCATTTTCTCTAGCCCATGAATAATTTTTGTGGCTTTTTGCTGCCCTCTCTCCAATTTTTCAACAGCCTTCTAAAAATACGGACACTAGAACTATACACAGTATTTCACAGAGCTGGCTGAAATTTGGGATTTTTGGTTTATGAGAAATGTTGACTTTTTGAAATTTTGGTTTTGCTCCAATATGGAATGAAACCAATTTTTTTGAAATTACTTGTTCCTAGATATCCTGAAAAAATTTCATTTCAGAAACACAGCTACACGGTGTTTCCTAAACAAAATATGCTCCCTGGAGCAGCAGCTGCTGACTGAATTAACATACTTGTATGGGGAAACTGACAAGAATTTTAGTTTAAGTCCATAGTTGCTGGGATTCTCCTGGTTTACAGCTCTGGGGCAGCATTGCACTTGGAACAAAAAGTGGTGAGATTTGTGATGGTCCTTTGTTCCTGGGGGAGTCTTTGTCCCAGAGCTTTAGATGATCTTTTTAGATATCCTGAGCCCAGGCCATGGAGCGCTTTGAAAATAAGGACCTAGACCTTGAACTTGACTCAAAATTCTGTGGGAATCCAGTGTAGAGAGTGGGTTCCCCATTAACAACTATGTTTTGAGATCTGTCAGTTTGTCAGTTCTTAATCCATTTAACGTGTGCTTTATTGGTATTGTATAGTGCTAATTTTTAAGTCAGAAAATCATGCAGTGCTAAGTCAAACACCTTACAAAAGTGTAAGTATAATACTATATCTACAGTTACTTTTATCCACTAAACTTATAATGTCCTCAAATAACGAAATCAGATTTGTCTGACAAGAACTATTTTCCATAAAAGCATGCTAACTGCCATGACTGGCATTGATTATATTCCTGCCCTTAATTCTGTATTAATAGAGAATGCATTTCCCCTGCAGCTGCATCAAGGGAGACATCAACAGTATAGTAGAATTTTGGAGAGTCTATATGATTCCCATTTCCCCATGGCAGTTGTGCCCATGTGACGCTATATTTTATTCTCAGAGTATGCTGGTTGGCATATCTTTCTGACTGTGACAGAATGTGGTTCCCTTCCAGTCCTTGTTTAGCTGTGGAGTCCTCAAAGATGTTCCCCAGTGCTAGTGAGTAATGTTATCCACTGACAATGACAGAACTGCTGTGCAGCTGCTAACTCCTACAGCTTCCAATAGCCTAGTAGTCCTTAGAATTTGCTTTAGCCTATTGTGGCTGTGAAGTTCAATAAATTGCAGTGGTGAAAGATATGACATGCAGCAAGTAGCTAAGATGTTAATACACACCAAAAAGAGTGAGAGAGAGACATTGTCAAGAAAAATATTAAATTAGCCATTTTAATAATTTCTCAGTCAACTTTCAGAAAGGCACTGACTGATGATAGTTTTTAGATACACCATGGGCACAGTTCAGGAAACAATTACCTTCCTAGTTGGTCAATCACAGAGTGGTATTTACTCACAGAGCAGTTCCAAATCACAGTAATTAATTGTAAATTGGTTCTAGTGTTCTCCCTGGAAAATCAGTTCTCCTGTCAAATTTCCAGCTGTCTCAGACTTTTCTGGGTTTGTTTAATTTATCTACAAGCAGCATGACTATTTGGAGCCTTTCTCCTCTCTGTTTTGCATTCTGTATGGTTGTGATATTGTCAAGGGTTTTATATTGTAACTTTGGAGATAACACGAGGAGAGGAGGAAGAAAACACAGAGTGAATAAGCAATTTGTTACTAGAACTCTTATCCCTATTAAAAGGGCAACCTTGGCCATAGTCAGTAGGATTCCACTGGTGTCTTCCAACAAGAAAATGTTTTTGGGGTGCTTTTCCATCTATCTGGCATCTCCACCAAAGTTTATTGTAGTTAATCTATTATATTTGTGGTATTTTAAACAGCATTAATCATATATGTCACTGTCATGGCAGGTAAAAAATCATTTTAGCAAATTGCATGATTACAGTGAAAGCAGTGCTAGGAAGTCTCCTGCAGCTAGGGAAAATTTGTCTTTTGTGGGGAAAAAATGATAGTATAGTCTTCCACCCCAAATCTATTTACAAAGGAAGAAGCTAACAAGAAGAACAGCTCGACTGTACATTACATGTGGATTTTCTCTTTTCTCGAATTCACTCTCTCTTTTGGTGAATTCTGTGCTCTCAGCTGAATGGCAAGCCTAGTCCTCTCTTCGGATCCAGTCATTGTTATCCAGCTCCTTATGCAGTCATTTATACCAGTGCAAAGTGGATTTAAAACTGTATCCAGTCAGAATAGAAACATTTTTTCACTCAAATTGCACTGGTGCAAGTAAATACATACAGTGTAGGTTGGTGGTAAATGGGGCCCCGTACCAACAAGATTGGTATAGCCTCTTCTTTGCCAGGGAACACTTTCCCATTTCCCTGCTAATGTGATTCAACCTTAGCCTATAGGGAAAACATCTAGGGGTGAGAACATATCTCAATATCCATGGTCATTTAACCGCTGCATTCTCTGCTGGGACTGGCCATAAGAGTGTCCATATGTGACAGTGTTTTGTGATAGGGATACCTGTTGACTTAGACCCCAAAACTCATTTCACAGCCTGGTAACAGATAATAATAACTTTGTCAGTATCTGAGTTTGAACAGAAACATGTAGTTGAAAGATTACATATTGTAATATTAGTTCCCTGAACCATCCATTCCACTCATTAAGATAAGTTAGGAATAAAAGGCCAGATGATGCAAAATGCTACGTGCCTGCTGTGAAGTTCTAAGGGCTCTGAGTATCTTGCAGGTTTGGTCCCACAATTCACATAATACCTCTCCCACGAAAACATTTTTAATAAGCTACTGCTGTAGCAGTATGTCCCTTTAGAGTTTGTATGGAAAGATTTACTGCACATGATCCAGCCTGAGATCAAATGTGAGAAGAAATAGGATAGTTTAGCACAACTTCACAGCTTACTGCTGACAACATCCCTTTTGTCAGAAACATTAAAATGCATATTATTAGCATGAATGTTTTACTAGTATGCACAAAAATAGTTTAAAACAGTGCAGGAAATTCAGAGCTAAAGCAGCCACTTGGTTCTCAACACATTCCATCGTGCCTGAATATTGTAGAAATTAATGTCTAATGTATAACATTGCAAAGCTAAAGTGCTGTAGTTTCCTTATTTGTGTTGCTTTCCCCTCCAGGGCTCTGTTCTAATCTGATATAGTTCCAGGATTCCTAGCTCCACACTGAATTTCACAAGAAAATATTGTGATGTTGTCAAGGGCTAGAGAGGGAAACCTTGTCTAGTGCTCAAAGATTCTGTTCCTGGTTCTGCCGCACAGTTGTGTGACTTACCCTTCTGTGCCTCAGTTTTTCCATCTGTAAAATGTGGATAATAATTCTTACCTACTTTTCAGGGGTGTTGCATGAGCCTTACAGTTTAAGTTCCACGAGATCTCTTGATGAAAGGAAGTGCAAACTATTATAATTATTTCATTTAAATTTCAAGATGCCGTTATCTTGCCATCTGCAACTACTAGTCCATCTTGGACATCTTTCCATCTATGTAGGAGAAAGACGTGCCCTTCCCATAAACCCAAAGTATGCATTAAAAGGCATGAAACTGACCCAAAAAAGGTTACACATATAAGAAATCTGTAAAGCTTATATATACATTACAGCCACGTAACTAAGCATTTAAGATAAATTATTAGCTTATAAATATGGCATTTATATTGCATAAGGAACAAAGTGTGAAATCTGAAAATTAAGATGGATTTGAAAAGCACACACCACTCATGGAGATGGAGAGGATTTGATGTAGAGATAACTGAATCACATAGAGATAGAAGAAAGACTCAGTTTTCTTCTACACACACACTTGCATATTCTCACCATGATACTTCCCCTCAGACATAACATTAGAATGTCTTGCTTCTCTTAGGACTACAATGGCATAAAGAGAGTTAGATTGACACTGATAGCTGCGTAAAATGCAGGTTGGAGGAGAGTGTAATCATACCATTGTCTGCATGCTGCTTAACTTCTTTGGAGGAGAAGCAGTTGAGTGACAGGAGAGAGACTGTATATATTGAATGCATGAAATAAGAATGATGGATAATCAGTGCTTCCAGCACTTCCATCCAGAAAAGAAAACCAACTAGATTTTTCAGACTACTTGATAGTGGTGTTTTGGATGAGACAAGGTCATTTTCCCGTTCTGTGGAAAGTACTCTGCTTTCTTTCCCAGGCAAAGGGGCCCTCCAGTTTAGTAGCAAATATATAAGTCTTCTGGGCATGATTTTCAGCCTCCACATGACCTTGTGAAACCTTGCATTCATACACATCTGCTTGCTCACTTTTCTGGTACTAACCTTTTGCATACAGGATATAGAATATACACATATAAAACCCATTCATCTGAAGAGGACATGCACAAACACCTTTAGGTAAATGCATAGGTGCGAGTGCTGGTAAAATGCACATGCAGGTACATGTGCATACACAGTGGAAGCAATGTTGAGACATCACTGATCAGCAAACCCTAGATGGGATTTTAAAAAGTGCCTCAGTGATTTAGGAGCGCACATCTCATTGAAATTCAGTGGAACTTTTGCTCCTAAATTGCTTATGCACTTTGAAAATCTTACCCCATATGTCCAGGTGCATTACATATTTGCTAAATAATAAACACAACAGAGTCATACATATATGAAATTTTCAGTCACTGCATAACAAAAAATAAAAAGTAAAAACATTTCTATAGGTCCTACAGTATTTAAAAACTCCTTCTTATAGACCCCAAATCTGGGGCTAAGTTTGACTTCAGTGTCTCTTTACTGTTTCCCTGTATTATTTATTATTCAGTGCTACAAAATAACACACACTAAAATGGCACTGATATTAACTGCCCTCTCTTTTCTTCCTTTAGTTCCTTTGCAGTCTTCCCTGCTCTGTTTTGCCAGTCTCATGGTAAAGCTCACTATAAGGCTTTCTCTGGTAACACAATTCCTGTACTTTGACTCCCAAGTACAGGACATTAAATTCTATTGTCATTCTCTGTAACTCCATCCTTGAATTCTGAGCACCAGGATTTCAGACCAATAAGTTGTCACACTGGATAAACCTGATTTGCAATGGGAAAGGATTAACCTCCCTAACTAGATGTTACAGTAGTCTCAGGATATGGGTAATTTTTATATACTGTACCATGGAATAGATTTTCAGATTGATGAAGGACATTTTGCTAGCATAAAGCAGATTCATGTGACTATGGGGTATATCCCTTATTATGCTGCAGGACCCGAAAACAACACAGCTGTTGTTTTAGCAGTTGCTTTGAATTTCTATCTGTTGTTTGTCTGAGTCAGGACTTTACTGTTTAAACAGAGTTCTGATGTACATAAAAATAATAATTAACTACTATGGCCTGGTCTACACTGGCCGCGAATTTCGGTGGCAGTCGATGGGAGATATGCGTATTTCCTGTCAACTTTCTAACATCTACTTACCACAGTGTCTCCATTGCGCCAATGGGAAATGCCCTCCCATCGTTGCAGTGCTACGCTACTTGCCGGGTTGGATTTACAGAGTCGACTTCCGGGTTCGATTGAGTGAGTCTTTACTTCCGCTCAGTCAAACCCGCAAAATCGATCCTGCACTGCCAGCTGTGCCGCCGGCTGTATAGACATAGTCTAAATTGTGCTTTTCATCAGTAGATCTTAAAGCTTTATATAAAGGAGGGAAATTATTTTACCCCAGCGAGGCACAGACAGGTAAAGTGAATTACCCAGGGTCATCCAGCAGGCTGTTGGTAGAACCTGGAATAGAACTATAGTCTCTGGAGTCCCAATCCAGTGCTACGTCCACTAGGTCATGCTGTTACAAAGAGGGTGGAAATAACGCTATTAACGCAATGTAAGCAAAATTCTCACTAGGATTGGACTCTACACTGGGAAAATTGATATACATAAACAAAATAAAGACTACATTTCTTATTCCTTTCAGACTGCCTTCATTTCATGCCCATCCAAAACTTGAGTGAACTCCACATTTGTGCACCCACATGGGCAATTGCACATATACGCTGTATAAATTGTCTGCACGCTTACCTGATGGGCTTCCACTCTCAAGAGTTCACAGTGCTCATAAAATGGAGGCTGGCTGAATATTTTCCTCTAGAAATATAACTTAAAAAGAGCTGAACCAATTTCTAAGACTCTTCCCAGCTGAGCTTGTCTGCAGAGTTATGAACCCTGGAGAAAGGTTGTATAGAGGAAATACCGGCAGACATTAACTAATGGCAATTTGCATAACCACGATATGTGGGCTTTAGGGATAGGCAATGAGCATGCACACATGAACTATTGAAGCTACAACATTCATAATTAGTTAAATTCACCTCTGAGCAGAGGGGCAGCATGAGATCTTCTCAAAACTTAACTCCCTTAGATTTAAGAGGCACTTCACTGATACACAGGCTTTGCGTTGAGCCTCTGCATAGGGATGAATTTCAACCAATATGAATACACTATAAACACAAATGTGACAGCCTTCTGTTTCAGTACTTTCTCATATACCAAGGCAAATTACATATACATTCTTCTTCCAATGGTAATAGAGATTTTTAATTGTTTTTATTTAGAAATGAGCATAACTTTGAGCTTCATTAAAACCAAATGTTTAATTGCATTCATGGTTATCAGATTTATTGATTTACTTAATTCTCCATTTGCAGTACAGCAGAATAATATATCATAGCTTCGCACAATGCTGCCCTAGCCAAGTTTTCCTTCAGCATCACAATTTCTCAGACAAGCATGCATCAGTGGTTTATATTGGCAGGGCCCACTCTTCTGCTGACAGGTTGGAAAAGAAAAATCTCATTTATATTTTCAGATTTCCAAAAGCCTGTTGATTTATGAAATATGACTGGCTTTGCATTAGGTTTATTTGGTTGGGTTTTTTTGTTTGTTTTTTTTTTAAAGGGGGGGAATGGAATAGACCATTTCTCTTTGTCATGTATTAAATAAGTGGAGTTATTCCCTCTAATCACACTTCCCCTCAGGAGGTTCTTGGCAAGTTAACCAGCAATTAATAACTGAATTTGTTATTTTATGTTTTAAGTTTCCTTTCAGTGGGATGGAAAGAGAATTCCACGTCGTGTTCTCCATCACCTTCTGTTCCCTCCTACTAGTGACAGAGGAGGGAGATCTGCCCATCCTGTGTAGACATCAATCCTCTGTAGCCTGTCTGCTTTGTGAAGGCAGAGAAGGCTGTCGGGGCTGGAATTGCTGCTTTTGGGGGATGTGGCAAGGGACTGTGTGCGGGAGAAGGGAAAGGAGTTGGTCATGGGGCCCAGGAACCCCTTCTTTTCTGTAGGAAGGAGTGGGGATATGGGGTTACTGAGCAGGGAGAAGAAATGGAGGAAGTGTGATGGGGCTCTGAGGAGAGGAATAGTAGGAGGAGATGAGAGAGAGAACGTACTGCACATGACAGATGCTAGTCAAGTCACTTAATGTGGTACTCAGATAAAATAAATTAAATAATTTTAAATAAATTAAAATACGGTGATGAGGGTCTCCTGATTTTGCTTCTATTGTCACTCAGCTCTTCGAGAGGGAGTCCTTTGGGTATGCAAAATCCCTCCCACTAAGCACAGCTTCTTCCAGCTCTCTCCTTGCTCCTTCACAAATTTCTTCCAACTTCATCACCCACCACTATCTGGAAGGATTAGGGAAAAATGAAGAGGTGTGGGGCCTGTGTGTAAATACCCCAGCTTTTGGTAGATCTGAGGAGATCCATGATGGATCCCCATCCATTCAGTGAGCTCTCCCTTTTGGGGACTTCAGTCTCTAAAGCTGTCATTTAGGTACCTTTAATGTGTACATAAGCCTTGTCTACAGTTGTGGCAGCATGTAAGATACAGGTAGTTACACAGGGGAGTGAAAGGCTCTGTCAAGGGAGGCGGTGAGGAAAGACTCCGGCAGTTGCCCACTGCTGAAGCCTTTTCCTGCTACCTCCCCTCCCTCCCCCAGCCACAGCGTTTCACAGAGGGCAGCTGCCAGATCCTTTCCCTGCTGCCATGTTGATGCCCAGGGCCTTTCCCTATTGCTGGAACCTTTCACTGAAGCAGGGAAAGGTTCTGGAAGCAGGACACTACACTGAAATTTTTAGCAGAGTAGACATGGGAGGCAGTGCTTGGACATGTGGAGAGCCAGATAGGGTATATACCCTAAGAGTTCTGGCGTGTCTGTGCTCTACTCACCTAAGCAGTGCCTCTCTGTCCACACTATTCTTTATACCCGTGCTAGGGAGGCATGCAGTGTCTGTATGCTAGACACGCTGTAACTGCAGACTGATCGTAAGACACTGCAGAGATAAAGTACTTGACAAATTCAGTGCCTGATTCTGTTTCCATTAAAGTCAATGACAAAATTCCCACAGGCTTCACTGGGAGCAGGAGCTGGCCATTAACTATTTACAATCTTAAAGAAAAGTTTAAAGAACTACACCAAAGTTGAGCACCCATGTTACATATTTGCTCACATCCACGTTCTGTATGTTACGTACTTATCGCTATTTGTAAGGCATGGATCAATGAGCATTAGTGCTGGTTGGGAAATGGGTATAAAACATTGAAATTATTCAGTACTCTGCCTGGTATCCTAGCCCTATACAGTAAAACCAATACAGGAGCCTAAAATAAAGCTCCAAACAGACCACTATCCAGAACCAACAGCAAATCCAGCAGTTACCCCACCAAGCACACAGAAACATTCCCAATTAACATAAAATTTATGGAAAACAAAAGGTGGCTGTAGCACAGATAGGAAAAGAAAAAATGGAGGGAACCTAAAAATGGCCAAGGATAAAGATTACTGGAATCAACAGACCTTACATCAGCAAGGGACTGTGGTCTGGTGGATAGCGCACTGGACTGGGATGTAGGAGATTTGAGTTCTAGTCCCAGCTCTGTTACTAGGTTGATGAGTAATCTTGAGCAGTCATCTCATCTCCCTGTGCCTCAGTTTTCCCATCTCTAAAATGGAGGTACTGATACTGACCTCCTTTGTAAAGCTCTAGAGATGAAAGGAACTAAATATTTGTATTATTATTAAACATCATGTCCTAAAAGCAGCCAACAAAGATCTGCAGGAGAGAGAGGTCTGCCAGAGAGGATCTTGAACTGAGAAAGCTCTGTTTTTGGCTTGGACCTGGCTGAACTTAGATACAAAGATCCAAAACTCACTGAAGTCAATTACATTCTTTCCATTGATTCCAGTGGTCAGTGGATTAAATCTAATAAACCAGCTCACCCCATTATATCATAACTGCTGGAAAGGGACATAGGATTGGAGGTGTTCTCTTACGTAATTAGAGCCTAGATTATGGTAGGGTTCATATTCTAATACTAAGTAATAAAAAAATGGAATATTTTAGATAACTAACCTATAGTTGTAATTCTTCTTCAAATATTTTCCAGAGTTTGAATGTTTTTTTGGTAAAAACTAGTGATCTACAATACAGTGGTGGTAAAATTAATAAATGTCTCACAGCATTGACTAGTTTTTATTCTTTAAAACAAAAAGCTATTCAGCAAAAAAGCCCAACTTTTGGCTATTCTGCTTTGGAAGAGACCATCCCAGCTGAGCCATATCCTGTCTTGGCCTTTGAGCATGCATATACTATGCAGGAGTGGGAGAAACCATGCTCATGAGGAAGAGGCAAAAGCAGTGTGGGAGTAATTGAGCCTGTTTGAAAAACCTGTGACAAAAATGTGCAAGGAAAAGAGTAATTTTGGATTTATTTTATTTGTATCGGATTCTGAACACTGAAAGGCTGTAAGATACAATTACTTTCATCCCCACCTCTCCAAAAGAAGGAAAGAAATAGACGTTTTCAGCTAATTACATTTTAAGGTGCTGTATTTGGCACTGAATATTGGAAAAAATGCATTTGTAGGAAAAGAAAATTTGTGAGAAAACAGAGAGCCAGCCAAGATAATGCATATTTGATATTTATTATCTTATTACAAATGGTCAAAAGCCAGGTGCTGATATCCTGTAGACAGCACTCAAAGAATAACAATGCATTAAATTGAAAGTTATATTTTTCCTTTATGTTGAATCTGCAGATTTTTGTATGCCATGATGGTCTTGTATGAGAAGGTAGAACTTTTCTTAAAATCTCATTCAAGATGGGAATTTCAGCAGCAGAATGAATTGAGGGTATCAGTACGCTAGAGAATGAGATTAGTCACTCAATTAGGTGTCTCCTCTTTACTTGCACCCACATTTCCTTCTCCTGGGAAAAATACAGTGGAAGGGTAATAGTGGTTATTGAGTGACTTTGGACAATGGTTGAGATTACAAGATGATATGCTAGGGAAGCTGTAGTAATGATACTACCACTTGCAATTTATGCATGGTACTGTGTGAGCAATTTATTCTATAAACCTCTCTGATTAAGATGCTGATGGAGAAGCTAGAGCTTTTAACCAATTGTATGGTACAAATAAAGACTTTTAATGAGTTTAAATAAGAAAATATTACATGTATTCTCTTACTTTTAGTAATAGTTTACAGTTTAGTTTAAGAAATACCACCTAAATGTTGTGTAGTCTTTACCATTGTGTAGCTGTCAATGCTGTAAGAATTGCCCATCTCAAACAATGAAGCATGGAATTCTGCTTCCATTGTTGTCTCTAACAGCCTTAGAGTTAAATGATTAGTTACACCAGAGAGAGTCTATAATCGTTATTTAATTAATTCAGTGTTATAAAGCTGCTAATTATGAGAGCAAAAGGAATGTTGTCCAAGTTTCCCAACCTTTAGCCTTTTTGTGGATGACTTAAAAGACTAAACAAGAATGGAGAACTATTCTTCTGAGTTATGCTGTATAGACGTTTTCCAGTGACTCATAATGGTTGGTTAATTTATCTCAGACATTTTATGCTTCATCCTACTCTACATTTGTATAGTTCCATACTGGCACATGAATGAAAGCAATTTAATATTTAATGCAAAAATCCAATATCAGAGTCTCGTTAAGGTTTTGATGTTTACATTTTCTAAAGGCAGGAAATACAAAGTTAATATTGTGCCACTTTCTCTCTCTCTTAGACCTTCCTTGTTCTCTCTCCCCATTTGGACTTTTCTGTCTAAGTTCCTTCTTTTTAAACTAATGAAAAAACATAGTCTCAATTTCAGCTGGTATACACTAAGTGTAAAGCTCTTGGAGAAAATGGTTATCAAGAGTTTTAAATGCTCTGAAACAGTGTATGTCAACCTCAACTATATAGGTTGCTGCAGTAATTTAATACCCATATATGCTGCTTTTAATCTTCAAAATGTTTTTATAAAGGTTTAACAATCCACAAAACATGCCTGTGTGGTGGGTAAATATGGGCCTCAAGTGACTTGCCAAAAACTACCAAGGGGTGGCAAATGAAAGGTTTATTGGACCTGGTTTTGTGTTCAGAGCAGTAAATTAGGCTCCTCTCTTGTGAAGATTTTCTTGTAGAGGATATTACGTAGACTTTTTAATATGGTGAAAAACCCAATCTTCATCCTCAAAGTAAAGATTATTTATTACAGTTAGCAGAAGTGAGCCTTGTTTGGCCTCCCTGAACCACTGCTGCACTTGTTTTATCCTAAAACCGTACTGTCGGCTTGGCACCAAAATTTTACTCAGTCGATTATAAGACATGAGCTTTGATTTACTTCATTATTTCTTTTAATTCCAGCTGGATTGCTTTTTTCCCTAATAATCCTGCTTTTTATTCTTATTCTTATTTCTTAAAATGAGCATTTATGGTGTTCATCAATCTCCTGGGACACGTTTCACTCTCTGCCCCAGGAAGCATGCAGAGATCCATGCTGCCATAACAATAAGTATAGGGTGACCAGATGTCCCGATTTCATAAGGACAGTCCCAGTATTTGGAGCTCTTTCTTATATAGGCATCTATAATCCCCTACCCCACCTCAATTTTTCACACTTGTGATCTGGTCACACTAAATAAGTATAATATCTTATACACAGGTAGCACCTCCATCACACGCCCAAACAGACATATAAAGAGTACATACTTCATATATACCAGGATCACATACCACTGAAATGCAGCCAGCTCTAGGCTGAAAAAATGACCGCTGTTTCACAGCATACATGGACAGTATACAGCCAGTCAGGGCAGGAATTAAAGATTGATGTTATAGCCACTTCCAGCTTTCATAGGAACTTTAGGCAGGCAGAATGTAATTACCTCTGCTGAAACTTTGCCAGTGTTCAGGGATTTACAGACATGGTAAAAAATTAATAATATTATGCATTTCTGTAGCACTGTTCAGCTGAGGTTCTAATAAATTAAGCTTCACAACACCCTTATTAGGTAAATATTATCCCCATTTTACAGAAGGAGAAACAGCTGTAGAGGGCTGATTTGCTTTTGTTACACAGTAACCCCAGTGAAACCTGATCTCCTGATGTCATGTGCTGTAACTCTTCAACAGTCTCTGCTGCCTTTTGATACTTTCTGACAAGTTTTCCCCTCGTGTAACTCTTAATTAGCAAAGGGTCCTAAGAAAGGAAGAAAGTGTCTCCAGTGCTCTGCCCAGCCTCACCTTTCTCCATAAAAGCAGGTTCTAACAGGCAAAGCTTTATGTTCACTGTTTCAGAGTATTCAGGTGGCTTTTTATCCTTTGCTTACCGTGATGTAGTCACTGCACTAAGCATGCAACTCATTGGCTTCTAAAGCATTTTGCAATACCATCCAATATGAGACATAGCTAAATGTCATACTTTCACCTCCTATTTTAACTTCTACCTTGGAGCTGGAGTCTTGGCTTTTAAACCACCTTTATGCTCGTCTGTGCCAGTTCCAGGCCTGGCTGGTCCCTGACATACTAGAGCAACCTTGGATTCTGTGGTACAACCTTAAATGGGCAGCTTTGACTATCTGCTCAGATAATATTCTCATACCATGAGACTACTGTACTGTACTTTACGCCAGTCAACAATAACTCCCGAGGGGCTGTTCCAGCAATTAGGGATTTTGCTGGGGCATAGGCACATTCTGGTCACACTCCCTGTGCTGGTGAGGAGTAAGTAGGAGGTGACGTGAGAGCATTGTGGTAGCCCTTTCACAACAAAGGGGGTTCCCTTAGACCAGAGGAATCCTCAACTGCACAGATTCACTGGGTGTATGGTAGCTTTGCTGTGCTGTAGCAGTACAGTGTATCAGGACAGCATCCAACGTCATAACCCTTTTTATGTGAGCTGTAAGAAGAGTAAAGGGAGAGTGCTTTTTCTGGCCAGGGCACAGGACTGGAAGCCAGGAAATACAGGTTCTGTTCCAGGCTCTTCCACAGACTTCTTGTGGGATTTCCATTAAGTTATTTTCTTTCTGAGCCTCTGGTTCTTCATTACAAACAGTAGATCTCAGGTGTTTAGCAAGGGTTACTTCATTGATGTTTATAAAGCTCTTTGAGATCGTTAGGTGGCAGGTAATATTGCCATACAAATTATTATTCCTGGAGTCAATTGTATTAAGCAGAAATCCAGTGGTTAATGCATCTGGGCTCCATTATAATTCCCTATCAGACGGTATCCGATAACTCGTTTTGATAATGTGGTGCATCTTTGAATTGGCAGATTTGGTGCTTGCAGCCGCATTCACTTTAAAAGTTATAATACATATTGCTTATCATAATGAATTCTGTATTTTTTCTAAGAAAAGTATTTCACTACATTCTTGTTTGTTAATATTTGCTAGGAGTCATTCCAAGCAGATGCATTGTAACTCCTCGCAGCAGTGGTAATGCATCATTGGAAGAATGGAAAACACATCAAACACAAATGTAATTTTGCTCTACAGCACAACATTTCAGAGGAGGAATATTTTCTCTCTGCCTTTGTGTCTTGTAAAGTACAATATGCTTAGATGACACATACATCACTGATGTCTCAGACCCCAGCAGGTTTTGACATTATAAATCAGCATTTTACTGTTTCATACTTCATCATCATTATTAAAACCTGTAGCTTGGCTGAAAACAAACACATCAGCACTTAAAACAATGTGTCATTTTCTGATCTTTTATAAAACAGGGGACTTATTTTATTTGAAAATAAAACCTACATTCTGGAACCATTGGAAAATGATACAAGTGAACACAAGATCTATCGAGCAGAAAACCTGAAAATAGCCTCTGGATCTTGTGGCAACCAATTCAACATCTCTGACATCACTGTTGATGACACACCACAGTCTTTTCAAGCATTCACTAACAGGGTAGGTGGAAAAATGGTTTTTTGTTATCTCTTTACATTAATTTCCAGAAAATGGTGAAATATCCAGATCAAAATTAATTGGTGGAACACATGTGAATCATTTGAAGCAATGCATGGTTGGTGAAATTGAGGTTCCATTGAGTGGGGCAAAGATTTCACCTTGAGATTGTGACCATCATGAAATCAAATAAAATAGAGATGATTGGAAAAGACTCTGATAAATTATCTTTTCTTTGTTGTTGCTGGATGGTTCCCAACACAACAGTATCAGGTGGTTGGCCCAGTGTAGCTCTGAACAGCCCCACTAATGGAGCTTCTCCCATTTCTCTTATGACTGAGATTCCAGTTTTAAAAGACCTCACTGTAAAGAGATTTTACCATTTCTAAATGTCATCATATCACTTCTAGTGTTATACCTCTCTGGATCCACCTAAATAGTGCTCTTTACCCCCTTCTTCGACATAGGGTTTAGGACAGTGGTTTTCAACTTTTTTTTCCATTTTCAGGCCCCTAAAACATTTCAAATGCCAGACCTCTTTGGAAATCTTAGACATCCCCTGTGGGCCCTCAGGGGTCTGCAGATCACAGATTGAGAACCATTAGTTTAGGAGATCATCACTTCTCCTCCCGTACTTGGGTCAAGATGTGGCTTTTTCCAAGGAGGAACATTGCGGAAATTGTGCTTTGCAAGAGAGTAGTCTCTCTTGCTGCTGCTCTTTGTGCACAGTAGGAGCACAGTCTGTTCCTTGCGTTAGGCGGATAGTTCCCTGTGATATGCCAGCCCTGCTCCATTAACTAATGTAGAGGGAAGGGATGCAGTCACAACCCTGCCCTCAACATCCTGTTCCTTGGGGAATAGCGGGAGCAAGCAGGCCTTATGCTCCTCAAATTGTGAGTGAGACTTGAGCAGTCCTACAAGGTGAGGAGCTTCTTGCTTATCCTTCCAGCTCTGCCCAGGAGCCACTCACAATCTGCGTCTTATTGCTTTGACAATCAATACTTGTTTAGTTTTTTTACTCTTCGTCCATGAGTTAATCTCTCTAGTTTCTTAGGCTCCTATTCATCAAGGCTCTTAACCACATAGTAAGTTCTCTTAAAGACCATGGAACATAAGCATGTGTTTGAAGTTAAGCCTGTGCATAAGTGCTTTGCTAAATCAAGGCCTTTAATCATTTTTCTTGCTTGTATTTTAATTCATCCCTGTTTTCATTAATGAAGTGGTACAGAACTCTAGGCAGATTACAGATTCTGGTAATATATTTTGATTCCTGTGCCACTTGCAATTCAGTCTTAAAGAGAGCAGCTGACAATGTCTAGAATAGCTTTTTGCCACCCAAGTAGGGAAGGAGAACGTTATAGCCATGTTACTTTCCTAATAATACATGTTGAAATTTAAACAACGCTTTAAATTGTAATAGGAAAGTATCTTATGCACACAGAACACGTTCTCAGCATTTTATTCTAGGGATATATCAATTGTAATTGTTTTTATGTAGGAGGAAATGTACTCGGCTTGCAATGCATCTAGCTAATGGAAATGGTATAAAATAAATGACTTTCAAACCAGATGGCAAAAATACTGCCACAAATTAACATGCATCTTGGATTGGGATTATAGAAGGGAATGTTTGAGATGTTCAAGAGTAACACAGTAGTACAAATCTGTGCATAGTGTTTATTAAATGGGAAATATTAGTGTTTATAACCACACTGCCTACATAGTCCATTTAGCCTTTACATTCAGTTCAGTGTTAAGGAAAATAACTTAACTGGCATCAGGGATGTTATTTATGTACTGGAACAAATTAATTTGCCTTGGAGGAACATTAAACAGTACATTTCCAAATGTCTTTTTCTTCAATAAATGCTGTATTAATAATTGCTGATACTATTTTATGTGCTAAGCCTGTATTTGCAAATGCTTGAACTGTATTAATTGGAACTGCAAGAACAAATCTGTACAAATTGTATTTATACTTTCTTATTAAAGATTCCCTATTAGTATTTTTAATTTTTTATGTGAATGACATGAGTTTTCTGTTCCAATAAGTGTGTGAATTCCTTCCTGAGGTATTTTGAATATCAGAACTAAGGGTTCTGTAGGAGTCCAGCTTCTACTTTTGCAACAGCAGTTCTGTATCAAAATTCTGCATCCTTAAATTGAAGTTTCAGATGTCTTTTAGGGAATCCTGCTGTATGCTATTCAGTATCTATAAACCATATCAGAGCTCAGAGAGCTATATTTCAAGACTATTTAATTTTTACTTCAAATGTTTCTTTTTCAGCTCTTTATGAACATTTTGGGGGCAATTTTAATAAACTTGTAGTTAAGGTTGCTGAAGGAAGTCATATACTCCTATGCAAATGACATAACTCCTCCATTAGCAATGAATAAACTTAAGCAATAATAAAAAGTATACGTATAACTAGATATTGTAATTAATATAAATATTCTGTTATCTTTACACTTCATACATTTGATTGATGACTATAAGGACATGTCAAAATCACCTTAACCATTCCAATAACAACTTTAATCCACAGGACATAATTATAAAACTTGTCAACATATACATATCTCTCAGACTAGTAAAACATATGTCATGAATCTGTTGAATGAGATCTCTACATGTGAGTTAACAAGTTGTTATTGGAAAGTGTAGGGTGAATTTTCACACGTCTGTGTTGTCATTAGCCAATTATATTATCAGGGCACCTTTCATCATAGATGGCCTGAGAGAGGTAAAACCTGAGGCTGCTCTAACCTATACCCAGCACAGAGGCAGGAGAAATCCAATCCCATCATTAGGCAGCTGCTAATCGTTTCTTTGCTGACCCTTCTTTCAGCTACAACCACCACTTACAGAGCACAGCTGACGATTTAGGTCAGTGCATTACCTAATAAATGGGATCTTTGGTACAGATTTAATTATAGATAGATAATCCTATACAGATATCATTATGTACACCATTCTAGAAGGAAGATAACAGGACAGTGCAATTCCTCCTTTGTATGTACATTTGCTGTAGATATGTTGCTGGCTCTTTTTCTAACACTGTAAGTGTGGGTGAGTCAGGACATAGATTGCACCCAATGCAATTAGCTGCAGAAGGCAAGCTGAAAGAAGTGATAATTAAGTACTTTTTATAAATGAGTGTTGTATCCAAGGAACACACACAGCCTGTGGCCAAGTCACAGGAATAGATTCAATATGCTAATGAGTCACCATATAATTAGGTCCCTCTGTCCAACGCTTCAACTTCTAAACTTCCCCTGTCCCAAGCAGTTGACTTTGGGATGGTTTAAACTGGCGTGGGTGCAAAGCACTCCCGGCACCCTTCTCCATCCCTGGTACCGAGGAAGAAGCACAAAAAGCAGCGAACCGACAGAGGGCGCTTGCCAGTGCAGAAAAGAGACAAGTGGGGAGAAGGAGTGAGACCCACGCCGGGCCACTCTGCTACCCCTGAACCCACATCGGCACTGTTGACTGCCAAGGGAGTTGAGTCCAGTGAGGGACTCTCCACCGACACCAGGAAGCCACCGTGGAACTAGCAGTCAGATAGCACCATTTACTCCGGAGGCCTTTCAGGTGACTAGGGACCTTCTGTCTCTTCCAGTTCTCTCAACCCCAACAAGGCACCTGCCACCCCCAACGTCCAGGAGCAGGAAAGAACAGGGTGCATTAGGCGCCTTCCTGGCACTGGGTCCCCAGGCATCATCCATGGGCAAGCCCCACCTGATTCCAGAGAGTTGAGCCCTGGAATGCCACCGATCCCCAGAACCTTGGCACCGTATGGAGGTGGAAGCAGATACTGCTCCACCGTGGCTGCCGAGAGATGAATCTTCTTCGGAGTCCAAAGAGAAATCCTATGTAGCACCGAAAGCCCACTATCGGTACCCAGCTATGCTCCACCAAGCTTCAGTGCTGGTCCTCTGGTGGGCACCTGTCAGCAGGTCACTGGCTGATGCAGTGGCCCTAATGGAACCCCCGGGGATTTCCCCTGGTACTGGGACCTTCCTCATAGTGCTCCTTCTTGGTGGTTTCTGAGAGATGGGCTACTGCCCCTTCCCGTTCGGCACTGGACCCCGGTACCGACCTCATTACCGAAATCCAGGAGATGCCTCCAGTGGATGTAGTCGAGGCAGAGGACAGGGAATGGCCCCTTCTCCGGTGAAAACCTCCTTCTCATCCTCGCCAGATGAAGCCATTGAGGGTCCCAGCAGCCTACTTTCCCAGGATGATTTCAGGGCCCATCAGGACCTGCTGTGAAGCATGTCTCTTCAAACCTAGGCTTGGAGATGGAGGAGCTCAGAGACACATCGCACAGCCATATCAACAGCTTGGCTGCAGCAGCTCCATCCAAAGTGACCCTGCCAGTCAAATGATGCAGTGATGGGACCAGTTAAGCTGTATTGCAAACTCCTTTTTCTCTGGCTTCCACCTCAAAGAGGGCAAAGAAAAAGTATTATGTGCCAGCAGGTGGATTTGATTACCTGTACTCTGACTCCACTCCCACCCAGGAGTCCCTGGTGGTGTCTGCAGTGAATAAGAAGACAAGCAGGGCTAGTTGAATGCTACCCTGAAACAAAAAGACGGTAAGAAATTGGACCTTTTTGGAAGAAAGATTTATTCTATGGGTAGCCTCCAACTTCATATCACCCATCAACAAGCTTTGCTGGGGAGATACAGTTTTAATCTGTGGGATTCCCTGAATAAATTCAAAGACTCACTGCCCCAAGAGTTGAGACAGGAGTTTTGGCCCTCATAGAAGAGGGTAAGAACGTGACCAGGACCTCTCTTCAGGCAGTTCTGGATGCTGCCAATTCGGCGGCCTGGCCAATAGCCTCCACCGTCACCATGAGTCGCTGCTCCTGACTCCAGTCCTCCAGCCTTCCCCATGAGGTCCAACAATCATCAAGGACCTTCCATTTGATGGCTACTCCCTTTTCTCAGAGCAGATGGACAAGAGACTTCATGGACTGAAGGATTCGAGGGCCACCCTTCGATCCTTAGGCCTGTATGCACCGTCTGCCTCCAGAAAGCACTTCTTGCCCCAGCAGCCTCTTCGGTTCTTGGGGCCTCCAAGACAGGAACCCTACAAACAGAAAGGCGGAGACTATAAACAGCGCCAACCACTCCTGTCTAGTTCAGCATCCCAACTGGGGGCTCAGAGATACTCTGGTGGGCCCAAGCAGGCCTTTTGAAGGTGCATCCCAAGGCTCTGTTCTAGTCACTGTTTCAGATCTCCCCCTCCCCCTCCTCTTTTATTTTTGGACCATCTGTCACTCTTCAGCCTGGCATGGACATCTATAATATTGGACTGTTGGGTCTTGAGCACAGTGACAGTTGGATTTACCCTCCAGTTTTTATCCATCCCTTCCACCCCCTATCATCCTTGTCTGTCTTCAGGGATCCTTCTCATGAGCAACTCCTCATCAAAGAGGTGCAATCCGTCCTATGTATGGGGACTGAGGAGGAAGTTCCTCAAGACTTGAGAGGGAAGGGGTTTTACTCCTGATATTTCCTAATCCCAAAGGCCAGAGGGGGCTCCGACCCATCCTGGACCTGCATCGCCTCAGCAGATATCTCAAGAAACTGAGGTTCCAAGAGGTCTCATAGAATCATAGAATCATAGAATATTAGAGTTGGAAGGGACCTCAGGAGGTCATCTAGTCAACCCCCTGCTCAAAGCAGGACTAACCTCAGCTATATCATCCCAACCAGGGCTTTGTCAAGCCTCAGCTTAAAAACCTGTAAGGATGGAGATTCCACCACCTCCCTAGGTAACCCATTCCAATGCTTCACCACCCTCCTAGTAAAAAACTTTTTCCTAATGTCCAACCTAGACCTCCCGCCCTGCAACTTGAGACCGTTGCTCCTTGTTCTGTCATCTGCTACCACCGAGAACAGCCTAGCTCCATCCTCCCTGGAACCCCCTTTCAGGTAGTTAAAAGCCGCTATCAAATCCCCCCTCACTCTTCTCTTTGGCAGACTAAACAAGCCCAGTTCCCTCAGCCTCTCCTCATAAGTCCTGTGCTCCAGCCCCCTAATCATTTTGGTTGCCCTCCGCTGCACTCTCTCCAAATTGTCCACATCTTTTTTGTAGTGGGGGGCCCAAAACTGGACACAGTATTCTAAATGCGGCCTCACCAATGCCGAATAGAGAGGAATAATCACTTCCCGTGACCTGCTGGCAATGCCCCTCCTAATGCAGCCCAATATTCCATTAGCCTTCTTGACAACCAGGGCACACTGCTGACTCATATCCAGCTTTTTATCCACCGTTACCCCCAGGTCCTTTTCTGCAGGTCTCCCTGGCTTCCATCATTCCCTCCCTGACCCAAGGAGACTGGTATGCTGCTCTTGACTTAAAAGGATGCATATTTTCACATCTCTATCTTCTGTGGCCACAGAAGATTTTTCAGATTTGTGGTGGGTCATCGCCACTTCCAATTCACCACCCTTCCTTTCGCCCTATTGGCAGCTCCATGGGTTTTCACAAAGTATATGAGGTTCAATGGCACCAAGGTGTGTGAGTCTACCAGTACCTTGACGACTGTCTGATCAAAGGTCAGTCAGAGGCTCAGGTGTCACACCGCATCAGTACTGTCCGCATCACTTTCCAGGTGCTGGGTCTGCTGATAAACAAGCAAAAGTCATCTCTGGTCCTGATTCAGAGAATAGAGTTCATCGGGACAATGCTCAGTTCGACTCAAGACAGAGCCTTCCTACCAGATTCCAATTCCAGATTATGTTGGACCTGCTATCCCAGGTCACAGTTCACCCAATAACAATTGATTGGATCTGCCTCAAACTATTGGGACACATGGCGGCATATACTTACATGGTACAGTATGCAGGAGTGGCTGGTGTCAGTCTACTGCCCGAGCAGACACCACCTGGACTCAGTGCTCACAGTCCCACCTCTAGTCCTCATTTCCCTGACCTGGTGGAAAGACGCAGGACTGGTAATGAAGGGGGTACCCTTTGCTACTCCTCAACCATCGGTAGCCTTAGTCTTGGACATGTCAGACCTACGGTGGGGAGCCCACCTGAGCAACCTCAGGATCCAGGGCCTCTGGTCCCAAGAAGAACTCTCTCTACGTATAAAATGTGGGGAATTCAGGGTGGTACGCTTAGCTTGCCAAATGTTCCTTTCCCCAGATCTCAGGCAAGGTGGTGCAGGTCCTGACAGACAACACCACATCTATGTTTTACATCAGTAAGCATTGAGAGGCTAGATCTTCGGCCTTGTGCCAGGAGACCCTGCGGCTGTGAAAATTCTGCATGAAACACTCCATTCACTTTGAGACCTCATGTCTCCCGGGAGCCTGAAACGTACTGGAAGATCACCTCAGCAGAGCCTTTTCCTCTCACCACAAGTGGCTTCTTCACTCAGAGGTCATCAGTGTCATCCTCCAGAAGTGGGGGCCTCCCCAGGTGGACCTATTTGCCACCAGGCAGAACAGGAAATGCCATCAGTTCTGCTCCCTGCGCGAGCATAGCAGAGATTCCTTCTCTGATGCTTCCTGTGCTCATGGGCAGACCATCTACTGTGCGCCTTCACTCCCATCCCCTTGGTTCACAAGGTTCTCCTAAAAATGAAACTGGACAAGGCAAAGGTTATCCTGACAGCACTGGCATGGCTACGCCAACCTTGACTTGGCATGCTCCTGGACCTTTCAGCGGCAGCACCACTCACGCTCGCACTCCGCACGGACCCGATCTCACAAGACCACAGCTGGCTGCTTCACCTGAATCTTGCCTGTCTGCCCCTGACTGCACAGTTGCTGCCTCACTGAACCCTGAGGAGCAGGCCTGCTTGGGCCAGGTTCAGCAGGTCTTGCTAGGTAGTAGAAAGCCCTCCACCGAGGCTGCCTATCTGGCTAAGTGGAAATATTTCACTTGTTGGGCCTCTGAATGGAATCTCTCTGCATCTCGACCTTCTCTGCAGTTCATCTTGAACTATCTGCTCCACATAAAGCATCAAGGTCTGGCTCTCTTGTCTCTTAAGGTTCACTTGGCAGCCATCTCAGCCTTCCACCCTCCAGTGAATGGCAGATCAGTGTTCTCCCACGAGATGACGGTCAGGTTTCTCAACAGGCTGGAAAGGCTCTAAAGTCAGGTTTATGAACCTACCCCCTCATAGGGGCCCCCCTTTGAGCTGTTAGTATTGTGCTCCCTGCTGCTTCTCTTGGAAGGTCACCTTTCTGGTGGCGATCACCTCAGCCAGAAGGGTCTCTGAGATCAAAGCCCTTATGTCGGAACCCCCTTATATGGTGTTCTTCAAGGACAAGGTCCAGTTACAGCCCCATCCGGCCTTCTACCAAAGGCGGTGTCACAGTTCCATAACAACCAGGATATCTTTCTACCAGTCTTCTTCCCAAAACCTCTCAAGTTCACTGAAGAATGGCTTCATACATTGAACATTAGGCAGGCCTTCATCTTTTATATGGAGAGGACTAAGCCCTTCCGCAAATCCATGCAGCACTTTGTAGCAATAGCAGACATGATGAGAGGGCTGTCTGTATCATCTCAAAGAATCTCATCCAGGATACTGCATGTATTTGGGCTTGCTAAGAACAGGTGAACATCCTTCCTCCGGCCACCATGACCACCCGTTCCATAAGAGCCCAGGCTTTGTCAGAAGCATTCCTCACACAGGTACCAATCCAGGACATCTGCAGAGCCATGACCTGGTCATTGATTCACACCTTCGCGTCCCACTACACTATCACCCAACAGGCCCAAGATGGCGTCAGTTTTGAGAGAGCAGTGTTGCAGTTACCATGTCCATGAACTACGAGCCCACCTCCAGGGGTACTACATGGAATGAACATGAGCAAGCACTCAAAGAATTAAAAATGGTTATTAACCTTCTGTAACTGTTGCTCTTTGAGATGTGTTGCTCATGTCCATTCCATGACCCACCCTTCCACCCCTCTGTTGGAGTTACCGGCAAGAAGGGACTGAGAAGGTGGGGGGGCCAGTGACATATGTGCACGGCTCCAGAGGGCACTAGAGCCAGCATTCAAGATCATTTTCTTCTCAGTTTTCAGTGACTTGGAAATACGTAATGTCATTTTTGACATAGAGTGCTACTCCTGCTCCCTCTTGCTCACTCAATCCTTACTAAATAGATTATAACCACTGATTTTAACATTTCAATTTTGTGAATCATTCCACTAAGTTTCAGTAATACCTACTAGATCAAATTTATGCAGATAAATGAGCAATTCCAATTCCTCTTGTTTGTTACCCAGGCTCCTAGCATTGGTAAACAGGCATTTTAGTAATTTCTTCTCTACATGTCCTTTGGTTCCTTGATTAATTTTGTTCTCAACATCTCGATTTTCTGCTAAGTGGTCTGTTGATCATTATGTGAAATGTTACAAGCTGTCATCATAGTGTTTCTCTGAAAATATCGCAAGAAACAACTGAGGTCTTTCCACCAAAAAAGATGTTCATCCTGCAAGAAGGGGCATTTCAAATAGAACATTTCAAATAGAGAAGGGTGGAAGGTTACAAATTACAGAAAAAGGCCATTTGCCTATCTATAATGCTCAGATTTCTTGATGATTGAGGGAGTGCCATGTAAACATCCTCTCTTCTGATGGAAGAGGGAGAGGGTTATGTGAGGAGGAGAAAAGACACCAACAACTGAGTGGTGTGAAACTTGAGAAGGAAATTCGTATTGTCTTTGACAATGTCTTTGCTGGGATAAGCGAGAGCTGATATTCAGGTGTTTAGGTCATTTGATGCAAAAACAGTTCTATTTATATTTGTTTTGGCAGCACAAGAGGGAGACTCTGAAGATAACAAAATATGTGGAGCTTGTTATTGTTGCAGATAATCGAGAGGTAAGGAAGTTTTAAAGAAAAGATGCTGTTGGTACAGGGAGTATTGGAGGAAAAGTGATTAGTTTAGCTTTCATGATGCTGCAAATAATTGTGCTTAGGAGAACAATACTGTGCATTGCAAAAACAACATTTTTTATGTAAGTAGGGCTACAGTAACAGAAAGGACCATTTAAAAACAGTGTGAGGGTGACAAGTATTTGTTCCAAGGCTAAAATGTTCCTCGCAACACTATGGAAGAAATTAGTGCTCACAAACATCTGGGACGTCTTGCAGTAATTTAAGTCGACGCCTGTAAGTATTCACTGACCATGACCCAGTGAAGTGGTTGACACCCCCCACTGCACTATTTAACTCTGCCCTCTGGAGACCATCACTGTCTAGAGTAAACAGCAGAATTTAAGTTTGTTGGTTCTTCAGCTGTAGTTTGGCAATTATGCTGAATTAAGCAAGACTATATGCAGAGTTTGCAAAGTGGGTTTGAAAACAAATAAACGAGACAGATTGTCGAAAATATCTCAATGTGCTGGAATGAAACCAAAGATGTGAAATCTTGTTATGAATTATTTTCCAATTTACATTTTTTCTTTCAAAATGTGACAGACTCTGCTGCTTGACCACAGCTAGTTAAATAGCAAAAATCACTTTCTTGCAATAGCAGAGAAAGATCAAAGAAGAACCTTTCCATTTTTGCAATAAAATCAATCGTAAGGAGATTCTGCGTAGGAGTAAAGGATTTTAGAATCTTTTCTGAAAACAAAATCCTTTCACCCAATTTGTGCTAATTTTTTAGCCAAATTCTGGTCCTGTGGAAGTCAATGGGTCTTTGGCTTTTTATTCATTTAAACCCCAAATTTCAATGTTAATGTCAGTCTGGCAATGGTAGGTGATTTTTGCAGGCAAATGTTACAATACTAATGCTGATCATGTGTTATTCTTTTACATTCTAAGTTTCAGAGACAGGGCAAGGATGTGGAAAAAGTGAAGCAGAGGCTGATAGAAATTGCAAACTATGTCGATAAGGTAAGAGCATCAAAAATATTTCATTTTCTCAAGCCTCACAAATATTTCTGAGGGATATTGCTGTGAAATCTATGCCAGCTAGGCTTTCTGGGAAGGAAAAACCTTCTGAAATTTAAAAATTGTTACACACAATTCCTACAAAGAAAAAGACAAGAAAATAGACAAGAAAATTCTCAGTGAGAATGTGCTAGCCACTAAGAATGGAAAGACCTAAATTTCTAGCACTGCAGAATTTTTAGTAGGACAACCATGAATCAGTTTGGAGATGCTGTGCATGTGGCAAGAGAAGGAATTAAGGTTCTGTTAATGCAAAATTTAAGGCAAGCATTAGCCTAGACCTGACAAATATCTTTCTAAGTGCAAGAGAAGAACCACTGACTTTAAATAGACAAAGATACTTTGTTTAGGTGATGACCAACTAGGGCATTCTAGTGGCTGGGATGCGAGTTTGTTGCATTCTGAGGCCGTGTCCATACTAGAACGTTTTTATGTTGCCAGCATCATTGCAATTCCTCTGCATGCTTTTTATATGCCACATGTCCATAAACAGAAGTGCCTGCAACAACATGCAAGAACGCACACAACTACTGTGATTGTCCTTGCTCTGAGCAAGGCTGAGCTCTGTATGATCCTCCAGTGTGTCACTCTGTCCTGTTGCAATGCTAGTGTAGACAGCAAGTACTACTGCAGAGATTGCATTAGTGCAATTAGTCATCCCAGGATAATCCCACAATGCTTTTGCCCACCCTCCAGGAAGCAGCTTTCACAGCTCACAGCACTGACTTTTTCATCTCTCAATCCACCCACCAGCCAGCTCCATGCAGATATGAAAGTACCCACCATTGCAGTACTTGGCTGTTGTTGATTTTCTAGACAGGGCAGGTCCACAAGCAGCCGTGGCTTTTCTGTTTAATTCTGAGGCTCTCATGTGTTGGCTTCTCAAATGTGGTGCTCTCCCAGTAACCCAATCTTGCAGAAAAATGTCTCCAGCCAAACAGTAGTAGTAAAAGTACAAACTAACCACTCCCCCCCCCCACACACACACACACGTCCTGTTCAACTCATTCGGCTGTGAACTCAGTACCCTAAATATCTCAATAAGAACTTCAAAGCCTAGTTGGAACCAACATACTCTTTGAGGAGCGATTCCTTCCTTGCAATGCTTGTGGCGCACTGCACCAATGTGCAGCCTCCTACACAGGGCTTGTAGTAGAACCACAATTTAGGCCTTAGATTTTATTGGGCTGACATTAGAATTTGGGTCATTGTTGGACAGATTGTAGAAAGAGGAAGGTTTTGAGAAGGAATTTGAAGAAAGAGAGGGTGATTGATTGAAGGAGCAGGGAGCCTTCTCCAGACATAGAGTCAGCAAGAGAGAAAGCTATAAGGCCCTTGTGGAAGTAAGTTAGAAAGAAGCAAGAAGGGAAGCGAAATTAGCAACACACAGACCCCAAGTTGTGCGAGTGACAGGAAACAAGGGTTGAGATGTGGGAAAGGGAAAAGCCATGTAGCAGTTTGAAGGTGAGGATGAGGAATGAGATGTAGAGCCTGACTTCTTGTATTTAATGTGCTTTCTTTGCAATATATTATATACACCAGGATTCTTCAGGATGAAAGGCATAGTACAATGTTCAATGTTGTTAAGAAGAGTTTCTTGAACACAAACCAACCACCATGTAAAATGGAATTAAAGTTTACTGTACTGTGCCATATGTTCAGAAAACCTAGGAGAGTCCCGTAATGGGATAGTGACAGAAAGTGTCTGATTTAAGTGAGAACTTATCAACTGGTACATCAGAGACTCTGACTCAAGATCAGGCAATTTTCAATTAAAATCAAGTTGCTGGACAGAACTCTACTTGTTCTGGAACTGTCTTACTGACTTATTAAAGGAAGGATGGAGTTTATTTGCTAGCAGTTTGAAACTAATTTTGCATGTTATAATATATTCATTTTGTGCTTCAGTTTATGCTCTCAGTGAATTGCACTGCTACCCAAATGACTGCAATGCATACAAACGAGACGAGAATACAGTATATGCCTGGTTATGTTTGGACTGAAAGCCACACCCCTGCTAGAATGGTGCCTGGCCTACTAGGCCTCCTCCACACTAGACTTGTTTTCTTAACATTTCCTATCATTGCTAGCACTAGTGCAATTCCATCAATGATGGCATCTCATTTGTATCAGAATCATTTTGTCACCTAGACCTGCTATGAGCAGGATTACATGACCATGGCAATTGGCAGTTTATCCACAAGTCTATGCTAGCACTCCCACCATTTGTGCTGCACTGATGGTAGCAACAAAGGGAAATTTTAGGAGGGACTTGCAATGAATTTGTTTGGAAATTCATTAGGTATGGAAGTCATTGTCTTGTTGCACCTCGGAGAAATGTACCAACCCTAGCCAGGACATGGAGAATCTCCCACTAAGCCTGCTGAGAGTTTTAATGTTTTTCCTGAACATTTCCTGGATAGTTAGCCATGGTCATGTCCGTTTCCGTGCTTTCTCTGGGTCATGGCAATGTTACGCCTGATGACAGTGATTTCAGGTGTTCCTTTATGTGGAGATACATTGTACTCTCATCTTTCACCCTAAAAGAAGAGGCTTTTTATGGGGACCATTTGAATTTCTGGGACGGTTGTGTGAACATTATGATTTTGTTAACATGCACTGATTTAACACATTCCTCTGAAATAGGATGTAGAAAGATTCATGTATTTGCTTCACTAGTTCTACAGGCCATTAAATATTCGAGTAGCCCTGGTTGGAGTGGAAGTGTGGAATGACATGGATAAGTGCTCTATAACACAAGACCCCTTCACCAGTCTCCAGGAGTTTCTGGATTGGAGAAAGCTGAAACTACGACCTCGTAAACCCCATGACAATGCACAACTAGTGAGGTATAGCCAACAGTGTATTTAATATTTGCATGACTATTGGCTGAGGTTTACAGGAATGGAGAATAATCATACAACATTCTGTTACTTTTTTTTTAATTTATTTTATTTTACACAGGTAGAATATTTGAGTGACTGTTTTTGAAAGGAAAGGAAAAGGCAGCTCTCCATCTTTCACAAACACACACATTCTTCCCAGGACCCTGCATTAGTTTGGGAAGATGCTAAGTCAGCTTCTTCCCACAGTTCTGCAAAAAAAACTATTACTCATGGGCTTCCTCTGAGCAGAGTCTGTGTAGGGTTGTGTCTAGGGCGCAGTCCTACAAACACTTACGCATATCCCTAACGTCAACCGCGTGAATAATTTCACTGGAGTTTAACGGGGCCACTCACATGCTTAAAATTAAGCATGTGTGTAAATGTTTGCAGGACTGGAACCTAGTTTGATCAGTTACAACAAGGACAAAGTGCTTGATCGAAAGCCTTTAGAAGTCCATTAAAGACTTATTATTTTTATTATATATTTGTATTACTGTAGCACCTAGGAGCCCTAGTCCTGGACCAGGACCCTACTGTGCTAGGCACTGTACAAACACAGAATGAAAAGACATTTCCTGCTCCCACAGACCTAGACTGAGACCACCAAATTCATTTTTACAGTCGAACCTCAATTTTACAAACACTAGTCTTGTGAATGACCAGTTGTGCTAACCATTTTTGCAGATGGAAAAAAATCATGTCACAAAAGTGATGTCTACAAAGAATAAGTCGATATCCCTTCACATACCATTGCCCTCGGGGCATTGGAAGTTGCTTTGCAAGTGGTCTGAAAGACATAAGAAAGTGATGCAGTCCACTATTCTGCAGTGTATGCACCATTCCTATTGTAATTTTCATATGTTCAATTTTATGAACTTTTCAATTTTCTCAATTTTCTTAATTAATAACGTAAGGGGTCTACTGTATTTGTGACTTAAATAAAATGAGAATCCTGTCGTATAGCTTAACAAAGAGAAATAAAGTGTATGAGGTAATATCCTAGGACCTACTCGGCTACAACAACACTGCAAAAATTATATGACTTAGATTGATTTATTTCATACAAACAAGTGTTCATAGGTATAATTACAAAATTTTCCACTGGTCATAATTACAGTCAGTTCAAGAATGTATATTTTTTACAGAGAATATTTATTCTTGATTAGAGCTAATATACGTTTGCTCTTAATTATTTTAATTTAGTAGATAACAATAAGTTGAAAGATCAACTATTCATTGTGCAAGGACTCTCAGCAATTAAAAAAAAAATTATTTAGGTATTTATTAAGTATCTTACTTAAAGTATAGGAGGAGGTCTTCCAAATTGTTGCAATATCATTAATTGTTCTGTAAATATAATAGTACTTCAGTTGGATTAATGAATTTTAGGGTTCGCTTTATAGCTAATATATTATAAACTTGCACTGTGTTGTGCTGACGCTTGTGCTGCAAACATGTCTATGTTTGTATGCACATTTCCCAAGTTAAATCGTAATGGCAGTTTTCAATTGTGGGCATTGTTGTAATATATTGCATTCCAAAAAAAAAAAGAAAGTCCTACTACAGCAGAAACTCCAGAGGATGATCAAATGCATCTTCAATATATCAGGGATTCTGTCACTGTCCGTTCCACAGATCTGCGTGACTAATTTCCGTTCTTCGAGTGCTTGCTCATGTCCATTCTAATTTAGGTGTGTGTGCGCCACATGCACCAGTGCCGGAATTTTTTCCCCTACTGGTACCTGTAGGGCCGGCTCAAGCGCCTTCTGCAGCAGCATGCATATGCGCTCACATATATGGCACTGTTGGCCCCCTCCCTGTCAGTTCCTTCTTACCGCTCATGACTGTGCTGGAACAACTCTCTTGCTCTTGCAAGTCTCTTTGTTCCTAGTGGTTCTTTCGCTGATTTTTTCTAGCTCTTGCTAGTGTATACAGTTTTTTAAAAGTTCTAGAAGTTTGCTGGTTAGTTAGTAGTTATCTACCTTCGTAGTTAGTAAGTTTCCAGAGTCAGGGCATGCCCTAGTCCCCATGGTTTAAGCCCTGTGATTCTTGCAAGAAGCCTATGCCACTGTGCAACCTGCATCAGAGGTGTTTAAGGTGCTTAGGAGAAGCTCGCTTCTCTGCAAAGTGTAGGATCTGCAAGAGTTTTCGCCCGAGAACTAAGAAGGACTGAGACATAAGACTTAAGGCCCTTCTGATGGAAGTGGCGCTCAGACCGGTGTTGGAGCCGAGAGCAGACTCGGGACTGAGTACCGTGGCATCGTTAAAAAGCACCCCTCCAGCGTCGGAGTCAACCTGGCACCGTTCGACATCTCCGGTGCTGAAAAAGCACCAGAAGAAGGCACACTCAAAGAGGAAGTGCTCGCTGGCATCAAAGCTAGCGAAGAAAACTTCACGGAAGCCAGAGTCAGCTCGAAAAAGGTTTCCCCCTGGATGGGCATTGAGTCCAGCACCCGCGCCACCACTGATTCCAGGAAGTGGCAGGGGCCCATACCACCTATTGGTCCCTTCCATGCCTGAGGCATTCCAGGCGATGAAGGACCTGTTGGCCATACTGGTGTCACCTACACCTCGAAGGAATAGGCCTATGCACTGAGGAGCAGACGCCCCGACTGGGGGTTCATTGAAGGGGATGCTGGTGCAGCAGCCTCATCCCCTGTCCACTGGTCGCCACTCACCGGCCGCGAGGCACTCTTTGAATTCTCGGCACCGGTTGCTGGAACCACACCAGGACAGATTGGGTTCAGAATGATGGTCACCGAGTGCGAGGCACTGGTCCCCAAGGCATCAGCACCGGTCCTCCAAGCATCGGCATCATTCTTTGGAGTCCCAAAGTTCACTGAACCCGCAGTGTCGCAAATCGCTGGTGCGCAGCAGTGCACTAGAGCCTCAGCACCACAAAAGTCCATATAGGAAATCAAAGGTCAAGACGGGGTCAAGGTGTGACCAATGCACTGGCTCCGCACACCGCTTACTGGCACCAGACCTCCTCCACAGGGACATGGAGAAGCAGACGGGGTCAGCACCCCCATGATCACCAGGGTATTCTTCCTCAGACTCTGGGGAGGAAGTTATAGCTCCCCAAAGGGCAATGGCCTCTGCAGAGTCACTGAAGAGGGTTTCATGGCTCCAGTCATCTGGCCTCTTGATGGAAGTCCAGCAGTCCATCCAGGACTTTCCATTTGATGGCGCCACTCTGTTTACTGAACAGACAGACTTCAGGCTACATGGTCTGAAGGATTCCAGGGCCACATTACGCTCATGGGACCTTTACACCCCATCCTCATCAAGGAAGCACTTCAGACCATCACATCAGCAGTGCTTTGGGAGCCAGACCAGAGGGTAGCCCTACAGAAGGAGAAACAGAGGCTACAAACACCACTGGGACGGTTTACCAGCATCTACCTCGAAACCAGGCCTGAGCCACCATTCCTCATCTTCAAGCTTTTGAAGATGTGCCTGAGAGCGACTGACCAGTTCGTGCCCGAGATCCAATCTCCCGCCCATTTGTCTCCCGTCTTGCCCCTTTTCTCCCAGCAGAAGGGCCATTACGTCTGACAGTTGGGTGTTGAACACGGTGGCTACTGGAAACACCCTTCAGTTCACCTCAGTCCCTCCCTCCCACCCTCCTGCCCTGTCCCTCTTCAGGGACCTCTCTCATGAGCAACTCCTCATTCAGGAGGTGCAAGCCCTCATGCAGTTAGGAGTGGTAGAGGAGGCCATACAATCTGAGAGGAAGATGATTCTATTCATGGTATTTCCTGATCACGAAGGCTAAGGGAGGCCTGAGACCCATGTTAGACTTGAGAGCCCCAAACAAGTACCTCAAAAAGATAAAGTTTCGCATGGTCTTCCTAGCAGCCATCATTCCCTCTCTGGATCCAGGCGACTGGTTTCCTGCCCTCAATTTAAAAAACGCTTATTTTCACATTGTTATCTTCCCAGGCCACAGGAGGTTCCTGTGGTTTGCAGTGGGCACGTAGCATTACCAGTTCACTGTCTTGCCATTTGGCCTTTCTATGGCCCCCCGCGTTTTTAGCAAGTGTGTGGCTGTAGTAGTGGCCTGCCTCAGGCGCAGGGGAGTACAGGTGTTCCCCTACCTGGACGATTGGTGTGCAAATAGTGAGAGACATGTGTCAGTCACGGGGCCTGTTAATAAACGAGCAGTAATCATTACTTCTGTGCAGAGAATAGACTTCATGGGGGGCGATCCTGGACTCTATCCAAGCCAAAGCATTGCTGCCTGATACAAGATTCCAGGATATGTCGGAGCTTATAGCCATCCTACGGGACCACCCGATTACCACAGCGAGGGTATGCCTCAGTCTTGTCAGGCATATGGCAGCATGTAACTATGTGGTTTGCCACGTGAGACTGCTTTTAAAACCGCTCCAAATGTGGTTGGCTGCGGTATACTCCCCATTGAGACACTCCCGGGACAGGGTTCTCACAATCCCCTCCTAAGTGCCCTCAGAACTGCAGGTCGATGGACCGGGGAAGAGTTAAATGTTCACATAAACGTCAAGGAGCTCAGAGCCATCTGACTGGCCTGTGAGGTGTTTCTGCCACATCTGTCCAACAAGGTGGTGAGGGTCCTCACGGACAACACAGCAATGATGTATTATATCAACAAACAAGGGGGAGACAGATCCCCAACCCTGTGTCAAGAAACCATTCATCTCTGGGACTTCTGTGTGGAGCACAACATCCTCCTTGAAGTGGTCCATCTGCCGGGGCTGAAGAATATCCTAGCAGATCACTTGAGCAAGTCCTTTTGCTCGCACCACAAATGGTCACTCCACCAGGAAGTGACCGACCGCATCTTCCAAAGTGGGGGAGCTCCCCGAGTGGACCTGTTTGCCACCAGGAAAAACAGGAAATGTGTTTGCTTCTGCTCTCTCCTGGGATCGGAGGGTGGCTCCTCGATGGACGCTTTCCTACTTTCATGGTCAAGAGGTCTCTTGTATGCATTTCCCCTGATACCTCTCGTGCACAGAGTTCTGGTTAAAATCAAGAGAGACAAAGCACGAGTCATCCTGATAGTCCCGGAGTGGCTTCGCCAACACTGGTTCAGGATGTTGTTGGATCTCTCGATGGCTTGTCCTTGGTCTCTGTCGCTGCACCTGGACCTCATTTCCCAAGATAGGGGCTGGTTACTTCACCAGGACTTAGCCTCCCTGCATCTGACGGTCTGGCTGCTGCATGGCTGAACAGGCTGAACATGGCTGAACTGTTCAACCCAGTTCTAGAGCGTGCTGTTAGAAAATAGGAAGCTCTCCACCAGGATGTCTTACCTAGCAAAATGAAAGTGCTTTGCCTGCTGGATGGACAGGCAGAATGTATCCCTGTCAGTCTCCTATACAGATGATCTTAGACTATTTGCTCCATTTGAAGCAGGAAGGCTTAGCTCTTTTGTCAGTGAAAGTTCACCTAGCAGCAATATCTGTGTTCTACCCACCGATACTGGGCAGATCGGTTTTCTCCCATGACATGACTGCTAGATTCCTTAAAGGGCTAGATTAGATTAGAGACCTGGTTCCTCAGTGGGACCTGAACCTTGTCCTATCCCGGCTCACTGCTCCACCGTTTGAACCATTGGCCTCCTGTTCGCTCACACGCTTGTCCTGGAAGGTTGCTTTTCTAGTAGCAATCACTTCTGCACGCAGGGTATCGGAAATTAAGGCCCTGACCTTGGAGGCGCCTTATATGGTGTTCTTCAAGGACAAAGTCCAGCTCTGCCCTCATCTTGCGTTCCTCCGAAAGGTCATTTCCCATTTTCATGTTAATCAGGACATCTTCCTGCTGATATTCTGCCCTAAACCTCACAGCTCTAACGAAGAGATTTGCCTGCACCCACTCAATGTAAGGAGGGCTCTAGCCTTCTATATCGATAGGGCTAAACCATTCTGCCTCCACACAACTCTTCATAGCAATTGCTGACAGGATGAAGGGCAAACCAGTCTCCTTGCAATGAATATCATCCTGCATTACAGCCTGCATCCGTGCCTGTTATGAACAACTCAGAGTCATGTCTCCAGTGTCCCTGTCAGCCCACTCCACAGGGACCCAGGCGTCTGAAGCGGCTTTCCTGCCACATGTGCCTATTCAGGATATCTTCCGGGTCGCCACTTGGTCATCCATACGTACCTTCACCTCCCACTATGCCATCATGCAGCAGCTCAGGATGATGCAGGATTCGGCAGAATGGTTCTGCAATCTTCATGGCCATGAACTCCTGCCCGCCAGAGACACAGCTGGGGAGTCACCTAAATCAGAATGGACATGAGCAAGCACTCGAAGAAGAAAGAACGGTTATTTATCTCGTAACTGTTGTTCTTCAAGATGTGTTGCTCATGTCCATTCCACAACCCACCCTTCGTCCCCTCTGTCTGAGTTCTGGCAAGAAGGAACTGAGAGGGAGGTGCCAGCAGTGCCATATATGCACGTGCATATGCGTGCTGCTGCAGAGGGCACTAGAGCCGGGCCTACGGGTACCACTCGGGGAAAAACTTCTGGCTCCGGTGCATGTGGCGCACACACACACCTAAATCAGAATGGTCATGAGCAACACATCTCGAAGAACATTTACGAGGTAAGTAAACTGTTCTTTCCTCATTGTTTTCAACTTTCATATGTCTAGTGCTGGCATTTTGAAAATGGTTTCATTGTCTGAGATCAGCAAGAAAAAGAAGTTATAAAATATTAGGATCCTCTCATTTTGCATTAAATGGTGATTCTATGGTTTGTCTTCCTCTCCCCTCCTTTAGTGGGGTGTACTTCCAAGGGACTACCATTGGCATGGCACCTATAATGAGCATGTGCACTGCAGAGCAATCTGGAGGAGTTGTTATGGTAAGTATTGGGAGCACAAAAGTTGAATTCGGTCCATCTGGTACAAAAAGTTTTCATGAGTTATATAATACTGTATTTCATAGCGGAAAGTCTGCTTTTTAGTTCTGTTTTCAATCTAAATTCTTGTTTTGTCTATATCTACATACGGTGTATGTGTAATTGTTTCAAATATCATTTTTCATAGTGAATGAAATAAAAATAATACCTTGCCTTAAAACATAGTTAATTCTTTTTATAGGAATCCTTGATATCAATGGGACTACTCCTAGGGTTAAAATTAAACCATGTGTATAAGTGTTTGCAGTATCAGGATCAAAATGAATACGTTTGCAATGCATATATGAATATCAGTGCTATGTGCAATGAAAGCCCCTCATAAATCTTTGATAAGAAATAACATTTTAAAATACTGCATTTACCAGACACCAAGGATATACATTTACAAAGTCTCCAGTATAATCATTCATTTTCCATGTTTCTAGTAAAGTGGTTTTACCATATCGTCAGACTTCAAGCACAATATACACTAGCAACAGTAGTAGCATTCATATTATCTACAGCTCTCTCACAAAGGGAATTACTGTTGCTTTTGTTGTTAGCTTGCAGCCATGTGACTAATACACATAATCCATGAGTTAGAACATTTTGGCTTTTATCAGAACTTGTCACTGGTGATAAATGCAACATAATTACACATCCAAATAAAGAAAAGATGCACCAAACCCAACACTAACATTGAAATTCTGACTTAAGCTAACTACTCGGCTCCTAACACCCTCTGTTGTGCTGAGTTATTTAAGGATCTTAAAATAAAACAATTGTTTTATATACTACGCTTGGCATATACAGTTCTGAACTGGCATGCAAAACTACTGATGATTTCACTGAAAGTTACATGCATTGAAAGACTTCAGAATATTGGTATAGTGGGAGCTGTTAACCTGGAGGGCCATCTTCAGCTTTATTCCTTGATTTCTTCCTTTTAAGCTATCTAATACCTGGTATTCCTGTAGTTGTGTTACATTGTATTTTAATGCAAAGTTTAACTTTGTTCACTACAAAAGTTGACTCCATAAACAAAAAATAAATTCCTTTATTCAAATAGTCATATTTCAAAAAGGAATGTCTCTTTAAAATGTTTGCAGGGTTTCAGATATGCAAGGAATGCCCAAGAAACCATGTACCAGATTGTGCAGCTTAATTCATATTGAGTTAGTCCCCTACTTCTCAAGGAGTCCAATTGAAATGAATGGAAGCACTTGAGGTCCTACTTAACGTAAGGCTTGCACAATCTTGGCCCTATGTGCTTTTCTACTTATCTAACTAAATATTCCTGAAAAACAGGCAGTTAGCCCAAAACAAAAACAAAAATCCCATAACCAAACCAAATCACAGGCACATTTCTGTATAAAAATGAAATACACAACAAAACACTTCAGAAAGGACGATGTGTAAGTGAATGAATCAGTGATTTCTAACCCTAGAGGCTACAGTGCTCAAACCCTCCAACACATGGCACATATTCATGTACACGCTCTTTATAATGCTACACCCCCTACTCCTAAAGAACTCCCACCACTCTGGAAGTACTTTTCTAAGCACAGAGGGGGTGAGAGTCACTATCTACCAAATCAATGAATATCAGAATATCCTTGTCTGAGCTGATTTTCCTATCTGCACTCTTATTCAAATCTAATATCTAATCTATCTTGGTACTTTTATCATGCATCTCTGAGCGCCTGTCTTGCTATATACATTCTAGGTGGTTTGATTCTCTTTGTGGTAGTTGAGGCCCATATTTCCCATGAATATTAATGCGAGTTAAGTGAGGGGAAAATAGACCTCTAAAAATGGGAAATTTCAGATTTCTCAGTAAGAACCATGGCTGCATAAAAACATGTGGAAATGATGCCCACCTTGTTTTATTTCACTCTGTGCTGTATGTTGTACTTGAATAAAACAGATGTCACATTAAACAAAAATACTTTCTCAAAATATGCTTGAGTGGTAATGCTAATTGTTGTCAAGTATTTCAAGTGATTATTCACTATGTCCATAAATGTCAAGGTAAAATGTTGCTTACTTGCTTGGGCATATTCTGCTGTCCACATTCAGGCAAAACACTCTTTTGACTCCTATGGGAGGATAACTTGAGTGAGGGGTACAGAACCGAGCCACTGAGATTTATTTAACTTAAGAAACACCTCAGTGGAAAATGGTTTTTGTAAATGGCTCAGTTCTACAACTGAATGAGTCTGCATCGAGTCAGTTCTAGGACTGGGGTGCTAGTTTGCCGGAGCATTAGACAAAGTTATTTTATTATTAATGTTCAAGCTTAATCTCAATGGAATGCAGCAGAGTTCAGTTGAAAGCAACTGCATATTTGGTGTAACAGCCTATAACATGTTCAACAGGAGAAGATTTCCTGTTTGGCGATTGTGAAACTGTTTGCTAATGACTTTTACTACTGACCTTAACTTTAAAAAAATGTAGAGGAATAAATCAAAGCCTCGTTCCTCGTAAGTCTATTCATTTCTCAAGTGCTGCTGAGCTTAAATAGCTTCACTATCAAACTGGGCATATTCCTGTTTGTTTTGATAGTCTTAATTTATGCTGTTTTCCAATAACCTCTTTTGCTGAAACATCACATTCTTTGTCTTGAAAAACCCACTTTAGAAACCTGATAGCATTCAGAATGATCCAAGCAAGTAATGAGAACCGCATGTGTTGTAATAATTATATTTCAGATCATTTCTTGCTCTAATTTTGCAGTGGACTTTGTGAATCATTCTTTTAAAAAATATCATTTTAGGAGATGTTGAAATAAGCAGAATCTCACTGTCTGTGCAGAGAAATGGCTGTGAGCGTGAAAGTAACAGCTGAGTGCTGTAATAGGGTGACCCCTTACTGAGCGCCCCCTTGTGGCAAGGGGTCACACTCCAGAGCCCTGTCTCCGTTTCTCCCTCTTCAGGGCCTCTTACCCAGCATCTCCACACTTTTTCCGGGGTCAAAGCACTCCTTTTGTACAGGTCTGGGTTTATTCACAGAAAATAATTCAAAATAAAACTCAAACTCCCAAATTGAAATCCAACAAATGTTTCTCTTCCTATTCCCAGGCCTCCCTGCCTGGAGAACTTTTGCACTCTCTCCCCTTCTTGCTTAGGGTCTCTCCTGATTTAAGAGGCTACTCCCAGCCCTTCCTTGCTGGAGTCTTAGTCCCAAAACCCAGCACTCAGCTGGAGTCTGCTCACACTCAGCAATCTCTGCTCTCCCTGAGCATCTCTCCCCACCCCCACTGCAGCTTCCAGCTGCTCTTTATGGGAGAATCATCTGATCCCCCTCAGGTAGGGTTTCTGCTATAATCAGAGTTGGCTTAACCACAAGCTTTCCAGCCCATGGGGCAAGCCACCCTGTTACAGGCTCAGTTTATTGTCTCTCTAAGTTGTTCACGATTTGAAGAAAGTTCTACATGTTGATCAAATCTACAAGTGAATGTGGTTGCTACAGATCCCTAATTTAAAGGCATGACTTTTGTGCTGCTGTTTTAAAATATGTGGACATTACATCATTGTCCTGTCAATCCTCAGCTCTGTTTTACTTTTGCTGCTTCTGTGGAGTCAGGTTTAATTACAGCTATTGATTAAATATTTGGGAAATTCAATGCATTTAACCACAGAGATAAATCAAATTAGATATTAAGACATCTTGATGTGTAGTTAAGTGTCACAAGGGCATATTTAAAAAAAAACAAATTTACATGTGTATACACTGCAGTTTGCCATGATAACAAGAAAAAATAGTTGGGCTGTGTCTACACTGATGGCGGCAAAGTCACTGCCTTCAGATAGACTTATCTGGATTGACTGAGTGGTCAGTGAAGACAGAAGAGAAGAGAAGAGAAGAGAAGAGAAGCACAGCAGTCGACAGGAGTTATGCAAGTTCTTTGCGTACTTTGCGTGACTCCTGTCAACTGCCGCTGAATCGCGGAGGTAAATGTAGACCAAGCCTTGTTCTGCTTTCCCTAAAACAGCCATTTCAAAATACGATACAAACTCAATCCCAAATATAAGTAAAATTTTAGCAACAACACATTTGTATTAAATATTGCAAAATTCAGGAAACCCCAAAATGAGAGCACTTTTTTGTTTGTTTTGAAGATAAAATTCCTTGAATTTACTCCATGAGCCAAATAACAGTGGCTGTTTACCTTCTGAAATGATTGCATTCTTTTTTTCAAATGTATTTTCTACTTGAGAATTGATTTACTAAATATTAAAGAGCTGGAAAGGAAATTTATAAAATCTAAACTAAATAATTTAGTAAGGGCTTCACTTATCTAAGGCGAATGTGTTAGACACTTTTACCTTTCACTTTTTTTTTTTGGTCATAAGGCTGGCTAAGACAATAACAGAAGAGTTACTTAAGCTGAATATATTCATTTATGCTTTTAAAGCAGGCAGCTGTACATACCAATTCCATTTACTGACTGATAAAATAGTGGCTCACACATTTCTATTACATGTTTTATGCCTTTTGGGAGAGCTTTTATAAGAAAAGGGTTTTTTTCCCCCAAGGAAAGTGATTGATGTCATACAGAACTTTGTGGAAAGGCCTCTGTTCGTCATGGCCATGCCAAAACATTAATCTGATCAGTAGCCCCTAATCAAACCACACAATGTATTTCTCAGAAACATTTGTTAGAGAAAACAACATTCCCACAAGGATCAATGCCAGTATTTCTATTTTTGACATTTACACCAACTAAACTCTTATAGGACTTAACCAGAGGCCACCTGAGGACTTTGCCATTTTTATTTTTTTTAATTAAAAATGAGGTCTTGTAAAGTGGTTGCTTGAACTGGCAGCTACTATAAGTTCTGATTCAACTTTGTAGTGAATATTAGTGACAAAGACAGCCCTCTTCACTGCACTGTGGGATCGAGCTCCTGAAGTGCAGGATTTTCTGTCCCTTCTCTCCTGTTTCCTCCTCTTAGGCCACTGCCCTCCTCATCCTTGAAGATATGTGCAAATCATTGTCTGCTATTTGCCTGATTTCCAAGTTCTTGGACATAAAATGGGCAGAGGTTGCATGGTTGTGGAGAATTTCTAACTATAAAAGAGAGATAGCAAAGATAGTCAATGCTGCCTAAGATCTCTGAATGCCTAGTTGCCATAAGAAATTGGGTGTCCAGATGCCACAGGCTACTCTGAAAATCCCAATCTAAATGGTTTATTGGGAGAAGTGGCGGTGTTGATAATGTGTAATTTTATCCATTTAGCAGCAATATAGTAGCTCCTATTGTAATGGAGAGCTTGTAAAACAGTTTGGGATATAGAGAATGGATCCATAGCAAAAGTGTTTTCTTTTATCAGGCATTCTTGTAAGTGGACTTCACGATCCATTTTCTTTTTCTTTGAGGATCATTCAGACAGCCCTCTTGGTGCAGCAGTAACCCTGGCTCATGAGCTGGGCCACAATTTTGGAATGAATCATGATACGCTGGAAAGGGGCTGTACCTGCAAAGCGTCTACTGATAAAGGTGGCTGTATCATGAACCCCTCTACTGGGTAAGTGCAAACATTAGCAAGTGTTAGTTGGTGGGGAAAAAATTATGCTGTAGATATAGGTTGTTACCTCAGGAAGCTTTTGAGCAAAAGTTTACACACTGGGTCAGTCAAGCTTCCCACAAAAACCCCTCCACAAGCAACAGCAATAAAACTTGTTACCAGAGCAAAATTTGCTATGTTAAGTTCTCCAGTGTGGAAGAGATAAAAATGCGATAAGAAGCAATGTATTGCTTATTGTTTTGAACAACCCCTGTTACAATACAGGGTATTGTATCAGAAATTCCGCTACTGTCATCTTGCCAGTGTGACATTACAAACAATCATAAGGGGAAATGACCAGAATAAAGGCCATGACAAAAATTAGTATGTAGAAAACAAAATGTTAGCCTTTCTGTCATTTCACTTTGGGTGAAGTTAATCCCTGTGCAGAAGGTCAGCACAAGCCTGATGTTCCACATGAGTCCCAATTTACTCCTGTTCTGAAGAAGACTGATGAGATGTGAATGCTATGTACGCTTCATGCTGGCCTTTGCATATGGGAGGGGGTGAACTTACCCTTTTCTTTTTGCAGCGATATCGGCATGAGTTGTGAACAAATCAGATCTGAGTCAGGGCTATTCAGTATTTGCATGGGAGTCTTTCAAGGAAAAAAACCAAAGCAATCTAGGAAGGTATAGTGGTGAATCAACCCGTGACACTCTTCTTTCTGAGTCAATACTGAATGGATACTCCGGCATGGTCTGAAGAGCCACTGTGCTGCCGACAGCCTGACCTTTTATGGACATCAAAGATACAAAGGTGCTTTCTACACGATGTTTTGGACTTCTGGCCCAGTTCACTAATTACAGCTTGTTCCCTTTTTTAAAAACAATATTAGAAACTGAAACACACGATGTCAGACATGCATGTGCTCCATTATCCATCTTACGTATTTGTGGGCTTTTTGTCTATTTTACTGTGTCAGTTAAGAATCTTTTCAGTCTCAGGATCTGTGACTGTGCTCAGGGCTCTTTGGTCTCTGCTGGTGCAGTGATTACATGTTTCTTGGAAAGGAGGTAGGAAAGGAGAGGCACTGTCATGCAGGAGAGCTCCCTGCTGATAAGCCAAACAGCAGTTCTGGCAACTGCTTCAAAGGCAAACTGTCATCCTTGTTAAGAAAAGAAAAAGGTGCTGGCCAGTGGCCAATCACAGCAAGGTAGGGGACAAATGATGCAAAGAGATTGGCGTGTTTGTGGGGGGAAGTGAGTGGTTTCTAAAGTTTACATAAGAAAAATAGCTTGGCTCTTTTAAAACAATAGGTAATAAATATTCTTGCAGAATTATGGTCAGCAGCACATCACAGATATTACACACCCTAAGAAAACAAACTGAAATTGGTAACATGAGCATGAGAAGTGGTAATGTGATTGGTAACTCCTGATTTCATATGTGCAGAGGTCCGACAGAATTTATATTTTAGTGCCTGAATGATATGCACAACCTTTAACCATCTCAACCAAATTAGTACCTGTGCACCTGGTCACCCCGCAGCTTCAGAAGAATCCACAGGAGGGCCCTGGGAGAGGAAACCTCATGAAGTTTTATCCAAGTTATTCCATCAGTTTGCCTTACCTCCATGGATTAGATAACAGTCCTATGCACACAATTCTGTAGATCCACACAGAACCTCTGTGACTCTGCATTGGCTCTGCAGCCCTCTGCCACCATTGGTGTGCTGACAGCTCAGCTCCAGTAACTGTCAAGGTTTCTCCTAGCAACCACAAGTTCTAGGCCTTGCCTGCCCTCAGCAATGATTAGCCCAACACAGAGCAGACTGTGAAATAGCTAACATACGCTGCCTTAGCTTTCCACTGGCTTTTGTGCTTTTCCCCATCCTGACCCTCCCCAGCCGTGGATCTCCAACCTGTGAAGGGCTCTCCTTAGGGGTCTGTGTAGGAGAAGACAGTGTGGGAGATTAACATCCAGTCTCTCAAACAAATTGCCAGTTTGTCGTCTTTATCACTTGATGTAGGTTTAACTGGGAGAGGAAAGCTGAAGAAGGATTTTAACATCCAATGTGAACTTTGTGAACAATGAGCCTAGAATGCCAGATATTCTCAGCCTATTGCTCACTACCAAATACCAGTACCAGTACTAATAACCGCTCAGTATAAACAGGCCCAAATTTGTCTAGATTAAAAATTAGGAAGAGCAAGACTATTTAAACTACTAAAATCTTCTCTTTTGATTCATTCAGCTTCTTTAATTTAGTTTTCCCAGGGTGCATAATAAGCATTGAGAGTGGTCGCCTCAAGTGAAAGGTCTCTTTAGACAGCATATAACAATGCTATGACATGATAAAGGGCCCAGTCATGGACCATGTAGAAAATAGGTATCTCTGAACCACTGGTATGCTTCCCTAATCATGAGGCCATCCAGGGGCCACTTTGACCCCGACCATACTTGAGTTCTAAATTATACTCACCAGACACGGATCACCACCCTTTTCCCTCCATGCTGCCCTGAGTTCCTGACCAAAAGGATTTTATAATAGTAGTAACATTCTGATTTCTAAGACAAATGTGGTCAAAACTATGATACACTCTAGCCCCCCTGGAGGACTAAGTCCATGTTTCTAAACAAGGCATTTTGGAGTTAGCAGAGAGAGGAGAAAAAATGAGAACTTTGTCAGAAACCAGAATACACACAAACTCTACCTAGGAAGAGATGTGACATTCAAAAATCCAAGGTGTTCTGGTTCACTTTATCTCCTGGAAGGCCTGGTCACACTGGGAAGACTAGGTGACCTGCCAAAAATTATCTGTAGTAGCTAGCCAGGACTAAAAATGATCACCCCTGGTTTTTTAGTCTTCGAGATGGGAGTTGCCTATTGCCTCTACCTTATAGATGAGGGGTATGCTTGCCCATTCCACACTAGCTACCCCCAAATGCTTGTTTTCTTGCTTGTCCACTTGGTACCTTTTTAGGGTTTGCTGTGAGATTGGCCTCATGGAGGACTGCAGCCAGATTTCAGAGGTGAATAAATCGCTCTTGGCTGTAGACCACAACATTGTTTATATATGACACTGCGTAACAATGATGAGGTCGTAATACTTGGTCCATCAACTGGGAGGTGGCTGAGATCTGTGTAACTCAATCATTGTGATGAACTGGAATAAGCCTATTGAGATAGCAAAAGCTGTTTGTTCCTGGGAGTCGGGGGAAAGAAGAATCTGCCAATAAGTCTAAAGTTGTAATACGTTGGGCCTGGCCAAAGCAATCTAGTAAATCATCCATCAGGGCATCAGGAAGGCATCAAAGCAGGAAATTGCATTTACCTGTCTGAAGTCCACACAGAAACAGATGGTCCCCTCGGGCTTCAGGAGCAGGACTACCAGGCTACACCAATGGCTGTGGAATTCCTTGATTACCCCCAGTCTCAACATTAATTCAACTTCCTGAATCAGTACCTTCCACATCCCTTCTGGTATTTAGTAGGCTCTCTTTGCCAGCTTGGCCCTTCTTACTATAAGGGAAATCCACCCTGATAGCAAGGAGAACGTGCCCGTGAATGCAGGGGTGCTGGAACGGTTTTTATAGTGGGGGTGCTGAGAGCCATTCAACACAACTGTAAACCCTGTCTAGGATGGAAACCACTTCAAACCACGTCGTGCTGCTGCATCCCCAGCACCCCTAGTTCCAGCATCTATGCTTGAATGCTCTCAGGAGGTTACCCATTTGCCCTCACTAGGCCCTAGTTAGCCGCAGCCCTAGACCTACATTCTCAACACCCACAGAGTCTGGGAATCTGAGTCCTAGATCTTCCCCACAATCCTCTGAGGAAATGAAAACATCCTCCAGGGTTTTTGCAAATTAGCATGAACAATGTCTCTTTGTTTCTATTTGTCTGTGCACTGCACCTTCTAGTTCACGGGCCCAACCTGCCAGAGTGCCTTGCCACTTAGCCAGGAACTTCAGAAAGATCAGTTTCTTTTGGGGGAAGGTTATTGACTTATAATGGGAAGTTTTAGCATATGGCTTGTAGCCTCTGTCTTTATCATCAAACTTAACTGTGAGGTAGCTGCAGCCTGTCTGTAATAAGCATTCCAGGAGATATACTTTACATTCTGATAAAAGAATTCAAACAATATTTTGTTAGTCTAACATTACCAGTCTGAGTATTTACCAGAATATTTAATTTCTGGGACTATTCTTGTATGTAAGAGTACTCATTGACCCGGCAATGATTGCAGGCTTGGAGGTGAAGAGTATGATCAGTTCAGAGAATGCTAGGTGAATGTTCCCCACCTGGAAAATGTTCTTAGAACAGGACAAATATCAAAAGAAAGAGGATATAAAGAAGCCCAAATACATTCCAAAGGCAGTCTCCACTCCCAGTATATTTATTCACTTCACATCCATGCCCTCTAATTTCTGTTGATTTAAGCAGGGTGTTACAAAACCATAAAAGAAAAAAAATCCCTCAGGCTGAGGTTAAGTTTAAAAAGGATCAGCCTCAAAGAAATCCTTATTCAAGAGCTATAAAGGGTTGGAATGGAAAGGCTCCTTCAGCCTTAATTTTGGAGTCATTAATGTGGTTCTGTAATGAAGAAAAATGTTTGAGGTTTTTTCACTTTAAAATGATTTAATTAATTATTGCCATCTTCTTTCTTTGAAGAGTTTATCATTAAAAACTTGTCATGGAAATTATTTCTTGGTGGAAGCAGACTCCTGGGATGAGGAACTTAAACTCTGTTGGATCTATCCATTAATGAGCTTCCTGTAGCTTTTAGTCATAAAAGGTACCTGAAAGATGTGTATGCCACTTTTGTATGAGCAAGAAATGCTTTAGAGTCAAACACTTTAGCAAAGTGTTTTTGGTATAATATTTCATATAGAATTATGGATCAAAAGAACAACATGGTACTTCTGCTGCTCCAGAGATTCATCTACCATCTAGGAAAAACACATGTCCCAATACAAGAGTTGGGCTTTTTGTGATAGATAGATAAATAAATTGTATCAACAGAAAAGTATTTTTATTAATAAGACAATTTCCCTTCTAAGTTTGTCTTTTAATTAAATTTTTTTGCCTCTTTTAGTTGTTTTGAATATAAACTCTTCTGAAAGAGGAAGAATGGTGATAGGTCCAATGGCTAATCTGGGATCTTAATGAATGGTGGGGCATAAAAAGAATGGACTGGACCAAAGGATAGCACTAACTGTGGGGCCATTCCTGCATTCCATGTGCATTTTATCTTTCCATGTAAGCTGATATCCATCCCAGTGGCATAAATATCAATTTGAAGAAAAAAGCATTTTATAGTTCATATTCCTTATGATGGTTTCTATGTTTGGTCTTATGCAGCAGATCTATCTTTCCCCTAGATACAGAAGGAGGGGTCACTATGAGACATTTCAATGACATAAAAGAGGGAGGTCTAAAAATTTGCCGCTTTTGAGTCTATGATCCAGTCCTCTTTTTGTCCTGCTGTAGAAGAGGTAAAGATCTCCTTAAAGTCTCCTCCCTCCTCTCCTCCTCCCCCCCAGCTCACTGTCTACTTTATTTGCTATCCAAGTCTTTAGGACAAAATTAGTCATATTATCCTGGAAGAGATCATGAGTACAGATTCCCCCCATTTGCACGACTACTGATAAGGTTATCTGTGATTTCATTATACCATCAGCCCAATTGTCCAAGTTTTATTAGATCTAGAAAAATGTGCTCGGTTGAATGTTGCAAACAACTTTTCAACTTAGAAGCAAAGTTGTTTTGAAAATTTAACCCTTTATATATTTTGAAAGAGGGTGGAGGTTGGGGTTTTTTTTGTTTTGTTTTTGAAGAGGCAGCTTCCATGTGACTGAAAACCAGTTAAGCTGCTGCAGCACAGAGGGGTACCATGCTTCCTTTGATGCCCTAATTTGTGTGTCCAAGTTTGAACATTGGGTCCTATATTATTTTCTTTTTGTGATTGGTTGCATGTCTGTATTTCTGCTGCTGAGGAGAAATTGCTTATGGTTTATGTGCATACATCTAGCCTACATTCTAGCAAGCTGACTTTTGATGCAGTCTGTTGCAGTGTTTTCTGTGCACCTCTTACTTACAATTTTTAATAATTTATTTTCACCCCCACACACCCCCCCCAAACCTTCCCACATTTTTGCGTTGATCATTCTCATACTTTTTGTTTTCTCTTTTTTTAAACTGGGTCAATCCTACACTTTTATTAAGACCCAGATTTTCAAGTGCTCAGTACCTACCATTGGGGCTAAATTTGCAAAAGTTCTCAGCACCCAGTAGCTCCCATAGTGCCACTTAACAGCCATGTTTTAAAAAGAGCTTAGCTCCCAACATGCACCTACCTTGCTGACCTTTTCACTTACTTAGGTGCTTAAATGGAAGCTGAACTCTTCTGACAATTCCAGCCACAGTCACTAAGGCTTCACATTGCAAATTATTACATTCGTTCTCTTAAAAATGGATCATCAAAGTAATATGAATGATAAAGGCTGTGTGTCTGCCAGATGAACTATCTGTGAATAACAAATACACTGTAATGGTGTAATATGCTTTATTTTCTCTCTTTTTGAGAATGTATTGGGGGGATCTGTTCCCCTCCCTCTTCTGTATCACCTATTAATGTTAATGAGATTTAGGGATGCATATCAAAGGGAGTCTGGTAATAATACAGATTTTATAACTCATCTAACTATGTATTTGCATGATAAATGGATGGTTAAGGTCTTTGGAGGACCCATTCTGCTCAGTAGTGTCAACTCTCAGAAACTTCTAGCGGAGCCTTGTTGTTTTGTCATCTGGTTTTTGTTTTGTTTTTATGACTGACATAGAAAAAAAGGAAATGAAATCCAAAAAGTACACTATTAATGAAGAAACATTTAAATTAAAACACATTCACAACAATCTAGAAAAGCTTTAAACCTTTGCTTAACTTGTCCTCATATACACTAAGTGTTGCAACACAATCCCACTTCTTGGAAGAAGGAAGAATGAGCCTCAGGAGAATCAGAGTCTGGGGTCAGTTTTGATTCTGTATTCACAAATTTGTATGCTCCTCCAAACTATCTGAATCTTTTGAGTCTGTAAAACTGGGCTGTGAAAACATTCTCATGAGATTTCCAGCAAACTGGCTTCTGGTCCCAGTCAGATGTGCCATGAGAACAGCATTTTGGCTTTGGTACCAGTCTCGGCTTGAATCTGGAAGTGAAAAATCATTTATCCCAACACTACAGAAGGTCAAAAAAAGTTGGTCTGAAGTTTAGTGCTAAAACAGGCAAAGAATCATTATGGAAGTGGGATAGAGATCAGGGGTTATGTGGTCGGTGGGAGAGGATTTTTCATTTTACTCAGATTGGTTCTCCCCTCCTTATTACAGAGACCTTGCAGTACCTAGCCACCATAGGGCAAGTCAAAGACTGAGTTAACTCTGAATTTGCTGACCTCTCTGGAGTTGCATTCAGTAGAACAGACTTTGCTTTCCATTTCTCAGACCTGCTGTTTACAGACTCATAGACTCCGAGGTCAGAAGGATGTTAAACTGCAGAGAGAGCAGAACTATCTGGAATGATATCTTTAACCATTTGAAGAAAATGAAATTATCTTTAAGATGTAAACATATCCTAATTAAACTCTGGAGCTGTCTCCAGTTCAGTCCTAGCTGAGCTCTGCACAGAGGCAGACTTTTTTTTAAAATAAAGTTGGATTACTGATGTAATAAATTGCTTGTGACAGAACTTTCTCTGTTTTGCCAGCAGTGCACTGCTTTTTTAAAAAAACTTAAGCAACATATCCTTATAATTTAGTACACTGGATTTCAGTTCTTCCTTTAGTAGGAACCACCATGAGATTACAAAATACTTATGTCAGCATTTCATTTAGCTTCTAGAAAATCCCTGTGGGCAATTAGGAGACTATCAGTGCTCATTTGGCATCCTTTATTAATAATTCAGGTATATTATAGATACATTTAATTGGGTGTTTTTGAGGGGGAAGGTCACAGTTCAAACGTTAGTAGCATTAGTTATAATAGGCTGCAGATATAGCTCAGGACACTTTTTCCCTAGTTAGTGCTGCAACCCATATGAACAAATCATCTAAAGACATTCCATTTATTTACCTTTGTCTTGGCTTTCCATTTCATAAGTGGAACATTTCAGTCTGCAGAGGTAAATATGCAGTGCAGTGCAGTGCATGGAGAATTAAGCACACAATTTCTATTATTAATTGATTATTATTATTGATGAATGCGAAGTTCCCTATGTATCAGAGGAAATTTACCCTAAAGGGCATATCCTTAAGGTCACTTGAATGCTCCTTTGTTAGACATATGCTGTATGACCTGAATCACTTAAGGAGTTGATGTTGACTTGGATGTCTGAATCAGAATAATTAAATGATGCTTAAGGTTGCATTTTTACCACAGCTGTCATGGGAATCAGAGTCCTTCGTGTCTGGGATGGATGGGACAAAAACTTTAAAAATTTGAGCAAGATGTTCATTTTACCTGAACAGTTACAGCCTGCAAAGTGGTACAAGGTTTTTTTTTTTCCTTTTCTAATGGCAAAGTGTATTGTAGAGTTCAGTGTGTGCTTATAGTAGTTTTCTAATAGTGGAAATGCAAGGGTTTCCATTTCAACTATTTAAATGGATGGCACAAAAGCAGAGGTCAGGTGAATGAAAACGATGCCTCCCCACTTTTTGGATAAAATTACTGAGAATATAGTGGCAAAACAACTCTGGCATCCTATGGATTTCTCAAATTTCCCTGATCTCTTTTAATATGGCATGAAGACTGCTCTAATCTTGGTCAGTAACATCCTTCTGGCAATGGATAAAAGACCAGGTGTGAAATCCTGGCTCCACTGAAGTCAATAACAAAACTCACATTGACTCTTATGCATTGACTTGCATTGACTCTTATGCAGACTAGATGACCATAGTAATCCCTTCTGGCCTTAACCTGTGAGTCTAATTAGCAACATCAGTCATGGCATCAGCTATCATGCATTATCTTGTAAGTTTCCTACTCTTTTCAGAACACAGTGCTGTTAACAGTCTGTCTCATGCACATTCTATAGAAGCAGTTGTAGGTCCATAAGTCATTTCAAGGCCTCCTCTGTTACGTTGTGGATATCATCCAATTCACCTTTGAGTCCTTGTTTGGGGCACTGCGTTACAATGTGTTTGATGGTATGAATGTTCTCACCACAGTCGCACAAAGAGGAGTCTTTGATTTTCCACTTCGTGCATCCAGTGGCGCATCTTCCAGGGTTTGTTCAGATGTGGTTCAAAATCTGTGTGGCAGGTCAAAACCAGGAAGATGGCTAATTGGATCAGTAATAATGTGCTAGTTTGGAATGGTAGATGAGGTCCAGAAACTTTGCCATTCCCTGGCCAGATCAAGAGATATGAGCTACTCACGTGTGGTACATAGCGTTTTCATGATTTTAGGCGTTGTGGCATGTTATCCATAACCTGCCACATGGGAAGTTCTGGGTAGTCTTGAGTGTGTTTAAATTCTCATGCTGTGGCTATATCTTGACAGATAGCTGGAGATTCGATGTTTACTAATACAGAAAGCCCTGGTAGAGATGTTGATTTTAAAGTTTCTGTGATGATTCACATGGTCTGATGCAGCTGTCTATCCACAAGTTGGGTATGGCAGCTTCTTGTCCACACCAATGTAGAGTACTCTACTCTGCAACCAACTACACCAGGGCCGAGGCCAATGTTCATAAGACAGGGGCAGTTGATCCCCAGCTTGTTCCCTCTAACTTCTGAATAATGTTGACGTAAGACTTCACTTTGGAGGCTGTTTTCTCGAGGTAATCATGAAAGGTCAATGTGTGGTAAAGAATGACACCGAGATATGTTGGCTTTTGGTCATAATGCCGAGTTTCACCACAGAACTCAATAGAAGTGCACTGAGCAATTCTAATGTCAAGATGGAAAGCAGAGACTACCGATTTTGCCCAGATTTGGTCTCAGGCACCACTTTTGGAAGTACTGATCAATGGTCTTAAGGTCACATGTAAGGGTCACTTCAAGTTCTTTAAAGCTATGGGCCTGCATTGCATCTCTACTAACAGCTAACAAAATAAGCTATTAGCAGTGATGCTATGGTATACACATGCACGACAGGAACATCCTTCGCTGGAAACAGTGAGTGAATGTATTTATGCTTGGGTATAAACTTCTTGGGCTTATTTTCATTTTTTTGCAAATAACTGGGTTTGATAATCCTGCTGCTTGGGGATTCTGCTCCATCACTCTGGGTCCATGCTGGATCAGACTTTCTGGGGGCTGATGTAATCAACCAGTTATCCCCAGCTTCCTACATTCAATTTTGCCTTGGTACCCGGTCTGCTCCCACTATCTAGTATTATAAACTATTTCCATGGTCTCTCAAAGGATGAAACTACATGTATTTTAAAACATCAGAGTCCTAAAGTCATGTAATGAGCTAATGATATTCCATCATCAGGCAGTACAGACCTGGTACTTCTTTGAGACACTTTTAAGCCATTCCAGACAAGGTCCCTGTAAGCTAACCAAAAAATCCGTAGGAAACAATGTCAGCAGTGTATTTTAAACAACAGCACTGGCCATTTATCTTCATTTACTTATCACTTGCTGAGGACATTGTTTTGTTCAACAAATTTAAACACAGAGTAATCTAGTTTCACTTCTTATCTACAATTTCTTCATATGCTGGTAATCACTACAGGGCACAATATGACTTCTACCATGTTTCTCTTTGCCCTAGAACCACCATTAGACTGGCCTTTTCATCCTTTTCTCTTCTGTTTGTTGCCTCTTTAATTTTTTCCATAGTCAGCATTGGATTAACATCAAGTTTTAAATAATAAATTGTGTAACCTGAATTCTCAGCAATCTGGTAAATTTTTATTAATGATGTAGTGGACTAAAAGGAAACAGAGCAAAAGATGAGCCAGAAGTGAATTCAGACTGATTATCGCTACATTCCCTGGCTGTCTGGTTTCCAACAGGAAAAGCAGTTGTCTGAGCACAGTTACCATAGAGCTTTTCCAAGGCAGATAACTCCAGAATAGAGTTAGAATACTGTCAAGATTGATAAATTGGTTAGTATTACTTCACCTCTGGAATACAGGAATGAAATCACAATAGGCCTCTCAACAGGAAAAAACTTTTTTGACTGTACATTTGTCAAAGTAAAAGTAACTCCTAATAATGTTTTACTTGGCAGTTTTGTGACTGCAAAAATATTAAGCCGTGACACTGTGTACTGTATAAAACCATAAGTGTTGCTCCTCTGCTGAAAGTATTTTTCAGAATCATTGAACCATGTTTCAGCACTACTTTCTACTCCAAAGTCTTGCATTCAGCATTGTAAATCTGCCCTTCTGAATATTTCTGTTAGTTAAATTCTCACCTTGAGTATATTGGGAGAGGTCAAGTCTAACAGGGGTTCTGGCAATCCAGTCTAGGCACGTGAGGTGAATATTATTTGAATGTAGACTGGGAATCCTCAGAATTCCTAGGACCCAATTCAAATAAACCTAAAGCATTTATGTGTGAAATTTTGGTGAAAAGGCTTTCTTTTTATAATCCTGGAAATTTCATTGTAAAATAACAAGCTGTGACAGCCACATATCAATTCCATTAGCCACCAACCCTGACCTTCACAGTTACTTACTGGGAGTGTAAAAACTACATTGTAAAGAACATGCCAAAAGCTATAGAAGAAATCTAGGCTTGTTTTTAAACCACTGACCATGAACTATACAAGTGAGAGCTTTGATGTCGTGTGTAACAACATGGCCCAATTTCGTGCTCTACTTTATTGGTGCTCTAGGGATTAAAACTATAAAAAGAGAGAGAGTAAAAAAATAGGCTAGAAAAAGAAGTATGAGTTGTCACACATCAGGTTTCTTTTGAAGCAAAATTCATATTTTAATACCGTATAATAGAAAAAGCTCTATCACTTTAGCCAAATCTCTTCATCCAGCGGAGGAGGGGCAGTGGATAGATGCCCCCTACTCAACCAACTGGGACTGCTTGGCTGCTGGATCAGTCCCCAGCAGGCTACTGTAATTTATGCCACCAGTCTATGGCCCCAAGAGGCCATTGCAACAGCCAAGAATCAATGGAGAGCAGGAATGCTCCAGCCTTTGAGTGGGATTGCATAGGAGGGGGCTCTGCAGCAGCGGATGCTTCTCCAGTCTCTGGATACACCTCTTTGGGAATGTTTTACAGTGCTTGAGCCACATAAAGTTGCCTTAATACACAGCAGGATCTGGTCCCTAATCTTCAAACTATTTGCTTGCATTACAAATGTGGGATCTGCTTTAATTAAATTATTCTGATTTTTTTTTAAAATACACACATGGATTTACAAATGGATATGGAAGATGGGACCACAACAGCCTTCATATGGGACTTGCCTAACTTGAGACGGTTTCTATGAAAACTTGAGTTATGCAAAGTCAGATGTAATGTCATTGATGAAAATCTATAGTATGTAAACATCTGTTTAGATACCTGATAAGGTTGTGTTTTACCTGCTGCTTAATCCAGAATGGCTGCCACATTCTCTGTGCTTATGTAATTCCTTACCATAAGATGCTATACAGAGTCTCAGCGATGCTATATAATAGCAAATGCTGTTTCACCTTGCTATGTTCAGACATCTCGAAGGAGGCCTTTAAACATTAGCCTGGAAAGATTAAAAGAACATTCATGTCTTCAAGGCTAAACCAAACCCAAGCAGATGATTTTTTACTGAGAGGAAATGTTGTCTAGGGGGTCAGGAGTTTGCGTGTTTGGAAGTAGGCCCTCAGCCAGTTTAACTTGTCATAGATCCATTGAAATCAACACTCCACTGCAATCAGTGGAACGAGGACAGTTTACACCACCTGAGGATCTGCCCCTAGTAATCGTGAATTCCATTTCTATTTCTGTCATTGATTTTTCTTATGTGATCTTGGGTAGGTGACTTAGGGCTAGATATTTTTAAGGTATTTAGGCACTAGCTCCCATTGATTTGAATGCATCTACCGCAGCATCATTCCTCAGCTCATTCTGTGCAAAGGGTGTGGTGATATTGAAGCTACCTCTATAGGGCTGATTTACGTTTTAATTGATTGTTTGTTTATAAAATACTTCAGTTATCCCTGGGTAAAAGATTCCATATAAATATTGTTAGAATATTGGACTTCAGTGAGGGTGGAGAGAGAGCTGGAATAAAAGCAGCATATAGGTACTGGAACTGTGGAAGGGAAAACTGTTATGCCAGTGTTCTAAAATTCCTGGAAATAAAAACATTACAGAATAGGATTCTAAGACGTGATAGTCATAATAATCTGAATGTTCCTGTACTGGGGATTGGAGAAGTTTTGTAAGAATAACTGGAGCACAGAAAAAATTCTGCTCAGAACAAGTGCAGCTGTTTAACATCAAATTGCTGAAAAGGAAACCAGCTAAAGTTCAAAGTGTCACAGACAAGTACATGAGTTTAAGGGCACTGGTGATTAGGAAGGCCAGGAAAGAAAATCACATTTTACTTAAGTGAGAAGCCAGGCGAATCTGAGGACAGGTGGGGCTTGATCCTGGAAGGTGACGACCACTTCTTTTAGGGGCTGAGCATCCTGTACTCTCAGTGAAGTCAGTGGGAATCAAGGGTAATCAGCACTGCTGTGGTATCTGGCAGGATCAAGCCCATAGTCGCAGGGTCAAATGCCATCTTGGAATGATGCTGCTGACCTCAGATAGGTATGGAGTCACTGGAGTAATGCCTGGGCTGAACTGTGTCCATTCCTTCTAGAAATGTGTGACTAATGCATATACATGCTGCCACCCTTACACCCAAAGTGTCACATTCTGAGTTGAAAACTGCCTTGGTATGACTGGGTTTGATCCTTAACTAGCACCTGGTGTATCCGCCTGGAAATGTCTGGAAAATAAACTAGGGGCAGAACCAGTTTAAGCTGATTATTTCTCAAATGAGGTGGCATGTTAATTAGGAAAAAGTTGGGGAAGATACTTTGAATTTGGGAGGGTGTAGGTTTGTTTAGAATATAACAGAATCACTAACCAGCCTAACTTCTAGCAACAACCCAAGTAAGACCCTCATATATAGCTCCCCAAAGCACTGATGGGCCCTGGAGTTGGAGTTTAGGTGGGGTGAGCGGAGCCTAGTCATGTTAGTGCAGCTCTTCTACCTGCCTTTCTCTCAGCAGCTTTTCACAGTGTCCTCCAGTCTGGAAGTTTTTCCTCCAAGGAAAGTCAAGGATACCTCATATCCCAGGGCCAAATGGGTAACAAGAGGCAGGTCACACAAGGGAGGTTTGCTAAAGGTCTCCACGGCTTCCTTCATGATGTGGCCTTGGCAGATGCCATCTGCAAGAGATGTGCAGGAACAATCCTCAGGAGGAGGGTTTAGAAGAGCTGCTAATTGAAAAAGTGACTGAAGCTCTGCAGTCTGCGCTGGTGCATCCAAGCTAAGGTAGATGCAGTAGTGAAAATCAAACGCTTGGTGAGGGTATGAATCAAGGTCCAGCCTTGCCCTAGAACCACCAGAATAAACTCGTTATCTTGTCATTGTAACCCTTACCTTCCGGTACCACTAGCCACTCCCTTTGGGTATGTTCTCCCTTGTCTTTATTGTGAATGTAAGTTGTAAGGGGGCAGGATCTCTCTGGGAGGTCCTACAAAGCTGGTGGACAGTGTACAAAAAACAACTTCAGGACATCATGAGCCAGGGGTTTCTTCTGCTGTGCAGCATGCTATGAATTACAGACATTTTAAGAATGGTACCCCAAATGGCACATTTTAGCCATAGATTTAGAAACAGTTTACAAAGGAGGTATCATCATCCTCATTTTACAATGGGGAAACTGAAGCATATGGAGAAGAACCAGATTTCTCCAAGTATTTATGTGCCTAAAGATGCAGATAGGCATCTAGTGTGATTTTTTCAAAAGCACCTAGGTGCCTAATTCACATTGATTTCCCAAAGTGACTAGCAAGATCACCCAGTAGGCTAGTAGCAGAGCTCAGAATAAAATGGAGTCTCCTGAGTCCCATTCCAGTGCCCACTATGCCACACTGCCTCTTGTGGTATTCATTGGTGTGGACAATCGGAGAGGCATTATAGTCTGGTGGATAGGACACAGGACTAGGAGTGAGGTGATCTGGATTTGGCTCCTAGCTCTTCAACTGACCTGCTGTGTGACCTTCTATGAATCACTTCACCTTTTGGTGTCTTTCACCCTTTGTCTTTCTTATCTATTCAGACTGTAAGCTCTGGGGTGGCCAGGACTCTGTCTTACTGTATATGTGTACTGTGCCGACCACAATATTCCTCAGCCCTTTTCTAGCATGTCCACCCCTGAAATTGAGACGATAACTTAGCCTCTGAGTTCATGCAAAAGATTCTTGACTGCTTGAGTACACAGGGCAGTAGTGTGTGCTGCAGTGGTAGCATTAACAGAGGATTCTGGGTTTCTTGAAGGGTGCACTGGATTCTTTCCCACAATGATGCCACTTCACTTAGTTAATGAAAAGAACAGGTTGATAAGGGCTAAACTTAAAAGTGGATGTATAAAAAAGAGCTGGCATTTACATGACTTTTAAATATTTGAAATATTAATGAATGGAAAATGTTCTGAATGGAACAAAACCAGCCAGTGTCACTAATGGGATCACGTAGTACTAATGGCATCATTGTGCTACAATGAATGCTTCATTTGTAGATATGAACATTGCTTCTGATGGAAACTAGAGCATTAATTTCATGAGACCCTGCACCCCAGTTTCAGTATTAAAGAGACATGGGCAATGTTGTGGAATGCTGGTAACTCAAGAACACAGCTAGATGCTGTGGGCCAAACTTGTACATGAGTTAAGCCCACTGAAACCAGCAGTGCTGTACCAGGGACAATGTTGGTGCTGTGGGTTTGTATCTTCAGCAGGCATATTTGAATTGAAATTACTTGTGGTGAGTTAAACTTACCCTTATGCAGAAAATCGATGCACCATTCAGATCCCACTTAGGATCTCAGAATAAGTTGGACTCAAGCAGTGCTTCGATTGGCATTGTGCTGGGCCTCTGCACAGAGGTGAATTAAGATATCTGAGAAACAAATAGTAATAGTAGCTTCAGTGATGGATAATGAGATACATGGAGTGTTTTACTAGCTGTAGGTCAATAACCTGAATCTGTTGCAGGATGGTAGTGCTGGAAGTTGTTACCTTCTGAAAATTCTTTAGTGGCATCTCTGAAATGAGCTGATGGTCTGAAATGAATTACTGCGAAGCGAGGGCCCGTGGTAGCATACAAGCTGCAACCACCCCATTTGACACCTTTGTTGAAAGTTTCAGGAGACAGATAATAGACTGCATTGAAGGTGGAGACCAAACTACTTTCTCATTTCTAGAGGTGGTTGCTCTAGGTCAGGTCTGAAGCGTTTTGGCAGAGCAGTGTGAAGAAGCTTACTGTGTCTGTTCTCTGGAGGACTTCAATCCACATGATGTCTACCCCAGCAACTTTCACAAGCTCCAAAGTCATTTAAACTAATAACATGCCTAATGCTGTTGCCGTAGGATAGTTATAGCTCTCTCCTCTCCACCCCCTGCCAAGCAGCTCATGCTGCTGCTGAAACAATTTAAAAATAACAAGCCAAAACATCGTAGCATAAAAGCAGAAATATCAAATTATGTGACTGGCGTATGGCGAAGTATTATCAAAGAAAGGAGAAAAGTCTTTATCAGAATGTCAGAGACCAGGACTGCTTCCATAGAAAATTTCCAGTGGCTGTGGGATTCTGCCTTCCGTGGGCGAATTCACTCTTCAAACACTCTGTTTCCAGTTGTTGTGCTCATCTCATTGTTTTTTTTTATTTTTGGATTACTTGGTTGAAGAACAAATATTTTCAAAAAGTTAGTCATTTCTTTCGCAAATAACACATGCTCTACTGATGTCAGCTGAGGAAATCAGTGTCAAGAGCAGGAAAAGCCAGATGATGAATGGTTCTCTTACTTAAAAATAGGAAACAGCTTGAAGTTCCTTGGGGGAGGGGAGAAATCTCATTAATTAACAATGACATTATTTTGTCACTAGTACAGAGTAGGGTTCTGTTCTCCCAGTGGTGGACACATACACCTCCTATTCATGTGAACAATTCTGGGCATTCATGGAGGGAAGGATATAATCCTAAATATTCAGAGTTCTGACCAGTCTGCTGCTATAGCAAATTTACTGAGTTGTTGAAACTGTGTTTACCAACAACAGCAAGGAAGGAAATAAAATGTATTATCTGTGTTCCCAAATCAAATTTTGATGAATATATATGTCCTTACATCTCTTTATCTTCACTTTGCTGGGTGTCAAAGCCCTGGTCTACACTTACCTGGAGATTTGGTGGCAGTCAATGGGAGTTATGCAAACTACATAGAGTAGCTTGCCTAATTCCCGTCGACTGCTGTGCTTCCCTTCTGCTCGCCATCTTCATAGTTCCCGTTGACACAGCATTACACTACTTGATGGGGTGGTTTAACTTCCTAATCGATTGAGCGGGTCTACACTGATTGCTCAGTCGATCCAGAAACATCGATCTGGCGGCGGCGACTTTGCCACCATCAGTATAGACATGCCCAAAGTAAATCCTTACCAGAAAACTGCAGGATCATAAATGGGTGCAGGATCATAACTGCAGGATCATAAATGGGTGATGCAAAGCATGCAAGTGTGCAGACGTTCACAACTTGAGGCAAGGATCATGCCTGGTTAAGTATCCTTTCATATTCCATACAGAATCTGTGAGTCAAGCATATGCGTGATGCTTGCATTTATGTCTGTATTTGGAAATGCTGTAATGTCTGCCTACCTCTTTGCATTCACGTACACAAAATATTCTGTGCAACTTTGTCCAACCAAGTCAAGAGTTGTCAGGAATCACCAATCAAGAGGAGCTCTGTGTGGCTCGAAAGCTTCTCTCTCTGACAAACAGAAGTTAGTTCAGTAAAAGATATTACCTCACCCACCTTGTCTCTCTAATATCCTGGGAACCACATGGCTACAACTACATTGCATACAACCACACTGCATACAACCAGGAGTCTCCTCTTGTTCTATAGAAAGGAAGGTAGGAAGGTTTCCCAACTTCCCTTAATTTCCTTCCCCACTATCCCCAGATCCCTCCCTTTTTTCCCTAAAAGCCGGAGGCTTCTGGAAAGTAACCTGATTCCTCTCTCTCGCTCTTCTGAAAGTTGATAGTTTCTTTTTGGCACTGTCATTCAGCTAAACATTAACATTTCCCAGAAACCAACTTCTTAAGTGAAGATGCCTGTTAACTTACTAGAGTCATGTGTCAGTGAACCACAGCATTGTTTAGTTTAGCAAGTCAAGCCCCCTAAGTGTTCAGTGAAAATTATTTTCTTCTTCAGAAGTACATCTGCATCTTCTGCTAGAGAGCTGATTATTTTATTTCTGAAAAATCTGTGAAAAGGTAATTTTTAAATTAAATTAATTATTTGTGTGAGGTACCCTCCACCTTACTGTAAGATCCTAATTAACCTTTCTAAATCAATATAGGAACTTAAACCCCCATTACATTTAGAGCTATTGAAGTTTGGGTTGTTTTTCTTTAAATAGAAAGGATCCTCTCGCCTCTGGGCATCATCTCACAGGCTCTGAGAAGAACACTTTCCACTCTGCATTATTAGAAATAACAATTGATTCATTAAACTCTGTAATTCAACAGCACAGAACTTTTGTTTATTATTTTATTTGCCTATTAAGATTATACCCTGTTCTTAATAATATGTGATGGATAGAAAGCATTTAGGGAACAAAGCCCAGTCATTATCAGTCTGGCTCCCTAGGGTGCCATAATTTTGAATTACTGCCTGACTGCAGAGTGGTGGTGAATAGGGTCCAAAGCCTTAAGGGAAATAAGGCAGCTTGCATCTTATCTGCCAGCTGGTTGCGATCCAGATCTAATGTAATTATGTGCATGTCCCAGTGGAGAGAGGGAGCTTTGGTATTCTTTACAGGGTGATAGCATGATTTCCTCAATAACCTACCAGTGACCAGATCCGAGGACCACTGAAGTTATCAGGCCTCAAGGGTCTGGGCCTGCTCTCTTTGAATCAAGTGTTCAACATCCATCAACATCAATGGGTGCATGCTTGCATCCTCTGAAGTAAAAGCACAGAGGATTGCAGGGTATGTTTGTAGATTTATGTGCTAACACTCTTTGAGCATCTTAGAAAGGAAGTCAGAACAGTCGTGCATATGAGCAGTAATCAGGGGAGACAAATTCTGCTGTTATACCAGTGTAAATCCACAACATTGGTGGCTTCATTAGTTACTTTGGATCCATCCTGGTATAAAATAAGAACAGAATTTGCCTCAGACCCGTAGTCTTGATGTTAAGGGGAGTTTTGCTTGCCTAGGGATTGCAGAAGTGGACTGCAAATAAAATAACTTGTATTTTTCTCACTTGTTTTCCCTAAGAAAACCAGGATGTCCACCAACATGAAGGCAAAGGGCCCTACAGCTTCTCTCTGATAAAATGTGATGGGTTTTAACTTTAAAATTAAATTGAAATCTGTAATTTGGGGCCAAATTTTAAAGGGGCCTTATGCTAGCTCCTAAGGCCCTGCTGATGCAAGAAGATCTGCACTGGTGGACCCCAGCACTTGCGCAGGATCAGGGCCTAAACTTGCCCTCACAATTTTGCATGAATAATCAGCTGTGTAGACATCCAGCCACCTGATTTGCAGGCACAAGTCTTGTTTGCATCCACAAATTAAGTGGTTAAGCGTCACAATTCTCTTTTTTGTACTTGGAAATGATTGAGTCTAGTCTCAAAATGTTTCTTGGAATGGTTCAGCCAGTGAATTTCTACAGCTGTATCCTGTGTGGAATGGTGAATAATGCAAACCCTGGTGCTTGTTTGCACATAGAGGTGCAGGGAGCTCATCAGAACGACAGAGATTTTTTTCATCTGATAATGCTAATCTTCCTCTTTTTCAATATTTTTCTTTCCCAGCTATCCATTTCCCATGGTGTTCAGCAGTTGCAGTAAAAAGGACCTGGAAAACAGCCTGGAAAAAGGAGTGGGAATGTGTCTTTTTAACCTGCCTGAAGTTAAGGAATCATTTGGTGGACAGAAGTGTGGGAATGGCTATGTGGAAGATGGAGAGGAATGTGACTGTGGGGAACTTGATGTAAGTCTGTCTGTTTCTCTTAGGGCTTGTCTTCACCTACCTCCGAGATTCGGCAGCAGTCGATCGTAGTTACGCAAGCTACGCAAAAAACTTGCGTAACTCCTGTCAACTTCTCTGCTTCTCTTCTGTGCACCATCTTCACTGCACTGCGCCAATGGGAACGGTATGCTACTTGAGGAGGTGGTCTTAATATGTCGATTTCTGGATCAACTGAGCAGGTCTTCACTGATCGCTCAGTCGATCCAGAGAAGTTGATATGACAACGGTAAATAGTGAAGACATAGCCTTAGAATCACTGTGTATCTTTTTGCTACAAAATTTATATGGAGAAGAGGGCAAGAGTGCTTGCAAATTAGTCAAAGTACTTTTTTGAGTATTAAATAAAACACTCCTTCCTCCTCCTTCATTTCTTAATCTTAAACCTCAATTAAATTCCCCAAGATAGCTGTTCGACTCCACTTACTTTGTATTGTGTCTGATTGCAGTGCAGTAGACAGGCCTAAGTGTCATATTAGTATGCTTTTACAAACTACCATTATTTCTTAAGATTACTGCCAGAGAACTTTAACCATGTTCCTATTGGGATTTGCAACATGGGAATCCCTTTCAGTACTAGTTAATGACCTGAAACCAACACAAATTAGTTAGAATTACTTAGATTTCTCAAGATACTGTATATTAGGTAGAGATTCTTTTCCTGGGATTTGGAACTACTTGTTTGTATAATAATATCACAAAATAATGCTCCCAGGAAAACCTGCTTCCATTTTCATGAACAATCCATTTCCCCTTTAGGTTTGAATTTATGGTGGGCTTTTTTGCTGTTGCTTTTGCAGCCATTTGATTCAGTGGCCTTACTAATAGAAATAACATACACTATTTCCAAAAAGGTTACTACTACTTCAAAGCTGATTCAGTTTAATTTAGTGAATGTGCTAAAGGACTGCTAAAATCAGGAGAAAAGATGCAGAATACTGGGAATAAAATGATATCTGATCAGACATCTGTACTTCTTTTGGCCTCTGTATTCATTGGTCATACTGAACTTCTCACACTTTAACTGAATTGAACATATCAACAGATGAGGTATTTGTCCCTTCTGTTAAATATGGTACTGCTGACAAAATAGATCAAGGGCAGTTAAAATGGCAAGAGATTGCTGAAAACTTTCCATACAGTATATTGAATTTACCAAACCATAAGGATTTCCTGACAGCTCACTCATTCTTCAGGGTAACAGGGTTGGAGAAGTAGGCTTGTCTTCTTGTTTAAAGCCAGTAGAGTGTCAGTGGCTTGCAAATATCTTTCTAATCCAATTATCTTTCTCATTTTCACTTGAGTGTTAGTGACAACTTTTTAGAGACAAAGCCACTTAATACCATTGAACAGTTTCTTGATCTGCTCTTCTTTCTCTGTTTTCTTAAATATCTTAGAAAACTGTGACTCAGGTACGATGGATTTCTGAGAGGTACCAGCAAATCTATTATATTAGTTAATGTTTCACTAGCCAAGTCGTTTAGACCACTGTCAGTACATCCGTACTAATGCAGTGCTTTATGACATCAGTCACTGTGCACCTCTCCATATGACGCTATAGCATGCTGCACATTATAGTTGTTTTTATCAACTTTAAAGATTAAATATCCCTGCAATCATATTTATGTATATAAAAAGTGATTTGTCCAAAGTGTTAGAATCACATATTACAACTTTCTTTGCTCTGTTCATAAAAGCTTTACCCAGGAGAAGAGCTGTATTTAATGTTCTGGTTTAAGAAATATCTGCACTATATGATGACCATACAACAGGTTTATGACTGTGCAGGATCCCTTAACCAAAATGTTAGGACCAAGTTCTGAGACCCTAACTCACTGGGTCATCAAGAAGTATGTGTCTCAGTATACTGCTCAGCTGAGTAGTTGATTCCAGCCCTTGCTGCATTATCACAATAAAGACAAGAGATGAAATCCTGATCAAGGTTGACATCAATGCAAAACATCAGTTAAGGTCAGTGTTCCCTGTTGTGGCCCACCTTAAAGCTTTATGTAGAGAGAGAGAGCTGGGGGATGCGCTGCAGACATACTCTGCAGCACCTTCTTCCTCCTTTCATTTTAAAAATTAAACCATTTTGAAACAGACTACAGAAAACGTGTAAAGTACTGTAACATCTCTCAGACAGCAGAGAGGTTTGCTGTACACCACACATCCTGGAGGCAATGGAAGAAATGACTAGAGATGTTGCTACCTTGTGTAACAAGGTGTTCTGATATATCTGTAATTAACATCTCTTGTGTGATGCAGGAGTTGTTCTAATTTGTTTAGCTGAAATGCAGTCATGAGCCAGGAGACCTGTTCCAAGAAACACATCTGACTCTTTTCTGTTCCTGTGAACAAGAAATATTTTGAAGTAGCAGCCCAGGCTTATGACTTCCTATCTCTCCTCCATCACAAAACCCTCTTGCCAGCATTTTTTAAAAAAACATAGTTATGACAATTTACCAGCCCAGGCACAAAATCTATTTCCCTGTCTTTTACCATGATGAGTAATGGAGGAGCAAGTGATTAGAATTTTGCAAGAGTGATTTTGAATTTTTATTAGAACTTCATGCATAGCCTATATCCTACCTTTAAGTTTTTTGTAGCATGGATAGATGGCAGACTGACTTAGCACTGCTAAACAGCAGTTTTATCTGCTGCTATTTTTGTTAGTTCTTAGAGAGCTGTGATTCAAAAGCAAGTGATTTAGCTTGCAATTCATGATTGTAATCTCAGAAGCAAATCCATTATTTTCTTAAAGTTCTTATTGGCTCAGTCTAAGACAATAAAGTTTGTAAAAACCCATATACCTGGGAATTGCTGGAATCAAATGCACCAACATGAACTCAGAATGTATGAGTTAGTGATAATGCAGTTCATATTTTCTACAAATCTCCCTAGTATCAGAACAGCCCTGATCTAAGACTACTCCACTTGCACTCTCAGATGTATTGAACGATATCATTATCTCATCCTTTATAACAGCCACTAATCCCCTTGCAATACAGAATTCTGATGAGAAGCTTTCTTAAACGGGGGAACTGTAATGCTCATGTTTAATGACACCATAAAGCCCAGGGGCCAGATTCTCAGCTGGGGTAAATCAGTATCGCTCCACTGAAGTCAGTGAAACTATGCTTATTTACACCACTGAGGATTTGGTCTCTGGTGACTCTCTAAATGATTACAGTATCTATTCAGTGTTCTTACCTAGAAATAACTAACAATCAGGGTGTGTTAAGTTCATTTTCTTTCTTATTCTATCTAGGAATAAGTTGGCTAGGTTCTATTTTTTTTCTTATAATGTCTTGGGTACTGCCAGATATCTTTAGGGTCAGATTCTGTTATCAGTGATACAGTGCAACCTCATTGACAACGGTGTCACTGCCCACGCATTGCTGAGGACAGAATTTGGCACTAAGAATTTGGGCCTGATTCGCCGCTGAGTTCCTCCAGCTTTATACTAGCGTAACTCGAGTGATTACAGTGAAGCTAAAACCATTGGTGAATCTTACGTGCTTATATTGTACATGTTAATAATATTTGGGGCCAGATCTTCAGTAAATCAGCATATCTCTGTAGCCTTTCCTGCTTTACTACAATTACTTATAGGGTCACAGATTTCAAGACCAAAAGATCGCCTAGTTTGACCTCCTACATATCATTTCACAGTATTTCCAGTATCGAGCCCATAACTTCTGTTTGTGCTAGAACATGCCTTTTAGAAAGACATCAACTCTTGATTTTAAAGCCAGTTTTTATTTGAAGTTGTCCAATGTTAATTTACTCCCCATCTAGGAATGTACAAATCATTGCTGTAATGCTACTACCTGCACTTTGAAACCAGAAGCAGTGTGCGCACATGGACTTTGCTGTGAAGACTGCAAGGTGAAATTACAGAAAGGTTTCTTATTTCTACGGGGTGGCAGAATTCCATAATCTTCTTAACTGCAGATTAGTAAACAAGGAGGCAGAACAAACCAATCGGTATAATTAAGCATTAAGACACTTGTGGTGTTTCATGTAAGCAGTTTAAAAAACATCAACCAGAAACAGCAGTTGAAGATACAAGGCCAAATCAATAGGCTGACCTTAACTGTGCTGGCAGGATTTGTGGCTGCTTCCACTCATGCATGCAAAACCCCTGCATCTGTATGAACTTCTGCATGCAGGTTTTTGCAGACACACCTGGATGCTGTGCCATGGCAGGCAATCAAGCTGAACATGCTCCGTATGCCCTATCTGGAGGGATTCTTAGGGAGGATGAATGTTAATGAATTCTATTAAAACAACCTTTTTTGTTGGGAAGTCATAAGTGGCAGAAGATCTTTAGCTTTGTGGCTATGGTTGTGAGCAGCCAGCCCACAGGGTTGTCACAGTGAGTAATATTCCTAAGTCCTCAAAATAGCTTTTGAGTATGTGCGAGTAAAGTATCTAGGCAAGGTTCCACTGAGGCTAGCCTCTGACTGTCAGTTCAGTGGTAGCAACCCACAGGCACTGTTTTTAAGCCTGCTTAGATGCTTTTTCTAATGCATGCAGTTTACCAGAGTCAGCCTGGAAGCCATTCTGTGTGTTGCCTGGAGAATATCTTTGTGATTCAGTTAAAAATTTAGTACCACACCAGTATATAACCATTTTGTTGATAAGTAAGTACTCAGAATGGAGAGGTCTGAAGAGGATGAAGTCATTCTGTTAAGCAATGCAAAGACAGGAGCAGCTATCTGGCTTGGGGGGGGGGGAGAGAGAAGATCTTGAAACAGGTAAACAGAAGCATCATTTATGAGAAAGCGGCCACCTAGTTCAGTATGCAGGAAAGGGGGAGAGTTCTCATTTAAATAATGTTAACCAGTTCCTGAGTTCCATTGTATTAGTTAAGGCCAGGACATGTAATGTTATATGGTTAGTTTGCTGACTCAACAGTCATGTTAGTACAATCACCTTGAGTATGTAATGTAGACCCAACACTGACAGTGAACCATTGAAAATATTTTCAGCCTCCCTTATGATCCACACATACAGTTGCCCTTTGCCAGAAAACACTACATGCTTTTATGTCTGCAGGAGAAATTAAAGAGGCCCCTTGAAGAATTGATGTTATTTCTTTATCTGTCCATTTAAAAACCAAATCACTGCAGAGTTAATTAAAGGCCAAATTCTCCTCTGAGGTGTGCATCATGAGCCGCACACTTGCATCTGAGAGCAGAGTTGTGCCCTTGCTTTGAAAATGTGCCAAAAACCTTTACAGAATATATCAAACAAATATATAAAAAGTGCTCTATTGTCTTTATGCTGTGCTTAATGGTCAGTTGGTGCAGAGCTACTGAAATAAATAGAAATAAAACATTAATGTGTGGCATAAATTATACCACTGTGTATCGTTTATCGATTGGAATTACAGCATCTTTTTTCTTCCTTCAGTTGAAGCCAGCGGGAATTTCTTGCAGAGACTCAAGTAACTCCTGTGATCTGCCAGAGTTCTGCACTGGAGCCAGTCCTCACTGCCCAGCTAATGTATATTTACACGATGGACATCCATGCCACAGAGTAGATGGGTATTGCTACAATGGCATATGCCAGACTCATGAACAACAGTGTGTCACACTCTGGGGACAAGGTAAATTCTGAACAGGTGGAGCGGGGCATGCTGGGTAGTCTGTAAAGTTTTCATAAAACAACAAATATCATGACTTTAGAGGGATGTCTAAGATAATTTTATGCAATAACATATGTAATCATATGTAATACATCTGAAGAAATTGTGTCAGTTTTTTGCTCACAAACATATTCATAGATTTTAAGGCCCATGTATTAATAAGGTTCAGATTAGTAAAAAAGTTAGTTTTAGGCATTTAGGGACAGATCCTCAGCTGGTATAAATCAACATAGCTTCATTGACGCCAGTGAAATTACTCCAATTTACACTCTCTGAAGATCTGACCATAGTATTTTTTATTCTGATGGAACAATTTTAGGATTTGTTTTCCCCTTTGTTCAAGGTGGGGACTAGCGGTTATAGGAGGAAACTGAGAGACAGTGCTCCTGGCTTCTTTTTCCATCACTGCTACTAACTTGCTATGTGATTTGAGGCAAACTACTGTTCTTAGCGCTGATTCAGCAATGACTTCACTGGGACTTAAGCACATGTTTAAAGTTAATTATGTGCTTAAATACTTTGCTGAACTGGCACCTGGTGTCATCCTCTAAGGTGCTGAGCATTATCAAGTCTTTGAAGTCAGTAATGCAAATGGAAATAGAAATGAGGCGTTAAGACCTGAGGCTTTAACAACCTGATTTGTGTGTGTGGTGTGTCCGTACACAGTCCCACGCAGAAGTTGCATCTGGACTACTCCACCACATCCACCAGTACACTAGCAGCCTTACCTACAAACCATAGGCATCCTCAGTGATGAAATCCAGTCTTAAATCATACTGGGACTTTTAATCCCATGGATACAGGAAGCTTTTTCTTGTACAAAGACAAAAATACTTTGTAAAACCGTTTTCTATACAATGGAACGTTACTCAATTGGACTGTTAGTAATTCCTGTCACTGAGATAAACCCAGCTAAAGGTCAGGAAGCTGAACTCCCAGGGCTCCATTACCATCTTCATTTCCTGAGGAAGAGGTTCCTCTGGAAGTTTCAGTGCTCAATGCCAGTTTTTTCCACTACCTTCTTAAAAATACTGTCCGATGTGAGTTGTACTGCATGGCAAGCCTCCAGCAGATAGGAGCTACTGGGGTGCATTTACTGGAAAAATGGTCAGAGATCTTGTTAAGCCCAGGGCCCAGTTGGTCATGGCAGAGTTTAACTGGAATTACCTCACTTGTCTCACGAATAGTTTCAATAAAATGTAGATGCACATGCACACCATACCATGTCTACACTAGAACAATGACTATCTGAATTACAGCAACAGCCAGAAATGGTGCAGCTAAGCAGGAGGGAGAAATAGTATAAGGTTTTTATGGGATGGTGATAAAACTCCTGAAGACTATTAGCATTTATGCAGCTGCTAGGTTGCTAGCTGCCCTGTATTAAGGGTACTAGTTCTCCTACTGTGGTTGCACCTACAATGTGAACAGTCCTCTCTCTTATTCTCACAAGCTACCATAGACGTTTCTGAGGCAGAGTGAGGAGATTGCCAAACCCAAATCAAGGGGTCTGATTCTGATCTCACTAACACTATGTAAATCAGAAATATCTCCCCTGAAGTCACAAAATTACACTGGTGTAAATCCTCTGCAGGTAAGATCAGAATCTGTCTCCTTTTTTCAATGAGAATATGTCAAACAGCCTGAGTCTTTCTTACTGATACCTACTATGGTTGTGGCTGCACCTGCTGAGTTATTTTAAAGGCACAAGGCCTGAACCTACTCCTGAATACAGTCGTGTATGCAAGATTTAGGGCCAGATCCTCAGTTGGTGTAAAACATCAATGCTTTCTTGATTTCACAGGATCTAGTCCAATTTATACCAGCTGGCACACTGTTTTTAAATAATAGTTGAATAAAAAATCCAGCACTGTGAAGGAGACAAAAAGTCTCTCCTAAATCAAGACATCAGTTGGAAGTAAAACAAAATGCAAAACCATTATGGTGGGTTTAAGGGCTGGATATGTGGACTAGCTTCCAACTAGACCCAACTTAATTACACTGGAGAACCACATTTTGGGCAGAGTGGGTGATTCATAATAAGCATCAGTGAAAAGTGAAGTATGGTTAACCAGGACATTGTATATTCTAGGTACTTAGATGGCGCCCGTTCCTCTATTAGTGAGTGCGTGACAATCTTTTTTAATGTATTTATCTGCACAGCTGAAGTAGGACTGTGCTGTTATCCCCGTTTTTTAGATGGGCACTGAGATACAGACAGACTATAGGTAAAATGACTAGAGTGAACCAGGCTTTTCAAAAGCATCTAGATGATTTAGGAGCCTAAGTCCCGATTTTAAAAGTAACTTCGGCACTTAGTCCCTTTGACTTTCAATGACATTAGGCTCCTAAGGATATGTCTACATGGCAAAAAAATCCCCATGGCAGTGAGTCTGAGTTTGAGTTTACAGACCAGGCTCTCAGGGCTTGTGCTGAGGTGCTAAAGTAGCAGTAGACCTGGGCTTTGAGACTTGCTGCCGTGGATTTATTTTTTGCAATATAGACATACACTCAGGGCTTAAGTCACTTCTGAAAATGGGATTTAGACCCTAAGCCACTTTTGAAAATTCTACCTTAAGTGACTTTCCCAAGGTCTGACAGAAATTCTGAGGCAGAGCAGGAAATTGAACTGGGTCTCCCAGAGCCCAGTTTAGTACGTAACCACTGGACCATCCTTCCTCTCCGCTATTAGGTGGAGATTTAAGCAGGGTAGAGCAGAATTACAATAGAGAGAGAAGGAGAATCAAGCAAAGATGTTAATCAGTGAAGAATTATAGTAGAGCTGGGAATATTTGCCATTTACCATTATAAATAGTAGTAATGTAATGTTGTTACAAAATCTCGCTTAGAGCCTAACCTTTTTATATTACCCTTAAAACAACAGATGTGTAGCTTGGCTCTCAGAGCAAAAACCAGTTTTTACATTTGATTATACAGCAAAACTCCCAACTGGTTCCAATGGATCTCAGATGTGTGAGTTGAGAGCAGTATTTTCCCCTTTGATTCAATGTCATGTAAGAAAGTGAAGATTCAGTGGTGTTGTTTACATACAAAAATTAGGTTGACCCAACTACATCACTCAGGGGCGTGAAAAATCCACACCACTGAATGGCATAGTTAAGCTGACCTACTCCTGGTGTAAACAGCACTAGGTTGATAGAAGAATTCTTCTGTTGACCTAGCTAGCTCCTCCTCTCGGAGGGGTACATCCCCGACCTTGATGGGAAAACCTCTCCTGTCAGCATAAGTAATGTCTTCATCAGTGTTTCTCAACCTTTTAAGAAGCAAGTACCCCCTAACTTCTGAAAATTTTAATAGGTACCCCAATACTCAATATTCCACGGGATTTTATATTTACAGTCTAATGTGAGCCATATGTTGGAAGAAGGGCTGAGTATATAAGGCCGTGATATGACAGATGTCAGATCTAGTGTGGGTAGGGTTACCACCTTTACACCAGGGCTGCACAACTCAAGTATGTACCTGGGCTAGAGATGATGTTGGCCAAAGCTAGGAGGCTTTGAACGACATGCCAATGCTGGGTAATATAAAGGCCACGCCAAATTTTTTGCCATAGATTTGAGAGGAGGAAGGGGTGACAGAGAGACAGGGAAGGAGAGACAGAGAGAGGGAGAGACAGGAAAAGAGGGTAACTGGTAAAATCTAGGACTGTCCTAGTTGTCAATTTCACTGCTCAGCTAGAGCAGTGAAATTGGCAAGTTTTCTAGGCACTGGGCTTTGAGCCAGGGACGGGGGCTGCCACCTGGGCATGTTGCTGCCAGCCCAGGAGGTGGGTGACAGCCACCCAATCCAAGCTGGGGCAGAGGAAGCTTCCATGCCAGCTGGGACCAAGGGATGTGAGCAGGGGGCTGCTGCCCATCTTCATGCCGGGGTGCTGGAGGCTGTCCCTTGGCTCGGAGCTGGGGCGCAGGTGCCTGTCGCCCAACTCACAAGAGTCAGGAGGCTGTCACCGGGTTCCCACCTGGGAGCTGGGACCCGGCGGGAAGTGGGGGGCTGCTGCCCGCCTCCCCCAGAAGCTAGCGGCTGCTACCTGCCTCCCAGCTGGGAGCTGTGACTGGGTGGGAAGCAGGGGGCCACAGCCCAGCTTCCCGGGACTGTAGTGGCTGCTGCCCACCTCCCAGCTGGGAGCTGTGACCGGGCGGGAAGCAGGGAGCTGCCTCCCACATTCCCCAGAAGCTGGGGGCTGCCGCCCACCTCCCCCAAGAGCTGGTAGCTGCTGCTTGCTTCCCAGCTGGGAGCTGTGATGGGGCAGGAAGCAGGTGGCTGCAGCCTGGCTTCCCGGGACTGTGCCAGCTGCTGCCCCCCTCCCAGCTGGGAACTGGGACCGGGTGGGCTGCTGCCGCCCGGCTTCCCCAGAAGTCGGCAGCTGCCGCCCACCTCCCCTTCACTCAGTTTTTCCCCGGGTACCCCCTGTCTGTGTCTCGCGTAGTACCACAGCTTGAGAAACTATGGTCTACACTGAAGTGCTGCAGCTATGCTGCTGTAGTGTTACAAGTGTAGACAAGCCTAGTATTTTCTATTGTTCTTTTTATACTGCAGTAATGTGGGAATCATGGAAATACTTCCCTTCAAACAAAAAGAGAGCATGAATGTTCTAAGATGCTTTATCTTAGACACATCTTTATAATATTAACAGCACCTTAAAATTTATAAATTTCACATTTGAACCCAGATTGTTATAATTATAAAAAACTCTACTGTAGCCAGACAGAAAGACTGACCTTGGTTCATTCTCACACCTACACACATCACTTGCTCTTCTTTTTCTTCCCAATAAGCAAGTTGGAATAGTAGGAAGTCATGTGGGATAAAGCATAGTAAGATTTCTTGTATAAATATATTCAAGTCCTTACCTGAATGTTCTTTGTACATGTTTCCTTATGAATACAGTTACAAAGGCCCAGTAGCCCCAGTCATAAATGTTGCCCCTGCCTTTGTGGATCTTGTTAAAGAAAAGCATTGAGAGATATTTGACTTTGTTTAAATTAGGAAGAGCAATGAGAATCTGTTTTGGGGAAAGAAGAACTACACTGTATCATGTTTCTTCAATACTTTAAGCAGATATAAGTCCAGTCCACATGGAGAAGTACTTTTCATGACCCTCCCACCCAATAAAACAGAATATTTTAGAGTTGAGCATTAATTATACCAGGATATTATCTTTCTTAAAATAATTTGGAATATCTTCCCATAGTCCATTTCACCTTTGTAAATTAGGTAACATAAAACCAGATCCTAGTCCATTGTGTATCCACAGAAGAGCTGCCTAGGTGTCTCAGAAGCTTGCACCTGTCTTTAGGACTTTATTTAGCCCAGCCAAAGACTACAGTGATGTTAAATAACCAGAGTGTATGAAGGAGAAGACCAAGTAGCCTCCTACTCCACAGCTGTACATAGATTTGGAAAAAGTACATAACCTCTTTGATGCTCCAAGGCTTCTCCAGCTAGGGTCTGGTCGTGAATCAAAGCCACTTGCAAAACATGTGTTGTGTGTTCCACCAAGCCTTTAGCTGGACATGAGCAGCTGGTGCAGTAAAGGAATACATACGGAAGAGTCTCTAAAAAGAACAGTAAACTCTTGTTAAAGAGCATCCACACTCTGTTCTGCTCCCAGAACACACAAGGTTTTTCTCCTATTTCACTCTTGCATGTGTGAGAGACAAGGTTGATGAGGTAGTATCTTCAGAAGAGCTCTGTGTAGCTTGAAAGCTAGTCTCTTTCACCAACGGAAGTTGGTCCAAAAACTATATTACCTCACCCACTTCATCCCTAAGATCCTGGGACCAACACGGCTACAATAGCACTGCGTACTCTTTCATGTGTGTCATTTTAATACTAAAAGGGTAATATGCTTCTACTTGAAACGTGTTTTACAATTCTAATTTTAAAAAGTCATATTGCCATTGATTGATGTATCCTTCAGTCGTATTACTGTTGATAGATCAAATCGTAAATGCATTTGTATAATGTCCGCTGCTCCAGTGGCGTTTTCAGGATAAGCTAGATATGCAGATAAAACTATTGGAGACAAATTATTGATTTCCTGGGAGTTGCGGGGAATGTTAACCTTTAGACTGCTGGCATTTTCTACACTGACAGGCAAATGAATCTTTAGGAAAGTAGGGGTGTGTGTGTGTGTGAGAGAGAGAGAGAGAAAATGTGAGGCAGATTGTGTAGCCACGTGACACGTAGCCTCCTTGTTGGACGGAGTCTGTCTATTGGCGCTATACCCAGCAGTTGTGAGTAACAGGGAGGAGTATGCTGCTTGGCATGAGAGAAGGGAGGTTTGTGATGGCAGAGTATTCATTCTCTATGAGGAGTCATTGACTCTAGAACATGTTTCCCTCCCTGGTGCTGGTGTCCTTCAGGACATGCAGTAATGCTCATCTTCCCAGTCTTTTCCAGGTCCAGGGGTAAATGAGGGCTTTGGGGAAACAGTTGCAGGCACTGGCTTCTTAATAATTAACAGGCAGTTGACTTGGTTATGTGGCTGTTTGGGCAGCAGTGGTCATTTGTGTAGGAAGAATCATAGAATATTGGAGTTGGAAGGGACCTCAGGAGGTCATCTAGACCAATCCCCTGCTCAGAGCAGAACTAACCTCAGCTAAATCATCCCAGCCAGGGCTTTGTCAAGCCACTGCTTAAAAACCTCTAAAGATGGAGATTCCACCATCTCCCTAGGTAACCCATTCCAATGCTTCACCACCCTTCTAGGGAAAAATGTTTTCCTAATATCCAACCTAGACCTCCCCCATTGCAACTTGAGACCATTGCTGCTTGTTCTGTCATCTACTACCATTGAGAACAGCCTAGCTCCATCCTCCCTAGAACTCCCTTTCAGGTAGTTAAAGGCTGCTATCAAATCCCCCCTCATTCTTCTCTTCTGGTTGCATGTGTGTGTTTGCTATAGGTACCTATGGTGAAGGCAGGAACTTTTAAGAAAAAAAATCAAAATCTACAGCAGTAAAGCAAGATAAGTTAGGATATTTTAACACAGGTTGCCCCCATCTAAATTGGCTGGTTAAATAATTTTACCTGTAACTGTGGTCAAACAAAGCTTTAAATTGATTTATATCCAACTGCACAACCGGTAGATACAAATGACCTTTATATACACAAATTCACAAGTACTTGATCATGATAAACGTGATCATCACAAATTTAGGCCCAGATCCCCCAACTAGAGCCATAAAGATAGTATCGAGCCTTGACTGGCACTGGTTGGGACCCAGCATGTTCTCCAGTGCAAAACAGAGCAGCTTAAAAATTGGGCTCTTTTACACAGCAGCCAGCAGCCCACTGGGGCTGCTCCGGCATTTGGGAATCACACACACTGGAAGGTTAGGAGCCAGTGATATAGGCAGTACACCAGCTCTGCACCACCAGACTATACCCCTATACAAAGAGATTTCTTTATTGGGCAGTTAAAGCAGGCTGAGGTCTGCTTTGCACCACTGGAGTAGCACAAAGCAGATTTAACAGGATGGAGAATCAAGACTTTAGTCTGCAAAATTTAGGACTTCTGGGTGTCTCGTATTTATTTATACACTCTTATATAATTGATGCTCATTGGTGTAGTGTCTGAGCATCAGATCTCCCATTCATTGATGTAGATTGACAACACCTCTATGGGCGTATTTTCCCCATTTAGAGACAAGGAACAAAGACAGAGAGATTAAATGTCTTGCCCAAGGTCCTACAGGAAGTCTGTGTCAATGTTGGGAATTGAACCTAAATTTCTTGAGTCCTAGGGCAGGTCTACACTACTGCTTAAATCGATCTAATTAATGTTGCTCAGGGATGAGAAAAAGACACCCCCATGAGCGACACAGGTTACAGCGACCTAAGCTTTGTGCACACTGGTACTATGTTGGCAGGAGACACTCTCCTGCTGACAGAGCTTCCACCTCTCACTGAGGTGGAGCAATTATGATGATGGGAGAGTGCCCTCCTGTCGGCCTACAGCGTCTTCATTAGATGCACTACAGCTGCGCAGGTGTATTAGTGCAGCTGCACGAATGTAGCACTTCTAATGTAGATCTGTCCCTAGTCTAGTCCCTTAGCGTGACCATTCTTCCTCTCTTTTCTGCTTTTCATTCCAGCACCTAGTATGTCTGTGTTTGTAACCTCCCCTACTGTCAGAAATCTCTTTTCTTCCCAGATTCTAACCCTCCTTTTCCTGGATCATATCTTAAGGTATTTTTTTAAATAAAGCAGATCATAGACGAATCCGAAACCATATAACATTTCTCTGTTTCTGTGTTACAACTAAAGAAATGAATTTATCAGTTTGCACATCTGGAAAAAGAAATCTATCCAGGCTGACAACTTCAGTGGCATATATAACATGATGTGATCTCAGATGGCTGATTTAATTCCTTGAATAAAAGATTTGGAATGGAAAGGCTGAAAGAACCTTAATTATAGGGTCGCAATGCTATAATTATCAATCGCAAAGTGAAATAAACTCTGCTTATCCAGATCACGGAACTAAATATCCACTGGAAATCCTTTCACAAATCATTTTGTTTCTGCATCTTGAAGTAGCAAAATAGAGAAAGACAGCACTTTCTGTTTCAATTTGTGTACTGAAATTGTGATAAATGGGTTTCCTCAAGAAACACAATATTATGATTTTCTTCCTTACATGTCCCTTGAAATCTTTCTTTTAACCCAGTAGCTCCATCTGTTCACTTTCCTTCTACATGTATACATTTGCAGCTATAAAAAATCCAAAGCTGGTAAAAAGGCCAATCTGGAGAAGGCTGCAGCCATCTGAATCCCAAGCCAATATATGTTGTGCTTTCAAGTAGGAAATAGAAATTTAGAGTTAGGCTTTGGTTTCCAGACTACAGTTGATCATTGGGAGTCAGATGCTGTTACATGCAGAGTGCTCAAAGCATGGAAGGAATGGACTTTCTGTCCTCTAAAAGGTCTATTCTCTTAACAAATAACATCAGTTGGAGTTGAACGTTCCTGCTGAGCAAGAAGAGACAAATCTGTTCCCTGTCCTGCAAGGCCTCTTTTGTCATCTTCAACATGCTGGCTGCTTCCACATTTAAAAATAAAGATGGGTGTCCCACTCTAAAGGTGCTGTCAGGAAAATAAAAATATACCTCAGTGTGTCCTGCTCCTTCATCCAGCTCTTCATTCAAGTAATGACCATTGACTTAATTATCCTTTATTGCTGGTCTGACTTGAGTCAGTGCAGGCACATGTATGCAAGCAATGCTTTTGCTCTTCTGAACCCAAGTCTGGTGCTAACATATCTGTACTTTGGTCTGTCAGAGGGAAGCATTATATTGATACACTCTCAGGGGAAGTGTTCATTACTGTAGTAATGTAACATACTGTGTAAGAGGTTTCCCAGCTGAGAAGAAGAGACCAGAAGATCTATTCAGTGCTGCATTCCTTAGGTCAGGTAGGAAAGCTGGGCTAAATAATTAGGTCTGTGCAGATGTCAGTGAAAAAGGAGTTAGGTTTACTTGATCTTTTAGCTTATCTCCTCTTCTTCCCCATTGCACTTTCCCTCTCAAAAAACAGTCATAGCTTGTGCATATTTTACCATTAGTCTGATGCTGAATAGCCATTAGCCCTCAATGGAAAGTCAAGAAGGAAACTTCACATAAAAAGTGAAATTCACATTTTGGCATTCTGAGTAGTTTCTTTTTATAGATGCTCCAGTCAATTTATGATTATTGCCTGTGGTTTTCTGAAAAAAGTGCAAGGATCCCATGTGAATCCTTTTTAATAATCCCAAGTTTTAGAAGTACCCTGAACTCAGCAAGTTTGATAGTAATCATTCAAAGAATTTCAGGCTCTTGTCCCACTCTCCAGGAGAGCAGCAGCTCATATTTTGTTCCTTCTATGCCCTATTTTCTGAGCTTTCCAGTTTCAATATGTAAAAAGTTAGGGGCAGGTGAGAAAGTCATCCAAAACCTCTCTTTAAGATTGAACATTTTGTCCATTGTAGCATTAGCTTGCTGTTTGGTTAAGGATATTCTATTAGTCAAGCTTCTGACTGTGAAATGTAGGTAATTAATTGAGGATTGAATCTTTGCATTGTTAGTGAAAAGATTCACGCTAACTGTAACTTTTTTTTATCATGTTTAATTGTATTCTCCAAGAGTATGGATTATTTTTTATTAAAAACTTTAAAAAGAGGAAGGTTAAAAAACCTGCAGGATCTTTCCTATATACACACACTTGGAAACAGCTAAAAGCATTTGGCAACTGTAATGCTCACTAGGGGATTCTGCTTCTGTTGTTAAGGATCAGGGACATGTGCTAAAATTGTAATATTCTCAGCCTATCGGTTTCCAAATCATTTTGTTTTAATTTTTAATTGTCCTGATCTAGACAAAAGCCCAACACTTGGCGACTATATTCTACATGAGGACCTTTTTTCTGAAGTCCCACTGGCACAGCTACATCAGTGCTATCAGTGGTATAATTGCTGGTGCAAGCAGAGGTCTAGGCATCTGCTTGAACTTTAACCACTGTGTCATCTAACTCTTCTCAGAGCAAGGCCTGGTGCTTGGAATGCCAGCAATGACTTGCATATGGTGTATAAGTACCTCTATGGGGAGGAGAAAATGTCAGGTACTAAACCTGTTTAACCTGGCAGATAAAGGTGTAACAGGAACCAAATTGCTGGAAGTTAAAGCCAGACATTCAACTTGGGTATAAAGCATGAATGTTTAACAGTGAGAGCAATTACCATTGAAACAAACTATCAAGAGCAGTGGTGGATTCTCCTTGCTGTCACCAGTAACGCGGCACTGGTGTTGGACAATTTTTACATTAAAAAGGCTAGTGTAATAAGGTGCAGATGTCATGTAGCTTCATAGTCTCTCCTAGCTCTATTACCTCATTAGGTGTAGTCAAGGTCCAGACTCCAGAGAAAATAATAATAATAATAAAAAAAATGCAACAAGTAAATAAGTTTTTGGGGTCTGTTCAAAGCGTCTGGCGGTCCAGATTTGGTCCATTGATTACCCCTGCTTTCGCTCTTAGGTGTTCACTTAGCTACTCTGAAGGGAAGGGAGCCAACTGACAAACTATTCAGTATCTTTCTTAGCAAAGCTAGTTACAACTTTTATGTCCTAGGAGAATACATGAAGGACGCCATCTAGAATTTTTAAAGGAGAATTAAGCCTGACATGTTTATCAATTAGCCTAGCCAAAGAAAGACCACCAGCTGTGGACAACCCATTCATTCAGGTTGCTCAGTTAGCAAGCTGAGCAAGCACAACTGTTTTGATGTGCTTTGTGAATATGCAGGCCACATCTTAACTTCAGCTAAAACACCAGTGGAGCTCACAGAAAATGATTAAAACCACAGCATCTGATGAAAGTACGGATTTGTTTTTGTTTCAGGTGCTAAACCCGCCCCTGGGATCTGCTTTGAGAGAGTCAATTCTGCAGGTGATCCTTATGGCAACTGTGGCAAGGACTCCAAAAGTTCCTTTGCTAAATGTGAACCCAGGTAGGGTCTCTCTTGGCACCCAGAACTGACATTGCAACACATTGCTGCCGTTTTTTGATATCTTTAAAATTGTTGAAATCATTTTTCCCTTCAGAGATGCTAAATGTGGAAAAATTCAGTGTCAAGGGGGAGCAAATCGACCTGTAATTGGTACCAATGCTGTTTCCATAGAAACAAATATCCCGCTGCAGGAAGGAGGCAAGATTCTGTGTCGTGGTACCCATGTATACTTGGGGGATGATATGCCTGATCCTGGTCTCGTTTTGGCAGGCACAAAATGTGAAGATGGAAAAGTAAGGTTAAAAAAATACTTTCCAAGCAGCCAATTCTCAATGTATAAATGTAAAATTTTACTATCTTTGTGTTTCAAATATCTGTGTACTAAGCCAAGTGTCACTTACTTTTTTGTTCAAAAAAAAAGGTGATTTCTCACTGTCTTTCACACTCTCATACTAAGTCAGATTTTCACCTGCTCCTTCACTTGGCTTCTGTTTTTGAACCCACAGTTTTGCAGGTAGAATGTAAATCACTTAGACATATGATTTATGAGCACAGCCAAGTACTTATTGTACAAGTAGCAGTGATATTTCTTTCTGGAAAATAATTCCAGAAGCCAAAATAAAGGCCAACTACTGAAAACCTGGCTAAGTATATTTATTATTGGGAATTATACCCAAATATTAGGGTTGTAATTAGACAGGTTTACATGTTGTCTTGATTCAGGATTTGTTGTTTACACGATTGTACAGGATTCATTAATTGGATCAAAAGATTTACATAGTGTACCCAGTACTTCTTGAATGTCCCTTAGACCCATTCAGAGCTTCCAGTTTGTGTTTAATGAAACATAAGATGCAAAACATAAATGTCTATGAATTTTCATACCAATACCCAAAACTTTCAGAGTCCATGGAGTTTCCTGGTGTATTTGCAAAATTCTAATTAGCCTCAACACTAGCCTCATAATATGTTCATGAGATTTTGCTAATGATGATTCACTCTTCCATTTTTCACTTGCAGAAAAAGCTGTTTATTGAAATTGAGGCAATTGCTAAGAAGAAAGGCAGCTTCTGCCTGCAAAGAATGGCCTTTCAGCTTAAAGGAAAACGTAAACCAATTGTTGTGCAGCCACCAAAACTGATTTTTACTCACACAATACACACTTTGCAAGCATTGCTAATTGCTTGCATTTTTGTAGTACAGTTTCCATCTTGGCACCACATCCACAGTTTTGGCTGGAGGGGAAAAGAGCAGAGAGGTGCAATGGGGAAAGAGAAGAGCCCTGGGGCATTAGAGGGCTGTGAGTTTTTTGGGGGGAGGGAAGAAGGGAAGCCAGGAACTACTGAAGAGGAGAGGGTAGATATGCTATTGGAAGGTTGTGGACAGAGAGGAAAAAGGGAAAGAGGCTTGAAAAGTTTGGGTAAGTTAAAATAAAACCATTCAGATATTCAAATGCTTGAATTTTGCTGAGTTGTTTCATTTGTTAGGTATATTGGCAACAGATTTAAAACATGTCCTAATTATGACTGCAAAAGCTATTTTACAAGAAAACAGCCCCCTAAAATGTTTTAAAATAATTCTGTTATAAAATAGCCTATAAAATGTCTTTTCAAAGAGAAAACTAGTGAGGAATCCAGTGGTAGAAAGTCCCCCCATTCCAGTTCAGTAGTGAATATCTAATATGTTTAACTGTACACATACACACACACTATGGAATATACAGCCTAATACTTATGAAAGTATATGTTTTACTTTCAAGATATTACCACATTTGTATTAGGGATTCAGAATATGAATGTAAATATTCTTGATTTTTTTATGCTGAAGATATAGTTTGAAATGCAGCCATTTTAATGTTATCAGAATTCTCTGTGCTAGTGGACTCTGAATATCTGAATTGTGAATACTGCTGTAATCAGAGCATATTCACTACATGCATGCATGTTGATGCCAATTCACTCGAATTTGCTTCCCATTTTTCTCCCCCCTCCCCTTCCCAGGGATAACTGCCCTGATTAGGCATCCCTTTTGTCTACTGCCATCACTTTTTCCCAGCCTGCTGCTAATTATTGTGACTGCCTTGTAATCCTACCAAACTGCACTACAGAGTTCAAGGAGAGCAGAATTTATACACTGGCTTTTTATTATTGACCTAGCATAGTAACAGTCATTCCAGTCTTAATATATTTTTTCAGTTTGAATTGGATAACTTTTCATTACCATCAGTTACATCAGTCATTTCAATTTGTATTGGTTAGTGCTTTTATTAGATGGTGTTAATCTTGCATTATCCCAATCTTCAGATGTGTCGGAAGAGTGAAGTTAACTCTCCATAATAATTGCAAAAGAAAGAACTGTGCATTTGATTATGTGCCACTCTATATTTGTTAATTTCCACTTAACAAAAGAGTAAAAGCTTTACCCCTAGGCTAATGCTAATTTGTAATTTACTGTCAGATGATTCTTTTACCTAGTATGCAACTCTATTTATAGTTGATTTCAAAAAGAATTTAGCTTCAAAAAATTCACTGTTAGACTGGTTTAGATTTATCACATGAACTGAAATTAGCTCCCCCGCCCCCTCCCAAATATTTATCAGTGTTCTCTTGAAAATATTCAAGAATTTCCAGACATCCTGGGCCATCTCCTCCATTGGTGTAAATCAATGTAATCATGTAAATTGAGCTATGGAAGTTTATACCATCAGAGGATCTGACCTTTTAATTCAAGAAGTGGTCTGTTGGCTTATGAGGATTTTAATACAACCAGTTCAAGTACATGAAAGAATTGGGTTTGGCACATTCATAGTTCTAGAAGAATAAGAACTCAAGTATATAAATAATAGAGTGTTTTAAAGCTGTTCTATTGCAAAGACTAAGAGCCAGATCATCACTTAGTGTAAACTGGTGTAGCTTCATTGAAGTCAGTGTAGATTTACAATCACTCAGGATATAGCCTTTGGTATCAGATATATCTGAGATTCAGTCTTGCAATACCCTGGATGCTAGTCCTGGGATGGAATGTGGATTGGGAAAGGATTTACAAGAATGATGATATAAAGGACATAGGCCCAGCTTTTTAAAGGTATTTAGGCATTGCTGCACTCAGCGTTGGAATGCCTAACCAATTTGGAAACTCAGTCTTGTTTTCAAAAGTGATTTAGGCATGTAGAAGCCCAAGTCCAATTGACTGCCAATGCTTGGTGCATAAGTGCCTAAATCCCTTTTGAAAATTAAACTTTGGCTCCTGAATCAGTTAGGCATTGCAACACTAAGTGCAGCAACACCTAAATACCTTTAAAAAAAACTGGGCCACAGGGCCTGATTCTGAACTTTCTTAAACTTCTGTAAATCAGGAATAACTCTACTGGTGTGAAATCAGTTGCTGCATTGGCAAATCACTATAGTTGCTACTGGAAAACTGATAGATGAACAAATGCAGTTGTAAGGATGTAATACAGTTTGCTGTGTGTACCCTAGGTATGTTTTCTTCAGCAATATTAAAGCTGTTCTTTTTCATTTTGCAGATCTGTCTTAATCGCCGGTGTCAAAATACTAGTATATTTGGTGTTCATGAATGTGCAACAAAATGCCTTGGACGCGGAGTAAGCATTACAGAAACAATTTTTTACAGTCAGTCAATGCCCAGTTGAGCAATAAATCATTCATTTGTAACAGCTTTGGAATCTATGATTCTTTGTAATATATCAGTCAGTCTTTTCAACATTTCCCTCTAAAGATATCAATTTTCAGTGCCCTTTACATAGTGTGAGAAATGAAATGTGATTTTTATTTAACAAAGAAAAATTTGATCATGTAATTTATCTTTTTTAAAATTAACATTGTGATGAAAAGAAATTGTGTCATCTTCAAAGTGATTTTAAGCCTGCCCTTCCTTCATGAAGAATTTCCTATTAACATTTCAAACAAGTTGTTTCTCTGTGGGCCCAGCAGTGAATTATAGTATGCATCTGAACTAAGATTTTTCAAAAAGCGCTTCCAAAAGAATTTAAAAAAAGAAAAAAAAAAGCAAAACCATGCTGACTACAGTATATGAAAATAACATGCAATAGATTTTAACAAGTGATGATAACCTATTTCATTTCACAAGCCTTTTTAGGGATAAAGAGCACCCAAATGTTTTTAAACAATTTATTTTTCATGAAGGTATTAATTATTTCAAATTGCATCATTTTAATCTTGATTTGCTGCACGACTGGTTCATTTGTTTCCATGAAAACCGATGCCAACAGAAATAATTCTTCAAGAGCTATATGAAACTACATATCCCTTTTATAATTAACAGATAACATTATAGCTTATTGTGTTTGAAAAGATTTGCAGTGTCAATGACAATATAACTTGTCAGGATGTGGAGGTATACATCGACTTAAAATTGACATTTGTATGTCAATGCTATGGAGAACGTATGGTGACTTCCAAGCAGCAAAACAAGAATTTGCAGAGTTGTAGATGGTAATCCCTAGAGAGCTTTAATTTATAAATTAGTGTAACATAAATGATATTTTTAACTGTATGTGGAAAACAAATCAGTTGTAATGTTTTACATGAATCTGGAATTATTTCCTTTAAACCTAGTGTGAAAAGAAGCTAAGGCTGAGTAAATGATTATTTTCATGGAACCATGCAGACTCCCCAAAATACTGCCTTACTGAAAACATGCAAATTGGCTTCCTTAGAAAAAGCATCTTGAGAGGTTATGTGACCTAACTAGACTGTCTTAAGCAGGATTCAACTGATTAATCAATTGTCAAGTTTTCCCATGGCAAAGGTTCCTGTAGAGCAGTGATGATCAATGTTAGTAGGACTAAGGACCCCATTGGCAACTTGCCATAAGGGCAAGAGTGTGAGTGCTAAAGGATAACTCTGCCTTGCTTAGCCCTGTGCAGCACAATGTTTATCTCATTAAATCACACCATGATGGCAAAAGGTGCATCATTAGCCGCTGCTTAAATCCTGGCAGCACCTCATTTGGATGGGAGGGAGGGGTCTTCCCTTGTGCAAGGACTGAAGGGCTAGCCCTTCATTGCAGAGCTGAAGGTTTATTTTTAGAATCTCTCCCAAAAATAAAGCACTGGGATCCCATTAGCTCTTCTTCCCTTGTGCAAAGGGAACAGGCTGTAATTACCCTATTGGGTCTGTTCCTGGGTGCTCCCTCATGCTATAGGAAGCATTCCCTGAGTGAGCCATATGCTGCTACCTCTGCCTAAGTCTAGGCTAAGCAAGTAGAACCCTTGGTACATGTATCTTTTTTCAAGCCATGCAAATCTAGTATCAAGGAGAAAAGTTTCTGGTCACAGAAACCTAGGGCAGGTCAGGTCTCTTCAGAGATGCCCAACTTGCACCATCCCACTCATCTGCCAAAATCCCTCTTCCTCCCACCTGCATACCCAGTGTGACCAACCTCCATCCTGCTTCCAGTTCTGTCCCCTCCCTTTGGCTGGGAATGTTGGTCACCCTTAGACCTGAGACTGAGAAGTGGCAGAATCAGTATGCAGTCCAGCACAGGTAGGTTAGGACTGGGACCAAGAAGCAAGCTGCTCAGGCATTGTTGAAGCATTAGGAAGGTGAGAAGAATCTTGTTCCTTTCAAGGGAGAAGGAGCAGGAGTTGTGAGAACTCTTGTTGGAGAGGAGAAAGGGAGACACTAATTTAATTCATTTAATTTAGATGGCTGAAGATGAACACCACTCCTCTTGGATGCTCTGAGGTTTATAGTTCCAATAGAGGTACTAGATGGCACTTACTGTTCAAGTGATTACCTGCGATATGTGAATAGTGATTGAGGTTAGGACATACATGTGTAAGTAACTGTATGTAATTGAGGTTGTGGTAGCAAAATGACTCGGACGTGTCCCTGTTGTAACATGAGCTTTATTCCTCGTGCAGCTACCACTGTTTGAGTGAAAGCTCCTATCGTTTGATACGAGTCAATATGAGCTGCCTGGAATAATTTTTAATGTTCCTTCATTTGTCGTCATTTTATTTTGAAGGTCTGTAACAATAAAAAAAATTGTCACTGTGAGGCTGACTGGGCCCCTCCCCATTGTGACAAGCCAGGGTTTGGTGGCAGTATGGACAGTGGACCAACTAGACAACCAGGTTAGTAATAGCTGATGCTTTCCTGTCATTTCATGGTAGAAAGTGAAAATCCAAAAAGGTTTTTATTGAAAATATGTACTGAGATTGCAAAACTGTCAATAAATTGGGCAAGCTAGTCCAAACGAATTGGTACCAATTAAAATTTAGTGAAGCAAAAACACTGCCAGCTGTTTGTAGCAATTAAGAACACAACAGCCCAGAGATTCTGTTTGTTTTTAAAAGTACACTGTCCAGTTAGGTAGTTCTGGGATGTGGGTCCATGGTATATTGCTGTGCGCACAAGATTAGGAACCAGGAACTCTTGAGTTTTAACCCTAACTCAGAGTGTGGATACGAGCAAGTTACTTAACCTTTCAATTGCCATAAGGGCTAAAAGTGTACTCTGTAACAGCTCCCAAGTATTCATTAGTCTCTCTATCATATTACTGGGCCCTACCAAACTTATGGTCCAGTCTGGTCAATTTCACAGCCAGGGGATTTAAAAATTAGTCATTTTCACATTTTCAAATGTTTACATTTGAAATTTCATGGTGGTGTAACCCTGGGGGTCCCAACCCAAAATGAGTTGTGCAGGGTCCCAAAGCCACTGTACGGGAGTCACAGGATTGCAACTCTCACTTCTGTGCTGCCTTCAGAGACCAGCTTTGAAGGCAGCTGTCACAGAGCTTCCTGCAGCTGCAGGAGGTTCCCGGAGATGGAGGTGGATCTGATCTCCCCTGTGCTGCTGGGAGAGCTGCAGCCGGGGGCTCCTAGCTGCTAGTCCCATCCAGGCTGGGGAGCGACAGGCTTTGCTCTTCCCCAGCATGGCTGCTCTTGGGGGGAAATCCGATCCACCTCTAGATACCGCCCCCTGCTGCAGGAAGCTCTGGGGCTGGGTTCTACGCTATTTAACATTTTTATCAATGACATGGAAGAAAAATAATATTCATTTATTACACAAAGACTGGGGGAGTGGTAAGTAGTGAAGGTGGCAGATCACTGCTACTAAATGACCTGGATCACTTGCAAACCATGTGTATTTTAAGATGGTCAAATGTCGGTGGCGTACCAAGGGGGAAGCTGAGGGGTGAAGCCATCCCATTCAAGCTGGCACTGGGCTGTGGGGCTGGAGTGGCGGGTAAGTGTGGGGCACCAGGCCCAACCCTTCACAAAGGACGGAGAGCGCAGGAGACTGAGGGGCGCTGCTCCTGTTTCTGCTCCTGTGTCCCCCTCCTCCCCCAATCGTGAAGGTCTGGCCCAGCCTCCCCAGCCGCCTCATCTCAGCTGCGGGGGGGGCGTGCCAGGCCAACCCTTCGCGCTGGTGGGGGGCGCAAGAGGCTCTGAGGGGCGCCCCTCAGTGCCTCCCCCCGTGCGTCATGAAGGGCTGGCCCAGCCCCCACTCCCCAGGCCAGGGCGGTGAGGCCACACCATCCAAGCCGGCGCCAGGCTGCAGCGGGAGAGGCCGGCACCATGCGCCAAGTGCGGGGTGGAGCCAAGCCTGCATTTGCACCCCTTCCACCTCACATCCCCTCTCCCCCCGCAAGTACAGACCCCCCACTCCCTGGGGCAGCTGGGAGCAGTGTCAGGACCCTTCCTGCCCTGCAGGGGGTGGGGGGCATGGGGTCTGGGGAGGGGGGGCCGCAAATATAGGCTTGGCCCCTGGGCACCAGAGACCCTCCGTACGTCACTGTCAGATATATATAGCTAGAAACAAAGAATGCAGGCCATATTTATAGAATGGGGGACTCAGAGTCACTGCTTTCCAGGTCAGAAATAGACTTTGGGGATCATGGCAGATAATCAACTGTATATGAGCTCCTACTGAGAGACTTTGAACAAAAGGGCTAATCCAATCCTTGGATGCATAAGCAAGGAATCTCAAGTAGGGGTATTTGGCACTGGTGTAACCGCTGTTGGAACACTGTATCCAGTTCAGGTGTATACAATTCAAGAAGGACGCTGATAAATTGGAGAGGGTTAAGAACAGAGCCACAAGAATGATTAGAGAATTGGAGAACATGTCTTACCGTGATAGACTCAAAGACCTCAATCTATTTAATTTAACAAAGAGAAGGTTAATGGATGGCTTGATCACAGTTTGTAAGTACCTACTTGAAGAACAAAAAATTGACAATGTGCTTTTCAGTCTGGCACACAAGGATATAATATAACAAGATCCAATGGCTAGAAGTTTAAACTAGACACATTCAGACTAGAGGTAAAGTGCAGATTTGTAACAGTGAGATAATTAACCACTGGAACAATTTAGTAAGAGTTGTGGTGGATTCTCTATCACTACTACATTTTTAAAACAACATTGGACGTTTTTCTGAAAGGTAGGCTCTTGTTCAAAAAGAAATTAATTCAAGGAAGTCCTATGGCCTGTGTTATATGGGCAGATGAGATGGTTACAGTGATCCTCCTGGCTTTATACTCTGTGAATTGAGACTGATTTGCAATAGTGTATTTGTACTGTGTGCACATGCAAAGTCACACCCACAATTGTGTGCCTAATGTAAGCCTGAAATTGCTGTCGTTACAAGTGCAAATAGGGGATCTGTGCACTCATGGTCAGACATTCATGCATGCTATTAACTGATTTGCATGCATGCACTTTTGACAATCGGAACCTCAGAATATGAAAAATCAAGAAAAGTAAGTAAATGTGATTTTGTGATTTTAAAAAGGGGCTTGTGTAGTGGGGAAAACTTCTGAATATATCACAATTAAACATAAATCCATTTAACTTCCACATTTTTAAAAGCTCTTCTCAAATTTGCTGATAATGGAAGATATTTATATTTCCTGTACCCTGTGCCTTCATTTTCCCTATGAGCAATCCGTGAACTGCTATTGCATCCTATTTCTCCTCAGACCAGACACAGATTTTTTGATACATGTTGTAACTTGTATAGGGCTTGATAATGCTTAGATACAAGTGACATTTCAGAGTACCAAAACTTTAGTGATTTCAATGGAGTTCTGATTGATATGAGACAGATGAATTAGGCCCATAGTCTACTCACATTTGCATGTATGGCCTGTGATTTCCTAGGAAGTAATCTGAGCTCTTTTCATATGAATGCTGTTATTCAAAAGTAAATTGGATTGTATTCTCTACATACTGGATCCTGCAGTGAACTGAAATGCTGAACTAGTTACCTCACAATGATTTCCATGGCAACAACATGACATTATGATTTCACTGCAGGACATAGCAGAAAGAAGATTCTGGGTTCTGAGGGTGAAAGATCTTATTCAAACACCAAACAGCTGACAAAACAGCAAAGAAACTATGCTCAAGAAGTGAGCAAGTACAGTTACTAATGTGTAAATGTTCTCATTTTTCCAGGTTTGCTCTAACATTCCTCCTTCTTTAACTCCCCTTGCTATGGCTAAGTAGTGCAGAGAACTACAAAATGTGACTGACTGTACATATCATGTAGAATGTGCTGCAATACATAGCAATAACGGGGGCAGCAAATACAGTGCATCCTCAATCATTCAATTCTCTACTCTAGAAGGAAGCCCTTTAATGTGACTTCTAAAATAATTTCTGCAGTTTTATATATATTGATACTTTTGCCATCTAAATGACCATGCCATATTCAGTAGTATTGGGAATAAACAAATATAGAAATTGCTAGGGGAGCTAATTTTCCTTCCCTGACACTCATGATCTGAATAGTTTGCACATCTGTAAATCAAACTGTAGAAGGATTAGCTCAATAAAGGACACAAAGTCATTCATCTTAGTTAAATGTGACATATGGCCTGATTTGTCTTTAGTAACTGGTTTTACCCAGCTGACTTTTACTAAATCCGTGTGCTCAGCACACTATATCTTTATTAAGTAGCAGCATTAAATATTTAACAATCGTTACGTAAAGATGAATGTAATTGTCTAATCTTGGTTTACTTATTTTATTTAGCTTTTAGTATCAGAAAGAGATTTATTACTGTTATTCTTAGCTAAAGTGCTTTGAATATGCTGCTGACGCTCTGCTCTGTCGCTGTCAGTCAACACAATCAATACTGTGAATTGCATTGGCCAGTGTCTAGGTGAGGTTGGGGCATGCTGCAAATCTAGCTGGCTGAAATTCAATCAAATTAAGACTGAGATGATGCCAGTAAATTGCCATTGTAAGCCCTATAATTGTACCTTTTACTGAGGGTGAGGGATGCCATACATTGAGAGCTTACAGTCCTAGAGTATTATTGCATCCCCAGCTGCTGCTGGATGATCATCTAGCAGTCCTATCTAGCAGAGCTTTTTTCCATATCTTCCTGACCACAAAATCGTGACTGTTTCTCTTAGGTGCAAACCTTGCTGGCATGATTCATGTCTTTGTTACCTCTAGATTAGACTCTACTGCAATGTGCTCTGCACAAAACTGCACCTTAAATCATTCTGGAAACTTAAGTCAGTATAGAGGGCAGCAGCCTGCACATTAAATGGTGTGTCTCATTACAAGCACATGACACCGGTGCTCCATACTCTACATTGCCTGCTCCTTGATTTCTAAATTGAGATTAAGTGTTGGCTTTGATGTATAAAGCCCTAAGGACTTGAGACCTTCCCTCTCCCCATGCCATACTGCCACAGCTGCAATTAGCAGAGAAACTTGAGCTGGAGTCCTGCTTGGTATAAAAGAGAGAGAGCTCCTAGCAGGGTTTTTTTCTGGATTGGGTTGGAGGGAAACTTTGATTAGATTGTTTTCTGGTTTTGGGTGAAGAGAAGCTGCCAGCATTATTCATTATTGCATATGACTATATTTAGATCAAAGGCCACTCCTTATTTCATTCCATCTGCTGTTACTGAGTTCAAGTTGCCAATCTTGTAAAGTAAAGGGCTGATTTTAGGACTATAAAATCCAGAGTAATGCAATCCAAATAACATTGTGAAGTAGGCCACTGGAGTACAGTGAGCCCTGATAAAGAAATTGCCATTCTGTAGTGTCTTAAATAAATGCAATCATGAATGATCTTGTTACTTAATTTGACCCTAAAATGGTAAGAATTGTGTTTCCCCCTCATAAGACAACTGATTTTTACACTTTCATTCATATCCGTTTTAAGTGGAAAAAACTTTGATGAACTGAGACACAACCAATTTGCTATAAGCTGCTGAGTTTTGAGTAGTATCTCATATTGAAGCTAAGGAACTATCAAGGTTTAATATTTGAGTTACAGAGTTGATATTTAATTACCTCTTCCATTTTTTAGTGCACCTCGCTGTATTTTTTTCCAGTTTTCGGCTTTGGATATTTATACAGTTGAGGAATGGACTGAGTCTGTCAGCTTACATTTAACCATTTTGTTTTCAGAGTTGACAGAAACAAATAATTTGAGAATTAAGTTCAAGCATAATTCTAGCAGAAGTACTAATTTATAAATTCCCTAATAAATTATTTACTAATTTAATTTTGTATGTTACTACAAAGCAGGCCTAGCCAGCAACATCCCACTCTTTATATCACACAGATTTCACCATAACTGACCGATAACAAGTCAAATAAATGTGTTTTATTTCAGATAACAGAAGCTTAACCATAGGAATACTCGTAACCATTCTGTGCCTTACTGTTGCTGGGATAATCATGTATCTCAAAAGGAAGACTTTGATTACACTTCTATTTACAAATAAAAAGACAACAATAGAGAAACTAAGGTATGATCGTTTTCCTTAACCATCCTCTCATTTTAATGAACTTCGGTAAAAATTGATTGTAGTTGTTACATCTCTCATCATTTGTGGTGCATATATGATGAGATGTTATGAGTCAAGTTTACTAAAAGTAACCATTAATTGAGTTTGTCAGCAGTGTTCTTTCTTCTTCACTTCAACTTCATTGACTTTAGTAAATGGGCTTTGACTATGTGACTTTTTCTTATGCTTTCTGTGATAAGCAATTAAAAAGTAAAAGGAAACTTTGCCTTGATTTTGGATAGTTTGAAATATTTTCATTATCTGGGATGGCCTTTTATTTAAACTCAGTCAAGTGAGCTAAAACTTCCGTATTTGAGGTCATTACTACTTAAATGCTACACTCATTAGAACAGTCTCTTGGGTGCTATAAAGCTGCATCTCCACAGATTGCAAGAGCTAATTTAACGGACTAGTAACTTCAAAAAAATCAATATTTATTTTTATTCTTGCAAGAGTGTTAGATAATTTTTACATTCTCTTGTTTTCCACAGACAGCAAAAATAAGAAAGCCCTTTTAAAGTGTTATTTTGAGAAAGTTACTGTGAAAAAAGTAATGCTGTAAGAACAAAGTTGCATTCAATAAGTGTATACTTGTATTGCAGGTCTGTGAGTCCAGCAAGGCCTTCCAGTTCATTTGAGCCTAATCATGTTCATACCACAACTCTCAGTAAAAATCTAGTCATAAAGCCACAAAATTTAAACATACATAAGGTGGGTTTTTAAACAGTCAAAATACCATTATTAGAATTTGATATACATTTCCCGTATGTTTGATGTAATTTATTATGACACTTACTATCACTAAGTATTAAAAGTATGTAGAACTATGAACAAGTTAAATAAGAGTAGAAAAAGTGGGCCCAAAAATGCACTTTAGCTTCCAAGTTCCAGACAAATGGAGACTTCAAATGTTGAAAGGAAATATAATTAGTTTCTGGGATACAGCCAGCCATCTCAGACAGAAGCACTACCTCCTGAACAGCCAAGGATTAGTGTTTGAATAGGCTTCTGGAAGCTGTTAATTGCTTGTTCTTTTTTATAGCCAGAGGAGCTAGGGGTAGGTTAAAGCAGGGAAGGAAGGAAGGGAAAAGAAAGTATAGAACAAGGAAGATTACAGGGTTTCAAACAATATTGTTTTTATCCATAATATTCATTGGGATGTTTTTAAAACTACCAGTTTTATTGTTTTATGGCTCTATAGAGAGATAGTACAAGAAGATTGCTACCATGTCAGACTATTGACATTAGTAGCCCTGTGAAGACGTTTGATTTACCGCAGTCAAAAACACCCCTGCGAGTCCTACCACCCCTTTACCAGCTACCCTGTCATCAAACTGTACCAGCACGGCCACTGCCAGCTAACCCTTCTCTTAGGCTTGCTCAGGTAAATCTACATTTTCTTTCTTTCTTTCTTGTATTTACAGATAGTGATGGAAGGCTACAGACTTTCACTGCATATAATGAATGAAAATAAAATGTTTGATCACTTTTCACATAGTGGTTCTCCCACAGTATTTCCTGTGTGATTGGTGGTGTGGTGAGTGGATAGCCAGACAAGTCATTATGGCTTAGCTGCTTAGCTTGTGTAAAGTGGTGTAGCTCCAGTGAAGTAAATGGAGCTGTGCTGATTTATTCTGAGTGAGGATCTGGCCTTAACTATTCCTTATATTTCATCCAAGTCAAAAGACCAAGTTAGAACATTATTGCAATATGGAGGGGAACTTTACTATGGAACCTTTCTGTAATTGGGTAAACATCAAGAGTATTTTTAACATACATGTTGACACTAAAATTTGCAAAGGAGTTGTCCTCTGTGATGTAATTGGTTTCCCTTTCTTGGTTATATGTGCTGATGAAAAGGACTTTAAACAAGAGAATGTTGGCCAGGTCACCAGCATTACTGCTGCTCCTTCCTAATGTGAGAGGAGATGGTCTGGTGGCTGAAGTGCAAGACTGAGAATCAAGGATATGTCTTTGCTGCAGTTAATTCGGATGATTGCCATCCAGGTTAGCCTACCTTGGGGTGTACAGCCACAATGCAAATCCCCCCATGAATTAGTGTGCTCATTGGTGCTGTACTCACCTATGTGTAGTGTTAGGACTTCTCAGGACATATCTTCTGATGGTTCTTTGTGGTGCAGTTAGCTGAACCACTCTGATTCTTTCCCATTGAATTGTGGAAGAATTTTTCTATCTTTCTGGACACACAAGGAATTGTGGGAATGCACCGGAAAAGTATCAGCACTTTTAATCAGCAGATTTAGCCTTTGTCCTCACTGCAAAGTGGGCAGATTACCAGCCCAAATGAAAACTTCACTGGAATTTTAGCTTGCAGCCCCAGACAAGCCAGCTAGCTCAGGTTGAAGCACCACCAAACTCAAGTGATACGTTTTGTGTGTGAGCAGAGAGAATGAGGGCGACACCTGAGTAAGATCCTGATTTAACTCTGCAGTGAAGACAGACCGCAAGAGGTTTTCCAGCTGTTTCTTGAATGATTTTGGACAAGTCACTAAAAAACTCTATACCTCAGTTTCTAGCCATGGAGTGGCTAAACAAATTAGGCCTGATTCTGCTTTCACACCTGTTTCACACTGGGTAACACTTTTGGTTTCAGTGCAGTTTACTCCTAATTTACTCCACTCTGAGATCAGAATTGGGGTTAGTGTTTCAGAAGGACTTTTAGCACTTTGCATAAACGGTGCCAGAGTGGAGTTAAATGTTGTTATATTGGTGAGGAGACATCTTTTTTCATGTCGTATTCAGGTTGTAGCCTAAAAGACATTTTGCTCCTACCAGTGACCTGTACTCTGGGAAGAACGGATGGCTACAGAAGGAGCATATTTTATGTGTATATGTTTTAGTTGCTTACATCATAGCAAGCAGAAACACCATTCATGGATTTAAGGAGCTCATATCATGTAGGAGCATACTCTGCTTCTGAAACAGTGTTATTTAAAGTCTGGCCCAGATTCTGAACATATGATTAAAAATTAGTTTCTTTTCTAGTCACATATGGAATTAACTTCATGCAGGTGTGAGGAATATTTTGAAGCAAGCTGTTCAGGATTCTAAATTGTATCCAGTAACACTGTTCATTTCTAGAAGTTCTTAGAAGATTTCATTCCCCACATCCCACTGTACCTCATTTTTTCAAAAGTCCCTGTTCCATTTGCTCATAAATATGTTTTATAATCTAGAAAAGGAATCCATTTCACTTACTTCCTATATTAAATGATCACACATGATACAAGAATAATGCATAGAATGTACTGGGATTTAAGAGATCGCTTATGTCATCCACTGCTGATTTTAAATTCTATGTTCCTAACTCAGGAAGATCAAGAGAAACATAGGCTATCAACTAATCTTATTTGAAGTCCCAAGTCAGCCATGTAGTATCAAGCCAATGTGGACACAAGAACTAATAAATATAAACTGGCCATTAGGAAGTTTAGACTTGAAATTAGATGGTTTCTAACCATCAGAGGAGTGAAGTTCTGGAATAGCCTTCCCAGGGGAGCACTGGGGGAGAAAAACCTAGCTGGCTTCAAAACTGAGCTTGATAAATTTATGGAGGGGATGGTATGATGGGACAGTCTAGTTTGGCAATTGACTGAACTTTGACTACTGGTGGTAGATATGCTAATGGTCTGTGATGGGACCTTTGATGGGCTGGGTTCTGAGTTATTACAGAGAAATATTTCTTGGGTGTCTGGCTGGTGAGTCTTGCCCACATGCTCAGGGTTTAACTTATCGCCATATTTGGGATCGAGAAGGAATTTGCCTCCAGGACAGATTGTCAAAGGCTCCGGGTTTTTTGGGTTTTTTTTTTTTTTTGCCTTATTCTGCAACATGGGGCACAGCTCACTTGCTGGTGGATTCTCTGTACCTTAAAGTCTTTAAACCATGATTTGAGGACTTTATTTACTCAGTTTTAGGTTAGAGGTTTATTACAGGAGTGGGTGGGTGAGGTTCTGTGGCCTGCATTGTGCAGGAGGTCAGACTAGATGATCATATTGGTCCCTTTTGACCTTAGAGTCCATGAGTCTATTACAAAAGCACCTGATCTTAACTAGCTTTCATTCTTTCCAGCAAACATTCTTCTGCACTACTGTATTTGCATATCAAGGAATGGCCCTATAGTAGGAATGTGGATTGAAAAGTAAAAATTATTTTCAAGCTGCATTTAAACATGTACTAGTGATACAAGGTAACTGTTTTACACCCCCCACCCAGAAATGTTAGGGGGTGGTCCTAACTTTTTCCTTTTGCCACAACAAACTATGACACACAGGATTAGAGTTTCAGAATCTAATCTGGTCACTTTTTGACCTTCAGTGCAGTGGAGGTTGTTCATTCCTCCTGCTGGAGGAATTACATTTGCCAGACTCCAAAAGAAGCTGCCTGCATGCAGCTGACTGTCATCTTACATAGGTGCCTACAGTTGTCAAAGTAAAGTAAATTGAAACAGGAGTGGGCAGTCTGTCATCACACCAGTCAAAGAGGAAGAGGAGTTGTAGGAGGGCATTACCACAGCCAGGGAACGTAGAGAGAGTTTTAGCCAAGGAGGTAAAGCTGTGTTCCCTGCCCGTTTCCCCTTACTTTAACTACAACTGCCCATGACCATGGTATCTGAAAACTTCCCACGATGAGGAAGGACAGTTACTGCAGTATAGTGCCTTCAGAGGTGGAAGAGAAAAGGAAATGAGAAAGGATGGGATGATCCTGTGGTTAAGATGCTCTACTGTATCCTCTCTCCTGAGCTTCCTGGCAGCCATATATTAATTATTATGGTGATGGGAGAAAAAAAGCTGTAACTCGTCCATTTCAAGGTTTATATTTGACAAGCATGCATTCAGATTATTTATTTTTGCTCCTATTTTACAGGCAAGCAGATTTTTTTTCTTCCTTTTCCCATTTTGAGTCATCCTGTTTCCATGTGAAGGAAATATTAATGCCTTCTAAAGTTGCTCCCACAAGGAAGCTAAACTGCTAGTATAATTCCTTTTCTCTCTAGAGTGCAACAATTTAACAATTTCTTTCCTTTCCCAAAGTTCCTTAAAACATTGTGCTTGTTTCACATAGGGTAAAGCATAATGAGATTTTTTTCCCACACAGTTTTCTTAATCAAATGGATCCTTATATGAACTACGTAATTTGAAAAGTGTAAAGAACTGTCTGTCCTTCATGGAGAACCTGCTGGGCCCAGATTCTTTCCTCCTCTTAGATCCACTTAGCATAGGAGGATGGGAAGAGAGTTTTCAAGGAACAAGTTACACTTTCTTGATTTCCATCTGTCCCTGTAAGTTAGAACAACCTAATGCCACCATCATGGCAGGCCTTATCTGAATAACCTTACTGCCTATGCTTTCAAATCTTGGCTAAAGTGGGAATCTGAATGCCAGACCTCTAGCTCTGTCACTGCCAAAGACTGCAGCTCCAAATCTGCCAAAGCATTAGAACCTTAGCAAATCAGGTTGATTGTGACCATCATTCCACTCTAGCAATCCAAAGTTGAACTCTTTTAGATATTTTCATTCTGCAGCCAGCACGTGAGATAGACTATAAAATCAGGGGAGAAAAAAGTGGGACAAATTGGAGCTCAAATCAAGGTTACTAATGTCTTCATAGCCATATGAAACCATGCACACAGAACTGAAATGCCAAGGAATCAGAAGTAGCTACTGTACATACTATATTGAGCAAAACCCTATTTTCATAAGTGATGTTTATCTCCATGACCCCTGAGAAGAATGCCTTTTCAATTTCTGAGCTGGTATGCACTGTCCATTTCATATTCAGATCTGTTTTTAAAAAATCTTGCTTAAGTTATTGAGTATTGCCTCAACAGTGGCAGTTAATTGCCCAACTCTAGAATGTATTAAAAGGTATTTATTCTGTCCACTTGAAAATGTATTCTTGCCATTGTCCGCATGCTCTGTATTATGGGACAGGGCTGAATGAGTATTCTAAACCATTCATTGTTTAATGTCTCCCTCTGACTCCTTGTCCTGCCCAAGATGTGCATTTAAACATGAACCTCTTAACTATTGGCCTCCGTGCTGGAGTAGTTTTTAGTGGCACTCCTGTGCTATACCAGTGTTCCACTGAAATAGCAATCAAGGAAGCACTCAAATCTTAGATGAAGGCCATACAACAAATTCCTAGATTTACCATATGCATTATGTTTTCATTTGAAACAAATCTGTCTTTTCCACTCTCATAGCAAGTTAGCCAGCAATGAACAGGGTACTATTTTCACTATTTAATCCTATTTTGAACATAAAGAAAAAAACAATTCTAAGTGTAATATTTAAAAGTCTATAACTAATAAAAAAAATTTTGTACAGAAGTCTTCACAAAACACAGTTTGATTACCTATGGGTCAGATCTTCAGCTGCTGTAAATCAGCATAAAGTCAATAAAAAATGCCAATTTATAGCAGCCAGGGATCCAGTCCATAATTTAGGTCAAATTCATTCACATTTTCCTTGGTTATTCTGGAGGCAGTTGCATGTTATTGCTATTTTGCCACACCACAATCTCATTAGCAGTATATCTTATCTAGATCAACTTGTTACAGCTTGTTATGGTAGGTTGGTAAGGAGACAGACCTGTGTTTGACTGGCAGCACATGCAGACAGTATTCTTAATAATAACCCCCCTCCCCCCCAATGATTTGTCATCTCAAACTGGCTTTACAGTCAGCTCCCTAACACAGAATCCACTGAAGCTTCTTCTTCAATAGATTAAGAATATGCACTTCAAGAAAGAGGGATCTTTAGGTTAGAAACTTCTTCCATAAGCATATTCAGAACATACCAAAGGAGCAAATTCAACTTGATATATATTGTTTATAGCTGCTCACAATATAAGAAATACACTTTTGTTCTAAGAACAGCTGTAACACGAGCTAGTGCCATTATTTAAAACAGCCCTTTCCTCAACTACAGCTGAAAACCTGACATGCTGAACTTGACTCTAGGTTACTGATGGAAAACTGGAGAAAGAAATCCATCCATAAACACTTTTAGGGAAAAACAGGGTCAGGGAGAGGGCCTTATTAGCAGAGAACTTGAGCAGTGCAGCACAACCTTTGTGGCACTGAGGGCTATTCTAGCAAGTTCCAGGAGCCCATGGGTCTCTCAGCTAATTTCCATGTTCATTTCCATAAACTGACTGGCTTCTCATGTCATTTTCTCCCAGGTAGGTGCTATCTTCTGTCGCTCTCTCCTCCCTGTTTTCCTATCCATTCTTCGCCACCTTCTCCTTTGTAACTCCCTCTGCCTATCGTCTACCTTTACCTCCAGTCTGACCACCTTCCTGTGTCTCTTTGTTCTACTCATTTTCTTCCTCTCTTCCATTCTGTCTTCCCAACTGCCATGCTTACCACACCAGGCCCTTCCCCATTTTTCCTTTGTCCAGCTACTTCATTGCCCCCTACTAATGTCATGAGTAAGGTTAAGATTTTGTCACAATTATTTTTAGTAAAAGTCACGGACAGGTCCTGGGCAATACACAAAAATTCACACAAGCTGTGACCTGTCTGTGACTTCTGCTAAAAATAATGGGGGCGGGGTTTACCAAATGCACAAGGGAGGAGGATGAGAGACTTAGGCCCACTGCGGGAGGGTAGAGAGTGCAGCAATCACAGAGCAGCTCCCTGCTCCAGTCCACCTCGGCCATGGGTGCTGTCTCTGGGGTCCGCCACTGAGGCTGGAGGCTGAGGGGTATTCCCGCAGCCCAAGGTGGAGGCTGGGAGCTGTGGGGGTCCTTGGGTGGCTCAGAACTGCAGGGACCAACAGGGTTCTGGTGTCATCCCACCACCTGCCACGGTTTGGGGATAGAGCGTCCCCTCCCCATGCCCCAGCTCATGGTTCCAGAGCTGTCTGCAATGGCTGGGTGCGGCAGGGTCCCTGCTGCCTCCAGCAGCTCAGAGCTGGAAGTCCCTGCTGGCAGTGGCTCAAAGCCACGGGGTCCCTGCCACCGCTTGGGGCTCCTGGGTCTACAGCAGATGGCAGTGGTGATCTCCTCCCAAAGAGCTAGCAGTTCCTTGTTCTGTGCCCCTCAGTTAGGCAGCAAGCAGTTCCATTCCCTACTAATGGGGTGGCTGGAGCTGGGGGAAGGGAATGTGCTACTAGCAGAGAGCTATGGGAGAGGAGCTTAGGATAGGTAAAACAGAAACAGTAATCTGCCTGCCCTTTGCTCATCTTCTCTGTTTAGAATGTAAGCTCTACAGGCCAGGCACTGTCTAAATATGTTTTTAGTGTGCCTAGCACAATCCGCATTGGGGCATCTAGATACTACCATAATACAAATAGTAAGTAAGAGTAATAGAATATTCCTTAGGCCCTGATCTTGCAAACACAAGTGCAATACCAACTTTAAAGAGATAAGTTTGACTGCCCATCTGAGTAAAGTTACTCGCATGCATAACTATTTGTAGAAGCAGGTCACTTTCATATTATTGTAGGCAGTCAATGGAACTAAGATTTTATGATGCAAGAATAAACTCCTTCTAATTACTTGACATCTCTATAATGCTGATTTTTATTTATTTGGTCCTTAATTCTTTGGAAAAGACAGACTAACTGCACCCAAGTAAAATCATATAATAAAATTGCACACAATCTCCCCTGTGCCAACCATATAATTTTTTTTGTAATCTATTATTGGTGGAAGCAACAGAACATCTTTAGGGAACCATAATTCATAATTATAACTCAATGTAGTATTTTAGTAAGAGGCAATTCAATATATATCTAAAAACTTATCTGTTTCACTTATGATTCAGTTGCAAACTCCCTTGTTCCAAAATGATATAGTGTGCTTTAAACACAGATGTATATGTAACCCTTTTCTTTTTCTGGGTTACTTGGGAGCAGGCAACACTCACCCGTGTGCAAGGGCACCTAAGGTTGCTAACAACAAAGGCGATCCTGATTATCCCAGTTATGATGTAGGATAGGTGGGAATCCTCTATCCAACCCTCTGCTGCAGTCCCTTTGCTCCTAAAGGAATTTAAAATTGGCAGTGCTGCCACCTGGCTGGCCCCTGCACATGCTCAATAGCGGGCCTTGGGAGCTTCCAGGACTAAACCTAGTCTAATAATTATAATAATCTGAGACATAGGTCTAACTCAACAAGTGCAATTATGCAAACTAAACATCCAATATACTTAAATTAGACTTAACACACCTTTATTTAACAAATTAAGAAAATATGGCATAACAGACAAACAACACTACTATTTTAAATCCACAGGGGCAGTTGAATAAATCCATTAATAAAAATAGTATACAGTAATAAATGAAACTTGTCTAACTGGCACCTACACTGCCACTATTTACCCCACCTCCAGAATGTACCCTCCCCTAGAGTTCAGAGCCCTAACCCCTTGCTTGCATGGGTGCTCTTGAAGATCTGAAGAAGGAGACAGCACTTTGTTGGTTCAGTGTATCAGTTGAGCCCAGGTATCAAGCTGGAGATTTGGAGTTGGCCCAACCAAATGTCTGCAGTCCTGACCCTGCTTGAAGGGACTCTCTCTCTCGCTGCCTCTTCTCAGGCCCAGTCAAAGTCTCTCTGCTGTGCCCCTTCCTTTACAAGCCCTGCCCCAAACAAGAGGGGGGGGGGGAACACCATACTCACCACCTTCACTCCAGGCCCACCTCAGTCAGCTCCAGGCTCAGTCCCTGCCCTGGCTTGGGCAAAACCACAAACCTCTGAAGCTGCCTGCTTGATCAAAACTCCAGCAGGCTCTCAACAGCAGCTTTGGGATCCTGGCAGCAGCCAGCCAGCAACTTCGAGACCCCAGCAGCAGCTTCCAGCCTCACCCGAGCACCAAAATGGAGTCCCCCACATGCTTTTTTCCTGACCCCCTCGAAGGGGAAGAGTCTCTCCTTTTTTCCCACGACATCATGGGAGTTGTAGTCTCCCAGGATCTTCCCAACTGTAAAACTCCCAATTAAGTCCCAAGGCTCTGAAGTACAGGGTGCCTACATATACATGGAAGTTTTATCCCTCAAGAAATATAGCACATATAGTTCCTTGAGTGTGGTTTATTTGAATGGCTTGCTGCTTCTCTCTTACTGATTTCAGGTTGTCCATTTTATAGCCACGAAAATTATGAAATTGTTCACAATTTCATTTGCTAGTCTCTATATTTGACTCCATCAGTATCATCATTATATTCTCATCACACAGAAATATATTTACAAGAAACTGATTTTTTTTCACCATGCTTGATTACTTCATGAATATTTGCAACATCCCTGGTATCTTCCTTTTATGAAGTCTATTCTTCACACACAAAACAGCACTTATAAATATAAAAGAAACTTTTTTTTTAATCAATGAGGAAGTTGATAAGAGGTCAAAATTCTTTTGGATGATGGTCATAGTTGACATACTCTCAGAGATTTGGCTACTATGCTATGTTAAAATAAACAAAACATTTTATTTCATGTTGCCACTCCTTACTTACACACAGCATTAGTATTTATTATGCAAGCAAGGAGAGGAGGAGCACAAAACCAGTTTTAAAAATTGAAACTCTTCTAAACTTCAGTTGACCAAATCTAGAGTTTACACAAAGTCTAGCTTTTTTCTTTTTTGTGATCAGCAGGTTTAGTAGCAGTCATTCCACATTTCCTTTCGAAAGTGCAGTGCTTATGTTGAAAATGAGATGCTTAAACAGATAATGAAAATTCTATACCTCTTTGTGAAAAAGTAATTACTGCCCATAGCTGGTTTTTGTCAAATCTTTCATGGTTTCCCTACTTAAAGAACTTCTTTAAGCTGCTCTTTTTCTCTGTATTTCATCAACTCTACCTTTGTTTTGTCCTAATTTTTAGTAGTGGGAAGTTAGATGATGTAAATTTCAGATTTATTTAAATAAACAGTTTGAGGATTTTGAAGAGGAAGGTTGGCCTTACAGTTCAGAACAGCTGCGTCCATTTCCTGGCTCTTTCAAAAATATCCTGTGTGACTAGAATAATTCATTTAATCTATCTGTATTTCAGTTTTTTCTCCATCTGTAAGTTGGGGATAATACTTCCCAAGCTCATTGGGGTAATGCAATGACAAATTCATTATTTGTTAGGTGCTCAGCTATTACAGCAGTGAGGTCCACCTGCACCTAGATATCTTTATCACAGATGCTATTTTTTCTAGATTAAACAAACATTTAGTGAATTAGTTTGTACAGTTGAAGCCCAGGTTGCACAGATTGGTTAAGGTCACATTAACTGAAAATTATTGTTAAAAGTTTCTGCTTCTGGAATGACTCTTGAAATTTGGTGTTTATAAACCTTTTTTGCTTAGCTGCACACATGCCAAATTGCAAACAATATTAAATGATGGTAATTTTTTGTATTACAAACTGTGCAACAAAACATCCCTCTCTCTTATTTTCTAAGACTTATGAAACAATGTTACCATCGTTGCAGCAGCTTGAGGACCACACAGTAATGACATCCATTCATGCCTTACAGCAAGATTGCTACCATTCTATACTAATGAATTATTTAATTCCACAGTTCTTTTGGCTGAAAGAAATTGCAGCTGCATTTATAACAATTCAATGAATGCTCACAAGTCAAACTGGAATCAGGAAGCTTGGTTCCAGGGTTCGAAATTTGCATTTTAAAGTCATTTCCACGGTTACCATACCCTGTAAGAATCCTTGTATGTATTTACTGTACTTTGTATTTCAATAACTAAATTAACCAGGCAAAAAACACTGCCCCCTGAAACCATGGTGGAAACTCAGCCTGGGGACCTGGATGTGCTATTAAAATGCAGCCGCATCTAGATTTGCAGAGGGAGAGGGCTGTAAGAAAATGAAGTTGAGCTTGTGCCCTTTTTTGCTCCTTATACTGTATAAAGAAGACCTGAAAGGTTTTTTTAAATAATTAAAAATTGGTTTGGCTTTTTAAAATATTTTTAACAATAGAAATTCAGGCCCTAGAAGACACTCTAGTAGGAGAATTAGCAAAATTACGACATCACACAAGTTAAACAAATGAAAATTGAGCAACTGAAAAAGATGGGGATGTTTAGTCAAGATCATAGAATCGTACATTAGGGTTGGAAGGGACATCAGGAGCCGATCTAGTCCAACCTCCTGCTCAAAGCAAGACCAACCCCAACTAAATCCTTAAGTCTTTGTTTTTTTTATGATAATACCTGCCAACTTTCAATGACTAATTAAAATTTTGGACAAAAGTTGTCTTTTTAACACCACTGCCTCTTCAATAATGGAGTGAAGTCACAGTACAAATGCAATGACACCTATTAGAGGTTCTCCAGCAAAGGTAGGGAAGACCAGATTTTTTATTTCCAATATGTCTAAAGTAAAAACAAGCAGAAGGAAAAAGCCTAAAAAAATCCTTTGTGGCCTTCTTTATATATCATACAATTAAAAATAGCAGAAGCTCATTTTTAAAAAAAGAACTTTACAGGTCACCCTTATAAACATATGTGGATACAATGGATTAAATTCATCCTTGATCTAATTTCATTGTTGTTACCTATCCTCCCATGATTTACTACTTTCTTTTGTATTGCATGAGCGTAACTGAGGGCAGAATATGTCCCACAGTCCAAAACATAGATTATGGAATTACCAAATTTGCAGTACAAAAGTTATAAGTGAATCTTATCTAAAAAGTTCTTTGGCCTATGTGCACATACCATGGTTCTGAGACTATGCAACAGAAAGATTTGGAAAATTTCAGTCAATCACAGTTGAAGTGTAAAAATTAGATTCTATAATTTGGGCATTGGGTCTGTGTCGGATTAAAATAAACCCCTCTGATGAGCATTTAAAACCAATAATAAAACCACTGTGTTCCATCTACAGCATACAAAGTAATCTAAAGCAACTGTTTAAAATCAAATGTATATTTTTTTCATTTTGTTTACAAAGATTACATCACTTGGTATCTTTTTATAGGAAACTCTCAAACCAAACCCTCCTCAAAAGCCTTTGCCAGCAAATCCTCTGAACAAAACTGCTCGGTTTAACAATGCCTCCAGCCCAGTACTTGGACATCAGAAGCTTGTGTGTCACATTACTCCTGTAAGGTTAGTTTTGTTAATCAAAATGCCTTTATGACCTATAGCAAATACTTCACTGGAACTTGTAGACTCTCCCTTACTTAGAAGCTGACTTACCATATTTTTGGAAAAACCACCATCCTCTCCATTTAAACAGTTTGTCATCAAATAAGGTTCTCTGCAACTCCCTTGCCTATATATAAATATATTAGCATTGTGCTTGTATATTACTCTGCTAGTAAGCAAGTATATCACAGAAGAGATCAAAAAAGACATATTGTATAACAATGAGATATTATACCATAGTGAGTTATACTCTAACTGCACATAAAATACCATTGTGCAGTATATTTATTACCAAGATACATAGCAATCATTTTCTCTCTGCTTACCAAATATGTGCAAAATCGGGCTAGGTTCTCAGCTACTGTAAATCAATGTAGCTCTATTCTCCCCTCCCACTCCCCCAATGGAGATATGCCACTTAATACTAGCTGAAGATCTGGCTTTCAACACCTAATTCACTTTATTTTTAATACTCTTGTGTAGTGGTAATTACATATTGTACATTACTCAGACTCATGGAGGTTAGAAGGGACCATTGTGATCTAGTCTGACCTCCTGTACGTTACAGGCCACAGAACTTCACCCATCATTCTTGTAATAGATCCCTAACCTCTGCCTGAGTTACCCAGTCCTCAAATCATGATGTAAAGACTTTGTTAAAGAGGATTACACTAGTTTAAACCTGCAAGTGACCCATATCCCATGCTGCAGAGAAAGGTGAAAAACCCACAGGGTCTCTGCCAATCTGACCTGGGGGAAAATTCCTTCCTAACCCCAAATATGGCAATCAGTTAGACCCTGAGCATGTGGGCAAAACCCACCAGGCAGACACCTGGGAAAGAATTCTCTGTAGTAACTCAGATCCCTCCCCATCTAATGTCCCATCTCTGGCTTTACAATATACAAAAAGGAGCTAGATAACATGTAAAGTCTTAAACCTGACAGACATGGGCAAAACTCCTCCTGACATCACTGGAAGATTTGCTTGCATGAGGTCAAAAAAATTAGGTTTAGTAAAGAACTGAATGTGGTTAAGATCTTCAGCTGATGAAAATAATCATAGGTCCATTTACTTGAATGAATGGACACCAATTTGCACCATCTGAGGAGCTGACCTGGAATGTCCAGACAAAAATCTTTATTTTAAAGTATATGATTCATATGTTGTTAAAACATCAATCAGCAGTTTAGTTTGAAATACCTGTCCCGACTGAATGGTGGAAAGGAATGATGAAAAGAGACTGTGGCAAAGAGCGCGAGAGAGAGAGAGAGCATTATTTGCAGCCCTCATGAAGGCAAAACTCATGCAAGATCTCTATGAGCTTATATGATGTATAAAGACTGCATGCAATAACTTTGCACACTAAGATGATATTCTGCTGGGTCAACAATGTTTTATTGGCAGGCACCTCCTGTAAGGAAGTTTGCCACTATTTTATAGTTTCAACGTTACAGAAAGTAATGCAGTTGGCAGTGATTCAGAAAGTTTCACAAAGGATGCAAGGATTTCATTACATTACTTGGGAAGAATGTTTAGTGAATAAAACCGAGAACTAAAAAACTAAACATAGAAAATAAATAAGTTCAAACAATCATAGTAAAGATTTACAGTAAATCATCCATACCATAGATATAGAAAATTGTTTGAAAACTTCAGTGCTTTGCTTTGTGGTTTCTGTGTAAACATGCAATTTAATCTGTGCTCATTAAAGAAAAATATACATTTTTTGTTCCAAAATCAGGGCATTTCAGTTACTTTTCATGAGGAAATTGTGTGGCAAGATAAGTGTTTTGTTTTTAAAGAACGTATAAACCCGTCCCTCACCCATATACGAACAACAAACAAGCTGATAGTGGTGTTGCAGCACAAACAGAACCGCGATTCCGAAAGTTTTTCAGTAGCATGAACATTTCTTATAGTTTACAGATGTCTCCAACATTGCTACAGCAGCTGCTTCCAAAGAATCCACTAGTTAACCTTTTCAGACAGCACAGTACTGCTGCAGATAACTAGACTTGGGGATGACAGGATTGACACCTTTTTGAAAGCTAGATGATAGTAATTTAACAGATTCTCTTCCAATGCTCTTTTTATAATATCACAGCAAGTTTTTTAATAAGATCTTTCTCCTCTCCTTGCAATGACTGCCTCATACTTGATAGGAAGTTTTTTTAAAATTTGACTAGTGTAGCCCTGTATGTAGGAAACATACAGTGAGGATCTTCATTACATTACTCCCTGTGCCATCTCAGCTCCATACCTCCTCCACACACACACAAAAATGGTTACTAGCCTTCCATAATCATGGTTCTTTGAAATGTATTGTTCAGATCCATTCTAATACAAGTGTATGCTCACCCCGAGCTCCACTGCTGGAAAGCTTTTCCCTCAGTGGTGTCCGTTGCGTCAGGTAAGCTCCAGTGCGCCCTTGAGTCGGGCACTCATAGCACCAATATGAAGGGCTCTGCCATCCCCCTTTGTTCCTTCTTGCTAGCTAACTCTGACAGAGGGACAGGCTGGGGGAAGGGTTGGAATGGACATGAGCAACACATCTCGAAAAACAACAGTTACTAACCATTTTTTCTTCTTCTTCAAATGCTGCTCATGACCATTCCAATATAGGTGACTCCCAAGCAGTTGCACAGGTGGAGGGTTCAGAGTTCATTGGTATCCTGATTGTAATACCACTTGGCTGAAACCCGTGTCGTTCCTAGCCTGCTGGGTGATAGCGTAACGTGATGCAAAGATGTGGACTGATGATCATGTTGCCGCTCTACAGAGATACTGGATAGAACTTGAGCTACAAATGCCGCCGAAGATGCTTGAGCCCTTGTAGAATGCACTGTCAGGGTAGGAAGAGCAGGGACCTTTGCCAGATCTTAGCATGTGTGGATACAGGACGTGATTCACAATGAAATTCTCTGGGCTGTGATTGGAGGCCCTTCATTCTGTCTGCAATGGCTACAAAAAACTGTACATTTTCAGAAAGATTTAGTCCTTTCTATGTAAAACGCTAGTGCATGCCTAACGTCCAGCGAATGGAGTCTCTATTCTTCCCTGTTAGCACGTGTCTTCAGATACAAGACTGGTAAGAAGATATCCTGGTTACTATGAAATTGTGAGACTACCTTCAGAAGGAAAGCCGAGGGAGGCTGCAATTGAACCTTGTCCTTGAAGAAGACGGTATAATGAGTCCTTACTTCAGGACCACTTATCTCCAAGACCCTTCTGGCAGAAGTAATGACTACCAGAAAGGCCACCTTCCAAGATGGGTGGAACAGACAGAACATTGCCAGTGGTTCAAATGGAGGTCCTGTTAGCTTTGCTAGCACCAAGCTGAAGTCCCAGGGAAGGAGAAGCTGTCTTACCTGAGCGTATAACGTTCTAGGCCGTTGAGAAAACGACTACGTATATAGTTTGAGAAAACAGACTGGACTCTTACCCCTGGGTGAAAAGATAAGATTGCAGCTAGATGACCCTACTAGATTATACTGATAGGCCTTGCTGTTTAAAGTGGAGCAAATAATCTAGAATGAAAGGTAGTGTTGACTGTGTAGGTGAAACCCCTTTCTGCGTGGACCAGATTGAGAATATTTTCCACTGTGCCAGGTAAGTGGCTCTAGTGGACGGTTTTCTCCTCCCTAAAAGCACCTTGAAAACAGATCTGGAGCATACTAGTTCTGCAGGATTCAGCCATGGAGCTTTCAGGCCATGAGATGAAGGGACTCAAGGTTCAGATGACAGACAGCCATAGTCTTGGGAGATCAGATTGTGACACGGAGACAGATTGGTGTTTCCACCAAGAGGACCAGGAGGGTAGTGAACCAGTGCTGACGAGGCCAGGCCGGGGCTATCAGGATAAGTCATGTCCCCATCCCTTCTGACCTTCAGCAGAACCTTGTGTCTGAGAGGGATAGGAGAGAATGCACATAAGAGGTCTGTCCAAGGGAGGAGAAAAGCACCTGCAAGAAACCCTGGGCTGTGACCAAGGTAGGAGCAGAACGGAAGACACTTCCTGTTGTAATTTATCCTGAACAGATATATATTTGGGGAGTCCCCCATTTCTGGAAAATGTCTTTAATGACATCTGGACAGATGGGCCACTTGTGGTGGTTGGAGAAGGATCTGCTGAGATGAACCGCTAGCTCATTCTATGATGCGGGGAGAATCAAGGCTTCAAGTTGGATTGACTGGGATATGGAGAATCCCCACAGGCAAAGAGCTTCCTGGCATCACTGTCATGTTGGCTGTAAGAACTGACATGCACTTGCCCTCCAATGGGGCTGGAACACGTGGCAGGCAAGGTAGACCACTTTGAGTTCCAGGACATTGATGAGTAGCAAGAGTTCTTCCAGAGACCAGAGGCCTTGACTTCTGAGGACCCCAAAGTGAGTCCCCCATCCCATTGCCAACACGTCTAACAGAAGATGTTGACAGTTGGGGCCTTGAGAATAGGACTCCTGCACATACAGTCCATGGGTCCAACCACCAATGGAGGGTGGCAATCATTGAAGGGGGGAGTGTGACAACCATGTCCAAGTGGTGTCAGCTTGGCACGTATACCGACGCCAGCCAAGTCTGAAGAGTTCTGAGCCGTAGTCTCGCATGTTACATCACACAGGTGCATAATGTCATATGCCTCAGGAGCTTTAGGCAGTTTCTTGCCATGGTAATGGGGTGATTTCTGAAGTTCTCTATGAGCATACCTAAAGCTCGGAACCCAGTTTCCAGGAGGAAGGCCCTAGCCTGAACTGAGTCAAGGATCACCCTCAAAATTCTATCTTTTGACTTCTGCATATTTATCAACAGCCCCAAGACCTGGAAAGTTAACTGTATTAACTTTATATTTGTCTCCACCTGGTCCTCAGTCTGACCTCTAATCAGTCATTCGTCGAGGTAAGGGAAGAACTGAACCCCATCTCCTCAGGAAGGCTGTGACAACTACCATCCACTGTGTGAACACCCAAGGTGCCACTGAAAGGCCAAAGGGGTAGTAAATTGGTAATGCACATGGTTCACAACGAATCAGAGGAATCTTCTGTGACCCTGAAAGATTGAAATGTAAAAATAAGTGTCCTTCAAATTGAGGGCAATGTACCAGTTCCCTGGACCTAGAGATGGGATAATGGAGGCCAAGGAGACTATGTGGAACTTCAGCTTCTTCATGAATCTGTTGAGGTTTTGCAGGTCCAGGATTGATCTGAGACTGCTGTTATCTTTCAGGATGAGGATTAATAAGGGGCATAGAATGCCTGGCCTCTTAACTCCAGAGGAACCTCCTTCACTGCTCCCACCTCTAGAAGCAACTGCACCTCCTGGGCCAGAAGTTGCTCATGAGAAAGGCCCCTGAAGAGAGATGGGGAAAGGGGTGGGAAGCAGGGGAACAACTGAATTGGAGGCTGTATCCCAGTGCTATTGTTCGTAGCACCCAGCGATCTGAGGTAATGTGGGCCCACGCCCAATAGAAGTGGGATAAATCAGATCCAAAAGGTGTCCTGGCATGTCATTGTGATACGACCGGTGCCCAGGGTAGCCAACTGATAATGCCAAGGTCAAGGCAGGCTGCAAAAGAAGAGCTGATTCTCCCCACGCTGGTGGGTGACACTGAAGCCCGGCTTCCCAACCAGCCACGAACTGCTTCTGATTTCCCCACACTGGATATCAAGAAGCCAGTCCACAAATGCCCACAGCCCCCTTTACTGCATTTCAGCTCCAGGCTCCCAAATCAGCACGAGGTCCAGTAAAGAGACCAATTACTAGGACTCTATGCTCTTTACTTAAAAGGTTCCCTCTGACCCCAAGGGGTCAGCCACAGCACCAGTTCAATATGAGTTTGGATCTTACCTAAAATACCACGCTGGCAGCCAATCCTTTAGTATCTAAACTAAAGGTTTATTGTAAAAGGAAAGAAATAAACCATGAGAGAAACGTTAAAGGGTCAAAGCAAATCACAGATATACAAATGATTAAAAGTCCATTTACATCAGGTTTCTGGAAGAAATGTGGATTTGCAGGCTTGTATAGTTCCCTATGGTTCACATCCAGTACCTGGATGGGTCTAAGTCCTTCAGTTCAGTTGCAAGATGAATAGATCCAGAGGTAGGTGTGTGTCTGCAGCTGGACAGGATGATAGACAAAATGGATCCTGTGGTTTGATCTTATAAACCCCCTCCCCCGGCCATGTGGCCTGTGGACAGTCACAAGACCCAAACTGGAGTCCGGAGTCACATGGGCCAATCCTGGTGCCTCTTCAGGTGTGCTGCCTGCAGTGGAATCCAGAGTCACGTAAGCAGGTTCTGGTGACTCACTGGTGATGCTGGCTTCTCCCTCTGGGCCCCTTGCACCTGGGAATACCTTAATGGGCCATTATGCGGGCCATTGTTCTGCGGCCATCCTATCTGGGGTGTTGCCCAAGCAGCACAATTTGAAACACATATCTCAAATACGTCTATAACTTCCCTTATTACACATGAACATAAGTATTATCATCTTACTTAGCATATTATAACCTTCCGAACAGTACCTGACATGGCGTATCCCACATGGATTATTATGATTCTGCCATGCTGATGTCACACAATATACTAAATGCCCCCCCACTCCAGCCAGCCCACATGACAGTCATCTCTGAGCATCCCATCAAAAGGCCTGCTTAGACACCCCCTTCCTCCAATTGTCTGGGGGAGCAGGCACAGAGGCAGAGGAGGAGTGGGTGGAGGTCTCCTCTTATAGCCTCTACTCCTTCTCTTACAGCAGTCCTGTCTAGACTGTGGTGGGTAGAAGCAAGCTGCCGATTGGGGCTTATAATGTTTCCTGGAAGGAGCCAGTGTATGCAGCCTTAGGGTTTCCAGGATGGCTTCAGGATCTGTAATTTCGTGTGTTTGCTCCAAGAAGAGCGACACACCTTCAAAGGGAAGGTTATGCAATGTCTGATGCACCTCATAGGGTAAGCCCAAGGACTGAAGCCACAAGCGTCTCCTCATAACCATAGCCGAAGCCATGGATTGGGCTGCAGAGTCCGCCACATCCAAGGCTGCCTGACGGAATGCCCTTGCCACCAATTTTCCCTCCTCAACTAGGGCCAAGAATTCATCCTTGGACTTCTGTGGCAGTAGTTCCTTAAATTTTGCCATCAAGCTCCAGCAATTAAAATCATAATGGCTCAGGAGCATTTGCTGGTTCATGATCTTGAGATGGAGGCCACCAGTTGAATAGACCTTCCTACCAAAAAGATGTAATTTTTTGGTAGCTCTGGCCTTGGGCGTTAGACCTTGCTGCTTCCACTCATTGGCTGCTGAGACTACCAACAAACCTGGTGGTGGATGGGTGTAGAGGAATTCAAATCGCTTGGGTGGAACAAAGTACTTTTTCTCCATCCTTTTCACTGTTGGGACACCGGGGTCTGCCATAATGCTTTGATGGGGGGTCCAAAATGGCATCATGTAAGGGCAAAGCTACTCAAAATGGGCCTGATGCCATTAGAATATCCACCAGGGCATAGGAGGATTCTGTGATCCCATCTACCTGTATCCCCAGGTTTTGAGCTACTATCTGGAGGAGGTCCTGGTGCACCCTATAACCGTCATGGGAGGGTGCTATATTTGTTCCCACCTCTTCCTCATTCGGAGAGGAGGAGGATGAAACCTGTACAGGGAAGGGGCACTGTTCCTCACCCTCGGCACCAGCTGGGTTTCACGGTGCTGGATCTTGAAATTCAGCTCCGGGCTCTGTACTGGACTCTGGTCCTTCTTCCAAAGGAAGTAGTGAGGGAGCTCTAAACTCCACCAGTTCAGGAGGTCCTATTCCATTGTACTGGAGAAGCCGAGGGGCTTCAAAACGGCCTCTGTAGTGGTATCTGCCACTGCACTGGGGGCCAGGCCACTGGTAGAATGCCCTGGCTCATATTGGCTGTCAGATAATGCCAGCCAAAGCGCTGTCAGCTCCTGTGGAAGGTGTACAACTCCACCTCTAAGTCCAAATCCAAGGAGTTGCTTCTTGGCAACCAAGGTGAATTGGTGCCGCCTGGTGCCAGTAGGGAAGGGACCGGTGCTGTGTCATCATAACAAGTTTCTCTTTTGATGGTACTGGGGTATTGGTGTCGTGTGGGCTCGTCTCCAGTGCCACCGCTGACAGGTCCCGAATGGCAGTACTGGGAGTGACAACTCTCTCCCTGCCTTAAAACGTCTCTGGAGTGGATGGTAATGCCAAAGTAATTGCCCTCTGATGGCTCTCTCTTGATGGAGAGTCCAGAGGTGCTGGACACAACAGAGCCATTCCCAGGGGCAAAATCAACAGCATCGTGTGAACAGCTGCTGTCTCCAAGTGGCCCAGCACAGGTCACACTTTCCCAGCGTTTCTGTGCCCAACAGACCTTGGGGTTGGGGATTGCTCATGGTCAGTTTCCCACTGCTTCTTTCTCAGCACCAGCGATGGAGAGCAGTGCCAAGAGTCCCATGCAGGAATGGTCTCCTTCGCCACCAGGAGTCCTGGGAAGCAGAAGAGTCTTTTGTTGGTGCCAGAGAAGCAGAACGGCATGGCCTCTCTGAGAAGCTGCGGCGCTTCTTAGTGAGGCTGAAGTACTCAGTGTTGAGTTGGCATGGGTCAGCTTTAAGGGGGGATGAAGTGCCACCTCCATGAGGAGGAACTTAAGCCTGGTGCCTCCGTCTTTCTTAGTATGGGTCCTGAACCCCTGGCACATTCTGCAGCTCTCCCACACGTGGTCTTCCCCCAAACACTTGAGGCAGTCAGTGGCTTATGGCACGATGCACACGGCTTAAACCGCGGGGACCAATGCATGTCCCAATGCCAGGAAAGGGCTAGCCTTGCTAAGTGGGATCTGTTAATCTAACTTACTAACTCAATAACTGAAATGTAACCACTACAAATAACTATATACAAGTAATAGAAACCGAGTCCCACTGAGAGATATACTTGCAGGAAATGCAAGGATGAGCTAACGTTCCAGCGACCATCATGGGCGGTAAAAAGGAACTTGGGGGGACGGCAGGGCCTGTTATACTGGTGCTGTGAGCATGCGACTGCAGGGGACACTGGAACCGACCAGACAGATACCAGTGAGAAAGAAATCTTCTGGCAGTGATGGTTAGGGCAAGTACACCCCTACATTGAGCAAGCACTGAAAGAACGTTTTAATCTTGAAGGTGGTATTTTAAAGGGTGCCTCCTAGGCCTTATCTTCACTTGGAAGTTTTATCTAAAAATGGTCATGCATACTAACAGTGATTCATCTCCACCAATGGTAGCCACAGTGGGAGATCTAATGTAAACAAGACTCCATTGACTTCCAAATTTCCATTTATCATCTAACCCTAAAGTTTAAATCTTCTACATATTAAAAAAATAAGTCCCAAAGAAATCAAAATAATGGAGTTTGAAGCAATAGCAGTTCTATCCTGAGATACCTAGAGTGATGCTCCACTCAGAAAATAAAATGATGTAGTTTTATTTTTCTGCTTTCCAATAATTCTGTGTTATTCATAGCTCTTAAATTACCAGTGTTACTCTTTCATGTGGAAGATCCAGGGAAAGAGAGAGGTGTTCCTCTAAGACCCTGTATTGTGTAGTTGTACATTCCAGTAAGACGCTGTTAAGCAGTAGCAGTCCTTCAAGGTGGCCACCCACACATCTTTGAACCAGCAGGACAGGACTAAGAAACATTTTTTAAAGTGTCCTTAATTAAGTGACCACATAAGGAGCTAAGGAAGGTTATAATGCATACCTATATAACTTAAACCTAGTTCTGCCATTGTTCAGAGGCAAAATGTAATAGCTGAAGGGACTTGTGTGAGGATCACACAAGGAATCTGCTAATATCACTAGAGCAGCTCTGATGGTGGCTTCAAAAAAAGTTGCATGTCCTACCTTTTTCCAATATAAAAGTTCTGTGCTGCTGCTAAGATACATACATGAGATTGGTAAAAACCCTGTTGTGCTGAATGTGATGTGTGCCTTAATTTAATGCCAAAATGAAAATGTCAGCAATTTTTAAAGTTCTGTTTTTAATTTGTCATCTTTTTCTTTAAACAGACCGGCACCTAAACATCCACAAGTGCCCAGATCCAGCAACACCACCTATGTGAAATGACAAGAAAAACTGACATCTTTTTGAAAAAAGTGAAGACAGAAGTTTGCACTATCTTTAAACTCCAACTGGAGTGGGTTAAAAAAAACAACAATGCTTAGAATTTTTAATGTTTAAAAAACTCCATTGTTTTTAAGAACTCTTACTGCCTTTGGTGCTGTGCTATGGTGCTCTGTGTACTTGCTCAGGTACTTGTAAATTATTAATTTATAATGAATATTTATTGCAGTGCAGTGCACTGTAGTAGATATTTTTACCATAGCTGAGTTTTCCTAGGAAGGAAGTCTTTTTTTATATAATATTTTAGTGAACTTGAATCATTCTGCTTCATGTCTTATGTAGAGTGTTTAGTTTTGATCTATTCTTTATAAAGAATAGATACTCATGGATAAATCAATGATAAACAACTCTAGTAATCTCAATGGTTTATAACAAACCTTTGAATGATTACATCAGGATGAGCCATGTTTTCTGGAATACAGTGAAATGCCCAATATCTGCACACAAATGTATAGCATGTATGTTTAACAAAAATAACTGTTAGTAGGTGTACTGTAATTTCAAAAGGCCTGATATTGCTGTTTGAAATTGTCAAGCAATCTGTGCTTAAAGAGAGCATATTGGTTTTGGACAAGTACTGTATGTCATAAAACTGTATTTTTAGCTCACTGTTTTATCAAACACAATACAATTATTCCATATCAATGCAGATTCAGGCCTTCCAATGTAATTACATTTTTGATACTTTGGTAATTAGATTCATTCAATACCATATAAGATAGAGACATCTTACTATGCGATACAATTATACCATCAAACACATTGAAAAAAATAAGTTAGATGCTATAGAGTAGTTTTTAAAATAGACAGATTCTACTCACTTCTGCTGTCTCATCTCTGCTTATCAACTGTATTTTACATATTTACTACTGTTTTGTATCTAAACTTCTAAAATGTTATTCTGGCTCTCTGATGGATTCCCCTCCCCGCTTTTTAATCTCCAAAATACTCATACTTCTTTGAACAAAAGTGTTAAAAAGATATACTTCTGTATAACGACATGAGGTATCTGAAAATGTGGACAGGATCTTCATCTCTCTTGAGCACCATACAGTATAAAAAGAAAAGCTACTTTTGCTCTTCCTCTGTGCATCAATCTTCATCAAAAAGCATAAATGGCTATTGGAAACCAACACCCTTCTGATTTCTATCTTGTAGAAGATAATTTCTTAACACGGGTGAAATTGTTATAGGAGTATTTTAAGTCTTGCTTTAGTGCCATCAAATCACCATGTGGTGGATCATCCCTAGCATAATCTACTGCTGCCAATTGCTCCACATGTGGGTTAAATTTCATTACGAAAATGGCTACAGCTCTCAATGACAGGTCCTCCCTAGCTTTTTCCACCACCCGAATCTAACCCACTGAGAGTGCAGATGCAACAACCACATTTTCAACACTGCTACAGGAAATGTGTGTTTGCCTTGTGTGTTGTCCCTTCCGTACTCTTTCTATAACACTGCTAAAATAGTTTGTTTCACCTACAATATCAACCAAACTGTTTTTTTTCAATACCCATTTAAAGGGATTAAGTGGGAGCCATTACTAACATTATTGTCAGCAATGGGTTAGTGCAGATGGTTGCAAACCACCAGTAATCTACTAATCTGTTGGATTCCATATCAATAGATTTATCATTTATCAAAGCATTTGTTAATCGCTCATTATCGCTTTTAAAACTATTTATAAATGGAACCTTAAAGTGGACCAGCATCTCTAACCAATCCCCTTTTAACAAGCTGAAATCCCTAGCCTGAATCTTGCAGCACCAAATTTATGAATGCTTCATGAATCCAGTGAGGTTGTGTGTATGGCTCTCATTACAGGATCAAATCCTCAATTACCACCCATGCTGACAAAACAGATTTACAAAGATCAAAGATGGGTTGAATCGTAACAGTAAAGTCTTGATAGTTCAAGACAGATCTCCATCTGATCTTGCTTGTTACTTATATGACCTATGCTGAGATTATGCAACATGATCACTAATAAAACAACTCTTGCTATTCCAAGGTTCATCTTAGTTCTGCATGAGAAATATCTGAAAAATAACTTTAAACTTATGAACTAAACATTTACAACTACTTAAAACAGCTGCCTAGGCAGGGGGCTGTATGTCAAAGGTTATTAAACATTTAAACTTCTTAGAGCAAAATCGTTCAAGCACATGCAATGATTCTGAGAGTAATTTTACAGTTAGCAGCTATGATACAAGTATGTATGACCTACTTGAGACTTGCTGCCTCATGTCCTGGTTGGAGAGTGTCAGAGATATCTGGGCTCTTTGAAAGCATTCCCTCATTCTGGAGAGGTAAAAACTTAAAGCTGTATTGCTGCTGTTACTGGTAAACAACACTCTCATAGAACCTGGGGAAGAGCACATGCATTGTTCTGTGGACAGCTCATGTATAAAGGTGCATTATGTTAGTGCGGTGGTTGCCAACCTTTTTGGCTTGTGGTCCAGAGATATTTTCACAACCCTGAAGGGCCAGCAGTCTCTGCCAGCAGGTTCCCCCCCTCCCTGCAGCTAGACAGAAGGAGTTCAGTGAGGAGGCAGCCTCCTCACTGCTCTGCCCTCCCCCTGGTTGCAACAGGGAAACCGCATGGGTCCTGTAGCTCCATGCACTCCACCTGGATCCCTAGGCAGTGGCTCCCTTTTGCAACCAGGGGGACAGAAGATCAGTGCTCTCCTCCATCTGGCTCCAGCAGGGACCCCAGCACCTAGGGACCCTGGCAGAGCACTTTCCCTGCTACAGCCAGGGGGAGAAGAGCACTGATCTCCCATCCCCTTGGCTGCAGCAAGGAGCTTGCACTGATCTTTTAGCCTCATGGAACTGTACTCCACCTGGGTCCTTAGGCAGCAGCTCCCTTCTGCAGCCAGCCACTTTCAAAGCCCCTGCGGGCCACTTTTAGCCTCCGGGCCACAGGTTGGGAACCACTGTGTTAGTGCATGGGACAGGAAGGACAAATGACCATCAACAAACCAGTGAAAATTACTAAATATGCAAAGTACAAAAACTGAAAAAAACCAGACATATATAGGTGTTTCCCATCTAATGTCTTTCAGTTTTAGTAATCCTAGGTGTTGTTTTTAACAACAGTAGATACAAGTGTGATTTTTCCAGGTAAGTGTCTTTTTTTAAATGCCTAGTTAATTCAAAGCTGATGTACACGGTTTTTTTCCTGGCAGCTGCTTTTTTTTTTTTTTTTTTTAATAGCATCAGTTCTGTTTGGTTCTGATTATTTGAATATATAATGTTATTGCACTATTTGCTAATGCCCAATAAATGTTGCTAGTTATATTTTGTTTTTAATGCATTTAGGCATTTACAATAAAGTTGAAGGATTCATTCCTTAATTATCTTTTCATACATAAGGAAATATACTTATGTAAACTCATTAGTGCCAGAACTCATTCTACACACAGATTATCCCTTCTGAATAGCAACTACAGAAATCTATCAACAAGAGATTATGCCCCTATGGATTATCACTTTTCACAAAATATAAATTTAGCAAACAATAAAAGAAAAAAATGAAACTACTAAAGATTTAAGAGAGCTTGGTGCTAGTGGTTTAAACATGGGAACTGGTATTGGGAGAGCCTGAATTTTCATCATCTTGATACAGATTTCTCTTTTTGATCTTGCACAAGTCACTTAAATTCTCAGCATCAGTTTTCCCCATCTGTGAAATGGATATAGTAACACTTATTTTTATAGGCTGGCTTTGAAGCTTAATTAGTTTAGTATTTACAAAGCACTTTAAAAACATGAAAGTGCTACATGTTATTTAAGTCATCTCATAAACTTTCATCTTGCTGTCAAATTCCTGCTTTCACATACTTTCTGCATGGTGTTCTCTTCTCCAACATACCTGAATATTCCTTTCCAATATACATTCATATCTATTTCAAACCAACACAAGACTTTTGTATGTGTTAACTTTTGTTTTTAAACAAAGCATTACAAAAAGTGTGACCAGTGACTGTAAACAATCACTTAACAAAGCAGTCATAGAAAAACATTTTAAAAAGCACTTTAAGGCATGATATATAAAACTACAAGGCACATTTTCACTAGGTTAGACTCGGGGGGGGGAAAGGTGCTATTGTTCTAAAAAAAAAAAAAAAAAAAAAAAAATGTAGCAACTGATTAATTTTAACTGTTTAAACTACAGACCATTTAGCACAATATGATCTGAGATTAAACCAGCACATTACTTTTTATGAACCATTCATTTATCATGCTTCAGTTAAGTGTGCATAACTTTTTCACACACTAAGCTATATAACAGTTTGTGTTACTTTGTACACATATCTTATAGAATGTTATTTTAAGGTATTACAAGTGAACACAATGTAATGTTGCAATAGCAGGGCAATCTATTCATTGTTACGCATACTATATTCAATAAACAGTAAACATTTGTTTGATTTTGTCTTATGTAATTATCAAAATGATTTAGAAAAATGCAAGCACCACATAAAAAAAAAAAAGAAAGAAAGAAAAAAAAGCCTAATCACTCAGTGTGATAGAGTTTTTCTTTGCTAGGAATGTCAGTTATTTCATTTTGACACTCTAATTACACGTAAAATTTAACCATGAAACAATTATTTTTCTTATACGTTACCCTGTAAGAGGCACTTTTTTCTTACACATGTATGCAGATATTTTCAGAGTACATACTTAAAAATTTAAGATATTTTTGTAGGCATTAGCTTACCATATATAAAGATGGTAGTTCAAATGGAAAAAAAACTGTTTATAAAAAGTATTTTTCTTTAGCCATTGATCTACAAGATCCCATTTTAGAACTGCATTTGAAATACATTACTGAGTATATGAAGGAAACACAGTAAAACCACAGCAAATAAGGTGTCTAACATAAGTTTAATTTCTCATTCAACATTCCTTGCTAAAAAGTGTTTGCAGAACAGAAATTACATTAATATTGAAGGAGCAGTTTTTACCTGCTTTTCTATTACCCAGGAGTAAGAGCAGCTTTAGGTAGGCTACACTGCCACTTTTGGCGTCAGGAGTTCTGGATAGCCTCAAATCTCCTTGAACTCCCAGTGTTTTAGCATTATGTGAGTATGTCAGTAGTTTAAGAAGCTTCCAACTCCCTCCCAGCAGGTTTTTGCAGCCTCTCATCTGCAGAACTTGCTCTGTTAGTAGAATTTTACATCTAATATATAAATTACAACTATTCTTGTTTTGAAAATTATATAGGAGGTATTGTGGGGGAAAACTGTGTGTAAACATGTATTTAAAGATTTATCCTGATGCATATGGAGAAGAGGGCTGAATTAAGGTTGCACAAGTAACTTTAATTCTTCCATTTCCTTATTTTTCAGTGCTTCTGTTTGCAACTTTAGTAACATTCTTCTAACATTGTGTGTGTAATTTCCTAAATTTTTAAAAAAGCAAACTAAAAAACAAACACAAATATTTAATAACCCTTCTCTCCTGAAATTCCATATAGTTCTTCAGCAGGGTTGGAACCTTCAGATTCACCTCATAGATCCCTGCCATTTGAATAAATTAATTATAAAGGGAAAGGAGATTGTCAAATAAAATGTCAGACAGAAGAGTAAGAAACAAAGTGAGAGATAAAAACATCCTGTATTAGATGATAGATGTGTAAATAGCTTATCCCTGGAAAAAATGTAGATTCCCAGAGGACAAGCATAAAAACAATCAATTATTTATTAATTGCCATGCCTAACAGTACTACTGTTTTCATGGTTCAATTTTCACTTTACATCTTACAGAGGTAAACAGAGTGGAATGAAAAGTTAGCATCTGCAGCAAAGTGTGAATCATATTAATTGTTGACAGTTTTTTTAAAAGGCTGTATTAAGAGAACAGAGTTTTCATTGCAGACACTATCTTTGCACTGGAAAGGATTAGGAATGCTTTTCTGATTTAAATGAAGATTTGGCTTCTGTAAAAATAGCACAAATAGAGGCAAATCCTAAAACTGTTGTACTTCTTCCTTCCCCTCTCCCCCCCCCGCTTCTCCTGCATCTTCCAAATCCCCTGCCGCATAACACCTGAACAGGAAAGAAGAGTCACAAATGAGTTCTTCCTTAATGAGGAAAATATTTCTGATAGTGCAACCGCTTTATCATTTTCTTCTTGCAGGAACTGCAAGATACTGAGGGATTTTTTTTTTCCAATTAATAGAATTTTAGCGTATATTTATTTTTTGAATTTTAGTAAATTGCATCCATATTGGCTGTGATGCACTGGGCAACTGGTTTCTATCACTTCTTAAAACAACATAACATCAAGGATAGGAAATGCTGGAAGCATTTGGGAAAAAAAAATCAAATCCACAATGGCATAACCTTGAAAGGTTAAAAAAAATAAAAATAAAAATCAGTCAAACACTGTTTAGCCCTCCCCACAAAATGAAAGTTACTTCTTATTGAAGCATACTTTGTGTTTCTGTTTAAGTGGAAATTGAAAGTAAGTACAGCTTATGCTTTAAGGCATATAATAGTATTATCAACAGGAGAGAAAGTACGACACTTAGAAATAAATATTTGCACCTGAGAAAACTGATATGCCCCATTGCAATATTTCATTGTAGAAAAGAAAGTATTGCAATACATAATGATAAAGGAAAACATTTACATTTTAATGTCAATCAATGTATATTTTGAAAAAGACAGCCTGCAGAAGACTATAAAAAATGTAGTTATGTGCATGTGTTTTATATAAAAATCTTCAATTATATACACCATACGAAATAGTCAAAGTCAATAGTATTGATGTGCATTCTCCCCTCTACAAATTTAAGAGTACTGTAATTACATTTTAAATGATCTTCCCACCGTGCAAATGTAAAGCATTCAAACTATATAAAACTCTGCTACTTGTCTTTTCACTGTTGATTTACTATCAACATTTATCTTTTAACTTGTACAGTTTACATACATGGGCTGCTAGTAAAATTGTGTTGATTTTTAAGTTTTATTATTCATGTTTAAAAGCTTATCATTATTAAGCGCCAACTAGCCATTTCTGGGTTTAGTAATACCTTGAACACTGAATGCAACAGTTATAAGCCATTTTAAAATTAAGAAAACATTATTTGGTGCCCAGGCCAGGTTAAATGTTGCACTAATGCTTTGGAATTCTTTAGATTTGAAGTCCAAGAAGCTGTTACACTTAACTTTAGTGACGATTTCCTCCTCCCCAATATAGGCCTTGTCTTCTCTACTGAAAAAGGTGGTTTTCTTTTCCCTTGGGGATAACTAACATGCATGAGCTGTCCCAAGTTAAAAACCATGCCAGGCACTTCGGTTTTACCACAAAGTAAACTCAGTGATGTCAATCCCTTGGTGTGAGTATAAGGCTGTGCCTGGATTTCACTGTGTTTTTACCGCAGGAAAGAACATGCATGTTAGTTACCCCTGAGGTTAAAAAAACCCCACACACACTTTAAAAAAAAAACAAAAACCAGAGAAGACAAAGCTATAGTCACTGTCATGAAGTGCCACAAGACCTTGTATGAGGAAGCCTCTGATTATTTACATCAGATAATAGTTAACAGTTAAAGTCACAACTCAGCTTCTACCCTGGAATCAACCTTCAACTTCCTTTATTATGTACAACCGCCTAGCCTAACACATTAAACTGGAAGGATATTACAGTCCTTCCTTAAGGCTTAAACTTAGCTTTTCACTCCTATGGTTGAATCTGGGCATGTTAAACAAGCAAGGTGCTCATTTCCTGGGGGAAAAGAAAGGACTTCCTGGCCATTTTAAGAGTGACACTGACAGGCATCATTGGGAGTTACTGACCATTCTCTAGCGAAGGGACAGTCACTAGGACACAAAGGTCTTGAAGAAAAGAAAGAGGGAAATAATAATAAAAATATGTGAAAAGGAATCATTTTCATGAGCTCTGAGAAGGTTTGTAAGAGCAAAGGGGAATGATATACAAATTACATTTATGAAAACGTTTTGTTTTATATGTAACTCTAAGTGCAAGAGAATATAAAGTAGTGTTAGGGAACAATGGCGGTACAAAATACAAATATATTAAACAACATTCTGGAGAGGAAGCAGAACTACACATTTTATTGAGTGCCCAAGAATCTGTAACAATTGAACAGTATAAAGTAAAACAAGCAAGTTCTAGTGCTTAACTGAGGGCCAGTCTTCATGTTTTCACCTTACTGATAGAAAAGCACTCCTTTTCTTTTATTTAGTTACCTCATGTATCTGTGAGCCAATAGGTGTTGGAGGAAAATTAGTGTTCTCATTTAATTGTCTCATCTTTTCTTCTAACAAGGTGACTGCACTCTAAACCAAAAAAATAGAAAGATTAAGGGAAAGGGAAGAATTTTTTTTTAAAATAACTAGAAAAATCAATATGTAAAATAATTATTCATACGTGTCTGTGAAAACCTCTAGCCATTGCTAGAAGACCTTTGCCATACTGAAAGACAAAACAAGGATATATTCAAAATCATTTTTAGATTTTTTTTTAAAAATCTTTTTTTTTTTTTAAATACGATGTTTGTTTTTAGTTACCTCATTTTTAACTGTAGGGTCTGCTCCTTTATCCAGCAGCAACTGAATCAACTCTTCATGGTTATTTAATACTGCCACCTGCAATTTAATTAGACCAATACTATAATACATAGCCTTATATTACAATATTGTTATCTGCCACAGGTTAGTGCATTTATGTTACGTTACACAGGCTTCTGTCTTGTACTGGGATCAGCTAGTGTGGACTCCAGTACCCATACAGAGTTCCACTGGCTTCAGGGGATTCCAAATGAGTGCAGAGATCAGCACTAGCTGATCCTGAGTCAAGATCTGGGTTTTAGATAGCAGAGAGGATTCTGCGATTATATGTAGACATACATAAATTAAAATTATCACACACACCTATTTATAAATGTTATGAATGTTATAAATTGCACCCTCAGCAAGTTTGACACTAAGCTAGGGGGAGTGGTAGATACCCTGGAAAGTAGGGATAGGATACAGAAGGACCTAGACAAATTGGAGGATTGGGCCAAAAGAAATCTGATGAGGTTCAACAAGGACAAGTGCAGAGTCCTCCACTTAGGACGGAAGAATCCCATGCACAGCTACAGACTGGGGACCAATGAGCTAGGCAGCAGTTCTGCAGAAAAGGACCTGGGGGCTACAGTGGATAAGAAGCTGGATATGAGTCAGCAGTGTGCCCTCGTTGTCAAGAAGGCTAATAGCATATTGGGCTGCATTAGTAGGAGCATTGCCAGCAGATGGAGGAAAGTGATTATTCCCCTCTTGTTGGCATTGGTGAGGCCACATTTGGAGTATTGTGTCCAGTTTTGGGCCCCCCGTTACAAAAAGGATGTGGACAAGTTGGAAAGAGTCCAGCGGAGGGCAACAAAAATGATAAGGGGGCTGGAGCATGAGACTTAGGAAGAGAGGCTGAGGGAACTATGCTTGTTTAGTCTGCAGAAGAGAAGAATGAGGCGGGATTTGATAGCAGCCTTTAACTACCTGAAAGGGGGTTCTAGGGAGGATGGAGCTAGGCTGTTCTCAATGGTAGTAGATGACAGAACAAGGAGCAATGGTCTCAAGTTGCAGAGGGGGAGGTCTAGGTTGGATATTAGGAAAAAGTTTTTCACTAGGAGGGTGCTGAAGCACTGGAATGGGTTACCTAGGGAGGTGGTGGAATCTCCATCTTTAGAGGTTTTTAAGCTGCGGCTTGACAAAGCCCTGGCTGGGATGATTTAGCTGAGGTTAGTCCTGCTTTGAGCAAAGGGTTGGACTAGATGACCTCCTGAAGTCCCTTCCAACTCTAATATTCTATGATTCTATGAATTTAAAATGTACAGGTTATATTCCTCTGTGTTAACAAGAATTTTCTAATTGTAGTAAAACTCCTGAGCTTAATTGCAAGTGCACAACTAAGCTGTTTATTGAAAAAGGCATACCATTAAAGGTGTCTTGCCATCTTTATCTTTCATATTCACATCTGCTCCTGCTTCAATTAAAAGAGATGCCACATCCTTATTTCCTGTTACTGCAGAAACTCTCATCAATGGTGTCCATTCTAAGCATGTATCTTTAGCATCTACCTATTGCAGAAAGAAGACATTTCTTAAATTTAAAAAAATAAAATCCCTATTTCAATAAACAAAGATTTTTCACATTGCTGAGCAATTGCTGAGTTGAAAAACTCACAACCCCTTTGAGGATGCCATATTTTTAAATGTAGAATCAAAATGTTCCATTCACCTAAAGGGGACTAATTCACTTATTTAAAATAAAGTACATGCTGAAGTGCTGGATCAGCACCACAGAACTCGGTACCTAGGACTTAAGATTCTGGCCTGACCTCTCACAGGAGATTGGAAGAAGTACATAGGGTACATGTTTTAATTGGAGCCCTAGACAGTTTCTCCTGAAGGCTCCAAAGAGTGAATGCTCCTTTTAAGAGGAGGAAATGTATTCCTTGCTCTGCACACAAGTTACATGGCAACTTTAAGAAAGAAGACATTAGAAGTGACTCCTGTATGTTTTCAGGCCTCTGAAGCTTGTGCATTGAGAAAAGATTTCTTCCTCATCCAAAAGAACCATAACATTATTATGTATTTATTACAATCTAAAATAACAAATAAGCAATGCTTTAGGCACCCTAAACATATCATTAATATTACAAAAAATTTCAGCAGTATAGAAACAATCATTTAAATAAGAAATCTTCTAGCGAGTCACCTACAAAAAAAATCTCCTTTCTACCCCTTGATTCTGAACATTTGTACTACTTCAAGTAAAGGCTCCATAGTAAACCTGAACATGTCTGGATATCAGGTAATTTAAGTGTTCCAAATCCATATTCTTTTTCTTGTTTTATGGTAAAATAAAGACTTTTTTATGCAAAAGGAGGACATGGTAATAACCTATATAAAATTATTTTAAATCTGAAAATAGAAACATGCCATTTCTATGTCAATATTCATATTTTTCAGACTGCAATATGCAAGTTTAGGTCCTGAAAATATACGACTTGTTTTCCTTTATACTGGAGTCACTGTGGACTGCAACAGGATCAAACTTCACCCTAAAATGTGCAGATTTTTCAGTTACCATAAACCTCTATTACTCTCGTCACTGTTCCAAGAATGTTATGAGACAATGACGTTAAAATGTGAGGTTTAATTTTGACCTATCTAACACTTTCACTTTGCACTCCTGCAGGGGCCTCCATCAACATGACTTTTCTTAATCTGAACTTGTTTTACAGGTCATTTCTCAGTGCTTTACAGTTCTAGTATTCTCAATTAGAATAACATTATACCCATCAATCCTTATCTCCATAACTTCAACTTTTCATTTCGCCTCCCTGAAGTCTTGAACCAGAACTTTTGAACATCTTATCCACTGCAACCACTTGATTAAATTATACCCACCAATTTGCTAATATTTGCTGAGCTGTTACTAAGCATATCCCATTTTGTTTGCTAATGCAAGTTTGCGTCTCCAGATGGTGCGAAATCAAAAGTAGGTAAGCCTGCCTGTCTCCAATTTCATGGAGGCTTGGGAGCAAAACTAAATGCCAGATTTTTATTAAAACTATAAAATCTTCAATTTTAGGCACTGCAGGATCTGTCTATTTCCCTATAACTATGTACAAAACAATTACCAAAGTATATAGTAATTATTAAAAACAACAGAACAAAAGACAGCATTTCCCCAGTCTCCTATAGTGGATTCTCGATGTTCCTATCAAAACTCTGATGATTTGCCCTTTCCCCCATTTTTTGTTCAGTTTTACAATTCCTTGATATTCAGGACCTATGTCATGGTCACTATTCTTCCAGTCAAAGGGGTTTCCTTTGTGCCAAAGGGTTCCGAAATACACTTGTAAAGCACAAACATTCCCAAAGTATCACCAGGCTATCAGACCAATTTCTATGTCCCATAAAAATGTTGTTTTCTCTTAAAACACAGATAAAATCCATACCTGACAGCCATCATTAATCATCCATTCAATAACCTCACAATGTCCTCCATCCACTGCCCAGTGCAAAGCTGTACAACCTCCCAGATCTCTGACTTCCCAAGAAGCTCCTTGTTCTCTGAGATATTTAATAATATCCAGATGACCAGCAAAACAAGCTAACATTAGGCTGTAACATAAAGAGAATTATTTTGCTGGAAGAACAAGACATTATTATTATTTTTACATTAGTGACTTACTTTAATTTGGGCAGCTTGTCAACTATTTCTTGTCAACTATTAATTTTGAGCTGACAACCACAACTTTACTGATATTTAACATACAGCTAAACTGTAGCTATCCTTGGGAGAGGGTGAAAGAAGGGCACAAGAAGTCCCTTCACTTCCTCTGCTGCACCCCACTCCACCTCCAGTGCTCCAAAACAGAAGATACCCATAATGCTGCAGCCAGCGAAACCCAGCTACAGAGGAGAGAGCTACTAGCATTAAACACCATAGTGCCACCTTCCTGCACATTGGAAACCACATGGAAGCCAGGGTCCAAGATAAACTTTTACTATAGGTGTAGAAATGGCCACCAATGAGTTCATCTTTAGGTAGTGACACTGGAAGCATTATGCCTTCTCCAGCCCCACATAAGCATTATGCTTTCAGCCACTGCAAGTGGCAGTATGTTTCTCAACCTTCTCAGGTCGGCAACCCCTGACTCAAAGTAAAAAATGTTTGAGACTCCCTTACAGTTATTATAAATGTTACAGTAAAAAATATATCAGTAAAATCCTATTAATATATGTACATTTGAGAAGTTGACAGAAAATACTACACCTTAAAGGATAAGGGCATATAGAGAGTGTGGGAGAAGATTTTCTTTACTTTAGATTGTAATACAATTTTCAATGCTTCATGATCACCCTGACTGCCATTCACGATCCCAAGCTCATAGACTCACAGACTCTAAGGTCAGAAGGGACCAATATGGTCATCTAGTCTGACCTCTTACACAATGCAGGCCACAGAACCTCATCCACCCACTCCTGTAATAAACCTCTAACCTATGACTAAGTTATTAAAGTTCTCAGATCATGGTTTAAAGACTTTAAGGTACAGAGACTCCACCAGCAAGTGAGCTGTGCCCCAGGCTAGACAGGAAGGTGAAAAACTGAGAAATAATGATCTAGCTGGATAGGAGCACTGGACTAAAAGTCAGGGAATATGGGTTCTATTTCATGCTCAATCATTGCCCTACAGCGTTGACAATGAGCAAATCACTTCACCGTTCTGTCCATCGCTTCCCCTCTCACCCTTAGTCTGCCTTGTCTATGTAGATTATAAAGTCTTCAGAACTGTCTCTTCCTATATTTGAACAGCACCTAGCACAAAAGGGCCCCAATTGTTGACTAGGCATGCAGGCACTACTGCAATACTAATAACAATAACACTATTGACCAGAGAAACAAGGTGGGTTAGGGTTAGGTAACATCTTTTACTGGACCTTATCTCTCTAATATCCTGAGATTGACATGGCTACACCCACACTGCATACAATAATGCTATCACTCAAGCATTTCCTACCCTAACACAGTTCCGGCTTTTGAATCCTTAACTGAATCCATAACATGAAATGAAAATATAAATGTTTTTTAATCAGAACATTAAAATTAAAACAAAGCTACCCTGTAATAATAATAATGCTAATAAGATGTTCTAACTGGCCACCTGCCTAGATGATGTCTAGACAAGTGGATCATTAGTGATTCATTAATCTCTTTTGTTCACTAATCTCTTTAAAATAAAATAACTACATAGCCACCAAATTGTACATTCAGCTAATATACTCAAACTTTGAATTTCTATTATCCTTGCCTTCTCCCTCCCACAAAATTTGGTTCTACACCTACCTGTCGTGTCTTGTCCCTATTTAGACTATCAGAACAAGGACTGTCTTATTTTATTTTTGAATAGAACCTATCACAAGACAGCCCCAAACTCAAGTGTGGCCTCAGAGCTACTCTAGAACACTAACAATTAAATCACTCATTAAATTTGGGGCCTTTAAATTTATTGTCCACCATAATAAAATTGTTCTATGCTTAATCATACAAGAAGCATGAATCAGTAACCAATCATCAAAGTTTTCCCTTTATTTTTAAATTGAAAAGAATTTAATTTATATTTATCATTGGACTCTCCTTCTCCATCTCTATATATTAGGCAAGACTGTTTGGAAGACCCATCAGTAAACTGTGGGGCAGGGAGATGGTCTTAACTGGAAAGCTTTCCAGTTAGCATGAACAGCTGAAAGTTTTGGGTGAGAGAAAACCTTTTGCTTTTAAATCTTATTTAGCATAGAAAAGTTTAAGAATTAACTTGATATTTTATCTCTTATTTCTTTTATAACCAATTTTGATTTATATGCCTAAACCACTTACAATCAATAAAAACCTATCATTCTATAGTTAATAAACTTGTTTTAATATTTTATCTAAAACAGTGTGGTTGATTGGATTGTTTAGGAAATCTCTACTTAGGTTAACAAAGGCTGGTGCATATCCATTACCCATTGATAGAATGGCAAACTAATTAATGAACTTGCATTGTTCAAGAGGGTCTTGAACAGTGTATGATGCACATTTCTGGGATGCAAGGCTGAGGGAAGTGGCAGGTGTATTCCTGTATATAGTTCATGAGTGGACGGGAGAGCATTCATGTAACTTTGTTGGATATGCCTTCATATGTTAATGGCTGTGTGAAAGCAAAGCCTGGAGGGGCTGCTTTTCACTAGCAGAACAGAGTGAGAGGTATCCTGAGAGTTAAGGGGCACAGCAATTCCACAATTCAGATTGTACCCTGGATGTCACAGAAGGAAAATGGAGATGAGGCTGGGTCCCAGAGCTCTTGGGCTTCCTAAAATAATGTAAGTTGGGTCTGTTCTTTTCCTGTAACTCAAGATGGAAGCCCATCTAATTTAGCCTGCAGTCAAATATAAGACTAGATGAGGCTAAATATGCACGTAGTCTGATTCTTATTTTGAAATCTTTTTCTCTAAGATTTTGTTCCATTTGCTAATAAACATACTCGTTTTAAGAAAGCTGTTGATCACTATATCAAAAGTCACAAGCTCTTGAAGGCAAGAGACACAGGTGTCTAATCAAATCTGCACAGTAATAATCAATTGGCAGGGATGGAGTGTTGTACCCATGTCCTGATCTAAGAGTGGGAGAACTGCAAACTTCCACCCCAAAAAAGATATGGGCACGAGGCCTAAATCCTGTGGAGGTGAACTCAGAGACAAGAAAAGGGACAGAGGTACAAACTGCTCCATAACCATGACAAAGTGCAATTGCTGAAGGGCACTCATAACATAGTGGTGTCCCTACAGGAAAGGACTACAAATGGAAGATGTGTGAGCATGAAGGCGACCCAGAAAGAAATCTAGATGGTGCCTACAAAATATGATATGGGTCAATTCCAGGCCTGAAAGGCCAAAAAACTGAAGACTTTATTGACATTCTAGAAAAGGATGGACCTATAAAAAGTTTTTACTAGAAATGTACAGTACAGGATGTGCAGATGATTTCTTCCATAAATTCTGAAATTGTCAGGATATGTATGATTTAGATTAGTATAATTTTTGAGCTACCTGCTGCTATCTTAGGCATTATCTCCTGCATTCTATTTTTTAGATAGTGCTATTGATTTATTAGACATACCCAAAAATAAAATAGGATTTGGCTACAGATTAGATTTCAGTGGAAAAAAAGGCACTGAAAGAGTAATTTATCATTCTCTGAAGAAAAATTTATCAATAACCCACTTACTAGCATATGAGAAAATGATGCCTGATCAACGGAACTGAATGAACATATTCTGGACCCAATTTTCAGCACCCAGATACGAACACAAATGAAGGTAACCACTGTGCATGCACATCCAGATCTGTGTGGCCTGCATTCAAATCCCTGAATGAATATGAATTTTATATAGCGGCTCTAATACAGAATAGCATAAGGTGCCTAACAACTACCTGATATCACACACATATATAAGCAACTTCTCTTATCTTATTGCACTCTGTTCTAGTTATTTAAGGAGGAGGTTTTTCCTTAAAGATATTTTTTGTCTCTTTTCTTTACAAATACATGAGTGAATTTAGAGATTAGTAAAGTGAAAAATCAACAGTACGCACTAGAGCCAGGTAGTCAGAGTAAATACTGTGTGAGCTTCCTCTTCAGACCTCTGCCAATGCAGCGGATTCCTGATCTACAATTCTCTTTGCTAATCCAGTCCTGTGTTTTTCCTGAGCAAAGGTTGCCAATTTACTGAATACTGTGGTAATTTTATGATGTGGTCAAATGGAGACTAAGATGAAATCAACAAAACTTACTTTCAGTTGTGACCAAAACTAGACCAAAATCACAGCTTCCAGAACTGGAAAAATAATGATGCAGTAATCCATAATAGCAGGTCGACAAAATATCTGATGAAACAATATATCCATGCAGTACCTGTCCTTTCCACTTCCATTCTTCTGATTCACATCTGTTCCATTCTGTACCAATATTTTCACAAGCCTAAATAACAAATATTTTCATTAAGAACAAAGCTCAATAAACTAATATTTCTCACTAAAATGGAAACTCTGAAAGAGTAAATAAAAACTTAGTTTTGCACACAAAGTCTATTACTGACTGATAGGATCATTTCTTACTCAAAAGGACTTTTTTGATTTTTAACAACAAATACACAGAGAAAAAAATCATTCTGGATGTCTTTTATAAATTGTCAAGTTGCCTTTACACTATGAAAAAGCAAAACATCAATAGTATTTTATTGTACTTTTCCTAAATTGACCATCTATTATTCTGCTCCAAATATAGTAGAGAAGTGTAAAAATCAAGTATACACAGCAAAGAGGTAAAAGAAAGTGAGTAATACCCATCATATCCTTTCTGCGAAGCAACCATCAGAGCAGTAAAGCCTAGTTTATCAGGAACATCCACCTTCACGTGTCTAACAGGAGGAGAAAAGAAAATGTTACAAACTAATGTATCTCAAATATTTTCAGAGACAACCATAAATCTTTCCACAACGTATTTATAAAGAGTGTCTTATAAATTCAAAGCATTGTAATCACTGATTAATTTGCCAATTGTGTGAAAGTAATCAACATTTGATAGTTTTATCAAAAACTTTGACTACTATGCTTAAAGACTTCTATTATTACTTTTTGTTTTTTGTTGTTTTTTCCATAGAAATTCACAAATATTTTTGACAAATTAATTGACAAATATTTTTAAAGTTTAATTTTTCCAAGAAAAATAAGATACTTAAAAAATTACAGCTGCCTAGGTAAAATCATATTCTTAGGGGAAAAAATTCATGACAGAGTTGAGGTTGTAAAAACAGTGGAAGTCAAACAACAAATACAATATTCTAATAAACATTTGAAAAGCAGGAAAATTGGACAAAGTTTCACAATAACCTTACTTTAACCCTGTTGACTTAACTAGGATACTAGTCTATTATACAAATTAAAGCAACTAGAAATTGCATGTTGCTGACTATAAGTGAATGGGATGGTAACCTGATGAGTGATCAAGATATATTCATTTACATAAATCACCGAATGAGTCTCTGTGCATTTCTGTGATTATGATACTCTGGCATTTGTGGTCAATTTCTGAAGAAAAGATGAGAGAGATATCTATCATATGGGGAGGATGGAGGAGGTTGATATAATGGGTATCTATATCTGGATGAGGTAGAATGGATTCCTTTACTCTCACTGGCCTTCTAAACAGTGATGGTGTTTCTGCACATGCAAACAGTTGTGGAGCTAAATCCTGGAATAGGAGCCCATCACCCTTTCTTCATGCAGGATACAAGTAAGGGTGCCTCAATCTGTGTCACACGTGAAGTCTTTCCCTTGCTCTGTCAGATATAGTATGTTTAGGCTACCACATCATGGACTTACGTCTCTGTTTTCCCAAAAAACCTTGCTCCTACACATCCTATACTTTCCATTCTGTACACCTGCCAAAAATGGTACAACACTTTTAACAGCTAATTACTAACATCACCTAAAACAAACCAAGTTTCTCAGGTGCTAAGTAGAGAGTGATAAACACTTATGGTCCCAGCTACACATGAGGAGTCCAGCCAGCAGAAAGAGTGCTCTGGCTCCACCATATCTCACCCCACAGGTGTCCATTCCCTACTTATCAGGCCATCTAGTATGAGAAGGCAGCGACATTCTTAGTTCTAGATATATAGATAAGGTGAAGGTTGTGATTACTACTGGAAATGCAGATGAGCATGAAAGTTTGTCATGGATAGGTAGCAGACAGAAGTTGATCCAGGTTTAATGTTCAGATTGTCCTCCGAATTTTCTTAGCTTTAAAATATGTACAGTTTTTCATATCTAAAAGTTTTAATAATGAATTTTTATATATTTAAAAGCTTAACTCTATCTTAACAGAAAGGTTTTGTCTAGGTATTTCCTTTTCAAATAAAATATTTAGAATATTGATATGCATAAACTTGATGTAGTTGGTTATTGTGTTTCAATTTCATCAGTTCCTTGGATCCAATTAGTTCAGCTGAAAAGCATGCAAACTCTCACAGTAATTACTTTAAAGGGGAGCCGAAAAAAGACACCCTAAAACATAACAGTTTAGATTACTCCCAATCTCCAACTTCACCAGGCACAGATGGAGTTTTTTTAAAGCTCAAAGTTTCACATCAGTTAACTCCAAAATTAACCATCTAGCCCTTCTAAAAATATTAGTTCTCAAGGTCAATGGACTAATATAAATTTAGAATTTCTAGACTAAGCTATTTTTGAAATATAACTTTCCAAATTAAATTAGAAAATTTTCCAAAAGTAAAAATCCTCTAATTCTTCAGATCTTATTCATCCAACATGTCTTGTCCAATCAGGTTTAAATTTTGGAGAAAAATATATTTTCTGGCTATGGCACAGCATAATAAATTTCAGGGAAAGATACTTTTATCCCCAGGTAGTTGAAAGAAGGGAAAAGGAAAAACCAAATATATATTTTAATGCTAGTTTAGAACATATAAATGAAATGACCAGGGTGGTCCTCTAATATGGTAAATCTGCAGTTAGAAGAGCTTCTTCATTCTGTTTAGCATTACTGACTGTTTGGCATTGTGTTCCATCTAGGCAATACCTTACAAATTCTTTAAAAAAAAGAAGATAAAATTTTGAAGACAGACTGTGTTACAAAATAAAAACAAACTAAACACTTTTTCAGAATTAAGTTCCATATCATCACAGGACTCTGCTCTGATGAGCTTAAGCCATGTAAGTACAGTAAATATTTCTATATGAGCCTTAAAACTTTAGATCATATATTAGAACACAAAATTGCCCCATTAGATCAGACCGGTGGTCATTCTAGCCCAGTATTCTGTCTGTGACAATGGGAGTATAGACATGTAAGACCTTTTGGAATAACCTGCCTGTAGCAAAAGTTTCTTCCTAATACCCAATAGATAATGGTTGGCTTATGCCTAAAGCATTAGAATTTATAATCCTTCCAAAACCTAGTTGTTTGGTTTTCTCCTTATTTTTGAATCTCTGGATTTTCTTACTATCCATAAGGATTATCCTTTTTGAATTCTGCTAAACTCTTGGTCTCAGTGATATCTTGGGCCAATGAGTTCCACAAGCTAACTGTGTATTATGAGAAAAGAGTATTTCCTTTCATCAGTTTTGAATACTCTATATTTCTATTTCATCAAAAGTCTCCTTTTTCTTGTGTTATGAGAAGGGGTGAATAGAGATGCCAAATCCATTTCCTTTATTTTATACCATTTTATCACATCCTTTCTGGTAAAATAAACACTCCCAGTTTCTTCAATCTCATTTCACATGGAAGTGTTTCCATGCTTCTGATCACTCCCATTGCCTATATTTGGATCTCACCTATTTCTGCTATACACTTTTTTAAGGAAGAAAAACTAAAACCGAATGGCATAGTCCAGCTGAAGTTGTTCCACTAATTTGTAAAATGATATAACAAAGAAGGCAAATTTGTAATTTGTCACTTTATCATAAAATGCAGTCTAATTTTTAGGATATGGGGAAACTAACTCATTAAAACAAAACACAATAGCATCATGCAGTTTACATGATTTCCTGTCCATTATAACACTTTATAGACATTTTATAACCTAAATATTTTCTCACCCTCCCTGAAGAATGTTAAGAACTGCCTCTACATCATTCATACTGACAGCTCGATGAAGTTGCTCTCCACTCATTGGCTCTCCTGTAGAAAACAAAATAGTAAAGTATTTGCAAAACAGTTCAAAGATTCATTCTAGTGATGTTGCCGAGTATTAAAATGCTGCAAATAAATTATTAGTTTTCATATTTTTCAGTACAGCTTTTGGATATTTTCTAGGTTACTAAATTAAACAACAAAATCCGTATCACTGTTACATAGCTGTTTTTATTTAAGAGGTGACAAAGTGTGGCAGCATTCTCACAGTACAGTATGCTCATTACTAATCTTTGTCTTTTTTCATTACCAATTTTAAAAAGCAATTGTTTTGGTGGAAGCCTAATCCCTTTATACACTTCTGTATTGGAGGTGAACCTGTATCTGGGAACTATATTAGAGATGAAACATGTACAGGACCTACTGCTCAGTTAACACAATACAGTCCCTCAAATGATGTGGTACTCTGAACCAGAGTAGGTGGGTTCTCTGTTTTTGAGGGATGGAAGCTCTATATATTAAAGACGGAAGAAACAAAATATTATGTGAGGTTAAGTTGGGGGGGAGGGAGGGGAGAGACAAGGATACTCAAAAGAGGAAGAGGGAGCCTTAGACAGGGACTGGGGAAAAGCCCAAAGGAGGAATCAAACAGAAGAGGGATAGGAAACCTCAAGGGGAAAGAAGACAGAAAAAGAGAAGGGGGGGGGTCAGCTAAACTCAAGGGGAAGGGGAAGGCAGCAGGGAACCACAGACCCCACGGGCTGAGGGAATACATAGTGCAAGACAGGGGATGTGGAAGATAGATACAGAAGGAGAGACTGTGGAAAACCACATGGGAATTGATGGATTAGTTGGATGAGGAGAATTGATAGATTTGATGGCTTGGGGGAAAACTGATGGGGTTGATGGTGAAGGAGAATATTACACAAATGAAGTATGGCACCATCCTCAAATAAGCAAATTTGGGCAAAATGGTCCAGATTTCCAGACCTTCCAAAGCTTAACAGTTATTAAGGAAGGAAGGGAAAGTGATGGCTGGATATTGCTGATGATGACTGAAGATAAACAGAAATATCCAGAACATAAGACCTACTAGTAATTGGGAAGTTTAACTACCCAGATATCGGCTGGAAAAGTAATACGGCAAAACACAAAATGTTCAATAAGTTCTTGGAATGTATTGGGGATAACTTTTTGTTTTAAAAGGTGGAGGAAGTAACCTGCAGGGCAGCCATTCTAGACATGATTCTGACTAACAGGAAGAAATTAGTTGTGAATCTGAAGGCAATTTAGATGAAAGTAATCATGAAATAATAGATTTCACGATTCTAAGGAAAGGAAGAAGTTAGAGCAGCAAAACAGACAATGGATTTAAAAAAGCAGAAAAACAAACTCAGACAACTGATAGGTAAAGTCCCATGGGAAGATAATCTAAGGGATCAAGGAGTTCAGAAGAGCTGGCAGTTTCTCAAAGAGACAATATAAGTGCAACAGTGAACAATCCCAGTGCAAAGGAAAGACAGGAAGACTAGTAAGAGGCCAATATGGCTGCATCAGGAGCTCATTAAAGTCCTGAAAATCAAAAAGGAATCCCACAAAAAGTGAAAACATGGGCAAATTGCGAAGGACAAGTACAAAAGTATACCACAAAGATATAGGGGCAAAATCAAAAAGGCTAAGGCACAAATGAGTTTCACCTATCAAGGGACATAAAAGGCAATAAGAAGAGGTTCTATAAATACATTAGGAGCAAGAGAAAGATGAAAGAAAGAGAGGGCTACTCAGCTGGTGCAGTAACTGAGGTACTGGGTAACCCTCTCTTCTTCGAGTGATGTCCCTGTGGGTGCTCCACTTTAGGTGAATGTAGAGCAGTGTTCCTCAGTTGGGGAAGGGACTTCGGTATCCCTTGTTTGTATTGATGAGAGAACTGTTAATCCTAGTATAGCATCCCTACCAGATACCTGATCAATTGCATAACGTATTGTAAAAGTGTATGTGGCTGCCTTGCATATGTCTGTTATGGGAACGTTATAGAAATGGATATTGCTCTGATCAAGCATGTCCTGGTTCCTGCAAGAGCTTGTAAGTTCTTTTGTTTATAGCATACCTGGATACATTCTGTTATCCATTTGGATAGTCTATGACTGGATATAGGCTGCCCTTTTGTGCAATCTGTGACTGATTTAAAGAGCTTATCTGATTTTCTAGATGTTTTTGTTCTCTGTAGGTAAAAGGCTGGCACTCATCTGACGTCTAGTATGTAGAGTGCCACTTCTTGTGCATTATGATGTGGTTTTGGATAAAAGGTAGGTAAATGTATAGATTGGTTAATGTGGAAGTCTGACATTTTTGGTAAAAATTTTGGGTGAGGTCTAAATGATTTTATCTTTGTGAAAAATCATGTAGGGTGGGCCATATGCGATAGCTACTAACAACACTTTCATTTACATGTGGAGAAGTGAACATGTTGCTAGAGGTTCGAATGAATGCCTAGTAATGGCCTTTAGTACTATGTTTAGGTCCAATGTAATGGGGTTATATGTGTGGCAGGGAATACCCTTTGTAACCCATCCAGGAAACGTTTAACCATTGGGTGAGTGAATACCGTTGTGTTATTAATTTTGTCATGAAAACAGAAATTGCTGCTTGATGGACATTCAAGGAGCTAATTGATAGGCCTGATCTTTTTAGTTCTAGGGTATATTCTAAGATGGATGGAATGGATGAAGATGCAGTAAGGATTTTGTCTCTCTCTACACCAGGAGTTGAATCTGCGCCATTTCTGCAGATAAGTTTTCCTTGTTGATGGTTTTCTGCTATTTATTAATATATGTATGACCTCTTCTGAGCATTCTAGCTCCTCTGGGCCAAACCTGTTAGGAACCATGCTGTTAGATGAAGCTTCTGTATCTTGGGATGACAAATTCAAATGCCGTCCTGGGATAGGAGATCGCTAGAGCCTTGCACGGACACACAAATGCGGATCCACATCTGACCCACATCTGTCAGTGTCAGTATGTATGCAACCCATGATCCACAAGCCATGTTTTATGTTCATCCACATCCGCACCACACCCACAGCAGTTCATCCACACACAGTGCCTCTGAGGAGGAGCGTTTGTCTATGTGCCTGCCTGTGTACTACAGTATAAGAAAGCTGTAGCTTAATAAATGTGCACACTGTTATTATTTTAAACATAAATCTTATACAACAGTCATACGGTTCTGGTCTGCGACCTCCATGATGTCTTCTGGGGAAGCTGCCTGTGTCAGCTCCTGGACTGCTAAAGAGCAGCAGCTGTTCCCCTAACAAATGACCCCCACTGCTGCCTGGACCCCCAAATAGCTGCAGATTCCAAATCCCCTAAACAGCTGATAGCAGCCAACCCTCCTGCCCCTGGAACAGTTGTTGGGTGGCAAATCACTGGCCATTCCTGAGCTGTTTGGAGACCAGCTGATCAGTGGTGACAGCAACGGGGATGGGGGCGCTGGCCGCTAATCAGCTGGCTTCTGAACAGCTCAATCATGGGGGTGGCTTGGGACCTCGCCACTTTGAATAGCTGATCGTCAGTGGCTGGGGGAGCAGGGGCTGGCTATCGAACAGTGCTGAGTGGCCAGCCCCCACCCAGCTTCCACGATCAGCTGTTGGGCAGCAAGTCTCCAGGCCACCCCCCCATGAGCTGTTCAGAGACCAGCTGATCGGTGGCGATGGGAGGAGAAGAGGTGGGCTGGCCCCCACTAATCAGCTGGCCTCCAACCAGCTCTGGTTCTATGATTCTGTGTGCTGTGAAAGTTGACTGAATCTGGGCTGGTTAAGAGGGTCTCAGCACCTGACCCTTGGCAGAGTGGGCAAAAGTGGCTTTTTATTGCCATCTCTTCATTCCTCTGATCCTGGGATCAGTCAGGAGATGATTCAAATGGATTCTGTGTGTACTAGCAACTGTGCATGTTATGGCTGGAGGCTTCACTCTAGTGTTCCGCCTCACTTCCTACACGGAGCAGCTGCAGCAAGACACATCCAATTCATTACTCCTCACCCATTACCCCGCAGCAAGAGACGGATAACTTCTCCCCCATTCAGACACAGAAGTGGGGGAAGAAGGTGATTATCCCCTTTGAAATGTAGCACTTTGGGAATCAGAACTGTAATATATATAACCACTAACAGTGGAGTAAAACTACTGCAGCTGGAGTGAAGCTTCACTATAAAATTAGTGGACATCCACAGAAAAGCACTGAGACAACTTGCAACTTTTACTTCACTATAACCACATTTGCTATATAAAATGACTCTCATACCATACTACTCCTAGTATTTTGAAAAGCTGCTCCTTGTGTGGCCATGCAATGCCCAGAGTCAAAGCACTTCCATTTCATCCAAAAAAAAAACCAAGCATTCTGTTAATCCATAGCAACTAAGGTATGAAGGTAAAAAATATACATGGATTTCCAATTTTTGTTGCTGTTTGACTCCATCTATATAAACTGACTTAGCTCCTAATAAATTCCTTGTTAACTTTTACACTATGTCTCTTATATAACAGCAAATCACAATGTGCTCACTGGATGCCCAGCCAGTGCTTGTGCCAGGACTGAGCCCTGACACCTGCAGGGCTATTACCTGCCCTGAATTGCAGGACATGGTCTTAGATGTCTTCCTTGGGACAGCTAATTGTCTTTGAAATATTACTGTGTAAAAACATTAAATCATCTATAGTTTCTGGCTTCAGTGAAGTACAATTCTCATTAGCTGTATGACCAGAGACTGAGAAGGCTCTCCGAGGGTGCACTGGATGCAGGGATAAAATATACAAACTGTGCAACTCGATTGAGAAGGGGAAAGTTTTATTTCTGTTGTCTCCATCACTCCTGCAGTTGCACATCTTCTTTCTTTGTCAGCTTCAGGCTGATATACTTTGACATTTCATCATCATCACTTCCACAGTCCCCATCCGAATCCTCAAACTCTGTATGTGACCATTTTGTCTCCTTTGGAGATGGTCATCGTGTCTGTGTATCTGAGGAAAGAAGCACAAGATTCATTGCAGGAATATTTTTCTCCTGCAATGAGACAAAAGTTTCCTGGTCTCTTGATAAACTTCCTGTCTCTCCTCTTCAGTGAAAATTTTCATGCCCTTCATTTGTAGGTGCAGGAAAACTGCTACTTCTGTGCATAGGCTTGATTTCAAACTTTTCGATGAGACACTGCAAGGCTTTAGATCTGAACTGACAAACTATCTACATCAGTGGTAGAAGGATGAAGATGCTTTTTCAGCCTTTTGTACCAAATGGGTACCAAGTGGAGAGTGGGCTGTGATGACTGCTCTAGCACATCTGATGCTTCCTTGAAAGACTGCAGGAACTCTATTAAAAGTGCACAAGATCTTGTGGTCAATGCTATCAGTGAGCTGAGTATCCTCCTTTTCTGTCAAAATTTCATATATTCTGTCTCACTGCGCCTCGATTGTCTTAAACATGAGTAGCTTGCTGTTCTACCATGTTTCTACATCTCCTTTCAGAGTTTTTTGCAGTCTGCTTTAAAATCCAGATCTTTTGAAGTAACTAACGAGATTTTGGCATGCCTGGATCAGTTTGGTTACTGCTTCGTCTTTCTGGTTTCCAGGTTTGGTAGTGTGCTCAAGTACAGTTTTTATAATGCATACTGAACAGCTTATTCACACATAGGACTTGAGGGCTGCAACCACGTTTGCTCCCTGGTCGGTAACGAAAACCATCTGGTTGGTAATGCTGTGTATATCAAATCTTCTGAGTACCTGAATATCAGCAGAACCAATGTTCTCTGCAGTTTTTGGTTTCCCACTGTCAAACTGAGTCATACAAAGCACTCGCTCCACCATTCTGAACTGTTGTGGCTCTATATAATGAACAGTTACTCCCAAACAGGCAACCTTGCTGTAATCATCTGTCCACAGATCAAGAGTAACCCCTCCACCTACTGTGCCAAGTATGGTTTTCAACTCTGTGGAAATTTGTTTTTTTCTTTTCTTTTTTCTTCTGCCACAAGTGCAGCATACCATGCTAATGTTCTGGAATGTGGTATTAGTGCAACTGCATCCATTTCACCATGTTTGGCACCCATGTTAATCGAACACTGAAAATATGCAAGGAATCCCTGCTGACTACCTCAAAAGGTCTTATATCTGTTGCTACAAACTTCAATAATTCCAGAGTCACAGTTGTCTTCATGTCTCGTGTGATAGTGACACATTTCTTAGTGAATATCTTCAACAAACTGGATCCCAATTCTTGTCTACATTTATGTTTAAGTAAGTTTGAAGTACCATTTTTATGGCTACCAAAAGTTCGGACTTTTTTTGCATTTGACACATGAAACATATCCAGGCACAGTATCTCCTTTTTCATCAATAAGAAATCTGAATGTATTCCAAATTGGTGATTTGCCTCTCTCATTTCCCTTCAAACTGTATTCATCTGCACTTAATTTCTTTTCAATTTCCTTCTCCATTGAGCAGTTCATTGGCTTTCTAAATACAGTGTGGAAACTTTTGGCGGCAACTGGCAAAGAAGTGCTGTGGGGGTGACACAGTGACGACCTCAGTTCTCCTTGACCAACTGACAACATGATAAAAAAGTGAACTTTCACCCATATTTATTAACATAACTCGGTGGGGTGCAGCATGATACACTGTCCTGATTATGATGATTGATGATGGCTGGGGCTGCTCCAGCTCCTGGGGGCTGACTCAACCCAGCCACTGCTGGGTGGCAGCGCGGTGTGGGGACTGGCCACTGCAGCTGAATGCACATCTTTGATGGGGTGAGGCTCACCAAGCCCAAGAAACAGCTGGGGGGGGGGGGGACTAGCTGGCAGCTCCTGATACTGTTCAGAGCCCACGCTAGCTCTGATCAATTGTTACTCCGCCTGGGGCTGGCCCAGGAAGCTGGGGCTGCAGATCACTCAGTTGTTCGGTGGAGGCGGGGGGGTGGGCAGTTGCCATTCAGTTGATCGTATGGCCGGCAGCCAGGGAAGGAGGGGCAGGGGGCAGCTGCCCATCATCAGCTGATTGGCGCAGTGTGGGGACTGGCCACTGCAGCTGAACGCACAGTTTTGATGGGCTGGGATTTACGGAGACCAAGGAACAGCTGGGGGTGGAACTAGCCAGCAGCTCCTGATGCTGTTCAGAGCATCTGTTGGCTCCAATCTGAGCAGCTGTTACTCCGCCTGGGCTGGGCAGGAAAGATGGGGCTGCGGATCACTCAGCTGTTCCAGGCAGAGCAACCATAGGGCTGCTGTACTGAGCCTAGCAAACATGAGAACGTTTATTGCAGCAGCACTCAGCATGCTGGTCTGAATGGGAGCGGAACACAAACAGAAGAACTCAGGAAATTGCAATATCAGTCTAACAACGCTGCTGTCTAGAATTTGCAATGGTGCTCTCCCCACCTATGGCAGCAGCAGCAATCGCACTGTGCTGTGAGATTCCAATTGTGGAGCCTTGGGCAGATAAAATTAGTATCCACATCCGAGTTAGAATCCACAAAGATGGGTCTGCAGATATGAAGTGGATATCCGCAGATTTGCAGGGCTCTAGAGATCGCATCGTGGAGACAGCGTGATTGGTTTACATGTTGACATGTTCAGAAGGTCTGAGTACCATGTCTGTCTGGGCCAAGCAGATGTTATTGTTATCACTGTTGGCTTGTCGACTCTGATTTTGTGAATTGCCTAGGGTAGCATTGGAATGAAGTAGGAATGCATCTCCCATTGAGCATGGTCCCAGTCCTGCCCTCAGGCAGAAACGATGGCATTTGCAGTTTTGTTTTGTGCCCAAAAAAATCGACAGTTGGATAACCCCACTGCCAAAAAATGTTTTTCAGGACTTTGTTGTTCAGTTCCCACTCATGGTTCTGGCCAAAGTGTCTGCTGAGGCTGTCTGCAGTGGTGTTCTGACTTCATGATAGGTATGCCGCTAATATGTTGAGGTTGTGCTGTATGCACCAATTCCAGAGCTTCACTGATTCACTGCATAGGGAATGGAATCTTGCTCCTCCCTAACAACTAATATAAAACATGCAGGCAATGTTGTCTGTCATTATCTTTATTGACCTGTTTCTTATGAGCAGTAGAAAGTGATGGCAGACATTGCAAACTGCTCAGAACTCTAGGATATTTATGTGCAGTCTGGTTTCAATTTTTGACCATCATCCCTGTATCGTATGGTCGGGGAGGTGCGCTCCCCACCCCAGGAGTGATGCATCTGTGATGATCATGATCGATGGTGGACATTATGAGAATGGATTCCCATCATCATGTTGTTTTCTCAGGTCCACCACGATAGGGAATCTTTGGTCTTGCTTGGCATCATTAATATTCTGTTTAAACTGTGTCTGTGCAGTCTTTATACTGAGGCGAGCCATCCCTAAAGGCATCACATATGTTGTCAAGCATATTGAACCACGAACGTCGTCACCACCATGTGACCCAGGAATTGCAGGGCAATGCATGCCATTGCTGTTGGATTGTCTCTTAATAGTGCTATTAGGTCTGTTATGGCCGTGAATCCAGATTATGGTAATGATGCCCTGGCTATTACTCAATCCAGTTGTGCTCCTATGTATTCCAACCGCTATGCTGGGTTGAAAGTGGACTTTTTGTTGTTTATCTTGAGTCCTAGTTTTCAAAACAACTCTATGGTTTGGCAATTAGCTTGTGTGGCCAAGGTTTGGCTAGATGCTATTATTAGATAGTCATCCAAGTATGGAAAAATTGTGATTCTCTGTCTCTGCAGATATGCCACAACTACTGCAAGCACATGGGAGAAGATCCTCAGTGCTGTAGAGAAGCCAAATGGCAATACCTTGTATTGGTAATGATTGCCTGATACTGTAAATCTAGAAAGTGTCTGTGCACGGGGTGGATATGGACATGGAAATAAGCATACTGAAGGTCGAGGGCTGAAAACCAGTCCCCTCTCTACAGTGCCAGTATTATGGTGGACCATCTTGAATTTTTGTCGCCTCAAGAACTTGTAGAGTGCATCAGATTCTAGCATGGGTCTCCATCCTCTGTTGTTCTTCTGTATCACTAATTAATGGAAATAGAACCCCTTTCATCTGTGTTGCAACCACACATGTTCTATTGCTCCTAGTTGTAGGAGATGGTCTATTTCTTGATGGAGTATTTGCACGAGATGAGTCCCTGAAGAAGGACGGGGAAGAGCTTTGGGTAGGAGGAATGGATGTGAAAGGGAAGGTGTATCCCAACTCGATGTTTTCTAACACCCATATGTCCGATCTGATTGATGTTCAGTTATGATGGAATTTTCGAAGGCAGAATTCAAAGTGTGTGGTCAATGATGGTGGCACTATTTGATGACCCTCAACCAAATTTTCAAAACTGCTATTTGGACTATGTTGTTTGAGACATCAAAGATGTTTGCTGTGATTGTCTGCGTCTTTATGTTCTCTGTTTCCCTCTTTGTGGTTTGTATTGCCTATACTGGGACTGGAAAGGATATCTGTGAGCATAAGGTTGAAATCTGTGTTGTTTTCTCTTTGCTAGAGGCGTGTAAATGCTGAGGGTTCATAGTGTAACTCGTGAATCCTTCATAGAATGAAGTACCTCATCTGTCTTCTCTGCAAACAACTGGGTCTTGTTGAATGGGAGATCTATTTTTGTCTGTCATTCCTGGGAAGGTCCACCAAGTGGAGCCACGATGCCCTGTGCATAACAATGGCCATGGCTATAGTTCTGGCCACAGTATCGGCTACATCTAATGAAGCTTGTAGTGATGTTCTAGCTACTAGTTGTCCTTCGTTGATGGGTGACTTGAACTGTTCTCTTTTGTTCTCAGGAATGGCTGATAAATTTCAGTAACTTCTTGTACCTATTATGATCATAATTGGAGAGTAGGGCTTTATAACTGGATACACTCATTAATAAAGTGGATGATGAATAAACCTTTCTGCCTAAAAAAAAATCTAGTCTCTTCCTATCTTTATCCTGTGGTGTTGATTTGTAATTTGTCTGCTTACCCCTCTGGTTTGCAGCATCGATAACAAGGGAATTTGGGTAAAGATGGGTAAAGAGGAATTCCATGCCCTTGGCAGGGATATAGTATTTTCTGTCATTTCAATAATTGGTGGGTGGGATGGTGACTGGTGCTTGCCATATGGTGTTAACCGGCTCCGTCAGTGCTTCAGCCACAGGAAATACAGTTTTTGATGACATTGCAGCATGAAGGATCTTCAGCAGTTTATGATTCCGTAACCTGCTCAAGGGGAATTTCTATATTTTCTGCCACTCTCTTGAAGAGGTCATGGAATTGTTTGGAGTCCTCTACCAGCGTGGGTATGAGGGGGATTGCAACTTCATCTGGGGAGGATGAGAGTCGTGTCTGGAAAGAGAGGTTTCTTGCTCCCTGCTCGTGTCCCCAACCGGTGCGTCTTCTGCAGTAAGTGCTGAGGCAGATGGAGGTGAATGTCTAGAAGATCTTGTACTGTGAACTGGGTGGTCTGCTATATGCCTTGTAGTAGCCCGACCACACATACCAGTTGTGCCATTGAATGTGATATGGAGTAGGAGGTTCAATCCATGGCGGACAGTACCAGGGAAATGCCCTGGTTCCCCTGCAAGGCGGATAACCAGGTGCCTCTGATTATGGTCTAGTGAGGGAAGAGTGCTCTGATGAAAACTGAGCTTCCTCTACCTCACTATCTTCTGCACAGAGAGTGCGCATTGGTGAGAATGCTTCATCATGTGCAAAATGCAATGGTGATTCCCCCATCTCTACTGTGGGTGACTGCAGAGACGATGTAACTATAGTCTCCATTTGCTGACAGTGGTGTTGCTTGTCCTTTTTCTTTAAGGCCGGTGCCATGTCTTGCATCGGCACCGTATTGATGGTAAGTGCCGTTGACAGTACCCTGGCGACTGTCAGCACAGTCACTAATTCCAGTGCCAATGTTGGTGCCGTGACCTTTACTGGTACCGTGATCTTTCTCAGTGCTGTATTTGGTGCCATGGCATCTGACGGTGCCATGGTCAGTGCCGCTGACCATTGGTCCAACGACCTCTGCACCATATCCTTCTTCGGAGCCGTGCTGGAGGAGGACCCTTTTTCTTTGTCTCTTGACTCCGCACCAGGATGTTTCAAGTCCTTGGATGCCAGGACCCGCATCGTACCTGAGGAACCTGTCGCCTCCTTGGTACTAGGTGAAGGGGCTGTCGACAGCCTTTTGAGCAAACACCTTTTCTTTGGTGTAGTTGTGGTTGGAGATGTTGAGGCTCTCTTATTGAGAGTGTGTTTCTTTCCTGAAGGTGGGTTGTCTGGTCTCAGGTCAGAGAGGGTCTGAGGGACTTCTCCATTAATATGAACTTCAACCTCAGAATCCTATCCCTTTTGGCCTTGGCCTTAAGGTTTTTACGAGTGCACTTCTGCAGCACATGCATTTCTCTCAGGCAGCATACACATTGTGAATGGCCATCCGACACTGGGATGGTATCTCTACATGTGGTGCACCTTTTAAATCCTGGTGAACCTGGCATGTCTTCTACTTCTAACCTATTCTACTCTATCTACTCAGGGAAAGAGGTAAGGAAGTCAACCATTTTTATTTTGGGTTTTTTTTGAGGAAGGAAGACAGGTAGGATAAACTACTGACTAAACTAAGGTAATTATGACTAAACTAAATTAGTCTCTAATAATATTCTTGGTAGGACAAGTGAAAACCGTAGCTGCTGATCTTGCTCTGTCTTGGACCATAGATGATTAAGAAGGAACTAAGGGGGTTGGTTATGCACGTGCCAGAAAAGGCGCCAACAGCACCGCAAGACAAGAGCTGTGCACACACAACCCAGATGAGCACTGCTGTAAAGGTCTCCAATCAAGATGCAACGACATCTAAAGTGGAGCACTCACAGGGACACCACTCAAAGAAGTGTAGGTCCTTTACTTAGAGTGGAAGGAGAGCTAATAACGGATACCACCAAGGAGGCTGAGGTATTTAATGACTATTTTGCTTCAGTCTTCACTAAAAAGGCTAATAGTGATCAGATACTTAACACAATTCATATTAATAACGAGGGGGAAGGAATGCAAATCAAAATAGGGAAAGAACCTCAGCCAGAAGTTATGGGTCTATTACAGAAGTGGGTTGGTGAGGTTCTGTGGCCTGCAAAGTGCAGGAGATCACACTAGATGATCACTGGCCTTAAAAGTCAATAAACACAGGAAATAAGTTAGATGTATTCAAGTTGGAAGGGCCTGGTGAAATTCACCCTAGGCTAGGGTACATAAGGAACTAGCTGAAGGAATCTCAAACTGTCAATAATTATCTTTGAGAATTCATGAATGATGGGTGAAGTCCCAGAGGACTGGAGAAGGGCAAACATAGTACCTATCTGTAAAAAGGGAAACAAAAGTAGACCCAAGGAATTATAGACCAGTCAGCCTAACTTCAATACCTGGAAAAATACTGGAACAAATTATTAAACAATCAGTTTGGACAAGCACCTATAGTAGGGTAATAAGGAATAGCTGATATGAATTTGTTAAGAACAAAACATGCCAAACCAACCTAATTTCCTTCTTTGACATGCTAACTGAACTAGTGGATGGGGGAAGAGGGAAGTGGGAAGTTGCAGACTTGATATACGTTGGTTTTAGTAAAGCTTTTTAAACAGTCCCACGTGATATTCTCATAAGCAAATTAGGGAAATGTGTTCTTGATGAAAGGTGGGTGCACAAGCGGTTGAAGGACCATATCCAAAGAGCAGTTATCAGTAGTTTACTGTCAAATTGGAGGAACATATCTAGTGGGGTTCCACAGGTGTATCTCCTGGGTTCAGTACTATTCAGTATTTACATCAATGACTTAGAAAATAGAATGGCGAGTATGCCTATGAAATCTGCGGATGACACCAAGCTGAGAGGGCTTTCTAGTGCTTGGAGGACATTATTAGAATTCAAAATAACCTTAACAAACTAGAGAACTGAAATCATCTAGAAAGATGAAATTCAATAAAGACAAGTGTAAAGTACTAAGAAAATATATCAAACGCACAGCTACAAAATTAGGAATAGCTGACAAAAGACTAAAAATGGATCTGTGAGCTACAATGGATCACAAATTGAATACGATTCAACAATGTGATGCAGTTATGAAACGAGCTAGTATCACTCTTGGGCGTATGGATAAGAGTTTCATATGTAAGATGAGAGGTAGCTGTCCTACTCTAATCTACATTGGTGAGGCCCTCAGATGGAGTACTGTGTCCAGTTCTGCATGCCACACTTTATGAAAGATGTGGACAAATTGGAGAAAGTCCAGAGGACAACAACAAAAATGACAAAAAGTTTAGGAAGCCTAACATATGAGAAAAAGTTAAAAAAATGGAACATGTTTAGTCTTGAGAAAAGAAGATTAAAAGGAGAACTGACAATAGTCTTCAAATATGTTAAGGGCTATTAGAAGACAGTGATCAATTGTTCTTGTCCACTGAAGGTAGGACAAGAAGTAATCAGTTTAATCTATAGTGAGGGAAATTTATGTTAGATGTTAGGAAAAACTATCTAACTATACGGATAATTAAAGAATGGAATAGACTTCCAAGAGAGGTTGTGGAATCCCCTTCAATGGCGGTTTTTAAGAACAAGTTAGACAAACACCTTTCAAGGATGGTCTAGGTATACTTGGACCTGCCTCAAAACAATAGGCTGGACTAGGTGACCTTTCAAAGCTATTTCAGAGTTATTTAGTCTACAAACAACATATATTACAAATATTTTCAAGACACCCTACTTCAATTAAAATAAGATAAAGTTTCTAAATTGTATATAAAAAATGAAAGATATTAAACACAAATACAATACATAATAATTTCAACCAGAAAATAAACAGTAGGAACATTTAAATCGTGATATGGAAGGAGTGTTTGCAGGGATACAGAATGCTTGTATCCTTTCTCCACTTAGATTTTCTGGAAACTATTAAAGTGATTAATTATGTATATTAATGGCTAATAAAAATATGAAACAAAAATTAATTATTTACAGTCTTGTATGACTGACATAAATGACTGGAGAATAAACTGCCATTAATGTTGCCTACCTGGACTCATCATCGCAATGTTCCTGTCCACACTACTAAAACATACATATTTTAAAATAATCTTCAAAACTCTGAATTCTTCCTTGACATTGCTTCTGAATAACCTCCCTGTCAAGGTCACATATCCACATGGCAGGGCATCTAGTTCCCAAGGTAACCACAGTGGATCTGAAGGGGCAATATATTTGGAAAAGAACTATTATCTGGTTGTGTATAGGGCCAATGATTAGGAATGCATGAGTCAGGGGAAATAAAAGTGAGATTTTTTTAATTCTGTTCCAAAATTTTAAAAAAAATTTACATTAAATTAACATTTCATATGGTGAATTTAAACAGGCATGCCTGTACTTTCATATGAGTGTTTTGTCCATTCACAACAAAACATATTAATTAGACAAGCACAATGTATCTGTGCATATGAAGGTCATATTTCTCTTTTGAAATAAATCCTTAATATTTTATAAATGAGTCATTTGGTTACAGATATGCAGGCAGTCATACTATAATGTGGTAATAACACCTTTATTTATAGAATTTGAGGCTCCATTGAAAGCAGTGAATAAATGATGAGCTCATTGGTGAAGACATTCACCAATTAACAAGCAGCAGCTGTTTGTTTTTCTTTTTTTAGGGCCCAATTGATTAAAATTACATGCCTCATTTAACCAGTATTTTCTTGTACTTTTCCTAGAGAAAAAAAAAAAAAGCAGAACACCCTTTTTTCAAACAGAGTAGTTGCTTCTCTGATTTATTAAACCTCTATCCAACTGAATGCAAATTAGGAACCTAGAGACATATTCTGTTTTTGTGTACATAATATAATGTGCACAGATTATTTTACAAACGAGTTAATGCCAAATATTTACATATAACTGTAACAGACAAGAGAACAGTTTATGTAACAAGTTATTCAGGTTTGAACCACATATGCTTCGCTATTTAATAAAAATTGCATATTTTTATAGAAATTGCAGCATCAAAATGAAGAGTAAAGGTTCCAAAAGTGCATCATTGTGTCACACTGCTGCACAGAACTGCAAAATTAGGCAATGTTGGTCCACTGGCAGTGTCAGAGTACTGCAGTAAATTTACTACATGAAGATTTCACTACCATGACTGCTACACAATGAGATGTGAGTGCTTGATTAATCTGTAAGGACCTATATGGGGAACAGAATGTTGATAGAAGAGGGTTCTTTAAACTAGCACACAAAAGCATAACAAGGGTTGTAGACAAAAGCCTGAAAACATGACCCAAATGTGATTTAAAGACTAAGAACCCAAAATTTATTATTTATAATTTCTTATGATTTTTAAGACAATCTCATGATTTGGGGGCCTGAATTCATAATAGTAGAACTCTTGACTTGGGGCTGGTAATACTAAATTTTCCTTTGCTTTTCTATGTTCAAGAATTTTATCTGTGATGTCTCTCCTGCTGAGCAGTAAATTATGCCTCTTCAGCTGTAATTTTTAGAATGACAGCAGAAACAGAACTTGTTCCGATCACTCGATACACAGATATGATTCCTGGACACACACAAAATAAAGAAAACTAACATTCTCAATAAAAAAGAATTCTAAGTAAATTATATGAAATAGAATATTCTAGAAAACATGTGAAAAATGTGTTATTAGGAATACTTCTGTTCACAAGAGATATATATTCCACCACTTATGGCCCTGTCTCTGTCACTCATAAATTTGGATAACACTTTTCACTGATGAAAGTATTTCTGATATCACACTCACTGACATGTTTCCTTTCTAAACACAGGAAATGAGTGAGATTATGCCATGAATATTTGCTGTGCCTTTTCCCATTGCATCCCTTCTTTCTAAAGTCTAAATCTTCTCTTTTTCAAACTGCAAATTCATACCATCTCTGCTCCTAAGGCCATCCCCTCCTCTGCTCACCTGTGACCATACCCCCTCCACATAGAACTTTAATCTCACCACACTCCCATTGATGCCACCTCCTCCTAAATAGAATCACCAAACCACTTATATCCTTCCATCCCTGAGACAATTCACCCATACAAAACCCTCCTCCCACTGATTCTTTCCCTTGTGCTACTCCCTAATTAATCCCAAAATGAGATAATCCAAACCAAAGTCCCATGACCCACTCTCTCCGGCACAGAGACATGCTCTAACCTTTTTTTAACCCTGTGGCTGACAGACTCAAATGTGTTTTCTGTTCTTCCTCTTTAAGGGATAGACCTTTATTTCAGCTTGAGAATTGTTCTGAATGTAAATGAAGTGAGTAAAAAAATAAATCATGGTAGCATTTCATGGAACTAAAAACACATCTGGCCTATTTTCAACTCTACCACTAGGGGAGTGAATAACATGAAGAGGAAATTGAAATAGCACACTAAAATAGTAGCTTTATTTTACAAAATATAGAGAATACAGAACAATTAAACAGTCCGTAGGGGACTCATAACCCCTAATAGTCATAGAACAAGTAATAAAAATATGCAATATATTTATATTTAGAAAATATACATTTCAGTTTTTGTGAGTTCCTAACTATAGTTTTCAATTCAACAGCTATTTTATATCATTTTTTAAAACTGTAAGGAATTTTTGTCACTTTATAATAAATTAAAATCTGTACTTACTAGTAGTGGATACAGAGACAGCTGGACTATAAGCACACTCCCCTGTAGGACTAGTGACCTTCAGTCGAAATCTGTAGGTTGTTCTCGGCTCAAGACCTTCCACAACATGTTGTCTAGCATATCCCCTAAAAAAAATCTTATATAATAATTCAGATGGTATTTTTGAAACATTTTGGCAAACAACATATGAGCATAATGTCTTAAGATTTTGTTTTTCAAAAATGGATATCCATAACTGCTCAAGCAAACGTGTACATACAATTTTGTACCACTACTCACATGCTGATCTATCTACAGGATCTAGACTTCATGGCTGTGTCTACATGGGAAAGTTTTTGCAGGATAAGCTAAATTGTGAATTTAAACCAATGTAGTAATACTGATATAAATACAGTGTGGACACTCTTATTCCAAGATACAAATGGCTTTTTTAAGTTTATTTTATGTCACCTGTGAAATGGCTTAAGCTAAACTGAAAAAACCCACTCTTATCCTGGAAAAAGAGCATCCACATAGTCAATATCTGTGCCTGCATAACTATATCAACATAACTGGTAAAACTTTCCCATGTTGATAAAACCTTAACTGAGTGTATAAAATAGGCTAAGTGAACATGTAAATTGGATATTTTCAGATGGAAACTGCCCATTAGAAGCATAAACAGCCATTTGCCTGTACAAATACCTAATCTGGGTATGCAGTTGCTGCAACTATATCTGAAAATTAGCCACTGATTTGAGTGCATCTTCAAAAAACATGCACTGATTATATGCAGGTTTGTTTTCACTTATAGCTTAAATACATTTTGCAGAAGTAATGCCCCCAAGAGAAAAAAAAAAACAGGTTTCTAATAAGTTGCTTTTACATAACAAACACAAAGTGAAAAGGTTAATCAAATATTTAAGAATTTTATAGAGCCTGCCATCCGATACTTCCTGCATTCAGGATGCAAAATTTCTTCTTCTAAAAATGCTATATTAGCTAGAAATTATTTTTTCCAAAACCCAATGTTTTTAAAACATTTTAACTTTAAAATATATGTAATGTGAAGGAAACTGCTTTGCCAAAGCATAAAAGGTCAGTATTAATACAGTCTAATTCTGCCACCTAGTGACAAAGCTTACACTAAAATTTTCTAAAGACTGCGAACCCTACACAGTGTAACAAAAGAATTTGGAGTCAGTGTCAGTGCAGCATGCCATACAACACTGCAACCATGCAATGCAGGAGGTTCAAGTTAAGAAGTGACTAGTCTTAAGAAGTTTCATCTTCTGGGACTCTAGGGCAGTGTTTCTCAATTAAATTTGGCCACGGAACCCTTTTGAACTCCATAAATAATTGCGGAACCCCCCAAACTCTTAGCAGTCTTCAAATGTCGAAATAAGCAAAGGTCAGCATTTCTCACTTAAATTACACTTACACTGGATACCCTCCTCCGGAAAATCCGAGACATCTTCCCTTTTTCGGCGGCACAGAGAACAGCTGCTCTCGGCGGCGCGGAGAACAGCTGCTCTCGGAACCCCAACAGGGTTCCGCGGAACACCAATTCAGAAACACTGCTCTAGGGGAAGGCAAGTTGTATTGTGAAGCACAGCATGCTTACTCTCTGTCAATCCACAGACTGCTTTACAAACAAGCTGCTCATCTTACAGATATCTCTGTGTATCAGCAGATACCAAAACTAAAGGGACGGAGCAGATCCTGCACCCTCTGCCCTCTAACTCTAATATCCCTCATCACTCTTAGCATCATCTTAGCCCCTTACTCCTACAAAGGCAAATTCTGCACTTTATGCCTAACTTGAACAATGATTAGTTAGCAATGTGAAGGGGAAATAAAGGGACTCACTGCCCATTTTGTGGGAGTAGGGTATGAAGTCAATTTGGAGGGGCAGCTAGTGCTTCCCCCTCACATTTTGCCTGTAAAGAGCATAATCCCTGGAAAGAAAAAAGAGGTCATCCCTAGTACAGTAGAACCTCAGATTTACAAATACCTTTGGAATGGAGGTTGTTCATAACTCTGAAAAGTTTGTAAATCTGAACAAAATGTTATGGTGGTTCTTTCAAAAGTTTACAGCTGAACATTAACTTAATACAGCTTTGAAACACTACTATGAAGAAGAAAGGCTGCTTCCCCCCCCCTTTTTTTTTTTTTTGGTAGTTTATGTTTAACACAGTACTGTACTGTATTTGCTTTTTTTTCTCTCCCCCTTCCTCTGTGGTTGCCTGATTATATAGTGCTAGTTCCAAATGAGTTGTGTGGTTGATTGGTCAGTTCGTAACTCTGGTGTTCCTAACTCTAGATTCCACTGTATTATTAAATATATTCTCATAGGAACTTCTTCTCCTGGATGACTGTCCCATTTTGGAGCTGTCAGCCAGCAGGTTACACAGTAGGTTTAGTTCTCAGTTTTCAGTGAGCCAAGCAAAACCCACCCCTCACACACACACTGCATGAAATTCTGGCCCCAGTGAAGTCAATGGAAGATTTGCCATTGACTTCATCGGGGTCCAGGATTCCGCTCATTGTCTCCCAACATCACCCAACACACTGACAGCCATATATAGCAGTTAATAGGACAGTCACTGGCTGTGACCAAGGGAAGTGAATGAAGGTTAACAGCCACAGAAGGGTTACTCGGTTGCCTCAGGTATGCACCCCTCACAATCAAACCAGGTTAACAACATACGCCTTTTTACAACAATTACAGGTCATAAGTGGTATTACTTCAAAAATTGTGCTTATATTAAGTAATATAATTATTTCAAAAGAAATTAGATTTTAAAAACTGAATGAAAAATAATTAGTATTTTTCAAACAAAAACATTACTGCCAAAATAAATAATTAGCATTTCTTCATCATTTTTCATCTACAAAATGCTTTGGAAGCCTTAACTAATAAAGATTAAACTTAATTAACATTGCACCTACGTATAAATGGTACCATAGGTATGTAATTTGGGGTCCTCTTCTTCAATTGACATCTTTAGCCATTGCTCTTGAGGTCCTTTTCTTGGTGCCTTGTTTTCCAAATCCCAAGAGAGTTGAATACTGTGGTGGGTCACCTCACCTACAACTGGAGGAGGTGGTTTTGGGATAGTATGTTTTCCTAAAAAAAGTGTATTTCAAAATGTTATTCTGTAACATAGAATGTAAAAAGATCTTCATGTACGTGAAACCGCATTTTAGGTGTTCATTGATCAGTTTTGTTATTCCTCCTTTGATTAAGATTTTGCATTTTTCAAATCTATTTTGAAGTGTATAGTGTTTATCCAAGCGCACACACTCAGTTGTAGAGAACACTCTTTGAAATTTTGTATCCCTTTATCTTGCTAGTAAGATCATATTTTAACTCACCTCTTTATAAGGAAATACATAATTATTGTGCAAAGATTACTTTAATTATATGACCATCACATTCCTTTCTGTTCTTCTAATAAAATCCATTATAGCACTACGCTTGACATTTTTACAAACTCTTTCCACAACAGCTGTAACTATACAACTATGGTCAAGTGTGCAATAACCTGCTTTCATTTTCTCCTGGTGTCACCAATTAATTGGTACAGTGTGAAAATTCAAGACCAAAACAAAAAAATTAGCTCCAAAAACGAGTGTGACATAAGAACTATAAAGGATGGATAAGCAAACACTCAGAGACCTGAGGTAATATATTAAGAAATCAATGTACCAGAACTTCAGTATATACTCAATGTACAACCAACATGTCAGGAAGGTTGTCACCATCCCTATTTGGCATCACCAACTGTGGTTTCTTTAAGACTCAGGACAGTGTGTCATTGTTTATGTTTTTGTAAGTTAGAAACTTAAAAAAAAAAAACAACCACCACCAAAAATACCAAACAAAAAACAAAGAACAACAATTTATTATGTGTAGTTTTTAAAAGCCCCACTCTAAAAATGCTAACTCACAGGCTTTTATGTTCACTTTTGTCAGTGCTATTTAAATATCCATTAATATAATATATGGGCTACACAGGCTATATCATCCACATAACAGAAGTACAGTAGAAATACACAGGGGAAAAAAACAGCTTTTTTTTCCAAAAACATTTATGATTTCAGTGTCGTAAGGCAGTTGGTTAAAATACTCAGATAGAACACAAAATTAGGGGGATAAAATTATCCAGTGACCTATTGCTTTTCACTTTATATTTCTATTTATACATTCTCCAAGAAAAAGGTTTACATAGTTCATCTTACTGAGCAAAAGCACTTTTGAGCCTTAAAGCTTGTCTTTGCTTATCTTTTCCTTTGTTGGCAAATAACTTCTGCAGTGTTTGCACTAATTTTTTATTTCAGCTCTGTACAAACAGTGGAAGGTGACTTAAGAGTTTTGGGTTAGCAGAGACAATGAATCATTTATTGTCTGTCAAGAAGTTGGTCTTGTAAGAGACAGGTTGTAAATAAATTCATTTCATACAAAGTATTGGCTCAACATTTTAGTTATATACCTTTATGAAGCTAGCCTGAAATTAAAATCAATTTTCACTTATATTTTCAATGTTTTGAGATATTCTTGTGGTTACAAAACAATAATCAGAAAACAGATACTTTCTGACAGTCATTCGCACTGCACCATAGTAAAGGAATCAAGAGTAGGATTCTTTTCTTTATTCAATGAGTAAACATAACTCATATTAAGTTCAACAAGAATTATACATACAAATCAAGGGAGTACTACATTATACCCTTGTGCACTGTTTTTATACAAACCTTTTTAAATGGTATCAATTAAACTACTTCTCTTATATTTTCACAATTACTAAATGTTAATTCCACACATTGTCAATTTAAAATAATGATATGGGGGGCCATCATGTGGCTCTGGAATGCCAGTTTTAATCAAACTTTTGTTTTAAAATTAATATAGAATAAAAAGAAACCCACTTTGTAATTAGATATATTACAAGCCGGTAAAAGTAGTGGGTGTGGGAAGCAGGCAATTCTTCCCCATATTCACACGTATTATTTCTCTAACTTATCAGCAAATGTTATGAAAAAAAGTTAGCTAGGCTCCTTCATCAACTAGTACAGAATCATAAAGAAGTCATCATCTCTTGACTAAAACTGGCTTCTTACATTTTCACTGGCCTCTATTCAGCTATGCATTAAAACTCTAAAAATCTGGAACAGAGCCTAGAAAATGTTTGACATTCTGAAAGACAATTTACCTCCTCTCACTTCAATCCACCTATCCATGTCCTCTCAGCAATGTAATGTTTGGCACAAATTCAGGCTAAATGCAACAAAAATACTTGATAACAATACTCTTTAGCTCTATTTGATGCAACTGTACCAAATGTTGTCTATCAGGCAGCTCAAGATTAGCATACCTGTCATTTTATACCCTATCGTCTTTGAAGAGCTATACCTATTTTCCTGCAGTTGGAGCCGGGGCTGTGCATCCCATCCATTCGCCTCGCAGCTTCAGCCAGGCTGAGGCTGTGCCCCCAGAAGTGTCAGGGCTCACACTGTCAGTCCCTCACAATGGAGCTCTAGCTGTCATTCCTCTCTCTCCCCTGGTGATTTTTTAGTAAGTCACAGATAGGTCACAGGCCCCCATGAATTTTTGTTTACTGCCCGTGGCCTGTCCGTAACTTTTACTAAAAATAACGATGACAAAAATCTTAGCCCTACTCATTATTTCCTTTTACTCTCCCATCTGCCTACATCCATAATTATGCCTTGTTTTATACTTGGACTGAAAGTTCCATGGGGCAGGAACTGTCGTTTTGTTCTGTGTTTGTACAGTGCTTAACACAATGGGGTGTTGGTCCATGACTGGGGCTGCTATTCACTATAATCATACAAATAATAAACAACAACCCACGCACTGCAGGCCAATCAAATCAACTTCACTAGGAGTTTGGCTTGAATAAGGACTGCAGGATAAGGCCACAAGGGTGAACTCCCAGCCACACTGAAGTCAATGGCAAAACTGCCATGGACTTCAATGGGGCCATGATTTCACTCCAAATGTTTAAAAATTAATCCAAAATAGTGGCTGTAGTAATGTGGTGGGATTTTCTGGGTCCCAGCAGGCTATCACACCATTAAAATAATAGCATTGTAAAGAAACACAACACTATCCAAATGTAGTTGAAGGTCACTGTACTAGAACATTGTCACATGATAACAGAATCCTGCTGCCAAAGTAAATCTAAGACTTATTTTCAAAGCATGAGCCATTGATCCTTTGACAACCTTCAGTTACAGCAACTCTGTGATTAAAGGAAACCAACCATGTCAATTTCAGCTGCAGTCAAAACACAAGGGAAAAAGTGCCAAACAAAAAGGACTAACTGGTGAGGGAAAATATTTTACTTGCATGCTTGCCACAGTATTACAAACAATAAAAAGAAAAACATTTAAAAAGCAATTAAATCATTTGACAGTTTTTTCAAATATGTGATTGCAGAGTAGTTTAATTTACCAGTTGTTCGAATCAATATTAAGAAACTTGCTTTAAAGAATTTTAATCTTTTTCTTCTTTTCTATATTATTTTATTAAAGATTTTTTTCATTTTCATTGGCTGGTACAGGAGCCAAAAATATATCTTGTCAGCAGTCAGATGATTTGTTTTAAAAGGACATCAATGTTTTTAAAGAGAAATAAAAAAACACTTCTGTTTGATGGTGTGATGGTTAAGGCATAGAAATTAAAAAGGGAATTTAGGAGCTGGTGTAACACCAGAAATAACTTTAAAAAAAAAACCAGACAAGATTTCAGGTTGACAGCATCTTTTAAAAGGACATTGTCAATTTAAATTTGTCCCAAAATTTTGTAAGAACAAGCTTTTACAAAGCTAACACCAACAGATATTTCCCTAATTATTATTAATATTTACAATTAAAACAGCAGTGGTAAAACAAATAAGCACTCTCTTTGCATGGTTTTATACCTAAACATTTCAACTTTGGAAGCCTGAAGCTGACTTAATTGATTTTCACTGTCCAAGCCAAAAGAATTGCAAAAAGTGCAAACGAATAAAGTATAAATAATGAAATATCACTAATTGAACTCAATGGGATTACACAGGAGCAATGTTACAAATGTGCATGTGTGTTGTTAGTGACGATAAGCCTTATCATGTAAACTCTACTCAACTGGATCCCAATCCTATAAACACTAAAACCTGTAACTTTCCTCTATAAACCTGATTCTGCAAAAGTTAAGGCACGTAAGTAACATTATGAGTAGTCACTTCCATTTACTATTCATATGCCTAAAACCTCAATCCTGCAAATACTTATGTATTTGTTTAACTTTACATACTGTAAGTAATATTTAATAGTTAATGAGACTACCCTCAGTATGTACAGTTAGCAAGTAGTTAAGTATTTGCAGGATCAGGAACTGTATTACAGTCTTGCCATCTCATGTTTTTATTGCGAGTCCCACAATTTTTTGGTATTTTTCTTAAAGCCCCTCCTCCTGAAGTCATATGATTACATGAAAATCTCAGATTTATCTTTTTTGTTTTTCAAGTAATCTTCTAGCCCTCTTGGTTACCACTGAAGCTTGAAAACATGAAACCTAAAGGCTCAAAAACAGACGTCAAATAAAATGAATCCACCTTTTTCTATTTCTGAAAATAATATAGGCTTGATATTGCAGTTTTATCCATGGGGTTGTCAGACTTCTGCATGTAACATCAGTGGGCGCTACACAGCACAGGGTTCATTCCCTGTGGCACGCGCACATGCACAAACACATACAGAGAATGTCTCTAGTAACTGTACACAAAACCGTTAAAGCCTGAACATTTTTGTATTAGTTGAAAATAATTTATTTTTAATTTCTTGATACTTAAAACCAAGAGGTGAATCAAATAAGCTTTACATGTATATATCTTTCATTCCGGAAAATCCAAAACTTTATTAGCCATTTATATACTTTATAGAGATTACTCAACCCATATTCGGAAAAATACAGACACCTATGGGTCTGCGTTGGATACAGGATGGAGCCCTGCATGGATACAAATATGTGGATCCCGCATCAGATCTGCATCCGCAGGAATAAACTTTCACCCGACCCACAACCCTCCCTCCCTCTTTTAGATTTACAGGCATCTGCACATCAGCTGTTTTGGAGCCAGCAGTTGAGCCCCTGCCCACCCAAACAGCTGATCAGCTGTTGAGCCCTGCTGGGTGTCTAAAACCTGATCAGCCTAGCCTTCCTGCCTAACAGCTGATCAGCTGTTCACTGCACCGCTGGCTGGCAGCTGCTCCAGCCCTGTCCCAGAAATCACAGAGGTCCTGACCTCTATGACCATCTGACCGCAATCTGCAAGAAATGGTCTGCTGATATCTGCAGATTTGCAGGGCTCTACCTATGGGGTGGAATGTGGCACCTGTTCTGCACTAGCAACACTGGGCTTTGGTTTTGTTAGATGAGACATGAAAAATAATGTCTTCAATTAACACTAGATGTGGAGGTTGGAATACCCCAGCTAAAACTTGGTCATTAAAACAGGAAATTCTATACAGATTGGTAAGTTTCCTACCTAAGAAATTTCCTTTCTGCTAACAGTGTCTCCCACAATTCTGCTACTTATAGGCTATTCACCTCCTGTCTGCAGTTTCCAAAGGCAATTCAAAGCTGTAGCACAGCCAAGGCTAGTCTCACACCAGCCTGCTGTCAGATGTTTCATTTCAAAGCGCAAAAATTCACAGAATATGACTAGTAATAATACCTTCCTTCAATACCAACCAATAAACTATGTACAGTATGCTTGTAGGCCATAGCCTAACCATTAAAATGGAATACTGTCCCTTGGCTAGGAAGCCATCCAGGTAGGGTAGAATTGTGAGACACTGCTAGCAGAAAGCAAATTATCATCAGGTAAGAAATTTACTATTCTGCAGCACAGCATGGAAAGTAGCAGACAGTGAACAGAACTAGCAAGAAAGAAGAAAAACAAAATAAGATAGGGAAGACACATACTGGTAATGCTATTACTGGCCACCATTAGCAGCAACTTCCTGCCAAAGGAGGCCTCTGCAGAGGACTGAAAGTCAACTCTATAGTGTCTAATCAAGGTGTTAACTGATAACCACGTTGCTAGCCTGCAGATCTCTGTGGCGGTAGCACAAGCTTTTTCCACCCATAAAGTCACCATAAATAAATGTAGAAGGGCTTTTATACTACATTAAACAGGAGCACATGACACCTTTCATGCCTCAATGATGCAGTTTGATCCATCTAACTAGTGATAACTTGGACATCCTGAGCTCTTGGCACTTCAAATGAAAAGAGACAAACAAGGAGCCTGATCTTCTTGTCAATTTGGTGTGCTTGATAGAGATCGTTAGCACCCTTCAAATTTCTAAAGTGTGCCACAGCTTTTCTGTCGGGTGCTGAAGCTCTGGACAGAATGAACATAAGGCAATCTCCTGTCAGGCATGGAAATATGATTTCACCTTTCTGGGATTCTTAGCACCACCTGGTCATCATGGAACACACAATGGGGTTCTGCATGTATATAGCTGCCAGTTCAGAAACTCATCTAGCAGATGGATGGAGACAAGAAAACAGGTTTAGATATATTGGTAGAATGGAGTGTCAGTGGCTCAAAAGGGTGTTTGGTTAGAGTTTTTAACACCAGTGATAGGTCCCATATAAGTGCCACAAGTTTAGGCAGTCTGACTTCTCTGAGGAATCTGGGTACCTGAGGGTCCTCTATGAAGGAATCAGAGGATCCTGAAAATAGGATGCTATTATAATTAATACAGTACAAGACTGAAGTTCCTTGCCTATGCTTTTATGAGGAAAGTCTAGAATAACTGGAATACCAAGTTTCTTGGGATTTTTGTTGTGTTCTTGACACCGCAAGCTAAACCCAGTTCTCCAGAAGGAGAAGTAAGTCTTTAGTGTTGAAGCTCACCTGGAAGACAGGAGAGTTCCAGTCACTTTGAGGGAAAGTCTGAGTACAGTTAACATTTCTGTGTCAATAGCCAGGCTGTCCAGTTGTAGACGGTCTGGGTCCAGATGGAAGAATGGCCCTTGGTAAAGGATATCTGGTCTCACTAGTAGCTGCAATAGTGTTACCTTTGTTTCATCTCACCTGATTTTTCTGCATCACCTTTCTGCAGAAAGAGTCAGAATGCATATGGCCATTGTGGCAATCTAAGTGCCAGAGCAACTGTTCTGAGATTTGGGCTCTGTTTTACTGGTAAAGGACTTCAGCCACTTTTTGTTCTTTCAATTGGAAACATGTCAACTGCTGGAAGGCCAAACTTCTGTGAAATCAAGCTGAAGGCTTTCTGCTTCTGCTGAAGGCACCATTCTGCTTTTTTCACTGTGTCTGCTGAGGCAGTCTTCTCGTAGAGCTCTCCTTTTCTGTGTACTTCTCTTACGAGAAGGAGAGTCTACTCTTCTGATTACATTATCTCTACCATGTCTGCATGTAAAATTATGCTTATTACCCCTTTGTTGTTGATGTACACCACAGCAGCCGAGTTATCCAACTAGACCAGAACACATTCTCCCTCCAGGTAGTTCTGAAGCTTCTGTACAGATAGCTTGACAGCTCTGACCTCCAGTAGGTAGATGCTCTGGTTTCTTTCCTTGGATTTCCAGGTACCTTGCCCATTCCTGTGCCCCAGATGTGCTCCCCATCCCATTAAGATGGCATCAATTGCAAATACCTGTGGGTCTGAAAGGCATATGGGAAGACCCTTGCAGACATTTTATGGGATTGTCCACCATTTTAAAGAGTTCAGAACCAGTACCTGATCTTGCATGTGTTCTGGTGAATGGTTTCATACTTTCAAGAGAAAGGCCTGAAGGAACCTAATATGGGACCTCACCCATGAGGTGATTCCTATACACAAAAACAGGAGGCTGAGTAGCCATAAATGTTGAATTATGGTCAGCCTCACACACTTTACCAACATGGATATTAGGTTCTGGATCTTGAGGAATATGTCCAGTGATGGATAGACCAATGCAACACATGCATCTATTTCCACTACCAGGTGAACTCTCTTTATTGAGGGAGACAAGGAGCTCTTCTTGGTGTTTATCATAAATCTGTGTTTGAAGCCCATCCAATCTGCCTGGGTCAGAGCACTGATCAAGATGCTGAATAGGAAGAGATACATATCTGAGTCTGGTTGTTACCAGCAAATTAGTAAAGACCTTGGGGGCCAACAAAAGGTGTTTGGGCACAGTCCACTATGGGTACCATCAGTGCAAGGACTGGTTGGCTGAGAATAGGCAGGGCACAATTCACCCTGACAAGTCTGTAAAAGCTGCTTACAGATAGAGCACCTCTTGGATTTATGCTGGTGTTTCTGCGACAGCTCTTCCTGGGGTGGGGGCAACAGAAGAGTTTGGCAGGTAAGTGCTGCAGTGCTGGCTCCAGGTAGCTGCTCAATACCCCACTGCCTGATAACCGATTAAAGATAGGGAGAAGAAAGAAAGACTGCTCACTACTTCACACACATACACAAGATGGCTGAAATAGTAGGATGAAAAAGAAAAGTCAAAAGCAAAGTGAAACACCACTTGACTGTTGCTGCACAGGCAGAAGATCTGGCAACAGGCTGGAAGAGAAGGTATGGCTAGAACATGCTGTGCTACAGCTTGAACTGCATCTGGAAACGGCAGACAGGAGTGGAATAGCCCATATGTATCAGAATTATGGGAGACACTGAACTGCAGAAATTGTTACAACTCTGACACTTAATCTTATTCACCTATCACATCAACAATAATCTTTCCAAAAGTTGTATGTTTGCTGCCAAAGCCAAAAAGAAAACTAAAGCAGTGATTTAGTAGAACTGTTGGTCAGCTACTTAGATACAGTGTTTGTTGAAGTAGCAAACCTGTCTGCAGTAACCTCTTATGCAGCTTTAGAGAGAATATTTTTTTTATTTGGACTAGATAACTCTAATTTGAAAAATCAATGAGAAGTCAGAATAACTTCATCACCTCTACCACCTGTTTCTACTGTCTGTAAGTGCAGTGTCAATCAACTTTGCCTTTCAAGCTCTATGGATGAAATCCTGGCTCCATTGAAATTAATGGCTAAATGCTTATTGACTTCAGTGGGGTAAGAATTCCACTTTCTATTTCCTCCCATATCTCCTGGGTCTGCAAACCCAATTTCACCTCTCTGTACCACTATCTATGAAGGCAAGTGCCACAGCCACCTCCACTGAAAGCCTCACCTACGTTACACTCCTCTCTCTTTGATGGATGCTAGTCCCTTCCATATTGTCTTGCCACCCTTTGCCCCATCCCCAATTCCTAGCAATCCAAATTCCAGCATGTGAGAAATGCTTCTACCTACAAGTGAGAAGGCAGATCCATGATCACATCACCCCACATTTTCTTCACAATTTTTAAATTGGCTCCCAATTTATTTCAGGATCCTTTTCAAAATCCCAACCCTTTTTATGCTTGGATTTGATTCAGCTGAGCTCAAAGATCTGGAGTTTCTCCACTCCTCTATCACTAGCCTTCTTATTATCCCATCAGACATTCTAGCCCACACCCAACCTTCTCATCTGCAGCTTCTTCCATCTGGAACAGACTGTCCTAGCACTGTCTAATTGACTCTCCACCTAATTTCAAATCTCAACTAAAATATATCTTTTCTCCCTTGCCTACAAAGTACCTCAAATTCTCTCTCCTCCTGCTCTTGTGTAATCTCTATAGTTGGATTAACACTGTAAAATATTTAGGAAACAGTATGTATGAATGACTACATACAAATTCAGTTATATTTGTATTAGAAAGTGAGAACCTGAAACATGAGGCCTAGCATAACAGGCCAGATATGAGGCCTGAGCTAAAGTAGCAGTCAAACCCTAACATTAGAAAGCAAAGTTAGTAGGAGTCAAACTGTGAGCCTGCCTGTAAGTTTGCAGAAACTAGCAAACTGCTTAAAATTATGTTTTGTATATTGCTATAATGCAACTTACATATGCTGTTTGTGCCTCCCAGTTCAACTCAACATACAGTGTTACAACACCTGCTTATGTAGTTACAACATACATGGAGTGAAATCCAGGCCATCACTGGGCAAAACTCCCATTGGCCTCAAAAGGGACAGGATTTCACTCATAATATTTATATGCTGTTTGCAGGCCAAATATCAGGCCAAAACTCCATAATTTTCATAAAAATGTAACAAAAAAAAAGATTAAAACTCCAGAGAAGAATATTACAATGCCCTTTTTCAGACTATACAGCAACAAAGCTCCACAAATCATTTTAATGTTCTTTTTTTAAACTTGAGAGGCTCTGCTCAGAATCCAGTAGTCTTTGATACAGCTTCTCCTATGATCAAGTATTTTTACAAGTATGAATTATTACTTCTGTCCCTGTTATATGTAGAAAAAAAACAAGGAGGTTTTTAGCCCCTGGGATACATGAATCAAATGTCACTAAAAGGCTCTAAACTGGGGGGTTACTAGATGATTTACACCAACCTTTCACCACAGCCCACTTCTAAATCTCTGTCTCATTTAGGCACTGAAAAATGGACCTCCAGTGTCTGAGGTCACTTCAAAGAGTTTCAATGCCAGTGTCCCTTCTCTCACATCTTTTTCACACACACAACACACACTCTCCTGACATCCCCAGTGCAACCCTACTATCTCAGCCCCCCCATCAGCACCTCCTTCCCTCTCCAGGGTCACATCCCCAACCCACCACGATTACACTACTTCTCAACCAATGTCAGCACCTCTCCTCTCAGGGATCACATCCCCAGTGCACCCTGCCATCCCACTATTGCAATCAACACCAGCACCCCTCCTCTCTCTCAGGGATCACTCCTCAGCACCACTGCCATCCCACTGCTTCACCACCTGCCAGCACCCCAGCTCTCCCTAGGGTCACATACCCTGTGCCTTCTGCTTTCCCACTACTTCAGCCACCACCAGCACCCCTCCTCTCTCCAGGGCCACTTCCCTGCACACCCTGCCTTCCCACCACTTCACTCTCACCAGCCCCCATGCCCTCCCGTGTCACTCCCCAACACCGCCTACCTCCCCCTACATTACCCTCATCAGCCCCCCACATCCCGTCATTCCCCAGCACCCCTACAGTCCCAACTACTTCACCCTCACCAGCCCCACCCCCATCGCTACCCACCACACCCCGCTTCCCACTACTTCACCCTCATCTGCCCCGCCCCCATCGCTACCCACCACGCCCCGCCACCCCACTACTTCACCCTCATCTGCCCCGCCCCCATCGCTACCCACCACGCCCCGCCTCCCCACTACTTCACCCTCATCTGCCCCGCCCCCATCGCTACCCACCCCGCCCCGCCTCCCCACTACTTCACCCTCATCTGCCCCGCACCCATCGCTACCCACCACGCCCCGCCTCCCCACTACTTCACCCTCATCTGCCCCGCCCCCATCGCTACCCACCACGCCCCGCTTCCCACTACTTCACCCTCATCTGCCCCGCCCCCATCGCTACCCACCACGCCCCGCCTCCCCACTACTTCACCCTCATCTGCCCCGCCCCCATCGCTACCCACCACGCCCCGCTTCCCACTACTTCACCCTCATCTGCCCCGCCCCCATCGCTACCCACCACGCCCCGCCTCCCCACTACTTCACCCTCATCTGCCCCGCCCCCATCGCTACCCACCACGCCCCGCCTCCCCACTACTTCACCCTCATCTGCCCCGCCCCCATCGCTACCCACCACGCCCCGCCTCCCCACTACTTCACCCTCATCTGCCCCGCCCCCATCGCTACCCACCACGCCCCGCCTCCCCACTACTTCACCCTCATCTGCCCCGCCCCCATCGCTACCCACCACGCCCCGCCTCCCCACTACTTCACCCTCATCTGCCCCGCCCCCATCGCTACCCACCACGCCCCGCCTCCCCACTACTTCACCCTCATTTGCCCCGCCCCCATCGCTACCCACCACGCCCCGCCTCCCCACTACTTCACCCTCATTTGCCCCGCCCCCATCGCTACCCACCACGCCCCGCCACCCCACTACTTCACCCTCATCTGCCCCGCCCCCATCGCTACCCACCACACCCCGCCACCCCACTACTTCACCCTCATCTGCCCCGCCCCCATCGCTACCCAGCACCCCCGCTTCCCACTACTTCACCCTCATCTGCCCCGCCCCCATCGCCACCCAGCACCCCACTTCCCACTACTTCACCCTCATCTGCCCCGCCCCATCACCACCCAGCACCCCACTTCCCACTACTTCACCCTCATCTGCCCCGCCCCCATCACTACCCACCACGCCCCGCTTCCTACTTCACCCTCATCTGCCCCGCCCCCATCGCTACCCAGCACCCCACTTCCCACTACTTCACCCTCATCTGCCCCACCCCCATCACCACCCAGCACCCCACTTCCCACTACTTCACCCTCATCTGCCCCGCCCCCATCGCTACCCACCACGCCCGGCTTCCCACTACTTCACCCTCATCTGCCCCGCCCCCATCACTACCCTCCACGCCCCGCCTCCCCACTACTTCACCCTCATCTGCCCCGCCCCCATCGCTACCCACCACACCCCGCCTCCCCACTACTTCACCCTCATCTGCCCCGCCCCCATCACTACCCAGCACCCCACTTCCCACTACTTCACCCTCATCTGCCCCGCCCCCATCACTACCCAGCACCTCCACCTCCCCACTACTTCACCCTCACACAGCCTGTGAGTCCCTCCCCAGCGCCCCCTGCCTTCCCACTGCTTCGCTCCCTTCCCCAGGCCCAGCCTCCCCTCTTCCGCTGGCTGCTGTCCCAGCTCTTCGCCTCCGGGCTCGCTCACCCTTGCTGGACTCCATGGCGGTGGACTCCATGGCGGGGGGGCGGGCAGCGGCTGCCCCAAACTCTCAACTCTTCCGCCGCCTCTCTTCACTCCTGGGCGGACCCTGCAGGCCCGTCACCCCGGCGACGCTGAGGCGCGGGAGGAACTGGTCGGGCCACAACTAAGCGGCGACTGGCCCAGAGGGCTCCTCAGACATCGATGGGGCGGGGCGGGGCGGGGCTGGGGCAGTGCGCCTCGCCTGTGCCGGCCGGCGGCGACTAGCCAATAGAGAGAGAGAGAGGGAGGCAGTGAGCGAGCGAGGGGCAACAAACAGCTTCACACCTCCCGATCGTATCCCTCCGCCAGAGGGTTCTAGAACTGAACCTCAGTGCCTCCTAACACACCTACTGTGTAGCCGTGCGCCAGGAGCCCCCGCCTCCCCCATAAGCGTCGACCACAATGGGAGTCCCTCGTAGAGCCCCATCAACCAGCAGTGCCCTTGCCCCCAGTCACATACCTCTCCAGGCCCCCTCTACCCACCCTGAATGTGTTTGCTAATGGTCTCAAGGTGCCTGGCCAGCCCTGTATCCCTCCACTCCTCCTTGATGAAGGGTTACAGGGTAGCTATGGCCCCCTGGGCTGCAGTGAGTAGGCTGACACCTGGTGGGTGTGGGATCTCAGGGACTCTCAGGGGCGGTGGCTAGGAGGTGTGTGTTGCTCTCTGTGGAGGAATTCACTGTCCCTGATGGACGGGGGTCTTGGTGATCCTGGGAAAGGCTAAGCATGGGGTGTGGGAATCATGAAGTTGCTGGCAGAGAAACACAGCAGGTAGTTTTTTATGGTGAGGGTGACCAGATGTCCCCATTTTATTGGGACGGTCCCCATATTCAGAGCGTTTTCTTACATGGGTGCCTTTTACCCCCCGCCCCCGTCCCAATTTTTCACACTTGCTCTCTGATGATCCTATTTATGGTAGAAAGATACTAGTGGGTGAAGGGGTCGTGGCTTTTGGCAGAAGATAGAGAGGGGAAGCTGAGATTGTGTCTCTCTTAGCGGGGGGATACATGGTAGAAGGATAGATGGAGCAGAGGAGGAAACCATGGCTCCTGGCAGAGACACACCTGCTGGATGAGGTGGCATACGTGGGCACTAGTGCAAGGTTCTATAGTGGCTGAGAGGGGTACCATGGCTCCTGGCAGAGGAATGACTATCTGTAAAGAAAGCTAATTTTTTTCATGCGTGATCATTCTGGATTAAGTGCATGCATGACACAACATACTGTGGCTCAAAACTTTGTTTTTAATGAAGCATAAGATGTATTTTTTCTGAGATGACAATAGTAGGCAAAATTATTTAAGAGTGGGAGGAAGAATGGGAGGATGCATCTTTAACTGTTGAATTCATTAGGAGCTGAGAGAGCTGAGCAACTCCTAAAATTGGATCTTTATTTAACAGATAACTGAGATGTCTTTTTTTTTTAAATTGCTCAAATAGATTTTTCTAAAACAAGTTTGGGACCCGTATTGTTACTATGTAGCACTTTGAAAAAGAGGACTATCTTGTACTTGAAGAAGAGCTCTGTGTTGGCTCAAAAGCTTGTCCCTCTCACAGAAGTTGATCCAATAAAGATATTATTTCACCCCACTTTGTCTCTCTAATATCCTGGGACCTACACATCTCCAACACTACTTCATGAATCAGTAGATGGAATTTAGCCTCATAGTCATACTATTTCTTTCTTTCTAAAATGCTAGAAATTCCCTCTACATTTTCTCTCACCAAAAATAATGCATGGGAAGATGTGCTTTCTTTGAAGTAAACAGCATAAATGATGAGTATGTACAGGTGAACATTGGTACCATACCAAGCAGCAGGAGTTTCCTTTCCTAGTCAAGAGTTCCTGTTTCCCCTGGTGAGTAGGAGATGGAAATGCTGATGTCACAAAGATGTTTCTCTACACCCCATAAAGGACAGCTGGAGGCTACAAGGATTTTTCCCTCCTACTGTCAGGTCTGCAGATGCTTCTTTACGGTCTTCAGTCTGGATAAATTTCCCTCATGGGGTTTACCAGGATTTATAGATTGCTGAAATTACTTCTTTTTTTAGAGAGCTAAGGACTTGACTTGCATCCACTCAATGCGCAGCAGCAGCACTCAAAAAAGCTAACAGAATGCTGGGAATAATTAGGAAATTGATAGATAAGAGAAAATATCATATTGCCTCTTTATAAATCCATGGTACACCCACATCTTGAATACTGCATGCATATCTGGTTGCCCCATCTCAAAAAAGTTATATTAGAATTGGAAAAGGTACATAAAAGGGAACACAAATTATTAGCAGTATGGAAAAGCTTTCATATGAGACTAACTTAATAAGACTGGGATTTTTCAGCTTTGAAAAGAGACAACTAAGGGGAAGACATGATAGAAGTCTATAAAAGCATGACTGGTATAGAGAAAGTAAAAAGAGAAGTGTTATTTACTCTCTAATAACCCAAAAACTAGGGGTCATCAAATGAAATTAATAGGCAGCAGGTTTAAAATGAACAAAAGGAAGTATTTCTTCACACAATGCACAGTCAACCTGTGGAACTCCTTGCCAGAGAATGTTGTGAAGGCCAAGACTATAATGTGGTTCGAAAAAGAACTAGATAAGTTCATAGAGGATAGGTTCATCAATGGCTATTAGCCAGGGTAGACAGGGATTGCTGTTTCCCCAGAGGCTGGGAATGGCTAACAGGATGGATCACTTGCTGATTACCTGTTCTATTCATTCCCTCTGAAGCACCTGTCAGTGGGCACTATCGGAAGACAGGATATTGGGCTAGATGTACCCTTAGTCTAATCCAGTATGGCCATTCTTATGTTTTGCCACTTCAGTTATAACATTGTAACTAGTTATATAAATACAATACTTGTATATAAAATACTAGTGTGCTACAAACTATACCCCTATAATGTGGATATAGTTATACCAGTATAAAAGTGCTTATTTCAGTTCAGGATAATGAAATAAGCTAAAGATAATGCTTGGTCCTGCCTTGAGTGCAGGGGACTGGACCGAAAGACCCCTCAAGGTCCCTTCTAGTTCTACGATTCTGACCCACCCCACAGGATGGTACGTGGGCCTGAGTCAAGAGAGGTTTCTGTCCCACGTAAGATTAATTTCTGTGTGGACGGAAGGAGGGCATGGGTTTTAACCTGAATCTGAGCCCAGGCTTCATGTGTTATGTAGACATACGCTAGGTGTTCAGGCCAAATCCTAACTCTGGGTTCTGAATATCCCCTCCACTTCCAGGAAACCTGATTGGCTGCAAGCCTATAGTATTCTCCTCCTCATTCCTGGCACCCTCCAAGAACGCTACAGTATCAAGCTTCCCAGGGGATTTATGGGTATGGGCAGGATGGAAGGGGGAAGTGTTCCCTATAGCATTCTCCTCCATTCTCATAGTATGAATAAGTTGTGTAATATATATTTGAAATGATTTTAAATTTAATAATATAATTGCATTTTTTTAAAACAATAGAAGTAGGGTCAAATAAAAGAAATAAAATATTGGTAAATATAATCTGAAAAGATCCATTCTAAAAAACTTTATTAGTGAAAAATAATTAGACTCTTCGTTTTTTATTTCCATGATCGAAACAAGCTATGTTTCTTATTACAGTCAAAAGGGGACGGGGGGAGGAGGGGGGGAGGGAGAGAGAGAGAGAATACAATTTAGCACAATCTTACTGATCCACAGCCCCATAATTTACACCAAAAAAAGTTCTCCTTACTTCTCAGCAAAGATTTAACAGCAAGAACTGTCAAGAGGAACCATATATCAACATTAAGTTCACAATATACTGCATCACATTTACTATTATCCTACAAAATATTACCATAAACATTTACAATACAACATATTACCATAAATCAAGCCAGTAGCAAAACTTTCACTGAGATCATGGGAGCAGGCTCTAATCTGTCACTCATCTGCAATGAGTCTTCCATTCATTTATTCAAACTAGTGAAGTTCTGTTCTATACTAATATAAAAGGATACCCAGTCAATATTTTTGAGCCTAATATAAAGGTGGCCATCTTGCTAAAAAATTAGAGGACTTGTGGAATTAAGAAAGAATGTAAACCAATTGTCCCCTTGTTTTATTAAAGGCTTAATAGTCATAACAATTATATTATTTAAATACTTAATTTTCAAATATTTTTCTGGATTTTAAACCATTATTAAAGAGATTTGGAAACTTGTTTAAACTCACTGCATCCCATTTATGATAGGGATTTTAAAAAAAAAAAAAAAAAAATACTTGTCATGGTACAACCTGAATCTCAAATTTGAATGAGCAACAAGAAAATATGGTGGTTCCAAAACTTAAATTGTAGAGAAGATACATGCTGAGCCTCTGGAGATGGAGTGGTGACTGCTGCAGCTAAACATATGAAAAGCCAACCTGATGCTAGGGCAGAAGGAAGCAACCTATATAGTTTGTCATTTTTTTCTCTCACGTACAAGCTATTGATCTGTTGGGCATGTCCAATCTTACCCTGAAAATGAAAACTGGGCTCTAGCAGTCCTTGTACATGTCACAGCTATGTTCCACATGACATTTCAGGGAAAGTACTTACAGAATTAGCTATGTCTCCATGATGTGCAGTCTGGGGCACAGCTGGCTGAGGTGCAGCTGTGGAAAGTACTTTGCAAAGCTGAAGTGTGGACAAATAGTCTGTTCCTTCTGTCATTCAAAGATGCTTCCCAGTGAAAGCTCAGTTTCTGTCTTCACCCTCAGAATGGACAAGTTAGTCAGTCATTGCATCCAAGAGTTGTAAGTACCAGTCAGCAGCTTGCTTGGTGGGCAGCACGCCATTAAACTTGTCTGGACTGAGTTTTGGATATTTAAGGCTACCATATAAGATATTTTTTAACTTGCTTCAGCTGTATTTCCACACTGCCATTGTGACATAGTATATCACTTTTCAACAAGAGGGCCACCTCCAGAAATAGTAAATGAAAACATTTCTAAAATTCTGTTTGTTCAGCAGTAGTGCTCATGAACTCAGAGCAGCCTGAAAGGCCTTAGCTTTAGGATAGCGGGTCTCTGGGAGTAGAGGAGTTGCCTCAACCAAGGGGCGGAGGCGATCGAACAAGAATATGAACAGGGCTTTAACTGAAGCAATATGGCTCATTTATTTAGTCATTAATATTAAATAAGCACATAAACGTAACTAATACAAACATAAAACCAGAGAATAATACAAAGGCCCAATATCTTCCTATGCAGGCAATCATTTCTTATAATACACAATTCTACTATTGATCATTTCATGTTTACAGACAGATGGTCACTTGCAAACTTTCTCTTATAGTACACAATTCTATTACTTACTACCTTGTGCTTATAGACGGATGGTCTTTTGTAAACTCTTCGTTATCTTAAAGCAAGTGTACTTTCATACATTACCAAAAGCACTTCTTTGCCTAAGCCCCTTGGGCCAAGTTGACTCTGATGATAAATGTTAGCCATCTCTTGGATGCTACTGGTTCATAGAAGGGCTCAGTCCAGCTACCAAGGATCCCAGCAGGCTGCAGTCCAAAGCACAACTGACTTTCTGGGTTTAAGTACCCACAGGCTGATCACCAAACTGATTAGCTTGATCAGTATGTAACCAACAAGTGAACAGTATCACTTTTGCTATCGGTATGTAACCAATCAATGAATAGTATCACTTTTACCATCAGTATGTAACCAACCAGTGAACAGTGTCACTTTTGCGGTCAGCTTAACCAATCAGTGAGCATTTCTGCTGAGTCATCTGGACTTGTAGACACTTTCAAGTGTTACTTAGCTGGGTGTAGTCAGTTCTGGTCAGTTTTTGTTTTTATGTTTGCCCTCTATTTGTGCTGTGCTAGCACCTGGACAGCTCTTATCAGGTCTCCTTCCAGCCCTTTTCCCGAGCTATATACTTTACTATTCTATCTTAAAGCACAGAACCCATTAACTATTCTTTCTATATTCTACGGTGCTTAGAGGACCCAGTCAAGATCAAGGCTTCAATTGTGCTACTGCCAGTTTATTGAACTGATAAATATTTTATACCTATATTTTAGGTTGCTGAGCTGAGTAAAATGAGTGCTATTACTTGGAGTTATTTACATGTCTTTATTTTGTCCTATTGCATTTCTGATGGTCTTGAAATATTACAATTGACATATCTGTGTTCTTTCTTTAGAGAATATATTTGAGATTTCAGAACTAAATAGACCAAAGTCTGTAGGCTTCACATATTATTTTTATATATATATATATATATATATATATATATATATATATATATAAACCCTTTCCTCTTTTGATGTTCTAAAGAGCTGCAAAATAGAATTAATTAAAAGGTTTTCTGAATACTTGTCCTGAAACTGAAAGCTTTATTACTGAATGGTATTTTCATATGGCAGTTGTATCACAGGTGAACACTCTTACTCAGTCTTTTCACAATTTTTTTTCTACATCCATTATAATGGGATAACCACATGACCATCTTCACAGTCACAGTAATCACACCTGTAACCTTCTATTCACAGTCAGGATCCAAACATATGTGATAAAGGTCAAGCTCAGCACACTCTTTGCCTAATCAGTCTCCAGACTGGTCTCAGAGCCACAGACAACAGTGCAAGGAAACAATACAACTATTATTAATTATCTGACTTCAGTAAACAGGCTGTTAAAATGCAAAAAGGAATTGGCTTGTGTTAAAATACCTTTTTGGTTGAACAATTTTAACTTTGTGTCTTGGTTTTTAGCGCTTATATAGATATAGATACACACACACAACTTCAGAGATGTCAAACAGACAAATAAGTCAAATGGAACAGCCCAGGACTGAAAGTTTTCTGAACTTTTGAACTGAGGACTTGGGGAATACTTATTCTGAACCATGTAGCAATGGATTTCTTCAAGTTTGTAGGGTATGAATGATTTATTGCTATAAAGATTTCCATTAGGGTTCCAGTAGCAGTGCTTCATTGCTGGGAATAATACATGAGGGAAAAATGGAGTTTTTAACCTTTTCTCCAGAGAAACACTGCTTTTCAGGATTACTTGAGTAATGATGACGAGAAAGAGATGTTCGTATGTGAAGAAGGTTTACAGCATAATTGTTTTGATGTCTTACCATACTCTTCTCGTTATGACACATTTTTGAAAGAAAGAGAAGAACTTCCAGTTTGGAAAGTGAATATACTTCCAGGAAAAGTCTGCTTCATAATCAAATTGTGATTGTTTCAGGAGATGCTAAGAGTGGCAAAAATTCCCAAGTTTACTTAATATTTGATATTAAGTTTGTATATTTTTCATAGCAGATTTCCTTAACTGTTTTCCTAATAGCAATGTAAATTATTAAAACAGAAATCATTTTTTAAATTTAAATTATTGTTCACTATTTTTGTGCTGTTTATTTATTTATTAAATTTATATTATCATGATGTCTAGAGGCCTCAGTCAGTATCAAGATCCCATTGTGTTTTGTACTGTAGTATATTGTAATATTAAGACACTGTCCTTGTCACAAAGAGTTTACTTATAACGCAAAGGTGGATCCTAAGCCCACAAAGTCCTGTTGACTTCAGTAGGGCTTTGTGTGGGCACAAGGATCTGTCCACACATTGTAACTTGAAGGATTGGAACCTATGAAGACAAGTGAAATATGAAAAGTGGAGGGAGAGCAATATCAAATATATACAATGTTTATATACAAATGTACATTTCCACTATTTTTCCTGGTAATTATAAATAGGTAAAGTAAGTGGCATCTATTTCCATCTGTCTGCCAAATCATTATTAATTGACTGATTTTTTGTAGATTTTGGGGGAAAGGTAAGTATTGAGTTTTAACCACTGAATTTCTTGTAATATGCAATCAATAGTCAACAAAGACCTCATGCTAAAATTTAAAAAGTACTATGTTCAGCAATGTCAGACCTTTATTTATACACTGATCAGATCCTAACAATTCTGCACCAAATACTCACATATGTATATGTAGAAAAACTCTGTACCAACTATTTGGACCTATCAGTATATAAAAACATTGCACCGTATATTTTTGTTTTACCTGTATATAACAAATATCACAGGTAAAACCTGAATACCTATTTCTTTTACCTATATATTTTCAGGTTTGTTAAAAAACACAAGGGGTGAAATCCTGGACCTATTGAAATCAATGAGAGCTTTTCCATTGACTTCAAAGGGATCACAATTTAATCCAAACATTTTAGAAGGTAAAATTAATTCAGAAAGCTTTAGAGTAACATGGAGTAGGTTAAATAAGAGTGTTATCTTGCATTTGTCTACATTTAATTTAATCTGCCATTTTTTTTTTGCTCAATTTTTGTCAATTCCTACCTATATACTATTAAAACACTTATTTTTCCTTTTGGCAGAAAATGTTGCCGTCATGCAGTTCACCCCTATTTCAGATTGTTAATAAATATTTTGAACAGTCTTGTCTTTACTATTCCATGGGGCATCTGACTATTAACTTCTTTCCATGTGAAATGCCTTCACATTTATCTGTGCTCTGTTTCTTGTTCCTCAAACTGATTTTAATCCATGAGAGAATTTTTGAAAGTTTATGTTACACCAATAATTTTGCATTATCTATTATTTTACACTATCTTTCAAAACAAAATTGAAAGGCAAATTTCACTCTTAATAAAGCTTCAATGAATTCCAAAGAGGCAAGAAATGGTTAGACTCATAGGATGGATTAATTCCATGTTGGGAGAGAAATGAGTGACTTGGATACAGGCTACTGTATTCCTACTTTAGTTTACTGACAACCATATACCATCTTGGGGCATGTTTACATGAACACTTACAATGCACACTAGAGAACTTTTAGTGAATATCAGCAGGGTCCACACAGACAGTCAGCAGGCGGCACACTTGAATGCTGTAGATTTAGATTCCCAGCTTGCTGTGTAGTAAGTGTTCATGTAGTCATGCCTTTGGATAGGAAAATTAGGCCTTTCCAAACAAGAAAATTATACTGATGTAACTGAATCCATTTAGAAACTGATTTTGTTAAATCAGTACAGCACCCTTGTGGATAATCTTATTTTGGTTTACGAGTGCCTTATATGCATATTACATAAAAAATGTTAAAAGGACATTAAGATTGCAAAGTCAAGTACTCAAAAGTGAGGAAATGCCAGAATTAAGATTGCCTTAATTCATCCCCCTTGTGCATACGCATTATGATGCAGTCTTTAATTACATGATCACATTCTATTTTTTCCACAAGATCCTGGTCTCATTCAAAGCACGGTATGGATGTTGCTCTCTAATGAGCAACTATTCAATATTTTGTTTTATCCTAATTGTTCAGTGTCTTATTTACCACACATTCAAACTGCTCTAAAGACAGAATCAAATAATTTCCTCTATGGCACTCATTGCTTTAGTCCGAGTGCTTCATAAACATTAGTTAATTAATCTACACAGCAACCCTATGAGATGAGGAGGTGGTATAATACCCATTTTATAGAATGAAGGCACAGAGAGATTAAGGTAAAAAGTTTCCACTAATTTTGGGTACCCAATTTGAGACAACTAGGACCTGATTTTTCCAAGTACTTGGCATTATAAAATACTTCATACGTTCAAAGCCCATCTCCCACTGACTTCAGCTGTGAGTGCTCAGCACTTCTGCAAATCAGACCACAGGGTATCATATCAGGCAGAAGTGACTTGACCAGCATCACATAGGAAATTGCATAGCAGAGGTAGGGATAGAGTCCAGTTCTCCAGGGCAGCATTCAACTGCCTAACCATGAGGCCATCCTTTCTCTTCCCGCAGTGCCCTACCTCATTCACTGTACACCTTCCAACAAATGAAGTAGGAGTCCTACACACACAGTCTCTTTCACTGCATAATCCTGATTCATTCCCGGAGCAGGTGCTGTGAACTGAATGAGGCACGGGTCCTGTGGAAAAAATAGCATGTCATCATGACATTAAAGACTATATCATAATTCATGTTCACCAGGGGCCAAATTAAGATTGCAGTCTTAATTCTGGCATTTTCTAACCTTTCACCTTTGAAACCTTAATAATGTTCTTTTGAACACAGTTTGTGTGAGTGTAGTTTCCTAGGTTTTTAAAAAGACAAACTAAAAAAACCCCAGAAATCCCCCATTTTGCCAGTAAATTTCACAGATATTTGCTGACAGCAGAGGAATAGTGAGACTCAGTAATCTTGAGTTCCATTCCAGGCACTGGAGATCTTTTTTTTTTTTTAAACCAGCACAGCCTTCTTCCTCAATTGTAGGATTGTGGCTTTTTGGGCATCTAGTAAGATGTTCTTAAATGATTCCCAATTACCATTCACATTTTTCTGATTAAATCTTCCTCCCAGATTATTTGACTCAATTGATTTCATTCAGCTTTGTTTTCAGCAATTAAATTGGCCCCAAGTATATATATTGTTGGTCTGGACTTTCTTCTGCTTATACATTTCAAATGTGATCAAGTCATGATCACTTGTAACTCAGCTACCATTAATGTTTAGTTATGTGATCCATTCTTCTTTATCTGTTAGGACAAGATCTAATAAAGAATTCCTCTGTATTGGCTGCAATACTTTTTCTGTTAGGAAATTGTCATCTCTTATGTTTAGAAATTCCAGTACTGGTAGCATGAGCCCTCCAGCATATGTCACTCACACTGAAGTCCACAATGATCATGCAGCTTTTTTCCCTACACATTATAGATAGGTACATTGCGATGGGGTATACCATCCTCACACTGGCCCAGCAAGGGTTAACCATTCCCTTTGGACCTGGGAGACCAAACCCCCTCACCCCTACTGGGCATGGGCCCTGTGAAGGGAGTATATAAAAACAGCAGCTCAGGCCAGTATGGGCTGACTGCATAGGAGAGGGGATGCATGCTACAGGCTCCTGCCAGGAAGCTGTGGGAGCCTGAGCATGCCAGATCCACTCTGGGACCCCAGCTGACTACAGAGGGTGAGGAAGACATAAAGCTGCCATCCTTGGAGGGACTGCAGGAACCAGAGTCAAGGGGAGGAAGTGTCCAGGGAACGGGTTTGTTGTGAGATGAACCGGAAGCCAGGCATGCTGTTTCCACAGGGCCCTGAGTCGGGTGGAGTGGGATTGGCCTGGGTCCCTTTATGCCTTCCTGTGCCTAACATTAGGCCATGCTGCCCAGAGGACCAGGGCAGCCTCCTGGACTCTGGCTGCTAAGCCACACTGGCCAGAGGACAAGGACTGTGATGGGATGTACTGCACTGCATGCTGCACTGACCAATGAGAATTAACACCCTCCCCTCCCCCCCGCTCTCACCCTCTGGCCTGAAACCCTGCTACATGCATAAGAAAGCAGTCATCCTATTCTCCAGTGTAATTTGTGGGCTGTAGCCAACACCAGTCAATGCCCCTTCTTGTGCTTTGCCTGTTAGCACACTGAGCCATGGGAATTCAAGATCATTTTCTTCCAATTTATTAGTGACTTGGAAACCGGTAATGTCAATTTTGACGTAGTGCCACTTCCCCTCCCTTTTGGTACACTTGATCCTTCTTAAACAGGTTATAAACATTGATTTTAACATTTCAGTCATGCGAATCATCCCAGCAGCTTTCAGTAATATCAACTGATGACGTATAACTGTTTAGTTTAGCAGTTTGTTATAAAACCTCTTCTATTGACACATCAGTTTGGGACAGTACATCAGATTTGTTGCCCAGAAAGAGTAGTGCTGATATAGGTACTCCCCCATGTCCTCTGCTGTGAAGACCAATCCAAATAATTCATTCAGCTTCTCTGCTAGGGCCTCTTCTTCCTTGGACTTTGTGTAACTTTCACAGTTTAAATTTACAGTAACATTACTCTATTTTCTAACAGGATGTCAATACTTTTAAGTAAGACTTTACATTGTAAGGTATTTGTCAATTGTTTTATAAATGTGTTAAACATAAATAACCATTTACCTAGAAAGAAGTGGCATCTACCTGATTCTGTCAAATCTCGCAAAATGATGTACCTTCAATAGTTAAGTAGGATTAGTTAGAAATTAATACTGTCACTAAAGTGACTTTTCCCAAAATGCTTTGTGATTCTGAAGATAATGGTACACTGCTTTACATGAATTATAAAAATATTGTTACCATGATTTAGCTGAGGTATTGAACATTCCCACAACTGCTTTTACCATTATAGTTCCCCCATATCCCATTTTAGCGATTGAGCTTTACTGCACCCGATGCTGGTCTCTATATGCAGCATAGACAAGCACAAGGAAATATCATTCCTTATGAATAGCCATGCACGCCCCTCTACTATGTTGTGTAGAGGTTCGCAAAAAGTGGCACGCTGGAGACTGGGACCACAGCTGCATAGGAGTGGATGCTGCATCCTACTTTGGTTTTAGATACTGCAGAAACCTCGCTGATGCTGCTCCCTATATAACATCAGCTTTGTAGCAGGGATGGTTGGTGGTGGAGATAGGAAATAGCTGCTCTGTGGCATGCTCCTCTGGTCTGCATTGATTTCTGGCTGAAATCTGCCTGGAAGTTATTTCTGGTTGCACTTCCCTTTACGGCTGAAAACTTGCCAGGTCTGGCCAGTGTACTCACCAACATGAACCATAAGGCATAATAGATGAGGTCATCTTGGCCTTCTGCATGAATGTACCTGTGCTTTGTGAGTGACTGAGATCAGTGCAAATAGCAGAACATTGGTAAGTTTGGAGAAAAAGCTCTGGAGATCCCACCAGAATGATTTGGAAGAACTGGTGTGAATGGAAACTTGCTGAGGCTTTTCCCACAGAAGGGAAGTATTTTGCCCTAGAAGAGGAACCATTTTAAAGGGATTGAATCTCTTCTGTGACTCGTTCTTGCATTCAGAGAAGATCTGTCCACCTGGTGATGAAATGCTCCTATTTCGGTCTTAAATATAGAATCCATTTTTGAAACCCTGAAAATCTGTTTGTTAAATACTACTTCCATCAACTCTTGCTTTAAAGTAGCTGCTGATGAATAGACAGCTGCTCTAATTTAAACTGAAAGAATAGAAGGTCCTATTGACTGATCAACCTCCAGTAATGTCTTAGAATCTTTTCATATTTTTAGATTTTGTTCACTTACCTAAAGCAACATGCAGAATTGAGTCAAAATGGTACAAATGTGATATATATCCTTTATCAAATTAATTGCACAGATTATAAACTAATTAGTGTCCAAAGGTATGCTTGGTGCTTCACAACAGTTTGTATTAAGTTCATTTTAAAAAGTGAGACTACATAGATTAGTTTCATTGGCTTCTTCCTCCAGTTTATGAATATATTGGGTTAGATCTAGATTAGCACTTTTTCCTGTGTGTACAGTTTTTCCACATTAACAAGTCTGAATTATTTTTGAAAAGACGTTAGGTTATCAATCTGTTTGGCATTTCCCTTTAGCACAGACTCATGTTTTCTGGTCATTTAACTCTTCCTTTCATCACTGTTAAGACCTACAGCAAAATTTAGAATCCATGTCAGGATGCCATTCCCAGATCTCTCCTGTGCCAGAATGTCTAACTGCCCAATTATTGTTGTAGCCATGTTGGTCCCAAGATATTAGAGAGGCAAGGTGGGTGAAGTAATATCTTTTATTGCACCAACTTCTGTTGGTGAGAGATGAGCTTTCAAGCTATAGCTAGTTTCAAGTGAAAGCAAATAATCACTATGCTCACAGATGAACTCACTCAGGAAAATAAGACAAAAACACCTTATCACCTGTGGCTGAACACTTCACGAAGCAATCACTTTATATATGAGCTCTCAGTCCTCAGCCTTAAAGGAAACCTGCACAACACTCTCAAAAGATGAGACTGGGAGCTTAAGTTCATAACTTTGCTAGATACAAAAAAGCATGGTCTTAAAGACACTGCATTTACGGCTTATTACAACAATCCATAACCAGCTAGCCACCCTTCCCTTTTGTCCTTTAGAATGTGTGCTAACTACTTATGCTAAAAACTCTGTTCAATCTTGTATTTAGCTGACACTTAGTACCTTTCCCAGACCTGAAGAAGAGCTCTGTGTAGCTCGAAAGCTTGTCTCTCACCAACAGAAGTTGGTCCAATAAAAGATATTGCCTCCCCCGCCCTTGTCTCTAACAGTGCCCTGTATATCAGGCAGATTTCATTGAGTGGTATGCTGATCAGACAAACCCAGCTGGTTTTCTGTTGCCAGGAAACCAATATTTTAAGCTTCCCAATGATTATTTTAAAATAAAAAGTAAATAGAAATAAAAATAAATCATGTTTCTTGCTAGTGAGCATTATCCTCCTATTCTGCTTATAAGAGTTACTTTTTTAAGGTAGCTGCAGCAAAGAGAACTGAATCACCATTACATGCAATACATTGACTTTGCATACAACAAGATAAATTAATATAAACTGCCCTACTAGTATTACTTTTCTGCTAAATACAGAAAGAGGGATATGTAATTTTATTAAGGAAGATAATACTTAGCACTTACAGAATGCTTTATATTTTCAAAGTGATTTACAAACATTAATGAATCCTCCCAACACCTCTATCAAAGCCTGCATGCCTCTTTGCTCACTCCCTAACTCACTATTCACACCTCTTCACCCTCTCCCTTGAGCAGGGCTCAGGAAGTGGTGGGGGGGAGAGAAGTTGGGGGAGGAGGCAAAGCAGGGAGTGGGGCCACAGACCTAGCGCCGCAGCCTCATTCCAGCTTCTCCAAAAGCAGGAGTCACATGCTGCTCATGGCACACACAATGCTTGTGTAATTTCCTGCATACTACAGTGAAAATATATTACCCTAGAGCTAAATTCTTTTGCGCTTGTGAGCACTTTGTAAGCAGAGACAGAGCAGTTGAGTTTAGTGGTTCAAAATTCAAGGCCAGACATAAAATTTGTGTCTGGATTTGTATTATAAACTCCTTTTGGACTTTTATGCATTTAAATTCTTAACCTTAATGTTCCATTAACATAGCTTTTTAGCATTTCATTGATTTTAGTTCCCTTCACAGAGTTTTGACATTGGAGAAAAAAAACCTCAAATAAATTTAAAAGTCCCATGCATCTTTCAATATAATAGTTATAAATAAAAAGGAAGCATTTTTATATACACAATTCATGACATTTTTTATATTTTAAATTTTAACTGGACTAAGATCATAATATTAATTTCCAAAGTGATCTAGACAGTGAACTTGCAAATTTCATCCTTATATGAATACTGATTCATAAAGTCCAAGTGACTGTCTCATAACTTTTCAGTATTGCTATTTCAGTAGAATGTTGATATATTGTAATGTAGATTAGAGTAACTACTGTCACCCGTATATTGGTTCAGATATGATTAAATGTCAGGTTAGAGAAATGTGCTTGGCAATTACACGGGGAAAAAAGTACATTTAAAAAAAAAAGCATAACTGTTCCTGGACTATAAGAAAACAAATGTGTTCAGATACTAAGCTTAACACACTTTAAGCACAGATAAGCTATCTCATATGTCAGTTCTTTTCTCCTTTAATCAATAGCATTCACATTATAAGTATATGCTACTATGGTTTGATATAATTAAAAATCTATTTAACAATACTAAATTGATCCAAAATTAGCAAGTTGAGTTTCTTTTAATACTGATGAAAAAGGTCTTTTCCAACTACAGGAAATTTTAAAAAGCCTATTTGATTATCTGACAAGAGGGATCTAATTTAAATCCTGATCTTAGAGAATTGGTCCCTGTTTCTCTATATCCCAGCCAAAAAGACATAATTCATAAGCCAAATGAAGATAAAGAAAAAATGTTGCAAAAATTACAGAAGAAAAGTGCTATTAACCATGAGCTTTGGAGAGTCTTTGGTTTGGATTAATACTGTAACCTTTGTAACTGATATTAGTGTGAAGAGAAGAAAGGTTAGAAAGTAATTGAAATCAATAAGCCAATAATGAAGCACAGCTAGAGTATGTGTGTTACTAAAACAGTTAGTGGCTTGACGCAAATGTATTCTTAGGACATCCGAATTTTTTCCACTCTTTCATAAGAAGTTCCTTAAAAGTTAATTTGTACAAAATAGAAGGGCTTATTATACTGAAATATATTTTCATCATGAAGAAACCAAATTACATAACATTTTTCAGCTTTCAACCTGTCAAAACTAATAAAGCTATTTTTGAAATATTTTATCTGAAAATATAGATTATCTTAATTCACTGCACCAATTTTTCAAAAGGACACTCAAACCAGACTAAGTTTTCATGATCAAAATTGCTATTCATTTTTGTGCATCCAAAACCTCTCACATGCTTTTTCATTTAATTTCCCTTCTCCTGTTATAATTGCCTCTTCAGCAGCTATAAAAATGAAATATGCAAAACTGCCAAATTGTTTCAGGAAGCTGATTAGGGGTGTTATAAAACTGTCAGTACTATTTTCAGTTACTCTAAAGATCAAGTGAAATGCGACTTCGACTCACTCTGCATCTTTGAAATATGACTGATCCCCCATGAACCTAGGTAGAGGTCACACTTAAGTCTGGGTCTCCCCACATGCTGCATCACCAGACTGTAAAACCATCTTCAGATAAAAATCTAATCAATATTTGAAAACACTGAAGCTCATTTGAACTGATCTATATCTGAGGGTAAATCCACTTTTTAAGTGCCCCATTCCCCACCTCTTCCCCCCATTTGGGAAGCATGGTTCAGCTGCAACCTTGGGTTTCTTGCTTCTTGAGTTTGTAGAGAATGGATGTGGAGGTAATGCTCTGGGGAACGAATGGGTGGGTGGTAACTTACGACATGATTCACAAAGCTGCACTACTAGAGACCTAGAACCTGGCTGCTCATCTGTCTTGCTAGTTGGAAGAAGCATACCACAATCATTAACACTGGAAAATGGGGCATAAATAGAAAGAATATAGAGTAATGAAATTATAAATGAACATTGGGTTTCCCCAAAAGGAAGTTAGGATTCATCAAACACTTTCTGGAATATCTTTTTTGAAACCTGGACAGTATTTCACTTTATTCAGTCCTATGTTTAATTCAGTCAAAACCTTGGGAATTGGAGCTGTATAAAATTTTCATCACAAGAACTGGAATCACATGAAACTCACTTGGTTTTAGATTTTGTTACAAACTCATAACCCAGCTCAGGGTCATTAAAAGGCTTGTAATCTTTTTTGAGCAAGTCTAGGCCCGGTTTTTAAATGAACTTGGGCTGATTTATGATCTGCCATTGAATTCATACCAGGCACACAGCTTTGAATGAGTCTCATTTTTGTTTGAACCTGAAAACTAAAGTAAAATTCAGTGGTTGAAGATTATCTGGTTTGAATTTTCAGGACTTCATATTTGTAATTCACGAGTCCATAATTCTGCTTGGAACCAAATAATTTCTATTGAAAACACAATTCTCATCTTTAAATCTGTTAATGATCTAGAATAAATTTTATGGTTATCTAATATTCACTCATCTGCAATTCAAATTAATATTTAATCAGTATTGGCAAAATTCAGAGGGTCTATGCAAGGTCATGTACACCAAGTGAATATCCCTTAAGCTCTTGACTTGTGACTTACATAGAACTTAATGGGTACATAGGGCTTGTGTATGCCTCCTGAATTGAAGCAAATTTTATCTTACTGGTTCAAATTCTGGCTGAAGTCAAAGGATTAAAGGAAGGTCCATGCAAAATATGACTAAAGTTGCATAATTCAGATTTTAGTATGTCCTACCATATGCTATGGAAGCTGATGGATAGCCCTGATTGGTCATATAGATAGCCCAATCAGCTTCTTATTTGATTAGAGTGAAGGGAACACATTTGGTTTTGTTTTTTTTTAAAAAGGGGGGAGGCACTGTATCCACTTTTTTTCCAGTCTATGCTTAAGTACTGCACTGACTTTTATCAGTGAGCCAAAGACCTAGAGTTGTGATGGAGCAGAACATTATCTAACAATACTGTGATTCTACCATTGGAAAAAAGATGGAAAATTACTCCTGACAATGCCTTTCCAGTATATGGCATAAGGATATATTTTGTGCGTTAGTAAGGTGCATTTCATCAATAAATGAGATTTATTTTAGCAGAGGATACAGAAATACCTCCAGAAAATAAATTGTTTGAGACACTGTCAAGTCTCATGTATCGAAGTACTTGCATTTTAAGACCAATGAGACAACACTGTGTCAAGAAAAAGAATCTTTAGCAAAGCATTTTATGAAAAAACTACCAAACAAAAATTCAGTGCAAACCCATTGGTATTTACAGTCTTCACTTACTGAATACTTAATGTCTCTGTTTCACTTCAAAGCTATGCAATCCTTGAATCAGCTGCATTACAAGAGAGTCTGCTCTATTAGTAAAAGCCAAGCAGAGATGCGCAAACAAATTCTGGTCACGTCTTCATCAGGTAGAATCACTGACACAAAATACAATTTATATACACAATAATACCAAAAGCAAGATAATTTTCTGAAATTTCTTCCAGGCAAACTCTTCTGCTTGTACCCTGAATAATTTACAAACAAGGAAATGAAACCATACCTGCCAGCCAAAATACCGGAATCAAATCTAACTAGCATGGTTATTTTTCTGAAGAGGATGGATTTAACAGGCTTAGGCCACTGGTTTCATAAACAGGCCAGATAATGCCATACCTACCAACATTCTTTACATGACTTACTACATAAGCTATTATATTTTCCTTAAGATTAATTTTATTTTTCACAAAGCTGATTTTAACAAATAGGAATTCCCCATCTCTGCTACTGAAAATATGGAGCAATTTACCTTTAGAACTAAAATACTTTGTGATACTTCAATTTATAAATAGTTGTGGTTGGTGAATTGCTTGCTGCGAGAAAGAGAATAAAATCTCAGCATAAGAAAATGAATGTCAGCCAAAACCAATATTCAAAAACATTGTATTTGGGGTTCTTTAGTACTTGTACTACAGTAGGGCTGAAACAACGAGAGTCCCGTAGCACTTTAAAGACTAACAAATTTAATTTCTGCAGGCATAAGCTTCCGTGGGCTGTAAACCACTTCATCAGATGTAAGGAATAGAAATCAGATAGCAGGTGTGTGTGTATATATATATATATACACACATATCCAAGCCTCAGGAACAACAGTGGGGAAGTAGTTGAGGCCTATTCATAACCATTGATTAGGAGGTGAGAATGTGTGAACAGTGACAATTACTTCTTGTAATGAGATAACCATTCCAAGTCCCTATTTAGACCCAGTTTGATTGTGTCAAGTTTGCAGATCAGTTCAAGCTCAGCAGTTTCTCTTTGAAGTCTGTTTTTGAAGTGATTTTTTTTGTAGAAGTATGGCAACTTTCAAGTCATTTACAGAGTGTCCTGGGAGACTGAAGTACTCTCCTACTGGTTTATGGATGTTTCTATTTTTTATGTCTGATTTGTGTCCATTTATTCTTTTGCGTAGTGACAGTCCAGTTTGGCCAATGTACATGGCAGAGGGGCATTGTTGGCACGATGGCATATATTACATTTGTAGATGTGCAGGTGAATGAGCTCTTTATGGTGTGGCTGATGTGGTTAGGACCTGTGATGGTGTCACTAGAGTCGATGTGGGGTTTGTTGCAGGGGTATGTTCCTGCGTTAGTGTTCTTCTTTTATGGTGTACGGTTGCTGGTGAATATTTGCTTCAGGTTGGCGGGCTGTCTGTAAGCAAGGATAGGTCTGCCTTCCACAGCTTGAGCGAGTGAGGGATCATCTGCTAGGATAGGTTGTAGATCCTTAATGATGTGCTGGAGAGATTTTAGTTGGGGGCTGTAGGTGATGGCCAGTGGTGTTCCGTTGTTTTCTTTGCTGGGTCTGTCCTGTAGTAGGTGACTTCTGGGTACCTGTCTGGCTCTGTCAATTTGTTTCTTCACCTCTCCAGGTGGGTATTGTAGTTTTAAGAATGTTTTATGGAGATCCTGTAGGTGTTTGTCTCTGTCTGGGGGATTGGAGCAAATCCAGTTGTATCTTAGGGCTTGGCTGTAGACAATGGATCATGTAAATGTGTCCAGGGTGGAAGCTGGAGGCATGGAGATATGTATTGCGGTCAGTTGGTTTTCGGTGTAGGGTGGTATTAATGTGACCATCCTTTATTTGTATTGTAGTGTCCAGGAAGTGGATTTCTTGTGTGGACTGGTCCAGGCTGAGGTTGATGGTGGGGTGGAAATTATTGAAATCCCGGTGGAATTCTTTCCCGTGGGTCCAGATGATGAAAATGTCATCAATGTAGCGTAGGTAAAGGAGAGGTGCTTGGGGATGAGTGTTGTAGGGCTGAGAGATCCCAACAAAGTTTGGGGTTCCCTTGTGCTAGGCACTGCACAAACATAGCAAGAGACACTCCTTAACTCCAAGAGTCTATAGTTTAAATAGACAAATAGGGGTACATTGGCAGGTGATGAGTTTTGTCCTTGCCTCTGTGATGCATGAGAGGACATTGCTTAGTATGACCTTTTTCAATTCAAGCTAAACATTGTAGCATTCAAACATTCAAGCAAAATACTGTATATAAAAAAAAAATCTGACTTAGGGTTAAAGAGAGATCTCAAACCCTTCCTTCAATACTGAACAAAAGCCTCCTCTTTCTTTTCTTTCCTTCAGTGTTCCTGTCTTATGTAGAATGACTCGCCTGTTTCGAAAGTAGTAATAAATTCACCAAAATAGCAATAAAAAAGCCAAGAGAAATAAAGGAGACAGCTTCTGCCTGCACCACTAAAGCTGCTACTTTCAACATTTATTCAGTTCACCTCCTCTGATGTTATATCTTTCTTCACTACTGGCTAAGGTAATTCAGAAGGAATCTTGTCTCTTTCATTTAAAAGAGAAGCAAGTCAGCTGCAGAGGAAAGCGCATGGTAACAATGCAGTGCTAACACCGTTATATTTTTGCACCTGTCCTTTCATCATTTTCACAACCAATCATTTTAGAAACATAGGACCATACCCACAAAATATTTTAAGAGACTCCTGCTGGTTCCTATTCCAATGACTGGTGCCCCCTCATATATTTTCTTCAAATGAACAAGATCAGTCCCTAGGTGAGAAGGGTTTTTACTATAGGCACAAGTTTTTAGTGCCATCTCATGCTATCCCAAGGTACTTAATATTTTCCCAGTAAACAGAACAAATGGCAAACTCTCACTAGAACTGGATTTAGGTGAGGTAGTGTTTGGATTAAGATCAACATGAGGTTCAGGGCAGGGACTGGAGTTCAAGTTCAAAATTGACAGCACTGCAATTTCATCAGTTAATTTCAGAGGATTTTAGCAAATGGTGAACATCTCAGCTAATTTCATGAGATTTTGCTAACTCACTAATGTAACCTAATCTCTTGAAGGGAAGTCCTCAATGTGAGATGATCAATCTCATCTGTCTCTGTCAGAAGGCAAGTCACTCAACCTGCTCTACAGTGTATTTTTACGTTGTCTCTATAAGTAATTCTTCTGCAATTTGCAGTAAACAGGATAGCCATTGACTAACATTTTGCTGGTTGTTTTCCTCCATTAGTTATACTGGAGTTTTTACTCTCTCAATGGAATTAGCTTGATCTTCATTGTGTTTTTGAGTTAGAACTAAATAAACTATTTACTTTATTATACAGATTTTAGCTTGCTTCCGTCAATCTCAAACTCCCACATGGTCTGAACTCCTCTGTTCTCATTCTGGGCCTGATCCAAAGCCCATTGACACCAACAGGATTCTCTCCACTGACATTTGGATTCGATCCACTGGTATTAGCTACTTCTGTGCTAATTTCTGAGCAAAAAGGGGAAAGATTTTGTCACTTCTATTCACTCAATTACAATTCACTGGCCACACATCTACGCAGTGCTTATCCCATAGGACAGTGGTTAATTCCCTCTGTTGAGTGCTGTTGTGTGGCGCAGGAAGCGTTTGTCTTTGTGAGTGGATTTGGTCACATGCATGCAGTAGCGTCCCACTTTTCCCCTGCTAGATGCCTGCCAGACAGAAGCAAGGCACATGGGGCAGGTCAGGGGCTCAAGCAGGGAGGAACTAACACATTAACAGCAATATGAGAAACAGGACCAGTTTGGCAGTGGATGAGAAGCATGAAGCTCAGACTCTTGAGTGGACTCTTCTGACACGCAATCCAGGATACCTTGATTGACAGAAGAATTCACTGAGTATACTTAGCTTCCACCCCTTTGTTTAGAACACATTTTGGTAAAAAGAAAATTCTACAATGCATAAATGCCTTGTGTGAATGCAAAGGAAATTATGCTTGTGCATTAGGTAGAATTAGTAGTTATATTAGAGAAACTGCTTTGTATTGCTAGACTTAGTATAAAGTGACATAGAAATGGAGACAGTATCAAGGAGGAATAAAATGCCAGAGTGATTTTAGGATCTTCTGTTTAGCAATTAAGAGGAAAAATTTGTTCTGTTTTTGGAAAGATGGATGATAAAGAGGGAATTTCACCAATATGTACAAGATTGTGAAGGGAACACAGACTAAATGCTTCAAGGCTATTTGGGATGGGGTCAGATACAAGACAGCTACTGCCAGCTAAGAGAACACAAGTGTCTGAACTCAAGGCAAAGAAGAGCTTCAGGCATTTTTGGAAACAAATGTGAAAAATAAGTTAGACAAGGCTTTGGAATAAATAAAAACTCAGGAGTAACCGAAAGAAGAGATTTATAGATCCCAAGGCTATACTGTGATCATCTAGTGTGACCTACTGTATAACAGGCCATAGAACTTCCCCCAAAATAATTCCCAGAACATATTTTATAGAAGAACATCCAATCTTAATTTAAAAATGGTCAATGATAAAGAATGTACCAATCCTTGCCAATTTTTTTCCAATAGTTAATTACTCTCATTATCAAAAATTAACATCTTATTTCCAGTCTGAATTTGTTTAGTGTCAACTTCCAGCCATTGGATATTGTTAGATCTTTCTCTGCTAGACTGAGCCCACTATTAAATATTTGTTCCCCATATAGGTACCTATAGACTGATCAAGTCACCTCTTAACCTCCTCTTTGTTAAGATAAATAGATAGTGCTCTTTGAGTCTGTCGCTATACGTCAGGTTTTCTAATCCTTTAACCATATTTATGGCTCTTCTGTGAATCCTCTCAAATTTATTAACATCCTTCTTTAACTGAGGACACCAGAATGGCATACAATATTCCAACAGCAGTTGCTCTAATGCCAAATATAGAGGTAAAATAACCTCTTTATCTTGATGTGAGATTCCCCTGTTTATGCATCCCAGGACTGCATTAGCCCTTTTAGCCACAGCATCACATTGGAGGCTCATGTTCAACTGATTATCCACCACCAACCCCAAATGTTTTTCAGAGTCACTGCTTCCCAGGATCGTTTCCCCTCCTGTAAACTATGGCCTACATGCTTTGTTCCTAGATATATACATTTACATTTAGCCATAATAGAAACACATTGTTTGCCTGCACCCAATTTACCAAGCAATCCAGATAGCTTGTTAGTGACCTGTCCTCTTCACTATTTACCACTCCCTCAATTTTTGGGTCATCGGCAACCTATCATTCATGACTTTGTTTTCTCCCAGGTCATTGATAAAAAATGTTAAATCACATAGGGCCAAGAACAGCTCCCTGCAGGACTCCTCTAGGAACACACCTACCTGATGATTCTTTGTTTAATTACAATCAAATTCGTATATCAATCAATAATTACAATCAAATTACGATCAAAATTACATTTTGAGACTTCTGATATAGCAGGGGAAAGTTGCAGGGCTTATTGTTCTCCTTCTGTCTTAAAGTGTCCTATCTTACTTAACTTTTTTGACATGTTGCTGTTGAATTTGTTTAGCTCATGGCTTCCCAAACTTTTTCATAGTGTGGGCCATGTGTTAACAGATTGTCTCATAGATATCTCTCCTCCCACTCACAATTGTGCAGCCAACCACCCTCCCCATTAGTGATGAAATAAGATCCCTAAGGAAACTCTTCATTTACCCCCAGCAAGTGCTCTGTAGCTTACTGTTGGGCCACAGACAGTTTGAGATTTGGTGGTTAAATACTCTTGATTCAAAGAAACAGAACCGTTGTATTAAATACTTTTGTGTGCGTGCCAGATGGCCACTGGAGAATAATTGTGTAGAGCCTGCTCAAGTAGCTGAAAGAACTGCATCACCCTGCTGACTTTGTAGTTAGAGTAAACACTGCCCTGTGAGACACCAAGTAGTTGCTTACTCCATGTGGGCCCAGTTCTGAAAGTTGCTGAGCTCTCTCAATTCCTATGGAGTTCAATGAGAGTTGAGGGTATACCCCACCTTGTCGGAGTGGGCCCTGCACTAGGAAATACTTAGGCAACATATTCAGACTGAGATCAGGGCTCAAAATGAATTTGCACATTTTCTCAGCTAATGCAGGGTGCTGGAGCCCAGGAGTTGGTAGGGCACAGATTGGGATGGAAGTTGTGGTGGTACTCTTTTAATCTCTGCCCACACACAAAGCTCCACAAATCTGAGATGCCATTCATAGTACATTGCGTACATATTCAAAATATAATCATAGAAATGTAGGCCTGGAAGGGACCTCAAGAGCTCACGCAGCCCCCCCATGCTGAGGTAGGACCAAGAATACTTAGACCATCCCTGAAAAATGTTAGTCTAATCTGTTCTTTTAAAAATGTCCAGTGACAGGGATTTCACTACCTCCCTTGGTAACCTAGTCCAGGAAAAGCTTTATAACTATAAGAATAGCTAATAGTAAACCTAAGTCTCCCTTGCTGTAGTTTAAGCTGGTTACTTCTTGTTCTATCTTCAGTGGACATGCAGAACAATTGATCACCATCCACTTTATATCAGTCCATAAATGAGCTCACTTATTGTTGGTTGCTCCCTCGGGGCCAGGCATGAGGTAGCAGCTCTCTTCTCTAGCACGCCCTGGCAAATGGTGGCTCCAGTGGTGTAGTGATTTTTCTTCCAGTGACTCAGCCTTCCAGCTGAGTCACCATCTTAAGCCCACCCCTTCCAGGGTGACCATTGTTCAAACTAGAAGTTCCAAAACATCTTTAACACAACCAAAATCCTTTTGCCCTCTCTGGGACTATTCGTCACCCTGTCTTCAGGGCTTAGCCTGCAGCCCCTTCTCCCCCCTGCTGGGCTTGATAACTCTAGTGAGGGACTTGTATGCCCCCTTCTTGGGGCAAGTAGCGGGTTCCATCCTCTACTCTGGGTTACAGCCCAGTGCTGATCAACTAGATCTGCTCCATTACCTGTGCTGCAGCTTTCCCTGGGCCACTTCCTATACAGTTTGTTTAAGAAATTAAATTCTCCTCTAGATCTCTCTGTCTCGTCCCTGCTTTAGTTAGAGCCTATCCGAGGCCATGTTACCTGGAGAGCTTTCCTTTCTGCTCTGCCTTCCTATCCAGCTTTCACTCCAGTTCTTTCCCTAGCTGGACTTTACCACCACTTACATCTGGCTCTCCCCCTTTACTGTAGCCACATTGTGTTTTTTATGGAGAATTGCTCAGGTGAGGCTCCTTCTGTAGTCAGGTTGGGTTAACCCCAGGCTTTCCAGCCCACGGGGCTGTTAAACAGACCTAAAAATATATGAAAAATGTTATTAGTACCCCCCTCAGTCTTTTTCTCAAGACTGCACATACCCAAGTTTTCTTTTTTTAATCTTTCCTTATAAAAGTCAGGTTTTCTAATCTTTTATCATTTTGTTGCTCTCCTCTGTACTCTCTTCAGTTTGTCCACATCTTTCTTAAACTAGACACAATACTCCAGCTGAGACCTTACCAGTGTCAAGTAGGACAGAACAATTACATCCTGCATCTTAGAAACAGCACTTCTGTTAACACACCCAGAATATTAGCCTTTTTTGCAATTGCATCGCATTGTCATCTCATATTTAATTTGTGATCCACTATAACCCACAGATCACTTTCTGCGTAGTACTGCCCAGCCAGTCATTCCCATTTTGTATTTGTGCATTTGATTTTTCCTTTCTAAGTGTAGAACTTTGCTCTTGCCTTTATTAAAATTTCATCTTGTTGATCTCAGACCAATATCCTGTTTGTCAAAGTCATTTTGAATTCTAATCCTGTCCAGAAAAGTGTTTGCAATCCACCAACCTCCAGGTTGATGTCATTCACAAAAATTTTATAAGCATACACTCCACTCCTTTATCCAAGTCATTAGTGAAAATGTTGACTAGTACTGGACCCAGGACAGATCCATGTGACACTCCACTAGATACATCCTCCTAGTCTGTTAGTAAACCATTGATAACTACTCTGAATATCATTTTTCAACCAATTTTGCATCCATCTTGTAATAATTGAATCTAGACCACATTTCCCTAGTTTGCTTATGAGAATGTCATGTAGGACCGTGAAAAGCCTTACTAAAAATCAAGATATCGTGTCTATAGCTTTCCTCTCCAGCCCCTCCCATCCACTAGGCCAGTAACCTTGTCAAAGAAGGAGATTAGTTTAGTTTGGCATGATTTGTTCTTGACAAGTCCATGTTGTCTATTACTTATTGCCTTATTATCTTCTAAGTGTTTACAAATTGATTATTTAATAATTTATTCCAGTATCTTTCCAGTTATTGAAGTTAGGCTGGCTGGTCTGTCAATGCTGCTGCTTAACTCCATAGGGTTCCTTCAGGTGGGCCAATCCTTAGTGGGTTTTGAATATGCCCATTGGCTCTGCTAGGCTCCTTGATCTTGGATTCTTCTTGACGAGGGAAAAAAATAAATAGTGGTATCTCCCAAATACCACTTGAGGTAGCAAAAAACATGAGGGAGAGAAAATTATACAGAACTATGATCCTCCTTCTCCTTTCTTAAACAAGAGATGAAACGTCTTTAAAATGTCAACACTTTTAGTTATCATCACTGGGTATCTAAGTTAACACCTCGCTGAGCTGAGTGGTGCAACTCATGTTGCTCCAAAGTATTGTTTCAGGCTCTCTACAGACTCATTTCTGCATCAGTTATGCTCAGTTCGCATTTTTTAAGCTTTCTTCACAATCACAGAACTTAGAGATTTTTAAAAAATTGAAATCTGAGGTTCTGCAAAACAAAATAGTAGCTTCAGAGAAGTGTCAGTATGGTATATGAACACATAGTGGCTGTTTCCAACCCAGCAGGTGGACAGCAAAGTCAGTCCTCCACTGACATCCCTCAAAAGAAAGCAAGACCCATAATATAACAGCAATTCAGTAAAGAGCATTCTCCTACAATCTATACTCTGTGATCAACACAAGAAAGCATCTACCAGATCTACCTTAACCAGACAACTAAAGGAACAGAATTGTACAATTAACACATTTTGTTTCACCCACAATATGTACATATGTTTTTTGCTGTGCTTGGGGGGAAAAAATAAAAGAGTGGAATAATTCTAACTCATCACTTATTATGGAAGTAACAAACATGTCATGCTTACAGCTGCTGCATTTAATTCATGTTATAATTGAAATGAGCAAATGCAGCAAACTTGTTACCCTTTTTAGAATTAATGAACCATGTGGAAATGGATTTGGCATTGCTGGTCTGAAGTGCATTATTTGAATTCCTGCACCACCCTAATACTAAGATCTTTATATTTTTATCTGTTAATCAGCTGGGTCTTTAAAGCGTTATTTAATGGGATAAAAGAGCTGCCTTCCAGTAGATTATAGCAGTATCTCTACTCATTTATAAATCATTTGAAAATCCTTGTTGAGGTTTGAACAAGGCATAATGGTTTTAAATGTTTTAAGTCATACTAATATTACATAAGAGGGAGGGAGACACACAGCAGTGTGCAGAGTTTGCATTCATATAGTGGCTATCGTGAACAATTTCAGGTTACAATCCCATGTTGATGGACAAGAATTTATGCTGCTTGATCCCATAGCTTGTGAGAGAACTATGCTGTTGTTGTAACTCCCTGACACTGAGAATATATTCCTACATTTCCATGTTAACAAATGTGCCTTATTTCAAATTACTTTGTAGACACATTTTATCACATTTTTACTTAGAAAACACATTGTGACAAAGACAGAACAACATAAAATAAAAAGGATGGCAACAGATTGCCATATAACAAGGGCTTCTCCTCAAAGATCAGATCACAAATCTGTCATCAAGCAGTTAAATTGTAGCCGTGTCAGTTCCACAGATACAACAAGGTGAGACACACAAGAAGGGTGCAGTAATATCTTTTATTGGACCAACTTCTGTTGGTGAGAGAGACAAGCTTTTGAGTCACACAGAGCTCAGATCTGAAGAAGAGTTCTGTGTGGCTCAGAAGCTTGTCTCTCTCACCAATAGATGTTATTCCAATAAAAGATATTATCTGACCCACTTTGTCTCTATAAAGTGGTGATGTTCATTCACCAATTGTATTTTTTTTTAATTTGCAAAGCTGATTGGTGTGTGTATAAAATCTGACTAAACAGCCATTACAAATATCCTAACAACCTGCCTCATGACCAAAAGATTATATACTGGAGTAGGGAGAAAGAAAATGGGAAAGGGAAGTACATGCAAAGTATTGAAAGAGATAAGACAGGACATAGCAAACATGTGCACGGTGATAGATGGACCGGGCATCAGGGAAACATACAGAGAAGAAGAAACCGGACATCAGAGAAGCACATAATGGGGAGAATTGGAAGAGAAATGAACAGAACAGGAGGGAAGGGAGAATGAGTCAGGCTTTAGGTTCAAGACAGTCAGGCTGGTGGTTGGAGCAGTGGTCAAGAACAGGTACCAACGGTTGAAGCCAGACAGACTCAGGACCAGGCTGAGGGCAGGGCTGAAACCAGGGTCCAGCTGAGTCTCAGAATCGGGATCAGAGTTTGAGTACAAGCCAAATGAGGAGCGTAGTCAGAGACTGGAAAGTCAAAGCCAGACTGGAATCGGTCCAAGTTTCTGAGGGGTTTAGGAGGTGGGTGCAGTGGTGAAGCCACTCAGGAACAGGCCTGGATCAGGGTCAGAACAGGGCATGGACAAGACTGAAGCAGGCTGGAACATGACTCAGCAAGACTGAGGCAGGAACAAGGAGAGGATCCAAGGCAGGCTGGAAGCCAAGAGAGTCTGTGACACCATGAGACAGCAGAAGGGGTCCTAGCCAAGTGGTGCTGCTTCTGCACAGAGTACCTGAGGGCTCTGGTGATGAAGGTGAAATACCTGGAAGCCATCTGACTTGGGCTCTGCCCCAGAATAGACTGCTGCAGCATGCCTGCCAGATGAGACACTGCAGGCTCTGCTTGAGGGGTGAGTCATTGTAGCTGAGCGAGCAGCCTTGGTCCTGTTGTGGATTTACCTCACATTATCCCTCATCCCCCTCCAGGGGCCTCTCAGGCTTCTCTGGGCCAGGTTTGTCAGGATGGGACTGGTGTGAGTGCTCCTCCAGCCCATAAACTTCTCAGTCCATCAGGTACAGGAGCTTACTTCAGAGGATGTTGGAATCTAGAATTTGACTCTCAAGGTCTTCTTCCTGGCTTTGCACCATGACCAGAGAAGGAGAAGCCTGTGTTTGTCCAAACAGGGAGTTGGGGTGTGCTTTTTCAGCAGAGAGACAAGGAACACGGGGTAAATTCACACCAGTGGAAAGTGACTGGGTTAATTTATTGGGTGACAAGGAAAAGGCTGAGGTACTGGTAGTTGAGTTTGCGGGAGGTGTCCAAGTGTTGCATGAAAAGCCATACCTTGTCCCTGTTTGTGATGGGAGCATTAGCCTGGCTGTGGCAGTCAGTGAACCACTTACAGAGTCAGCCTTAGTCACATCTAGCTGGGATCTTAACTCCTCCTGGATGTGATGGAGGTGTTCAACCAGGTCAGAGAGGGTAGGGATATGGAACATTGAGGGTAGGGATAGGTCAATCTTGGGGTGTAAACGATGGCTGAAGAAAAAGGGGCGGACTTACACTCAGAATTACCATAGGCATACTCCACAAAGGGCAGGAGATAGATGGTCATCCTGGTGGAAATTAGTACAACATTGCAGGTATTGCTCTAAAACTTGACTCAGCCACTCTGACTGCCTATCTGTTTAGGAATGATAGACTGCAGAGAAGCATAGGTCAATATCTAAAAGACTAAAGAACTTCTGCTAGAAGTGGGAAATGAAGTGCAATCCATAGTCCGACATGATGTTGGAGGGTAACCCATAAAGCTTGAAAACAAGATTGAAGAAGAGAGAGGCTGCTATTCTGGGGGGAGGAGAGGGGGAGGAGGGAGAGGAATTCTTGCAGCAAGGCACAACACAACTCTTGCAGCAAAACACAACTATGAACATGGTGGTGTGATTCTGGAAGTTAGGGAGTTCCACAATAAAATCCACTGACATGGAATCTCAGGGTCAGGAAGAAGTAGGAATGGAGACCTAGGCACCCAGGCCCTTAGTGTGGGGGATCTTTTTATGACAACCTACCTCACATGAGTTGATATAGGACCTCATGGAAACATGCAATCTGGGCCATGGTGGAGGGTTCTGATGGTCCTTCTGATGGGTGCTGGTGGGTACTGGTGGTCATTCCTTGCAGGAGAGTGTATCAGACTTGCCACTGCAGTCTCTGGGCTGATAAAGTAGCCTGAATTCAAAGCAGAAGAAAAACAGAGACCATTAGATCTGGTGCTGCTTAAGAGCCTCCATAGATCACAGGTATTCTACATTTTTATGGTCGGTGAATACCTGGACAGGGAAATATATGCCCTCCAAGTGGTAATGCCACTCTTCAAAGACAGCCCTATGTCACAGATTTCAGAGTTCTATTCCATGGGGGTTAGCTTTCTGGAGTAGAATGTGCCTGGGTGGAGAATGCACGGTGACTGCTGTACTGCTCCAATGGCATAATGGGAAGCATCTGTCTCGACCACAAAGGGCTTGGATGGGTCTGCGTGCCTCAATAAAGATGCAGAAGTGAAAACTTTCTTTCGTTGCTTGAAACCTCATTGGGCTTCCAACATTCAGATGAAGGTGGAATTCTTACAGAGGAGTTGGGTAATTGGAGCCACTCTTTGTGAGAATTCCTTGATGAACCTCCAGTAGAAATGTCTGAATCCTAGGAAGCACTGAATGTTGTGGGTGGTAACTGGTGTGGCCCAATCCACAATGGCAGAAACCTTCAGTGGATCCATACTGATCCCATCATGCAACATGACATAACCCAGGAAATCAATGGGGGTGCAGCTGAACTCACATTTTTCCAGTTTGATGGACAGGCTATTTTTCCAGTGGCATTCCAGCACTTGCCAGATGGGCTAGTTGTGCACAGTCTGGTTTTCTGAGAAGATGAGGATGTCATCTAAGTAGATCACAATGAATTGGTCTAGGATAGCTTTGAAGATATCGTTCATGACATATTGGAATGAGGCCAGACACTGGAGAGACGAAAGAGCATAACCAGGTATTCATAGCAGCTATATCTGGTGTGGATGGCTGTCTTCACTTGTCACCCTCTAGGATGTGGACCAAGTTGTAGGCACTGCACAGACTGAGCTTGGTGAAGACCATTGCCGTGCCAACCCTTTCTAGAGGCTCATTGATCAGTGGGAGAGGGTATTTGTTCTTGATGGTAATACTGCTCCAGGCCTGATAGTCAATTCAGAGGTGCAATGTTCTATCCTTTTTAACTAACAGGGGATTTGGAGGGACACACAAAGTTCTTAGCCAGATTCTCATCCAGATAATCTCATAGAGCCTTGAGCTCGATTCTGATGAAGAGTAAATATGCCCAAAGGGGATCTTTTCTCGTGGCTGAGGATCTATATGGCAGTTGGAGGGCCAATGTGGGGGTAGGACATTGGCATTCTTTTTATCCAACATGTCCACAAGATCACTATATTTGACTGGAATTAAGGAACCAATATCTCCTGATACTGATATAGAACCAAGCAGAAGGATGCTTTCCCACAGAACATCATTCTGTATTCCCCCTGCTGGATCTTTCTAGGCACCACAGCTGACAAAACCCAGAGTCAAATCATACCTCCTGCACTACCCAGGAGAGTCCCAATATGACCCAAAAGTACGGCAAAAGGATCAGGTCAACCTGCATAATCTCATGGTGGTCCCAGATCTCAATTTAGAGAGGTGCTGTCTTGTAGGAAACAGGCCCAGCGGTTAGCATACTGCCATCAGTGGTCTCCATCTGCTCTGGGTCAAGCTTCCTCCACATGGGCAAGTGGTTGGCTCGGGCAAAGCCCTTGCAAAGCCTGTATTTGCTGCTGTACCTTTAAGTTAACTTTGCTCCTGCAGCTATCCTGATGGTTGAGCAGCCCTGGTCTGGCTGCAGGTGTGTCTCACAGATTTTGGGCCAGATCCTTAGCTGGTGTAAACAAGTTTAGCTACATGCATTTCAGTAAAACTATGCCAATTTACATCAGCTGAGATTCTGGTCCTGTGTGAATCTCTGCTCCCCCACTAAAAAGACCCAGTATTTAATCACAACTGAATATCTAAATGCTTTCCAAGTATTAGTTTTCCATGTGAACAATTGCTTTAGTCAATGCTGCATGATAGAAAATGGGACTGTGATTCCGAAGTTGGGGAGGAAGGTGTCCTATGAGATCATCTATTAAGTTGTATCCCACACTATGAAAAAATTTGAGAACCTTTTCATTGGCACTTGTTTAGGACGAGCTGAGCTGCATAATTCACTAGTGAATAACAAAACTCATCCAAAATGATAAAACTTTTATATCGCAACATCATGCAACTGTGTATGTTCTTTTAAATTATATACTGTGTATACAATATACTCACCCATTTTGAAAGATATATATATTTGCTCTTTTCAGGTAGCACAAAGCAGGTGCAAAGCTGTCTTAACTGAGCAGCTGGGGTTTCCACTGCTGTAGGGGAATCTCCAGACTATATAGATTTGGCTATGGCCTAGCCTAGGAGTTGTGTCAGGAAGGGAGAGGGCACAGCCAGTCAACTGCTGTGCTCTGGTAATCCCTTACTGACAGAATGGCCCCTTGCGGGGGTATTACTAGCCAGCTAAACTGGTTTCTGGCCTAACTCAGGATTAGAGGAGCTGTAAAAGTGACTTAAGGCCACCTTTATCTCTCACTCCCTCTCAACTGCAGAGTTTGCCTCCAGCTGAGGATTGAGACCCTAAATTTAAGTTATCTATTATAATTTATATTTTAAATCAACAGTTTAGGTACTGGTAGCACCAGAGCATGAAATACACATAAAACCCCACATCAGTTGGGTGAGGAGGGAATGGAGAGAAATGAGTAGCAGAGTGAGGGAACTCAGAAAAATGAGAGGAGTTGGAATGGCCCAGAGAGAGGAGGATTCCAGAATAACTTGGCCAAAAAGCATCTTTGTGGCTTTAGTTTCCTACACAAGGAGTAGTGTAGAAAAACCATCATGTTGCAGAACTAGTCTCAGATGCCCATAAGTTAATGATTAGTCCAACAGTTCTACATTATTGAAAACATTGCTAAGACAAAGCAATATTTTGCTTCATTGTCTGGCAAACCACAAGCTGTTCATCTCTTTGTTCAAAACCTGAGTCCCTCCACCAAAAGCTCCTATCAGCTCTAAAATTATTATAGGTATTTTTTGCAGAAGTAAAAGCTCTACCAAGGAATAGGTATTGTATATGCACCTCAGAAATTTTCAAAGCATAGGAAGAAAGAACTGGATGCAGCATTTTGCAACTGAAATAGATACCGTCAAATCTGATCCTCTAAATAAGCAGCAATTAAAACTGGTATACTGGAATTGAGAGACATAGCTTTCATTTCCAGCTCTGACACTTATTTACTATGTAACCTTAGGTACATCACTTAACCTATTTGTCTCAGTTTCACCATCTATGAAACAGAAATCATCATACCTTTCAACCTCATAGGAAGTTTGTGATTCTCAATCATTTAGGCCATGATGCTGCAAAGACTTACTTTGGGCATAAATGGTATACCTGAATACCACTTTAGGTATTTAGGTTCATTTTAGGTATATGAGTTAGTTCAGTTGAAGTCAATAAACTTAAGCACATGCATAAATCTTTATAAGAAGGGGGACCACAGGGCTACATCACCAAAAGGACTTAAGCACCTAACTGCCACCTTAGGTATCACCAAAATCTTCAAAACTCATACTCAGCTGCTGCCTAAAGTTCCCCAGGGACCTAAAAGCCTGCCAGTGAGCACGTGCACAGCCACCTCAATCTATGCATCCAGGTGCCTCTCTCATGCTTAAGCCTTACTGCTGTCCTCATATGAGGCATTCCCCCACCTATCACACCCGTAGGGCCCAATTTGGTAGGCATGCTCAGAGTATGCCTGAACCAACCCAAAACAGCCACTGATGGAAGAGGTGCTGCCACCCCTTGTAACTTTTAGCCCAGTGGCTAGAGCACTCATCCAGGATCTGGGAGACCCAGGCTCAGCTCCCCTCTCCCTTCTGTCTGATCTGGAGACGGGACGTGAACTTTGGTCTCCCCCTGAAAGAGTGTCCTAACCAATGAGCTATAGGGTATTCTGGGGAATCAGGCTCTCTCAGTCTCTCCTTTTGAAGCTGTTCCACTGTATATAAATAAAATAAATATGCACTGGTGCAGAGAGATTGGAGCGTGGTTTTACTACCCCCCACCTCCAGTGAATGCCCTAATCACTGGGCTATAGAATCATTCTCACTATTTTCCCCCCTAATGAACATATAATTATTTATAAACAGTGGAACAGCTTCAATGGGAGAGATTGAGAGAGAGACCTTCCCCAGAAAACCCAACAACCCAGTGGTTACATCAGGCAGAGAGGGAAATAGAACCCAGGGCTCCCATATCTTGGGGGACTGCTCAAGACACGGGGACTAAAAGTTATAAATAGGGGAGGGGAGCACCTTTTCCTCCTCACTTTTGTGTGAGAAAGGACTTAGGTTCTTAACTCCAGGAGAGGGTTCATGGCTCTTCAGGGCCATAACCAAGGTGGGGTGAGCAGGGCAGCCACCCAGTGAGCAAAACTGCAGGGGCGGGAAAATGGGGTGGAAAAATGACAAAAGAAACCCGGTAGGGGGTGCAAATATGCTTGCTCACCCTGGGCCTAGTTATGGCTCCATGGCTCTGTATCCCAAGTGGAGAGAGACACCTAACTGCCTTTGAGGGGTGGGTATTAGGCCACACCTCTTTCCTCGGCTTTTTATATAGGCTAGCTTAGGTGGCTCCCCATGGAGCATGCTGGTTTTTGTGGATCCCATTCTTAGCTGCCTAACTCTCCCTGTGCACAGTAAAGTGAACTCTCTGTAACTTGAAGTCTTTAAACAATGGAAGAAAAATATCTGATAAGGAAAACACTTTGCCGTTTCAAACTTCCAGAGATTTAATAACAAGGAAAAATATTTAAACAATTATAGAATTCTTGAGTTTACTTTTAAATTTGTTTTTGTAGAACTAGCAGCTGAGTCACAAAGCCTTGCAGTTTGCCTTTACGACAGCAATAGAACTAGCTTTGGCAGGCAGCCCTGATAATAATGACATTTTTTTCATTATTAAAAACCTTCTTTATAAAACAATGCACATCCTTTAAAGAAAGCCTTTCAAATGTAAACATTTATGCTGCTCTTGTTTGTCTTATTTATGATGGGCTTTATTTAAACAGGAACAATACCATAAAGAATTCTCAAATGGACCTTTGCTATTTTTACAATGGCTTTTTTATTGGCTGCATTTGTGCCTGAAAATGCAAATTAATGTCTGAAAATCCTTTCCATTTTTTATTTTATTACTATTCCTTCACCTGTATAATCTGCATTTATTAACTTGCCCTTTCTAATAGAAAAAATATTATATTTTTGTTTTTATAATACTGCTAGCAAAATCACAAAGCCATTCCTGTTTCTAAAGCTCATGGCAACCAACTCTGGGGCATAAAAATGCAAAGCACTTAGACTATCCAGGGACTGAAATTGGTTGACAAGCCAGATGCTTATAAGGACGACAGCCATATATTTCATATCTTATAATGCAAACTGCTTTTTTGATTTATAGAAATTAGTTTTCCATGATTCCCTGGTAATTACTTTAAGTCTGAGTAGCTATTCCCTTTCCCCATCTTTTTAATCCTGTATCACTATTTTTTTTTGTCACTGACTTGTTCTCTATCCTGTTCATCAGCTGTTACTTTTCATTTCATGGCTCAGTGGTAAAACTCAAACTTTTTTTCTTTATTATACATCCAACTTGTTTTCTTCTCAGATGCTTTGACTTTCTCAAGGTCTCATATATTATCATGTTAAATCATGTATGCCCACTAATAAATGATCTCTGTTACTAGAAATCCTTCATATGGTACTGGCAGGGATGTGAATTCTAATATTAAACACAAAACAGATCCAAATACTGATCTCTACATAAACACATAGCATCTCTGTAGAATAAAGTTGTTAATTTGCAAGAAAATGCTGGTCATGTTTTTAATATAACTATGGGCACATTATGGGAAAGTTATACATCACATTATTTCAGGGTGAGCCTTGTAAAAAGTAAAGTAAGGGGAATTAATGAACAAAGAAGGTGCTAATATCATAACTGTGACAACACTGACTTAAAATAGAACTTTTTTTTTAAACTTTGTTTTCTATTTTACTTAAAGTTTCTTTAATTCATTGCAGCCAGCTCCTCTCAGTGCAGATTCCATTACTAGCATGGTGGTAGTATGAACCACCAATGTAAAAAATGAAATGTTTTCAGTTTCGTCCTCCTGGCTCAGTTGTTGGATGAGAAGCAGTGTTGCCGAAATGATAACCCAAGGGCCAAATGAAACCTGCTGAGTCCTAACACACAGCTCCTGGTCCTCCTCTCCTTTTAAACTACAAAGTAAGGACAAATCTGACTAACTGCAGGTTTTCATTGCTAGTTAATTCAGGCAACAAGGGATTTCTAGTCTGTGAAGACATAAGCACAAACACACATTATGAACGTGTGCATTTATTTCTGATTAAATGATTCATGGAAATTTGTATGCAAGTTGAGAGCAGCCCTTGGATACCTGGAAAGTTATCAGCACAGCCACTGGTGTCTCACGGATTCCCCAATGAGGAAAGAGGTCCAAATCCTGGTCCTGCTGAATTCAGTGGGATTTGCTATTGACTTCACCGGGACAAGGATTTAGTCCAGTACCCAAAAGACACAAAAAGAACAATCAAAAGCTCTTAAGTTTGAAAGATGAGGATGTTGTTGTGATAATAACAGAACAATTGTGAATTTGAATGAGCTGGCAGTTAGAAAGACAAATTAGCACTGCCTACATTTAAAATCCCCCTCAGTCTTCTTTTTTGAAGACCAAAACAGACTCAGTTTTTTTAATCTTTCCTCATGGGTCAGGTTTTCTAAACCTTTTTTGTTGCTCTCCTCTGGACTCTCTTCAGTTTGTCCACATCTTTCTTAAAGTGTGGCACCCAGAACTGGACTCAGTAATCTAGCTGATGCCTCACTGGTGCTGAGAAGAGTGGGGCAGTTACCTCCCAGGTCTTACATATGACACACCTGTTAAAACACTCCAGAATAATAAACTTTTTTGCAACTGCATCGCATTGTCATCTTATATTTAATTTGTGATCCACTATAAGCCCCAGATCATTTTCTGCAGTGCTACTACCTAGCCAGTTAATTCCCCTTTTGTATTTGTGCATTTGATTTTTTGTTTTTAAGTGTAGTACTTTGCACCTGCCCCTTTATTGAATTTCATCTTGTTGGATTTCAGACCAATTCTCCAATTTGCCAAGGTAATTTTGCATTCCAATTCTGTCCTCCAAAATACTTCTGACCCTTCCCAGCTTGGTGTCATTCGCAAATTTTATAGACATACTCTCCAGTCCAAGTCATTATCCAAGTCACTAAAAAAAAATAAAAAAAAAAAAAAATGAATAGCACTGGATCCTTGACAGACCCCTGCAGCACCCCACTGGATATGTGTTTCCAATATGACAGAGAACCATTGATAACTATTCTTTTCATATGGTCTTTCAACCAGTTTTGCATGCAGCTTATAATAATTTCATCTAGACCACATTTCCCTAGTTTGCTTACGAGACTAATGTAGGACTGTGTCAAAAGCCTTATTAAAATCAAGATATATCATGTCTACAGCTTGCCCCCATCCACTAGGTCAGTAACCTTGTCAATGAAGGAAATTAGATTTGTTGGGCATGATTTGTTCTTGACAAATCCATGTTGGTTATTACTTATTACCCTATTATCCTCTGGGTGCTTACAAATTGATTGTTTAATAATTTGTTCCAGTATCTTTCCCAGTATTGAAGTTAGGCTGACTGGTCTATAATTCTCCAGATCCTTTTTAAAGATGGGTGCTATGTTTACAATCTGTAAACAATTTCAGGAGAAGAACCAGTTTCCTGCAGTGTGGCCAGCCTCTTTTGCATATCCTTTTTATTGCCAAGGCAAAGTCATTTCAAGGTACCACATTCTTTGATTGTCCTGCAGCTGCTTCCAAATAGAGTGTGTGATACGTGACATAGTTCCTGTCAGCAAATCGCTAAATTTCATACACACTGAGGGTTAGAGAGTTCATAAAATCAATCAATTCATAAGTTGTACAGAGACAGATTCCCCAAACTGTCTGAGGTGCATAGAAAGAACTTTGTTTTAGCAACACCTATAACACACGAGAAATAAAATAAGTTCACTCAACAGAAAAGAGGCAATGGAAGGTACCATGCACAGTGGAATCATGGTAATTCCATTGCATTCAGGGAAGGTGGTTGCAGATGAAGTACATCCAAAGCTTATTTACTCATGCTTTGCTTGGGAGTATTGAATTTCACCCTTTCTAGGGGGATTCCCAGCTTTTACTTTTAGTTAACTGAATTTGTTTAATTTCTTACCTGTCGTCTCTGAGTCATGTTTCCTTAGCGTGTCAGTTGAAGGAAGGATGGAACCACCATCTAATGTGATAAGAGTCTGAGTTACGACCCTATTTTTCACTGAGGAAAATAGTTGACAAGTCTTGTCACATCCTGTTTATCAGGTTTTGAAAAATGTAAGGGAAATCTACTCATCAGTAACTGAATTTGTTCACTTAGGCCCGGCCTACACTTAATCGGCGATTCGGCGGCAGTCGACAGGAGTGCTGTACTTCTGTTCTGTGCGGTGTCTTCACTGCACTGCGCCAACGGGAACGCAGCGCTATGTCACTTGAGGAGGTGGTTTACTAATGTTGACTTCCTGATCAATTGAGCAGGTCTACACTGACCACTCAGTTGATCCAGATTAAGTCGATCTGATGGCAGCAACTTTGCCGCCATCAGTGTAGACATACCCAGAGTAATTCCTGTTCTTCAGTCTTGTTGCCAGCACCAGAATAGCTAGGTACTATGGCATCATCTACAGGAAGCATAAACACAAGAATGGAGAAAGGCCTAGGGTATATATATATATAGACTGAATCCACTTCCCACCCAGTTAGGTAGTTTAGAAGCAGAAACCCTTGAGGAAAGAATTAAGGAAAAGAGGATCTCTTGAAATCTTTACATCTAGCCTGGATGTGTTTCTAAAAAATACATTATAGCTTAAATAGCAGTTATGGGCTTAATGCAGGAGTCACTTGGTGAGATTCAGTGGCCTGTGCTATGCAGGAGATCAGACTAGATGATCATAATGGTTCCCTTTTGATCTTAAAATCTATGAAACTATTAAAGGGATCCATGATCGGAAAAGAGGAAGGTCTCTGACAAACTCCTTTGCTAGTGAAATCATCACCATCCCCTACCATCCAGCTAGAAGTATCAGAACAGCTAGTGCAAATAATATCCTAAGTCAGGAGGTAATCTTACTTGAGTATGATCACCTCCTGGAGTACCTTATGCCTAAAATCTGGCTTGGATTTGAAATCTACTCAGTAGTGATTAATGAAGGCACAAGGGAAGGCCATTTTGTGGCTTTGAAGATCTTGAGGATTATGGTCTCAGCTATCTCCATCCTTGAAATGGAAAGGCATCTTGCTAAGTATGCTTTTGCTGGTAGTGGTAGGGTCCTTCCCTCCTGTTAATAAATCATGTTATGAAAGGATTTTAGTGAGCCATTGATGGAGACCGTACACCCTGGCAGTTCTTTCTTCAGATTGTATAAGTATATAGGTGAAAGGCAATGAATGTGATCATTTCACCCCCAAAATCCAATGTTAAATGCACACACAAACATAGACCTCACAAATGATTGCTCATGGCGGGAACTCCATTTATTCTCTTCTAACCCCTGGTGTGAGGAAACTGCCTTTATAGTCTTCATCCCCTTCTCTACCATTGTTCTGACTTTCTCCCTAACTAACCAGCCCTTCACCTCAGTCTCTTCCATGCCCCTCTCCCTTTCTTCTCACTAAGTTCCTACACCAGCCCAGTCTCCTGCCCCCACCTCACTCCTTGCTACCTGGTCTCCTGCCATGTTTTCCTTCCTTTTTCTCTAGCCAGGTCACCTCTCAGTTCATTTCACTTCCAGAGTTAAAGAAGAGTCCAAAAACAAGAAAACCTAGAAGTCTAATGGCCTCTAAGCCCATCCCTTGGCTTCTATTTGGAACTCATAGGTCTTGACCTTTTTTACTCTTGATGCCTTTACTTTCCCTCTTTGTCTGGTGGAGTGATAGGAGTTCTAGCCAAGGGACCCTGATTTAGGCAGCTAAGGACTGTGCTTTCACTCCCTCCACCTCTTCCCTGGACTGCTCTTACTTTCACCCTGCTTGTTAATTATACATAAATATATAAATATGCTTGTAAATAAATGTTTGATGACTTCATAAGTTTTTCTGCAATATGTAATTCATATTTAGGCCCTTCCCTCCCATTAGCCTGTAGCCTCTCATAACCCTAATCCAGCCCTGGCTCCAGACCACCTAATCTTTCAGCCACTTCTACTGTGGCGAATGAAACCAGGTTCCCAAAGACTAATGAGTTTTTATTTTGCCCATGGCTGTTAGTAGTTCACTCAGGAACACCCTATTTTGTTCCCTAGGTATCCATAGTAGCTTGTGAATGATGTTTGGTAGGGTGGAGACACTCTCGTCTCTCTTTTTTGGGGTATACCCCTTTATCTCTGTTGCACTGGGACTAGGGTTTTGCCCTGTGTCCTCCAACCAGCCAGCTGGGAATGGCCTTTCTACAACAATCTTCTCTTGTTCACATTCTGCTTTCTGGGTGTGCTGTTGTTTTGGTACCCATAGTCAATCCACCCTTTTCATAAGTTGGTCAACATTCCTTAGTACTCAGCCAACTCTCTTTTTGAAGTAACCTAAGATGCTTCTTCCTGGCAGGCTGTAGTTTTGATATGCCTGGTCGTTCCCTTCTTGTCACCCATCAGCTGGCATATCTTGGTGCATGGTTGACTCCCTTTTTGAAGTAGACTTGTTTCCCCTTTCTGGCATAATTCCAACTCTTTCCTCTGACCATTATCTCTGCCTCTGGGTCCCTTCAGCCTTTTGTCAATTCCCAAGTGACCCTTCACCTTAGGTGAGAACTTCTGCTGATTTTGGAGCTTAATTAGTTCCTTCCATAGCAGAGAATACTATTGCTCCTCAGTCACCTTCTCTACCTTTGTATGTCTGTATCCACTGGATGGCTTGCATAAGAATTTTGTCCTGTGATAGACATGTCTCCGCCGCCGTCTGCTGGCATTCACCAATCTGCGTTTGTAATGTGAGATTTTTGGCCTGAGCCTAGCCATAGAAATGGCTTCTTCTTCCAGCTCATTCATTCGTCAGCTGTGTAGGTGTAGGGACTATAGCTAATGTGACAGCTTCTGTCCTAAAACACATCTCAGTGTTTATACTATAGCATACACTTTCTGTTACTGAACCCTGGAGATCCATAGTGCTAATTAGTTCACCTGTGTTAACACAAGCTTCTTGCTCTATCATCTCTGTGCTTGGTTCCTTGTCACACATTTCTACAAACTTTTCAGTGCCATGGTCATGTACTTCTGTTAGGTTCTGGAGTTGTTTCTCAATGCCCCAGTCTGCTTCTGCCAATGTTTGTCTTCTGCTCTTCTTATCCTTAACTTCTGAACTTCAGCTATGGCCTGTTTTGATTTCTCCTTGTAGTGGTTGGGAGAGAGGAGGAACTTGGAGAAAGGGGTGGGAGGGAGACAATTCTTCTCCAGCATGAGCGGATATCTTGCTTCCTTCTGTCTGTCCTCCAGATGGACAATCTCCTTTTCCAGGCCTTTGTTCTGCTCAGTTCCTTCACAGACTTGGATCTTTGACCTAGCTCATCTCGGTTTCTGCAAGCTCCTACCTGGCATTGAGAATTAGCCTTTGGCATTTCTCTTCTTGCAGCAACCTCTGAGTTGTCTGTAGGCAAACCTTCAAGTCCACCCCATTACAAGGATGATGAGTTAGTCTTGTGGATATTTATGAGGAGCTCCTTCCAAGCATGAGGTACAGCATGGGAGAAAGCATGAAAGTTCTTGTTTGAAAATTTAACAAATTGGGAAACATTGGCCAATTGGAAGCAGGAGTTGACATTTCAATAGTGAATGTGAGATAAGAGGTAGGATGGGGATAGGCTGTGAAGGCCTTGAAAGTGAAAACCTACAGTTACTGTCTGATAATAGAGAAAAGGGAACAAGTGGAGGGATGCCTCCCAGTCTAGCTGCCAGTTAGATTTAAAAAAATGTATGTGTATTTTATGGTGGGGTTTATTTTGTTATAACTAAGGAATAAAGGGAGGATCTGGTCACTGAATTTGGGTGAGGGATTTAATGAATACTTATCAATTTTCCGCCCTTTATTTTTTGTGGTCTCCATCTTATCCAAGGCTCCATTTTTTAGTCTATATGTGAGTTGTGCCATCTAATTGTAAAGAGAGACAAACCTGAAATGGTTAGACAGCCTCAGCAGGCTAAATATATATATATATAGATATATAAAAAATCTGGATAGTTGGATTTTCTATTCTGAGTAACTTTCATTTTGGAAGATGTAACTGAAACGTTAGACTCATTTAGCTTGTACCTAAGTTTTCCATGTGGCTCTTGGAATCAAAATTGGGTAGCTCTATCAGAGAGAGCTGCTCATCCCCACACTGCTTTTAAGCTATTACATAGACAGAACAGCTTCTTACCCAGGAGCTACGTCTCTATGGGCAGGAGCAAGTGCCAAAGGGATCATCTCCTTATTCTGCTACATCACATTAATATATTTCAAACCCCCAATCTGAATTGTACTTAATGGCAAAGCAATATGCTGTCACTTCTCTCTCAAACTGTGATTTTGAGAAATGATGACATGATTATTTCCAGAGCTATTCTGCACTGAGGATGGCAGAAATGATCAGAGCTGAACTGGAAGAAGTTATGAAACATATTGAACTTCCCATTTCAGAACCTGACTTTGAACCAAAAGAAAATATATTAAGCATAAAGAAAGCTCTCTTATCTGGCTACTTTATGAAAGTAAGGAAGAATATAGTTTAGCTTAGTTCCATTGATATGAATAGAAAACAGCACAGTATTTAAGTTAAACAAATTGCTATTAAATAACTTGAAATTAAGCTATATAATGGTATTCCCTTGATTCCTACAAAGGATTACTGGTACACTTTCCTTCCATTTATTCAAATATTTATGATTTAGATAACAAATTTTTCTTACAGTGTTAACCAAGTTCAAATTTGTTATGAATCTGTCATTAATTAGTATATTTTAAAAATTCTTCTACCAATTGTACTGAAACATTTGCCAGCCATTAATTCTTTAGAAGTTGTGACCAATATCCCCACCAAATCTAGTCTTCTCCCCTTGCGTTCATCTGCCAAAGCCTGACGGCAACACAACTCACTCAGAAGGGAAACCTCTATCCATACATCCATGGTAGAGGCTGACAGAGAGGTGATGTAGGTTCTAGAAACTCTTTACCCTTCAGCACCTCACCTTAGAGTTTAGAGGATTGTTTCCTCTTTGGGGAAGTCTGTGTGAAATTACTCAAAGAATAATTTTAATTCAAACCAAATTAACAACAGAAAGAATTAACACAAAAGCAGCAGTTTGCTGAACATTTTTAGATTTATACTCTTCCCAATATAAACTAGATGAGTCATTCTCAACTTAAATACAGAAAAAACAAGATGATGAGTGGCTTATATCGCCCTTGAAAACATCCCTTCTTCTCTGACCAGTCTGGTCTGCCTGTCCCTAGGTGGCGAGTAATATGGGCCTGTGGTGTCCAGGCTCAACCAACATGGAGGATGGTGGGCCTGGCTCCACCAATATTTCTGTGGTGCTGGAGGGCTGGCTGCGGAGCCTCCAGTGGCGCTCAGCCATGGAGGTGCTGAGCACTACAGCCCCCAGCATGGCCCAGATGTTCTGCTTTGCCCCCAGCCCCTCCAACACTCAGTGGCTGGCCAGGATGGATGGAGCCACTCTGGCACTAGCCATGGCCCCAAGCAGTGCATGGATCAGCAGCAGCCACTCTCAGATCCCAAGCCCGCCCCTTCCCCCCACCCCTCTCCCACATGGGCCCAGCGCGCTGGCCAGGACCCGTTATGGGATTGGGCACCACCAAAAATTATACAAACCTGGCGCCCATGTGCCCGTCAGCATAGCATTGTTTTCTAGCGAGAGATGACTCCCTCACTCACCCTGCTTATCAAATCCACCTCCTAACCGAGGGCAGCCACACCCATTTCCAAACTAGTTTTCTCCAGTTACCGACACACACAAAAATAGTTTTGGGAACTCCATTCTCTAAGAAATGGACTACTGAGGACATAAAGACCTTTAACGATTATTAATAGCCACCTTTCAATGGTTTAACAACCATATTTCACAGACTAGTCTGGCAACTTCTACTGCAGCCAGTTTCTGTATTGCAGATTGACATTTTCCTCATTAGCAAACTTCCCCTTTCATCATGCCAACTCCCCACCACCACACATGTGCACCTTCATTTTACATTATTATAAACTATGAATTAAGGGCAGGGATCTACATCCTCAATTCTAGAAGGTCAGTGGATGCAAGTTTAACTTTTAGTTTAACATATTTTCAACAAGGCAGCAGCTGACCTAAAGAGCTGATTCATGCAATCAAGCACATTTTCCATTACTTTGCACATTTAAGTGTCATATATAGATAGCTTTCTTTTTTACATTTTAGATTGCTCACGTGGAGGGCACAGGAAACTACTTAATGTTAATTCACAGGCAAGTAGCTCAGCTTCATCCCTTCTTGGCATATTACAACACCAGGAGGATTTCTGCATTGGTTCTATTCCATACATTAGTATATCAGAAAACAATTGTATCAGCATCGTCTCCGAGATATCACCTGACCTGTAAATTAGGGGTAGTAGGGCTATTTCTTCATTCATGCTTCTGTCATAAAAGTATAACTTAAATCATAAATAATGTAAGGATTGGGGGGGGGGGGGGGTTGTTGCGTGTTATTTATGAATTGAGTAAAAGCTAGCTCCTGGTGTCTCCTCACCAAAGATATGTCTCCACAGCCTGGTTGTTAGCAATGCAGTCAGCTGTAAGGATACTGAGGGGAGATGCTTGCATTGCATAGGGAAAAAGCCAGCTGATGGTCTCTTCATGAAGTGAATTCCCAGCCCACCTGCATCCATACCACTCCCCAATCACTACATTAACTGCTGGGACTCTGACCTCCACCTTCCTTGAGCTGGATACTTGAAGGCAGAGCACATGCATGTGGAGGGCAAAGTGTTCAGTTATGAAAGTGTTCTACCAAGTAGATGATATGCTATTAGTAAGCTATCCATTCTAGGCCTATCAGATCAGGAGCTTTTCCCACTTTGCTCGTCAAACCCAGACATGCCAAATCAGAAAGTGAAGGCAATATCTGACAGATCATAGAATCAAAGAAATGTAGGACTGGAAAGGGCACTGTTGGGCCGTCTAGTCCAGTCCCCTGCACTGAGGCAGGACAGATACAATGAATGAAGCTCTTAAACTGAATTAAAGACACCCCCTCAAGCTGTGAATTAACTACACACAATGCACATGAAGAGTTGAGGCAGAACATACTGACAGTAGTGCAAGAAGGTTAGGCTCTGATCAATGGTCTACAATTATTTCTATAACAATAGCTTCTCTAGTATGCACTAGATTTTGTCCAGCTATACAGTACTGGTAAACCAACCCCTACCACAATGTGCTCATGATCTAAAAGGACAAGCAATAAACAAAGGGTTGAATGAAAGACAAAACAGTCAGCTGATATTAAGTTAATTTTTTTTCCTCTTCTGTAAATATGGCCCTTGACCTAGCCTGTATTAGTTGGGAAGTTTCATTCAGGGATTATGATAGAAACAGGTTTTAAGGTGGGAGCAGAAGGAGAAAGGATCTCACCGTATGAGGTTCCAGTATGTTTTGGTTCTGATGTACAAGGGAGGAAGGATCAGATTCTATACCTTCGTGGTTAAGTCATTGGTCTGGGAGATGCAAATTCAAAGTTCCTGATCTGGAACAGGGACTGGAACCTGGGTCTCCCCACATTGCAGTGACCTAACTACCAGATTACAGAGTCCCAAGTATAAACAATTCACCTCTTGGTGGCGTGAAAAAATGTGAAGATGGTCGTGAAAGAAGAGGACAAACATTGTGCATAAGTGTGTGCAGTGGGACAAGACTGGCATGGCGAGAAGAGTTATTTTCACATAGATTTCATAATTCATATATGAACAGACGTGGAAATGCTTGGAATTTGCAGCTGTCCCTGGGCCCAGTTTGGGTTTATATTTACTGGTCTATACGGTGTCTTTGCATAACACTATACGTTGTATTCTATATACGATACCAACCTTTTATTAAGTTCTTCACTAAAAAAAAAAATACAGGAAATCAGACTGTACATTCCCTAAGCCATACTACACCTACCTGTATAGTATGGATATATCTCGAAGTGTGTCACTGTAATTGTACCCAATCCATTTAAAACAAAGAATGTCCCTAAATGATTAAACATACATTTTCAGAAATGTATTTTAGCATCAAAACCAAGGAGGAGCTAAAACAGCAACATTCTTCTATTAAAATAATTTAATTGAGAAAGTTAACCAACTCCCCCCCCCCAAAAAAAAAATGACACCTCCAGCAAATACTTTTATATATGCCTTTGCAACCAACTCATTCCATACAACTGCCAGCATCTACAATGAGCCCTGCCACATTTGCTCTGTTCTGTGCCTACACATTTCACCAGAAAAGCTTTCCTCTGATTTCTCCTTCCCAGGGCTCTACAGATTGCACAGCATGCTCAACAAAATACAGAGAGGGGATGCACTCAAATACAGAAAAACTTTGCAATTAATATGTAATGTGATTTGCAGCACTGGGAACTGAACCCAATCATTCCAAGTACAGGCTGAGCATATTAATTTGAAAGTCTGCTTAGAGCACAAATGTACAACAACATTTTGGTGGCAGTTTTTCTTTTTGAACTAAACCTAATACTAATTGTTGATGCATTAAATATGCAGTTGCACATAACACTGGCTCCAAGCACTTTTTTGCACAAACCATGAAACATATATATAAAACATTTAAAATTTCATCTTTTAAAAAATACATTTTGTTCCATTTCTCACCAGATCTGTGGAACTGGCACCTCAGTAATATTTTAGCAATCTGCCTCAGTGAAAGTAAGGAGATTCTGCAGAAAGTAATCAATCATTTACCACCCCTTTCAACAATGAAAGAGGAACAATAAACAGTGAAGACAAAGAGCATGAAAAATATCCCCAAACTCCCGCTGAACAAATATCATTATTCAATAGACTTTTATATACAACTACTTTCAACCAAACAGAACCAGTATGTGCAAGATGTCCCAAAATTAATCCATTCAATGGTTTTTCAACTAGAAACATACAGGTATTTAACAGGAGAAGAAAAATTAACTTTTTTAGAAAAGTCTGATGGATGTAAGTTTTTTTTTTTTTATTGCATGCTTAATGGTGACTCCAAACTCTACTAGAATATAGTATTTTAAAATAATAGTATGATTGACATTGTTAGTTGTATAACCTACACATCTTACCAGTATACAAAGGCGATATTTGAGGAACACAAAACTGTTAACATTATAAAACTTTTGGGAACCTATTCAAAACACACATAAATTTTGCACGGTTGCTTTATAAAAACATTATTCAAGGAAACTGTCTAGACTGAAAGATACTCTTTGAGTTTATCCATAATTGCATTCATCCTATCAGATGGAATCAACATAACAGTTCGTAAAGGTTTCATTGGCACATCATCAAAGGACCATCTGCCTCCCAAACACGTGTCACTCTCCTCTTGCACAGAATAGCTGAACTTCAAAAGGGCTTTCTAAAACAGAAATAAATAAAACTTGATTTTAGTAAGGCTTTTGACACAGTCCCACATGACATTCTCATAAATAAACTGGGAAAATGGTCTAGATGAAATTACTATATGGTTAAGTTCACAACTGCACTCTACAAAGACCATAATCAGGAAGTAATTATCAATGGTTCACTGTCATACTGGGAGGCCTTATCTGACCACAGGGGTCTGTTCTGGATCTGGTACTATTCAATATTTTCATTAATGACTTAGATAACAGAGTGAACAGTATGCTTACAAAATTTGTAGATGATGCAAATGATGAGGGGTTGCAAGCACTTTGAAGGACAGGATTAGAATTCAAACCGAGTTTAAGAAATTAGAGAATTAGTCTGAAATCAACAAGCTGAAATTCAATAAAGACAAGTGCAAAGTATTTCACTTAGGAAGGAAAAATCAAATGCACAAATACAAAATAGGGAGTAACTGGCTAGGTGATAGTGCTGCTGAAAAGGATCTGGTATATCACAAATTGAATGTAAGTCAATAGTGTGATGTAGTTGGAAAAAAAAAAAAAAAGGGCTAATATTCTGGGATGTATTAACAGGAATGTCATATGAAAGACATGGGAGATGACTGCACCATCGTTCCCAGCACAGGTGAGGCCTCAGTTGGAGTACTGTGTCTAATTCTGGGTACCAGACTTTAGGAAATATGTGGATAAACTGGAAAGAGTCCAGAGGAGAGCAACAAAAATGACAGAAGTCTTAGAAAACCTGACTTAAGGGAAAGATTAATAAAATTGGGCATGTTCAATCTTGAGAAAAGACGACAATGGGGAGACTTGATAAATCTTCAGATATGTTAAGGGCTGTTATAAAGAGGACACTGATCAATTGTTTTCCATGTCCACTGAAGTCAGCACAAGTAGTAACAGGCTTAATCTGCAATTAGGGGGATTTAATTTAGATATTAGGAAAAACTTTCTAACTATAAAGGTAGTTATGCTCTGAAATATACTACCAGGGAGGTTGTGGAATCCCTATCACTGGAGATTTTTTAAGAACAGGTTGGACAAACACTTGTCAATGATGGTCTAGGTTTAGTTGGTCCTGCCTCAGCACAGGGGAATGGACTTGCTGACCTCTCAAGGTCTCTCCAGCCCTATATGTCTATGATTCTATGAATTATGGTTAAAAAAATTAGTTTTAAGCTACTATTCATATCATATTAATAGAAGTAAAAAGAGAAAGTTCTGTTTTGTGGGAGTGCAGGCTAAACAGAAAAAAAATTCCAATGAAAAACCCAATGAAAACTAAAATATAAAATTCAGTATTGTTTCACAAACCAACACCTAGCATTTCACATAATAAATTCAAAAGAAACTGAATTAATTATGTGATGTGCATTATCATTAATGTAGGAGACAAATAAGAGCAACAAACAAAGAGGAACGACTCGTTGGTCTACCAGTCACTAGCTGTGGGTGGCCTTGGACAAGTTGCTTAGTTTTTAAAATAGCAGATAATTCCCCAGGTGTTACAAACAGGTATTAAAGCCAGGACCTTAAGATATACTGTGCCAGGGAGAGGGGATTTCTGACCAGCAATGGGAAGGTCATATTAAGTCTCTTGCCAAGAATATGACCCTCTGCCTGCCAGTGAACCTCTAGCTCCCCTAAAGCCAGGAAGCAGCAGACAAGGACATGGGGGAAAAAGCTGATTCATAGCAAGAGCTGAAGCAGGGCAAGAGGAACTGGCATGCTTCCCAGAGAGGCTCTGGATGAGGAAGCAGGGCCAACCATGCGAGGATGTCAGCTCGATACAGGTGGTGGTGGGACAGTGCATGCAGGGACTGTAGCAAAGCACCCTCTTCACTAGTCACTGTCTAAAGAATTGTCATGATGGGATACACGCAGCCTTAGAGATTCAAAGGTTAACATCAATGTGACCCAATTTATTCATCTGTAAAAGAAGATGCAGTAATTCCCTTTCTCAAGGTGGCATTAGGAACCTTAATGTTAAGCACTTAGATACCAAGGTGGGAGGCACTATATAAAAGCCTTACAAACACCTTACATAGACAGAATTTGTATTAAGCCCTGAGAAATCCTTGAAGTGCAAGTTATTTATAGAGGACACTTTGTCCAAGTAAATAGGTTTTCATAATGTTTTTATTTATATTTATTGACTCAATTTGTATGTAGTATAATATTACAGAGTAGTGTCCTTTTACTAATTCTCACAGATAAAAGTATTAGACGTTTCAGGGAGAAAATGCATCCTTTCCCCTCCCCCCCAATCTCAAACGTATCAGAGAAGTAATATCCTAAATCCTTAAGAGGAAAAAACAATTTAACCTCCTCCCATTGCTGGTATCTCAGGAATCTAATGTGAACTTTGGAAGAGCCATGTAATCCAGAGACATTGTTCAAGAATGAACTGTTTGAACAATGGGGGCCTAAACTTTTAATCACATCTAAGTTTGGCTATACTTAAAGCTTTTCTTCCACTCCCTCAATTATATTTTAAGGAACACAAATGTAGCACAGTGAGTTGATGAGTGGGGATTGGCTCCTCCATACTTATCCAATTCTCAGCTGCTGGCTCATTACACTGACCAGCATTTTGTAGCAATCTAACATTTTGTGTGATCATAGAAAGATACATACTCAGACACAATTTATTCTGTGCATATACATTATTAAATACATCTAAGTTAATATAACTTCCCTGATCTTGCTTAAAATGACACTTGTATAACAAATGCCAGAAAGACTAGTTTACAAGAAAACTTTGTCCAGGTTGAGACTTTCAAACTGAGTTTAAAACAATTATTGTTTGGAAAAAAAACAATTACTAAGTCTTGAAAAAATGCAATTTAGAATAACAGAACATAGGGGAGTACAAAAAAGGCCTTTTAGAATGCAAGACCCATGGTGACACCAAATTGGAACTGAAAGCCCCTTTACTACATGCCGGTTATTGGTCACTGGGTGTGCATTGAGTTCAAATTCGAGTGCTGGAGCCTCTACTACAAAAAACATAAAAACAAAAACCCTTTAGCTCCTTGTTACTTTTACAGCTCACCACAGTATTTCTTGCAGCCTCATAATGAATGTGCCCAGACTTTGGATTTAAAGTTTTCCCTCTTCTTAAATGACCATTATTAGAATTATAGCCATTTCATAGCCTGTGCTAGGAAGAGATGTCACATGCCAACATTTTACCCTGTGGGCACTGCCATCAAAGAAGAAGAACAGGGAGCTCTGGACATAGTGTCAGTGCTGTGGAATAATGTTTTTAAAAGCTCTGAAAAAAGTAAAGAACACTGAAAAATTCCATGCATTTCAAATTACATTTTAAAATTTAATTTTCTGCACTCTCCCCTTTCTATATGGTTTGCAACCAGCAGAATTGAGTGGCAGAGTTCCCTCAGGAAATTATATGTAATACTTCCAGCTCAATATTTCAGTACTTTTTATTAATGTACTTGTCCCCAAATAGAACATACAAAACAAATGGAAAAGTGACATCCATACATTTGGCTCTTCAGAAGATTTGTTCTCAACAAGTCTTTTTAAATAAGAACAAAAAATAAATGAATAATACGAGGAAGAATACAACACCAGACGCAGCACAGATTCAGAGCTTTGAATCCACCAAGTTTCTCGGGAAGAATTCTCAGAGCATAAATTTGCATGAAGGTAGTCTACTTTTTGGGGAATCAGAGGGGAGAATATTTATATTTTATATGAAACAGGCATGCAGCAATTTGATTTGGTCCTTCATACCACAGGTTTCTTTTTTCCTAGAAGCCTGCAAGATGCAATTGCTGATTATTTGAATTTGAACTTCCAAAAAGTTATGCAGGTTCAAACAGAAAACTTTTCTGAGGGTACAACTGCCTCTAAACTAAATGGGTTTTCTCCACCCTTAGGATTAAAAATTTTGAAGGGCCGATTCATATGGTTAAACTCTGTGCTTCTGCTCTCTTCTGTCCATATTTAAAAAAAAAAAAAAAATTGGAAATTTCATTCTCAAATTCTTAACCAGACCTTTCATTTTATTCAGAATCCTTTGTTAAATCTCTTTAGTATTATCCTCAAGATAACCAGAGGATGGAGTTAGTTGATTCTTTGCAGCCAAGACACACTGAAGGTAACAGCTGATCTTTCCCTTGAAGCCTTTGTCTACACCAGGCATTTTTGGGAAATCTCCCACCATTGCACTACCACTGGTGCAGCTCCAGTGGTGATAGCAATAGTGGGAGGGCTATTTTAAACAGATGCTAGGCACATTCCAGTGCTTTTATCACCATGTCACTGAGACTTGCTGTTAGTAATATCAATACACTACTACAAAAAAAAAAGCCAAGTGCCATTTTATAATCTACATTTGTAGTGGTGCAGCTCCCAGTGGTTCCCCCCAAAGGCAAAAAATTGTTTATCTTGGTCAAGAGATAGTGAGTATAAATATCCTATGTTATCAAAAATTGTCTGTGCCTCTTTCAATATTAAGTGCACAAAAAGCAGCTGGATTTAAATAAAAGATCATGTTACCACTTTTTCATAATCATTGCAAGTCAGGTTTCTAAACTACCTCAGTAAGAAAGGCCATGGTCATTACTGGAAAAAAAAAGTACAGTCAGAACCTCATTGCCCTGCTGTAAAGAAAAATCAAACAATTGGATTTAATGGCATCAGAAGTCTGTTACCTCATAAAAGAATTCTTCCTCTGCATTTGCAAACATTAATTCCTCTTTCTGCTGTGTGCCCCCTCCTCTCCTCTTAGAGCTGCGCTTTGCTGTCTCTGTAAAGGTCTTGCTGATGAGAAGGTAGTAGTAGCACTTTCCACATGGCTTATTTGTTCTTTGTGTTTCAGCCAATTCTTTCCTAAAAACAAGTATTATTTACAAGAAGAATATTTTAAAGCCCCATCAAATGCACATAAATCTCATAAAACTACTAAATGTACAGAATATAGATGCTTTGCCTAATCTTTATAGCTGTCACTCAAATAGCAATATTGACTTTGTACATGCATTTATGGCAGTAGGTTTCTTTGAAGAGTTCTCCATAGTCAATTACTCTTAAAATCACCAACAACAAAACCAATCCTATATCCCCTACTCCTTGTAATATATTTCTCCTATTATGGAACCCTCACTAAGCACACACTACGTTCTTGGGGCTGTAAATTCTTAGAACTTAAACACTCACCATTAACTACCATTCATAGGAAAGGTTTCCCTCGCCAGCCAAAAGCTAGTTCATTTCTATGATCCCCAGATTTTATTTATTTATTGTCCCATCCCAGAAGCACTTAAAAATGACAAACTTCTGTCTGGTGAAGAAGACTGGATGCAGCTCCCCCTGGAACTAGTTAACACTTCTGTTAGAGATGGTCACTAAAAGAGCCCCATGAGATGCTTTCATCCCTTCCTTCGGTTAAGCATGTTGCCACTGCAATGCAGCAAGCCTCATCCAGTGAAGGAGCCTGAGACCTAAATTCTGATTGTTTGTGTCATGTTCCACTGGTAACAAACCTCAAATCACCCCACAAAGCACCCTCTGAAGAACCATTTAAAAGTTTATAAACAAAAAAGCAAAGAGACAGTTATAGGTTTTCTCCTATCCAAAAGTACTCTTTTCTTAGAGATCTATATTACTACTAAAAAGAGCAGATGACTGTTCCCTAACAGCAATGGTGGATTAAGATTAAATGAGGTCTGGATCCAAGACAAACAAATCCCCTGCTTATTTCAGGAACCTCCTTTACAAAAGTGCTCATAGTTCTCCTAGCTCCCGAATTTGTAAAGCCAACTTCTGCTCCCTCAGCCCCAGGATGGACAATAGCACTTTCAGCCCAGAGCTAGGATTCATGAATCCTACCTCGTTAATTCTGGATGTGTTAATATTCTATTACCTAGTCCCTCTTCAGTAAGGCATGGATTCACCTGTGTAAATTCCTCTTCCACTGATGGAAGAGCAAATGTACGGTTCTATCTACTATTCAGGAGACTGACCATTTCTAACTAGTCTTAGTTAAGAGTGTGGGCGGGCCCTCTGATCACTGCTAATTTTCAAGTCTTGCAAACCTTCATCTTCTGCCAAATCTCATTATTTTATTGAAAGTCTCTCAACATTACCTAAAGACGCAGCTCATGGAGTCACGTCCAAGAAACTCATCCTTTATTCAAAAAAAAAAAAGGGGGGGGGGATGTCTCTAATCTTTATGATTGCAGATGTAAGCTAGAAAAAGTGAACTTTAAATGCTCAAATACTAGAAGGCAAATAAAAAGAATCCCATATTTATTATTAAAAGTCCCATGATTTTTAAGAAAAACCTCTCAATTTCTGAATGCTTGGGCATTGGCAAGAACTATCTCCACTAATAAACAATTAGCTGCAATTGAGCTTCTATGCCAGTAATGGAACGGTCATGGTTGAGAATGTGTATTTCTCAGTTTGTTATAGAGTAATAAGAAAAAACAAAATAAAGTAGATACTACACCTTCATTGTGAGGCTCTCCCCTCTTACATTCTCACTGACATAAAGCTCATATTTCCAGGCTCTCAACTACATGGACTTCTATCATAATCACCATTATATTCTACTCTAAATACTTGGATCCCACATTTGGTATTAAAATTAATTCCATAGTTAAAATTAAAACTATAGAATGAAAATAAAATTGGGTCTAAACCTGTGTATCTTTTGGAATCCTCATTTCTCTCCCAACTTGATACACTTGATTAACAGAATAACCAGCTCAACTCCTACTTTCTGTTTGTTTTCCCATCCCAGTTCAGGGTACAGTAGACCAAGCAGAAGGCCAAGAGGTGTTCCTTCTGGGTTGAGACCTTCTCAGAATCAAGAGACAGGAATCTCCACTCCCAGTCCAAGGACACTTATTCTGCCAAGGGAAGGGGTTCACTGTCTGGATGGTCTGTTGGGGCATCCACATCCCTCCACCGACACCAGCCTCAGATCCTTCCGAGGCACCCCTACAAGGTTTGGTCAGTCCTCTTAAGCACTTGGGACTCAATAAATTGGATCAATCTCACCAATCAGGGACTGTTCAGGGGTAAGTCCAATAATATCCCCCCAAACCCTCCAATCCACCTCAGAAAGAAAAGCTCAAGGATTCCCCCACTCAGTTTCTGAAGTGGGCAAGAGAGCTATCTGGCTAGGCATCTTTTACAACTCCATTTCTTCCCAGAAAAGAACTTGAGTCATTCAAGGATGTACCCCTACTCTTCCTCCGCAGTGACCTCGGGGACAATAAAGAACACAGGCATTAAAGACCTACCTCTCTCCCAGGATAAACCTGAAAAACAGAGACACTCAGAAAAGAGTGACCAAAACCCCCTGATGGGGATAACTATCCTCTCTCAAAAGGCATATGAAAAAGAAAGTCCAAAGGTCATAAGCTAGAAGAAATGCACCCTCTTCAAACACTTCTGGTGATCCTGTCCCACAAGCTCCAGTGCCTCTGCTGAAATGTTTACTTCAGATCATGATAATTTCAAGCCAGAGGAGCAGAAGAAATTAATTCCTGCAGACTTATTTAAAACTGTCGAAAGTAAGGTGGTGGTCACTGAGATCCAGACAGAGAAAGGCAATGAACAGGCTAAAGCCAAAGTCAAATATCTCCCAATTACAACTGCAACAGAATTCGCCATTCCCCTTCAAAAGAGTTATTAAGGAATGAGAAACTCTAAAGGCAAAAGCTTAAAAGCATTGAAATTCCAAAGCGTCCTAAAACAAAATATTCTCTCCTGAGTAAAAAGAAGAGGAGATTAGACAAACAGGAATGGAAAGATAGACCTAAATGAGAGAAAACCCATCCTGTGGGAGATTAGATAGTATCTAAATAGGACTAGGAGACAATGGTTCAAAGAAAACCTAATTTGGCATTGGAAATAGACAAATCAGAAGGGCCAGCAAGTAATCCTACCTCTGACAGGAAGAGTGGGGAAAAAAATGGAAGAGCAAAAAGTGTCCATTTTCCCATTAAAATACTACCAGATTACCAGAAAATTGTTTACAAAAAAAAAAACCTCCCCCCCCCACACACAAACAGAAAGGATGTTCTGTCCTCTCCCTCACCTTACTAAACTTTAGATTTCAGAGTCAAAGCCACAAGCAAATTTAGATTCTTTCCTTTCCTTGACATCTCTGCTTACTCCTTCTTTGCTTATTTCTTTCCAAACCATCTGTCTTGATAGTCCCTGACAGGGCCTTGACACTGGACCCTGATGGGAGACAAAGCAATACCTAATCCTCTACACCATCTCCGACTCTGATTTAAAAATATTTTAATAGTTCATACAGAGCTCATGCACTTACAAATCTCCTGAAGCCAAGATTTCCATTTCAGAGCCGGAATTAAGCAAGATACACAAAAATACCTCAGATACCCATTATTAAAATGCTGTAAATTGTATAATTTTAAATAAGCTTGTTCAATTTTCAAAATAAAGATCAACTACAATTCATGCACTGATCCTGTACTATGTGGCATAATTTTACAATTCATGCACTGATCCTAATATGTGCCATAATTTTAAAGTGACTTCCTATTTCTTCAAGAGACAATGATTAGAAATTTCAATGCATAAGGAAATAATATCAAATAAAGAAATTAAAAGTCAATATCAAGGACCTTATATAAAACAACTGTATTTTTTAATCTATTTCTTACTTAAATCGGTGGTATCATTCCCTCTCCAACACATTTCCATTTAAATAAGATTTCTGAAGACATTTGAAGGAAAAAATTACTGTTCAAATTCATTTTTAGAATGACTCTTACTGAAGCTGTTGGTGCATGGGCAGAGAGATCTGTGGTGGTACGTTAATAAATCTTTCACTTAGTAGGAAGCCCACAGGCTTAGTGGTGTCATTTAGGAGCTTATCCAGCTGTTCAACCATACTCTGTTCACAGTTCTTCTCACACTGGCTTAGAATCATCTCTTTTATTTGTTCAGCACATTGAGTACCCTAGGATTCAAAGAGTACATTTTCTTTACATTCCACAACAATTATTTACATATGAAAACCTGAAAGTGAACTTTAAGAGAGTATTCAACAGGCCTGTGGTCAATTTCCTGCAATGGTCTCTAAAGTATTGTAGAATTTGTTTGAAAGTTATTAATCAGGAACCCTCAAGGTGATGGCAGACTTAGGTTCCTAAATGGTAACAATGCAGCTATGAGTTACAACTCCACTCTGCCCAACCCCCAACAGCTGAGAAACATGAAACGTGAGATGACGGATGGTCCAGTTGTTAGGGTAGTAGCCTGGCACTTGAGTGACCTGGACTGAATTTCCTATTCCATCACAGACTTCATGTATGACCTTGGGCAAGTCACTTAGTCTCTCAGTTCTCCATCTGTAAAATGGGAATAATAGAAATTCCTTACCTAACACAGCAGCCATACTAAAGACCATGGGTCATTCAGATACCATGCTAATAAGGGCTACATAAGCACTTATAATATTTAGATGAAAACGGTAATGAAAGCTATGGTGTAACACATTCAATATGCAAATGTATCAAGTTAGCTGAAAATTTTAACTCAAAAGCACTAAAACAAACTAATTATATAAATCACAAGGTTAGATTCACCGAAGACCTACGACAAGTTTATAGAATAATGAAAGGGATATAACTGGAAATATTAAACATTATTTCCTTGGATTTTGTATTTACTGGCCTTTTTTCATCTCTATTCCCTGCCTGTATTTCAGCCCTTTTGACTGGTGGAGAAATTTCCTACAGAATTATCAGGTAAGCCATTGTGCCAGATCTAGTTCAGGTTGTCTGTATATTTGGCATTGTTACTTTTACTTTATAGTACAGGTGACATGATTGCCTTTTTCTAGTTGCCTTACAAATGCATTAAATACATTTTTAGAAGACTGTGCATCAGAGAAATGACCTATATAATGGTAAGGACTATCCAAAATATGAGCTATATTTGGAAATTCTTAGTGGCTTGTCAAACTTACTGTGCTTTTCCATTATTACCATAAAATGCAGAATCACTGCTTGGCCACACAATGTACAGATACTTTACAGTGCTACCTTATAGAAACAGAACACAATTTCAAAACAACTAAATTATGGGTAGTGCAAAAAGCATTTGAGTAGATAGTGCCAGTGAAAAAAGAGAACCATGTAGCACTTGTATTTAATGTCTACAATGTAATTTTCAATGAGATAGGCTAAATAGAAAGTATTTTAATTTCTATAAATTACCATCCAAGAGTTAAGCAGTATTACTGACCTTTCTTTCAGTTAAATTTAAGAGGCTTATGAAGCCAAAGACTTCATCTTCATCATCACCATCATCATCATCACCATCACCACCACTTTCTTCTTGAACTTCTGCTTGCTATTTAACAAAAGTAAAAAGGATAACTCATACTGAGATGCTTTTTTTTTTTTTTTTTAAATAAGCATAGCCTTTAGTCTCTGCCGAGGATGCTTTATGCACATCTAAAAGCCATTCTGCAAGTCTATAGAATTGCTTAAGAGACAAGAACCTTAAAAGGATGAAAAATTATAGGTTGTCTGCATAATTTATTCTGTCAAACCTTTATAAGAGTATGCTACAACCTTCAATTTTTATTTACTTTAAAGTAGAACCTCACTAATTCACACCAATGATTGGGAGACCCCCACATTCAGCTACTTGCAATGGAATCAATGAATAAAAACAAATTTTAAGAACGGAAGAATATTGCATAAATCAATGTACTTTATCTATCTGACCAGAGTCATTAAGATTTATTCACAATATTTCATAGTGATAAATAGTAATAGCAATAAATGTTCTGGGGCATATTTTGTAAAAATAATGAAGTCTTTGAAATGAGACCATGTGACAATTCTCTACTATTAAATCTTTGCTAAGCACTGGAGAGAGATTTGTGTGTTTGTGATTTATGGGGTGGGCAGATTAACCAAATGCAAATTACAAGGATTTAGATTTAAATGATTAAGAAACAAAATCTGATAGAAAGCTAGCAACTTGGAAGGAACCACAGGACAGAAAATATGTTGGTATGACATGAGTGTGTATTGTAATGGTCTAACACCACAGTTCACACTTGGGAGTTGGATAGGTTGGGGAGGGGCAAGTTTTCATGCTACCATTCGTTTGGCATAAGATAGCTTTTTGCAAGGCATGGTCAAAAAATAAAAATAGTAGCAACCTCCCTTTGCTCTAAAAATAGAAATGCTTCTTAAAGTAAGTTATTTAGATTTAGAAGACTATAACAGAACACAGACCATAAACATTTAAGGTTTTTTTTTTCCAGGAGGAGTGGCATTTTAGGGCAGTTTATTTTATTTTGGAAATTATTAATGTGTTTCAGTAAGCCATTTACATTTTCCGTAATGCAAGTAGTTCTAACAGCAGCACTTGTCCCTGCCCAATCCTGTAGTCATGGTGGGAAGAAAGAATGTGCAATTCTCCCTGTCCGCTACATCATCTCACAAGTGTGTTAGTGGACGGGTTTTCATTAGACTCTGCTAAATTCTTAGGAGATGCTTAATGAATGTACAAAGAAACAATTTTTCACTTGCTTATAATTATTTTCTTCCTAACAGAGGACTAGCCACAAGCCAGAATTTTGGTTCAGAGTTTTAGACAATTTTAAATTTGGAGGGAGCAAAAAGTTACAATTTTTTAAAATTTAAGCTTCCTCTTCTACCCCCTCTTACTCAATGTTGTTTCTCACCTATACCAGAATTCAAAAATAGCCAAAGAAATTTCCCTCAATATCACACCTCCCCCTGCAAAAATCCCTCCCCCACCACCCTGCAAAAAAAACCCCACCTTTTTTGGTTGAAATGAAGCATAGAATATGTCAGTCTCAAAAGGAGAATTTTTAACAAAGTTATAAGCAAGAGAAAAGAGGGGTTTGTAATAGGATGTTATAAATAATGTTCAATACAGCATTTGCTACTGTAAGTGCTTTACCACCACAACTCTTCCACTCAGAGAGACAGAGGAACATGGACAGTCTGCAACCGTTTGATTTCAGTTCAGACTCGATAAAGGAAATAGAGGATAACTGTTATATCAAGAGCTGAGGTCACCCAAAAACTCCACTTTACTCTAAAGAGAGGGATTAGAACGTGAAAATGTAAGTAACATCCAAGTGCTTTATGTTGCAACAGCCTGAGCTCTAGAACTGTTAGCTACATGTATATTATGAAGGGGACCTCAATTATTCCATTCCAATTTAAAATTATACTGTGTTGAATTAGCAAGAATGCAATCCCTTACCTTGATAACACTCCCAATGTGATTCTGTTGTATTAATATGTCAGTTAGCTCAGCAGTGTTAACTGAAGCTTTTAGAAACAGCTAAAAAATAAAAAGAACAAGAATTGTGAAAACAGTCTAAAATTTTCCTGTTGTAAACTACTTATTGAAGTAGTGGACTGTGGACCTCCTCCCACCCTGCTTCCACATATTTCCTAAGGCAGCAATAGTGCTCAGTTACATGACAATATTAGGATATTAAGATGACAAGATCAAAATAAATTCTCTTTAAAACAATCTGTCTAGGTTCTTATACCATGCTCTTAACCCCGACTCCCACTCAGTATATTTATCATTTGTTTCCTTTCCCTGGGTATAGGGCTTCAAGCACTAATAAATCTAATCTCCCATAGTTTGCTGCAGCACCAACTACTCTAATGTCCCCAAATTACTCTGCATTTGGTTATGTCCTCTTCTGTATTTTACTCATCCAATTTTGGCACAGTCTGCAAGTTTATTTGAGAATGAATTTACAAAAAGAGGAACCAATAATCAAGAGAGGCATGAAGCCGCCATATAGGGTGCAGATAGGTGCTTATTTTTTTTAATTGCAGTTGGTCAAAACCCCTCTAGAAACACAATGAACTGGGATACAAATGCAGGAACCATCACTACTTTAAGATTGAGAATAACGAGAAAAAGCAGATATGGTCTATCTGAGAGTGCATTATAGGTCACAGTTTGGGAACCATTGCATTTAGCTGAGTGCATGATGTAGCTGTAATTATTCATGTCTTCATCTACTGAGGCATAGTAAAACATTGAATCAATACCAGTAATGGTGACTGATGACAGTTTAGGACTGTAGAAGTTATTTATTAATGAAGAAATCTGAGTAGGAGCAAGAAAGTCAGAATATTCTGAGTCTACCTGTTGCAGTAATTTCTTTATCCCATCATAATCATTATCGGATATCGAATGTGCTTCAAATTCAACATTCACTTCCTGTGAACAAGCAGAAGACAAGAAGTATGACACATACGCTTGGCAAGAGGAATGTATCTTAAAACAAAGTTAAAGCAAAACTGCTTGACATGAAGTAGAGAGAAAAAAATAGTCAATCAGCTCCTAACTAATGTAAAGTCTTACTTATATTACTTGTTGATATCAGCTGTTTTTGAAGAATTTACACCTCTTGTTAATCTTTACAGAGACTTGATCACTTTAACTATATTTTATCTTCTAAGATGAATTAAATATAAAAAAGAGCAAAAATAAACTTTGAATTTGTCATTTAAAATATTAGACTCCATTCTTGCAATCTGATCCATGCAGGTGAACTCTTAAAACCTATGTGGAATCCAGCTGTGCATGGCTGTAGTAGTGCACCCATTTTCAGAAACTATTTTCTAAGCTTGTGTTGCCAGCACCACTTTAGGGCCTTGATCTTGCAATCTGGTCCACACGCACTACCAGCCACTAGCACAATGCTTTAATGTTTATGTTGCAAACTCTGTGGAAGTTCACCCACTAGTTTTTTTTTTGTTTTTTTTAAAGTCCTCACTGATATTTAAAAACAAGATTAAAACATTTCTTTTAGTAGGCTCCCCTCAGATTACACAACCACCAAGATGACATGATTTCAAATACATCAGTCTGAATCTTAATGAGGATTAAGAGTATGTCTACACAGCAAAACAACAACAAACAAAAAACCACATATCAGTGAGTCTCATAGTCCAGGTTTACAGACTATGGCTGGCTACGATGGTGCTTAAAATAATAACAGTATAGACATTCTCACTTGGGCTGAGGTCAGGCTCTGAAACCCGGCGAGAGGAGTGGGTCTCAGAGTCCAAGTGGGAACATCTACACTGTTATTTTTAATATTGTAGTGCAGGCCCCACAAGCTCAAGTCTGTAGACCAAAGCTCTGAGACTTGTTGACACAAGGATTTTTTTTATTTTTTTTTGGCAATGTAGATATACCCAAGAGGTCTATCACGTCATGTAAAGCTAACTCAGTCCTTAACATGATTGAAACACACTTCACTCCCCCAATCAAGACAGAGCCTTAGGCTGTCTTCACTAAGAAAACAGGTGTCTTCTTAACTCAAAGTAAAATCCTAGAAGACAAGGCAGTTTGTAGCTTTCACAGGTGTTAGCAGGTCAAGTTGAAGACTTCATTTAGGGAAATCTGGTCTGTAACCTGACCTGCAAACTCATATGAACTAAAAACTGCTTTGTCTTCTAGGAATTTACTTTAAGTTAATTAACTTTAAGAACACACCTTTTCTCCCTATGAAGAAAAGACAGTATTTTTTCTGTGGCGTTCACTGAGCACACTTTCAATTTCATGCCGCTCTGGAAATACACACTGAAATCAATACAGAAATAATAAATGTTCTGGTGTCCTTTGTGGTTTTTTCTCTGCCCTGTTTCTTCCATAATCGAAGAAATTATTTTTTCAAGAAGTTGCCATCCATGGTCCTACAACTGAATTCACTTGGGCAGACCCTTACTCCTGCATGGCTTCAATGGAACTCCATATAGATGTAAGGGGTTTGCCTCTGTGGAACTGATAGCAGGCTTAGAGATTATAAACAATATACAAAAGTCAAGGCTCTAGCAGTAATCAATTTGGCATATTGTGGCTTACTATTTAGGTTGTTAAATGTATACTTTAATATAGAGGTCCCAATCCTGTGGTCCTAAAGCAGGCCTCCTTGATCCTACAACTTATTCTACATTGCAGGACCAAGGCCATAGAAAATAGCTGTTTCCTTGAGTTGGGTACGATCAGGCCCAGTACATGCCATGTGGGCAAATAAATGTCAATACCAAAATCTTAATGTTATTATGAAATCACTTACATTTTCTGACTTTTAATTGTTCAATTTTTTAACTTTAACATTGCATTTAAGCTTTCACAATTACATTTTATTTTAATCCTAGTAAAAACCATTATACCAAATACAGAGAAAATATTAGTCTATGATCAATATCAACACTGACATCACTGTCACTCAACATCAGCACTTGAGCCTGTCAGCTGGCCTTTCCTGATCTTCAAGTTCTGCTAAACTAATTTTGCTTTGCCCTAACAAAATATTAGCCTAAAAATACCACACCTTGCCTGAAACCTGCATTTAATTCTGAGTCTAGGTGCATTTTTTTCAGGAAGGGCAGAGATAATAAATCACAATTACTCTTCAGGAAACAAAAATGGGGAGCAGTCACATGTAGAAAGCCAGACTAGAGAAAAGAAGGGTGAGAAATTGTAAGAGGGACACACGGTGATAGCATAAGACGACCACCTAGCTGCCACATAGTACTTTCGCCTGCAGATCTCAACGCACTTTCTAAAGGACGTAAATTTACCCCCCCTCCCCCAGTTTACAGCTGAGGAAACTGAGGCACAGGCTGGTGAAGTGTGTAACTGGGTCTAACGCGGGCGGGAATTGAGGAGGGGACCGGGAGAAGAGACGCGTAGGCCCTGTACTGTAAGGAGCGGGGACCAGGGGAAGAGAGGAGCAGCAAAAGAGGGAGGGCGGCCACCCGCAGGACGGGGCGACAGAAGGCCTAGGAAGGGAGACAGAAGGGGAGAAAGGCTCTTGGACCACCGGGAGGGGAAGGCCGAGCGGGCCCCGTTTCCAGGGGGGTGGGGCGGCGGTGTTGGATCGGGAGCCGGGCCTCGCTCGGGCCCTCTCGTCGCCAATCACCTCACTGATCTCTTCCTCCGAGGAGACCGAGTCGCCCTGCTCCGAGGAGGCCGAGTCCTGCTCTTCCCGCTCCGGCTCCCGGCGCTCGGGCGCTTCCGGCGCTCTCCGCTTGGGCCGGGTAGCCATGCCGCTGTCCTGCCGCCCCGCGCAGGCGCCCCGGAGCCGGAAGGCCGCGGCGCGCAGGAGGAGGGAGAAGAGCGGGGCCGTGGGGGCGGGCGGCGCAGACCGCCGAGCCGCTGCCCTGCTGAGGGGCGGTGCAGACCGGCCCCCGCAGGCAGGTGAGCGGTGGGATGGGCCCGGCCACTGCCCAGCCTGGGGGCTGTGACTGAGAGCGGGCCGGGGTTGTGCCCTGCTGCCGCTGCCGCCGCCGCCGCTTGTATAAGCACGGCCCGGGGGGCAACAGGAGGGGCGGTTAAGCGGCGGCCCAGAGGTGGTTGAGGGAGATGGAGTGGCCCAGGGGGCTATCCCGGTGCTCGGGGAGCGAGGAAACAGGGCCTGGCCGGGCGGGCAAGGCGCAGGCCGTGTTCGTGTCCTGCAGCTGGAGCGAGATGGCAACTCACCCCTGTATTTTTATGGGAAATTCAAGTCCAGGAACCTGACAGCGGGATGATTCACCTGCATAGCCCCGCATCCCTGTGCGGAGTCTGAAAAGCAGCCGCTCAGTTACCAGGTGTTTGCAAAACCAAAGGGCTTTAAATGGTATGAATTAAAAAATAAAATAAAAACACCTACCAGTTTCCCAAGGTTTCATTTTTGGTTGGTTGGTTGGTTGGTTTCTGTCCTTTTGTAATCCTGTTAGGTTGCTAGTGGTCCATGGAATCTTACCTGGCAGATAAAACCGGCCTTTTTAAGGTACAAGGTTTGGTTTGAAAGTCACATAATATACATAATACATGCTTCTCTGGCCCACAGACACACATTTTGCAATCCCTTTGAAATCAATGAAGTAGCTGACTTCTGGCAGAAATTAAAGCAAGCCAAAGGCATTCATGGGATAAAGAGTAAGCAGGCTTACCCAAAGTAAAGCAGATGGCTGAGTCCAAAACATAAATTGTGTAAAGTGGGCATTCACTGATTGCATATTAGAGTAGTTTGTGATATAAGACTTTTCCTTATAAATTACTTTAGTTTTAATATATATATTGCCTGTTAGAAATAAACAGTGGAAGTAATTTGATAGAAGTCTGTAAAAAGCTTATACGTATGGATGCTTACCTGTTTATTATTGTTCAGTGTTTGACACACAACAGGATACATGATGGGGAAATAATTTGGTTCTGACTACATCCAAAAATATCAGTGACAACTCCCCTCCTTCCAGAATGCACCTGAATCAACTCTATGATTTCATGCTGGGGTTTTGTAACTCTAGTTTGGCTCTTTCACTCTTCCCTAGTAGAATTATTGCCTTGTGATATACAATTTGGGAGAATTTTCATTTTTTCTTAGATTTACATTTTTGATTATTTCATTAATAGTATTATTAAACATTATACCTCTATCTTGAAAGGTGAAAGGATTTTTTAAAAGATATATTATATGTATGTCATCTATTATATAAAGTATATAATTAGTGATGTATATTTTGGAAAAGTTTGTAAGTTTGTATTGCAGTCAGAGTAATTTACGAAGTTTGTGTGTCACTTTTGTTAAGAGAATGTATGAAGTGTAAAGATACCGGAGTAAAGTTTCCTTAATATTATTTTCAATACCCTCTAAGACTTAGGCTGTTGGGGTTTTTATTTGTAATATTCTTTTTATGTAATTTATATAATAGTTGTAGTAATCACTGGAACAATTTTTAAGAGTATGTTAAAGTTTTTCTGTGTGAATTTCCTATGTTTTTTTTTAAAAATATATATACTCACAGAGAGACAGACAGACAGATGCTTGATAAAGTCTGCCAAAGTTGAAAGTTGCTACATTGTCTATCTGAGAGTTTGGAGCAGAGCTGTCCTCTAGTGTATCTTATCTGGTCTGTCAGCCACAGGCAGACACCTTGGGCTTAGATCTTCCCCTGGTACACTGCCTTCTGTTGTCTTCTGTGGATTTGCTTATGTCCTCAGAAGGAGAGCTGTGCTATAGTAAATTTCGTAAGTGCTTCCAAAAATGAATTCTCCTTCAATAAACCTTAACAGCTCTGCCACTTCCACACCGCATTGCAGTGCTTTAAGTTCATTATTCTTAAGTGTTAATCAGTAACTGGTTGAAGTTTTGAATACTTAAATCTTACGTGGTGGGGTGGATAGTGAAGATCAAGTCAATAGCAGGAAAGATTGTTAATACCTTTAGTTTCAAAACCAAAGTTCTAGTAACCTATACTTTGCAGAGGGGTATATCAGACTTTATTTATTTTGACTTTGGGGTTTATGGAACTTTGTTTCAAAGTTATAAATGGCTGAAAAATCACACAAACATTTATTTTTCAAGAAAAAAATTCTGTATTTGACAACTCCCAAAAATATTTGCTGCCTCTTCTAAATTAAGCACAAAAATGTTCATAGAAATACCTTCTTCCTAAGAAAAGTTAGAGGATGCATGTGTCAAAATTAGGTTTATAATGCAACTTTCATCACAACCTTATCTCAGGAGATGTGATCACCTCCACAATAGGAGATGTTGTTATGAGTTCCAGTCACAGCTTGATAGTGAATCGTCCTGTGAGAGAGAAGTCACTTAGACCCCAATGCCGCAAGGTACCTAAGCACATGCCTACTTCTAAGCACAACTAGCTAGTCTCATTGACTTCAAAAGGGCCTAATTTTCAGACGTACTGAACTCTCACAGCTTTGGTTGACGTGATTTGGAAGTGCATGCTCTGAAATACATATATTATAAAAAAAAAAATCCCAAGATAAAACATTCCACTACATACACTTTTCTCCTTGGGGAGAGGATGAAAGAGTAAATGTGACAGATGTTAGTTATGTAGCTTAGTGCAGTCCTGGAACGTGCTCAGATACCATGGTGATGAATGCAGTGTAAGGACAAGATATAGAATAGAAGGGCAAAGCTGTCAGAGGAGGCTCATTATGTTACTGTGTTAATACGTTACTGAGGTCATTATTCCTTTTTCAAAAATTGTTTTCTTTTAAAGTGCATTCTCTTTCTTGGTTTTCTTTGTTTGTCTCTCTAAATGGTATCATCCAAAACCAACCTGTTTTTTATTGGCCTTATCAGGGTGGATGTTCACTCCCAGAGAATGTTCGTTAACTGCTTACTCATTGCGTAAACATTAGTGCATCTGTCAATTATCCTGTTTCTTGTGATGCATAACTTTTACTGCCATTGTACAGAGAGAAGTCCTCTAGATCTAATTTAGATATTTCTTTGTTGTGTTTCAGTGGTCTGTGGCCATTCTTTGGTAAACAATGAAGGTTCTGTTACTGAAGGACCCCAAAGACAGAGACTCAGGACCAGATCCATATATTAAAGTAAGTAATTTGGGGGAGGTCGGGGAACTATACCTGGCATTGTTTCACTATTATATTCATAATAATACTTAGCAATTCAACAAGATAGATGTGTTTAGGTGTTACAAATTAAAACCTGTACAGTCAAAAAAACTAGGAAAAGTTGAAATGTTAGTATTTATTGAGAAAAACTACCTAATGTAATTTGCACTATTATAAATAGTAGTTTTAGATATGAAGATTATACACTAAAACCAAAGTTAAAGTTCTTAGCTGAGTAATCATCCATTGTTATTGAAGTTAGTTAAAAACTGGGTAAATGACTAAATGTCAGTTTGCTTTCACATATATCAGGATGATTACAATATTTTGTAATTATTATAAAAATTGTTAGCAGTCTCAGTTGAGAGTCTAAGAACATAAGTGGATACTGAAATACTGTGACCCCTAGAAGTGGCTTTTTCTTTGCAAACCCTATTTATATGGACAGTTCTTACCTGTGCAGATAGTCCCACTAGCTTTAATGAACCTTCATATGTACGTAAGAATTTGCAGGATTGGGCCCTTAGCACTGAGGCACATCAGTGGTATGAGACCATTTATATTGTACCTGTCAGTGGATTAATAGAGGATATCAGTCTCCAGGGCTGTCAATTCATCATCTTGTAGCAGCACTAAATTCACCAGTAAAAACAAACAAAAATTCCATAGACACTGTTGGATTTTAGTTCAGACAAGTAGTTGAATAGTTCTGCTGGCAAATAGCCCATTCTTTTAAATACAAATAACCACCATTTGTGATTCATTCCAATGATTACATATACTTTTATCCATAGGAATTAGGATTATATGGATTTGAAGCAGTTTTAATCCCTGTTTTGTCATTTGAATTTGTGTCTCTTCAAAGTTTCTTTGTAAAGGTAAGATTTAAACCTTTTAGTAGTACTGTTGGAGAAATTATGCCTTAGGACTGTCAAACTACAAAAATTAATCTTGATTCAGTAATACCCCCTCACTGCTATCTGTACTGCTGTTGTTTCTCCTGAATTGATAGGGAGTTAAAGAATTTTTCCACACCTCCCATCCCTCCCCTAAGTATATATCATGTTAGTCTCTTCCCTCGTTGCCATATTGGACCAAAAAGCTGCTACTAATGACGGTGAAGAACTTCACTGAGCATGCTAAACTAGTCCTCCTGACATCCTTAGATGGTGTAGTTCCTTCTCATGTAACTAACCTGATAGAGTTCAGCTGGGGTGAACTATATCCAGTCTTGCAGTGACTATAATACTAGATCGATGGCCTAAAGGCCTTTGCCATGGAGGTGTATCTGCTGCAGCCTTGCAAGAAAACTGGCTTGAATTTAGAGTTCCCTTTCTTGCTCCCCAAATCATTGGGGGCTAGAAGACAGCACATTTAATGGTTTGTGCTGCTCATCAGTGACCTCTGTTTGTTAGTTTTGTTTCCAGTTAAGATCTGACTGGTGCTTTCTTCTATGCTCCTGCCTATAGCATAGTGTGCTGTAACACTAAGGTTTATATACAAGAAGGTGGGTTAATGGAAGAAAAAGATAGGCCTTCAAAATAACTCGTTTGTATGTTTTGAACCACCCTATTGCCTAGATTCTAAGGACACAGTCTTCCATTCAGGTTTCCCTGCCTGAGAAGTGCCCAATGGTGTGTTCCACAAGATGTTCTAAATAATGGGGGTCTGGAGGACTTGGGAACAGGGAGGAAAGGATGGAGAAAGGTATACAAAACAAAAGAAATGGGTTTAGTAGGGCATGTAATCTGTTAATTTGTTGAGACAGATTACACAGTCCTACTAGAGCCTACAATTATTAGGATCCTACAGAAATATATTTTTGATGTTGTTTTTTGTGTAGACAGTGAGTAATCTGAACTATTCTTCCTCCTGGCAGTGAGGCCCTGGTGGCACTTTCCGAGTTACTGCTAGCAATAATTATTAGCTTCCCCTGAGGAATTTTAAATCCATCATACACTTCTCATATATAAGTCTGATGAGAAGAATTTATGTCTGTTCCCTAAATTCAGATTTTCAGAATTAACATTGTTTTGCGTAGAAGTTTGAGTTTACCTGAATTCAGTGTTACAAATTTCATTAATATTTCTGCTAAATTGTTTGCTGGTAGCTCTCTCATCCAGATCGTTATGGGGGTTTAATTTTTACCAGTCCAAGAGCAGTAGAAGCTGCCAAGTTATGTTTGGAAGAGAATAGCAAAAATGAAGGTAAGTGTAGATTTATACCCTTGGTTATGCCTTTTTAAATGAAGTTTTGTAAATTTCATTTTTGCTCCCACCAGTGGATACTCTTATGTGTGTATATCTATTTTAAAATGTCTTCTCTGATAATTGAATTTGAATTATTAGAGTTTAGGTGAGCTTTCACCTGTAGAGATTTATTTTGTTCCCCCCCACACCCCTCCATAATAATTTGTCTAGTTATAACAAAAGAGAATTCTGAGTGCAAGTTACTAATCAAAGTACATTTTTCCCCATAAAGTGAATGCAAGTTATTCGTCCTACTAGTGCTAGGATAATAGTAAGCACCAACTAAGGGATCCATTTCAGTTTTTAATACATAAAAATATATTCTTGGGGCTTATACATAGGTGTCTGCTGACAACTCTCTGGCCAACAGTGGAAGCACACACTAAAAACTGGCCATCCCCATCATCATGTATTTTTGATTCTCATAAAATCTTATCTGAAATAGTTTTTTCAAATTTTGAATATAAAATCCGTCATGCAGATTGAAAAGTAGTTAAAAGACAGTGAACAAATGGTAATGAATAAATAGCAATGTACCAGGTTGGGTGGAAGAGTTTTGTGGAACATTACATAGAAATTGTCATACCAGATGAGATCAGTATTCTGTCTAGTCAAGTATTCTGTCTCTAATAGTGGCTAGTAGCAGATGCTTCAGAGGAAGGTGCAAGAAAGCATATAAATGGACAATTATTGAATAGCCTGCATATAGAGAGAGTTTCTTTCTAATCCCAGACAGTTAGTAATTGGTTTATTCTCCATAGAACAAGGATTTATGCTCTTTAATATTTTTATTTAACTAACTGTCCTGGGGTGCTCTACTCATTGCTGGGGATTAGCTCTGCCAGGCCAACACCCCTTCCTGCAATTGCACTCCATCACTCCCTCTGGGTCTCGCTGTCTCAGGACTCAACTGCTCTCCCTTCATGGCTTGGTTCTCCGGCCAGTGGTCCTCTCACGGTAGTCCTCTCCTTCTGGGGTATCAAAGGATCTCAGGACTCACTGTCCTAGGCAATCTTCCCATTCACTGCCCTTTAATGGTGCCACTTCCCCAGTGGCCAGTAGGGGAACCCAGGCCCACTCTCTACACTGGATTTCCAACATATATTCATAACTTTTTTTTCAGAATCTATGCATACATCATGCAAAACTGTTAATGATCAGTGAGTGAGTTACTAGTGTTCAAATGAAACCTCACAGGACATATTTTGTACAAAGATTATTACTATAATGTGTAGGGTATGAATACAGGGTGCCTAGTGTCACACATGTCGCTTCTTATTCAGGTGCCTTTCTAAGCTAATCAGTCCCAATCTTTTCAATATCTCCTTATATGGAAGGCTTTCCATTTTTCTGGGGGTTTTTGCATGCTTGTCTCTGGACCTTTTCTATTTCTATTAAGCCATTTAAAAAAATGAAGGGCAGAAATGAACTAAATATATGTCATGTGAGTCTGTACTGTTGTTTTATATAAGACATTATAATAGGAGACCTATCAGATCTATCTCTGCTCAGTCAGTTTTTCAGGAATTGGGATGAGGAGGCTGGATCCAAACAACATTGTGTAGTGTGAAGTTATAATTTAACAAACATTTTTTAGAAAGAAAAACATATGGCTCTTTCCTAGCCATTTTATATTGATGTCTGCTTCTCTAGTATAATATTTTCCCCCTATTGATAGATCAATTTTCTTCTTTTTATTCAAGGCACAATCAACTTACACATTTGTCTTATTATTTTTACAAAAATGATAAGAGAATTCCATTGCATGAATATAGGATTTATTTACCTTTCTTTGATTTGTTGGCATGAAATCTTGCATTTATTCTATGGCTAATCCTTCACTTTTAAGACTGCATCTATACTGGATATCCTTATTGCACAATGTGAAATTCATCAGTTTATAATGTACTTTCTGCGCTGGAATTCTTTTTCTCCTGCAACTCCCCAGTAAAGGTTTTTATTCCTAATTAATTTCAAAATGTAAATGAGCATTACAAATTACAGTTGATATGGTAATGTGCAAGTATGCATTAAAAATACTACTTTACAAGTAATTGAAAACAGTATTTGTTCAAGCAAAGATTTTTGAAGCACGTTATAGACTGTTTTTATAGTGAACAACATAACTGATTTAAAATCTTTATTTTGGATATGTAGAATTGCTGACATTTATAGTGTAGTATTGGTTATTAGTATTTTGGTGCACTCACAGATTTCTCAAGATAAATAAGCAATCTTTTGGGCAGAAGTTCAAATATTGTGGTGTTTTATGCTTTATTGCCAAATACTTACACATAATGTAATGTTTTACAGCCTGGAGAAATTCTCTTATAGAAAAATGGAATACCAAATCAGTATATGTGGTAGGAAAGGCTACAGCTTCTCTAGGTAAGATGGATTAAAGAAGAAACCCTTATACAAAACAACCTCTTCAATACAATTCTTGAAGTGTTAACCTTAGTTCAAGGCTACCCAGAACAAAGGCATAAGAAGCTCCTTTTAATTAACAAGTGAAAGTTTATAAAAAGTCAGCTTTATACACATCATCAAAGCTACATCAGCTGAGGATCTGGCCCTTGGGTGCACGTTATTTTCCCTACTATAATGCAATTGTGATTACATTAATGGTGATTTAAAATATTAGTCAAAAAAAGAAAAAAACAGGTATTGAATTTATATGTATTTTCTGTTTCTCTATAGAATGGGTGAAAGGAGCTAGGATTTCACCCATTGTTTCTATATCGTGATACTCCATCAGAGAGTTTAAACAAATTGTATATGTTGTTTTAATTGTGATGTACAAATAACTCATTCTGTGGGCAAAGAATCCTTCTACCATATGTTGAAATCCTATTTAATTGATATTAAGTTGTTAGCCTTTTGTTTTTGTTTTGAGAGCATTTCAAAGCAGAGGCAGGCTAGTAACACAAATCAGCTATTATATAGTTCTCTTAATTGGAGTTTACTGCACTTTTTCAGTAATATACGTTTATTTATTTACTTAATCTTTGTTTTATAAATGATGGCTTATTCACTATATGTTAGCTGAATTAATTTTAACCACTTTAACTAATGTGTAGATTCCTGTTTGTTCATTGGCCTTATACGTTGGTTATAACTCTTTACATCTTTGCTTGTATTCATTTTCAAGTCTGACCTCAGTGTTCCGTGCAAGTTTTACATGTGTTCTATTAAGATACTACATCACATAGGTAAAGATGTAACAGGCCTATAAAGAGACAAGTACCACAATTTGATTCTCAATTTTTTCTGCTACTGTTAGATATTGTGTATGTGATTTTTGGTTTTATGCTAACCAAAGTCTAAATCAGACAGTGTGAAACATTTGGCATTTAGCTGGGGGTACTGCTGGATAAATCAATACTGTGTTATTTAAAGTGTACAGGACTGTGGGTTTTTTCCCTCCTGTTAATTTGTCACATTTTAAATATGTTAATTTCATTTAAACCCTGTCTGCTTGTAAACTTCAGTGTGCTAGATGCCATTTTGCTATTTGAATTGAATTTACATGGCAACAGTTCTGTTACAAGTTGCAGGATGTTCTTCATTAGCAGGTGGCAATAGCTATGTGATGTGATTGCTTGCACCTATCTCATTGCCTATTCCACCACTATTTGATTTAAGTACATAGGCTGAGCAATTGTTCAGTTCCCTGCAAAAAGAGCTTATAATTGCACACCCATGGACAAGCAAGACTCCAGAGCTAGATAGGGGTTTATTCCCTTCAATATGAAATGAAGGGGTAAATCTTAGGATCTAACAGGATGTATGTGAGAGCTTCAAAGAGACAAAAGATAGCTTAGCTTTGCATCATATGTTTTGCTTTTGTGCAAGTGACCTAAAATTTTTAGTGATATTTAGAGTATATGGATTAAATAAAAATAATGATACAATCTGATCCTGAATGGTTTCTTAGCATGGGAGAAATCTGGATTTAATTTCTAGAATTACAGAAGAGATTAATGTAAATGCAAGTAAAAGGTCACAATTCACAATACTAGTCAAGATATAGAAAATAGTATGGACTGTAAGGAGGCTTGAGACAATCACATCTGACCCTAATTAGTTAACTTTTTTGGATTTCCACCATTTATGCCTTCCTGGTAAATAAGAGACATACTATTGTACTCTTGGATTTTCAGTTTTTGATCCTGCATCGCAAAGAGGGGAGGTGCATACCTGATAAACTACGTCTACATGCTCAGCAGGAGAACAGTGCAGTCACACGGAGTGCAGCCTGTTTTGTGCAGTGAGGCAACACTTGCACCTTTACTCCCTGTAAATTTGGGGCCCATGATGCTCCACAAACAGGTTCCAGGATGAAGTTCAAATACCCCTAATCTCCATGTTGGTCTCCTAATGCAGTTCCCTCTGTGAGATCAAAGTACCACCTAAGGATTTGATCCATTACTTGAAAAAATTATTCAAAAAAATGTAAAGAAAGTTTGGTAAAAGATGGATTAAGTTGGATCTCCCTTTTCCAATAAAGTTTTCTGAAAATAAATTCAGATTGGTTATCCCATTCTGTCTAAGAATATATTTCTTTGTTACTTACAGTGGAGGAAATTGGCCTTGCTCCACAAGGAGAAAAGTGTGGAAATTCTGAAAAACTAGCCACATACATTTGTGCAAGTAAGTATGCAGAAATCTTTCAGTTAAGGCAAATTTATTTTAAACTTGCTTCAAAGCCTACCATAGACAGTATACACATTCTGCACATATTCTGTGTATAGGTGTTCAGTAGAATCCTGAAATCCCATTTATTGGAATGCTTCAGATGTCCCCAATACATTTTGGTTAAACAGGTTTGTGCTATACTGTACCCGATCAGTATATTAGTTTATCGGGAATATCCCATAAACGGTAATGGTAATAATAATAATAATAAAATATTATATGGGCCAACCGATAAAGTGGCATTTATTGGCTCTGTCAGCCATAACTTTTATAATGTAATGAAAGACAGAGCTGCAGATGTAGCCTGTTTGTCTATCTTGGTGCACTGATACTCTGTGAGCCTTGACACTTACTTTCCTTGTTTCAGAATTAGATATTACCCCAGACCAAATGAGGCTGCCCTTCCCCTTCCCTCATTGTCCAATGATTCAAAGATAGTTAAAGGGGTAACTGTTGTCCTCTCAAAATTAACTGACGAGTCCCAAAGGAGAATTGTTTTGAGAGCGTTATGAAAGCGGAGGTGAGGGGAAAGTTCCAGTGGCAGACTGAACTTTGCTTTTTTATGGTGAAAGCTGTCGTTTGGAACAACTAACTACTTCTAATAATATATCAAACTTTTGTCTGTTCCATGTTTTCAAGTAAGCTGGTCCAATGGAAAATGCTAATTTAGAAAGCTTAGGTACTGTATTTATTAGTTTTTGTTATACTGACCTGCATTGCATGTAGCCTTGTTGTTCAATTATGTATTATATGTACAAATAATAGGAAAGAGCCAACCTCATAATCAGAAATTTAAAGTATCAGTTTTCCCTATAGTAGTGTTTTTGAGAAGCATGTTTAGGCCTAGTTGCTAATTATTGTTTATTGGGTGATTGTAAGATAGAACAGCTACAAGCCATACAGCGATGCTTCGTGATCAAGAAGCTGGGACTGTGGAATTAAGAGAAACCTACACCATTAGAGATATTTGCTAAGGAAGTGAGATTGGCATCAGAGCTTCTGATATATATAGGGTTCAGGAGAGTTCATAACTGATGTTCATACTGACTTTAAAGTGTGTTCAGATTCAGATTGATATTGTTAGATGAGACATTTAACAAAAGAAGATCAACAGATTTAGGCAGGAATTAATCTTAAAAGGCTTTGAGATTTACTGCTAAATTGAGCTGTGTGTGTATGCCAGCTGTAGAAGTCTAGGTGCTTTGTTCCCTAAATCCACTGAATACTGAGTTTGTCTCCTCTTCTGGCAATGCAAGGTATCATGGTGTTAAGGAAACTCCACTGCAGAGTCTCAAGGAGACAGTGAAATTCGTAGTTGGGGGAGATGAGTCTCCCTACCTGGTAAAAAAAACAATTCTGTTGTTGAATGATTGTCTGCTCCAAAATCTGGGGGGAAAAAGAAAACATTGGTTTAAGGACATATGCAGTATACATCAATATAATAGAGAATGACCCAAACTTTGAAAAACCATTTTATTTAACCAATAAAATGAAAATTGTCCACCTTTCGGCAGCCAGATGCAGAAACTCAGATGATGATCAATGCAGTTATTCTAGCTGTTAGGTGAATTACTGTAGCCCTGGTTTAAATACTTTATTACTTCATCATCCTACTGACTCCATGTATCTTCTAGCTTGGTGCTCAGATACTGCAGTGATGGGCAAAGGGTCAGACTCTAGATAGTTTATTTTTTGGCCATTGGACATAACCTTTGATATGGGGTGGAGGGTTATTAGGTACGGTCTTTTATTCACAGCAGCGATTTATGTAGCCAAATGAAAAAGTAGGATTAGAGCTGTCAAACTTTTTTATTTACAGAGAGGCTGCATGATTTTTTTAAATTGCACAAGCAATAAAAAGATTTTAAAATAAATTGTATCATCTTAATAATCAAGACAGACAGCTGCTGACATTAAATGAAATTCTGGAAATGAAAAATGAAGTAGTAATATTTTGACCTATACATAACTGCACAAGGCTTAAAAGAACAACCCACAGTCCCTATCCTAAAGATTGTGCAATACAGAAGAAGGTTTTCTCTGAGATTATTTTTAAACATGTGTGGATAACTGTAATTTTGGATTATTGATTAGCATTTGTGGGTTTTGCAGAAAAGGTGCATTTTAAGGAGGATTTGAAAGAAAAGAGGACAGGTGTCTGTGTCACATGATCTGAGAATATGGGGGGAAAAAAGATTTAGGATATATCCAAGAAAGAAAAAAAAGACATGTAATACCAAGGATTACTCTCCAGTGACTGGAATTGTTACATTTTTAGGAAATCCAATAATAAGAAAAGACCTGAACTTCACTAAAGAAAAATGACCTTTAAGAGCTATATTGATTGCTCCAAGACAATGCTGTATTACAGAAATGGAAGTCTTTATCTAACCCCAAATAAATGACTATACCATTGCAATGAATACAACAGTAGCCCTGGAAAGAACAGAGGATGGTCTATCATGCAGGTTCAAAAGTGATTAAAAGGAGGGAGGGCAAACCAATCCTTTGTTTTAAATTAAATCTAAAGAGATTTTTAAAACATCACAGTTCCTCTTTGATCTGTCTGCTGCTTATTTTACTTTTAGGAGGATAACCTGCTCCCACCTAGGTGTGTGCATTAAATTAAGGCACTGCCCTCTTCCTAATAGATTTTGTATAGCTCCCCCCGAAGAAGCTCTCTAAGCTCCTTTTTCTCCCCCCATGTTTATTCTCTATGGATTGCTCTGCCAGATACCCTTATCCCAGCTCTTATTGTTCACTCTCCTTGGCCCAGCAGCTGCTTCCCTATTCTGCACACACCAGAAGTGCAGAGCAGGGAGCTGGTACTGATGGAGGCTGCCAGATGGGGAACAGTACTTTCTAGTGAGAGCAGGGGAACTACATCCAGCAGCTCTGGAAGCCACCAGCAGGAAAGCAGGAACTGCATTTTTTACAGCAGTTAGCCCAGGAATTTTTCACAAAGGGCAACTTCTTGTTAGATCACAAGCAACATATTAGAATACTACAAAATTGCAGGACTCTCAGTACACTTGCAAGAAATGCAACCTTCAGTGTATCATTCAATGCAGAAAATTTCAATCAATGGGGACTTCTGTTGCTGATGTGTACATAACCAAACTTAGACTTATCAGGTTGGGTATAAATAGGTAAATCAATTTATCAAATCCTTTATAACATCCTCTGAAGTAAGAGATAAATTATAATAATGTCCTGAAACAATGTTTTCCATTATGCACCTATTAGTCAGCCATTTCTTTTTGCTTATACATAAAATTACAAATAAAGACTTAAATGAGAAGACTAGATCTATATAGAGCAGAAGTTGTGTATCATTAACACTTGCTGTCAGCATGAAAATAAAACCTGAATGGTGACATTTCCCTTGTTACTCACTTTCCCTCTCTTTGGTACTGACTTTGGCTTAGCTAATCAGGAAAATAAATCAATTAACTCCTTAATTAAATAGGTAGTTTCAGTCTGTTTTCAAGACAAATCTTTTTAGCTTTATTAGAATTTAATGTCTCTGTAATGTTGATTACGTAAGTTAGATGATACTACTGGGGCCAGTGCTTGTTATATTGTCCAGAGTTATCAAACTATTATTCTTTGCTTTGTAAACACAAGTGAAAAAGGATTAGTGTTACTTTCCAGCTATCACATTGGCATTTCATTTAACTGATGTGAGCTTTAGTTGGGCTGATATTAATGTATTTTGCCTTTATCTCACAGAATACTCTTCTGCATTTATATCAAGTTTTTTGTTGCTTCCTGTAATTTATTACTAACATGTCTGCATTTCCTAATAAAACTTTAGTTTGCAATTAGAGTATAAATGTGTGTTGACTCCTAATAAGGTTCTTCAATTTGATTTTTCACTATGGTGTCTGTTTTTCCCCAGACACAATTCTGGTGCTTAATGTTAAAATCAAGTGTCTCCTTTCAGTGCTTAAAATAAACAGCCCAGTCTGTGATTTATTGTTCTGATAGACCCCTGAAAAAATCTCTTTAAGGGGAAATTGAATGATCAATTAATAAGTTTTGAAGGACCCCACTTATTAAAAAAGAGTAATATAGTTATGCAGAATTTTGCTTCAGACCTTTGTGTGCTTCCCTGTACATTTCCAAAAGCAAATGTGGGCACAGACTTTACTAGACTATATCCACTGCTCAGATATTGTTTAGTGCTGAAAAATCACAAGGAATCTGTTGTTCCCTTTAGGACCAAAGAAAACTTTGTAACTTCCATAGTTTCATTTGCTTCTGACATGGACCCCCGTTTCATTATAATATTAATTCCCATGTTGGAATACTTTTTCAGTGGTAAAAATAACAATGGCAAAAGTATTATTTAGAAATAGCTACTACATGAAGTTTGTTTAGAATATTAAGTGTGGAGTAGTATTTCAAGTTGAACTATGGTGGAGGGAGCTATGTTACTTCTTTTGTTATAAGCACTCTCAAAATGTTAATTAAATGCCTGCCAAACCACCAGTTTGTTTTAAACCGAAAGCAGTGATGGGCAGTAGCATAGAAAAGGACTGGGAAGACTACCCATATACACCTGGTCTTCAGGGCTGCCCTTGAAATAAGTAGCGATCCAGATTGGTATCTAAAGAATTAGATGAGCTCAGATGACTGTTTTTCTCTCTCTCTTTCATTTTTTCCCCCAGCATCTAGCTCAATGAGGCCCTGATCCTGGTTGGGACTTCTAGACTCTACCATTTTACAGATAAATATAATCATATCCCTCCTTCCTCACACCTACCATTATCTTTTACCCAATTTGCTAAATAAACAATCCACTTGCAGTAAAAAAAAATAAAAAAAAATAAAAAAATTTCTGAAGCAATGACTTAATAAATTATTAATTAAAAAAATCCTTATAAATCAGCAAAAGATGGCAAATACTCCCAGAATACAGTCAGTGTTATCCCATTCCCATCCAGTGGGGTTCTTCTATTCACAAACACTGCAATCATTTTTGCTGGAATCAGTGTCTTCACTTCCATGCCTACCATATCAGGTAGGGTACGGGTGAGTACATAGATTCCAGTGATAGACCCCTTAAAAATGCCAGCATAGAAATTTGAAATACCATCTGATAGTGCCTTTTAAGGATATGTGTTTAGCCTTATAGCAGTGTGGGTAAGGATCTTAGAGAGACTATAGTCCAAATATATCATCTCTTTCTGAGTTAATGTCTCCCTTTAATAGATCGATCATGAAGAATCAAGCGTCAGAAACATGCAAATCAAAGACTATCCCCTTTCCAAAAATCAACCAGGAAAGAGCAGCCTTCTTGCTCTTTCAACTGATATGAGCGATTTCCTCCCAACATAATAGCAATTAGGGAAGGGAGACCTCCAACTCAAAGGATAAGGATGGCTGGGGAGACTCCTCTGAGACACCATGGTAATGGGAGTAGGAGTCTCTCCTCCCCCACAAATAAGGAAATAAAGTTGCTACAGGTAGCTTTGGAACTCCTTTGCAAAGCATTCTGTCCCTTTCTTCAGGTGCCTATTCTACCCTCTACATAGCATGCCTGTCATGGAGTTATCCATGGCTCAGATGGTGGCAGCAACGTTCTGTTGGATTAAGCCTTTGAATAGCAAATCAAGTGTGTGTCTGAAAATTGGGGAGTGACTGACGAGAAGGGGATAATTTACATTTTACTTGGTATTCTCTATTGAAAGGCAAAGGAAATAGAATATAGCAATGCAATTTATCTTTTTGCCAGATCTTTTTAGCCAATGTATTCATACTATAGCAATGGAATCATTTTTAATTTACATGCTAAATAGCCTCTGCCTTCTGAATTGCAGATGTGGCTTGAACTACAAATGTTTTCAGTGATATTAGGATTGTATGTGCCTACGTTCTCAGCATATATTCAAGATTTGCCATTTTTTAAGTGTCATTTATGGTTAAAAATGTAACCATGATTTAAATGCTAATGTGTTTGTTTACAGGGGAAACACCTAATTCATCACCTCTTCTTTTTCCTTGCGGATCACTCAAAAGAGAAGTACTTTCAACAATACTCAAAGAAAAAGGTTGTTGCAGCATTTAGAGCTTTATTTTAATTTAACTTATTGAGGAAACCCCCACCTCTCCTCAAAGTAATGGTAAAAATTAAAGGTTTATTTTTCATTGTGAACCATCCATAGATGTTTGTGTATTGGATTGTACTGTCTAGAGGTTAGAGGACAGGACTGAGAATCATGGGATCTGAGTTGTACTCCCAACTCTACTACTGAGTCCATCTCTGACAGCGGGAAAGTAACTTGACCCTTCTCTTTAGCTCAGTTCCTCATTGGTAAAATAGCAATTACTATATTTATCTTATTCACAGAGATGTTGCAAGGCTTAAATGGTGTTTGTAAAGTGCTTTGAGATCCTCAGATTTAAAATGCTCTAGACATGTAAAGTACTATAATTGCATCTTGTAACTATAGAAATGCCCAGGAATCTTTTTAAAGTAATATTCCCATATCTTAGCCTTTAAAATAATATATTTTAATTCAATCAATATTATAATAGTGTTTTGGAATAATGAGAGCTATTAAAATCTTGTTTAGTTGTTGATGTATTTTCTCTCTCTTAATTACAGGTATTTCCCTGGAAAGCCTTACAGTTTATCAAACTGCTGAACATCCCAGTCTCCAAGAATCCTTGAAGAATTATTTCACACAACAGGTATTGCACAGTCAAAGATCACCAGTGTAAATGTAAAGCTTTCTGGTGTTCCCTGGTTGCCAAGAAGGTTAATAGCATATTGGGCTTCATTAGTAAGAGCATTGCCAACAGATCGAGGGAAGTGATTATTCCCCTCTATTCAGCATTGGTGAGGCCACATTTGGAGCATTGTGTCCAGTTTTGGGCCCCCCCATTACAAAAAGGATGTGGACAAGTTGGAGAGAGTCCAGCGGAGGGCAACAAAAATGATTAGGGGGCTGGAGCATGAGACTTATGAGGAGAGGCTGAGGGAACTAGGCTTATTTAGTCTGCAGAAGAGAAGAATGAGGGGGGGATTTGGTAGCACCATTTAACTACCTGAAAGGAGGTTCCAGGGCAGATGGAGCGAGGCTGTTCTCAGTGGTAGTAGATGACAGAACAAGGAGCAATGGTCTCAAGTTGCGGGGGGGAGGTCTAAGATATTAGGAAAAATTTTTTCAGTAGGTGGGTGGTGAAGCACTGGAATGGGTTACCTAGGGAGGTGGTGGAATCTCCATCTTTAGAGGTTTTTAAGCTGCGCTTGACAAAGCCCTGGCTGGGATGATTTAGTTGAGGTTAGTCCTGCTTTGAGCAGGGGCTTGGACTAGATGACCTCCTGAGGTCCCTTCCAACTCTTAATATTCTATGATTCTATGATCCGTATGTGAAACCTGATGAAAAACTCTCAGTTGTCTGTACAAGACATTATTGTGATGACAAAAGAACTAAGGCCAATAAACAAGTTTCCTGTATTTTTTTCTACTTGTACTGAGAAGAATCACTTGGCTATAGCTTTAATGTTTTGGATATAGTGAATCAGTCCTTAAAATTGGGGAAAGTACCAAAAAATGTCAGTAAACACAAGGGCACTTAAATATTATGGTAACTGGCATTATAGAAAGTCCTAAAATATATAGATAATAATGCCACCATTGGAAGAAAAAAAATCTTCTTTGATGGTAAACCTTTCAAATTTTTACCCAGTTTCTAAGCTATGTTTTATATCAGGATTACTAGAAAAAACTATTTTATAAACAATTATATATTCACCTTGTTCTTTTTGATCTGCTTAACAAAACTGAAATTTTGAAAAAGCCTGGTTTTAGATCATGTCACATCAGAGACAAAATTACTAAGGGTATTTAATAATTTACTTACTAGTAGCCAGAGATGTAGGATCTCTGTCACTGAATGTATTAGCTACAACTTTATGAATCTGAATCCAGCACTAATTATCAGCTGTCCATGCTTGCTGAGCCATGTTCTTACACTGATTATTCTATTTGAGAATGTGTTACTGATTCCATTTTAAGTGTAAAAATTTTGGATGATATGCTATCCCCACGTGTATCAATAGATCTGTTTCTTAAAATCTATACTACAGCTTCTTTTGATCAGTGGATAGCAAAATAGATTTGGAGCCAATGATACCAGCTTTTGTTTTCTCGAGATTAGATTATTGCAATGTTTTTGTTTGCAGGAATCTGCCTTATATCTACAATTCAGTTTATTCAGAATGCAGCCTTGCATGCTTACAGACACTCGCTTTTCTGAGCATATTATTTCTGCTTTAAAGTCTTTGCATTGATTTCCTGTTAAATTACATATTGATTTCAAAGTTCTTCTTACATTCAGAGTCCTGAATGCCTGTGACCCCCCCCCCCCCAACATTGTTGATATATTGTGCTATCCGTATGTTCCCCAATGAATATTAAAGTTATAATTAGCAAATTATTTGGTTTCTACAGGTCATAAATGAGAGTCAGTAGCAGCTAGGACATCTTATAATTTTGTATCCTTGTTATGGAATTCATTGCTGGTTGCAATTAGAGATGCTTATTCTTGTCATTCAAGGCAAAACTAATACAATGTTTATTATAAGTTTCTAGTTCTTAAATTTTGATATTTTTATTATGGTTAAATGTACAGTGCCCTGAGACATGACATTGAAAAACTCTGCATAAATATAAGGGGTGCGGGTGTGAATCTAAGTGTACCCAAAGTATACAAAAGGTACATAAGTATTGCAATGCCTAATTTTTGGCTTTCAGCCTCTTACGGGAATTCACAACCTTGAGTTAGGCATCCAGGCTCCCTATGCAATGGATGAGGAGAGTTAGGTGCCTAAGAAGGAATTCACCGAAACCAGCACGCCGAGTGGGAAGCCGCCTGAGTTAGTCAGTAGAAAATGCTGAGGAAAGGGCTATGGCCTAGACCGTTACTCCTCAAAGAGAGTTAGTCATCTAGCTCTGCTCATGCTTCACAGCCGTGAACTTTCTTCTGGAGTTAAGCACCTAAGCCAAGTCAGCCCTTACATATGAAAAATAGAGGAGGTGGTGGTCTCCTTATAGCAGTAGTCCAGTGATTACAGTCTCCTGGGATGTTCTAATACCTTCTCTGCCTCATTTGGATCAGGGACTTGAACCCAAGTCTCCCACCTCCCAGGAGAGTGCCCTAACCACGAACTAATCCTAGGCTATAGGATATTGTGGTTGGTCTCTCTCAATCTCTCCTGTTGAATCTATTCCAGTTTGTTGGGTGTGAGAGAGAAAGTGAGTGAATGGGAAAGTTTAGGCTGAACAGGGAGGACATGCAGAATGGGAGGCCTCAGACATGTGTCCTAAACTGATGTGTGTTTGTGAAGGAAGTCAGGAGACTAGTGTATGGAGGTTTCCTGTTTAATGGGAGTAAGAGAATCTAAAGCATGCCCCGTTTCGGTCATTAATAAAGAGAGTGAAATCTTGATCCCCATATTATCACCAAAGAGCTCACAATAGTCACATGATCTTGGAAAAATGAATGGTTAAAAATAACCCTACACTTGAATTTCAAGTGGTCCCTTGGGTAGTGCAGTCTTGGCACGCTGTTGGCTCCAGCTCAGGCACCACAGACTGTTCTCAGTAAATCCATCCTGTTGGCTGACTTCAGCACTTCTCAGCTGACAGCATGGTGTTTCCACAGAGAGACTGCTGAAGAGATTGATATGAAAACATGTTGTGATATGCCGCTAGAGTCAAGAGAAACATGTTCCAACCTGCTGTTCCATCTTTACTTTTATACAGGGTATTCCAGCAAGCATCACATTCTTCAGTCCATCTGGTGTCAGATTTTGTCTCCAGCACATTCAAAAGTTTTCTGGTGATCTTATTAATCAAATTAAGGTAAATTGTCTAATAAGTATTAAAAGATAGTCGGGGAGGCTGGTGGTCTAGTGGTTCGATCAGGGATTGGGAATCAGGAGAGGTAAATTTTATTCCTTACTACCACTCTGTTATTCTGGAACCTTGGACAAGTCACCAGGTTCTTCTGCCTGTTTTTACCCGTCTGTAAAATATAAATTATGATATTTACTGGCCATTGTAAAGGGCTTTGAGATCTTCAGTTGAAAGTGGCTAATTAGTGCAAAGATGTTTCATTTTTTAGTTAAATAGGCTATTCTAGTTGAGTTCTCTCTCTTTCTTTAAATCCTCTGAAGTCTGTATTTAAAAGTATTAGCAATGAGTAGTTCATTAATAGATTTTTAAACGTTGACCTCTTCAGTATAAAAATTCCTTCTATCACAGCACTTTAAATGGATGACTATGAATATGATTAGGGGGTTTGTCTTTTTTTTAAAAAGAAAAAGTAAAAGAATTTTTAGAAGTTCTACCAACACATTTCCTTTATGCATTTAAGATAATCACACAAATTAAACTAGTATGCTGTAACATAGGTCTCGTCTTAGAGTATAAATGCCATAAGGTTGATACCTTCAGAAAATAACTGGAAATGGTTGCAAGCTGCACCCATTTTGGAGATGGTCCTCCAGCAGTGGGATAGGAAGAAATGAGATGCAATTTACTACAAAAATAAAGCTACTTCTGTTGAGTCTCTGTAATATGAATTTGAGCTGCCCCTCTGTGGTAATCTATTTTCAGATGAATCATTTCTTCTCATTCAGGATGATGTACTTTATTGACAAATAGGGATACATACTTTTCCAATTTTAATCCCACTTTCTGACCTAAGGTGAAAGATATACTCAAGCTGAAAGAAAATTTCTCTTCAGTCTCCCACAATCTTATATAGTTTTTCCTCTTGTGTCAGAAATGTCTTCCTATAGGAGTTTAAATTCACGCTAGAGATAAGTAAAGTTCAGATTAGAATATGAACTTTCCCAAAATATAGGGGGTTTGAATCAGCTCATTATTCATATAGGGACCAGCTATTGGCTGTTGTATCTGGAGTCGTAGTTTCCCAAAAATGAGGGCTATTTGGAGTTGGAGTTTGGGGTTGGATCACACTCTAGTTTACACCTTCTATAACTGAAGAAATAAATCCACTTGATGACATTGAAAATCTTTGGCCTTTTATACATACGCCTAGGTCCTGATTCTGGGCACCCATAATTATTATGGTCCAAAAGATAAACTAGTAATTTAGAAGCCCAAGGCTCCAGGTTGAAGACTCTGGTTGACAGTGCCACCCCACAAGCACAATGGAACTGTTCACTGCAAGGGTAAAGCTCAGCTGTATAGTAGACAGAACTTTCTTAGCATCCAGTCCTAAGCTGTGGAACAAAACCCACACAATCTAAGAACTATCTCAAACATTACCACTTTCTGTTCCAAGGTGCACTGATTTGACCTTGTATTTCCCAAACAAGTAGCCATAAAATAACTAAATTAAAAAAAAAAAAAATTTTTTTTAAAGAAAAATCCCTCACATAATTTTCCTCTTGAAAAGAAAAAGAGTGGGGGGGAGAAAATTATGTGACAAATACCAGTCACATCATGTAATGCACTTGTGGAAGATGCTCAGATACTACAATGATGCAGGTGGTATAAGAACCTGAACACATATCTATTGTTACCGCATGTGCAGACTAACAAAATCATACCTTGTGAAACTTGACTCTGAAAATTTAAGTAATTTGCTTTATTGTTTTTCATCTTCAGGGAGACAAACCTTTGTGTAGACTCTTTCATGGTGTTATGTAGTGGTATTTGCATATAGCAGAGAGTAAAAAAGAGAGGAATTCATAATAGTTGTGTAGGCTAAAAGAATAAGTAGCCTGTATCCTGGAATCAGGAGCAGCTTGTGGGCTGAGTTCAACAGCAGGGAAGTATGCACTTGATCATCATTTTTATGTCTCACAGCAGTTGATGGGAATTACTACAGAGAGTTTCTAGGGAAAACAGAAATAAATCATCCACCAATAAAAAGATGAAATTATTAATTTAAAAAGCAATTGAAGGGGAAGCCAGGGTGAAGTAAACAATTCTTTCAGCATTTAAGGTGCTTTATAGCTGTGAATATATCAACGTGTGTCTTATGGTGGCACAAAGAAGGAGAGAGAAATTAGATCAACTCTAGGTGCTACTGGATTTGAAATTAGTAACTACAAAATTAATATCAGGGGTTTCTGGACTTTAAATTTTAAAAAGTACAAGTACTCTTACATATAACCTGAAACTCTGTGCTCCCTGTTAAGATTTTAAATTATTCTTTGCAGTCAGTGAAAATTCTACTAAAATTGGTGTTTGCAGTTTCTGATCACTTATTTTAGGGACTTTTTGGTGAATGACTGACTTATGATTCCACTACATAGAAAGTAACTTGAACTTGCTCAAAAGGGCCACATAAAACTCTAGCAAAGTTAACAGCATTCTGGAATATATCCTGCAAGGTGAGTTACTCAGCATGTAGTAGGGTTCTCCTCATGTATGTATGTGTGGAACAAACACAGTTTTACATGATTCACAAGCAGCAATCTGTGCACTTTGCATCCCTGTGTAACCACCCGACATTATTATTATTAGCCTTGTCTTCCTTCCCTCTTGTTGACTAATATTCACTTGTCGCATCTTACTGGTAAGCTAAGCACCTCCAATAGATTCACCTAATATGAATTAGAGTGTTGTAGTCTTTGCAGAGACATTTCTCCTGAGCTGGAGTTTTTGGATTTTTTTGCTCACTTCCCTATTCCATTTCCTCCTTTGGGTAAAATTTTATTTTCTCATGATTATTATGAGCCAAAAATAGTGCCTGCTTAAATTGGCATTGACGAGGCTGACACATGTTAGAATCTTTCTTGAGTATGAAAACAATAGGACTTTTAAGGTGTTTGGACCAGTGAACTAAGCTATAAGCTTTACTTAAAGTCATTACAAAGCAGCTAAATTGATGAATTATTTTAATATAGAAAATCCTCAGCCCAAACAGCTTTTACACGTAAGAGTATATTAACTTGCCATATCTGAGTTGGACGTGTTCATAAAGTTTGATTAGAGACAGGACCGAATGATAGAAGAAGTAATGTATGTAGCAAGAGTTGATTCTAACACCACATCTAATTAGACTATAGATGAGTATAAATGTTATTTGTCATTTCAGTTTGCTGCTATAGGTCCAACAACAGCTGAAGCAATGGAAGCTGAAGGAATCCTAGTGAGCTGCACTGCAAAAAACCCTACTCCTGAAGACCTCGCTGCTGGTATCAAAAAAGCCCTTCACCTTTAAAATTGCTGTTTACCTGTGTAGAAGCACCACACAAGTTGCTGTAATAGCCCTCCAGAAATTTAAGACAATTCATCAGTGTTTAACATGGATACTAAAAGTTGTTCGGATTTTTTTTAAAAAGCCATGCTCTCTGCCTTATCATTCAATACTTCCTTGGCAATCCATCTGCTAACATCAATGAATGATGGGAGTTGAATAGCTAGATAGATTGGTCCACATCCTATTTATGGCTAATTTTGATGACCTACTATAATAAGTCATTAAGAGAAGACAATGATTTTCACCATACATTAGCCGGCAGGAGTACAATACTTAAAAAGTCAGTAACTAATACCACCCAGCATGTTAAAGAAATCAGATTATTAAAAAAGTATTTGGGTAGTGTTCTGTCTGCTGTTTTTCATATTCCAGCTGTACATTACATTTTGGCAAAATAGCTTTCAAAAATATGCATCAGAGTGACTTGGAATAAGTGAAATTGTTTCATTCAGTTAGTGGCCAGTTTTGTAGAGGACACTTTTGTATTCTAAATTGTCCCTTTCTTGAATACCCAAGAACTGCTGCATCTAAAACTTCAGGGTCAAATTCCACCCTCATAAGCACAGTCTCATGAGAGCTGCACTTTAGTATCTGAAAGCAGAACTTGGCCTCACATGTAGCATGTGTGACCCATCCGTGCCTAGGGTAGCCACCTGAAAATGCTAAGGTCAGACAGGCTGTAAAAGGAGAGCAGATTCTCCCAACACTGGTGGGTGACACTGAAGTCAGACTTCCCAACCAGCCACAAAGAGTGCTTCTGATTCCCCACACTGGTTATCAAGAAGCCAAAATAAAAATATCCACAGCCCCCTTTACTGCATTTCAGTCTCCGGCTCCCAATCAGCCTCTAGGTCCAGTAAAGAGATCAGTTATTTAAAACTCTCTGCTCTTTACCAAAAAGGTTTCTCCTGACCCCAAAGCCACAGTACCAGATCAATATAAGTTTAGATCTTACCCAAAATACCACTCTGCCAGCCAATCCTTTAGTAAATAAAACTAAAGGCTTATTATAAAAAGAAAGAAACAAACTATAAGAGAAGTGTTAAAGGATTAAAGCAATCAGACACAATTGATTTGATATATTGATTATTGATATATCAGGCTTCTAATAGAATGATGGCGTTTGCAGGCTTGTATAGTCCCTCTGGTATACATCCTGTACCTGGATGGGTCTCAGTCCTTTGTTTCACAGCTTCAGTTGTAGGTGAGTTGATCCAGAGGTAGGCTGAAGGCTGACTGAAGACTGGAGACAGAAGATTGACTGAAGACAAAATGTATGTGGTCCAGAGGCCTTTTATGTCCTCTGGCCTTTGCCATGCTGCTTGTGGAAATTTACAGGACTAAGATGAAGTCCAGGGTCACATGAGTGACTGGTGACTCATCAGGTATATCCCTGGCTTCTCCCCCTGGCCCATTGTACCTGTGAATTTCCTTAATGGGCCATTAAGCAGGCTAGTGCTGCAGCCATCCTGTCTGGGGTGTCACCCAGACATAGTACAATTTGAAATACAGATATATCAACCATATCCATAACTTCCATTACACATATAACACATGAACATAAACATCATCTTACTTAGCACGTTATAGCCTTTCTAACAGTACCTGACATGGCATATCTCACATTAATTAGTATGATTCTGACGTATTGATGTTAAATAACATCATAAATGCCCCTCCTCCCCCCCATCCAGCCAGCATCACATCCCCAGTGCGAGATTGGTGTAGGAAGGAGTAATCAGAGCTCCTGAATACACCTCAAGGGCCTTGCTAATCCAGCCAGCGTCACAGCATGAACATTTTTTTTTTTAATCTTTAACTTCAACCCATGGCTGGAGTGTGAATAATTTAGTCGAGTAGTTTCCTGAATGTCAGTTATTTAGAGGTTGTTAGGATGCAGGCACGCACACACAGGGTAGCTGATGGCATATAAAACAGGGTTTTACTCTTTGGCTTCATGTTATGTTGCTTGTGAGCACGTTTTGGGGTTTAAAACAGATCATGTTAAATAACTAATTACAATAAAATAATCTGTTGTAAAACTTGCTGTGTAACTCTGTTTCCTGTTTACCTCAATAAGCACAAATATTTGCTTAGATAATGGTTTTAGAGCATAGTAGTAAAGCATTATGAAGCATTTATATAAATATTGCAAAAATGTATAGCAGTCATGGAGCTAAAAGTGGATCAATCAGCGCTACTATATACACTTTTCATGCAGTGACTTTAGAGTCGTATGTCCCCAGATCTAAATGTTTTGGTTTCTGTCCTTCAAAGAAAGGAGGTTGATTTGCAGTAAGAAATACTAGTTTATTAACGTTAATGAAGAAGTATTATAAAGATACTCCTGTGGTTACATAGTGTCCATGTTAGATAGGGTTTATAGTTTGTTTATCTGGGGCAGGAGAAAAATAATAATTTAGCACTATGGGTACTTCCGACTGATGTTAACATACATTATTTTTCAAAGAAAATTTAAATCAAGATGTGCCCAATTATAATCCTCACAATTAAGATTAAAATAATTAATGGTTCTGGTAAGGGGCCATGACATCACAGAACAATACAGACATGCCTCATTTGCTGCAAGTTTCTATTGGTTTAAATCAAAGTGTCTGAACTTTGAAGGAAGTTATTTAAGCAAGAAATTCCTTGTCCAAAATAGTAGTTAATCAGATTCAAATTCTGCTCTACAATTCACCTGCGACAAGGAAGTTGTACATATGTATGTCAGTATGACTCAGCCTAGTAAACAAGAGGGTCCATAGTGGCTCCATTCCTTAGAGTGAGCTAAAATTTCAGAAGTAGAACAGCTGTGGGAATTACTTTGTATCAGTTTTTGCCTAAGTGTATTGAAAATCCTCACAAGGTGCACTCTTTAATTACTCCTCTCAAGAATAACAGTCAACACTGGTAGCAGGATTTCATCATAAAAATCTTCTAAAACTCTCTGGTGTTGCTATGCTCACTGGATGTAACTGCAGAAATGTGTATAGACATGCCCCAAAGGAAAAGCGGAAGAAAATGATTAGAAAATAATTGTTGACCTTCTCGGTCACAATTTTCTTTAGCATGATTGAGTGTACGCTAAGCCAAGCTGTATAGCATTCAGATTCAACTATGTAGTATCATTCTGCCTTAGAAAATATGCAGTTCAACTCGTTCCTTCTTTCAAAAAATAAATCCAGAGCTCATTGAGGATTTGGAAATCTGCTCAGGTTCCCTGCAATCTACCACTCCGAAAGCTTTGAACGTTCAGCACATTCATAGTCTGAAATATGTCAGACATCTGAAAGCAGATTTATATGAAACTTACTGTTCAAGGAGGGGAAAGAAAAATCTACTTGGAACAGGGAGACAGGCATAAGTGTCTCTGGTGCTCGCCTTTATTCCCTCGACAGCATTAGTGTAAAATTAATCCAGTTATTTGCCTGTTACTAAATTTAGATCCCTTCTTTAAACTGTGTGTCTTTCTGGTAGATGTCAGCGTTTATAATCCCATCTGAGTAACAGATAGTTAGTGCACAGGATGGTATAAAAAAAGTGTTGTCCAGAGACAACATCCATTACTTGCTGATAAAGAGGAAATATTGACTGAGTAACTGAAAGTTGCATCCTGTACACTGCAGTTATTAATGCTACTGCACTGTATGTGTGGGTTGCAGGATACCTTTTAAAGACCATGAATAAAATTGAAACGGGTTCCATTGTCGAGGTTCTTACACTCTAAAGACAACAAGCACCTAATAAGTGACCAAATAGCCCTTTTATTGTCTACTGGCAAATAACTTAGCACTCAGTTACACCCTCCTGCAAGAAAACCCACAGGATGGGGGTGATAGGGATGTAAACACTACAAGATTCTCCTCAAGGAAGTTTGTCTCCAGTCATTCTGTTAGGGTGTTTGCTCTCCCCATTGTTCAAGCCCTAGAGTTGACTTCCAAGCCCTGTGGATCACAGGAAATCAGCAGGATGCAGGGGGCCAGCAGCATGAAAGGCCTGCACGTAGTACCAGTTATGTAGTCCTGGCATCACTTATCAGGGCTGCTGCAATCAAGGGCTTGTTTGAGTAGGTCACTGGGAGCACGCCTCAGCTTTAGCTGAAAGATATTTTGCGAATCCTTCTGTGAAGGTCTGTTCACAGGTGTATGGTCTGACAGGGTCTATGTTGCAAGTCAATAGCCTGGCACTAGCAGGGCACACACAGATGTGTGTGAAGCACATGGATCAACAGTTTTCCACTAAGGGAAAAAGTACAGTCGCAAATAGATTGGCCTCTCCCAGCAGACTCTTGGCTTACAAGGCCCAGCTATGGCTAGTCTAAAAAACTATTCCTCAGGTGAGATCTCAGTAATGGAGATTTCTACTGTTATTGAACCCTATTCTGCCCAAGTAAGAGGAAATCACACCCTTTTATCCTCACAAGAGCACCCACCACTACCCATCATTCTACAAGATGAAGCACTTCAGATACTATTGTTTTACTTTCCTGTTTATTCAAAGGGATCAGTTCAGCCAAATTTGCCACTCAGCTTCTGGGGCACAGAAGCACCTCACACCGTCTCCTGTCTTCCACAGCCACGAAAGCTAATCCAGGGCAAATTCAGTCTCCCAGCTGCTGGAGCGCTGGAATACCATGCTGCTATCTTCTCCAGAGCTCTTACAGAATTACCAAACTTGAGAGGTGTGCTTTTAGTATGAAATTAAGTGACAGGAAACCCTCTAATGTATATCCTGGTGCTTTTCAGACTGCTGTAGCATTCCTAAATTGGGAGTGAGGTTCTGGGCTATTACTAATTAACAATGTAGCACTTACTGAGATATTTAGACACTAACTAATCTTTATGTAGCTCACCCGGGCATTGTGACATATTAGTTCTGTTCACAGACAGTAAACCAAGAGTGGTTAAGTGACTTCCCCAGGGCCACAGCAAGAGCCAGAGTCATTAGTATGCAGAGTAATTAGTTCTTCCCTAGGTGCTGGGCTGACGCTCCTCTCCTCGTTCAGCTGGCTGGTAACTTGGGTAGCCCATGACAGACACATTTGAATGGGATGGTATAATTCCCATTGTTTTGATGACTCCTACGCTGGGTTTTCATTTGACTGCTTTTCAAATAGTATACATGTCCCCCACAAACTGCTGATTATACATCAATTTTCTCTAAAGGCAGCAATGCCTTTGAGCATGAATCAGTGCACCTATGTACCTGTCAAGCACACTATAGAAGGCAAAGCAAAACATGCTCCAACGAGCCCAGTAAGACATCTATTTCAGCCACGGGAGCAAAGATTTTGTCATGGCTTTGCAGGCTTATATGAGGGACAGACCATTTAGACTTTCCTTACGGGATGAAGCGTGGCAAAAATAGAAGTGGTCTATGTATTGACCCAGAACATTAGAATAGCCAGGGTCAGATCCTCATTCATCATAAACTGGCACATAACAGACTTGTTTCCAGCTAAGGATTCCCCTTATCGAAAGGAAAATTATAGTAGCACAGAGTCAGCATAGTTGGACCCCTATATCCTCCCTGCCATCCCCACACAAGCAAGAGTGTGACAAAGGACTAGCTCTCTGGTGATGCTTGGCTGCTGCTGTGATCCCTTGGGAGCCATTGTAGCCAGGTGCAAATCAGAGCAACGTCAAGGCCAGGAGCCTACCCTTCTCCACCCACAGGTAAGCTCCCAACTCACGGAGGTTGGAACTGCTGACATCATGGGGCTCCAGCAGTTTGAAGAACCTGTTCCCTCGTTTTGCTAAAGGTATAGGACTGCTGCGTCCATCCACTCCAAAAAGCCTGGCTCTGTGTGGGGTGGAAGATGGAGAAGTCATTTACTAGCTGCCTCTTGAAATGCTGCTTCAGTCTCTTCATCTCAGAGGCTGCTGGGTCCTTCTTAAAGGGCCAGTCCTGTAGTGTCTTTCCTTCTGCAAGAATATGTCTGTGCTTCACAAACATTAAATTATACTCAAAACACTCCCTGACTAGTATGTCCGTATTATTATCCCTAGTTCACAGAGGGGGAGACTGAAGGACAGAGGTTAATATCGTCAAGGTCACACAGGAATTGTCATTAGTGGGAACAGACTCCCATGCCTGTGCTCAAGCCACGGGTATACTTTTTCTTCCCTATCACACTGTTACCATTGTAATCCCCTTCAGTTACTTAAGTTAGAAATACCACAAACCACTACTGCAGAGAGCCCTCTGTATTGTTGGAACCTCCATATCTAAGCCTGCTGGAAACTGCTCAGAAAGAGGCATCTTTACTGATCTGTAGTAGTTGAACTCCATCATCACTTGCTTTTTGCTTCCATTTTTTCCCCTTTCTCTCTTGCCTTTGTCTGTATCACATAAGAATGGCCATATTATGTCAGACCAATGGTCCATCCAGCTTTCATCCCTGATCATCCTAGCTAATAGCCATTGAAGGATCTATCCTTCATAAATGTATCCAATTCTTGTTTGTACCGAGTTATACTTTGGACCTTCACAATGTTCCCTGGAAATGTGTTCCACAGATTGACTGTGCGGAGAAGTGCTTCCTTTTGTTTTAAACCTACTGCCTATTAATTTTATTGGGTGCTCTATCGTTCACATGTCATGTAAAGGGTAAATAATTCTTTTTTCACTTTCTCCACACCCTTCATGATTTTATAGCCTCTATCATACCTCACCACCTGATCACATTTTCAAGAGTGGGCATGAATTTTGAGACCAATAGCTTCTGCCTGACTTTCTGAGGCTCTGGGGGTGTCCTAGCTCCCAATGAAGTCAGGTGTTCAGTGCCTCTGACAAATAAGGTCCAAGTTACTATATGAAGTTCGGGACTTAAAATTAGAGGCTATTTGTGAAAATTTAGCTCATATGTTTGAAAAAAGATGCTTACTACTCCTGTCACCCTTCCTTGGCCTCCCCCTGCAATACCTGGTGCAATAAGATAAGGTTCTGCTCTGTTCAGGTCAGAACTTGGGATGTACTTGTGAAGTACATTGAATCAGCAGGTCAGGGATTTGCACTTGCTTAGTTTCTGGATGATATTCACATTAATGAGGCACATCTCCCAGAAGTGACCCGGGAACGATCTCCTTAAAGAAAGCAATCTGCAATAATTATCCTTTGACTTTCTCTGTTCTAAAAATTAGTGTTTAAAGGCAGCAGAGTTAATGGCTTATAGCTTCTGCTACCTAAAACAACCAGCAGTTTTTTGTTTTTAGTTACCAGGGAAAATTCACTTAGACTTAGCCTACTCAGAAAACATTTGGTCCCCAAAACAAAAGATGTGTTCCCACCTCCTGCCCCCGCCCCCAATTCATTAATAAAATCTCAGGCAGTGAAACAGTTAAAATATTTCAGTATATATTAATGGGAAGGCATCTAAAAATTGAGATAATGCTGGTTAATTTGAATTCAGCTTAATGATAGCAGTTCAGTCTACGTATTGTCTCATATCTGGAGCACTGTATTAATATATGCCCCATTAGATGGGGTTTGAACTGTGGTTTAAAAGATAGTACAAAAACGGCATGACAAGGAAGTCTGAGAGGCCAGGTAATAATTTGAGGGAGCCTCATAAAGAATGCTTATTATTTCACAGAGGGGAAATGTTTCACTTACTTCCCTAGGAGCTCTGTATGCTGAATAGCACCAAGACAGTACCAGCTACCAGTCCATCAGTATCTGCTCCTAATTCTCAGCTGGGAGATGTGATGCTTAGCCACCTCACTACAGAGCAAAAGAAAAGGTACATTACACAGGTTATTTAGCGTTCTGGATTTTGTTCTGACAGTCCCTGCGGTGTAATTTTGCTCAGATGCCAAAGTGCATTAACTGTGAGGAGACAGGAGAGAGAATTGCTGCTTATAACACAGGGCACAGTTTATAGCAATTCAGCTGTTTTTACAATGACTGGTCAGCATAACCACATGACCAACAGAGTCCACCTAAACCATCTCAATCACATCTTGAGTGAGGAAGTTGGTCCCTATCCCAACAGGCAAAAATACAAGGTTTAGGTTATTTTTATACTCCTGACGTAGCTATAATTTACTAAGGGAGAATGCTAACAGGGCTTACTACTTTAATTAAAATGACAAAAATATAGACCCATAAATTAGAATGGCAGTTGGGGTATTGAAGGATTCCACTAACATCACTTGAGAAGAGAAGTAATGAGCATGAAACAGAGGCCACGTTGCATTAACCTGGTCTGGGGGGAAGAGGAGAAGGTAAAGTGCTGAACCAAGCTAAACGCTACTGCTATAAAAAAACAAGGGGAACTAAAGGTACAGGTGATTCCTAGAGACTTTGAGCCAAGCAGTTGAGCAGTACAGGCGTAGTACTTTTCTCCAAGTTCTGTTCACTTATCCATGCCCCAAAGAGTGGCTGAACCAGGCTTCTGAAAAACACCAAACCCCGCAGAATAATTCGGGCTTGCTCCTGTTCCAACTGACATCTAAAGGCATAGTGACCTTTGAGTTTTGAGGGGGTGCCAAGGTGCAACTAATGTGTGTTTTGGATCCTAGCAACAGTTTCTCTCATTTATGTGGGCAACCAAAAGTCAACCAAAAATTGGTTCCTCTGCTGTTGCCCAGCTTCCTTGTTTACAGCAAACAAAATCTGAGTGCAGCAAACAGTCAGCCTGGTTTCAATTTCAAGTGTTATTAATTCAGATTTAAAGAATTTGAATATCTTAAGTTGCTAGATTTAAAAAGATGCATTTTCTATTCTGCTTTAGCAGACAGATCACAACACTATTTTCCAGGAAAAGAAGAGGTAGGATGGAGAGTGAGTTAGATGATTTAATATTTATTTCTTGTGCAGCAGTTGGTATTGGCTTCATGAGAGTTATAATCACAGAACACACCAGGGGCCCGACTCTAGCCAAAAACGCAACATGGAATTGCAGCATGATGTTGGTGTCTTTGTGCATGTCTGGATACACGCAAGAAAAAATATTTAAAGACATGTAAGTGTCCACTTCAACAAATGGGAGAATTTAGAGTTGCCAGTACTCACTGTTTTAGCATGAATCTCATAGTTGGTGCTTTTCTCAAAGGCCCAGCTCCTAGAGTCATGTTATACCTGAGAATCTCAGCTTTCATTTAAGTAAGTTCCTAGCCTTTATGGGTTTAGAGAACAGCTTGAAAACATGAATCCTGAATACTCAAAAAACAGAAGATAAAAAGTTATTCTTTTAACTCATGATCGTTTGGGTGCCTGACTCGTGACTTTTGAATGGTTCAGGTTGGCAATACTGGGTTTGGTACTTTGAAGAAAAAAATCATCATGGATATTCTGACAGACATTGCAACCCTTCGCATTATCTTTGGGAACACTACATTCATTAATGTTTTCTGTATGCTTGTGTTCTACTTGATGGGGGAGGGTTGCCACAACTCATCCAAGAATTAAAAACTGTGTGTGTGTGTTGGGTGGGGGCGGGGTGAGGGGGTTGGGGAGAGGGAGAAGATGAATATCCCTAGGACTGTAAACTAATCTAGAGCAACATCACTCCCTGGAGTGGTTTGCATATACTCATTCAGACTGGGTTTTCTAAACAAAGAAAGGGTTTCTGATATAAGGATGAACTTTAACTGACCTGTGGTCTTCCTTTTGATTCAACAAAAAGGATTATTAGTCCTAGGGGGAACGCCAATCCTAGCGGGAAGAGACTGATGGGTAATTTCTGATATGTTTATCAGTAAGTGTGTATGAACTTTTTTTTTTTTTTTAAATGTTTTCTCTGTAATGCTTTTGCCTTAAGAATAAACCTGCTTGCTGAGAAAGCAGTGTGGATTATTGGTACAAACGTTGTCACTGTCCTCAGAGAGGAAGCACAGCTTTCATGCTGGCCATTAGGAAGACTGGCTTGCTGAGATATCAAAATGTACAGCAGGGAACGTGCAGCCTTAAAAACCTCTGGTCAGAAGGAAGTAGGACACAGATCCCTGCCACAAGACAGGTGATGGCTGGACTTCTAAGATCTGACGGGGCACTCCTGGAGTAGACATTGGAAGGGGGAATACATGTGCAGTTACCCTTCAAGCTGTGACAGACACATGTGACTGATGAAGACAAACTCAAGAGAAACATTACCTTATAAAAATGGTTAGTTAGAATATGCTTTAGGAAGGGAAAGGGCTGGCTTTATGGATTTAACATCTTCATTTATATTGCCCATATTGCCATACCACTTGTGCTATGTTACAATCAGCTGGTACAAGCTAAACCGGGTCAGGCTGGGTCATAACTGGATAGGAGACCTTCAGGGAACATGTGGAGGGGCTGGTGTTTATGATTCACCAAAGCAGTATAACTGCTGAAGGTCCTGATCCCGCAAAATTTTACATACGTGAATAACTTCATGCCTGTGAACTCCCAGTGACACTATTTAAGCATAATTTTTTGTTGGATCAGGACCCAAATTAGTACTGAATTAATGGGGCAGCCTTGTGTTCAAGTGTACCATGCTGCCTTACAGAACAAGGTTTAAAAATGAGATCTTAACCACTTGTAGCAACTATTGCACAAATATTGGGAGGTGAATTTAAACCCTGATGCCCTGCTGAAATTCCAGTTTTGATAGCAGTCAAAAGTCACAGGTGATCAACTCAGCCAGATGCTAAATAGCAGAAAATATCTGATCCTATTATTATAAATTGTGCAAATATTTAAAGAATTTAAAAAAAAATCCTATTAGTTTACTGTATTAGGTTGGGCTTCTAGCAGTTAGAGACCAGTGCAATAACAAAAGACAACTGGCCTTCAGTTTCAAAGTTTTATGCTTGGGCATTAATAGATGGTTATGAGGGCATTTCCTGGCACTCCGTTAACAGCACCAGTTGAGGAGCCAAGGAAAAGCTTGTCCATGTTACTATACGTTTGTTTGCATAGTTAGAGACTATACACAGATAAACCGATAATTATGTGGGGGGTTCTTCTCTCATCAGCTATTGAGGATTAAAGATAGAAGGATTAGATATACAAAGGTGAGGCAGAGAACGAGTCACAATGACATCGATGGAATATAGATGTTAACAGATGAGATTATGTATATCAGTGGATTAGTCTTCCAAACTCTGACTACAGCAAGCAGAAGTTGTTCCCTAGTGCTTCACAAAAGACTAGTTTTCAAGCTTAAAGAAAAAGTTGTAGCTTACTGACCACAAACGCCTGGTGAACATTGCAAAACAGGAGATGTTCTTTGACATCTAGTTTACACTACAACGTGGAATGTTATCAAGATTAGCCATTAAGAGACTACCAAAGTTATTTTTATTGGGAATCAAATGCAAAGAAAGGAGGAGATTAGAAGTCATAGGCCTTGTCTACACTATGTGGGCACTTATGTGGGCAAAACTTCTGTTGTTCAGGGATGTGATTAAACCACCCTCCCTCCCGAGTGACTTAAGTTTTGCTGGCATAAGCGTTTGGATAGTCACATTATGCTGACAGGAGAGCTCTCCCGTCAACATAATAAAACCAGCTCAATGAGCAGTGATAGCTATTCAGCGGGAGAGTGTCACCCTGTTTACTTTTTGGTTCTATAACTATAGTCCTCTTACAAAAAAAAAATCAGAAGAATCTTACCCCTTCTTAGTTCACAGGTGTTTGCTTTTGATGTAAACAGAAAATTAAAAACAAACACTGAAGTGGCTAATTATTATCCTCAATTGATACTTTCCTAGCAATTGTATGGCTATCCTAACGGAAATCTAGACTCTATATATTATTCATTTGATTAAATGGCAGGATACAAAATGAGCCAGGACAATTCCTTGGATAGCCGCATAACAGTAGGTATGATTTGAAGACAAGGTGGTTGCAAAGGATGTTCCCTTAGTGACACATCTGGCTTGTTCAATTGATTGGTCCTGATGTCTAATGAAAGAGATCTACCTTGACCTGCTTAGTCCAGGTCAAGTTTGCAGGGCTGACAAGAAAACTGTCTTACTCTTAATATGAGCAAATCAGATATTAAATCAGCCGGATACAACATGAAAGTCATGTCATTTTTAGTCACTTTTCAGAGTGAAATTACACTCTAACATGATGATAATCAGGATTTCATGATAAGACCTACCTTTTTCCCCCTAACACAGGGCCTTCCAGAATAAATACTGTTCAACTTTTCCCCACTGATGGCTACATGCTAGCTCCCAAAGAAAGGCAATGTATCAGTCTTAGGCACAAAACACTGCTTTGATTTTGCACTAGCATTTTGAAGTTATGTTCATAAACTTTCTGACACAGAATTTCTTCTTGCTTGATGTGAATATGGAGCAGACAATAAAAAAATAGTAATGGAAGGTGCAGTTCAATACTAACACCACGAATAGATAGCACATTGCAGGGAATCTAGATTAATGACAAACATATATAAAGTACCATTTGACTTCTGTAACTTTTTACTTCAAGAAAAAAAAGAGACCTAGCTTCCAATTCTATTTTGATTCAAGAGAGTTAGAAACATATCTATTCACCAAAATAAAATCTTGCATCTAAGAACTTCCGACAAATAAGATAACAGTTCATTATTGTATATATGTAGTTATAATACTTCTAATTTTTAGAGCAACACTAGTAAAAAATACTTCAGATTTCATGTTTCTGAATGCCTCATCGACACTTTGAGAGAGGTAGCTACATGTTTTAAGTCCTAACATATTGAGATGAGACTAAGGCCTGATTTTCAGATTTCCAAGTGAAATTAATCAGAGTTGTTGGTGCTCAGCACATATGAAAACGAGGCCCATGTTTCTTAAACCTGTTTTCAATGTGACAGGGCAGTTTGTGTCTCCTGAACAGAAATATTAAATGATAGCAATACAAAAAAAAATCAGACTTAGATGTGTATGTTATAGTTTTAATAAATAAAATGTATTTAAAATATGCTTTTTCATTTATTCACAGTTTCAAGTTTGAAGAAGAGAGGATAATACTATTCCTGATCAAACAAATCAAAGTACAGCTAAATCCATTTCACTTGCTGGTGAAAATGACACTCCAGCAATGGCTAATATCTGTGAAAAATCTCATATTGAGGCTAAAAAGGCACACACTTATTTTTGTGTGTGGTATTAACTGTAGTTAAAAAGGAAATATGTTTGCATATATAAAGGACATTTCTTTGTACAGTTTCAGTTAACATTACTGAAAAAAGTCTTCCAATACCGCTTTGCTTACAAAGTAACATTTTATACAAAAATATCCAAGGCATCCAACCGTAACAGATTACATTTTTATGCTAAACATTTTATTTTGCATCACTGCAAAGCACACTACTTTTCAGAGAAAGCAACTGTGTATTTCTCAAATGTAAAAGAGTGGAAGCTTTACATCTACATTTCCATTTTAGCACTTCACAAATGTAAAAACATTAGTAACCAAAGCATAATTGAGCTGTCATGGGATAGTGATGAACTCCTGTTCTTTCTCAGCTGTACCATGTTATAAATAGGTAATGCTTACCTCAACTTCAATAAAACTAAGCACCACATGGAACAAAGCCACTGACCCCATGTTTAACAAGGCACTGATATTTCTGCTACCTGTAGCAGTTTTATATTTAGAAAGTCACCGAATTCCAGTCTTATTGGCTTCACTGTTCTGAGTCAGCTGTTCCAATAAATTTAAAATGACTTCTATTCTTGCTTGCAGAGTCACACTTTTGTTAGCAGTTGCACGCAATAAAAGGGAGTAAACTTGCTTGTTGGTCTTAAGAACTTGCTCTTCTTCATTACTGCCACTGAAAAAGGAAACAGATAACCTGAACTATTAAATTGTATCAAACTGTGAACAATTACATTGTGCAAATATTTATTAAAACAGTGACTACCCACACAATCAAAATCTTGTTCTCCCCAGGTTTCCATGACTCCTGCTTCTCCCACTACCTCTCTAATCACTTCTCCAGTGTTTCATTCAGGCCTGGTCTACACTGGCGATGGAGGTCGACGTAAAGTCACTTACGTTGATCTCCGAACACCTGCGTCTACATTGGCACTACAGTTAAATTGACTTAAGTCGCGCCAAAGTTGACTTAATAAGACCACCTCTGCAAATGGCGTAGCACCTAATTCAAATGTATTGGTTCGATTTAGTGTCAGTGTAGACACAACTTCACTTAAATCGACTTTATTGGCCTCTGGGAGGTATCCCACAACGCCCCCTTGTGACCGCTCTGGACATTTGCGCTGTGCTGTGGTCACGCTACCTGGAAATGTCCCCTCCCCTCAAGCCCCGGGAACATTTCAATTTTCATTTCCTGTGCTGCCAGCGTGGAGAGAGCATTGTTGCTGTACTCCTCACGGCTACTGCAAAGCCCAAACGTGCTTCAGCATGGAGTCCACCAGAAGTCTTAGATCTTTTTGGGCTGTGGGGCAAGGAGTCCGTTCTGGCTCAGCTCAGAACCAGCAAAAGCAATCTGGACATTTATGGGAAGATATCCCAGGGCATGCTGGAGAAGGGACACAAGAGGGACGCTCAACAGTGCTGCGTGAAGATCAAGGAGCTGCGTCAGTCATATCAGAAAGCCAGGGAAGCTAACAGCTGTTCTGGCTCCTCGCCCAAAACATGCCGCTTCTATGATGAGGTGCGTGCAATTCTCAGTTGCGATCCCACCACGGTGCTGCCCCGCAGCATCGATACCTCCGCTAGCTCACAGTCCATGGACAATGATGAGGACTCCGTGGACGAGGAGGCTAAGGAGAGCAGGGTGCAGGAGAGCGGGGTGTCCGTTCTCCCAGAAAGTCAGGACATATTCCTGACCCCAGAGCAGTCCAGCAGCACACAGGACAGCACTAATGATCCCAGGGAAGGGATTTGGGGGGTAGTGATATCGATGGTGTGTGTGTGTGGGCGGGGGGGGGGGGGGGGGGGATGTTGAGCAAAGGCAAACAACATACAGGAACAGAAATTATTCCTGCATCTCATTGGAGAACCTGGTTTTCAAAGCTTCCCTAATACAAAGTGCTCTGTGGTTAGCTCTCAGCGTACTGCTGGAATCTGGCTGCTCATAACTGGTGACCAGTCTTTCTGCCTCCACAGCCCAACCCTGGGGGAACCTCTCACCCTTCGCTTCACACACATTATGAAGAACACAGCAAGCAGATAACACAGAAGGGAGGTTCTTTTCACTCATATCCAGCCTAGTGAGGAGACTCCTCCATCTGCCCTTTAAACGCCCAAAGGCCCATTCTACAACCATTCTGCAACTGCTTAACCTGTTATTAAAACATTCCTTGTTGCTGTCAAGTTGCCTGGTGTATGGCTTCATTAGCCAATGGAGCAAGGGGTAAGCAGGATCCCCCAGGATCACTATTGGCATTTCCACACCCCTGATGTGAATTTTTTGGTTGGGGAAAAAAGTGCCCACCTGCATATTAGAGAACAGCCCCGAATTACGAAATACGCGTGCATCATGCACCTTCCCAGACCACGCCACAGAGATGTTGGTGAAACGACCCCGGTGATCCACAAGGCCCTGCAGGACCATGGAAAAGTATACTTTGCGGTTTATGTACTCAGTTGCTAGGTGGCAGGCGATAAGATAGGGATGTGCGTCCCATCACTAGCCCCCCCGCAGTTTGGGAACCCCATTGTGGCAAACCCCTTCATGTGTCCTGCACATTTCCCAAAGTCACTCTCCTTCGTGGCAGAAGTCTATTGATGGCCCTGCATACTTGAATCATGGAGGTGCCCACTGTAGATTTACCGACTCCGAATTGATTACCAACTGAGCGGTAACAGTCGGGGTTGCCAGCCTCCACAGAGCGATGGCAACTCTCTTCTCCACCGTCAGAGCTTGTCTCAAGTGAGTATTCACGCGCTTCAGGGACAGGGCCAGCTCCGAGCACAGTTTGAGGAAAGTTGCCTTTTGCATACGAAAGTTTTGCAGTCACAGGTCATCATCCCACAGCTGCATAACGATGCAGTCCCACCAGTCTGTGCTTGTTTCCCTGGACCAGAACCAACACTCCACGGACTGCAGATGATGCGTTACAGCCTGCAGCCATCAGGAATTGTTCTGCTCGATGGCTTGTAGCAGGGCAGCCTTGGTGGCATCACTGTTGCCTGTACTCTACTTCAAAAATACTCGATGTTAAGCCGCAATGTATTTGTGATGCTCATAATAATAGTGCAGAGTTGAGCTGGCTCCATGTCTCTGCAGCAATGGCGAGTGCACGGAGTAAAAAAAAGTGCAAGAATATTTTGCCTATGTGTTTGGGGGAAAAAGGGAGGGGGAAGCAGCGTTGCATCACGGGACGATGACACTCGTCCCAACAGCCACCGCGGCTAGTTGCACTGTGGGACAGCAACCCACAGTGCACTGCTTTGAAAGTCGAAATAAGGGTGGACGTACGAGACCTGCGCAAATAGCATGGTGTGTACACGCTACCGCGACTTCTAAAAATCGGCTGCTGAAAGTTGACTTTAAGTAAGTCGACTTCACTTGGCAGTGTAGACATACCCTCAGAGTATCCGCCTCATTTCCACTCCAGCTTTCAGGCAGAGATCTACGGGGCTCTGATTCTCATCCTGTCGTCTTCCTTTACAGCCTCTGGGCAGCATATGCACAAACGTGACTTCAAGTACCATCTCTATGTTAACTCCCAGATTTATTTCTCCATGGTATATCTCTCTTCTTTCATCCAAACTGAAATTTCAGCCTGCCTTTCTGACATCTCTGCATGACTATTGAGACATCAATTTAAACTTGATGGGGCCAACATAGAATTCAATCTTTCCCTGCAGAAGCCCTTCTGCTTTCTCTGTCACCATGGGTACCCACCACCATTCTCCCTGTCACTCAAGCCTGTAATCTGGGCATCATCTTTGACCTGGCCTGTTCTCTAGGTCCTCACACCTAAACTATGTCTAAATCTTGCAGATTTTTCCTGCATAACATCTTTAGGATTTGGCCTTTCCTCTTCATCCACACAGCTAAATCTCTTGTCCACCAGTCCATCATCATCTTGTGTTTTGGCTACAGCGGCCTTCTCCTTTCTGGCCTTGACAAATGCCATCTTTCCCCACTTATCCATTCAGAACACCGATGCTAAGGTAGTTTTGCTGGCTCATCACTTCAACTATATTACCTTTCTCTTTGCAACCCTAAACTGGCTTCTCCTTCTCCAGTGCCCTGTTAGGAAATAAAACTCCAAAAGCCAGTTTTTAAAATCTCAGAAAAAGAACAACATTGACATTGAGGTTTGTTTGTTGAGTTCTGTTGGTTTTTTTTTTTTTTTAAACATATGTGACTAGTTGGTTTAAGTATAAATCCTTCAAGAATCGCCAAGAAACAAAGCAGCAATTAATTCATAATATTTTGCACAAAATAGTGTCAGATTTATTTAACACACAGAACAGGTATTCAATAAAAAAGCCACTGAAATGCAAACTATTTCCAGGATAAACTACAAAAATGCCAGGAGAAAACATCATTTTGAATTACTATTCCCCCTTCACCCCCCACAATTTTACATAGCGAAATTCAGTTCTGCTTGAGACTTAATTTTTGACATCTTACTTTTATGCAGGTTCATAGCCAGACTGCAACTTTCATGGCTTGAGCAAAACAGTTTCAAAGATGGAGTAAAAATTTCCTTTCTGCATTCCCCTTGAATGAGCGCATCAATTACCATGCAACAGCAAAGCAATTACTCAATTCCCACTCAGATCAAGCTAACCATTGCTGTGGAGGCATGTGGGAGGGTAGGCATTCCCTCCTTACCCCATAGAGAGAAACTGATTTGGACATATAATATTTGCACATTACATATAAAAGGTTAGAGAGAAAAGGGAATTTAACTTACCCTCAAAGCACTTCTACAGTTTTTGAATGACACACATTAGTTGCATTAAATTTGTATGACAATAGCATTCTGCTTTTATTTTGCAGACCTTGAAAAATTAAACACTGTAACAGAATTAAATTGAAGCATATACACCATGTATAAAGTCTTCAATATAAAACCAATTTAAACAAAATATTAGTGATTAGAACAGTAGATGGGAAAAGAAAGTCTAAATATTCTATTCTGACATTATACCCTATCCAAGGCTATGAAGTATGATAGCACAGAACCAACACAATTACTTGTGTTAGTGAATTACTCTGCATGTCAATTTGTTTAAAAAGATGGATTATACTCTGATCCTCTACATTTTGTATATTTATACTGCCACCGTGTGGAAGCTTTTTAAAAAATTAAAGGCACCTTACTGCTGCTACACAGAAAAAGTCAGGCTCTTTTCTAGTCTTTTGTCCTTCCATGTATGTCTCTCCCCCCTATGCTTTATGGTTCTTTTACGCAGGAGGATGGATGCTTTTGCTAAATTGCATTTAGCCAGCAGCATCCAACATAATAGCACATCAGTTGCCTAAATCCTGCCCAGCGACTATTTCAATGTGAAAATACAGACAACTGTACCTTGATCTTAATGCCAACTGTGCACTTAATACAGCATTCAGCAACAAAAAAAATCCTCTGTCAATGTATACGACACTAGAACTAGCTGGTATCACAGGTTTTGTAAACATGACTCCAAAAAAGTGATTTTTGCTATTACTTATGCGATTTCTGGTGCTCTACAAGCTGCTTTAGTGTCTACAGAGTCTCAGATGATGAGATCACCACATATTTGCAGTTGATGGGATAAAAGGTATTTTGTGAATCTCCCAAGGCAAGATGAAATATAACTACATCCAAGAGCAGTGATACTGGTGTAGGCAATTATTACACTGCCACACACTTTATTCTAGAGAACACCTGAAGGTCAATGCACAAAAGAAAAAGGAGAGAGAGAGAGAGAGAGGGAGAGAGAGAAGCCATGTTTTTGTTCTGAATTAAATCCTGACAGCTAGATACGGTATGAGAACATAAGGAAATGCTTACACAAAGAAAGGATAATCCTTTAGGCTGTCACTCCAATGCTTATTTTAGAAAATATATAGCTCTACCTTGCTAAGCATTACCCCACAAGTTGCACATAAAACCATCACTCTTCACATTTTTTAGCTGTAGTGGGGACTTCAGCATACTGTAAATTTCATACTTCAAACCCTCTCCAAAATCCAGTAATTTGCAATGGGTCTCCCAGTCATTAGTGCCTGTTAGCCTAAAATCTCTCAATTCTTGACAGCATTTTTTTTTTGGAATATATTGTTTGTCCAGCACATTAGGTGTATGTATTTTCCTTTGACATGGGTAGGTCTACCTTAGTTCCCACCTATGCCAGAACATTGCTATCTGCCAACAAGTGATTGCGATGCAAGTTAAAGATAACTTCTGTACACGTGTATGCACCCACCCACACACAGTGGAATGAGGGGCAGATAAACATTATAAAACATGGTGACACTCCCTCTCCCCATCTACCAGGGACAACAAAGTTTTGATAATTTTTTTTTTTTTGTTATGGCCATTCATAGATTCTTTTTATTGTCTTTCTTCAAGATCTCAGGAAACAACAGATACAAGATGCTACCCACACACAAGCAGCAGACAAACTTTTTAGGTCATTCCCTCAGTTATACAAATTATAGAACAGCAAATACTCAAAAGAGTAAGTCAGAGTTGAGATGTGGCTTGATCTCTCACACACAGGAATTATCTTTGCAAAAAATACAAATTGCATATACAAACACTGTATTTTCTTGCATATGTGTAACAGGTATAGATACAAATTAGAATCCAGTATTCATTTTACCAAAGCTAACAAGTCTCGACTTACCCAATTTTCTTTTTTGTTGATGTTAACAATTTAATTGATTGAAGAAGGAGGAATGACAATCGAGATTCAAATATACTGAGGAGTTTTATTACTTCATCTTTATTAAGGTTAGACGAGGAGTCACTAGGTGGTGTCTTCACATCACTGCTTTTGACATCCTCATTTATCTAAAAAAACCAGAAAGGCATTTCAACCTAGCCCAACTAGCAAATTATATTTTTACATCAGGTTTCAATAGTATTATTTCAATTTAATGTACTCATTAAAATACACAGTGTTAATGTCAAAGCTATTATTCCATCCTGTTTATGAAAGTGTTTTGGTAATAACTTACATCAGCACTGTACACCAGTTACATAAGGCTGGCTGTGAGTTTTTCAAAGTAGCTGTAATATGTTCTATGTACTCCATCAAATTTAGTTATGAAAATAATGGGAAAGCATGGATTTTGGTAACTGTTGCTCAGACTGTCAGTGCCATTGGATAATGACAAAATGTATCTCAACATAGGCAGCAATATTTACTTATTCAACCATCTGGATCCCTATGATAGGGCTCAACTGCAAAAACCTTCCAAATTTTTAACATTTCAGTGACATGGTGAATCTTACTGCAAAAATATAAGCCATGTTCAAAAGAAGTGTACATGCAGTTCTTAAAGACTTCAGAGGATCCATAAGTGTCCTACAGACAACTACTACAGAAATGGAAAGACATTATGGTCCATGTTCCAGTATACAGAAATGCATCAGTGTCAGTCAATTTTTACAGAACTGTGAGAATTCAGAACTACATTTCTCTTTCAAATTTTGGCAGTTAGCCTTAATAAAAGTAGTGTTAAGTCCAGTGTTACTAGGATTACATTAAAACTTGTCTTCTAAACATGAACTCATCTGACTGAGCTACAATATGTCATGTACATAATATATCATGATGTTTGGATATGATATTTTTGTCCTCAACATTTTAATGCAGAACTTCAGTTCTACTTAAATCTCCAATTGTTCTGGTGCTGTCTGACAAGGCAGAACTTGACAGGACTCCAGAATGGATGTAGCCTCAAGACTTAAGATCCTGTCACTTTGTTTAACTTGTGTCCTGTCTTTGTGCCTATAGAAGGAATACATGAATTGGAAGTGGTCAGAGAGGGGTATTTCCTCTGTATGTATGCTTATCCAGACATAATGAAGAGAATTTAACAAAAACCTAAAGATGAACTGTGATAGCTTAATATTTAAAGAATGATTCAATTATAATTTTAAAACCAGTATTTTATTCCCAAACGAACAGGTGTAAGTGACTGCACAAGGTGCAAAGAAGTAGATAATCAGACCACTTGTCCTTTTGCTTACCTGTTCACATTCAGCTGAAAGCTCCTTTCTGATCAGCTGGAATGCACACCTAGTCTTTATCAATATGTCTAGAGCCCCAGACAGAGTCTTTAGTTTTCCAGCACTACTATTTTGACCTAAAATTAGAGAAGACATGAGCTCTGGACTTACACAGCTACTATCATGCAAGGATCTGAGAGAGTCTTACACAGGTATTATTATTTGTATTACTGTAGTGCCTAGGAGCTCTACTCATGAATCAGGGTCCCACTGCATAAAGACAGCCTCCGCTCCAAGGAGCTTACAGTCTAAGTAAGAGACAAAACAACAGATGGATACAGACAGGGGAATACAAGTAACGAGACTGGTCAGCATGACAAGCAGTGGTCTCAGCACTCCAGCAGCATAGCTGTTGTCACAGGGTATTTTTGGTAGGCATTGTGGAAAGAGGAGAATTCCCTCTTTCCACAGTGGGATTCCACAATTCCTAAGGAGGGATGTGAAGGAAAATAAGATGGATAATACCTATGGGGAATGCCTCGGGGTGGGGGCAGCACAGGAAAAAGCACAAAGACATTTGTTTGAAAATTTCACAAGTGGGCAATGGACTTTCCCAGAGCGTGGTGGTGTCCCAAAGCAGGGGTACATTATTACTTTCTCAAGAAAATGGGAAAATGGACAGTAATAATTTTAGTATAGTTGTGGCCATGTTGGTCCAAGGATATTAGAAAGAAAAGGTGGGTGAGGTAACATCTTTTATCAGACCATCTTTAGTTGGTAAATGAAATAAGCTTTCAAGCCTACACAGAGGTCTTCTTCCAGTCTGGGCTTGAAAGCCTGTCTCCTTCACCAACAAAAGATAGTCCAGTAAAAGATGTTACCTCACCCATGTGGTCTCAGTAACAATATTTCTCCTAATTTGGACAACAGTTACCTCCCATAGTGATTCTTTATATGTAGTCCAACTTACTTGCCATCTGGAACTCTGCAAATGCTACTCTTTCCAACTGTACCCGAAGGAACTCACAGGGTGCATCCATTAAGAGTTGAAAAAGCTTCACTGCTTTACTGTAATGAAGATCAGCTAGAACTCGATGCTGTTTCCTTAGATGCTCATCGCCAACCTGTAACAGAAGTACATAATATATTAAGTGCCATGGAAGTTATAAGTGTTTAGGCATTCAGGTAACAGATGCAGTGAAAAAATTGCCTATAGGGGCAGGGCACAGCCACAATCTCTCCCCTGCTCAATTCAGAATTTTGAAGTTTTAAAAGCAAATGCAGGGTTGGCAATTCCCAGAAAAATCTAGTTTAGGACAGGGCGCTGGTAAGTAAATTTATTCTTAGAGTATACTAATGAAAATTACTGAAAAATACTTAGCAATTTGATAATGGTTTTGCAGTAACATGGTCTCTAATTTTAATTAAAGGAAATAAAACAAAAATAGCATCACCCTAAAGCTCGCTCACTCACTCCCATAACAGTATGGCTGCAGAGGTGACGCAGTATCCCTACACGCACCAGGTGTGGAGCAGAACAGAGTCCCCCCCGGCCAGGACTCTGCTCTTCTCCCCCCACCCCCTCCAAACCACAGTCTCTCCCACCACACCTTGTGCCTGCAGGGATCGGCTGTCACAGCCCGGTGGCAGGGCAGGGAGTCTTCTATAGCTCTGCTGTCATGGCCTTGCTGACTCACTCCTGACAACAGCGCTACAGAGGGCTCCCTAACGTATTTCAGGAGCCATTCAGTAGCAGGGTGGTCTCCCCCATGGCCAGAGGCTCCTCCTCCTCCTCCTCTCGGTCTTGGCCAGGGATTTCTGCTCTATTATCCAAAATGCCGCATTTTCCAAATCCCTACCCTGTCCCCCAGCATGAGATACATGGGGGACAAGGAAGGAATTTGATAATACAGATGTTTGGATAAACAGGAGTATACTATACACACACTATATATATTTTTATATACACACATACACAAAGCATAAATTACAGCACACAAGAAAAAAAAAATCTACAACGCAACTCAATATTCTGGACTATTACCTGGTTTCTCAAGCAACTGTGATACATGGAAGCCAGTCTATGGTGAATAGTTGCAGCCCGATACTGGCAGAGGGGTTGTCGTGCAGACTCTGTATCAACATCACAGTATTTCAAAGATTTCATCATGGCTTCACTAACTTCCTTCTCTATCTACAAAAACAAGATTTCATGATGCACTGTCAAAACATTTACTTTGAAATATGGAAGATCCAAAATGAAAGAACAGGTTGTTCTTTGTTTTCTTTTGTAGAAACTAAAATATAAATATGATAGTATATAAACATGGGTGTGCACTCCTCTTAATGTGCCATATTCTGTTAGCAATAACTGTCATACAATGGTTTTATCCTAAAGATTTACAAATTATGTATGCGCTTTGGCTCAGAGCAGGAATTCTCTACACCATTCTGCTCGTTCTTCACAAAAAATTAAAGAATGGCTGGCTTGTTTCAATGGATATTGTTACAAATCCTTTTTCATTACCTGTTCCTGAGCCTTTCTAGATAATGGTGCATAATCCTGCTGCAAAGTTGCCATGGTAAAATAGGTAGTGGACAGTTCCCAATTCACAGAATCCCAAACAGCTGGATGCATCTCTCTTTTACCCAGTGATCTTAAAGCCTTCAAATAGTAATCAATAGCCTGCAGAATATAAGCAGTAGTTAATGACACAGCTTTACAGCATAGTAAATGGTAACAATCCATTATCCTCTACTCATTCTAATATGGATGCTCTTAGCATTTCTTAAGGAGCACTTTTAAAATCTATTTAAAATCACGCATCTCTGACGTCTAACAGCTGGCAATTCCATGCAAATACAAATTTGGAATTTAATTCAGACTAAAAATATACAACACAAATTAGTTTACATTACAGTGCATAGGTATGGAAATGGAAGCAAAATTAAGCAATAAGGATGAAATCCTTATCTCCTGTGTAAAAGGGATGGTTTGGCATAAGAGAGCTACATGAGGGCAGGGACAGAATCCACCCAATCCTGGAAGCAGAGTACACTGTACAATGAGAAGCTAGCCCCCACAAACATGGGATATGTGGTGTATTTGAGAGACCCTATCCAGCTCTCCTGTCCAACCATAAGCCTACCTCCAACAGGATGCTGCAAAGACACTATGAAGCTTGGCTCTGGAGCCTACATGAGGGTGCAGAGACTCTCCATTCCTTTTTCCCACACAAATGAACTGTCCAGCTTTGTGTGTTTTGCGCCCCCTGAGGGCCAGGAAGATTTCTGTCCAAGACCTAACACACTGAGATCTTGTTTATACTGATACTAAAGATTCCATAGCATTATTCAGGAGAGTTGGGGGGTTTGGACCCAGTGTTCCGGTCAAAAAGATCCCTCTATCTTGGCATGCTGTCAAAGTCTACCTTAGCTGTACATCAGTGGTCTTTTATGTACTTTAGGAAGCCTTGAGGATCCTTTTGGATGAAAGATGCTACCTTAAATGTAAATTATTTTCTTCTGAGACCTTTAACAATCAGTCAGCAATGAGACGGAGAAGACTGAATGCCTCCATCTTCTCCTAGTAGCTCAGTGATCTTCCCAATCATTAAATGAATGGTGTAAAATATAAAAAGGACAATATTTGACTATAATAAGGGTGACCTTTAAGTTCACTGGTTATAGTGTTTCCATCAGATATGTTCACAATTTTTGCTCTCCATTCATTGAGGTCCTAAACTCCACTAAGGACTATTTTATAGCTAATCTGAATACTCAATTTTAAATGCACTTTTAAAATGTTTAAAATATAAGATTATATGGTTCTGAAAAGATGAAAAAAGGGAGTTTTTTTTAAAAGAGTTAAATGTTAGTTTTAGGTCATATGTTAAATACCATTTTCCAAGTCCCAATATTACTGCCATATATAACAGTTCAAAAACACTGCACAAGGGACTTCATAACTCAGAGCTGTAAGGTTTGTAATTTCCAGCCACGAGTACTTGGCTGAACATCTGTTATAACTATATTCTATTTACTCTGTTTTTATATACAGTTCTTAATTTTTAAAGTTCTGTTTTTAAGAGACTTACTAGACATTTTTAAAATAGGTAAATAATTTTGATATTTCTCAATATAAATTATGTATATAACATAAGGTAAGCGAGGTAACAGCAATCTTTTAAAAGACAGCCATGGAATAAGTACTGCTAATCAATACACTAAGGATCTGATTTTTTAAACTCAGACATACCACTGCATGCTTAATTTCAATGTGTAATTACACACGTAAATGGCTGTGCGTAAGTGACCGTGTGCAAATATTAAATCAGCACATTCCTTCACAATAACTGCACTCACAAATTAAGTTTCAATTTGTGAGAGCAACTGTATGCTTGTCGGGAGGTGAGGGGAAAATAATCAAACTATAAAAAACTTTGCTACCTTTTGTAACTGACAACACACATACCTGCTATTTTTCATAGTGAGCTCTTTCTTTACAGTTATCTTTATTCTTGGTATTTTCCTGTACACTTTCAATTAATATGAAATCAATACACAAAAAGTTACAAAATGTTTTCAGTCATTACATTTAAGCTTTAATTAAAATATTCATAACATTTCTGTCATTTCAAAGTGCTTAGAAATCAGTGCATCTAAATCCAAAGGTAAAACCCCACAAAAAAGATTAGTTTGAAAATGCTGAACCACAGCAAGTGATCCATCCAGAGAAGTGTATAGTCTCCTTGTATTTTATGGACATGCTTAGTGGAAAAGTCACTGCTCAATAGCAAGGCTCATTCTTTTAACAGAGGAACTGAGATCTCATCAACAGGCCTTATTACCTTATTATAATAAAGGGCCTCTTCTGGGGAAAATTCTCGCTTAAAATCTCCTCCAGCAGCACAATGTGCTTGAGCACAAATTCGCATCAGTCTTCCTGTGTTACACAACAGAAGGGCAGCATTGGTTGCATCATCAATTGAGTCAAAGTTATGAATTCCTTTTTCAAAGCAAGAGAAGCTTTTCTTCCACAGTTGCTGCTCTGCAGCAGATACACTTTTGCTCACTATATGAAAGGAAAAAGAGGTCTTACAATTTCATTCAAGCTTTTTAAAGATTTCTAAACTATCAACATCTTGATTCAAGTATTGTTCTTGTTCTATTTTTATATATGCTTTTCTGGAATTTAAGACCAGAAGTCAAGTTTGAAAACTTTAAAGTTCATCAAGAGTGCTTAGTCTTGGGCAGAACAAAGAAAAAATTAGTTAGTTATTTTTTTGGCAACTAACGATGATGTCTCATAAAGAGGTAGACATTTTGAATATGCCAACAAACACTACCCTGAACTGTATTGTTGAAAACAGTCATTGTCTTGTGATAACAACATTAAATCAAAAACTAATGCAAGTTAACAGAGAACTGATAAGACAATAACCATCATTAAAAAGACAATATTTACTCAGCCATCTCAAAGTACTCAGATACCACTTCTTTCCTACTGTAAGTACATAGAAATAACTCAGATTCTACGCTATAAGTAACCATGAGTAAATTTAATAACCAATCACTTTAAGTTTAACATTAAGGTTCAATTTCAGCTAAATACTTTTCTGTTAGAGAAACAGAAATGACAGAAAAGTAACATCAAATCAGAAACTTGTCAATAATGTCCCACAATAATAGCCTGTCTATAATTAGGCAAAGGTCACAAAAGACTATGGGTCTGTTAAGTACTTATAACATCCCTAAAATAAAAGCCTTAAAAAAAAAATTTTGCTTTGCAAAAACCACTCTTCCTATATGTCAGTACATTGCTATTAAATCAATTCCACTGAGGCATGTGTTCTAACACTCACACATGGCCCAAACCTGCAAAGATTTACTAACAGTGGTAACTGTGTCACTATGTATAGTCCTATTGACTTCACTGTGACTATGGACAATGCATAAAGTTAAGCAAATGCACATCATTCAAATATTAGGCCCTGTTTCTGCAAAGACTTAAGCAAGATCCCTCATTTTTGTGAGTAGAATTGTGCTAATGTTCTCATATGTTTTTCATGGAATTATAACTGTAATACAAAGGTTTTCTCAAAAGTCATATATTCTATATTACAGTACAGATTAACATGTTCATGTGTAAGTTAGAGTAACCCAAAAAACACCGCTTATAATGGAAATCCCGACAAACCATTAACTACAAGAGACAGTATCTGTTATGAAAAAGTTCTTTGAAATTCCTTTTCTTCCAGGAATGAAGAGTTCAGGAGGCATCTCTCAAATACTGTTGCTGAAGTTGATAATAATTGTTACACAATTCTATTCAGAGGTTTACAACAGTGAAGTAGTGTATGTAATAAGTGAAAAATTAAAAATAAAATACTTGCCTACTCTCTCAGTCTGCACTGCAGCAGCCTGATTCATGTAAAATACTCCAATTTCATTTCTGATGTTGCCCATCCTCTTGAGTACTTGTGTATGCTGCTCTGGATTTTGTTTTTTTAAATTACTAAAAAGCAAGATTTCATTAGCTGCCTCATAGCATTTGCAGCTAACCAAAAGCTGACATTCCAAGTCTGTAGACAAGTCAGTAGCCCATGCAAATACTGGAAAACAAATAGCAAGAACTGCATGTCAATTGTAAATTCTTTCCAAACAGATTTTATTTATTTTAGGGACTATGAAAAAAGTGTAGTAGTAAAAGTTTGATAAAATGATTGAGTTGTGCCCAAAAATTAAAGGGGTTCCACAGAGCCTAAGGAAAGGCAGAATGTGGCTATTACTTGAAAGATGTAAAGACTTTTTTTTTAATTTCCACTTAAGTTTAAAGTGCATGATTTTATCATATATTCTCCAGAAAAGCCATATTCCTAAAAAGCTATTTTAATTTCTATGCTCAGCTTTCCTTTTGGCAAGAAAGAAATAGCACCAAAGTACCATAAGATTCCCATACCCCCAAGATTGATGTACTATACTGTTTTGCCAGAATATGAGGAAACACTGTGGGATTAAGTACTGTCTGATAGGACCACTCTAATTCAGCCAAATAGATTATTATTTCAATGTTATACCTTGACAGTTGGATTCTCTATGAAGACTGTGCAATATTTCCTGATCTTCTTTAGTTTGGTAATTATATTCTTCAAGATACGCAGCTCTGTTATTTGCATTCTGGGCAAGCATTAGCTGGATATCACCACAAAGGGTTAAACATTGACAAAGAAACAGTAGCACTTCAGCAGGCATATTGGTGCAGAGCCAGCAGTAAGTATCTGGTAGGGGAAAAACCCAAGAAAACAAAAGTAAGCACCAAGAGTCTTGAAACATGTAGAATCCAAATTTAACTATTCGTAGAAGAGTGACCCTGTAAAACTGGTGATATCTTACTTAACAGTTCTGACTCCAAGTCATATCTAGCTGGCAGGATTAAGTTTTTACATCTGTTAACACCGTACAGCAGTCATAGATAAGGAGGACGAACTGACTTCTATCCCTGCTCACATAGTACAGAACCATTAACTAAGCTACAAATGCAAGGTCAACTCCTGCCCTCAGTTGTAACTGTGTAAAGCCACTGAAGACTATAGGATTTTCACAGGTAGAACTGAGGGCAGGATTTGGCCTGCAGAATCTTCATAACTTATGATGATATATGAACCAGGAAGAACAATTTGACTTTCAGATCACAAACTGATTTTCTAGGGATGACAATTAGAAACTACTCCCCTTGCATATTTTTACTAACCAACAGAGCATTATGGCAAATCACAATGCACCTTTTTTTAAACAGAGAAGAATTTCACTTTAAAGTCATTATATTTTCTGATTATACAAATTCTCAGTGTTATAACCAGGAAACAGAATCAGAATATACTCCATCATTCTATTCACTAAGTCTCAGTATTAGTTGGAGATGCACTCCACTCGTTGGGTATCTGCTTAAAGTTTGGGAGTGAATTTAGCACTTCTGAAAATGAAGAATGTATACGAACAGCTCAAGCCAAGTATAATGAATAAAGGTGCTGTTTTAGCTTTTCCGTACATTCCTGGCACTGGACTTCAAGTCCCAATCTATACACCGAGTTCTGCCCTCTACAATGCTGAGTCCTGGCCCTCTGCCTTCAACGTGAAACTGCCACTTGTGCGAATTGTGACAGTTTTGTAATGGGGACAAAAGGAATGAGACAGAAGAAACCTCTGGTTCAAACTAACAGGCTTCCCTGTGTCCAACCCGCTCAAGTCAGTTCTTTACCATAATTTGATATTTGTTAGGAGAATGGAATTGGTGCACCAAATTCTGTCCTCAGATGCCACTGAGTTTTTCAATGGTTAGCAGAAGTATTTCCCATTATTTGTCTGTGTGCAACGTTTAAGAATAAAATATTCCAATTACTTACCATGGCACTGTAAAGCTAATTTAATGTATCGTAATGCTCTTCCATATTTCTGAAGACTCATAGCAGCATCAGATAGAACATAATAAGCCTTCGATGACTTTAGAATCAGCTGGAGTTTCATTTTATACTGCCAGGATCCAGGAATCATTCCTGATTGACTGGAATGTTTATCCTTTTGAAATGAGCCCACTATAAATACAAAAATAAAATAAGTAAATCTTATATCTAATCCAGGAGTCAAAAACTCAGTTCAGTGGTTTAAATCCTTTATACCACAATGCTGCCCAAGTAAAGTCATTTAACCTTCTTGCCTGTCACGTTATCCTATAGGTAAAATGGGCCTAATAATATTTGGAACCCATATAGCACTTTGAAGTTATACAGAACTTTTTCAGCTGTTGATCTCAAGGTACTTGACTAAGGTGGATATGCACAAATAGCTCCCTTTTAATGGAGCACATACATTTGAAATAGCTTGAGACACACTGTGGTCTAGTGGAGGAGAAAGTTCTTTTCATGTTTGGGACAGAGCAAAGTGGATAAAGGCATTTACAAATGGGGTTGGGGATTTTTTTGTTTGCTTTGCAATGAATCCTTACAACCTAAATATTAGCTCCAGTATTGACAAGAGCAAATAGGTGGAGGCTTTCTGGTTCTGAGAATCTCCAGCAATGAGGAAACTGTATCATCTAATTTCTGCCTGGAAGACAGAACTTTTGTAGTCTTCCACACTGTTAGTGCCAAGGCATCTTTAGAATCATATGATGAGGCTGCTTCCTTGATGCTGGAGTAGCCCTGGAACCAGACAGAGTGCGCCACTCACTTGGAGCCAAATAAAGGTCCTGGTTCTGGCACCAAAGATTTCTGCTTCACCAGTTCAGGGGGCTTTGAAGCAGACAAAGATCTACAATGTCCAGGCCAGAGACTCATTCCTATTCAGGAAAGCAATATGACCACCATCAAATCAACCTGGAGCAGAGCACATCTCTTTTTGGACAAATATGATACATCCTACATACTACCTAAACAGTTCAGACACACAGTGCACTGGCTGTCAGCAAAGGTTCTTTCTGAAACATTAAATTTGAGGGAAAAAGGCCGTTAATCCTCCCTTTATGTTTGGGAAAGTTTTCAGGAGAAGCATGATACTACACATTTTGCACCACAGAGCATAGGTACAATAAAGGAAGAAACTTTGTTTCTTACCAATCTTTGAATTTTCTTGGTCTAGTATAATTCAATCTCTATTATCCAAACACTAGCTGGTACCCTGAAACACTTGAGTTTATTCCTTTTGCTGCTACCAAAAGTCGAAAGGGGAGACTGAACATAAGAGATATTGTTTAGGTGTTTATCCTAGCTCAGAATGCAATGCAGCCTGTTTAACGGTATATTTAATCTGAAATTCTGGACCCAATTATTGGAGGGAGGGGTGTAAAAACCAATATGTCATTTGCAGATCTACAAGTCACGGACTTTCAACTGACACCATCTATTGTAAATCAAAATTGGAGGAGAAATGGTAGACTGTTTCAATTATTATTCGTTTAGAAAAGCTTGGGACACTTTATTATTCTTTTTTGGTTTGAGAGTTGACAAAGCATGGCAATATTATATCTTGAAAGTAAGCACCATTCCTTACCTTCATGGCAATAATCTTAGTATTTCATCTACCATAATATAGCTATTTAAACATTGAAATCTATTCTAAAAAGTTAACTCTTATGAAAGCTATAGAAAAAGAAACTGCCTTCCACTGAATATACTTTGCCATTTTCAGCTCCCAGAAAAAAATATTTAACAGCCAGTTCAGTTTTTAACTGACTACTGGGTTAATGGAAGGAAACTCCAAGTAAAATTAAATCCAAGAACCCCTAAAATTTATTTTTTGAATTATGATTATATGACAACTGTCTTTTTGTTATTTTACATAGAGCCAGAAAACTAAAGCAAGGTACTCAGATGTTATGGTGAAGCAGCAAATGCAGGCTAGTGCAGATTTAGTAATTAAAACATACTCAAAGACATTTTTATTCAAACAGTTCCTACTGTTCTTGCATAGACAGAATAATAACTGCAAGGCAAGAAAAGAATATCCTGGCCAGTAATGAGCATGATGTTGACACTAAAATCATTGCCAAACTCCACAGTCTTGGTCTTATAAAGATAATTTTTCTAAGTGACAAAAATCTAATATCATCCAAACACACACACACACCCCCTAAAGGGGGCACTACATCACCATCTAGGAACAAAATGAAATCCTTACAGAAGCCAATGGCAAGCCATATCTAAATAAAATGTAGTAACCTTATGTACTTACTATAAAAGGATCTTTAATATGCTAAAAGAATCCCTACTGTCCTGTTTTTTTTCATATTTAAAAGGAAAGGCCTATATTCTCCACTTTTGTTTGTGTGCAATATCCTTTTCTGCTTTTTCAATCCATGGCGTAATTGATGATTTACAAGTAAATTGTTTAGATGATCAAAATAAAGTAGCAGCAGTGTGCTGCACCATTCAAAAGGTCCTACTTGCAAAACAATTCAGCTTACTTTTATCTAAAAACAAAGCCATCTGTTTTTCCAGACACTCAGGACCACCACTTGCGGATTCATCTTCGTATTTTAATGGGATTGGGGTGTTGGGGTTAGCTGCAGGAAGGTCACCATCTTTTTTAATACTGCGGTCAACCGATTTCAAGCCCTTTAAAAAGAAAAAGTCTTTTATTTAGTATTTACTTGGAAGGTAAACTAAATATAAACATGCCAAACATTTTGACCAGGACAGAACAGCATTAGGAAACTTACCTCTAGAACATAGCTGAGCACAAGTCTACAGCGTTCCTCAGTGTCATGGCAAACAGGAAAAGCACAACTAGGCTTAAAAAAAGAAAAATATTTTAAAGAAGGCAGACCCATTTAAAAACCACAAAAACTATGAAGCTTTAAAGGATAGACAGCAGAATCCAGTTTATTTGGGATATGGTTAACAGGCTACAATGGAGATTATTAATGGAGTATGCTGAACTCTATACTATATCTAGATTACAACATTTCTTTCCTTTACTTCAGCAACTGCAGATACTAATGGTCTTCACTGTAGTGTTGAACTAGAATGTTTACCTAAACTGACTAAAATTCATGATCAGTCTGTTCTAGTGACCCAAAATCCTGAAGTAAGGGCCATAGAAGGATAGCAGCCTCTTTTCCAGAAAAGCAGCCACAGAGTGGCTGCAATGAGCCTCCTAAAAGGGGGAAGGATGGACGAACAGGCAGGCAGATGTGTAATTCTATTTCATTCCACATAACCCATTACTCTAGCTCTATGCAAGGAGGGAAGAATTTCACCCTAACCACCTTTTCTGAATGACAGGAACAATCTTCATTGACCAACTTTTAGTACGGGAGAAAGATGAAATCCTGCCAGTGTAATATCAATCCAAACATAGCAAATAGAAGTGCAGTACCCTCCAGTAATTAATCTTCGCTTTAAGAAGAAAAATCAGTGTAGGGTTTCCACTACCAACAGGATGCTAGATTTTTAGCAGAGGGGCCTTGAAGTACTAAAGCTTGCAGGATATCAACGAGCATTGGTGATAACACAGATCTTGCAGAGTCTCTTTATTATTTGGCATAGGGACTAGTAAGAAAGTCAACCTTTTTGACTTATATGATATACACTTTGCAGAAGGATAACTAAGCATGAGGCAATCAAGCGCTTCACTGCCACAGATAGGGCTTAATGAACTGTCAAGCGGCAAAGTGAAACATTGTTAACATTTGGGAGCTAAATGAGGAAACTCAGTTTCACATTATTTGGTTGTTTTAGAATAGATATTGTACTAAACAAAAGCTGCTTTGATGAAGTTTGACAGATAGTAATTGCATTACATTTTTGCTCATCTACATATTATGGAAGCATATACCAGAGAAGTTTCTGAAATATTTATGACTGAGGTGCATGCCAACAGCATCATGGTTTATATTAACGCAACCTAATCAGAGGCATTTTTTCATACACAAGTGGGGAAGGAGATAAGATTTCTTCCCTCAGAATGGCTTTAACACACCACACTTTCAAACAAAGACTGCTAAATTCTGAAGGACACAGAGGGAACTGAGGAGTAACCTCCCCCCAAATCCATGGGGTAACACTCAGCTTCCTGCATGTCAAACTGTTAAGGTACATTCCAGAGATGTGCTGGGAGATCATGTATTTTAGTGTGGACAATCCTTAATTCTCCACAGATATTAAATACCTTTCCATATTCAGATTATTCTACAATAAGGATGAGTAATTTCTCTATAGGTGGCTGTGCAGAAACTAACAGACAAGTATAATACACAAGATAATAAAGCAAAAACAATATTAATCTGCAATAGGATAAAAACTAAAGAGCCACAATTTGGCCCAAAGATTTTATTTCCTTTCTGCCCCATATTCCAATTAATCTGAGGTAAACAAATAAGAGCTGGCATAAAGGTCTCTAGACATTTTTTTAATTTTTTATTTTTAATAAAGGAACTGCTTACAGTTAACTGTATTTTGACAATGCAAGTAGCACTATGTTCATTTCAAGCTTTTTTATTTTATTTTAATTTTTAAACTGCACAGCTTTTTAGTAACTTACTCGTATCTGATGAATAGATTTATATTTTTCTGGTACCGACAACTCTCCAACAGATTTGATTACAGCTACCGCTTTATTATCATCTGGTGGATCAGAACTGGTGCTGTAGGAACCATTTTCATCACTATCTGGCATTTCTTCTTCCTCTTCACTATAACTTTCATCAGAGTTCCCATTTAAAGGAAACTCTGCATCTTCTTTTTTAGGCTCATCTAACTGGAAGAGTTCTGAGAGCATGTAATTTGCTGAAGCAATAATCTTATTTAAAAAAAAGAGAAAAAATATTTCAGTTACTGCAAGTTACTAACAAGAATGTTTGCATCTGCATAATTTAAAAGAGAAAATCCTCCAACCTTAGCTCCATTATCAAGAAAATCAAGCTCAAATACATCCATGGCTGCTAACACTAAAACTCGAAATCGGAATTCAGAAGGTAAACACACCACTGGTGCACAAAGCAGACTGGCTCTGCGGATGTGCGTGACAGATGCAAGTTACAGGAAGCTAAGAAGTTACGACCCTCAAGAGTCATGATCCAACCCTACTTTCAATGCAATGCACATATAACAGGTTGTGGTCCAAATTTATTCCATTTCTGAGATTTGCCTTTATTCTTTATAAAGTAGCAAAAGCCCTGAAGCAGGAATGGAGTAACAAACTTTAGCTTCAGCTCCCTCCAAAATAGACTGTTCTCAGTGTTCCTCTTCATATTACTTTGTATCTATCTCACCACATTTCTTGCCACAGAGAGTAACTCAACCATTTGAGACCCAACATGACTGCCAACAAAATAGCATAGAGTTCTAAAGCTTGCTTCTGGCTGCAGGTCTTTACTTCTACCTCTCTACTCCAGACCTGTCTACTTCTATACAAACTACAGTCTCATTCTCTTTCTCCAACATCTCCTTGTGGATGTCTAATCCATCATCTTGAGTTCAATGTAGCTAAAACAGAGCTCTTAATCTTGTTCCTCCAAGACTTCTCTGCTACCTCCTTTCTCATCCACTGTGGATAACACCATCATTCTACCAGTTATTCAGATCTGTAACCTGGGTGTTATCTTCAAGTCGGGCCATGTTCTGAGTCCTCACATGCCAGCTATGTTCATATCAGAAATCATAAAACCAGATCCCCCAAAATCATGAGATCGGCCCCAGAAATCATATCATCTTCATACCATGTATTTTGGTATAAATTGACTTAACATCCCTTTATTCTTCATGCTGTGTGTGTGTGATAATTTTAAGTGAAAAGTCAACCTTTAATGCACACAAAAATGCATGCCTCTCGTTGGCTGCTCAGGTGGAGACTCCACTTACTATCTTGCGGGTGAGCAGAAGGTAATAGGGAAACTGCCACACATTTCCTATTTTGAGACTTCCTTCTCCTCAGTCTGGATCACAAGCAGAGAAGTCATACCAGACAGTGGGAGACAAGAAAGTATTGCTGCTGGGTCCAGGACCCTCCCTTGACTTCCTGCTCCATTCTCTCTCCCAAGACCCTCTCTGCTATAGAACCATGCAAGGCAGGGCTCAGTGGCAAGACCTGTCTGTGTCCTCTGCCCCAAGGTTCCAACACACAGCTCTGCCCATGTGTCCAGCCCTGAATATTGCAGGAGAGGAGCTGCCTGCATCATTCTGAGAGCTCCTCCTGCAGCTGCCAAAATACCATGACTCATGATCAATTTGCAAGAGCTGACAACACACCACTGCCTTCCCCTGGCTGCTCAGACTGGGCTGCCCACACCCACCGTTACCCCTAGGCTGAGGGAGCTCCCATTCTATGCCCTCCATCTCCCACCCCCCATCACTGTTCTCTGAACCACCGCTCTGCCTTCCTCCTGCCCCACAACCCGTTTCCCATTCCCCTACAATTCCAAAATATGCCTCCTGGTGCCCCCAGCACCCCACTCCTACTTATTCTGCCCATCCATCTTGCACAGTGTCCCTGCATCTCACAGTCCCTGGGTCCTGTCTAGCCTCCTGAACTATAGAGCATCAGCCTTTTTGCCTGTCAGCATGGCTTCAGCCTGACTGAGAACAGTGGCAGGAGGCAGCCAACTTTATTAAGCGCAGCCTCACTTCCACATGTAGACAGACTGCAAGGAAATGGTGACTATCTTGCCAGCTTCAGCCCCATTGACAGTAACATAGAGATGGTGGCCACTTTGAATAAAGGAAATTTATTAATAAAGGAAATTTCATGTGGCAGCCTGTTTTCATAAAACGTTTTAAAAAATCCCAAAATTGCTTGAGTTGCGATTAAATCACAGGCGCTCACGATACTGCATCTCCAAGGGCATGTCTACACAAACACTTACTGCATGGCAAGCTGAAGTATAAATCTACAGTACTCTAGTATGTCACACACTATGCAACCTTTGGGGTGCAGTAGTAGTGTCCTCACAGTCAGGGCACACCACACTGGAGTGCTACAGATTTACAGCACAGTTTTACATGTAGTAAGTGTATGTGTAGCTGTTCCCAACAACATGTCATTTCCTATCCATCCACATAGCTAAAACTCATGTCTAGGCTCTTCTCATCTCATATCTTGATTACTGCAACACCAATCTCTCTGGGCTTGACAAATGTGATTGTGCCTTGCTGATATCCATGGAGAATGCCGCTGCAGAGAGCATTTTCCCAGCCTGTTGCTTTGATTAGGTCATCCCTCTCTTTAGATCCCTACTATGGCTCCTTCTTCATCATACCAAACATAAGCTACTTATCTTCTAAGGCCCTTTATCATCTATACACACCTTAGCTATCTCACATTCAGTATTGAAAAGTCAACTCCCACCTCCAATTGGCCCATTCATCAATCTCCATCACCCACTCGTTAATTTTTCAAACGGGCACCTTTATTCTTTCTGTTATGCTGCCCTCATGCTTGGGAGAAGCTTCCCATTAACTCATCATCCTCCTTCAAAACCCTTCTTTCCTGTGTGGCCTACAAAAAAAATTTACAAGGGCTAGATTGCTGGTGTGCTCAGAGTGCAGTCTGTTGTATTTACCACTATTAGCTCATTGTTTCCTTGTACTCCATCAGTCTGTCTCTATCCATATGTTGTCTCTCGTCTTATACATAGATTGTAAGCTCTTTGGGGAAGGGACTGGCTTTTTGTTCTGTGTTTTTTACAGTGCCTAACAGATCCATGACAAGGATTCTTTGTGCAGTAATACAAATAATAAAATACTACACTTGTCTTCTTTCTCTCTCTATACATATACATTATACATATACAATGTATATGGAGATAATCTCCTGATTTATTAAAAAATGGTTTTCTGATCATAGCCACACTTGAAAATTAGTTTAATAAAATTTCACATATACCAAGATTTTCTTAGCCATGTAAATAAGTCAATGACTATGGTGAGGCAAACTTCTAGCTATGTCAGTGGACTTTCTGGTAGACTCTCCGGCTTCATAAGAGTTTAATTCACAGATTGGCATAAATCAGCTGCAAACCACTGTCGTGAGTGGCAGTATAAAACCCTAGAGATAAACTACAAGTTATTTTTGACGTGATGTATGTATGTACTGGTCAGTTTTTTTGTTTTTTTTTAAAAAGATAGTGAGGGTTAATGCAAAAAGCTTGTTTTATCTCCCATGGGTTTAAAACAGGTACTTCAAGAAATAGTGGTGGCTGTTTTGAGGAGTTGATCTCAGCTTTGGGGTCATGAATAAGAGCAACCAGTGTGATGAGAACCAGAAGATGGAGGAGGTCACCACCTAGGTGTAAGCAGGAGCAACAATAATTTGGAACTAGAAACCACTCCCTTCCCCTACGCAAGATAAGGTAAGGAGTGGAAGACAGTTCGGAATCCCTTTTCTTACCCACCACAATCCAATGTCTAACATCAAAATACAGATGTAATGATGTAGACAATGAAAGCTAGCATCATGGCCTCTACCATGGTGATAGATATAGCCATTTAAAAAGTGATCCATGAGCTGTGATACTATATTTTAAGATTACTTTTATGTCACCTCACGACTCTGATCCAGAGCATCCTACTGATAATTTAACTCTCTATGTTATAAGCTATACACTGAGTCCAGACAACAACCACCATTGGGCTGTTTCATGATCTGCCTTTCATATTTATGGAGACAGTTTTCAGTTGACAAGAGTTACAATCTGAAAAAAAAGGGGTTTTAAATCTAGGCTAAGAAACTGCCAACATTAAGAGAAATTTTAGAATAAATGTATGAGCTTCAATGTGAGATATCTTTCTAAATAATTTTTTTTGCAAAGTTTATGAAGTTTCCTTAAAGGTATTGTATCGTAGTCTACATATGATAATACATATTACTGCCCATACAGCTGCTTCAGCGACATCATGGTCCATTCCGCAATTCTACACCTGAGCCCAAAAGCCTCTTTAGATTCTTACAATCTAATCCATCAGTCCCATAGGGAACAGAATCTGACAGAGGATGCTGAAATAGACAAATAGATCCCATTATCCTCTGCTGCCAGAAGGGAAGCAAGCTCAGGTTTGGCAGCAGGAATACTCAGGGCCAGAGTTAGAGCAACGAGTCCAGACCTAAGCACCTCAAGTGCAACTTCCCTGCATGGCATCCCCATAAGACAATAGCCAGCTCTTTCTGGCTGGGGATTGACTCTCCTCAGCATAACCAGATTCTGGTTTGGCTTAGAATATGAATAGAAACTGCCTCTACCTCTGAAACTGCAGGTGTTTGAAGCAGCATAAAACTTCTATGTTCTAGCTTCAGACATTTCTTCTGCCTTTCTTACTGCTGCTGGATATGTAAGATGTCAACCACTCAGCAACTTGAGAAGCACCATAGTCTAGTGGACAGGAGTCAGGAGATATGGATTCTGTTACTGGCTCGGACACTGACCTGCCAGGCAAGTCTGTTTCTTTCTCCTACCTTCTGTCTTGTCTATTTAGATTGGATGTTCTTCAGGGCAAGGACTGTTTCTTAGTATGTATTTGTACAGTGTTTAGCATGAAAGAGTCTTGATCTTTGTTGGGGAACTCTTCCCCCAAAGAACAGTCAATGTGAAGTTTTAATTTAATCATAAAGAGGGTTTTTTAGACCCATATTGGTGGTTTGATCTTCAAAATAAGAAAAGTGAAGTTCATTAAAAAAAACACCACCCCAAACCATGCAGGCACGCTTGTATTGTCATTTTTCAGTCCAGGGAACTTCTATAACTAAGGTCCATTGTCCCTCCATGAGAGGATGAGATTAGCCCACTAACATGTTGCAGTCACACTGTAATTAATATAGCATTTGGTTACCTTATTAGTGCTTTTAGCTGAAGGTAGAATGTCAAAGTCTATTTTTCGTTATATGCAAGCTACATGTCTTTCTGCACTAAAAAAATCTATTAAAATATAATTCTTACTTGAGGATGTCTGGCTTTATCCAATAATTTAACACAATTAAGGAGCAATGTTCTGATAGTGCCATAGTGTTTCTTGTTCTGGGGTTTTTTCATCATCATATTGCAGGCAACCCTAAAAGAAAGTTGAACAAAATAGTAGACATAGGATAATTTCTTTGTGTCACTGAAATGTCTATTACACCATTTTTTCTTATTATTTCCTGCACATCTAAGCATTCTGCAAAGCCCATCTTTTTTAGCAGGTTTCTAGAGAAGGACTAAGATGACAGAGAAATTTGAGGAATGGGGAGATTCAGATTCAGTTAATATGATTGCTGGCTGATTGTTGTACATATAAGGGAATGGAATGATGTTTTCGTTTTATACTGATTTTTGGATTGCATTTTTAATTGATGGCCAGAGTATCTTATTTAAATATAAGTAAATAAAATACTGCAACAGTTTTTGCTTCTATAAGAAATACTTACTTGTACAGGAGAATTGCCACCGGCATTGTGAAAGGGTTTTGGTATTTATCTTCGGTTTCTTCACAAAGCGTGGTAAGGTCATAGAGCTTTACTATATCACTTCCACTTGCTGAAAGAGAAGATTTTTCAATTAACCAACCTGACAGTATAGAGATCTCAAACAGGGCCATATTATCCATTAGGCACAATAGGCACAGTGTCTAGGGCCTATGAAACTTTCAGGGCCTACGAAAAAAATTTTTATATACAATATTTTATTTTTATTTAAAAAACTATTTATTAATAGCTTAAAATCAAATTAGTTATTTCGGTCAGGGGGCCTACGAAGGCAAGTGTGCCTAGGGCCTACGAAGGTCTTAAAACGGCCCTGGTCTCAAACGTCATTTATTAACTCAACCAAGGAATTGCTTACCTTTAAAAAGCCAGTAAGTATGTCCTTCTTTGGTGCAGTTTGATTTCAGAAAAGATAAGATATTTTGAGCAATATCCTTTATTACTTTGGTAGAAAAATTGGAGTTTTCCAAATTGGGAATATCTTCAGTCTTGATCATTTCATATTTCTGTACAGAATGTATTTTAAACACACATTGAAAAATCTTCATAAAATATATTGAGGATGGCTATGCAAATAACCTTTCATCATCCATTAAACTGAAAACAGAACTTTCATTATTAATATTTTCTAATACTGATAGCCCTCAAAATTCTGAGCTATGAATTTACCATTGTATCCAATTACGTTTGTGTAGTTTTACTTTTTATACCCTTTGTATTGTAAATTGCTTCATCTAGGACTGTTAATAAAAAAACTTGTTGTCAGGGACAAAGTGAAATTCTGTGACATTTAACACATACAGTAATCTCAATAAAATGATATAAAATGAGTACAGTTATGCTGAACAGATTGGCTTAGACTATACTGTTTACCGTTAATAAACAACTGTTGCCTCAACATATATTTGTAATTTAAATAAAAGTCTGAAATGATTGGACGCCGGATCCACACTTTTACTACACGCTAGTTTACAACCACTTTTCTGTATTCTCCTTACAAGTTTCAAGAGTGCTGTATAATTTAAGATTTTTCAAATCTGCAAAATTAAGTTTGCAGTGAGTTTGGAGTTGTACAGTTCTTAAAATTCAGAGGTAGATACACCTATAAAAATCAACAAATGATCGCTTAAAATGGAAATGTTGACACTGGGACCTTTCATGTTTGCAAGCACTTCACACAACAGGCTCCAACCTAGCTGACTTTTAGGCGCTACCACAATATAAATACTAAAAACAAACAAAGATTCTGTTAAAAGAATATTGTTTAGGTTGCAAAGTCAAGCACACAAAAGTAAAGAAATCCAAGAGTTACAGCTGCCCATGCAATCTTAATTCTACCTCCTTGTGCATCCCAGTTGTACATTAAATGAGGCAGGAGTCCTGTGGAAACAAGCTATGTATGCAATCGTAATTAAAGATACTATCAAAATACACAACAACGAGAGAGAATTAAGGTTACACCCGTAAATCTGGCATTTCCTAACTTCCAGGTGCTTGACTTTTCAACATAGATAACATTCTTTTAATGTTTGATTTGTAATTTCCTAGGCGTGTGTGTGTTTGTTTTTAAGAAAACATAAAGCAAACTAAATGTCCCCTTCATGCATCTTCAGCAGGGCTTGAATTCTGAATACCTTTAGTATTATACCACATAGTCCTGTACCTCAAGTGGTAGAAGTAAGTACATTAGCTGGCAGCAGCAGGAGGCTGTTAACCCATTTTAGGGGTGGAAGAACGGGCTCTTTTTAATTGTTCATCAGTTCAGCCACATCTGAACAGAATTTCACGGAACTAGCAAGAGTGACCTCTCTAGCCCCAGGAATTTGTTTGCAGTCAGCCTTTAAAATGTGAGAGGGACAAAAAATGGCAATATTGGAGAGTCTCAAAAAAAGGTTTATAAAAACTTTTCTAGTGCAATGTTGCTTCTAGTTGCCCCAGAACAACTTCACTGTTATGAATGGACAAGTTGCATTAATCAAAGAATTGGTAAAGGGCACATAGTGTAAGATGTCAGGACTTACCTGAACAATTCCATTAACATGAAAACACATCACAAGTTCTGGGACATTACATATTAAGTTGTCCAACCAATAGTCAATTCCTGTTAGCACGTTTATTGGCTTGTTGTTATCCCTACAGCAAAAATATTTCTGGTATTACTTGGAGCAAATAAAGATATTTTTAAAGCTATCAGGATACATCTAAGCGGTTTTGTTTGTTTGTTTAAAATCGCCAGTTAAAATAAATGTTTGTTAAGAACTTAGCTATGTGTGTCAGCAGAAGGATAAAAGCACAACCTTAAAAATCAACATAAAAAAAGCTTTCATTTGTGACTAAGATTGTATTTTAAAGTAGCACATGGGGAGCTATACTAACCACTCTGTTGATATCAGCATCTGTTACTGCTAAGAGGATACATGCACATTAATGCCTTCAGCACTTTAAAATTACAGCCCAAATTATTACTGAGATCACCCATAATTTTTCCCCTAAAAAAGGTGTTTAGAGAACTAAGGGACTAACAGAATTAGCTGGAACCAAGCACATTGCAAACTCTCTTACCCAGCGCTACCAATGCACCTCAGTTCTGGGCTGCATTTACAGTATCCAGCTATGTGAATCCTGAGTGTCTTTTGAACAAAGATGGCCTATTATGCCAAACTGGCTCCAACTTTTTAAGCTTGCTTCCATCTTCCCCACCCTATAAAAGGCATACATACTTGTCTTTCCTCTCACCCATGCTGTGGGAGACTAGGCTCCGTTACTTCTTTATGGGCAGGAAGAACAAGCAGCAAGAACAAAAGAATCAGATAACAGAATCAAGCAGATATTTTCAGCTATTGATGGACAGTAAGCCATAACTATATTATGCACGGCATCCAACTCTTTAGTATTTGAGCATCTCACGAATATTAATGTATCTTTACAACATCTGTGCAAAGTAGAGAAGTGATACTCCCATTCTACAAATTGGGGATTAGAGCAGAGATTAAGGACTCTGATTTTCAGAAGTGTTGAACACCTACAACTCCAACAAAGACAGGAGGTTGCAGGTAGTTGGCACCTCCAAAAATCAGGCCCTATGTGTTTTGCTGAAGGTTACATAAGAAATCTGAGGAAGAGGCAGAAAGAGAACCAATACATCTTGAGTCCCAATCCAGTGCCTTAATCACAAAACCACCCTTTTAATACCTTATGAAACCATTACCACTTCAATGTTAGAGTATAAAATTAATCTTTAAATGAAGATAAAGAATTAAATTATCTAACAAAATATATACACACAACTTATATAAAATTGAAAAAACAAATAAGTCAGGGCTGGTGCACGTCACATTAATTTAAGAATTCACCTGAGACGCAAGCTCACAGCAGGATATCTTCCACCTCCAAATATAGGCATATTTGATCCTACTAACATGTGAATATCCTCAAAGGTCCACAAGATGTTTCGGACAAAGTCATTTTTAAGTCCCTTTGTTTAAAAAAGAAAGTGTCTATAAATAATCCACTCCATTAATTTTTTCTCCATCACAATCTGCAGAATTACTATGAGAAAGCAAGATGTAAAAGGCGGCAAATAAAGGACAGCACATAAAGACTATGCTATGGGTTCACAGTAACTTAAAAGACCAAGATCACAGATGTCACAAAAACTATTTCTACAAATGATTTAATTTCTCTCCCCCTCCCCACCAAGCCAAATCCAAGTTAGAGCAAATTTAAACGATTTGTTAAACTGGGGATTGTGTTTCAGATCAGATTTCATATAAAGCATACCTGACTGTTTTCCCCGTCATTGAACAAAGTAGTCAGATTTTGTTCTTTGGGGGCTGAGGCCACATGCCCCACTACATATGAGGGTTCAAGAGGTACACTTCCCTATGAAAAGCACAAGGATATAAGGGGTGATTCTGTTGCTGAGGTAAAATCAGGTCATTTTAAAAAGTGTATATATATCCTGAACATCAGAAGCATAAAAAGTGAAAACCTTAATTCCAACCTTTATTTGTTTAATGTGTACAACTTTCTTTAGCCAGTAGTATACTTCAATTCTTTCTTACTGCCTTGAAATTTTAGTATGTAATTTGTTCGAGGTTAGCCTTCATTTACATATAAAAAAAAAGTAGTTTAAATTCTCAAACTTTGGAAGATTAAATACAATAAGAAAGTGAAAATATTAAAAAAAATAATAATTTGGTACCCATGAAAGGCACCACATTCACAATCCTGAAGATTTAAATCTTCTGTCCCGAAGTACTATTTTTCCACAGAAAAAGCACAGCATGTGCTGCAAGAGTGCAAGGTTTTCTGCACTGCTTTGCAGCATGCCTGAACCATAACCTGGAAACAGTACCTCAGTGGAGGAGAGGGAGTAGGAGTCCTTTCTCCATGCCCATTCAGGCATCAAGGTGCCTTTCTGCTGTGAAAGGATGGCAATTATGGTTCCAGCTCATAGCACATAGAATTGTGGCAACTTTACCAGTGCAAGCTATATTCTATGTGGTGAGCTAGAACAGAGTCTTCATAATTCTTTATCAATCATCTGACTCATCTAGTGTCCCTCTTAGTGGTAGTTTCTTTACACAGATAGGTGATCATTAACATCTGAATGTCAATAGAATTCTGGAATTTTTTAAATATAATAAATTTACGTTAATTATGAGCAAAACAGCGAGAGTTCTGTGGCACCATAGAGACTAACAAATTTATCTGGGTATAAACTTTCGTGGGCAGAAACCCACTTCGTCGGATGCATGAAGTGGAAACTTCAGTTTGGTAGGTATACCACTTCATGCATCCGACGAAGTGGGTTTCTGCCCACGGAAGCTTATACCCAAATAAATGTCTTAGTCTTTAAGGTGCCACAGAACTCTCGCTGTTTTGCTAAAAACAGACTAACATGGCTACCGCTCTGTAACTCATTAATTATGAGGCTACTCTACATGCACAAGAACAACTACTTCTCCTAATGTGTTTAAACATGCATTGCATAGACTGAACTCTTAATATGATGTATAAAGTCCCTTTAACTTCAGGGAACCTTAATATTCAATTCCACTATCTGATTACAACATAAAGAAAGAAAAACCTGGCTCCTACCTGGCTGAAAACGTGTGTGCAACAAGTCAATCTCTTTTCAGCCCCTTTGTGAGCAATTATACTGAGGTCTGGAGTAATACTAACCAATCAAAATGCACATGCAATTGCTTATATTGTATTGTATGAGTTCAGTGGAACCTATTCTACTTGGGATAGCCAATACCATATCTCTGCTTCCTTTGATGTATGACAAAATAGGTATTTGCGTATGCTGCTTGAATGGCTTAGAGGTGAACAATATTTTTCTGGATCCCTAACTTTCTCTCTTCTTCTTTAGTGTAAAGTCTATCATCTTTAATAAATTAATGGGCACAATGCAGAAAATTCCAGGTATGTTTGATAAATGTTTCTGAATCACTAATTTTAAAAAACTAACTGTCCATATACACTATTCTGGTGAATATCAAGATTTCCTATTCTTTGACATAAAATTATTATTTGACCAAGATTTTGCTTCAGTAAGTCTGGATTCAACAGAAATAAATATTTGGTTAAGATTAAAATGCCCTAAGAGAAGACAAAGTATTCTGAAATTCTTCCAGATTTCAGTTTCATCCATTTCTGCCCATGTCAGTGCTACAAAAGATGAAGGTCACCAATCCTTAGCACATCCTCAGAGTACCAGAAAAAGGGCTGAAACAGAGTAACGAAAGAGCCATCTTTTTTCAGTACAATTATTGAAGAAATAAATGATCAAAATGCAGTTCCTTTAAGACTGTGATTGACACAAACCAACAAAAAGCAAGAAATGTGAAATTATGATATTTCACATTAACTCAGTATTGCAACACACAATGTATGAAAAAAATCACTTTTCTCAGCCCCTCCCATACTTTTGTTTTCTAGGCGCAGGCAGGACATTCAAGTTACATTTGTATGGAATATTTTTATTCCAGTGTTTTATGACCAAGTGTACTAAAAGGGAGCCACAAATTAAGGACAAGTGCTTATTCTGGAATGAAACCCAACATTAGAATTAGATACAGAAAAAGCATTAATCCTATTTAAGAAAAAACAACTATAGACATCAAAAACTAGTTTTACCTATCTGAATAAAATTCAAAGCATTAGGTACCATATATTACTGCTCAAGGAAAGCCAAAACTGGTGCTTTTAGAGTCCATTTGAACAAAGCTTTTTCTAAACGTTAGAGACTGCTTCTCTGGATAAAAGAAGGTCTCTTGACTACTACATTTCTATAGCTTATATTAGATACCAAATACCTCCCCCTAGATTTAATCCGTATTAACCTGATTAGAAGAACCTGGATCTTCAGATACTGAAGAAGGCATTTCAAAAGGGGCTGGCCAGGAAGCCCTTCCTGCTTCATCACTCTCATCAGGAGCTGGATCTTCATGATGCTGTTCTGCAGTGGAAGGAACTGGCTGAGCAGCTCCATCACCATTAATGCTGATGGAAAGACAAATTCAGTCAGAAACTAAAATGAATGCAAAGAATCAAGCTTTGAGATTTTGTTACGATATTTAATGCCTAACCGATATTTACTGCATTTTACTGTCACAAAAAAAAAAAAAAGAGAGAAACGCTAATTAAATTATAAAACTACTCAGCACTAAGCAGCTTGTAAATCCATCCGTTAAAGTGGAAAGATGGGTGGCCAGGATCATGTTAAAAATCCTTGGAAATTGTGGGTTTTTCCCCAGGCAGCAGTACTGCAATGTGTTTTCAACTAAATCATGCTCAGATACTAAAATATTTTAAATAAAGAACTTATTTGCATCAGTGTTGTATTCTTAAAACTAACTCCTCTCTCGATTTTCTTTCTTTTAGGATAAAGAGACAATTTCATATCTTTAACATTTATTTCAATATAATGAATAAGAGAAAAGTAAATTGTGGACAAACTCCCAAGTTATGCAAATAAAATGATTATAATCAAACTACCTGTAATATAAAAACTTGGAAAGTATAGCCTTCTGGTACCAGTGCTCTTTACTCTTCTTCTTTCTTTGCCACTTCTGATCTATTAGTCTTTGATAGAACTCTTTTAGCCATGTCCAGTCCCCTGTCTAAGCAGCATAAATAAGTATGAAATTAATGTGAAATAACACATGAATAAAATAATCTAAGTTAAGCACTTAGATAAAATATACCCATCCATCATGAAATGGCAAAAAAATAAAAGAAAACTTAAATATCTTTTAACAGATTTTCACAAAGATGCCTTCGCATCTGAACTCTGAAATCAAATGCAAAGTACTCCACTTAGGAAAGAACAATGAGTTGCACACATACAAAATGGGAAATGACTCCCTAGGACAGAGTACTGCAGAAAAGGATCTGGGGGTCATACTGGATCACAAGCTCAATATGAGACAATAGTGTAACACTATTGCCAAAAAAAAAAAGGGGGGGGGAGAGGGGGGGCAAACATCAAGTTGGGATGTGTTAGCAGGCATGTTGTAACCAAGATATGAGAAGTAATTCTTCCGCTCTACTCTGTGCTGATTGGGCCTCAACTGGAGTACTGTATCCAGTTCTGGACCCCACATTTCAGGAAAGGTGTGGACAAATTGTAGAAAGTCCAGAGAAGAGCAACAAAAATTATTAAAGTTCTAGAAAACATGACCTCTGAGGGAAAATTGAAAAAATTGGGTTTGTTTAGTCTGGAGAAGAAATGACTGAGGGGAGGACAAGATAACAGTTTTCAAGTACACAAAAGGTTGCTATAAGGGGAAGGAGACAAAATTGTTCTCCTTAACCTCTGAGGAAAGGACAAGAAGTAATGGGCTTAAATGGCAGCAGGGCAGTTTAGGCTGGACATTAAGACAAACTTCCTAACCATCAGGGTAGTTAAAAGCACTGGAATAAATTGCCTAGGGAGGTTGTGGAATCTCCGGCATTGGCGATTTTTAAGAACAGATTAGATAAACACCTGTCAGGGATGGTCTAGATAATACTTTGTCCTGCTGTAAGTGCAGGGAACTGGACTAGATGACCTCACAAGATCCCTTCCAGTCCTACTATTCTAAGATTTTATATTTCAGTGATATCTACTCTTCTAAAAACAGTATTCTAATTTCATGCAGTGTTAAAAGACTGAGTAATAGATTTGTAAAACTGTCCAGCAACATCAAAAACATTAAATGAAAAGATGAGAAGGAGTATTTTAAGCATATAATGTCATCAGTTAAAAAGGTGTCTGATCTGCTAGTGCAACTTATGGATTCTCTCTTGTTGGTATAGAACTACAACTAGGGGCTTTGTGTAGAATTGTTTGTCCTTGTATATAGTTCTCAACACTTTCGTTACATTTGCTATACCTTTGTGCTGACGACACTGAACTTGAAATAAATATACCAGATGGCCGAAGACATTAACAAAACAAATAGTTAACCTGAGATGATCTCATGAAGAGCTCCTGAATATCTAGCTCATCCAGTAAAAGGGTTCGCCCAATACGGTGTACGGCCATGCTCACATGCGACTTGCTGTAGGGTATCTTCAGAAGTTTTTTAATGTTCTTGCAAAAAGACAAAACAGAAAAGTTATGTTCCCCACAATTATACTGAATTATAAGAGAAGATTTAATAATTAGAGTGTTCTTCAGAAATAAAAGAACCTACCATGAGTGGAAAAAATCAGAGTAAAATTTTTTAAGAGGGATATGCCACTTTAAAAAAAAAAAATCTTCAGGTCATCCATCTCCTAACACTCCTGAACAAAGTATGCCTCAACTAGGTTATCAGACAGCTTTTTTTTTTTTTCATCTGTCAGTGACAAAAGGCACCATTTCTGATGGAAAAAAGGCCATCTTATAGCTCTTGCTCTGTTTTCCACCTTCTATGTTTCTCCCTCTGGTTTTCCTCCCCTTTCTCTTGCTCCTCTGGCCAAGCCTTGCCAGCTTTTGATTTTAGCTGTAGTTCTAATGTTCCTCTCAGAGGGGAACATACCATGCTGCCCCAATGGTTTATCAAGCATAAAAGATCAGGATTTGCTGTTTATAAATCTCTCATCAAACTACTACAGTTGAAGTGGATCATTAAGCAATTGGATTCTAATTTACACTGAAAATGGAAGTTGTCACTGCTTGCCAGTGAAGTTGTAATAGCAAATGTATATGCTCATCAGTAGTTTGAGCACAGCCCGTTCCCATAAAAGTAGTATCTGAAAAAACAAGCCTTTGATATCAGCTGTCACCACTCATGATATTACCACTCAGTATGATACTGCTTCAACTGTAGATTCTTCTTTTAATTATTATGTGTACTACCACAGAGCCTAGGGACCCTAGTCTTGGACCAGGACACCATTGTGCTAGGTGCTGTACAAACAGAACAAAAAGACAGTACCTGCCACAAAAAAGCTTACAATCTAAATGTAAGACAAGAGACAATGGATCAGGGTGGATAACAATACCAAAAAACACCAAACACACACCAGATTTTTTTTTAAAAATCATCAATAAAATACTAAATTTCTCTCGTTTAAAAAATAACAGTTACAATTAAATCTCATCACAAATATGCTAAACCTACTTTTACAGTCTCATAAAAATGAATTAATGACTCTACTCTGTCCAGCCTAACTACCAATTCTTGCTTCTTGAAAGTTCTAGGTTTTCAGTTTGTTTCTCAGCAGACTAAAGTTGCATATTGCAAAGGAAGACACTGGCGGGATAGGATTGTTGTTATTCTGTGTTTATGTGGTGGTGCAGCTGGGCCAAGCAAGGCAGAGGAGCTAGTTAAGACACTGTCTTAAAGACAGAGAGACAAAGAATGGAGGCAGAGTAGAAAGGAACAGTGGAGTGGACTGGAAAGAATAAGGGAAAACATTATTCAGTATACACACAGCTTCCTATATTCCCCCACACTTTTGCCAGATAAAAACTGTCATGGCTTCTGGGCGTAAGAGACCCTATCTGGAAGTATTTTGAAGAAATTCCTTCCCTGGGTAAAAAAAGAAAAATGTGTCAAGTGCAAGAAGGAAATGCAGGGCCTAGATGCAAGAATGAATCATCATAATGAAAACTGCTTATTAGGAGAAAATGATGTGGATGAAGATGTGGATATGTCTGAAGAACAATGTGGAGCAACTGGTTAGAAACTTAAATAATTCACTTTGCAATGCATCATTCTTCAAGACTCTTGCTATGCCTTTTAGTATAAGTGTGATTTAACAAGTGAATTCCCAAGCTGTTTGCTATGTTGGATGTTGCTAGAAGAAAAAAAGTTTAAACAAGCCATAAGGATTAGCTAAGCTAATTAGTTAACAAGTTTTAGAATCTATCACCCAAGTATACGGTACAGAAAGCTACAGTAAGAGAAATCTAGAGTTGCCATTGCCACTGGGTGTCATTTTCTTATTTTATATTACATAATACACATGTCAACATCTCAGTAGTGAATGAGAGATAAACAGAGGGGATAGGCCATGAAGGGCCTTGAAAGCGACGACAAGAAGCTTATATTTGATTTGATAGAGAAGAGAGAGCCAGTAAAGAGATGACATGATCAAAGCATGGTGGATAGGAAACTTATCTTTGCAGTAGCATTCTGAATGGATATGAGCAAGACCACAGAGAAGGATGATGAATTAATTGAAGTGATGAGAACCTAGATCAGAATTTAATTGTAGATGGATAGAAGAGGCAGTATGTTGCAGATTTTTTCTGTATGACATCTCTAAAGTTTAGACATAGCCTGGGTGGGAGGACCTAGAGGGAGGCCCAAGTAGAAGCTGACACCCAGTTTAAGAGCCTAAATGACAGGCAGGATGGAGATGTTGTCCATAGTGACTGAGAAAGGAGGCAGTGGGAAAGGGGGAGATTTAGCTGCTTTGAGCTTGAACTCACAGCTAGACATCCATAAGGAGATGTCAGAGACAGACACCAAGATTTTAGTTTGGACAGAAGGAGACAAGTCTGGAGTAGAGAGGTAGATCTCAGACTTGTCAGAATACAGTCAGTTGAATTTGTTTGCAGATGAGATTATCCAGAGATAAAGTGTAGAAAGAGAAGGGGACAAAGGACAGATCATTGTGGAACCCCCATAGAAAGTTGTGGGGGGACAGAAGGATCCTAAAGAGAACAAGCTGAAGAAGTAATCAGAGAAGTAGGAAGAGAACCAGGAGAGGACAGAGTCACAGAAGACAAAATTTCAAGAAGAGAAGTGTGGTCGACAATACTGAAGGTGGCTGACAGGTCAAGGAGAATGAGGATAGAATGCTGGTTCTGAGTTTTGGCTAAGAAAAAAGGTCATCAGTGACTTTAGAGATACAAAGTGGTCCAATAAAAGATATTACCTCACCCACCTTGTCTCTCCCATGTCCTGGGACCAACACAGCTATGACGACACTTGCATACCACAATTAGTGACTTTGGCAAGAACAGTTTCAGTGAGCAGGTCACCCAATGAAATTAATAGGCAACAGGTTTAAGAGAAACAAAAGGAAGTAATTCTTCACACAATGCACAGACAAGCTATGGAACTCATTGCCAGGGACTGTTAAGGCCAAAACTATAACTGGATTAAAAAATGAATTAGATAAGTTCATGAAGGATAGGTCCATCAATGGCTATTAGCCAAGATGATCAGGGAGGCAACCTCATGCTATGGGTTTCCCTAAGCCTCTGACTGCCAGAAGCTGGGAGTGGATGACAGGGGATGGATCACTTGATGCTTGGCCTGTCCTGTTCATTCCATTTGAAGCATCTGGCATTGGACATTTTTGGAAGACAGGATACTGGGCTAGATGGACCACTGATTTGACCCAGTATGGCCATGCCTGTTATGTTGAGTGCAAAGGGGAAAACCAGATTGGAGAGGATCTAGGATGGAACTGGAAGAGAGGAATGCCAGACAGCAATTGTAAACAGAGCATTCAATGAACTTAGAGATGAAAGGGAGATGGGGTGGTAGTTGGAAAGGCAAATGGGGTCAAAGGTGAGTTTAGGGGTTTCTTTTGTTTGTTTTTTAAGATGGAAGAGATTAAAGCGGCTTGTATTGTGAGGGGAAAAAGAGTAAGAGGTTCAGGAAAAGAGTAAGGGAGATGAGAGTAGGCACAAGGGAGATCAGAAAACATAATGGGGCCACTGGGGTGTTCAAGGAGCAGCACAGACACGAAACTTCTGTGTTTGTGACAGGGAAGAAGAAGAAGAAGAAGAAGAAGAAGAAGAAGAAGAGAGTTGTTGGAAAGGAATGGAACGCAAGCTGGGCAGGGGAGAGGTCATGTAATTTTGTCAATTTTCTTTTGGAATAAATCTATGAGATTCGGTGTGGACAGAAGTGGAGGCAAGAGGTGGAGAGGATTTGAGGAGCGAGTCAAAGATAGCAAAAAGGTGGCTGAGATTGCAGATATGGAATTCTCTTGCAAATTCACTCCCCAGATCTCCTAACAGGAATCTTATAAAAAAGAAACTTCCTTGTGTTAACAGCACTTTGTGTTAACAGCACTTGCAAAGGACTTGTGGGTTCCCCAATTTGTCTAAAAGTTTCATCCATTAGCAAAGTATTACCAATGGATTAAAAAAATATTAAATTTGAATCCTACACTACCAATTTTAGAGAGCTATTTCAATTACCATATATAAAATTAGAGCTGGCAGAAGTCCCTTTTAGTTGATGTTAACCAAAAAGAAAACCTAAAATCTTTTATATCCAGAGAGGGATTTTTAAGTGAAAAAAGTTTGCATGAATACATTAACAGCAAGTTGATCGAGTTATTGTCACTCAGGATCATCAAAACGAAAGCAGAGGAAAGAGGAGCTGAAAACGTAAGTTAGCTATGTGAATATGCTACAAAAAAATCAACTTCTCATAATGGAAACATTAAAAAGAAAATGTGGATTTATGTTTAAATGTTACTGCATAATACCACAAAAATACAAGATTATATAATATTAATTATACAAAGAAAGGTTTTAAACGCTTGAATTTAATACAAGTTATTTTCAAAGCAAAAACAAAACCCAACCCCACCCAAGAAGTTTCCCAAAATTAATATATTTCTGCAAGCCCAAAAATATGTATATTTGGAGATAATGATCATCTTGTGATAATGCTTTTGAGAGTATATCAGATAAGATAGCTGTCATAAGCAACCGATAAATGTCTGAGTATTTATCAAAATGTAATTATCAAGGTAAAACAGGAGGCTCTATTTTTAAAGCAGGAAAATATGGTCCCATAACAATGTTCTGTTCCACTGATAGTGTTATGGGTATACAAAATGCCTCACAAAATTTGTATCCGCATCCGATCCATGATCCACAAAAATGTTCCATGAATATAAAGCAGGTATCTGCAGATTTGTAGAGCTCTACAAATAAAAACCATGCCAGCTGACTCAGGCTTTTGGGGCTCAGGTTGCAGAGCTGTTTCACTGCAGTATAGACTTCTAGACTCCGGCTGCAGCCCAAGCTCTGGGACCTTCCCACCTCGCAGGGTCCTACGGCCCAGGCTGCAGCCTGAGCACAGAAGTCTACACTGTAATTAAGCAGCCCCTTAGCCCAAGCCTTGCAAGCCCAAGTCAACTGGCACAGGCTAGCCATGGGTGTCTAACTGCAATATAGACATACTCCTTGTTTTTTCCTTAGTCTGCACATTTACCTTTCCCACTCTTTTCAGGCTAGTAACTCATATGCAAATGGACTATAGATGTGGACCCAAATAAAGGTGAACCTTCAATAGGGTTCCACAGTCCTAATTTAGTTTTCTTATGCAGCTAGCTCAATATGTACAGCCCTGAGAGCTTCTTCTTATTCTGGTTATCTACTGCATGGTCAAACTATGACTACATGGAGCATGGCATGAGGCCAGGAAAATGTACAAGTACCACAGAAAATATGCACTTTGGATAAACATCATAGGAACTTTTTGGTTATGTATGAACAGAGTCCTCATGAGTAAGAAAGGATTCATCCACCCCACCCAAGTCTAGTTTGATATTTTAAGTTTTACATTAGGCTACCGAAATGAGATTTGGGAAGGATTCTGTCTAATAGAATGCCTACCCATCTTTATCAAATGTGTTCTTTACACTCTCATTCTGTGAAGCATTCAGTTGAACCCACATACCACTTTGTTTATGTTCATTATTGTATTGTACATGATCATACCATTAGACAGCAAAGGTACATTTGCATGAGTGTTACCCAGTAGTGGAGAACCATATGTACTTATGGCACTATATAAAATGTCTTTTGTGTGCCAAAAATACCCTGAAAGTATAATATTTCAGATTCACATTTATGATCTACAGTGTAGGAATTTCATATATTTGCTGTACAAACACAAATCACTGCAGATGAAAAAAACTTGTTGATGGGAATGCATAAAAAGAAAATTTTATTTGTACTTTATTCATTCAGCGGTCACAATTTCTTTTAAACTATAAGAAAATAGTCAAAGTGAAATGAGTTTATCTTCTATTGCAAGAGTTTTCCTTTCTTAAAGAATTTAACTAAATAAAAGATCACTAAATAAAACAAAGTCACTGTAGCACAAGCCATTTTCTTAATCAAGGTACTATTAAAAAACTGAAGAATTATTGAACTATAAATTGCACATACCTCAGAATCGGACACAACATCCACATCATTTCCAACTGAGTCAATGAAGTCATAGGCCATGCCAAAGCTATTTAAAAAATATTAGACATTTAAACCATTGCATTTTGACATTTAAAACATAACTGCATGTTCCTCAAAGTACCTCGTGCCTCTTAAAGAAAACCCATTCTTTCATAAAAAGAGAATCCTCAGAGCCATTACTAAGTACAACGGGATCTGAGCTTTAAATACTGCGAAATCATTTTGAAGTTACAAGTGGCTTCCAAGAAACAATATTTAAATTGTTATTGAAAACCAGTTTTCAGTCATTACAAAATACAATAAGTTTTTAGAGTGATGAAGGCAACCATACAAGATGCTTTATTTATTTTGTAATGGAGAGGAGGGGAGTTGCAATAAATGAATTAGCGTGTCATGAGAAGTGGTTATTTGCCAGAAGGGAATGAATATTCATTTTCCAAAAGTTTCTGTTCTCTTAAGTGATTAAAATTGAGGAGCTAAGCCCTGTTTAAGAGCTGGACTTCTTCCTTCCTTTCATTTCTATTTAAGATAATGTTGATTATTTTATTATTTTTAAAACTCAAATTATTTTCCACAAAACTGACTTAGCAACAGAACATGCTCATTTTAATAATGCAACATCCTTACTGTTTGTCTGCCTTATTTAAAACCTGTATCTCTCCAAATTGCATGTAATTTAAAGAAGAAAGTTTCCTATGTAGACCACTTTTTCAAATTAAACTAGGTGGCACGTTCATCTCAATGTGACTAGAGACATTCATATAGCCCTGAACTGGTGCTTTAACTACTAGAATATGGTGTTTCCCTTGGAAGCTTGTGAATTTCCATCTGTGAACAATTCCAAAACAAAAAAGGTAGAGAAAGTAAAAACAGGAAGTTGCAAACCTATCTAACAAACCACATATATTAATTCTGCCCACTTTTTAATGTTTTTTTAAAGATGAGAGGTATACGTTCTCTGCTGTGCATGGGGTACACAAGAGGTATGTGCCACTTAAGCCCTAATTTAGTGATTTAAGAGGTGTGGGCACTATGCATAGTGTTGATTTTCATCTTATATGCCAATCTGCTTTGAGTGACTTGCACTCGTTCAGCAGATCATCCCAGACTTAACATTGGACAAGGAAAGTTCAGCAATGAAAAAAATGTCTCCTGTAATGCTGCCAATTTACAAAATATTAAACAATCCTGTTTTCCCTAATTCTTTTCCTTATGTATTTGCCACCGATTTTTATTTTTAAAAACATACATTTATTGTAGGTATGGCAAGAAAATTTCACTTTCCATAAGCATGTCCATTCTTATTCCTGAATTTCCAAGCCTGCAGCCGATTCCTGACTGACAGTAAGGAGGCTACACATTTGTTTCAGAATACTATTCCATTTCCTTATGTGATCAAAGGGCAGATTTCCTATTACAATTGAGTCAATCCAGTTGTACTGACCAATCGATAACATCCAATTGTAGGTCTGTAGTCAACATAGAGTGAGTTTGATTGTCTCAGTCCAGTTGCTAGCATACACCTCACAAAATACACCATCATAACTGAAATTCTTATTCACCTCCTAAACAAGAGGTATTAAAGCATATTGGGTAAGGGAAGGCAAAGGGGAGTGGGAAGACAGAGAAAGAACGAGAAGCAGAAGCAATAATAGAGGATAGGAGAATTTGTAGTGATGTCAGTGTTTACCTTGAAAATGGTTTGCTTTTCTTGCTGTTGCCAAGAATGGTTGTTCCTGCTGGCCCCAGTTTGGCGCTTTCACGTAACCAATTGGCAGGTGGAAGTTTCAAATCAGTCTTCTCTTGAAGACGGGAGAATGCTGCTTGTGGTGGGGCAGATGAGTATTTCACCACAGCACGACTTTTTACTTCATTGCCTCCAAGAAAGAACACCGATCCCTGGTTTGCAAAACAGAAATTAAAGTCCTTCATTCATAAAATAGTTTCTTCAAAAGTTATTAGACTTTTCTTGATGTCAGTTCAATTCCATTAACTGACTACACTAGGAATACAATTAACGACAGGCCTCGTTCTACCCAACTTAATTAAGGCCTAATCCTGTAAAGATTTACACACGTTTAACTTTACACATTCTGATAAATTCCAGTGACTTCAGTAGTATTCTTAAGCAAGTCCTTAACTTTATGCACTGTGAAGAACACCACTGAAATCAGTCAGTAGAACTCACCACAGAGTGTAAAATGAAGCACATGCTTTATAAGTCTTTGTATGACTGGGACTAAGAAAATATATTGAAGAACACTGGGTTTATTACAGATTAAGTATAATAATGAAAAGCATTGTGCGCTGACATAATTAAGGGTTTATAATTATATTTTTGATTGCTGTACCTCAGTCCTGGTGTAAATATACTATTACTAACACAACTGAAGAGAAGGTATTGTAAGTCAGACAACCTTAACTACATGTGCTGCTATGTGATCTGCTTATATTAGTGCCTTTCATTTCAAGTCCCCCAAAGTGTTTTATACCTATAGTCAGCATTCACATCACTCCCTCATGATTAGTAGCAATCAACCTATATCAGCATATCACAGAACATCTGAACATCAGAATAAGAAAAACCAACAGCAAAATAAATGTTTTAAGTATTACCACATAGAAAACTGAAACAAGCCCTCATTCTGGTGCTGAGTTGTTCTGTAATGTATCACTTACTCATTCTTTATCCCCAAGGTAGCTGCACTGCAGTAGTACAGTGTTGAGCCCTGCATGGACACAACATTTGTATCCGCATCTGATCTGTGACCTGAAAAAACGGTCCATGGATATCAAGCGGATATTCTCGGATTTGCAGGGCTCTAGTACTGTGCACGCTGTGTGTAGAAAAGGACCTGATTCTGCAGATTAATCTGTGTGAACAGACCCTTAAGACCAGGCAGACTCCCAATGACCTAAACTGGGGCCTGTCCATTCAGGTCTCCTTAGTAGAACATCTAGTTTCCCAGTGCTGTATACAATAGATCTAAAGTCTGAATATGCAACTAACAGGCATAGCAAAAGTAACCCAGTAATCTCTTATGTAACAATAAACATACAAATTATTTTAGACTAATGCCTCCGGGAAGCTTTATCTTGTCTACATTGGATTTCAAACACCAGTGTAGCTCAATGCAAACCCCTACTCTAGACAATTTACACTGGTACAGTTTACTTTAATTTGAAATTCCCCAGATCAGATCTATACTAGGGATCTGCACAGTGAAGCTATATTGGAAGCTGAAATCTTGATTTAACAAGGCTATTTTTATCTCTCTTGTATAGAACTAAATACTCTTTCAGTGCTTAGCAAATAAATAATAAAAAATGATTGCCTTGCAGAGCCAATAATTTGTAATAAAACTTTTTTTATAAAAAAAGTTTAACAACCTTGAGTTTAGTGAGAGCAGATGACCCATGTATTTCATTTCTAGTGTTTTCAGAGGGCTAGGCTTTGCAACCCAATGGCACACACAGGCATAGATGCCAACAATTACAGCATGGCTAAACACAACGAAGATTCAATAGCCATGCCCCAAACCTAATTTTGGCTGTTGCATTAAAATACCAAAGAAATATTGAGGAGGAGTGGAGGGGCGGGCAGAAGGAGTCACAGAATGAGGAGAAGGAAGGAAGGCAGGTAAGAAGGGAGAAATGATTTGAAAGGGGAAGAGAGAATTTAAGGCTATGCTGGTTTCTTTATTGAAAAACATCCAAACAGCAGCTCTGGAGAGCTCCTCTTCTTTCCCCTGCAGCTCAGGCACTACAGCACTACAGAGCAATTTGGCATACTAGGAAGTCTGCATTGTGGCAGCAACTCATCATTATTCTCATGGGGTATGTCAGTTTACCATGTGTTTGCAGTGTAGTTTTAGCTGTGTTGGTCCCAGGATATTAGAGACATAAGGAGGGTGAGGTAATATCTTTTATTGGACCAACCTCTGTTGGTGAAAGAGACAAGCTTTCAAGCTACACAGAACTCTTCCATAGGTCTGGAAAAGGCATTCAGAGTGTCACAGCTAAATACAAGATGGAACAGATGTCAAACTTGCGTATGGGCAGCAATACACTCCACCTACTAAACTGACTGAACTGTACGTAAGGGGTGTTCTCTAGAAATCATTCCTATTGTGACTGCATGTGTGATGTTATGAATTACGCAAAAAGCGGGTGGCTGATGCACCCTCTCTAACTGCATGTAGGAAGCTTATTAATAATTACTAATGTTTAAAAAGGCATGTTTATGTGTTTGCCCTGAAAACAGGTCACTGCTGTGAAGTAAAATCCAATGAAAAAAATTGAACTCAGTAGTGATCATCACAAGGTGCAATGTTGACTAAGAGTATAGATAAAATAGACATCCGTTTTTTAACACTTTTTATCAAAGTACTTTACAAACACTCCCTAATCCTAAAGAAATAGATTCCTAACAACTGGTCTGGTGTAGGTCCATATTTTTTCTCCTCTTAAAGACAGAGAAAAGGAAACAAGAGTGGTTAAGTCTGTTTCCCAAAGTCAGAGAAGGTCAGCACCCAGAATGAATTTGACTGTTCCTGGCACCCAGGGCCGTGCTCAGACCATGCTCTTCCTCCCTACTTCGCACTTAGGGGCAGCCCACTTTGTGTCAAAAGAAAACCCGTGGCCAGGGTGAGGCACTCCCTTCCCACTCCCAGCGCACTCTCTCTAATTCTAGGCACGGGGGGTTGAAGGCTAACTCCAGCACCCAGACAACGGGACACTGCCACCACGCTGTGTGCCTGAGTGACACACGGTAACCTGACAGGTGCAGACCGGGCTGCATGCCGGCCATGCCCCCGGGGCCCCGGCTTGCTGTCACCTCCTCCCAGGGGGATAAGGTGGGCGATACCCCCGGCTATGGACACAGGACGGGCCAAGGGTGCGAGTGCGCAGGAAGAGCAGGGCAGGCACCCCGGCTGCACGACACCGGGGGGAGGGGTGCGGGAGGGGAGCCCACAAGCGGACGGGACCCCGGCTGCTGGAGCCTCACCAAACCGTGAGCTCCCCGCCCCGCAGCGGGCTCGGAGCCCCGGCGGGGGCTGCCGGTTACCTGCTTGGGCTCCTCCGGGTCTCCCTTGAGCTGGGCGGGCCCCCCTGGGTCGCCTCCCCCAGCGGGGCCTGCTTCGGCGCCGGCTCCCCGGGGGAGGGGGTCCCCCGTGCCCTCCATTGGCTCCGTCCTCGCAGCAAGCCGGGCCCCGGCGGGGGAAGCTCCGGCACCGGCCGGAGAGAACCGGAAGGAGCGTGAGGCGCCGCGGCTGCCACTAGCAGCCCGAGGGGAGGAGAGGAGAGGGCACGGAAATCTCGCGGAGAAGGATTTTTCTCGCGGGATTTGCCGGACCGCGGGTGGCCGCAGGCTCAGCCCTTCTGCTTCTGTACCTACGCCCACAGCTAGCGCGTCGCGAACGTGCCTGAGTGCGTGTGTGGCTGGCGAGGCACGTCTACACTGAGGCTTTAGTTAAGGCTCCGCTGTGGGAACGGCTTGTCTTTCATGGCTGAGTTGATTGGTCAGTCCCTAACTCTGGGGTTCTACTGTACTATAAGGTGAGTGCATAACTGGTTGGAAACCCTTCCCGGAGAGTAAGTATCAGTGGTTCACAATCAAGTTGGAAGGACATATTGAGTAGAGGGTCTGACCTTGGAAGTCTACACAGCAATGAAACAGAGCTGCAGCCCAAGCCCTGCAAGGATGACATTGGGAAAACAATAAGCTATCACAAAGGGGAGTAGGGTTGGAGACTGGAGCTTGTTCCCAGGTCAATGAATTAGGGTCCGGGTGAATAGCTTTTTTTAATTACAATATTCCATTGTTTCAAATGTGAGAATCAAAAACTAATTAGGGGAAGCCAGTCCGGCTTTTAGGTTGACTGGCTGGAATCCATGCAGGTCCTTAAATGTTCTGGACCCACATTGCTGGTTGAAAAGTGACTCTATCCTTTGATAGATATTATTACACCACTTAAACAAAAAGTAAATAAAATCAAGAAAACATATCACCAGAGCTAAAATACTATTAATAACATTAAATTAAATTATCAAATCAATATCAAATTGAGGTCAAATCAACAAATTAGCAGACTTTTGCCAATCTCAGCAACGAGGCAAATGACTAAATGGATATGGATACCAAACTACATGCGTGAAAACAGTAAAGCACTATACAAATGTGCACTAAGTATTATTACCTTTTCACAATTAGAAGTGAATCCCTTAATACACAACTGAGCTATGTCAGTAAGACAGCATGAGGAAGCCTGCATTAGTATTGCCTCTGTTCTGCTGTACCTCACCAGTATAGCGGCCTGTAGTTTCTAGAGCTTTTATTCCAGTACCTTTCACTAGCACTAAATTCACACACATACTGTTTGTTACATGCATGGTGTAACATGAGTTTCTGTAAAAGAACCTGTCCCTCTAAAACACTACACTGATAATGATACTCTTTTATATGGAGTATAAGACCTCTTTTATAGAGTATTTTGAAATCTACTGATGAAAAGTGCTTTATAAGAGCTAGCTGTTATTGTTAATAGCAAATAGGCCTATACAGGTGTAATAAAGCTGATCAAAAATTTTCAAACAAAATTTTTTTGTCAAAAAATTGCCTGTTTTGAACATTTTGCACACACAAAAAAGTTGATTTTTAAATAAATTTTTGTTCTTTGAATTTTTTTTTTACATTTTATCCAATTTTTCACTAAAATCATCATTAAAACATTATTGAAATCATTAACATTTTTCTTTTACCAAAAGCTGCTGCAAAAACCTGTTTTTGGTAAATGAAAAATTTTGATAACCATTTCAGTAAAAATTTTTATTGAAAAATGTTAGGGAATGTTGATCCATTTCAGACCCTGTGAATAGGAAGCAACTTAGAAATTTCAATTTATTTTATTTTACCACTTTACAGGCTAGGCTTTCTGGAGTTCCGTGAAGCCCTGAAACTACCTTCCCAGACTCTCAGTGTATTGTGGCAATCTTCCCTCTGTAGGAGGTAGGCTGGATGCAGCTCCATAGGGAACGTGTCAGAACTACAGCCCATTGTGGCACCTGCAGAGAAATCCGAGACACTTCCCCCACCTTTCCCCAAGGTTTCTATAGGACAATGAGAGACTTAGTCGGCTGTTCTAAACACGTTAAGAATTCTCAAACACCATATTGTCTATGGAAATGTCTTTAAAAATATAATTTTCCTGATTTCATAGATTCATGGTTTTCAGAGCCAGAAGGGAGCATTGTGAACAACTAGTTTGCTCACCTCTACAACACAGACCATTGAACTTCCCCAAATGAATTCCGAGTGCATATCTTTTAGAAAAACATCCTCTCTTGATTTAAATATTGTCAGTGATAGAGAATCCAGCATGACCTTTGGTAAATTGTTTCAGTGATAAATTAACCTAATTGTCAAAAATGTACACCTTATTTCCAGTCTGAATTTATCTAGCTTCAATGTTCAGCCATTGGATCATGCTTTGCCTTTTTCTGCTAGACTGAAAAGTACATTATTAAATATTTGTTCCCATTATATAGATACTTTTAGATTGTAATAATGACCCTTTAACCTTCTCTTTGTTAAACTAAATAGACTGAGCTCTTTGAGTCTATTACTGTATGGCATGTTTTCTAATCCATTAATCATTCTTGTAGCTCTTCTCTGAACCCTATCCTATTTATCAATTTATTTCCTTGTTCAGTGTCTTGTTTTCATGACATACTGTGGAGTGTAATGTGTTACCTACAATTTAGCATCTGTTTGAAGTGCAGCACTAATGGATGAGTGAATTCTAATTGGCCCCCTATAAAGGATAGATCTAAACAAGTATTACAAATATTTCAGTAAGATAATGAAACATAGGTGAACTGGGACCTTTTAAGACTGAAAAATCTCATCCACAGCTATAGCTGTAGAGCCTTTTCTGACTGCTTTCTTTATTACTATTAGTTATATTTCCTACAACATAAACCACAGTGTTTTACAACTTTCATCCTTCAATATCCAAGCCCCCATCTACAAAATCTAAATCTTGCTGTGCCATAGAGTGAGGTAGCATGAAGACAGAGAGAGGAAGCATTAATGTAGAAATGATGTTGTCATGTCTCCTTGGACCCTATAAATATAACAGAATCAGACTTACTGACTAAACTAACCAAATGTTTTTTAACAGCTTCTTCTTCTTTCTTATATTAACTGCTGCAATGGAAGCATGGAGCAGAGAAAGAGCTGTCAAAGCCTAGAACAGCCTGAAGATATGGGGCCAGTTCTCTTATTTACTCACATGTAAATTGAGAAGGACTCCACTGAAGTCAATGGAATTACACTAGTGTAAATCAGATGTGATTAAGAGGAGAAACAAACCTATGGTTTGAGCACAAGAAAATCCACTGTATACACAGTGTGAAGGAATATAGGAGAAACAATTTCAAACGTACTAAAGGATTGGGTGGAAAGTCCAACTCAGCTCCTTAAAAACAACAACAAAAAAACCCCATAATTTAAATTTTAGCTCAGAACTGTAAGAGTGATCTGGCACAAATAAGTACCCCCCTTCAATATACTAGAATGGAAAAATTAATGTCATCATTGACAACAAAATGATAAAGAGTACAAATCATTGTGCAGAGGGCAAACTTTTGATCCATCAGAAATGGTTTTGATTTCTACCTGCTAGTTTTCTTTCCAAAAGATCCTTTTGTAGACTTTATGAAATATTTGTAGCCTGACTCAGACCAATATTAATACCAATAAAATAATCTAGCTCATGGATAGGCTTTGACAGGATTGGGAAGGAGAGTAGCCAGGAAGGGCTCAAAGAAAGGAAGTGTGTTATGTGATACAAAGGAAGTCATAAGCTGGTCCAGCTGCAGTGTGCAGCATAAAAATGTCATGTTGAGGGGAGAAGAGAAGGGGTGACATTCTGACCTCAGTTACTCCAGTGTAACTCTGGAGTAGCTACATTAAAATCGGTAGAGCTGCACCCAATTTACACCAGTTTAATTAAAATCATATAGGTTTTTGCATTTAATTTCTTTGCGTTTATTGGAATATGGTCTGAACTCAGATGCTATCACCTAACAGACCACTATTTTCTTTCTCTCTATATTTCAAACACAATAACGTTTTAACTTAAAACACTGATGAAGGATGTACGTCCAATATAGAATTCTTATTTATCTGTTATCCTGCATTGCAGATGTTACAAAGTTTGGACCCTATTCTGCCATCAGAGTCACACACAATTCTCTGTGTGCCAAATCCTGGTCTCCTTAATGTTAACAACAGAACTCTCAAGATTTAGTTTTTTACTTCAGTGAGAGTTATACAGATGTATCTGAGGCCTGAATTAGACCCTTTTTGTATATCTGCATCTCTGATTATGAAGGGGTTTTCCCTCTAGAATATAATTTTAGAATTTAAGGTGTTGGTGTGAAAAATCACCAATTTCACAAGCGGGACCTTCGTGTTGCATAAATTCTGCTATATGATATGAATAATTTTTTTTTAAATGAATGTAGTGCCCATGAAAGGTCTCAGTCCAAAAGGACAGGAAACTGAAATCCTTTCTTTTTCCACTTTTAACACACCACAGGGAGTGGCAGTACAAGATCACCCTGGCAATGTGCCACAACCCTATTTTTTGTAACTTAACAGTGATGAGCATTCGTTATCCTTAGGCTTCAAGACTAGAGCATAGTCAAGCATTCACATACATTTTTGCAAGATCAGGACCTAAATAAATATTCAGCTTCCAGTAAGGAGGTTTTCATCATACTCAACATCTTATCAATTCAGGCTGATAGAAAGGAAATAAAGGATATCTTGAACCATTACTGCTTTTAGAACAATTGGAGGAAAAGTTTTCAAGTTAGGTTATAAATGTCCATCATGTTGTTATGAACAATGGCAGGTTTTTTTACATGTAATTAAGTCCAGGTGAGCAGATAGCCTGTGATCTACACTGTGAATATTAACATTAATAGGCTTTTAGTGATTTTGAGATGATGAATTTTATTATTACTGTGAGTCAAATGGGGAGGTACTGCTTTATCTTATGTAGAAAACATCACGTCTTTGATCTGAAAATTTTCTTTCATTGTTCTCCAAGAACACTTTTTTATATATGTGCATGTGAGCTTTATTTACTGTTTAACCAACTGTTTAAAAGATTTATCTAGACATTCTCCCATTTATTTGTAACTTTTAGGAATACTTTGTGAACTACAAATTCAATTTAAACCTTCTCCAATCTACTTTCCTATTTTCTTTTTCATTAGTGCAAGATTATTTAAAATACATCTGCAATATACAAAAACATCTTAAGTTTTCCATCAGTGATTTTGACAGAATGAGATTTTTATTGTGCTCTTCATAAAATTCAATTTATGTGATACACAGTTTTAAAGTTACAGTCAAAATACAATATCCTTTCATTACTGTATGAAATTTGTTCCTTACCATATTAGCTTGCCATTCTATGTTGAAATTCTATGTTGAAATTGCATTACTTCTTGTGGAAATGTACTTTGGCAATGTGCTAAAACTGTAGAAAAAAGCCTGCTGAAATGGTAAAACAACCTAACAATAGCAGGCAGTGATTGGCTTCCCCATCCAGCCAGTAACTCCACCACCCAATATGGGTCCTTCAAACAAACTGACAGTCAACTCTAATGACTCAAAGAACTGTAACTCCACCATGGATGACTCAGGATGTACTGATTAGCTCATTACTTATGTTTAGGCAACTCGCTCCTGGTATCTCAATAATCCATATCATGCCATTTGCTTTAAAACTTGTGAATAAAAACAAAAGCCTACAGCTGCCTTCAAAATGTCACTTAATATACTGAAAAACCACAACTCTGGCAAAGCTTGAATAAATTAACCATGGGCAAACATTCATTACAAAATTCACCATCAGAGTTGGCACGCTTGTTGCCAGATTTCACCATTTTAATCACAAGATTTGTATATTTAGTCTTTTTTTAAAATTCTGCTATTTCTTAACATTTCTTTTCTTAAAATCCTGCTATTTTTGAGACTCGCTGCTTTTATTTTATTTACTTAATAATAATAAAAAAAGTTTCTAGCCCTCCAAGTTACAGAGAAAAGCTTGAGAATGTTAACTTCATAGGCTCAAAGCTGGAAGGCAAGTAAAAAGTCCCTAAATTTATTTATTTTTTTTAAATCTTGTGACTTTTTAAGTCAATCCCATGATTTTTTGTGGGCCTTACTCATGATTTTTGAACATTTGGATTTGGTTATACTGGAGTTGTCCCACTGAACTTTATGGGACTACTCACAGTGCATTAAGTTAAGCATGTGCATAAATTCTTGCAGAATTGGGATGGTAGTATGTAATATTTTCCTTACCTTCTGTTAATATTGAAATTCATTAGTCATCTTGTACATTTCCTTAACCCCTTGCTTTTTTTTTTCAGGCAAGTAGCCTTGCTTATTCATTTGCAATATAAACTGAGTTTGCACTTTTTTGCACATTTAAGACAGAGATTTTTTAAAAATGAACACTATATTACATATACAACTAAGATGTGTAAGTCTAAAACAATTCAATATAAGTACAGAAATATATCTCACAGGCAATATGTTGGTGAGAAAACAGCAATTGTTTTAAACACAGCACTATCCTATGGCAATAATTAGAATAACAAAGTTAAATGTAGCCAGAGCTGGGTGTACAAACATTCTCCTAGGGAAAAAAGCAAGGGGGGAGGGGGGGAAAGCAAGGAGAGAAGACTTATTTCCACAGCTAATATTCTGTTTGTAAATCATTTTTAATTACCAAAAAGCTAGATGTTGACTTTTTAACATTGATCACAGTATTTCTATAACTTTTCTAAATCAAGTAATATTTTATTTGATTGGAATTTTTGTGGGGGTTTTTTCTGTTTCAGTAATGGTATCCTAATATTGTGACATCCATACTACTTTCAAGTGTCCTTGTTTTTATTGTTAAGATTCTTTCTCTTTTCTACAGATATTATCATCCAGATTATAAAATATCATTGAAATGCTTGGTTTAAAATACTTTATTGGTTCTAAACAAATTAAACATGTTTCAGAATCTCTAGTCACCCTCTCTTTTTTACGAGACTGTCCAAGAGTTTATTCTTTTTGTACCATTTTTTTCCTGCCGCATTTGAGTGCTGGAAAGAGTAGTTTTGTCTTCATTTGTGTGTTGACCTGAACCTCATTGAAATATCAGAACCACATGACAGGAGATTCATAATACAACTTGGCTATTTTACACAAAGCCTGAACCACTTATATTGTTCATAGACTCATATCACGGTATACATGTAAGAACAAAGGAAAACGATCCCACTGATGTTTTTCTGAGCTGATTCCTGAATTTTAAAAATAGCTTCCTTTAAATAAGGTATAGCAACATTCCTTTCCCAAAGGAGATGAGTTTAGAACAAATTTACCAGGAGCTGAAGTGGAGAAACCATCTTGTATGTGTGTAACCCAACCATTCTCCCTGATCCTTCACTTTGGAGAAGGCATCCACAGGGGGGTTGGGTCTCTCCCACCCCTCAGATAATGGAATCTTCACCCACACAGGTACTTCCCCCCACTGCTTAATTTGTGCCAGCACTTGTCAGGGCTGTGCCCCAGCATCTCTAGGCTTGGCAATTCATAGCCTCTGCACCTCTGGGCTTACTGCATCAGTTTTGAATGTAAAAAAAAAAAATTGCTTGAGCCCCAGCCCCTCTTTCATTACACATTGAGCATTGCTTCCCCCTCCCTCCAAATAAGGGGACCCACACTCCCTCAATTGCAAGGTCTCACCAACCATAAAAGGGGTCTCTCCCTGCACCAGTATGGGGCCTCTTTTTTCCACCCACAGAGGAGGATCTTCACCTTCCCACCCCCACTGAGGAGGTAACTCTAACCATAAGTGATGGGGAAGTCTCCCACACCGGATGGGGAGTTCTCTAGCCCTTTAAAGGAGTGTGGGGGGGTCCCCCTACTCCAGAGAGACCAATTCCTCCAATAGCAGGGTCTCTCCATCCCTTAAAATGGGGGGGAAGGTTTCCCCACTCACACTGGGGTCAACGAGGGTGGTCCCCTCACCCACCGGCGGCTCCAGTGGGCGAAGGCGTTGTGTTTCAGGGGTCGCGAGGCAGCGCGTGAGCGGGGCGGGCCGGTGTCTATGGCAACCACTGTCCGGCGCCTGTCCCGGAGCCGGGAGCGGAGGCAGCAGGCCGGCTGGCGCCGCGCAGCCAGGGTGGGAGCGGCAGCAGGTGGCGGCCCGGGCCGAGCGGCGATGCCCAAAGGCAGGCTGGCCAACCCCAGCACCGAGCGGGACGGCGCTTGGGTGAGAGACCAGCAGTGGGCGATCGTGTTTCTATCCCCGGCCAAGCAGGACCCGAGCTCCAGGCAGGAATAGCCGGCCGCGGGGAGCGGGCGCAGAGCCCAGCCCAGGGCACCGACCCCCGCCTAGTGCCGTGGCACGAGGAACACCGGTCCCGGCCAAGGCAGCTTATCGCTGGGGAGCAACAGCTCCACTTGCCCCAGACCCACCGCCACCCTGGGGCTGGCAAAGCGCCCTGTAAGAGGGCGGGCGGGTTTAGCCCGGGTCAGCTCGCTTCGGAAGTGCTGGCTTTAAAGAGCGCGGGCCAGGATCTGGCTGGCTCACGGCCCTGAGCCCCACTGGCTTCCCTGCCCCACAGCAGCTGGGTGGCCGTGGGCACGTTTCTTAACCAGGCCCTGCGAAGAGAAGAGGGGCCATGTGCCTGCTTTCTTCCTGTGGCACGTGAAGAAGGCTTTCCAAGCTTCTTTTCTATTAGAAATCCAGGCCTTGGCTACGCTTGCCGGCTCCTGATAAAACTTGGTCCGACTGTGTTTTTCCCCCCCATGACAGTTTTTGTTGGAAACAAACAAGCCTTTCGTTTTCAGTAATATCCGCTGACATTTTTGAGTTTTCAGCAGAAAACTTACTAACCAAAAGACTTTGGTCAAAATATTTTAATGATAAAATAAAATCTTCTGTGGAAAACAAACACTTCCTGCAAAATATTTAATCAAAAACCCTATTTTTCTGTCAAAAAAAAAAAAACTATTCTGTGCTCTGAATTATTGACATTACCGATACCAAGAAAATGAAATCTAGTTACTTGAGATAGGATATAATTTTAGTCAAACTATCCTTAACTTTGATTTTTTTAATACCTGTCTAACTGAAACTTTTGGGAGAAAAAGATTTCAGTCTTCAATTCCTCTACCCCTTCTACTAAGGACTAAGAAAGCTGACAGTATACATTTCTGAGTCAAACAAATTCTTCAGCTAAAAAAGGAAAATAAGTCTTGACATTCCTGATGTTTCAGTTGTGCTCAGATCTTCTTGTTAAAGAAGTAAAAAGAGACAACCCTATTTTTTTCTTTATAGATCCCATATAATCTCTCTGTTTCCACTTCTTTGAATGAGGATAATCAGGATTAATTGCTTATATCAAAGCATTATTGTGTGGATTAATTAGTTTACATTTTCAAAAAGTTGCCCCAAGTAAAGTGATTATTATTAATTTCTATTTGTAATTACTTTTTGTGGTGACAAGGGTATTATCAAGTTATATGCTAGAGCAGTGATGTTAAATCCACATGAAACATTTTTTAAAAAAGCTTCCCCTTTTCCACTAGAAACTTGCAGCATTTTCACAAATAGAACAGCAACATGGAAAGATGTGAGATCAATTTTACAATTATTGGAATTGGTTGAATAACTTCTAATGTCATGATCTCATCACCTTATGATGTGTTGTTCCATATGGGTTTAGAATTCATTCTGTAAAGACATAGTAAAAATCACTTTACAAATCCAAGTTATAGATCCATTTTTCCTTTGCAACTTTCTTAGACTTTCAAAAAAATCTCTACTTTCAGAGCACATTCCTAACATTTTTTCCACGTTTCTAAAGTGCATGGAATCCTCTTCTTTCTTTTTACTTATAGGTAATTTTCTATTTCTCCTCCAAGAGAATTCCACATTATATTTGTCTCAATTATAAGTTGCACAAGAGCAGCAACAGCAGCTCGCTCTTACTGTTGCTGAGTCCTAGGCTCCTCAACACTATTCATATGTACACACATTTTCCATGAGTGATTTGCTTCCTCTTGCAAATTCTAAGATCCTGAACCTATAACGTGCTGAGCATCACCTGCAAGATGCTTAGTGCCAGCAAGTCCAGCCTTGTGCTATCTGACAGCGAGAGCAACAGCAATAGTAAAGATGATGACTTTGCAGCTATGGTTGTGTAAAGGATGCTCCCGCAACAGTAACTATCACTACATAATCAACTTTCAGAAAAACCTCTGGAAAACTAACAGGATGTTTGCAACCTATCATTCTAAATACTCTTTGTGTGTTACATCCTTTTCTCCTTCCCTCATCTGTTTTGTCTATCTACATCAGAAGCTCCTCAAGGCAGTGATTGTGCTCTCCTCTGTGTTTTGTACAGTGGTTACACAGTGGGATCCTTATTCTGACTGGGGCCCCAAGTGCTGCTTTAATACAAATAATAAAAAAACCCTGAAATTTACAATTTCTCATCTGCTCTTCTGATGCTGATTTGTTTGCTTTCTGGATCAAAACATTTATATTTTCTAGTTCCCTCACCTTGGAGTATTCCAAAGTCAACCCGAATCAATCACAGACTGTATGCTAAAACAGGTACAAAATCCAGAAGAAGTTCAGTATATTGAGAAGAGAGTGCCACTGGTATACAAAATTCGGGAGCAGGTTAGTTATTATGGACATATAATTTACTTATGGAACTCCTTGCTGCAGGATGTTATTGAGTAAATGCTTACTTAATTATCTGAATAAGAAAGAACATAAAAAGTATAATGGCTTCTAGTCTTCATGCTTGAGGGAATAAATTGATTGCCATCTGTGGTAAGGAAAAATTTATTCCAAGATATACTGTTGCTCAGTTATTACTATATTTTGTTAGTTGCTGATAACTTTCTAAAACAAATTCTTTATTTGCGGAAATCTACTATAATTGGTGTCAGTCGAACAAATGTGGATAAAATATTTGTGTATGAAGGTTTGATTTAAATTTGGTAAGTAATTTTGAGTTGAGTGTGGAAAATAAATGTTTCCTTGAGGAAGTTTGTTTTGGTAACTGAAACAATTAAATCCAGAAACTTAAAACGTTATTATTTTTTTTAAAACACACCATTAAGAGTTAAAAATCAAACCAAGTTTGAAAATAATCAGTACAGTGTTTTTAAATTTATGAACATTTAAAGGTGACAATTTCATACATGCACACTGATCCTACAGTTGGATGCATGCATGCAGACCCTTCCTTTTTTCCCCATAAAAGACCCATGGAAACTGAATGCAAAAAAGTATTCTGCAGCACAAGGGTTGCAATATCGTGCATTCCAATGTTCTGTTTTTGTAAGTGCAACTCTTAATGCATACCATAAACTATATAAAATGTTCATTAAGGTCACATTTACTTTGTGGTAACAATTTTAATTTTTAGAATTTCCTAATTTCTCAGACTATTAAGGCAAAATAAATGGTAGTTCTTTAAATATTTATTATTTATATATTGCTATTAATATAAGGTGAATGTTATCATTTTAACATGATGTTATAAGAAAACAAAAGAAAGCCACAGCTAGCTCACATAGGGCCAGTTTTGGGTAACCTTACTCCTCAATTAGACTAAGGTTCTACTCAGTGTAAAGTTATCAGAATTTACACCATACATAGCACACTGTGCTCCAGTTCTGGAACTCAGACTGTCTTACACCCAGATCCTTGTCCCTCAGAAAGCAGGGAATTTAGCCTACTTTCCCTTCCCAAAGAGTTGAATGTCTTGGTTTAAGTGAACTCCACTGTTTGGATTTATCCAACAGGCTTTCTTGAAAGTTGGCAATTTAAATCTAGAAGAGACAACCAGTTGCATCCTTAAGGTGGTCAGTTTGTCTCTGGCTGCTGTAGGCCAAAATTCCTTCCATTCCACCAAATAATTCTATAGTACTCATGATGGTTTCTCTTGTCCTCCCTGAGGAGGTGATATCTTCATAGTGCTTTTACAATGAGGCCAGAGGCCAAATTCTACCTAATTTATACTGGTTTAAAAACAGAGTAATTTCAACTGACCTCAGTTTATTAAGAGCAGAATTTGATTAAAAGAGAATAGTTAAGAGGGGAGTTTGGGAATAGTGAGGAGAGGAATACAAGGTTATTGTGAATTATTATGGGGATTTTATATCTTTCTCTGAAGTATCTGGCATTGGCCACTGTCAGAGAAAGACTACCAGGCTGGATAGGTCCATACCTGTATGACCTTTCTTATGTTGTTGTGATATCCATTTATTTTGTGTAGCTGTTTTCACTGTCCTGAAGAATTAATGAAGGAATTTGCATCCATTTATGATGGATTAGAGCAATGTCAGCAGAAAGAGTAGGAAGATATATTGAGACTGGAATGTGATGTCATAAAAACACAGTTTGAGAAAGTTTGTGTTGCTTTGACTTTTTTAAAAAACTGCAGATGAAAACTGTGTTTCAATATGAAAGGAGCTAGAAGGTCACTATGTGCCAGAGCTGACTGTCTCTAATCTCTCTGTGTGAAGGAACTCCTTGGCTGTGAGGTTAATTACTTTTCTCAGAAGGCAGGAATACACAGTTCTTTCTGAGATTATATTATTCATTGTTCTTACTTTGCTGTAATCTTAAAACCATTTTTACTATAGCTTTTTTTACTGTAGTTAATTTGTTAAATAGTTCCCAGAGATAGTATTCAATATATATGTATCTTTTATTTTTCAGTTTTCCTGCAGCACATAAAAAACTATAAATAAACTCACTATTCCTTTGTTAAGAAGTAAGTGACTCAGTGGGAGTACTCACATGCAAAAGGTAACTCTGGCACATAACTATTTGAAGAATTGGGGTTTAAAGGCGTATTCATAGTATAGCTGATCTGCTTATGAAACTCCCACTGACTTCACTGGAGTTCTATGCATGGAGTAGCTATAGAATTGGACCCTTGAAAAGTACTACAGATCCGTAATTAAGCTAAAACACATGTGACTATAGACTAGTTGAGTTTGAATAAGAGATTATGTGGTCATGAGGCACACAACACAAGGCCAAAACAAGATCTATAAAGTGTACCAAATGGAGATCTTCAGTGATAACCTAGGCCCTGGTGCTGCAAGTTACTCCATGCAGACAGACCCTGACATCTGCATGTTCTTTCAGGATCAGGACCCCAATTATATCTTTCAGTTACAAACCCAAGTTTATTTCAAATAGTTTTTGTATTATATCACAGTAAAACTAGATTCACAACTTGGAGATGAAGATCTACAGTTATAAATTAGAATATTCATGCCTCCATATTAAGTGTAAAAATCATTAGAGAAGTTGTAAAAATGAACAGGAAGTTACCAATGCAAAACTGAAAGATGGTGCTTGGGGAAGCCGAGAAGCATGAGTCCAGTAGTCCAGAAGAGGTTTCAGAATTTCATATTTTAACCATTTTATATACAGAGGACTGAAACTTTATATAACACACAATTAATTTGTAAATTATTACATTTGTTTATTTCCTACAGCTCTGTTTATGCTCTTTCAGATAGTGTTTTTTTTTTTTTTTAAATAGTAGTTTAATTTTACAAAATGGATGAAAAGTATGTTCAAAAGGTGAGATTAAAAACTAGTTCTGTGTTTAATAGTCTCCCAAAGCCTGGTTACTAGATGGCTTTCAACACTTAAATCTCAGATTAACTCAATTTTAAATTCCGTTTTATAGTTCAACTTTCATTAGTTTTGGGCTAAATAATGAGCCATACAAGATAGTCTTGACATTTCTGTAATATTTTGATGCTTCTATAGAGAATATGGTTTTTCTGATTTGGACGTTTGCATTTAATCATGTGCATGTTCAGTAAGTTATGTGAATATTAAATTTTGATGATTTTGGAGAATAATACAGAGGGGCGATTTTGCAGGAATAAAACCATGTGCAAGAGAAGATTTAACAGATAAAAATGCCTCTGTTAATAAAAAACATAATTTTTGCATCTGTCAGAAAGTGGGAACAAAGATTATAGCACACGTTTAGGTTGTATAAGATATATTATAACTTCCCTTTTCTTTATCTCTTTTTCAGAAAGCAGTAAAAAATCACTTTCCATTTTCAACCCATGACAACAGGCACTGTTTACAGAATGTAGGAGAATACTTTGATTTTGTAAGTATCCAGCACTGAGAAAATCAGCAAGTTCATATCTCTCAATCTGCCAGAGATTAAAGACAATATTCTTGCAAAATTCATGGATGCTCAAAAATGTGATGAGAGAAAATACACAGTAAACAGTAATGATAACATGCACAGATTGTTGGGACATAATTTCGTATATGTAATGACGTGGATATACCTTCACAATCCTCATAACAGCATAATATAGCATTTACAGATACCCAGAACAGTATGCAGGATCTGGCAAGAGTGATACGTACATACTGGACTTATTGTGGAGCATAGTGGCTCAAACCATGTACTTTCTCTTAATCTACAGGTTTATGGGCTAGCCACTTGCAAAAGTGTTGTTACACTGATTTTTAATCTGGATGCATTGATTGCTTGATGTGCAAATGCATTACATACTCTTTGGCTGACTTATTTGCACTCTTTTTCTTTTGTCCACCTGTGTATGGCTCTTCTGCCAGAATTTGGTCTTTGGTTTGTGCATTGACATAAAAAAATGAATAAAGGACATTTGGAGAATCAGCTTGAGATTCTAAATAATTTGTCCTGATTTTTAGGAGTCTCTAGTTATTTTGGGTGACTCAGTTTTTGAATACCCCAAATCTGAGAACCTGATAGTGGCCTGATTTTCTGAAATACCATGCCCTTGCTGTCTGAAAAATCAGATACCTATTTAAGGTGTGTAAGTTGGGCACCCAAAGTCACTTATTACTTATGAAAATATACACCTGTGGAAATATTCATTTTTTAATATTACAAACTATTAAATATTTTAAAATAGCAGCAAACATGTATACAATATTTAATTCTTGAGTGTTAGTACTATCAAAATTACTGAGCTAAAACTTCATTATTGTGGTTTATAGTATCACAAGATTCTCTAAAGGTATGATCTCTGTATTTCTTTGCAGCAAATCTGGCATTCTGTTTTGGAAGCAGATATTCTCACGCTGCTGTATTGATGAAATTCATCTCTTCTCACAAAAAGTTAGAATAAATGGCCTTTTAGCAGGCAATTAACTAGGCAATGTAAGAAACAACCTGTGAGCAAACTTCAGGACTGCAGCCCAGCCTCTCTGGACATGTCTATGAATAGTTAATACATGGCAAGCTGGGGTATAAAACTACGGTGCACTAGCCTGCTATGCACTAACTGTCCATGTGGACCCTGCTACCATGCATTGAAAGCTCCATATAGTGTTTTAATCTACCCTGCTTTGATAGTGGGGCTGAAATAAAGGCTGTCCTGCTATCCCAGGCTCTGGTTCTGCACAAGCCTTGATCATGTGCCTCTTAGGCACAGTCCCATCTCTCCTGGCTTATTTGGAGCTAGCATGGAGCTTACCTTTGTGGTGAGCAAGAGGCCTCCCTATGTGGCTGCTGTGCCTAGAAGTATGCCTAAAGAAGCTCATAGGATATGTTTTTAAAGGTATCTTAAGGGAGCCACCATTCTCAGTGAATTTTAAAAATTTCCTCTTTTGCCTTTTATTTTTGCATGTGTAATAATTTCAGTTTTGAATTTATTTTCCTTTTTGGAATGTTGGCATGTTTCTATGGCAACAAAAGAGCCAGGATGATCTACTAGACAGTGGACAGAGCAGGGAGTCAGGAACTCCTGTGTTCTGATTCCTGCTCTGCTATTTACTTCCTTTGTGACCTTGGTCCCTTGTAACTTTTGTGACTCTTAAGCCCAGATTTCCAAAAATGTTAATTAATGTTGAGAACCTTTAATATTTTTTGCCCAGTGTGCTACACTGAGATGCTGATCAGAGATGCTGATCACGTGGAACTCCAATGGGAGTTCAGTGGGAGCTGTAAGTTCATCACATAAGAAAATCAGACTCTCTGGGTCTCAAGTTGGACACACAAAAATAAAGGGCACTTCTGAAAAACTTGGTTTTACACTTTGTATGTTTATCTGTAGGCCAGAAATAATGTTATTTGCCTCCCTCACTGGGTTGTTACGAGGATTCATTTATTTAGTACTGTATTCAATTTAAAGAATTATTATTTTATTCATAATAATAGATCAAAAGTCAAGATGTCTATTTCTGGTTTTCCTTTGTCTGTGTGCCAGCATAGTTAATCATGCTACCAGAAAGGTATATATTGGTAGGTCTGAGAATAATATTTGTAACCTGCTTGCAGCAGACCAGCAGTAGGTTCTGATAATCATTTTGGTAAGGGCTTCTTTAATTTTAATTGCTCCATGACAGAGTAGTGGATTTTTTCCCCCTAACATTCAAATTTTAATAGTGAAACTGTGATCCCGAAATGTACATTTTCATCAATTTTTCCTTCAATTTTTTCCTAGAGCCTAGGACGAAAGAAGGTTGAACCAGAAAGAAGGCAACAGAATTCACAAAACTTCTGTCTATGGGCACATGAGTACATTCCTAGAAGTCATGATGGTTTTACCATTTATCAAACATCATTCATAGGCAATCAAGATACCGAGCGTCCTTTTTGTAGACGATATCCAAAACAGCACTTAGAAAGGTGCTACATTTATAAATCTATTCCTGAGAATGAAAAACACATGTAATCAAACCACATGTTAATTGCAGGACTTCTTATTTAGTAACTAATGAGACTGATCAATATCCTTTCTCTGGGTCTGAACTACTTACTCCTCAAACACATGAGGGAATAAACGTCTGGGTAAAATGGACACTGCAGTACATGTTGCAAATAATTCTGATTTACAGTTTGCAGGCTCATTGAAATTAGCAATTATCTTGCTGTTTGCAAATTCTTTAGCTTTTCTGGAAAATAAAATTACTATGAAAACATAACTTACAAGGTAAGTAAGTTATAATGAATCACAACAACATTGGGGGGTAAAATGTGGTTGTCTTTGAACAGTTATATTTTTTTAAATAGTAATATTAGAAGAAGAGAGGCAGGCCCAGATTCACAAAGAACTTAAATGTTGCTCTGAGCTCACTTGCTGGATTGGGTGAGATAGATGGAGGAAAGCCTATCTTTATCTGGTTTGACGACCCCCTGGAGCTTAGGTGAGAAAGGCACCTGGATGGTTAGAGTGAGGCATTGTGTGCATTCTCAGAGGCAGAAACTTAGGCTCCAAGGGGACTTTGACAGCCAAAATTTAGGCACTGAAGGATTTTAAGCACTTACTGGGTTAGACAGCAGCCAAGCAGGGATTTTGAGGTTCTCTGTGGTGCCTACATTTTGGACTCGGGTGCCTAAAGTGGAGTTAGATGCCTAAGTCCTTCTGTGGATCTGGGCCGCAATGATTATACTTGTACAGTGTAACATGAAATTGATTTATGCCTTTAGGCACAAATCATGGTCCCTGTCTCTGCTGCTACAGAATCTCCAGCTGTGGAACCAGTAGCATGGGGGGCAATGTGCAGAAGTTGATGAGGGCTGGGCAGTCAGGTGTGTACAGTGAATCTGGATGCTTGGGACTCACCCCCACTCAGGAACCATGCCAGGGACATACACTGCAATTTCAGACATGGGGATGAACTTTGCTGAACTGTGTCATAGGTGTCAAGGGAGGATTCCTCTCTCTTTGCTTTTCCCCCATACACTTCTGTCCAGGTTTTAATCATGGTGGGTAAAGACCCACGAGGGAAGCTACATAATAAAACAACTGAATTGTATGGCGTAAAATAATTAGAGGCATAACAAAGAAGATGGACAGAAAGGGATGTCACAAACAATGTGTGTATGTAATTACATATAACATTGATAGTGGTAGGACCGAGAAATAACTCAGGAAAAGGTTTAGAATGGTAAGCTGTGTGAAGGCTTTCATTGAGCTTAGAATAGATGGGGTCTAGAAGGAACTTATGTTCTTAGGTTAAACACCACCACCAGCAAAATTAACTAAAGGCTGATCCTATGAGCCTTCTGCACAAGGAACTCCTAGGGATTATAACAAGTGGAAGGCTTGTAAGATTGGGTCCAAAAAAAACGTATTTTCCTTCTGCAGACCGTTTTAATTAATATATTTTACCATCGTTCCAAACCAAAATATACACATATCTTAGAACAATCTGTAAACAAACACATTGCCATGCAAAATAGTGTAGAACAGGCAATTAAAGCACAAACTTGTAGGAAAGGTTCACTTGACTACTAAATACATTTATTTCCATTTGGAATTCACTGAGTTGGAAAGATGCAACAAGAGGTAACATTTTTGACATTTTTTAATCTGTGGATACTTATTTTCCATCAACATGCAATGGGCAGCCTCCTGGTGTCACATCAAAATATGTAATATTGGAAGATTTCCAGAAGCATGTAGTAATTTCCTTAGCACATGTTGAAATAATAATAATGATAATGATTTCATTTATAAAGTGCCCCCCTACTGAGGTACTGCAAAACATTTTGAAATACAAAACATCATTAAACCATAGAAAAAACAGATAAAAGGCCAAGTAACATAGGGTCATTAAAAAGAATAATTTTGTTTGTTTGTTTCAGAGTGAATAGAACCAGTCTGACAGCTCTAAAAATCAGATTTTCCAAAGCTTTTGCCAACACATTTCACCCCCAAACTGATTCAAAACCAATGTGCATGCCAATCATATGGTAAGTGAAGTACCCCACACTGTTCAGTATACTCAAGAGGGTAATCTTGGACCTTCACCAGCAGGAAGAAAAACATTACAAATGCAGAAAGAATGTGTATTTGTGGTTTAGTATTACAAATGAATATAGTGAAATGAGTCTCTGGTTTATTATGCTTTTCCCCAACAATCAAAAGATTCCAGATTTGTTTCTCTAACTCATTTTTGCTTTGCTTAAATTTTGACTGTTTAAGAAAAAATGGTTGTGGATTAGTTCAGCTGTAGAGTCTCAAACAGGATTGTAATAAAGATTTCAGAGGAAAAAGTGGAGGAAGCATGTTATCTCTATCCAAACTGGAATTTAAATAGTGTTAGCTTGACTGAGTAAAACAGGTGATTCCCAGATATTCCAAACTCCCATTCATCTTCTAAAAAACACAATATGTTTATAGATGAGACAATATATGTAACTATGTAATTTTTAAACAACTGATGAGAAGCCCAATCTATTGGAGTATTTGATCTGAGACCAGATCCACAAAGAGATTTAGGCACGTAAGGACCAGTTTTATATGCTACTATAATCCACAAAACCCTGCCTTACTCTGTAAGTGCCTAAACACACTTGGCACCTAAGTTTTCATTGTAAAAGTTCCCTTACCATCTATGTTTCTCCCTCTGGGCATGTGCACTGCTACCTTTCTCTAGGCATCTGAATGCCATTTCCCCCCCTAAATTGCAGCATGTTCCACAAACTGGGGAAAATAGGTGCTCTTCTGTTTATCTTGCCTGACCCAATAGGTGTGCTCAGAGGAAGCCTAACTCCACACAAAGTGGGGGGAAGGAAAACCACATAACCTTTAGCCCAGTGGTTAGGGTACTCACTTGGGATGTAGGAGATACTAGTTCATTTTTCCCTTTCTGCCAGATGTGGAGAAAACCTTTGAACAAGGATCTCCCACTTCTCAGGTGAGTGCCCTAACCACTGGACTATAAAACAACTCACTCTCTCTGGCCCAATTATTCAATAATTTAATTAAAGTGAAACAGCTTCAACAAGAGAATGAAAAGACCCACATGATAATATCCCATATCTCAGTGGGTAGGGCACTCTCTTCTGAACTAGGGAACTCACTCTTCAAATCCTTCTCATCAGGCTGTGGGAGGAATTGAACTGAGGTCTCCTGCATCCTGGACGAATGTAGCATGGATGCAGTTATGTGTGGTTATATTAATATAGCTTATTCCCTGTACAAGACACTTTTACACAGGTATAACTGTGTCCACACTAGGGTTTGTACTGATATAATGTTATCAATTTAAAATCTCTCATGTCCTTAACTAACATACAAGTGCAAGATCTTTGTGTAGCTCAGGCCTTGGACCAAGTTAGTATTAGTTTGGCCAACTCAGAATTCCTGAAATAAGTAGAAACCTCAGAGAAAGTATTTGTTTGTTTACACCTGAGCTTCCTGTGGACTTTATCTTGCTGTTCAGACACTCCCTGTCTCTGCTGCATTGCTCAAGAAGCATTAGCTGGCAAACCGTGGAAAACCATTCCACTGTGGATCAAGAAAGGACCACATAGAGCTACTTCATCCCACATTTGTTGTTTTATGCATGCCTTCCATACAAAGTATTAAACCAGTAAGCTGTTCCAATGCTTTCTCTCTAGAACATCTAATTAAAGGGAAATCTATTAATCAGGGAAGTAATCCTGCCTGACCTTAATTTGGAAGCATGGCAATTCTGGGTGTGGACGAACCGTTAAAAATACCCAGTTTATGATTCATTCAGGCAGTTGTGTAATATTTATAACAAGTCAGCAGAGGTTGTCAACTCTATCTTTCCTCTGATCAATGTGTTCTAAGTTTCTTATATGTGATTAGTACAGATTTGCAACTGAAATTTCTAGTTTATATTTAAAAATTCTTGAGTATGCTAAGCAGTGAGACTTCAAATAAGAAAGTATCAAAAGAATAATTTCTTGTTTGGGAGAGAATTCCATTCCAATGCAAAGGAGCCCTTAAGTCTCTCAGGGTGAAAGTCCATAGGGTGAAATCAACTTGTCATTGGGCCATCTGTAGGAGAAACGCAAACAGGTTGGGTAAGGTGAATCCAAACTGCCTTGTAGGCCTCTTTCTCTTCCTCCTCTGCCTGTGGGAGACATACTGCTAACTGATATGGAAAACTTTAGGGTGAACGAGGTGCATGCACAGGAATAAAAATGCGGCCGCTTTTGGAGGGACACTTTCTGTGCTCCCTGCGGCAGGAGGCACTGGCTCCCCTCTCCCACCTCTCATGGCCAGAGGAGCTGGCTCTTCTCCTCCCTGCCCCTTCACGGACTCGGGGCCAGTGGAGCTCGCTTTCCCCACTGCGGCCAGTGGAACTTGCTCTCCCCTGGTGGCTGGAGGAGCTGGCTCTCCACCTGGCACCGGAGGAGCTGTCATCTCCTGCCCGTGCCTGGGGCTGGAGGAATTCTGTGCCCCTTCCAGTAGGGGGTGGCTGTGCCCCTGCTTGCCCCCCCTTGCGCATGCCCCTGGGGGGAACCCCTCACTAAAAGTTTGACAGCACATCACTGAACTGAAGCCTTCTGCATCCTTTTAACAATGCCAGTTATTTCTGTTCCACATTGCATGCAATATGTTGTAAAATAAGAGTATTAGGACTATGCTTTTCTCCTGCTATGACATTTCTAGAAATAGTAAAAATTCATCTAAAATCCATAAAGCACTTTAGAGACATTACTTAATTAAGTCTTACAATATCCCTAAGAAGTAAATAAGTAGTGGATTCCCATTTTACTGATGGGTTAGTTGAAGACCAAGGATGATTTACCCAAGGTCATTCAGTGAGTCAACAACAGGGCCAGGAGCATAGAACCCAGGACTCCAGCTCTAACAAACAGCATCCTTCCCTTGCTCCCTCCTCTTGTCCCCTCCCCTTGCCTAAGCTTTTTATATGTCAGTATTAGTGCCATGCAGGAAAAGGTGCACAGCAAACAGTCGTATCCAATCATAACTTTCAGAAAAGAACACACATTTTCATTATCCCCTTTAATATTCTTTAAAAATGAGAGGCAGTTTTTACAAGTGGAAATGTGCTATTTCTTCAGGTGAAAATAAAATTATTTTTAAAAGTCAGAAATAAAGATCTGCGTTTTGGGTCCAGACTGACAAACCACAACTGCTATCGAGCACAAGGCCTGCGACTGAGTTGTCCAGCTAGGCTTGCCACCTGTCCAGGTTTTCTCAATATTGTCCTTTTCTGAGGTAGCTATGCTGAGAAATCAGTAAGGATGCTTATTATGCACTGCCAGCGATTCAATTTTATGGGCTCAGGATCATCGCAGATGTCCTGATTTTTTGTACTTCAGAATGGCAAATCTAAGTCCTACAGATAGAGAAAGCACCATGCCCAGTAGTAAATGCTTGGAGGATTGGGTTCTATAACAGTGCAGGACATTCATACCTCAAAAGGCATCTTTGGCATGCATTAATGGCCCTATACACAGAGCTTCTCATTTTATTGGATAATTAATCAGTGGCCCAGTAGCACATTGGCAGTTCTTTTTTTCATGCTGTGCTTCCCCTTAGATGGTAGTCAGATGGTGTATGGCTGTGTCTATTTATGGGGAAAGTCAGAAGACAATGAAGTTTAATTTCCTGATTCTCCTGGGAGACAGTGGTTCTTTTTAACAATGATTCTTCAGTGGAGGAGAAATTAAAAAACAGCATGATGAACATATTGCATAATATTTCATAGGTGGGGTTAAGTACCAGGTTTAAGGAAAGACCGTAGTATTACTGAGCAAAACCTTTTATCAAAAGTGTCTAAAGCCAATAATAAAAGTAGGATTAGATATGGCACTCTATCCTTTGTACACTTCTTATGGGGCCTGTCTATGTATGTGGTTTTAATTTTCAACCTAAACTTAGCTTACTGTTGTTTGAAACTAAATTTCTAACAAGTAGTATAAATTTCTAATACGGTCATTTTAAAAATATTTTGTAGCTGATAATACAGTTACATACCACAAGAGGGCAAATAGTGGTGCATACCACAGTTTAAGTTGTAAAGCAAAGGGCATGATTCAACACACCGGTTGTATGTAAGTATAACTCCACTGTTGTCAGTGGAGTTAGTCCCGGTTTATATTGTTGTAAAACAGATCAGAATCAGGTCTTTGGAATGAAGGAAATTGATTCAGACTTGGATGACTTTATGGTGTTTTTTTAATTGAGCTTTCATGTTGTTATAGAATTAAAAATCTTTCATTTCACTATTGTTTCTGTTTTTTCTTTCTGAAGTTTTATAGCCTGGCCACATCTATTTAACTAAATCAGAATGACAAAAATCTTATAAATTAGAGAAAATTATTTTCAAAAAGTTGCCTATGAATTTAGTTTTAATTCAACATTAAATTATATTTTTATCTTCAAGTTTTGGATGTGTGCTAACCATGGGAACTATTATGGTTCCCTTTTCAACATATGTGCATTGATTTTTGGAGAAAGCTTTGGATACTAATTCCTATTTCAGTGAGATGTGTTAGCTTGAATTTTTTATTTCTTTATGGGTGCATTACTCTTCTAAAGCAGCTACAGTGTGTCTTTATATTAGAGTCTTTCTAAAATATCTAAATACCCTATTTTAAGTCAAGTGTTAACTAGCTACCTGTGAAATTTGAAATTTCTGTTAAGCATAATTTTCCTTTTATAAACAAGCAAGAAAACTAGAGAGGTTTTTTTGCTTTAATTGTGGGTTTGTACTTTTTTTTTTTTTAGAAAAAATATTTTATGCATATTCATGGACTATATGATCCCTTCTCACAGATAAATGTGCAAGAGGAACACACATGCTATGAGGATGGATGTAATTGGGTCCATGTGGAGAGACCCTTATTCCCATGTACAGTCTCACTGAAGTCAATTGGGTTCCACATGCTCTATTCATACAGATTCAATTACAGAATCAGGATCTTTGTTAGCTGGGTAACTCCAAAAGGGAATAAAACCTTTTAAAAAAATAAAACAGATCAAAAGAATTAGGTGAACCTTACCACAGACTCAGGTAAATAAGTCCATTGGGTGGAAGGGGAATGTTAGGGAAGTGAAGGCAGTCAGAGGCACACCACTGCCCAACCTTGAGGATTTGAAAGAGCCCAGTCTCTCAGATACAGAAGTGTCTGTGTGAAGGTCTAGGGTCCTTGCTGTTCTGCTGGCTCTGCCTTTCCCCTACTGACAGTACAGCTCTGATATTGGCTGATTCCCTAACCAGCTGTGCCAAGTTAGTGCTGCATTAACTCTAAGCAGATATCTATGTGGGTATTTAGGGGGTGTGATGCAGCAGAATGCCACTCTACCCCTTCCCTGCCACTTGCTCCACCCTCAAAGTACCACAAAAGAGAGATACTGCTGCGATATGGCAAGGAGACACCACTTCCTCCTTTGTCACTTGCATCAGGGTCACCCCTCCTTGCAAAAGTGGAGGAGTCTGGTCTCATCTTGCATCATTGTATCATGATATAGTCCAGGACTATCAAATTCTGCTACAAGCCATTTGTGAGTTAGGTCAGCAGTGGAAACAGTCTCTCTACCTGAATTATCCTGTTTATTTTCTTTTTCTTAAATTTCAAATGTCTAGACTCTGATCTCTTTGCCAGAGTATCAAAATATAGAGATTTAGGCCCAGATTCAGAAAGGTATTTAGATTCCTCAACTTCCATTGATTTCAACAGTTCCAAACTTGCTTGCAAGTATGTGGTCTATATGCTAGTAATTACAACATGAAAAAAATTATGCCTCTGCTACTGATATCCTCCACAGTATTTTATCCCATATCAAGCTTATTTTAATATATTTGTTCAGCATCATAAGAAAATGTACTTGTGAAAACCTTTGTTAATGAAAACTTCCATCATGTTTTCCTAAACAGCTTTACTCCAGAGCTAACATGCTGATCTATTATAAAAATGCAATAACTTCTAAAACAAGCTACATTTTGCTATTTTCCCCCTGTAGGTTTTTTGCAATATGTTTCTAGAAATATTTTATGCACTCTGACATAAAACAATATCTATAGCAGTAATAATAAATTAGATGCAGTGGGAATTTAAGTTTGTTCTTGTGTCCAAGGTGATATAGTGGAAATCATTCATAATGAAGAAAAGAGTCATTATTATGCAGCATTTTTATATTAAAATGCCCCCAAATTATCCTGAGTATATAACAGAATGTTTCTAGGGCTTTGTTACAACCATGGTCTAGTAAAATGCATGTGAATATCTCCATATTTGCATAACTGAAATTTCTAAGAATACAAACCTTTCATATTTTAAGCTCTGCAAAGCCTTGCTCCTTCTCTACATGTCTGTCATAGTTTTATCATTAATCAAAAAAACAAAAACAAAAACCCAGTATCATCAATAAATATGCATAATCAGGCACTTTCTAATTCCAGTATGCAAATATACTACATATTGATGAAAATTTTCTGAGTCTAAAGTTGTTTTGTTCTTTTTCCCTCTCAGCAGTCCCTAAGCCTTTTAATTTTAATATTTCATGCACTACTGCACAAACAATATAAACAGGAGATCATGTATCAAATAACTAGTTAAAAGATATTTGTTAGATGGTTCACTTAATAGATTATTTTTCTTGACTAACTTTAAAGACAGGTTAGGTATTCTGAAAGGCCAGTAGCAAATAGATCACAAAGGCCCAGATCTGCAGCTGGCATGGGGGTTGCTACATCTGTGCACATGCTATCAACTGGAGGATCAGGGCTATCCCAATACCAGCAGTTGGTTGATCAGTGAAACTTGGTCATTTGATCACCAGCTGCATGGTACTGTGCTAATCACAAATGTCTGATAGATTGTGAGGTAATGAAGCTGATACTCAACCAAGATACACTCATGTCTTTGACATTCAAATGAGTGAACTTACATTCATTGGTCACCTAAGCAGAGGTAATGTTCAAATAGGATATGGATCAATGACTTTAAAATGTTCAGGAGATGGTTTTCCATTACACAGTGTCAAAAAATCAGATTCATGATTATTGCAATATATTGTAGTACTGTCCCATGTATTCTTAAACTGCCCACCATGCACACACCGTATGCTACAGGTACTATAGGAGATATAATTGGTTTCTTAGGACATACACAAAAATAAAGAGAGGTGTCTATCCTGCCATTTTGGTACCACTGACAAAGAAACAAAACCAAGTGAATACTATTAAAATGAGCTTTGTAATAGTTCGTGTAAACAGCAGATAAAGATACTGGATTGTGAAGTCAAAGACCCAACAACAACCATGCTGAGTGTGAGAGAAACCTCTCCCCATGCTTGAAACATGGGCTTCTGTATACAAATGCATGCTTTAGGTATTAAATGCAAAGAGGACACTGGCTAGGGACGGGAAGGGAAAGATGGCATAACTACCCTCATTGCTCAAAGGCAAAAAATTAGGGCTTGATACTGCAAAGTACCAAGCACCTGTAACCCTATGATGAGTCTGTGTCACAGGTCCACCTGTGTACTTGAACAATAAAGGATATGAGCCAGTTACTGCCCCACTTAGTGAGGCTTGGTTCTTTAGTTCAAGCTGTAGCATCTGATACTTTTAGCTCTGGAGGTTGATGGTTCAATCCCTGATGCATCAGCTAAAATGGTGACTTTCATGCAACTTCAGCTCTCATTGAAAGATTGGGCCTCTGATGAATAGTCTAAAAAATGACAGCATTAATTCAACAGGTAGTGAGCACTCAATACATGAAAAATGCCAAACAGAAGGTGTTGGCTTTAAAATCCACTCTGTTCAGGCTATCTTTCAGTGACCCACTGAAAGCTCAGGTTTGCAAAGAATATAGCTGCTTGCCTTCTACACAGGTTAGGATCTCTTCTATTCTCATTGCAATCCTATGGGTTTCCACTGGAATTTGGCCCTTTTACATTAGCTTCTCCATAGCCCCATTTTTCCATCTCTAATATCGTCGGTGAGGTTAGTGTTAACTCTCATCAATGTTAGACACATGATAAGAAAAATCAGGTCTGACATTTGGTCTGGATGGTTCAAGGGTTTGGTAATAGGATACAGAGTCCTTTTCACCTCTCCATCACTAGTAGGGATCCAAAAGCCCATTATTGTGTTAAATAGTGCAGGTACAAGCAATGATTTATATTACTTGTGTATTTATTACTTGTGTTACAGACCCACAATCAAGATCAATGTAATAAGACTGTATAAACACACACTGTCCCACCCAACTAGAAACTAATGTTTTTACCCACGTAATAATCCTAGTCTTTAGATGTATTTCAGATGCTTTGTGTGCCATGGCTACCTTCCACGCAAAGACAAAGTCACACTAATACAGTAATTAAAGTATAGGAGGAGGAAGTCTCACCAAATCAGCAAGGAAGTGGGGAGCTACTGCTTTAGCAGAAGAGAGGGAGATGCACTTTCTATCACTTCTGCTTAGATTAGCACTTCGCTGCTGTTTTAGCCAATTCCCCTTCACTCACCACCCTGCTGCTCGGTAGGGATGGTGCGTGCCTTTTGATTGTTTCACTGTGATCTTTCAGACTATAGCTTGCAAGCAAACACTTGCACAGCTGAGAAAGTGTTGAGAGCTATCTCAGATTGTATAGCTCACTAAGATAATGAATACCTCTAGTGCCCATGCTCAAGGTAGGTGCTAGCCATCATTTCATGCTGCATATGTGTAGGCTGCTGGCCTGTGATTCCAGACCAGGAAGGACTAAGTCCCTGTCCAAGTCCTTCCTTCAGGGCACAGTTTTATTCTTCAAATACACAATTCAAAGTCAAGTTATTTCCTCACCCAAAGCAGTGTGTAGCAACTTTTCCCCTTAAATCTTTCCCATGCTCCAGGATCAGCAGCCTTGCCTGTTGTAGCTGTCCTCTTCAACTTAGCTCTTTCAGACCCTTTTAGGAATCACCTGACCTTTCCAGCTGGGACTTGTAATTTAGGAGGGCTGACCCTTAAAAGGGCAGATCACCCTGTTACAAAGCATCACACAGCATTTGCCACATAAGTCTTTTTTTAATTACATTTTTTCCTAAGCACATCTAATGTGTACAGTAGTTAAAGAAAACTGACTCCGTTATTAGCGGTTTCACTAAGGATGCATCATGAGGGTTCAGATCAAGATCAAAGTATATTGAGAGAACAGTATAAAAGCTTATGCAAAGCTTGTCCTTACTATAGGCCTGAATCTGATGTCTCATACTGATGTAAATCAGAAATACCTTCACTGAATTCAATGGAGTTCCACCAATATAAATAAGATCAGAATTGGGCCCAAAACATAGCTCAGATTAGTGCTGTGAGCTTCACTAATTTGAATCATAAACTTTTAAAAATGGGTTGAAACAGGGTAAATATGTTTGATAACCAGGGTCCCGCCAGACTTAAAAAAAATGAAGATGCATAAACTGCAGAAATACACACTGAGTACATGACAGATACATGACAAACAGTATCATCAGGGAGCAAAGGAGATAAGATGAAACAAAATCCTATGAAGGCCAAGGTTAAACAAACAAAGAAGAAAAAGATCTGTGGTGGAAAATCTAGTCTTCAATTAAGTTGAATAACTTTCTATTTATTTATATTTTTTATTAATTTTTCCAGATACAACAAATATACCAAAATATCAGATTCATGAAGATACATGAAGAAAATAAAGAGGGTTAGGATAAAAGAAGGAGAGGGGAGGAAATATGTATCTTCAGGGTCTACATAAATCATAGACCTCTAATAAGTCAGCCCAGTATTGCTTTGATATTTTGGGGCATTTTCTTTCTGCAGAATGCCAGTCATTCACTAACTGTGAGGTCAGCCATATCACTGAGCCAGGCATAAATGTTTGCTGTGGATCAATTTTTCCATTTTTTCAGGATTCATATTTTAGTGACCAAAGGTGCACATGGAACCACGCTGCCTTGTGACCATGTAGTAGCAATATATCCAAGAATGAAACTTAAGCGGGAGGGTTCCAATTTAGCATTCGATATCAAATTGGTCTTTTGACCCTCTTCATATCAGAAATTCTTGATACAGGGGCACTCCCAAAACATGAGCTAATGTAGCACCAAGGGAGTTACATTTCTAACAGTCAACAGCATTTATGAGGTCTGTTACCATTAGCCAGTATATTCAACAAAGTGTCTTTTGGTGAATAAATCCCACTCTTAGGTCGAATGTTAAAAAAGCATCTATTTATACAATTATATTCCATTGGGTCAGAGATAGTTGTGTGTCCCCCAAATCTCTATTCCAAGCAATTCTCAAATTACCAACTTTTGGCAGATTTTTTGGACCAGCAAGTCATAAAAGGATACTGCTGGCCGAGTTATTCCAGGGAGTTTCCTCCAAAATAGTAAATGTTCTGGAGCTCCCAATGCATCCAATCCAAATAAATGAGTAAGTAAATGTCTTAACTGGAGACATATCCATGCTCTGGAGCAGAGCGGGCCAGATTGTTGCTGATCTACAAATAGTTTAAATTTATCATTGTCACTTAGCGGAGACAATGTCCATCCAATCCCTCCACATCAAGGTTTTGCCACCAATTTTAAGGATAGGGCTGGAGAATGGAAGAATAGATGGAAGCAGAACTTTAGCCAAATCTGACCAAGCTTGCCTCATGGCTAATATTGTGGGAGCTCTGGAGCCATCAAATCTATTATAATTTGATCCTACAATGCCTGAAATGGGAAGAGGGCATACCAATTCTTATTCAATCTGAACCCAAGGTGGGCTCTGTGTGGTCCATGCATAGTTGAATAACTTTCTGATGTCACCACAAAGACCCCTCATTTGCTAATCAAATGATAAAGCATCCAGAGGTGTAGTATTGCCTAGTCAAGCAATTGCAGTTCTTGTGTATCCATATCAGTGGACAAACTCTTTTAACCAATGATATGATCATCTCATGAGAGAAATACCCTCTGAACTAATTTATTAATAATGTGAAAAATTTAAAAAGTCTGATGTTGGTTTTATACCCTAATAAAACAGACTTGGCAGTTCCCATAGATTAGGAAGCACAGTTTCAAACTGAGATTCTTTCTGGTTTATTAATTTGATGTGGATGGATCTCACAGTAGGTATACCTATTTACTAAGACATGACTATTCATATTTACTCCCTCTGTCTGCTTCTTCTCCTTTTGAAGTTAATGTCAAAAGTTTCATTGATTTCAGTAGGACCAGGTTTTGGGGTCTGCTCTCCCCAAAGAGTTTCAAACTATAGGCTTCATGCTGTAATCTTTCTTCGGACAAGGAGGCTCACTGAAGTCAACAGGACCACTCTTGTAAGTGTAGCAGAATCATGTCCTCAGAAAGCCAGGCACTTTTTGGTTGGGTGGGTTCAGGTAGCACTGAGACTATTTCATGGTAGATATGTTGTTTATACTGGTAGTTCAACTAGTTGTAATGATATCTCTCAACATAAAAATCTTGGGCTTAAAGCAGATTCCCACACTGGGAAATATAGGGGGCAAAGAGAAGAAAGGGAGAGGTGAGTGCACTGATGGATAATTGGTTATATACCTGGTATGTAACACAGCTTGCTGATGTAGGGCAGGAAATCTCATGACTGCTTGGTGGTGTTGGATTCTTATGCTTTTTACTGCTCCTTCCAGCAGGAGCAATATGCATCGTGTTACTACTGCTGGCTAGTGCTTGCTGTGTGTTTGATGGTGTTGCTGGCTGCACCCTGCTTGCCCATCTGTTTGCAACTTAACCATGTTCCTGGTGCAAATAACTGTGTTCTCCTTGGTTTTGGTGTGGCATATGCCCTGTCTTGGGTATCCCAGTCAGTGCACTCATGCAGTATGGCAAGATGCTCCCTAGCATTTCACCCATTGCTAGTGGCATGGAAATTCCTGGCTACCTTTACTTTTTCCCTACGTATACATTTGCACACACTGGTTAATGCAGATAAAATGGATGGAGTGCTCACCAGTTTATGATGGGTGGTTAGGTCATATGGTGATGTGGCATTACATCATACTGTGGTGACAGGGTGCAACAAGAGGAAGGGAATGTGGGCAAGAGAAGAAGTGTACCCAAAAGGAATTCAACTCCCCAAGCAGGTCCATAGCCAGCCAATCAAGAATACGTGTGTGCCTGTGGAGTGTGTGCAGCTGGTAGGGGAAGCATTCCTACTGCTTCCCAACCCCATGCCTACACGTACCATAATTCCAAAAAGATACGTTGCTTCCTAGAATACATTGAAATGCTGATGCAATTTCCTGCATTTCAGAAGCTGAAGACATTTCAAGAGAGACTGATGCATCATTTATCTATTTGGCCTTCAGAGAGAAGAGGGGGGACCTCCTGGTGTTTGGTCACCTTATTGTAGAAAAAAGGCTGCTGCTACAGGGCTCCTGGCTGGGATATCCTTTTCTCTCATGTCAGGCACTGAGGTTACTCCACTCACTGGTAGGGAGGCTGGAAACCAGAGGAACTCCCCAGCCAGGCACTACCATTTCCTACTGATTCCATGTCAGATCCTCCTAGCTGGTGTGTCCTTATCCACACAAGCTAGAAAGAAGGGGGAGTACTGGTGAAAGATAGAGGAAGAAGAACTATGTTTCCTCTTACTTCAACTCCTGCTTGCACGTTGCAGGGTAGAATTTAACCCATAGCCTTTTCCCATACAGGTTTGGCAGTTACTGTACATTGTTGCTAGAAATTAAATGACGCCTTGTAATGGGCCATAATATGCTTTGTCCAATATTACTTGTTATAGTACATGCACCAGAGTATACAATTAAAATGTATCCTCTTCTACATAGGCTTGGTTCTTGTTTCTTTTAATTTTACAGTCCACCATTTTAAAAAGTCCTCAGGCTGATGAATCATTGCTGTGAACTAAAATGCCTGATCTGATCAGATGTGTCAAAGCAGGAATTAAAAAAAAAAAAAAAGTTGTTTCCTGAGAAGATGGTTTACATTTTTTGTTTCTTTTTTTTTAAAAAGTAAAATTCTCTAAAAGACACTAGCTTCTCTGTGCACATTTTTGAAAACCTACTTTAGGTTAATTGCTTTCAAGCCTTCACAAAAAAAAAATCTTCCTCACAGTTGGCAAACTCGGAGGCACCATGAATGGAGTGGAGACTGATCTAACCTTAGGATTTGATCACTGAAGTGCCTTTCCCCATAAAACATATTGGGGCAGCAAGGGGAAAGTTCTACTGCTGTCGCTTATACTCTGTCCTATCTTTCCCATGGGCTGGGAAAGGAGGAGGGCGATGTAATATTTATATCAGGAGTCTTAGGACTCATTGGTTCTATTCTTTCATCCTCTAATTACTCGCTGGCTAACCTTGGATAAGTCACTTAACCTCAGTGCATCAGTTCCTCTTCCCAGTAGTACCCTCGTTTTCATGTTTACAATGTCCAAATAACAGGAGAAAGGAAAAAAGAAAAATCAACCAATCCCCCAAAAATGACCATCAAGCCTGCTTGTTTTTGTCAGGGAAGGAAGAGAAAGATATCATTGGCATTTTATTATTAGCCAGGGGAACTGCTCAGATACAGTGAGTAAGAACATAGAGAATGCAAGGGAGAGATGGTGACAGTGGTTAATGTTTTTTAAAGGACTTTGAAATCTTCGGAAGAACAGATCTAAGTGCAAAGTATTATTAATCATAAGCAAAGGATTTCTGTTTCCAGGACTGTCAGTCTGTTACCTTCTGTGACCATTACGTTAAAAAAGAAGACGACGAAAACTATCCAACAACCTGGCAAGGTAAGAGACCATGCAAAGGGCTACAACCAGGGAGATCTTCCCATACAGGCAAGTGGGTTGTGAATTCTAGGATAAATCCCCTAATGTGACTCTAATGAATCAGACTCATTGGGTTTATTTCTCTCTTAATACACACATAGTCTGTGCAGTTAGACCAATACAACAATGCTTTGCATTTCTATAATACTTTTTATGAGGATCTCAAAGTGTTTTTGCAAACAATAATTAAGCCTCTCAGCACCCTATGAAGTATTATTAACTCAGCTATTTGGCAGAACTGGGAACAAAACCCAGGAATTCTCTTGCTTTTATCACCTTACCCCCATCTGAAAAATTTCCATGACCACTTTTGAAACAATTTTAATTAAGCAATATGGAACAGCAAAGTTTTTTCCATGCACTCCTCTCCCTACTGCACAGTGTGGTTTGTTTTAAATAAGCTCAACGGTGAAATCATTTAAGGAAATGAAGATATTTCATAGCTCTTTTTAAGCATTTGCATCTGAATATAGGCACCCTGCTGTTTAATTAAACTGGAATTTAAGAAAACTATAAGAATCCAGGTTCATAGACTGTACAGTACTTTATACTCACATTGCAAAGGTTGGTGGAGAAAAAAATGATAATACCCTTGAAAGCACATGACTAATGAGAATATATATAGCACTTCTGAGACAGCTCAAATGTATAATTATTGTGAAGATTTCACAGACACATAAATATAATGATCTTCAGCTAAGCAAATTACTAGCTACCAATGAAATAAATACTGTCCCTTCAGAATTTGAAATAATTTGGTACTGTAGGTGGTGGGAAATGATTCACCTTAGCTGTTATCTCTGGAACAGTAATATAGAAATATATCTGCCAGCACTGTTGCATTTACATTGTTCTTCATATCCTGTGGAGTTTGTCAGAAGATCTCTGGTCCCTGCTGATTTCCAACCCCTTATTTTGATAAGCTGCGACACAGCATGACTCAACAATGGGTTGGAGCAGCTAATATTGTTTACCACAGTAGGCATCACAGCCATAATATTTTTCCAAGAAATACTGATGTGTTTAAAGGTCAGGTTGTTACTGATTTGACTGCTTAACATGAATTCATCCTTCTAGGAGTAAAATGGTGTACATGCCTTAGGATAAAGGTTAAACTGTTTGTGTACTGGATTGGTGAAATACACAAGATTTTCTTACACAAACAACCCATTCTGATCAGTCAAGGCAATGTCGTACTTTACATTGTAATATAAGTCTTGAAACCACTGGCATCTTCTGATTATATTTAGTTGCAGAAGAAAAACTACTGAAAACTTGTTCACATAGGAGATCATCACATGTACACACCAGGACTCACACTTGGCAACCACCATCCCATGCCGGCTGCTGTTGCTCCTCCTTAGGCATTGTACTTCAAAGGCAGGATCTGTTCTGGCTGTCAGGACAGCAGTCAAGGGTGCCTTAGGCTGGAAGGGGCTCCCACAAAGAGGCAGAAACAGACGTCGCTACTGCTTGCTCAGTAGCTCGTTCTGCCATGTGGCATATTAGGGTTACAGTTTTAAAAAGGGACCAACAATAGCTACATAGGAGGCAGCTAGATATAGCTGATACATATTTATAAAGTAATTAACTTGTACCTATCACCCTGATGTTTATCCCCTTTCCCTAACCCTTTGTTGTGGGGGGCAGAGGAGTGTTGGTTTATTTAGGTGATAAATTATTCAGCATACAGTTTTAGATGTTTGTACAGGGCCTAGCACAATGAGGTCTCTTGCTTGAGGGCCTTAGGTTCTACCACAATGTAAGTAATAAAAAAAATAGGAAGAATATTTTAAAATCTAAAATATACTTTTCACCATTGAGGCAGTTGTTTAACTTTTGCATTTGCCTGTACATTGTAAATGAACTAATCAGTTTCACTTTTGTTTCAAGGTAGGGCTTATTGACACAGTGCAGTGATGCTTACCAAAGTGGTGTAAGTTGTAGAGTGGGCTATAGCATAGCTCTAACTGCCCCATGCAGACCCTGCTGGTGCACTCTAAAATGTACCTAGTGCATATTGACGTAGTCCTGTTTGAAATGGTACTATGTTATTGTGCACTAGCAACCTATTAGAGCACATAAGCAGGGTCTACATGGGTCAGGTAGAGTGCAACACTTTAGAGAACTCTCCAAATTATACCCCCATTGCCACACCATGTAGATAAGCCTTTAGTTTCACTTTGTGGTTATGTAGCACACTGCTGAAAGGTTGGTGTTGCAAAGACCACAGGAAAGTTTTTTGAATCTAACAAACATGAAAAGTCTTCATTGAAACTTTAAAAATCCAGAAGGCATTTTATTTATTCAGATTTTGTAATGCAAGAACTCAAATTCTGGCACCACTTCTCAGGTCAATCCTTTGATCCTGTTTTTAGGGGCATATATTTTAATACCTTGACCATATTGGCATTTGCTTTAGGAACAGATGGAGAATGTTCCTGATGGCCTAAAAGCAGAGTGAGTGTCTACTAGAGTCATGAGTGGCTGTTCGAGGTCTTCAGTAGCACATGACTTGGTAGCTGACTATCTTTGCTTTCACAAGAAAGAGATGCTGCATAGGTTTGAAGAATTTGTTCAATGATTTTAGCAAAACTTAAAAGTAGGATGTGGACACAAAAGGAACACAAGTGAAAATCTCATGACTATAAAGGTTTGCAATATAATTTGAATACATATCAAGCATACCCCAGACCCTGTCTCAGAAAGAAGCTTTTGGATTCTTTTTATGACAGACCTATCTAGAAACACTACAAGAGGATGTGTGATTTAACAAAAAGAGCATCTGGCAGTTTGGTTTGGTGATTTAACTCAGTATTACAGATATTCTCACATTAAGGATCTTAGCTTGAATCCTGGAATTATTTCAAACGCTGTTGTGTGATGGTAACAAAAGAAATCCACTCCAGGATCTCACTCCTGCTTGTTGTTTCTGCCAGGTTGCCTCCATTCCTCACACTGAGCATGGCAGGTTGAAAACCCAAGGCTTCAGCTAGGTTTCTCGGAGGAAGGAACATTTCATTAAAGATATACATGAAAAAAAATATTTTTTAAAGCACCAGGGGAGGCCAGCAGAAGCAACATCAATCTAAAATGAGGATTTTTATTTTCTGTGCGCTCTGTTGCTTCTTCCAAACCAAAGCCCCCTTTCCTGGCTTTATAAATCATTCCTTCTCACATTGATGTCAGCTAACTTTATTCGTTCTCATAATTTCATTTGGTGACCCCTAATTTTGGGGTTAATAGGCAGCAGGTTTAAAATGAACAAAAGGAAGTATTTCTTCACACAATGCATGGTCAACCTGTGGAACTCCTTGCCAGAGGATGTTGTGAAGGCCAAGATTATAATGGGGTTCAAAAAAGAACTAGATAAGTTCATGGAGGATAAGTCCATCAATGGCTATTAGCCAGGATAGGCAGAGATTGCTGTTTGCCAGAGGCTGGGAATGGCTGGTGTGATGGATCACTTGATGATTACCTGTTCCATTTATTCCCTCTGAAGCACCTGGCATTGGCCACTTTTGGAAGACAGGATATTGGGCTGGATGGACCATTGGTCTAAGGCACTATCGCCATTCTTACATTAATTGCCTTCACAGAAAGGCATTTCTCTGTCTTCCTGATAGCTGGTAAATTATCAGTTAAATGTGGAGCAGTGGTGACAAGCACTTGTTAGATTAATTCTAGATATGTATTCTGCAGGGTTAAGTCTATATATCTTGACCACTTTAAACTACTATTTAAGAGTACAGACAAAAAAAAATGTGGCATCTCTATCCACTGTTAGTATCTTACTACAGACATCCAGCAAAGATTCACATTGGGTTGTTATCTTAGAAACCAATAATCTTCCAGATATTTCTGTAAATCAGAACTCTGAAAAAAATGAGACAAATATCAGTCCATGTAGCTAGGGACAGTTTCAAGTCTTTCCATTCAGAGCACTGGTAGTGGTGGTGGTGGTGAGGACAATTCTTTTAAAATGTGAGCAGAGAGAAATTCTAGATTTTTATTTTTAGAAGCAGGAAAAGAGTGGCCAGATTGCCTGGTTTGAAATATTTGACTAAAAAAGATAGAGAATTCTATTTTCTTTTCTATTCCACAGAAATGCTTATGCTGCCCTCATCACTGTAGTATCTCAGCATTTTCCAATAGTGCATTAAGCAATGTAGGGGGACACTCTGAAAGGAAAACTCAAAACTTGCAAATGCAAGCTGAACTGAAAAACTTTGAGGGGAAACTGCTGGGTGAGGAAAGTGGCCAGTGGAAGCATGTGACTACAAGAATCAGGCAGAGGAGAAAAAAAGACAAGCTAGTGAAGGAGAAATAGAGCTCAGGAACAGGCTTGCTGATTTGTAAATGAAGGGGCACAACAGGCAGTAACACAATGTGAAAGGCAAGGAAGACGATAAGAGAGGCTAATCCTACAAGAAGAAGTGAAGAGTCAATGGAGATAGCAAGAGTTTGGAGCCCCAGCAGGATAAAGGATGACTCACAGAGGATTGCAAGTTAGAGCAGAAGAGGACTTGCAGCCTGAAAGAACAGAAGGGCAAAGGCTGGAGAAGAGCACCAACATCAAGAAGAGGCAGGTCTACATGATTGCTGACTCCATTCTAAGAAGAACAGACAGGCCTTTCACCAGAGCTGAGCTGGAGAACAGAAAGGCGTGCAGTCAGCTGGGAGCTATGATACAAGATGTGGATCTGAGGCTGAAGAGGGTCCTAATGGGAGCTGGAAAGAATCCACTGATTGTCCTTCACATAGGAAGAGATGATACAGCTAGATTCTTGCTGAAACACATCAAGGGAGACTATGCCAGGCTGTGGAAAATGCTTAAAGAAATGGAGGCTCAGGTGGTCTTCAGTGCGATTCTATCTGTCCCTAGAGGAGGAGAGCAAAGAAAAGACAAGATTATGATGATCAAGAGATGGCTCAGGCAGTGGTGCTATGAGGAGGGCTTTGGGATGTTCAACCATTGGCAGGGATTCATGGACAGAGGACTGTTCTCATGTCCACCTCAATAGGGAGGGAAATAGATTTCTGGGATGGATATAGACACAAATTATTAAAAGAGCTTTAAACTAGGAATCTGGGAGAGACAGTTGGGAGATGCTCATGTAATCTCCACACCTGATTCTAACATTGAGTAGGAGGAAAATCAAGTAAGAAAAGATACAGCAATGGAAAAAGGAACAGAGGGTAGGATAATGGACATCAAGTGGAAAGAGCCTCATTGGTATTGGCACTAACAGTTGGGTAGGTGATACTGGCAGTAGAATTATTGTACTTAATCAGGCAAGGAATCTGGGCAAAAACTACTAAGATGTCTGCACACCAGTGCAAGAAGCTTGGGTGACAAAATGGAGGAACTAGAACTACTGGTGCAGGAAGTGAAACTAGATATTCAATGGATAACAAAAACATCAGGTAATAGTCATGACCAGAGCACAGGTATTGAATGATATGTATTTTTCAGGAAAGATAGAAACAAAGATAAAGGTGGTGGAGTAGCATTGTATATTAATAATGAGGTAGACTGTAAAGAAATTAGAAGTGATGGAATGGGTAAGATAGAGTTTGTATGGGTCAAAATCACTTTGGGGAAGAAAGGTAACAGAGGCTTCACTGGGATAGTGCTTGAGGTCTGCTACAGACTCCAGGATCCGATTTGGATATGAATAGAGACCTAATATTTTTAATGAAATAAATACTACTGGGAATTGGGAAATTAGTCTCCTGTAATCACATGGAGATTGGAGGACAAGTGCTAATAATAATGGCAAGGCCCAGATATTTCTGAAAGGATTTCTTCACCAAATAGTCCCCAAACCAATAAGAGATGATGTCATCTTAGATTTAGTATTGATAAGAAGCAAGGACCTCATAGAAGAGCTGGTTGTAGAGGATAGCCTTGGTTTGAATAATCATGAACGAATTCAGTTTAAACTAAATAGAAGGATAACAAATAGGTCTGCAGCTAAGGGTCCTTGTTTTCAAAAGGGCGAACTTTGAAAAAAATTAAGGGAATTAGTTAGAGAAGGGAACTGGACTGAAGAACTCAAGGACCTGAATCTGGAGAAGGCTTGGAATTAGCTTCTACAACTTTGATTTAAAATATCTGAAGCATGCATCCGAAGTAAGGGGTAAAAAATTCCTAGGGAAGGGTTGCAGACCCAGGGTCCATAACTAGGGCAGGGCAGCTGCTCAGGGTGCAAAGCCTGCAGGGGGGGGAAAAAATCAGGCTCTGCCTCCCGGGATCGGGCCCAGCAGTATCACCTCCTTCCCCCCCCCCCCCCCCCACGCACACACAGGATAGGGAGGTGCTGACTGTGCCCCAGTGCCCAGGGGGATGCCCCCTCCCATGGTACAGGGTGTGCAGTGGCAAACGGACAGGGAGGCAGCATCTATCCCTGAGCCTGCTGGAGCTCTGCAACTGGGTCAGTTGGCTGTGGGAGCCATGGCAAGGATGGGACTGGTTTGCACCCATCATGCCTCCTCCCTGTTGGAGCTCTAGGGTGGCTGGGCGGGCATGGGCCTGGCTCTCTGCACGCAGGCACTTGCTGAGCTGGGCTAGTGTGACGATAATGCCCCCAGGTAGAGGGGTTTCAAGGCTCTGGAGCAGCCAGCCTGTGAACAGCAGGTGGTTCCATGGGAGTTGCCAAAACGCCCTCCCCGCATGGACTGAGGAGGTGCCTGAGCAGAGCAGCCCCTACTCTTGTCTCACAGGAAGGAAGGAACCACCACTGCTGCTTTGAAGCAAGGTAAACTATGGGGGAGAGGGTGTCGCATGGCCCGGGCTGTGTAAGAGAAGCCTGTGCACACTTTTCTCCGAGGAGAGGCACTGAGGGAACGGCAGAGCCTCCCTGTGCAGAAAGGCCATTAATGGTTTAAGAGCAGCACAGAATGCTCAGTTTGACAGGATCGTTTCTCCGCCTCCTCCTGAACAAGGTGCCCTCTGCTGCACCACAGGGAGGTGGAGGGGGAGGCAGCAATGGCCACAGCACATGGATGTGCAAGCACTTCCAGGCTAGTGGCACTGGTGTGAGCAGGTGCCAGAGGGAAAGGGATGTGGGGGCCTGAGGCCATTACCAACCTGCCTCACTTGGGCCTGGCCTTCTCCTGCTGCAGTGCCTGGCATGGCGCAGCTGCCTAGGGCTTCCTAGGGCTTCCTTCACCAGAGCTGCTCTGTCCCCTCAGCTAGGGGAGAGTCAATGTGGCTGGGCCGTAGGGTCAGTGCAGGCAGCCAGCAGGGCCGAGGGCTGCATTTGGCCTGTGGTGACCTGTGTTTTGGAGGTGCCTGTTGCTGGCATGGTGGGGTGCACTGCACAAAACAGCATCACATGCACTCAGGTAGCAAATTGTGTTGGATGGTTGATACCCTGTCACAAATTTGCTAATCCTGGACCAGGGGATGGGGAAAGGAGAGAAAGATAGCAAATTGTGATAGGGCAGCAAAAAGCAACATCCATAGATGTAACTGCTACTGGTAACAAAGTCTGTCAGAAGTGGTTTGGCATTACACCATGGCTCCTGGCAGGAGATGATGATTTTCAAACTGTGGGACACATCCCCATAGGGAGGGGGATCCCACAGTTTGAAAACCTCTGTTAGTTGTTGCCTGTGTGTGTGCATGCTGTCCCAGCTCTGTGCAGATAACCAAGATACCGTTCTACAACTGGATTATTCAATAAGACTAGAGATCCATTTCAGTAATGAAGGTGCCAGGCCAGGTTTATTGTAGATAAAGCATGGTCCTAGTATCCTGTAGACTCTACAGGACCACTAACACATGTATGCTTGTTAAAATGGACCAGCTCAATAAAGGGAGGGACTTTCTGTATCCCTCTCGGCTGGACCAAGACACTCCCTTTGAAACCCTCTTTTATACATTGATACAAACAAGTTGTGTATTGCCACCCTCTGACGTGGTAAGATACCACCTTTTATCTTGTACCGGATGGTTTGGCCAAAACATCTCTATCCGTCATATTGTCATTCTGAGGGGTAAGTAAGCCCTTATTATCATTGGGATGTTCTGATACCTTTCTGGAATGTGCTTGCATGAGTGTTCTGTACCTAGTGCTTTTTTTAGGAATGTGTGTGTTTGCCAGTCACTATGAGTCTGCCAGCATTCATCACAGGATTTCTGCTAACTTGCTTTCTAAAAGCAGGGCTTGACCATTACTTTAGCTTAGGCCTCAGGCCTCATACCTGGCCTATTATACTAAGCCTCATGTCTCAGGCTCTCACTTTCTACTACACTCTATGCTAAATAGAAGGGAAACATCGGAGGGGAGGGCATGTGATTCTGCTTATCCTCCTCCCCCCGTGCCACCTCTAGGGGTGCAAATGCTTAGTTATGGCTCTGTGCAGGCCAAGCTGCATGTGCATGCATCTCAGACAGGTTATTAAGAGAAACCAGAAAGCCTATCAGGAATAGAAGATGGGAAGGCTCAGCAAGGAAATCTACCTCTTGGAGGTCAGAAAGTGTAAGGGAACAGTAAGAACTGCCAAAAGCCAAGCAGAACTGGATCTTGTAAAGGAAATTAAAACCAATAATAAAAGGTTCTATAGCCATAAATAGAAAAGAAAAGAAAAAAGTGGGACCGCTAAACACTGAGGATGAGCTGGAGATTAAAGATAATCTAGGCATGTCCCAATACCTACAAGAATATTTTGCCTCAGTTTTTAATAAGGGTAATGAGGAGTTTAGGGGTAATGGCAGGGTGGCTAACGGAAATGAGGATATGGAAGTCAAAATTACCATGTCTGAGGTGGAAATCAAACTCAAACAGATTAATGGGACCAAATCTCTATCCAAGAATATAAAAGGAATTGGCATATGAAATTTCAAACCCAATAGCCAGTGTTTTTAATGAATCTGTAAACTCAGGTTTATACCCTATAACTGGAGAATTGCTAATATAGTACCTATTTTTAAGAAAGGAAAAAATGTGATCCAGACCTGTTAGTTTGACCTCAGTTGTATGCAAGGTCTTGGAACAAATTTTGAAATAGAAAGTAGTTCAGGACATAGAGGTAAACAGTAAATGGGATAAAATACTACATGGTTTTACAAAAGGTAGATGTACCAGACCAATTAGACCTCTTATTTTGAAAAGATAACAAATTTTCTAGACAAAGGAAATGCAGTAGATCTAATCTACCTGGATTTCAGTAAGGCATGGTACAGTTCCACATGGTAAATTAGTAGTTAAATGAGAGAAGATCGAGATTAATGTAAGAATTGAAAAGTGGATAAGGAACTGGTCAAAGGGGAGACTACAACGGGTCATACTGAAAGGTGAGCTGTCAGGCTGGAGGGAGGTTACTAGTGGAGTTCCTCAGGGATTGGTCTTGGGACCAATCTTAAATATTTTGTGCTGAGGAAAAAGTGGGAGTGTGCTAATAAGCTTTGTGGATGACAAAGTTGGGAGGTATTACCAATACAGAGGAGGACTGGAATATCGTACAAGAAGATCTGGAGGACCTTGAAAACTGGAGTAATAGAAATGGGAGGAAATTTAATAGTGCAAAGTGCAAGGTCATGCATTTAGGGACTAACAACAAAAATTTTGGTAAAAGATGGGGATGTATCAGTTGGAAGCAACAGAGCAGGAGAAAGACCTGGGATTATGTATTGATCACAGGAGGACTCTGAGCTGCCAAAGTGATGCGGCTGTGAAAAAGGCTAATGCAATCCTAGGATGCATCAGGCAAGGTATTTCCAATAGAGATAGGGAAGTGTTAGTACCATTATACAAGGCAGTGGTGAGACCTCATCTGGCATACTGTTTGCAGTTCTGGTCTCCCATGTTTAAGAAAGACACATTCAAACTGGAACAGGTGCAGAGAATGGCTACTAGAATGATCAGAGGAATGGAAAACCTATCTTACGAGAGGAGACTCAAGGAGCGTGGCTTGTTTAGCCTAAACAAATGAAGGCTGAGGAGAAATATGATGTTCTTTATAAATACATGAGAGGAATAAATACAAGAGAGAGAGAGAGGTTATTTAAGAGAAGTGCCAATGTTGACACAAGAACAAATGGATATAAACTGGCCATCAAATTTTTGCTTGAAATTAGACAAAAGTTTCTAGCCATCAGAAGAGTGAAGTTCTGGAATAGCTTTCCAAGAATAGCAGTGGGGGCAAAAAACCTTAAGTGGCTTTGAGACTGAGCTTGATAAATTTATGACAAGGATGTTATGAAAAGATTGCCTATAATGGCATGTAGTCTATCTATGATTGCTAGTAGCAAAAATCCCCAGTGGCTGGAGATGGAGCATTAGATGGGGAGGGCTTTGAGTTACTACGGAGAATTCTTTCCCAGGTGTCTGGCTAGTGGGTCTTGCAGACATGTTCAGAGTTCAGCTGATTCCTTCCTGACCCCAAATATGGCAGTTTCCCCTTGGTCAGATTGGAAGAGATCCTGGGGGGTTTTTTGCCTGCAGCATGGGACACGGTCAATTGTTGGTTTAAACTACAGTAAACGGTGGATTCTCTGTAACTTGATGTCTTTAAATCATGATTTGAGGACTTCAGTAACTCAGCCAGAGGGGGTGAGTGAGGTTCTGTGGCCTGTGCAGGAGGTCAGATTAGATAATCACGATGGTCTCTTTTGGACTTAAAGTCTGAGTCTGTTTAATTTTCTCTCCTCCTCTTCCCAGGGGTAAAATGGTGTGTGCAGCATAGTGTTTTGGCTTGAGGACTTTTGTTTTTCTAAAAGTTACATGCTGCTCTGTGTTTATATTGGAGAAGGCATATCGAAGAAACGAGCCTGGCACTTGGAGCAGAAGGTTTATGATTGTCTCAGATGCCAAATTGGCAGCTGGTCAAAGTAAAGGGCTGAGCTAACCCCCCATATCTGAGCACCTCCAAACTTTGGAAAAGTAAGATTCCAGAATTGGATCCAAACTGTGTAATTTCAGACCATCTCTAGTTAAGGATGCATAGTGCTATATATTGCCAACCAATTATAGATAAGATACCTTTTCAACAGGAGCCCACGAGCCTCACTCACAAGAATAATGATTTGGGAAGCCCTTCATTATCCTTTTGCTCAGTCTTCTTGGGCCTGAGTATAAATGCTGAGACTTCAGGAAAGCCTGCCTGATTTTTCTTGAAACTGGGTTTGACTGATGTAAATGAGAATTTTTCCTGAATGAGGATTATAGAATCAGGCCTAATGATTTTGTACAATGAAGAATGCTTTGAAACTTTTGCAGTTTTGCATTATAAAATTTCATAATGGAGTAAAAATTGACCTAAGAAAGAATAATCTTAAACTCTAATGACAACATGGAGAGATGGAAATAAATTGAAGACATGAACAGTTGCTGTATATTCAGAATGAACAGGGCTGTATTCTGTGCTAATTTACACCCCCCACCCCTGCAACTGCATTGAGATCATCAGAGTTGCAGGTGTGTAAGTCAATGCAGAATTTGTCCCATATCAGTTATATAGAAGGAACTCTATCCTCAGCCAGACTGGCTACATATTAGTTACATTAAACAGTCAGCCATCATGTCAACCAAATGATTTTGGGCTACATTCATTCCTGCTGCAAGCTTACTAAATTCAGTGGAGTTATGCTAATGCTATTTAGGCCCACTGATTTTCAGTTAGTAATGCCAACATTTGCTATTGTGCAATAAGAACATGACCTTATTCCAAAATGTAATTTTAAAGCCAAAGATAAAGAATAATTGTCAAGGTATATTTATCTAAACACTAGATCTCCAGTGTATATGTTTATTTTAGTTCTCTGTTCCCTGTAGCCTTGTACTCAATCTTTTTTTTTGGGGGGGGGGGTGGGGGGGGGGGGAGAGGGGAGGGGGTAAAAAAGAAGCCCCTGAAAATATCTGACTCTTCATAGTACAAGCTGACACACAGTAATTCACAAACATCCCTAAACTATGCTGCAAGGAACTCGGAAAGCCAGCACTTCTTCAATGACAGCACATTACAAATCTTTATCTTCTTGATCTTTAGCTTCCAAGGATGTTTAAGAGGAAGAGTGAAACAAATAGGGCTAAGTTTACTATTAAACTGAGAGGATGTAGTTTTTCTTAATAATTAGTATAAGGTAAAGGCTGTGGATTTATTCAGATTCAAAATGTTTCTCAATACTTACTCTACATCCAGTTAGTGTGCTAATTAGGATTAATATGTTCCCCTTCCCAGGAATTCTAGCCCAAGAGAGACAAGAAAGTGAGTGAATCCACTCTGGAAAGGTCACTGCTTCAGTGTTCTGGTGGCAATGAGGGTCCATCCCATCATTTGCTCATCTCAGTAGTCCCCTAGGGACTATTCAGAGAACCCAAATGACCGGATGAGAAGTTCAGACTAGCTCAGACTTCGCTAATAGGGTTTAAAAGAAAGATCTGATGTTGCTGAATTTACCTCACTGGATGTCAGGTGACACTTTTTAAAAAGGCCATAAGTCAATCACTTGTCAGTGTACTTTGATTAGCTTGCATGAAGAATGTGAATTGCCCAATCATAGCAGATTTTTCCTCTACTGGCAAAAATAAGAGGTTTTTCAAGCCAAACAGGTATCCTTCAGAAAATGGAAATCCAGCCCAAATGGAGCCAGTAGAAAATAAACTATAGCAGGCAGAAATAAGAGGAAAATTAAGTGCGGTTAAGAGGGAACTTAAAGATCAGATCACCAAAGAGAAAAAAACAAGAAATTCTTTCAAGTATACCAAAAGCAGAAAGACTATGAGTTTTTGAGTCTGCTGGACTACCAGAGAGCTAATGGAACAGTTAAGGAAGATAAGGATATGTCAGAGAAGCTAAATGATTTTTTTCAGTCAGTTTTCACCACAAAGGATGTTGAGGAGATACCTAATAAAAGTAATTCTGAGGTAAGTGATCAAGGTGAGGCAGCATCAGATAATGAGGTACAAAGAGAGGAGAGACTGGAATTAATAAACTAAAGAACAACAAGACACCTAGACCAAATGGCATTTTGAAGATATTTTAAAATGAAATGGCTGATCCGCTACCAAAAATATGCAACCTTTCATAAAAATTAGCTAGTATGCCAAAGTGTGGGAAGATAGCAAATATATCTATATTTAAATAAGGCACTAGGGGTGATATGGAGTGTGTTACTTTGGTACCAGGATAATTGTTTGAAATTATAATTCCAGCTGGTCCAAACTTTTCAATTCAAATGGAGTTTTGATGGAAAATTGTCTTTTTAAGCAGAAACATTACAGATTTTTTTTGCAAAAATCTGTTTTTCATAGAAAATACTGGTTTTCACAAAAACCTGCACATTTTTTTTCTTTTTCAGTTGAAAGTGTTCATTTTTTTATGAAAGATTTCCACAAAAAGAGATCCCCTTCTCCAACTAGCTGTAGTGATGAGAGAATTATAGAACACCTGTATGAACTTGATATAATCTAGCTACAAACCAGTACCGCCTCTTTAAAGGAAAATCATGCCTCTAGACCACTAGAATTCTTTTGGATACCAAAGAACCTGTTGATATAGTTTATTTGGACTTTTCAGAGGTGGTTAAGAAGACTAAAATTGTCATAGGGAGAAGCAAAGCTCTGTCATGGATTAGAAACTGGTTAAGAGACAGAAAACAACATCTCACAAAAAGGGTCAATTTTTAAATTGATAAAAAGTTAAGAGTGGTATGGAACTGTGGGGCACACCAAGTTTCACAATATTTATTAATGATCTGATGCCCCTTACCATTTTAGAGCTGGTTGTCACCCTCCCCCAAGTCAAAGGGAGTTCCCCTCCCTCTACCTCCTATCTCTCCACCACCCGCATTCACAGGGAGCTTGCACCCCTCCCTGCAAACAAGTAAATAATGAAGTAGCAAAGTTTGCTGATGACACCAAGTTATTTAGCAAGTCAAGACTAGAGAAGGTGTAGAAACTGCCTAGGGTAGGGTCTAGGGTAATTAGGTGTATGGCCACCATGATGGCAGATGAAATTCAGCATTGACAGTCACATTAATGAATATTGAAAGGAATCTGAACTACTCCGACACATTGACAATTCTAAATTAAGTGAAGCTCCTCGAGACAAAAGATCTGGGGTCACTATGAAAATCTTAATGGAAAACCCTCCGCTTAGTGTGCACAAGCAGTCAAAAAAATGTAAGGAAAATGTTAGCATGTATAAAGAATTGCTTAGAAAATACTAAAAATGTTATATAGCCATTATAGAAATTTCATGTTGACTAGAGCATCGCCTGAATTGCTTTACTTGATTCTGATCAGCCTACTTCAAAGAGTCTATAGTAGAAATAGAAGGGGTAAATTGTTAAACCTATGGGAAGGCTTCCACAGCAATTGGAACAACAAAAACAAATAAACAAAATCAAGTTAACCAGAAACCTTGAAATAATTTCAATAATAAGTTGTAAATGCAGTAAGAGAATCATGTTCATAATGAAATTTTCTTTTTGTTTAAATATTTAAACCTCTTCAGTATGAGTCTAATATGTTGCAGGTTGTGTTATGTGCTTTCAGGTATTTGTGAGAGGAAATAAACAGCTGCAATTTCCCACCCCTTTTAAGTACTCTGTTTGCCATTTCTGATTTAACTGAAAGATAGAAGGTGTCTCTTATAAGCTTAATGTTATTAAATCAGCAGGAAGATGTCTGACATGGTTTGCCATTGTTCTTAAGAAATAATTATACTGCCTAGTGGAATAAGCCTCACTGGAATACAGGTATATCTGTTTTATAACCCTTGAGTCTTAATTACATAGTAGCAGTCATTTTAGCTCTTCAGCCCATTTTGTTATATATTGACATTGCTAAACTATCTTGTTCTCAATGCAAGTGGCCATTTTTCCACAAATTTACTTCTTAGCAACCAAAAGATGGATTAGCCTGACTCCTATTTCAGTAGGAAATTAGTGCTTTAATGATGGGAACAGATATCTAAATTAATTCCGGTGATTCCTTCAGAGTGTGAGTAGAGGAGGCAATTGTGGCTAAATTTTGAAAGGACACATAGATAAGTCAGGCAGGCATACCACTATACTTGCACACAAGTTAAAGTTTTCAACAGGCTGTGCTTATGCACAAAAACCTATTTTGCAGCTGTAGAAGAACAGAGAAATAAAGTGAGTGCTCCCGGAGACACAGCCAGCTGTTTACAAGCCCAATCCTACTGCCTTTGAAATCAGTGGCAAAATTCTAGGTAACTTCAATGGCAGCTGGATTGGTCCCTAGAAGGATGGAAGTGGATTTTCAACAGCTAGGTCCTTTTATAATCAATGTGTTTGTATGTATAAATAATTAGAAGTAATTTTACTTCTCTCCTATTACATACGCACACACCTGTAATTAATATTTAATCCAATATCAGTGTAAGGAATGCCCTTCTTTCTCTGGTTGAGTTACAAGGTTTGAGTATGTTGCAGAACTTGCATCCCACTCCATGCAAGTAATATTTTTGCCCCTTTACAGAAGGACAGAACTTAAGTGACTTACTCAAGATCAAGCAATGAGTCCATGGAAGATCTGAGAATACAACCCAAATCTTCTGAGTCACAATGTCACACCCTATCCACTAGACCTCCTTCCATCTGGGAATCCCATAATACCTTACAAATATGAATACCTTATTCCCTTTGAGGAAAATAGATATTAACTCCATCTTACGGATGAAAAACTTGTCGAACAAGAAGTCTAATGGCCTAATTCTCAGAGGTGCTAACCTTCAAAAGGTCACAGGATCTTCAAAAGGAGCTGCAGATGCTCAGTGCTTCAGGTTAAGGGTCTTGCCCTAGTTCACATGAAGTCTGTGGCAAAGCTAGGAACAGAACCCCCACTACTCCTGTGCTTTAAAGTCAGAACTATCCTCCCTCCCCTGATTGCCTCTAGGGAATGAAGAATGCATTTATCTGCTATTTTCCTTGCTGGCAGTTTGGAGGGCTGAGGAGGCATCCAGTTTATTTGGCCCTCTGCAGCCTCATCTGACACTACACAGACAGAGATGAGGGGTTCCTTTCTGATGCATGGACTTCCTGAGAGCCAGAGATTGCATATCAGTGACTTCACTGCACAACATTCAACTTTAAAAAAAAAGCATGCTGAAAGTTTTAACTTTACAAAGGATATTCAATGTAATAAAAATATTTCAGTGAGCTCCCCAGTAGATGGTGCTGCTGTAAACTTTTGTCTGCTCAATATGCAAATCATCCCTGGATAGAGAAGTGAGGGCTGTCCATAGAAATTTGAGCATAGGCTAAAAACACGAGTCCTTGCTTACCAAACATTATTCAAAGGGGCTTTTGGGACATTCCAGAACAATTTGTCCTACTTTTTAAGGAATGTGGCAGAGTAATTTGGACCACGGTCAGCATAACCAGGTAGGCTACTAAGTGGGGCTAGGACAATGCAATAAAGCTTATCCAGCAAATGGTCCTGCCATGCCTCTGGTACTTATTCCCCTGAAAGATCAGAATGAACATGAACCTTGATGCTTTCAGTGTGAAATGTAAGATCTACTTCATTGACCATCAAAACCCAACCACATCAATACAAATAATTTCCCCCAGACTAGGCATTAGAGAGAGAAACAACTATGTGTGCTCCTTTTAATGCATTTGTAAAGGTGCTCAGTTACCTGGTGAGGGGCACAATATAAACATCTAGAGAGTTAAGAAAATATCTATACTTATAATAGTGCTTTGTAATTTCTAAATTTACTTACTGATATCTGTTGTGTGATTAGTCTAAGAAAAGAAAAGAGATATAATGGATCTAAGAAGTCAAGCTCTTGAGTGCTTTTTCTTTGAATATTGTAATCTGTAAATTGGCCACATGAGTAATGGGGAAGGTATGAGAGTTATTATAAAGAAGAATTTGAAGAATTACACTTCACTATAAATAGACAAATCCTTTCCAATGTAGTTAATATAGGAATTTTAAGTTAGACTTATGGGAGTACATGACCCTGTCACTCCTAGAGGCCTTACAGGATAGGTAGTGTTTGGAGCAACAAGTGTAGACAGCACCTAACTGAAGTGAAAAGCAAGTTTATGAAGATTAAAATATCCTCTGCATCAGGCTGAAGCCATATTTGGAGAGGAAGTTATCACTATAATCTTATTTTAAATAAGCCCTGCTTGTTACCCTTCATGCATCTGTAAACAAACCTCCTCCCAGGAACTGCACTGCACTCCTACCTTACCCTGACGTCCATTGAGACCAGATTAATCAAATCCACTAGCAAGGCAATTAGATCAACAATATTAAATTAAAGAGGAAGGGATGCAAAATAAACAGCTATAGTTTATTTGGGTTGCTTTGATTAACATTTTCTATGGATGGGTTCACATAAAGCAATGACTTCCACTTTAATTCCAAGAAAGCAGCTAGACTCATCCAGCTGTGCACTTAGAATGTATTCCCTGGTTTAAAACTATTCTGTCTTGGTTAAGTTGATGGAACCATGCTAGGCCCTTTGGAACTTTTTTCTGGTGGAGCAAGACCAGGAGGAAGCAATTGTTAAGTTTTCACACACACGGTGCGAAATACTGACTTTCATTGTGAAGTTATTTATTCTAGTTTAAGTAAGACAACAAATATAAAATTAGCCAAGAGAGACCACAGCATGTTTCCTCTGTTTCAGGCTAAGGTCCTGATCCTACAGGATACTCAGCAGGGGTAGATTCATGTGTCTATGCAGAGCCCCATTATTATCCTAGAAGTAGAGATCCTCCCATGCAGAGAATTTGCAGGATTTTTACTGCTTTTTATTCCTCTTAAGCTTGCAAAGGCAATGCACCTAAGGGCTTGTCTTCACTGCAAGAGTTAGCTCAAGTTAGTACACTCACTCCTCTCAAGCCAACTGAGTGACAGTAATCACATCACAACATACTCGAGCCACAGAGAATGACTGGATTAACAGCAATGAGTTGTAACTCAAACTGTTGCATTCCCACTGCATTATTAGCCTGAGCATCAGTAGAAGCTGAACTTCAAACCTCCCACCTCTGACAGGCCTGCTATCTTGAGCATAAAGCAGTACTTAATTTGAGCTAGAGATTTGCATGTGGACAGGAACCGGGTTAAGGCCAAAAATTGAGTCATAGCTCAATATAACCATGCAGCAAAAATAAGCCTTAAGAGAGAATGAGCTATATTCTATGGCCCAGAGTCTCTAAAATATTTAGATGGCTAACTCCTCTTGATTTCAAAGAGAGTTAGGTAAATAAATACCTTTGAGGATCTGGGCCTATGTCTTCTTGTGCATTTTCAATAGAATTATTTTCTATGCTGCAATCAATTACACCTGTAAAGCCCTTCCCCTGCTATGAAGGCAATGGCTTTATCTAGGTCATCATTTGAAAGCAATGAGGTTGCACAGGTGTCACCAAGAATCTATTACTGGTGGCAGTGAAGAAGATGGAACTAATTTAACATGAGTTTCAGATTCCTGGCTGGGTTTGCAGGGATGACGGTTAGAGAACTCATTGTTTAACTTGCAAAGAGAGCACATTTGATACAGAAATCATTGAGACACAAACATGGAGCCACACAATGCCATTATTATAGAGTTGAACCACACTTTAAGGTGGACAGAAAGAATTAGGAAGAATAACAGAGACTTAATCAAATCAAAAACTTAAGGATGGGACTTTCAGAAGAGCTAAGTACTAGCCTAACCCTTTTCCCACTGAAATCAATAAGTGTAGACCAAGGCCACTTGCCATTCTTTTGCCAACCTGTGGCAGAAGTGGGCTGAAATGTTAGTGTGTTGGCTTATGTTTTGGAAACAGTGTTCCAGTCACAATCATATCTCAAAGAAGTTGACCTGATTTAAGGACAAAGCAAGCTCATCTCCAGTTGGTGCTGCACCATCAGCTTTCTCCAAGAGCTGGGCTCACTCTCCTATCATCCTCAGGGAACTCAATGGCAGTCCAAGCCAGCATATAGCCACTTCAGGGTAGCCCCTACTGGGGTAGGTACAGACCAACTAAAAGACAACTATGCACTGAGTTTCTGTGGTTTGGTAGAGATATTGGAAATATAGAATCAAGCACTAATAATCCTAAAATCAAATGTTTGCCATAATTTATCTGGAGAACACAATTTGTGCATTTCTCTGCTTGCTGTTACTGTATATTTATTTTCAGTAGCTAGAGCTTCTGTCTTTCCTATAAGTTCATGTAGCAAGGACATTCAAAGCAGGCATTTGTAGCAAGTCCCTAAATAGAGTGACTGCTATAAGTTAATTCTCTGCTATTACCTGAGTGCAGGTGTTTGGATTTTAGCCCATTTTATAATTTGGAAGGACAGTGGACACCTGGGGGCTTTAGGATCAGGCAGACTCTTATGAGATAGAGTAGTAAGCTTGCTAAAATGGTTTTAGGCTGGTGATGAAACTGTTTCTAGTTTAATCTAATGGTGAGGTAGTTAGTTGGTCCAATGCCTTAGTGTCCGTAAGGAGAATAGAAGCTGTCTCTCTCTCTGGGAGGATTTAAAAAAAAATTTAATTAGGGGGGAATAAAGGGTATTTAGAAACTAGAGAAAATGCACTAGTTATTAACATTAGCCTATGAATGCTGGTTAGTGTCTTACACCTATTTCCTGGTGATGATAGAAAGTGATGGTCTTTCCCACAACATGGCTATGATATCTTTCTTTCTGCTGCTTTCCCAGTGTGAAAATTAACAATGTTTTTTCTTGCAGTTTTATTACAACTGGTAAGTGACTAGTAGTAAAAGGTCTATGTATAATCACAGTTAACCGCTACCTGTCATAAGAAGTAGAATTAAAAGCCCCTGGTAGCACTGTAGGTTGCATTTCCTGGTAAGTTTGATCTTCCTTTCCAGGTCTGGTTCCCTAACTTAAAGAAAAATTGTGTTGAGCTTAAATTCTCAGTAGTAAATATTGTCTTGTTTAAAGGTTTTTGTTTGGTTTGATTTTCAGAGGGAATAGGTTCTTTCAGCTTGTCTCAGTTCCCTCTTCTTTGCACAATCAGTTACCTTCATGTTCTGCAAAAAAAATTGTTGCTAGTGCTTATGAGACTTGCAGTTCTTGATGTTTTCATAAAGTCCTAGCTCCTGGACTCGTACTATTTGAGAATAATAGCTTTCATTTTAAATAAAATAAAAGGAAGTGTCTAATCCTCATGGTTTGGAGAAAAGCTTGAAAATGTGTCCTGAGTGTCTAAAAAGTTAAAAAAACTAGAAAGGAAAACCAACCTGAAATATATATGTCATTTTTAATTGTCTCATAATTTGTGGGATCTTGAATCATGATATATACTTTTTTTTGGCCTGGAAAAGGGTAAACAAGAGATTAAGTTCCTCACACAGAATTATTTCCAGTTTAGTTGTTTCTGTTCTGATGATGGTTACTAGAAAATAGTCATGGTTCTTCAGTACCAGAGTATGCTTGCTTCCGAACATGCTGAGTTTACCGAGTCACTGGATTAGTGAACAGAGGCTGTCTTCTCTATGGTTGCCTGAACCAGTACTGAAGTATGAAGTTGCTTTTAGCATAGTTAGCATCAGCTGTCATACTAAGTCTCTGCCTTAACATAGATCTACAGTAAATAAAGCATAAATGGTCAGACTATTCAGCAGCTCTGTGCACAGCTCTGGGGGAAACTTTTTTCCTGAGATCTATAGGCAGTTCTCTTACAGCCCAGAGCATGCGATCTGATGCTTATTATCTGTGCTTGAATAACCATACATGTTATAAATGGTCAAAATTCCTCAAACCCCATTATATGGGTCTCTGAACTGTAACTGGAGGGCCCTATGATGGGGCAGCCTGCCTGTTTGAGTAACAAGATGCTATAAACTGCATAGTATGCCCATTGTGGAGTAGTACATAAGGATCTATTTCAGCATGGTATGCTGCCTGTTCAGTGTGTGTTGTGTCCTGCTCTATCTGATCCAAACAGGATGTGAATTTGTTATAATCCTTGGCTACAGAGCTTGGCAGTTTTACTCAAGCTGCAGAGACTGATGCGTGTAGTTGGAGGTTCCTAGTTCAATCCCTGCTGTTGGCTAAGAGCTTTTTGCCATACCAGACCCTGCCCCAGCTTCCTTGGCTGGGTTGTTTCCCTGCTCTGCTTACTTTACTTACCAGGTACAGTTCCGGCTCTTGCTTGGAGATATCAGTGAGTTTACCATTCCATTGTTCTTCAGCCCTTTCCAGCTGTAGTTTGCAGGTGACCTCCTGACTGCTTTCTTTCACTAGTCTGATCTGGCTCCACTGCAAAACTAGGGAACTCACTGATCCCTGCTTCAGGAGCATTCCCTCCATGAAGTGCCCAGCCCAGCTTTTCCTCACAGTGCTTCTTTATTCTAAGGATTCTAGAGTGTCTCTGTTCTAACTCTCTGGGTTCTGAACTCCCCTCTTAGGAGATAAACTCTCATTTATAACTCCCTGGGGCAGCCCTACTCTTCTCATTACACCAAATTAGGTGTGACACACCGCACCCCTAGGTACACCCTTATGGTGTGATTGTGTTTCATTCATGTTTACCCTTCTAGTGTGTATTGTTTAATGCAATTACAAAGTGTGTCAGGTAAGATGTTTTTGGAATGCTCATGACATACTAAACCTTATTGTTATAGTAATATGTTTGTTGCAAAATCATATGTATGGTTATGAGGCTTTGTTATGTTATATTCCCAAATGTGTGTTTCATAGCTTGAAGTAGATTCAGGCAAAACTGTACAGAACTAAGGAGAAGTTCGCGCCTCACTAAGGTATGCATAAAACAAACCAACTCTTCCAGGAACAATGGACTAGCGTAAGCATTGATAAGGGGATACTCACTGACTCAAGTATGGAGGAAGCCATGCAAGAACATAGTTTACTTGCTTCCCCCCCCCACTTCAGGGTCAGGTGACAAAGAAACATGTTAAAAAGAGAGATTTTGCAGTCTGGCTCTCTCTTCCATCTCCATCTGCAAACCCCACCAAGCAATTGAAATGCTGATCATGGGGAGAGCCTAGCTGGAGGCAGACCAGCCAGCCTATGGTGAGAATCATCTAAGACTTTAGGGTTGCTGAAAGTGTTGTTCTTAGTTTAGAATGTGATTTGCCTTTTGATTAAAATTAAATAAATCTGACCTGCTTTCCTCTGACTTACAATCACTTAAAATCTTTCATTGCTTAATAACTGTTTTATCTAAAGCAGTCCATGTGTTTTTAGGTGTGTAGAGACTTCATTTGAAGTGACAAGGCTGGGGCATATCAATTTCTTTGATAAATTGACAAACCACTGAGCTTGAAGTGTGCAGGGGGCAGCACTGAACTTTGTAAGATGGCAGTTCCTAGGGTTGCATCTGGGACAGGTGGTGGTGGCTAGAGTCATACAAGTGCCTGATCCCAAGAGTGGTTGGCCAGAAGCACTTATTCACTTAGTTGAGAGCAGCTTGCTTGCAGTAGGCTATGCATGGGCTGACTCAGAAGTGGGGCTTCACACAGCAGGGCATGGTAAAATGAACTCCACGAGTAAGGGGTTGAGGTGACTCAACAATACATCAGTCCAGATTGCAGAGGGGAACATCATACTAGGGTGCACCAGGACTGAGAAAAGAGAATTGAGCCCAATTTCATTTAAGGAGCAAGCTACTATTTTATAGCACCTTATTAATCAACCAAAATAAAGTTGATTTTTTCCCCTCCCCATAAAATAGCTACAATGTTCATAAAATGGTTGCTTTTCTTGTACAACTTCATACAAGCCAAGTTGTAATGTGACTGAAAAGAGATTCCAGAAACCTACCTTGCCATTGTTTGGAAAAATATTTTGAAGTGTTGCTAAAGGAGGTCAGAAATGAAGTAGTTAATCCAGCTTTAGCCAGATAATGGCCACTGTGTGAGAGAGATACTTCAAAAGCAATTTGTTTCCACTTAAAAATGACAATAGCAGTTAGTAAGGTTGAAGTGGGTCTACATCACTGATCAATGATGAGTCACACCAGGAAGTATGTAAATTGGGACAAACTGGCTTTCGGTTCTGGGAGGAAACAAGGTTCATGGCCTGGGTTCTGATCTTAGTTACACTGGAATAAATTGTATTGAAGTTATTTATACCAGTCTGAGTTCAGAATCTATCCTAATGTTTCCACCAGAGAAGCTGGAAGATATTTCTTTGTTCCACTTTTGTCTTTTATCTTTAAACTTCTTAGGTTATTAGAACTTCAAGTTCCAAACTGTCAGATACAATGCTGTGTTCATTCTTTCACCTGAAACAATCAACACTTAATAATCAGTTGCCTTATAAACTGGAGACTTAATTACTACTATTAAGCAACAACTTCCCACCACCTTATCCTTGTCTAACACAATACATATACTAAACTCTGTTAGATGTAAAAAATATATTCTTTGAAGACACAGGTAGGTATTTCAGAGCAACTTAGCTATCCAACATCCTGTAATACTGCAACGTGGTACCATTCCTCTCCTCCCTCTTCAAATAAATTCAAGGCAATATGTGCACAAAACCACACCAAACATGATTTCACAAGACCAAACTTAATTCTTGAAGTCAGAGGATGGAAAATTAAAATGCTATATTTAATAGTGAAGACTGGAGAGCAACAATGGATTTTTGTATAATTTTAAAGTAAAAATCTCACCTGACAGCCAGTGGGAGCAGGAAGGGAGAAGGACCACCCTTAGGCAAAAGCCTCATAGAAGTCAATGAGAATTTTGTCTCCCGGCTTACACCAGATGTTGGATTTTGGCTCTTCTACTTAAAATGGGAAAGAAAATGAATCAATGAACATGAAAATATCAGGGAAAGTGCAAAGGAAAGACATCACAGAGGAGTAATGAACGGTGAAAGGTAATTCAATGGTGGCAGAAATGTCAATCATGAATTTTTAAAAATTTTGAAAAAATACATTTCAAACCAAGAGTCAGATCTACAGAACCCTGTTCAGTATGAGTGTGTAAGTTCAAGAATTAAAGATGTCTAGGCTGCACTATCAAAGTTAGAATCTAATAATACTAAAGAATTAATCGGCGACTAGCATGGTCTGTTTTCCCCAGTGCAACTTTTTGCCTCTACTTTGTCAGTACATACATTCCCTAAACTGCAGCAATTAAAACCTATGCTTGTTCAAGACCCTATAATGTGAGCAGATAAATGTTTATCTTGAATCCAGTTGCATATAATTCATCCTACTTGCAAACAGGTGTTTTGGATGAAGATTAATAACATGGACCTACTAGAAAGAGTTTGGCCCTGTAATCTGTCTTCAATCTCTAACTATCTTACTCTTGGGTTTCTGTGGCTGGGCATGACATTTCCTACTTGCTCTCCACAGAGAGGGTGAAATCCTAGCTCTCCTGAAATCAGCGGGGATTTTACTATTGACTTCAATGTGGCTAGGATTTTGCACCGTCTTTTGTTGCGACAGAATAGTGTTTGTCTATATTTAGGCCTTTAACAACTACCTGAGCCATCATCTTATATTTAAATTAGTGAAGGATCCAAAATGGCTAAACTATGTTAGCTGCCAATATTTTGTCTCAATCTGAAGGGCCAAATTTTGTTCTTGGATAGTGTGTGCAAGTTTCACTCTCTGTAATAGAGTAGCAGGAAGAATGTGGTCCAGAGAGCTGTGTTTCAGGACAGACCAGGAACACTGTGCCACACACGCCTATTTCAAAGGTGCAGATTACTTAGACTGTTTGTTTCTCAAAAGTAACACATCAGTACCATGTTATGTTGACTGTACACAAACTTTTCAAATGACTAAGGCTAGAAGGGACCATTAGATCATCAAGTCTGCCCTCCTGTATAACACAGGTCTTAGAATTTCACCCACTCACCCCTATAACTTCTCAATTTAAAGGGTAGAGTATGAACTACATTTTATTCAAGTTCTTTTTGTACTTATGTAGGAGGAGAATATAATCAGTTATTCTAGAACTACTAGCCACTTCTCCTACAGTATCAAAAGACTGGCTTGAGGGCTAGATTTCAACTAGTCAAGGGAATAGGCTTGGTTTTTTTTTTTGTCTTTAATTTTTTTAAAACCAATTTTAAGCTTTATTTAAAAAACAAAAAACAAACCCCACAGTTGGAGGAACTAAACAAACCTATTTTTCTGCTTTGTGTGCTCTTGATTTTAATCAGCTATAAATGTTCCCTTTACTAACAGTGCTTAAAAAAAAATGCCTTTATTTGTCAAAGATATTCAGAAGGAATATGCATTAAAATGATGGTAAAATCTGCAAAGCAGAGAGAATAAACATAGGAGTGAATGCAGATGAAGTGCAATTGTTGATAGAGGAGCTAAGTCATCAGAGCTAGCAGATTAATTTGCACATAATGAGGACTATGTTCAACATGCCTGTGGAAGAAAACTTCCATTAACAGCAGTGGAAACGTTGTTCGAAAAATACAGAAAAACATATCCACTTGAGACACTTGATCAAGTTATGCAGGAAAATCCAAAGGAGAACCATGCATCCTAGAAAGCAATCTTGTATTCAACCTCAAGAAGATCTGAATTAGATGCAGGCAAGGTGTTTCTTCTGACCACCTTCTTAATGGAAAAAAGATACAAAAAGAAATTCCAAATGAAAAGTTCCTGGTTGTTCAGTTGGCAAAGTGACCTCTCCAGACACTTTCATACATTTTCAACCTCTGTGTCTATAGTTTGAAATATGAATTACAAAAGAAGAATGTGGGGGGGGGGGAAGAGGGAGAGTGTGTCATTTCTTTTGTTATTTTGTTTCTGATTTTAGCCTTTGATCTCTGTAGCAGTGTAGTTCAGACAATCTGTAGAAATTGCTAAATCAAATTACTTTTATATTTTACTACAGCCATTTGTCAGTATATACCAAAAAAAATTAGTTTTCTCTCTTGATCTTTATCAGAGATTGCTGCTTTCTCTTTGATGCCTTCCTCCTTATTTGACATTTGGGTCTGGTTTTCCATTTAATTATCTAACTCTCTATTGCTATTTTAGTTTAAAAGTTCACCGCAGTATTTTATTCCTTCTGTTTCTCAATTCATCCCTCTGCTCCAGCTGATTCACTAGAAAATGACTGGGGTAACTACTGTGCAAGAGAGTTTTGTACATAAATCCTCCTGTGAACTGACTGGAGCATAGACCCTTTAATCAGTAAATATGAATTGGAAATATAGGCTCAAATTTTGTGGTTCTTAACATATCAAAGATCCCATTTGCTACAGTGGGAGCTTTATTTGATTAAGGATTGCAGAATTTGGCCCATCAAGCATAAACTTGTCTTTAAAATATGCAACAATGTAGTAAAAGAACTTCTATCAAAATATTAACATAAAATGTTCTGCTACTTAGATTCAGTTACATGCAGAAAACTACATTCTAAAAATGATATGGCTGATATTTAAACAAAAAATCAGGAAACACAAAATTGTTTCCCACAAGACTTGTAACTTTAGCCCCTTTGTGTATCTGTAGTGTTGTACATGGTATTAGCTTTAATCCCCCCCTCCCATGTTTATATATAAAATAACCTTGTTTTGTTTGTTGCCGAAGCTATAATTTTGAATGTCCTGGTTTATATATTGTTTTCTGATTATCAATGGATCTAAATATCTGTTAAGTTAATGTGTTAAAATGGAAGACAAATATTTACGCGTATAACTAAAGATAAATTATAATGTCAAATAATCTTATACACCATGTAGTAAATAGTACTTAGTTTTAGTTTTCTTTTTGAAGCAAGTCAATCTGCTGCTGCTTTAGGTCTCTATGTGGTTCCTATCACTTTAGAATGAATGTCTCTTAGATATTAACAGATTTATCCACACAGTATGCTTGTGAGCTAGAGAAATCTTCATCTTCATTTTACAAGCGGGTATACAAAGTCACAGAGAGAGAGATTTGCCCAAGGCCGTGTAAGTCAGACAGAAGCAAGAATTGAACTCAGATCTTCTGCATCCCACCCAGTCCAATACCTTAATTGCAACACAGTCTTCCTTCAGTAAGGGTAGCTCTTTATACAGAAAAAAGGCCTTCTCTTTATCCACATGATCAGAATTTTTCCCCTCAAATCTTGATCAATTCTTGATTAGGGTAATCCATTTAATTTAGGTGGGAAGCTGGTCAGTAATTTGTGGAATTAATATATTTTAGCTAGTACATACAGAAATGTAATGCATCTCTTGTGGAATCATCTTTATTTTCCATTGTTTTGCACATTAACTCCAACCCAAATTTTGTACTAAGATAATTTTTAACTGAATTTCTCTTTCTGAGGAATAAAAAAGGGAATTCAGATGTGCTGGTATGTGTTTGAATTAAGTGATCAATAAGACTGATTTACAGAAAATTGATCAGCACTTTGAGGGACTGTGCAAATGCCTCTGGGTACCAGAATCCCTATGTGCACAAGGAATTGTCTCAAAGCATCTGCATATATCTCCGTATATCCATAAGATCTGATATCTCAGTGTAGATCATCTAAGTAATGGAATGCTGGATGCATCAAAGAGAGGTTAGATGTGATTGGACTTGGTTTTTAAAAACAAACAAACAAAAAACCAAACCCTTTCCTTTACTTGAATGTGTAATTGCTGAAATAAATGCAAATCTCTTTCAATATGTGCTGTTCTAGTTTCACACACAAGCGTATCTTTTAAAACTGGAACAGTGTGACTCAGTACATTAAAAAAGCACAAATGGGTGAAAAGCACCTTTCTTCTTCCTATAACTCAGAAAAGGCTAAAAAGGAATCTTACCAATTTTCCAAAATTCTCGGCTGAGGACATGCATGAGAAATTTCAGCTCAAAAGGTAAGTTTCAAGCACCTGAAAATTGAAAAGGCACTTTAGTGTTGATGTTCTAAAAAGAGTTAGTAGCATAGCTAACAGCTCGTATGACACTAATGCTAAGAATGTGTATATAAAGCAATGAGGTAACAGATTGTGCCATAATACTGCCTTGAGCTCAAATCTGACTAAGGCTATATGAGTGAAATAGTCTCATTCTAGTGCTCATCGTCTTTTATTCATAGCATCAGTGGATAGAGGAAGAGACTGGCAGGGGGGACACCCAGTTTCTAATTTTTGGCTCTGCTATTTACTTACTGTGTGATGATGGGCAAGTTAGCCTCTGTGTGCCTCAGTTTATCCATCTAGATATGGGAAAAATGCTTCTCTACCTTTGTAAACTGGTTGGACATTTACAGATTGTGTTATCGTTATTAAAAGCACAATTTGAATGAGCCATGTACTCTTCCAGGTTTGATCCTTGCAAATGAACAATTGTCCTATAATAGAAGGAATCTATTGCAATGGGCTTCCTCATCCCACTGTAGCTGAGTTGCAGGTGGGTGTAGATTGAGAGAGAGCATGGAATGCTATTGGTGTATTGTGCTGCCTGTTGCTGGCTCTAGGGAAGGCAGGTGCTGCTGTGTAAGGGCTCAGGCTGCATTAATGTTTGTCTAAAAATCCATCTTTCCTGCAGATATCCCTGATGGCACACTATCAATATGTGCTGCAAAGCGTTCTGGCTTCTAAAAAAAAAGGGGGGGGGGGGGGGAAAAAAGCAAAACTATAAATATTTCCAATGTATGCCCACATATACTAAGGTTCATAAATGGTTTGCAAAATTTTACAGCTGTGGGTTTTAGTCTGGGAATCATTTTAATTCCAAGGGCTGGATTGCTGCATATTGATGCCCACATAAGAGGCCTTTGTGTGGATCTGTTCTCTCCCTCTGCAGTAGGGTCGCTCTGTGATGTTTTATTTCCCCTATGTCCTTGTAGGTACTGCTCTGCAAGGGTCCAAGTGGATAGAGCTCTGGACTGTAGAATGAAGGGAGGAGATAGGGGTAGGAGAAGGAGCAGTTCTGGCCTTGGCCTCTGCTCTCAGGCTTCTATGCAAAAAGCAGGATGGGAAGTAACAATCCGCCTTCCTCTGGGTCCCCTCCATGACCACTACTGTCCTGTTGTGTGGGACTCAGCAAAAGACCGTGCAGTTGCCGGAATGGCAGGAAGGTCCTCAGAGCAGCAGATGAGCCTAAAAGATAGCTCCTGATTCAGTGCAAAACATGTGCTGCTTCTTCAAGTGCTTGCTCATGTCCATTCCGCTATAGGTGTGTGCACGCCTCTGTGCTTGGTTCCCGGAACATTTTTCCCCTTAGCAGATCCTGTAGGGCTGGCTCCAGCGCCCCCTGGAGCCCTGTGCACATGCAGCAGTATATGAGGCGCTGCCAGCCCTACGCCCCCTCAGTTCCTTCTTTCTGCCCGTGATGGTTGCTGGAACTAGCCTTGCTCTCAGCAAGTACTATTCCCCTTGTTTGAACTTGTTTGTTATTCTAAATTAGTTTTAGTTAAGTTGTGGAGTGTGTTTAGAGTAGTTAGAGATAAGGCAAGTCCCTGTGGGGACTTTGAGCGGTCAGGCTATGCCCCAGTTGCTGGGATTCAAGCCATGTGCCTCCTGCAGAAAGGCTTTCCCGCTCAGCGACCCTCACGACCGCTGCCTTAAGTGCTTGGGGGAAGCGCACAGAAAAAAAAAAAAAAAAAAGATCTGCAGGGCTTTCAAACCAAGGACCCAAAAGGACCGAGAAATCCTGTTGAAAGCCCTGCTGATGGAGGCAGCGCTCTGCCCGGCGTCCGAGCCGGCCCACTCCACCACGGCACCGAGCGTGACCTCGGTGCAGAGCATACCGCTGGCACTGGCCTCGGCTCAGCACCGAAGAGGAAGAAGCAGCGTGTGGAGCATGGACACTCCCCCGCACCATTGGTAGGGATAGGATTGAGCATGGAGATGCACCGGCCCCAGCGCGTTGAGTCTTCTCCAGTGCCTGCATCTCTGGTCAGTGAGCCCCCCCGACTCCTGGGAGTGGGAGAGTGCCCCGGAGGCCTTTCAGGCAGCAAGAGCCTTGTTGGCCTTGCCTACACCACCTCCAGCCCCCTTCCACCGAGGGAGAAGGGGCCGGTATCATGGGGAAAACCAGCATTGGGTCCCCCTGAAGAGCAGTGGAGTTCCCCAGTATGGGGAGGAAGATCTCCCACCGGACAGTCTCTGGGGTAGAGCAGAAACGCTCCCCCAGCAATCTCTCCAGGTCAGCGTCGCCGAGCCGACCTGCTTCGACACAGGACTTGGAGTCTCCCTCTTGGCGCCAACATCAATCCCTGACACCAGAGGCAGTGCATGCCAGGAGGCGGCACTGGTTGAGGTTTGCCAGGCGGCGCTCGGACAACTCCCATTCCAGATCCCTGGCACCAAGTTGTTCGCCCGCACTGAGGCGGTGCAGAACCCAGTTACCATCGGAGGACCTGGCACTGCACAGTCCACGATGCGGAAGCCGGTTGCCGGAGTCCAGCTCGGCACCGAGGAGTTCGGAGCGGCGCGGACCTCTGTCACCAAAGGGGTCTGCAGGACCGCAAGGCAAGTGGTACCGGAAATTTGCGGTACCGAGACGACGCTCCGGTACCTCTAGCTCTTCAGAGCGCACCTCCTTTCATCGGCCCTGCTCGCGGCGATGGAGGCGCTCCTCGTCTACCTCTAGGTCAGAGGCGTCGAGAGGGCGGTCCCCGGCTTCGAAGGATGCTGAGGACATGCACGGCACCGCCGGTCCAGGGACTCGGGGTGTCCCAGGGAGGACAGTCGTCGGGAGAGCCAACGCCCCCACCAAGCATCATAGCCTGTGGCACAGTCAGCGTTGGGTTGGCTCCAGGTCAATTGCTGCAACAATGGCCTTATTGGGCTCCATGGGGTACCCACATGGGGCCAGGGCCCCAATCTATCCTGTCATCTGGGGTGCAATCCGTGCATCCAGCACAGGAGAAGGCCCATAGATACTATTCCTCAGATGAGAAGTTGGATCCCATGGAGGGACCCTCAACAGGTGCAACCCTTTGCCAGGAGGGGTCGCGCCTTGGCAGTCTTCTTCCTTCTCACTGGACAAGGCAGTCTCCCGGGACCACTCGGAACCACTGGAGGATTTCATGGTGCACCAGGAGCTGCTCAAGAAGGTGGCCCCCAACTTGGGGCTGGAGGTGAAGGAGTTAGAAGAGGCGGAAGTTAGCCTCTTTTTAATGTGCTGGCAGCGGCTGCCGCAGTGAGAGTGGCCCTCCCAGTCCATGAAAGGGTCCTTAAAATTGTAAAGGCCCTGTGGCAAACCCCTTCCTCAGTCACTCCTACGTCAAAGGTAGTCAAGAAACAATATTATGTCCTGGCTTAAGGATTTGAGTATTTGTTCACTCACCCTGCCCCAGGAACCTTGGTGGTAGATGCGGCTAACCAGCGAGACAGGCAAGGTCAGCCAGGGTCCACTCCCAAGAACGAAGACAATAAGAGCTGGACTTGTTTGGAAGAAAGATTTATTCCATGGCAAGCCTGCAATTCAGGATTGCCAACCATCAGGCCCTTCTGGGCAGATATAATTTCAACCTGTGGGACTCCCTCAGGTGGTTTGCTGAGGCCCTGCCCCAGAACCAGGCTGTGGATTTTAGCACCATCGTGGAGGAAGGAATCACGGTAGCTAGGGCAGCGCTCCAGATGTCCTGTGACGCTGCTGACTCAGTGGGCAGGGCCATAGCCTCCACCATCTGTATGAGAAGATGCTCATGGCTGCAATCCTCGGGCCTGTCCCAGGAGGTGCAGCAGTCTATTCAGGACCTCCCCTTTGGTGGGTCAGCCCTATTCTCTGACCAGACCATGCGAAGCTGCATGGTCTGAAGGACTCCAGGGCCACGCTTTGCTCCCTGGGCCTGTACACACCCCAGTTTTCCAGGCGTCAGTCATAACCCCAGGTGCAGCAGCAGCCAAGGGCCCCACCCAGGCCTTTCCAACCCTATAGGAATAGGACTAGCGGGTTTAGAAGGAGAAATCAGCCCCCCAGTTCGTCCTCCGCTCCCCAGCAGGGGCTCCCCAGGGGGTCAGACAACTAGAGGAGACAATTTTGATGGTGTGCCCGAGGGTGGAGCCCCGCCCGCTTTCCTGGATCCACCCCGCCCGCTTTCCTGGATCCATCCCGCCCCTTCCTACACAGGTTAAGGCCTTTCTATCCCGAATGGGCAAAGATCACGTCGGACCATTGGGTCCTTGGGATAGTCTCAGGGGGCTATGCCCTATAGTTTACATCTACCCTCCTCCCCAACAACCCTCCCTGTCTGTCCCTCTTCAGGGACCCCTCTCACGAGCAACTCCTCTTGCAGGAGGTGGACACCCTCCTCAGCATAGGAGCGGTGGAAATGGTCCCTCAAGGCAGAAGGGGGAAGGGGTTTTACTCAAGATACTTCCACATCCCCCCACGGTGGCTGGCTCCCACTACCAGTTTACAGCCCTACCCTTTGGCCTATCTTCGGCTCCAAGGGTGTTCACCAAGTGCATGGCGGTAGTGGCTGCCCACCTGATCCGAAAGGGTATGCAAATTTTTCTTTACTTGGACGATTGGCTGATCAGGGGCAGGTCCAGGTCCTAAGTGCAGGAGATCATGACCCTCACTTGCTCCACGTGCAGCAGGCTGGGACTGCTCATAAATGAGCAGAAGTCCACACTAACCCCAGTGCAATGCATAGAATTAATTGGGGCTACCCTGGACGCTTCCCAGGCCAGAGCCTTCCTGCCTCAGCCATGTCTCGAGGCGATGGTCTCTATCATCTCCCAGCTGCACCGATGCCTCACGACAACAGCCAGGCACTGCCTACAGCTGTTAGGTCACATGGCGGCCTGCATGTACGTAGTGAGACTAGTTCGCCTGAGGCTCAGACTGTTTCAGGCATGTTTGGCCTCGGTATATGTGCCGAGCAGACACCCATTGGACCTGGTGGTCACAGCTCCCCCGCCTGTCTTAGCCCCTCTAAGCTGGTGGCGGACCCCCAGGGCAGTGATGAAGGGCGTTCTATTCAGGAAGCTGGTCTTGTCGGTCATCCTAATTTCTGACGTTTCAGATGTAGGATGGGGAGCCCACATCAGCGCCAACCTAGGCACTCAGGGGCTCTGGTCGGGGGAGGAGAGGCTCCAGCACATCAACGTGAAGGTGCTGAGGGCCATTCACCTACTGTGCAAGGTGTTCCTCTGATTCCTGACAGGCAGAGTGGTACAGGTGCTGACGGACATCACTGCACTCGTGTTTTACATAAACAGGTGGGGGGAGTGCACTCCTCAGCCCTCTGCAAGGAAGCTATCCGTCTGTGGGAATTTGCCGTGAGGCATGATTTCCACTTGACTGCCTCTCATCTCCCAGGAGTGAGAAATGATGAGGCGGATCACCTCAGCAGGTCGTTTCTACCCGCCACAAGTGGTCATCTGCTTGCTCCGGGGTCACGAGACTGGGTCGATTTCCAAAGCATTCCTCATGGACTGGGCAGGGACCCTCGTGTATGCGTTTCCGCCCAGTCTGCTCCTGCCCAAGGTCCTGCTGAAAATAAAGAGGGACAGGATGGATGTTATACTCATCGCTCCGGCCTGGCCAAGACAGCACTGGTTCAACTGGTTCAGCTGCTGGACCTTTCAATCACCCCACCCCTGGAGCTCCTGAGGTGGCACGACCTTCTATCCCAGGACCATGGTCACCTGTTGCACCCAAACCTGGATTTCCTGTACCTCACGGCCTGGGGGCTCTGTGGCTGACGGAGGGAGAGAGAGCCTGCTCGGTGCAGGTCCAACAAGTCCTGCTTGGCAGCAGGAAACCTTCTACACAGGTCGTGTATTGGGCTAAGTAGAAATGGTTTACCTCTTGGGCGGAGTCCCGGGGCATTCCACCCAGCCTTTTGCCTGTATAGGTGATCCTGGAGTACCTGCTCCAGGGTCTGGCGCTGGCCTCATCGAAGGTTCACCTGGCGGCCATTTCGGCCTTCCATCAGCTGCTAGAGGGGAGATGGCTGTTCTCCCATCCCATGTCGGTCAGGCTCCTCAAGGGGATGGAGAGGCTTTATACACGGGTCCTTGACCCGGTGCTTCCCTGGGATCTCAACCTGGTCCTCTTGAGACTCACGAGGGCCCTACCTCTGTTCATGCTTTCATGGAAGGTAACCTTCCTGGTGGCCGTTACCTCAGCTAGGAGGGTCTCCGAGATTAGGGCCTTGACCTCGGAGCCCCCTAATACCTTATTCTATGAGTATAAAGCGCAGTTGAGGCCGCATCCAGCCCCCTTGCCTAAGGTGGTTTCCCAATTTCATTATAATCAGGATATTTTTCTCCCCATGTTTTTTCCCAAACTGCATGGTTCGGAGGAGTAAAGGAGATGGCATTTCCTCATGGATTACATCATGCATCAAGTTCTGCTACAAGCAGGCGAGGGTGCTGCTTCCAGGAACCATCATAGGGCACTCAACCAGATCTCAAGCCTCATCTACAGCCTTCCTGGAGACAGTGCCTCTGCAGGACATCTGCAAAGCTGCCACCTGGTCATCTGTGCATACCTTCACGTCCCACTACGCCATCGTCCGGCAGGTGAGAGAGGACGCGGGATTCGGCAGAGTGGTGCTGAGAGCAGCTAACCAGTAACTCTGACCCACCTCCAAGGTACTGCTTGTTAGTCACCTATAGTGGAATGGACATGAGCAAGCACTCAAAGGAGAAAACAAGGTTACTTACCAGTAACTGATTTTCTTCGAGATGTGTTGCTTATGTCCATTCCACAACCCACCCTCCATCCCCGCTGGCGGAGTTGGCAGAAAGAGGGGACTGAGGGGGCATAGGGCCAACAGCGCCTCATACACCGCGGCACGTGCACGGAGCTTCAGGGGGCGCCAGAGCTGGCTCTATGCGATCTGGTAAGGGGGGAAAGGTTCTGGGTAACCATACATGGAGGCATGCACACACCTATAGTGGAATGGATGTGAGCAGCACATCTCGAAGAACATCAGTTACTGGTAAGTAACCTTGTTTTTTCCCTATGGATCTTTGCAATGAGGTCTGGTCCAATCCATAGTTCCATAACCCCTTTATGCAGTGCAAGGACTGCAAGGAAAATCTCATTCTCACCTCTCCCAATGACTTTTATCCACAAAAGAGGCAAAATTCAGTTTGTCCATGCGTGTTAGAAACTCAGCTGGCTCCAGATGCAGCCACCTAGCAATCCAATGAACTAAACCCTCACTAAGTGACACTGCTCCCTGATTGAACAAGAAGAACCAACTGCTCCCCATTTAAGCATGGTCATAACAGCAGCACACTGGCTGCTCAGTGTGTTCTGTTTGTAGCTACACAATACCTGCTTCCTGCACTGGCCATTGCTCCACGCTGTGTCTGTTCCTGTTTTAGTCCTAGTCCAAACCTTCCTAAGAACTTCTGGCTCTGACCACTAGCTTGTCTCCTGACCATGACTCTGGTTCTGCTCCAACCACTAGGCAAGACTCCTTTTCAAACAACAAGATCTCACAACCTACTGTCAGTGTGTTACAACAAGCTATGATGGTTGAGGGTGGGAGTGTGTTGTAGTGTGCTGTTGGGAGTTAGTGATTTAATACAGCTTTTTTAATATCAAAGGGAGACCTCTGAGTCAGTGGGAGGAATTGTTCCAGCAGTGATGGCTAATAACCTGTGATAGCCTCACACAAGAAGAGGGAGCCTCATCAAGATTGAGTCATTGGACTGAGACTGGACAAACCTCTGTAAACTATACTGTTGGGAGTCTCTTATGTTGGCTAGAGGGGGATGAGATGGCCTATGGTAATCTTGTCCTCAATGTAATTATCATCCAGCTGTAATTTCTTCACATGTACTAAATATATGCATTCCTAAGGAGCAATGGAATATGGATGATGAAGGAAATAGCATTTTAGGACCTTGTGGGGCAGGATACTTTAGCCCAAGAATCTCAAGTTAAGGAGCTTTTTGTTTTTTACACTTAACGTCAAATTCTACCCCTCCCACTTTCCTTTTCTCCACCTCCCACCGCCAGCTCCTTTGTACGCAAAGCCCTGATGGGATGGGAAGGAGGAGGAATACAGTGGCTTGCACTAAGCACCTTTCATGTCTATAGTGAGCAAGAAGTTTTCATTTGACCCTTACCCATGGAATTCCTTAAAACATTGTGTTAATATCTTTCAGAATGTCCTTTTTAATGTTAGTAAAGGAAATAAATTTGCAAAAGCATTAGGAACTTTACAAACCTACCAGAGCAGCAGGATGCATAATAATGGAAAGACAAAGGAACTTAATCTGTGATATACAGGGCGGGGACATGGGGGTGGAAGCATGATGTAGTTATAATGAGAAACTGCAAGATTGATGTGAAAAAGATGGGACAGGCAGCATAGTATAAATAGTAGCTGCAGCTTATTTGTAATTTTCATTTTTAGGTGGGAATGATTGACACATGGATGGGCAGGATGAAGGTAACCTCCCTGATCTTTAACTTGCAGGTCACATGCAGAAAACTTTGAGAAAATACTCCAACATGTAGATGTCAAGTTGAGTGACAGCTGCGTGTGAGGTGAATTGCATTTACTGGCTTTTTTACATGCATCACTTCACAGAAATGATGGCTGCCATTTGAACAAAAAGACATCCTTCCTGACCAGGGTCAAGAAACTGACAGTGCCCACCCATTAATAGAAAACACCGTCATTTAAAATAAAATGCTGTGTGGAAAACTTCAAAAATCTATTAGCCAACACAGAGGATAGTATCAATTTATGCACATGAATTACCGTATACCATTCCAGTGATAATGTACAGCACAGTGTGTGGTACAATTTTCATCTGTAACAATATATATAGAATGCCATATGGCTGACAGCATGTACTACACATGTCAGGCTGTTCTATTTTTCTAGCTATGTACATCTTACTTGCTTTTGTCTAATTATCTTATTCTGCTGGATAGGAGGGGGAGAAAGCAAGGAAAGCCAATAAAAATTTAAAGATCAGAGGAAACTTACTGTATGAATGATTTAATTCCAGTTTCAACATATTTCTCTAATCTTTTTTTAAAAGGAGGCAAACTTAAATTCTTTGCTGGAAAGTGGTTCTATAAGTGCCTCTTACTGAGAGATCGCAATAATCCTGTTCTATGTGTTATTCGCTTATGTAATTTCATTCCCAGCATTACTTTTCCAGCTACTAAAATGTGCTCATTCTACATCATCTTCTTTAGTTATATATATTTTTTTAAAAGTGGTGTCTGTGATGATTTTTTTTCCCTGCAGAAGTAAAATTGTCCTACAAGGAGCAATATAAAATGGGACCCCTAAGTCTGATTGTCTGAAACTCTTTGGGGTGCGGACTGGGGTTAGATTTTTGAGCCATAAAACTAAAATGATCTGAGGGATTTTAGTGTGTTTACAAACCAAAAGTCCCAGGATCCATTCTAGTTCAGCTCTCTGCTAGTTCTGATGTGAGCAGTCAGTCACTCCCACTCTACTGTCTGAGCAGGAGTGACTTGCCCAAGTTTTCTCCTTGTCATGACAGCCTTGGACATAGCTAGGATCATGTGCTCTAGTATGAAGAAGTGTCTGTCCTATTATAGCGTGTGGAATAAGGTAGCTCTCACCTCCCTTCCAGTGGGAGTGGAACATAAAGAAGATTTCCCCTTCCCTTCTGTCAGTGGGAAGAAGCTAAAGAAACCCCAGTAGGACGAAGAGACTGGGCTCACCATCCACCTCAGAAGATGCTGTGGGGTTAAGGAGCCATCTGCCTCCCCTCCAAAAATGATTGTGGTAATGTAGAGTCAAAAGCTGTTAGGAGAACCAGGCTTCCTCCTTGTTGGAGGAGGTAGACTGTGTAAAAAGAGACAGTTGCACTGTCTCATAAAGGGGGCCACCATAGCTTTTGATACTTTACAGGTAAACACCCAGGCCTTTGGCAACACAGAACTGTTGAAGTTCCCCCATTATTAGGTGTGGTTTCACTCTCCCAAAATCTCCCTGCAAAAATACTACTGGGTTTTGCATGATTTTTTTTTAAAAAATATTTATTCCTTGATACAATCCTAGAAGGAGGACAGTTATTACTTAATGGGCAACCAGCAATGGGTGGGAAGGAGAGGCAATGAATTTGTTATTTATGTATAAGCAGTAACCGGTCAAGTAGTAAACACTTGCAGGTTGTGCTGCATGAGTGTTGAAGATAGGATAGATGGACTTAGAAGCTGGAATGCTGTCTGTAACAAATTTCAGCTGCAATATCATCAGGTTTTTACTTGTGTAGTGCTATAAAACAAAATTGTTAATTCTGTAGTTAGAAATGATTATTTGGGCCAATGAGCTTAAAATAGTGACGTTTTTGGGTCATTAATTCTTGCTAGCTGCTGTTTTTTAAATGAAATTCGACACCATAGTGAAACCTCAATGTAGTTTTGAAACATTATCAAAGGGGTCAGGAAAAACAAATGCACACAAATAATTGGCTTTGTATACTGCTTTTTGGGTGACAGATGTTCAAAAATACTAGTTAGCATTAGGCTGTGTGTTTAATGTAGTTATGATTTATGTGCAGAGAGTGAACTCCTTTTTCAGTCCATGTGATATAGTCTTTCAAGCAGGTAAATGCCATATAATCCATTAATATAATATTTAATGCTACCTTGCTAAAATACCCCAGATCTGCATGATTCAAATATTCCAAAAGGGAGCATTAGTAAGCTAATTGTCCTCACTGCTTACAAAGGCAAAATGGTATTTGTAGTAGAAAGCTCATTGAAAATTCAAAAGGCAGCCAAAATTAACAGCACTCTGCTCTGTGGTATGAGAATCTGTTGCCATATTTTCTCTTAACCCAATTAAATGTGACTATCCATTTAGGATAAGCACTGTTGGCAACATTTTCTAAAAGTTTTCCTTATTTAATAACTTCTCAAATAATACCATGACATTTTGCTCAGTGCTTAGTGGCATTTCTTCTAACTCCTAACATGACAACTTCCGTAACTTCATACTCCCAATAATATTTGTTCTTACTTTCTGTTGTCTTGAGCTTTGTGCCAACTCCAAGTACACAACAGTTCATTCACACGTTTCTCTTATGTGGAAGAAGTGTATTCCACACACTTGTTTGGTGTGAAACCTGTTTCTGCAAATGGTATATAATTTCTCTTTCCAAACCCCTCAGTGAAGAGATTTAAATTTCACACCAGAGGTGTTTACAGCTTTAGAAAGGCGATCTAGTGCAGCAAGACAGAAATAGAAAACTTCTATTTCTAACATGGAAACATGAATACTTAGTACAATAGACAGCCGAAGCTGAGACTCTATGAAAATGTTTTGGTTTTTGTTCTGAAAACAGTACAAACAGAATATGGTTTCTCCACCCCAATTTTGCTGAGTGTGAATCAGGATTGCACTATTGCTTTCCCACAGTGAACAGCGCATGATACAATGTCTGATGGAGGGGGCCAGAGCAGAGCCAGTTTTGCACTACACCTCGAGTACGCTGCCCTTTTTAATCATGCCAACTACATAAGTCTGGCCCTGCATCAACAGACAGTCTACAGCAATGCAATATAAAGATGGAATAATATTTCACCCATACTTACCAAAATGCAGGGCAAATTTCGCTATGTTGTATCTTGAGTGTATTTATACCAAAGTAACGGAGAGCAGAATATAGCCCCAATGCTTAAAGCCTGGCAGAATGTTGAGAGTCATTCAAGAAATGAATAAACTGTTTATAATAAAACCACAAAATCACTCCATACATGGATTTTTGTCTCAGTAGTCTGATCTGCAAATTATATAATCTCTTCTTCTGCTCATATTACCTTTGTTTATGTACATCTTTTGTAATTATACTTAAATGTTGCCTACCTAAATATTCTTTGTCCTTTCCATTGGTTAAATTGTTCTCCTGTTCCTAAGCTCTGCTGGTGTTACCATCTATTGTTAAACAGTTGTTGTTTCACCATGTCTGTTTTACACAATGGGGGTTTTAGTCCTGACTCGGGCTCCTAGGCACTATTGCTATACAAATACTTAATAATCATAATTTCAGTGATGTGTCCCATTTCTGTGTTGGTCTAATTTTGTAAAGCACACTGGTATCTTTTTAGGCTGAAAGATGCTAAGTAGCTTTAAGACATATGTAATGAATATGAATAATTTCATACCATTTTTAATAAGTAAAAGTTGTCTGCCTGTTTGTACAAGACTGCAGAAACTCTACAAAGAAGCTGTGAGAGACCTCCCCCTCCCACTGGGAAAGAGGTTCATTCCTCCTTTTCTTTTATGACCTTGATAGGTAAGTTGTTTCCCCTTGCTCATGCCTAAACTGAGTTTTCACATGTAAACTTGTTTAAGTTTGTTTCTTAAATGTAACCCAGAAGTTTTTTTATTATCCCATAAGAATTTATAGGGTCCCGTGTTCCCTTCTGCTTCTGCCAGTTAACCCAGATCTGGCAGGAGGAGGCATGGAAGGAGAGGTGAAATCTAACTTGATAACATCTCACAAAAGCCACTTTGTGACAGCTTCTCAGAGGTCTAGATCTGTTGGCACTCGATGCAGGAGGCTTTCCACCCCTAAATACGTGGTAATAACAGGTGGAAATTACTGCAGACTTGGGATGTTGTCACCTGTGCAGTTTCCCACTTTATACCATGGGACCCGCCATTTCAGTGATGGAAATTCTTGTCTGCATAGCCCTTATGGGAGCCGTCCTGTCCAGGGTGTTACAATAAATAGCTTGTCAACAAAGGGTTGCTAAAATATGCTTATGTATAGGGGAATGTCTAGGACCATAGAGAACTTTTCTTTCAGTAAGTGCTGGATTAGAACAGTACCTATGGAAGAAGGAAATGCAACATTCAGGTTTTTATATCTTTACTCTCTTGCTGCTGATGCCTGAACATGGGCGTTGATGAGCTGGGTATAGGCCTTAGATGACCCCTGGATGAGAGAATTCAAGGCAAATTCTGCAGCTGCAGTAATGTGTGTTCTTACTGGGTGGCTTGGGTGCCTAACAGAGAGCAGAAGGTCCTTCTCCGATAATACATACTGAGATAGGGTGAATCTCAGCTGTGTAGTGATTGCCATGGAAAGTGAGCACGCAGGGATCTGTTTTGTTTTTAAATGATATGACATAAATACCCTGGGAGTGCTGTCACCCTCTCCTGAACGCTCTGCAGATCCTAGACAATGAGCTGTGTTTGGAGGAGATTTTGAATCCTTGATAGTTGCAACTATCTAGTGCTGTCCATAGGCTGACATCTAAAATATGGCTGAGTGATCTTTATCAAGTTTTTACTTTTGCATCCAACAGTCCAGTAGTTTTTTCTCAGGCTGATGTTCATATGTCAACCGACTTCTTTACTTTGACAAACATAAGGGTTCTTCATTTCTTGTTAAGCCCCTTCCAGGAGATGTTCACTTTTTGGGAAGTGCAGTACTTGTGCTCTTCTTCTTGCATGACTGCCACTGTATTTCAATTTGTCCCCTTGAGCTATAAACTACTATGGGACTGCCTACTGTACCAGTAGTATACCCCAGTTAAAGGTTTTTGGCCAGTCATCAGGAGGAAGGTACTCTCAGAAAGTTTGCCAGAAACCTTCCCCAATAAAAGCTTTGACATCCAGATGTGCCCACTTTTCCCCTTCTTTCCTTATGCTGTGTGTGTGTTCTATATTACATACAGGTGTGATCAAATGTAAAGAGGCTTGTGGTGTCAATGTGTTGCTGCTGGCACAGAAGGACTTTCTGAAGGAAAAAAAAGACATCTGTAGTGTTCCAGAGGCTGCCAAGTTAAAGCCATCATTACCTGGCACCTCTGCCCCTAGTACTGACCAACTTGTGAATGGGCAACATGCCACCCTAATAGATGTGTTTTGAGAGCAGCCAGCCAAGACACCATGTATGTGCATTAGTGTTTCGTTAATCAAATGGTTCCCTGGTGGGTACATTGGAATAGCTGTCAGTCAGGATCTCACAAGCCTACACTTAGATGAATGTGCCGTCATAAATCCAGTTCTGGGCTGGTTTGCTTTTCAAGAATAAATAGCATTGGGTTACACAAAACTAATACAGAGGAAGGATCTGAATCCTGGTTGCTTTATGCCTTATCCCTAAAGCTGTAAAAACATTTTATTCATTTTCTTCTAGGGGAATCATGTCCCAGTGTTTCTAAACTTGCCTTCTATGGGACTTCTTACAACCCAAATAGCTGATTTTTCTTTCCCCTCACCCTCTTCTGCTATTCTCTGCACTTGATGTGCTTAAATTTCATCAAGACTTAGGGCTATGTCGCTGTAAGTTTTATTGGTACAGCAGCACAGCTGTAAGTGCTTGTGTAGGTGTGTTATGTCAGTGGGAGAGAGCTCTCCTACTGACATAATAAAACCACCTAAACAAGCATTGGTAGCTATGTTAGTGGGAGATGCTCTCCCACCGACAGCACTGTACACACAAGCGCTTATGCTGGCAAAATTTGTGTCACAGGAGGGTGGTCTTCACACTCCTGAGAGACAAAAGTTTTGCTGGCATAAGTGCTAGTATAGACAAGGCCTTACAAATTCAGAAGCTATAATGGGGGACAATTCAGCTCTTTGAATTACTTCATCATCCTGCTTGGATCTGTAACATATGCTAAATAATGCTGTTAAGTTTGGCTTTGATTTTTATTGCCTTATAGTCTTGTAACATTCATAATTTTGGCTAATCTTAATGATTTTTGTTTACTCTTTTTATTTAAGCTAACATTTTCAAAAGTATCTGCTAATCCTGAGGCCTCACTTTTTTTTTTTTTTTTTTTTTTTTTTTTGAGCCCAATTTGGGATACTTGGGGCTCCCCAAAAAAATTTCAGAGATGCTGAGCACCTTCACCTTCCATTGACATTAATGGAAGTTGAGAGCATCCAGCACTTTACTGGCATTTTGACTCAGAACAAGACATACAATCCAACGAACTACAGTGGCTACTGTGCAGCTGGATGTGCTTGCTTTTGAAAGAGATGTTGAAAATGGCTATTTGTGGTTGATATAGAGATCTATGCAACTTCTCACAAAAGAATGGGTGTAACTATGGCCAAATCTGACCCTGAATAATTACATTTGGTCTACCTAAATCCCCACACCTTCAATAGCAGACAGCATTCATCTGCACTTTCTTTCCTAAACTACTCTAACTATGCATTGTTAAATAGCTGCTTGCCTTTTATCCCCAAATGGCTACATTTCAGTGGTGGATACAGAACTTTCTACCTTGCCTATCCTGCAGGAGGTTTGCAAAGCTTAAATAATATTAAAGCTCTAGGACCTTTCACTGGAGGATCAACCATAGTTGGACAACTGGCATGCTCAGGCTGCTGCCTGTCATGCTGACCAGTATTATCTGATTTGTTTCCTTGTGCTACCCCCATCTGTATCCACCTTTTTGTCTTTTGTGCTATACGTGATTGTAACCTCCTTGGGGCAGAGACTGTCTTTTTGTTGTCTTTGTATGGTACCAAGCACTATTGGATCCTGGTCTATGACTGGGTTTGTCACAATACACTTTAATAATAATATAAAGTGCAAAATCTCGTTCTTCAGTTTGGGATGGTAACCCAGCTATGTGTTTTGGTGCAGTGTAACTATGATGCATATACTATCTGTTGCTCATTATGCCATGTTTTATCTTTATCCTTTTCATGTTAAACATGTAGATGCATATGGTGGGAGGGGGAGATGGGAAGCACAGAGAATTAACAGTATAAAGCAAGCTGACTAGCACCACAGTTACTTTAAATTTTTCAATTTGTGAAATCTCATATGTTTTAAAAATAGTTCAGCACTGCATCTAGTTAGGGTGCAATCTAATTCCATTGTATCAGAATATGGAATGGTCATCTACCCAAGTGATCAGATTAGCTGAGTGTTATGTGATTCATACTTCTGTAAATGTTTCACTGTTCTAATCCTGTATGGCATAATGAAGAGGTGATAATATGTGGGATAAGTCTTTATTTTAGGAATGTATGTGGAATAAAGAAAGAGGTTCTCCTGCATATATAAAGGTACAGTTTAATAAGGCCTGGTTAATAGTAGTGCTCTTTGTATTAAAATTACAAGACTAGCCAAACAGCCAGCTGTGAAACATGGGATAGTTTATTTCCCATCATAAGCTCAAGGTGTGGCCTTAATTCTGGAAGTCAAATATATAGACCCTCATTTACAAAGGGCACATGCTGACAGCAGGAGGACGACTTATAAATTCTGGTATACTCAAGTCTGTCGCTCCACTTTGGTGATAAATATTTATGCCATGAATGTAGAGAGGAAGATGGTGCCTTCCTTGATGAATGAGTAGCTTGATTCTATGGCTACTCTATTTGGGGACCATTTTTACTGCCTGTTGCAAGTAGGCATACAGTAGATCTTTCCAAAGATCAAAGTATGTCTCTAGGGCAGCCAGTAAATTAGTAGAGATTATAAATGAGTGTGCAGCCACTGAAGTCTTGAAAGCTCAGCTCAAAAGATCAGAGCGTATTCTTTCCCCCCTTCTGTTCATAAGTCTCTCTCTAGAATAGATTACTTTTTTAATACTTAAAAGCAATATTCTTGGACATCATAAGAACAAGTAGTTCTGTAGGACATGCTCTGATCACATCACTCCCTGTTGTATATGTTCTTATTATGGGCTGATGTTTCCCTTAATACAGAGTTATGGAGACTGAGCTCAGTGATGTGTGTTTGGGGAATCGTATCACTTAACTAATTACATCATGTTTTATAGCAAATCTAGCCTCCACAGGAATTTTCAGACATACTGAGAGCTCTGCAAGGCTCTCTGATGGAGTATAATGAGTGTATGAGAAAGAGAAAAAGCAAATAAGAGAAACCTTTAAAAACTTGAAAGAGGAGATAATAGCTATGGTGGGGGAAGGAAACGTAAAACAAACTATCCTAAAAGTTGCAAAGAAAAAGACATTATTAAACTTCTCCATTTCAGGAAGGGATGTCAAATTAACTTCTAATATCCAAGCAGGGAGATATGTTAGGATAGTGTCTTTTATATAGAGGAGAGGAACAGATGTCTCATTTTCCATAACACATCTAAATTCCATATTAGAACAACCTCATGATAAAATTAATCCTCACTAATTTTTTTAAAGTTAGTGCATGTGCTACTCTACATGGAATAGAAAAATTGAACCGTGAACTTATTTAGACAACTCACCTATTGGGAAATATTTGGGACAGAAATTACCAGTGAGGAAATAACTGAGGGCCATATTGTATCCTCAAGCTTTAAGCAGAACTCTCTATTGGTATAAATGCAGTTAATCATAATGTGTTTTTTAGAGGTAACATTGATGCATTTGTGCTAGAGTTTTGTTACAGGAAGCCATCTGCAACCATGTCTGTGCATGCTCTGATTTTGTCACATCTGAGAAGCTTAACCCAGTCAGTACTCAGCTAAGAGATCTCCAAGGAACACTGAAAGGGCAACGGAGTACCATTGGCAGTTCAGACGATGAATGTCTACTAACCCAATCCTGCAAGACGCTTAGTGCCTCCTGCAAATTTGATATCCATCAGTTAATTTCTTTAAGAGCAATCGAACCCTAAAACACTGATGTGTGACAATTCCTCCAGGCTTATATTGAAATTTGTACTCAAGCAAAAAACGTCACTTACTGAAGTCCATGGGAGTTTGCTTAAATAAAAACTGCAGGATCAGGTCTTTCTTCCCCCTCCCACCAACCCCAAATGAAGACCAGCTCTCATGGGAGCACTACAGAAGCTCTAAGGCCTAAGACAAGCAAATCAAATTTTGATATGAAGACAGTCTAAATAATAATCCTAATAACTTGGCCAGTTGTCGTTATATTAATTGATCCTCTGTACCTGTCTTTGGGGAATAATTATATATTAGTATTGTGGGCCGATCCAGTGCTTGCTGTATTAAAAAGTTTTTTTTCTATTAAATATTTGAGCCAGACTGGGATACTTGCACAAAGTACTACCTTAATCCTTGTGAAGCCAATGGGACTAAGTACTGTACTACATGTATTACATAATATCAGCCTTTATTAAGGGTTTCTCATTCTGGCCCTAAATATTGTCTCCCACTTTTTTTCTGATTAATCCACACCCAGGTCTTCAAAGAAGTTAAGCTAGCCAGAAGATGCAACAAAACCTTGTTAAAAATAAGTTTAAGTATTGGTGAAAGGTGCCAGGTTGATAGCCATGCCAACGAATGGCCTGTATCCGTAGGACTAAATTGGCAGTAGGAGCTCCCTCATGCTGCATTGCTAATGTGCTTTAGCACTAACCTGGGGAGAGAATCTGTAAGGATGAGAAGGTTTTTGTGTGTCTTATGCCAATTCCACCCTTAGTTCCTCCGCTGACTAACCAAGTCTGTCATTTAGCATTAGCCGGCAAGTGGGTTTTTATTATGTGGGCAACTGTCTACTTGGAACTGGACTAAGATCACAAACTGATTTCACTGAAGTCAGTAAATAGTCTTTGGATGTGTTTTCATCCCCACCAATCTAGGTGGCTTAAAACCTTTACAAGAAAAACTACAAAATTGGAATTAGTTATCAAAATCGTAATGCCTTAATAAAGAAAAGCCAAGCTAAAAAGAGATCTTCTTTTAATGACAAGTATAGCTATGGTAAATTGTGTAAAAGAAATTGTCAGCATTAAATAAAAATGCTTAGAATTTTAAAATTGTCTTGTTTCCAATGTACCACAACTTAAATGAGTGACATGACGCAAAGTGACACTTACAGCGGTGTGTAGTGTGCATCGCTTTGTCCAAAACGGCTCCTAAGGGCTAGGATGAAAGCATCATCTTTCTGAACATCTTAAGCTGCAACATCTGCTCAAAACTGTAGCAAAAAATGATGTTTTTTACAGTCAGAAATTCTTACCACCCTCAATGAATTACTTGGCGGATACATTCTCTGTCTCATTGGGAAGGAAGAGGGAAATTTAATGAGTGATTTAAAATGTTATGTCAGTAAGAGGTTTGATACTTCCCCTTTTTCATATGGGATGGTGTTTTCTTTCTTGTAATGCAAACCCTATTTTATAAGACTTTCTGTAGCAAATTAAGATATCTGCGATTACCATAATGTAGTAGTTCTTCCCTCCCCCTGTCAAAAACATTTTTGTAACTGTTTTTGAGGAGCAATTTGATACTTTCTCAAATGCCAATTGTATCAGCTTGCAGTGAAATCCTGAATGCTCACTATTCTATTTAAACTAAAAACAAAACACTTTAATTTCCTCTTTCTCTGTCTTTGTTCAATGGTCTTGATTACCCGCTTTGGCTGTTAACAATAAAGCAAATAGTTATGTTGTGTAAGACCCATCTGAGTTCAAGCTAGTATGAATAGCTAATGTAATGTAAACATGTGTGACTAATCCTTGTTATATGGTACTTTCTTTGTCCTGGATATTCTGTTTTTAAAGATACTGTCTGGACATCTCTGTAAGAGGGATGAAAGCAGAAGGGAAGGAAGAAAAGCAGTTTCCTCTTGTAGTTGAAGATTGTCATTGACAAATAGTTGGGGCTTGAATCTCCTATTGAAATCAGTGGTCAAACTTTTTGTTTCTTTGTTCTTCCAGAATATCTAGGTATTTTAGACATACTTAAGCTACTAAATTATTCCTTCCAGTTTATTGTATGTGAAGAGAAACACCATATATGCTTAACCATGTACAGTAAAACCTGAGTTACAAACACTTGTACTGACCAGTCAACCATACATCTCCTTTGGAACTGGGAGTATTCAATGAGGCACCACAGAGACTTTTTAAAAAAAAAAAAAAAAAAAAAATCAAATCCAGTACAGTACTGTGTTAAATGTAAACTACTAAAAGAATAAAGGGAATGCAGCATTTTTCTTCCGCATAATAAAGTTTCAAAGCTGTATTAAGTCAATGTTCAGATGTAAACTTTTGAAAGAATAACCATAATGTTTTGTTCAGAGTTGTGAACAACCTCCATTCCCAGGTGTTCATAACTCTGAAGTTCTATTGTATAGGCTCTTTTAATAATTTTGGCCTCTAATGTATAGAGGTTTGCTCTTGGTTGAAGTGGTATAAATCTATGGATGTAAAGCATTCCTGGATCATTTGGAATGACAGGAGGTATATAAAATATTTGTTTTATTTCACTTGATGTTGTGCTACTCTGACTTTTAAAAAAAATAGTTCTTGTAAGAAAATGCACGTCTAGTACTGATGCTTCTCTGTGAAACATTAGTAATTGCATCGGAATATTTGCTCCATGAAGAGTGAATTGCACCAGCAAAATAGCATTTGACTTCAAAAATGTAAATGTAAAATGTTACGTACTCAAATACAATGAAGTTATGAAATTTGGCCACAAGCAATGAGAAATTCAGAGCTGTTTGCATCTGTTCCAGCTAACAAGGGATGATCTTTTTCCCTCATGAGCCTTGATTTTTTTGAATAACTTTGAATAACCTGAGGGAGGAAATTGTGTTGGGAAGATAAGCATATATCTGGAATAAACGAAACCAGATTCACAAAATAATAGACTGTAAAATCAACAGAAGAAATAGTGCATTTATCTTGATAAAATAATTAAAGTTTAGGCCCTCCTTTTATATCCTGAAAGACAACGAGTTGCAGCCCAATTAGTGTGACGTTAAATTGGGATTAAGTTGTGGAGCTATATAGTATGGTACAAGGTATATCTGTGGGCAGATTAGAGGACTGGATTAAGTATATCATTGCAGTACCCTGGACAATACTTTCCCACAGATGATGGGCTATGAGCTGATTCATATTGATTGCAATGCTGCTGACACCTGCTCAAAGCACCCTCTTCTGTTTCCATAGTAACCAAGAGAAATGAATACTTGTCCACATACTTTAGGAACCTCATTAAATCAGGCAGCAGGACAGCAGCTGTGTTCTCAATGTGTTACACAGACAGTCATGGACTAATTTTATGATGCTCAGGTGATTTTTTGGCCCTTTCTAGGCCTAACTGTTGAAGACGTGGAGATAGTGGGACAGATGGCAGAATAAATAAATATTGCCAATAAGTTTAATGCATCCACATCTTCTGAAAGTTGCTACATGGTAATTTTTATCTCAGGTAATTTTAAATAAAGAGTAAACAAAAGGTACAAGACAATACTTTTGAGTGAAAGTATTTTTTTTAAATTAATTTTAAGTAGTCCGGTTTGAAAGTTAAATGAATTGAACATAAGGATTTATCAAAAATGTTACATAAGTACACTGTGTAGAATGCTATTTCTCTTGCTGCATCATGATTAAAATATCATGATTCAAATTCAGCAAAGCTGGCCTCCCTGTAGTAGTTCCACCTTCATCTTCAATTAATTTCCAACAGACTGCAGCAACTTTTTTATTCTTAATGGGGGAGACTCCACACTAGCAGAAATCTCAGTTAACCTAGAGGCCACCTTTGTTTGGCCCAGCACCGCTTTCTTTGGGTATTTGTGCTGGCTCCCAATGGATCCCTCCCTTCACAAGTTAAATTGCAGCTGCTTTGGGTAGTTGTATCCTAGCTCTCTGCTGTAGTTTCCTGCACCAAGGCCATGCATCAACTGTGTAAACATAAATATAAAACAGAACCCTGTACCATGTGTATAATCTGGACGTGAATTTAGTCTACTTCCTCTTTAAAATACCTTGTAGTGATTAGAAAGTTTGTAGGTTCTGCATTATAATTTCATATTAGTTCTTCATAGCTCACTTATCTTTGACTTACTCATGAGGTGAGAGAGAGAGCAGTAAAATCAGAACTGTAATTAGATCCTTCAAGGCCTATGGGGGTGGGGCATAAATCCAGGCTCCAAAATTCTGATTTTCTTTTGCATAAATTGAATAGAAAAGTGGTGGCATGTGGTTCTCTCTTTTACCATAACCCCAATTAATATTGTCACTAATGTATTTTTCACTTTGCATTGGGATAGTCACCAACTATGTGTGCATGGTTATGCTGAATTTAAAAAATGGCAAAGAATGCAGGGAGAAAATAACTACAGCGTAAATTCACAAACCAATCTTCATTTCTCAACTCAAAGGTACCAAAGTGAGAGCTGAATATAAACAATTCTAGAGCATTAGTTTTGCCAATGAAGCACTTATTAACCTTTCTTATACTTTCAGAAACATCCATCCCAGTAAGATAGCGATTTCTGCTGCATAATACACAAAACTAGTTATAATACTTTTTGCCTTGTCCATGTTTACTACTCTGCAACCAAATTTCTAGAATGTACTTGGAATTGAAGGATTAATTAATCTTTTTATATAGCCTGTGATCACTTGCAAAGGTTGTGAGAACAGCTAGCTTTGTTCCATCCATTGGAAAGAAATGGGGTGCAGATATACTTTGTGATTATATAAGGAAAGTGACCAACTTGAAGTCAAATTTAATGGCCAGATCAGGAGTAAGGCAATTGGCATTGAAACCAGTGGGAACTAATTAAGTAAATGAAGAATAAAGTGAACAGAATCTGGCCTTAGAAACTTTAGATTTATCTGAGGTAATTGAAAGAATTGCCTAATGGCCTTTTCTGTGAATCCTGCACACGAGAGAGAATATCCCTACATATGTATATACTCTTTGATCATAAACTGGAAGTAACTGGGCTGACTAGTTTTACTTGCCATCATGGCCCTCCAGAAGCTTAAGAAAAGTTATTGGGATATGTCATTAACGTACATGCTGTACAGCTCTGTTGATAAACAATCTCTCTCTGGCCTAATTTTGCCTTTTTTGAGTTGAACACAAATGTATCTGACTCATGCATATCAAGACTACTCAGCTGCATTCTACAAATAATTTGTAGTAACGTAGGTGTTAAATTCAGCGTCAACTTCAATATGGTAGGATCCAATTCTGAATCACCAATGAAGTGTTCAATTGCTTGGCCCTAAGAGACCCTGATAAACAATTAAAATAATCTAAGTCTATAACAACCAAAGAAGAAGAAATTGCCTTGCTTACAATTGCCCAACATTAGTAATTGACACTATTCTCACTAATAACTTCATCTGTCCATTTTACAACTGATTTGCTCTGAGAGCAATTTCAATTATTTATTTCCTTTATGGGTGTTTGCTTTATGTATAAATATTTCTATTGTGTAATTAAAATGTATTAATTTCAAATAACTCTTAGTAAAATGAATTAAACAAGTAACTCTTTTACTCTGTATGAGTAACTTTTAAAAGGGCTTTTTAAACTGAAGAGTGCAATATGGTACAGCTAACACGCCTGTGTTTCATAGTATACAGTGCATGCTTTAAAAATAAATATTAGAAAAGCAAATTAAAAAGCTAGCTTAATTCTCCTCTCTTACTCAACCTCTAGGCCCCGATTCAGCACACACTCACGTACATAGAATCATAAACCCATAGGGTCAGAAGGGATTGCAAGGGTTGTCTAGTCTCACCCCCTGCCAAGACGCAGGATTTGTTGTGTCTAAACAATCCAAGACAGATGGCTATCCAGCCTCCTTTGAAAACATCCGGGGAAGGCAATTCCATGATTTCCCTAGGCCAGCGGTTCTCAACCTTTTTTTCCCCGAGTACCACTCCGGTCAGGTAGAGTCAGGTCGAGTACCGCTTCACCTGACTGTACCTGGCCAGAGTACTACTCGGAAAATAAGCGCATTAAGCACTTTCAATCAATGCCCTCCACCGAAATCCTACAGCCATTTGCCCATTTTCGGCGGCAGCAAGGGGGCATGATTTGGCGGGGGGAGGGAAGAACGGCAGCGGCGGCTTTTCTCAGCTGGCGGGGGAGCAACGGAGGAAGGTTTTCTCGGCGGCGGTGGGGGGGGGGAAATCGGCGGCGGGGGGGGGAACGGCGGCAGGCGGGTTTCTCGGCCCTGGGCGGGGGAATCAGCAGCAGTGTTTCTTGGCGGCTGCGGGGGGAATCGGCGGCAGCGTTTGTCGGCGGTGGGGGGGGAACGGCGGCGGGCGGGTTTCTCGGCCCTGGGGGGGGGGGGAATCAGCAGCAGGGTTTCTCGGCGGCTGCGGGGGGGAATCGGCGGCAGCGTTTGTCGTTGGCAGCGGGGGTGGGGGGGATCGGCGGCAGCGTTTGTCGTCGGCGGTGGGGGGGGAATCGGCGGTGGGGGGGGAATCGGTGGCGCGGTTTGCCTCGCGTACCACCGAGCCGGCTTCCACGTACCACTAGTGGTACGCGTACCACCGGTTGAGAACCCCTGCCCTAGGCAGTCCAAAGTAGATCTGGATTCCCACCAGTATGACTGAGAGCAGAACTTTGTCTCAGTCTTTATTCGATTCAAAGTTTCATTGAAGTCACTTGGAGTTTTGACTGAAACATGCAAACCAAGTGTGGAGATAAGTTAAACTTTAACAGAGTTCTTGGTCCTCCAGTTCTTAGAGAGGACCAGTTTATGTTGTAGAAGGAACTTAATAAAGTAGAAGACTTCTGGGAGAAGTTATCTAATACTCATTGTAAACATGTCAGTTGTCTTTCTACTGATGCAACACACAGAAACCTGTGTCCTAGAGGACCCATTCCAATACAATTACCACTATGTGGGAGTTGGGGCAGGGGAATCACTGGTCTTCCACAAATTATGTATTGTTTTGGACGGCTGTCCCACCACACACATCCCTGCGGGATTAGGATTTGACCAACATCCTCTGAGTGGAGGTCAGGATCCTGTATGCCAGTACTTGGGCTCACTAAGGGCTTGTCTACACTTAAAGCACAGTGGCGGCAGTGCCACTATTGCACTAGTGAAGATGCTACCTATGTTGATGGGAGAGCTGCTCCCATTGGTGTAGGTACTCCACCTGGCCAAGAAATGGTAACTATGTCAATGGAGAAGGCTATTGATATAGCACTGTCTACAATGGGGGTTAGGTCCCTATAACTACATTGCTCAGTACTTACATTGACATAGGCTTGGTCAACACTACCAAATTAACAACTTCCCTGATTGTCTGCCAGTGTGGCCCCATTGGGGTGTGCTGTCAGAACTTTCCCTAGAGAGAACTTTAACTGAGGCTTTCCCCAGCACCTAGCAGGGTACAGAAGATTAAAGGCAGCCACATGAATTTAGGTTTTTACAGGGCTCGTGATGAGGAAGATGTGTGTTCCCTCCTCTACTTCCCCAAGGGCTCACCCTACCCAGCTGCAGATTGCAAGCTCTATGTGATGTGGATGTCTTCCACGTGGAAATAGGCTACTCCAGTGGCACTCTCTCTGAGTTTAGTTTTGTACGTCAGTCAGCTTAGTAACATCATTTGGAGTTGTGGCATATCAATACTCGTACATCAGGATAATGATTTATTCTTTAGAGGTGTGTAACTGAACAAATTAATTTTCAAGCACTAGTATGATTTAAAATAATAAAAACCACTTTAAAAATATTCATTTTAAAAACAAAGTTCAGCATGGCCTAATGTACTATCAGTTGATGGGTTGGGAACTTTTGTTTATACAGCTAATCCTGACAATGATGGGGAGGGGAGGTAATTAACAAAGACAATTGAACTTTTATTTGTATTAATAAAGGCTGCGAGTTAAAGTGTTTGGTGCAAACAACTGCTATTTATGTTTCCAAACAGCATTTTCTTCTATTGTGGCATCTTCTAAAGATGTTTTATTGTTTGGAATTCTACTTGACACCATATGTAATAGATTTCTTGGAAACAGAGTTTAACCATTAAAGATGAGGAAGTATGTCATTATTTTCTGCAGTTAAATGCCTGAAGGTGAAGCTGAGTGAATTTAATGCATCAAGAAGGGTAATTATCAGATAATCTTGATTACCAAGATTCTTCTTGCTCCAACAGAAAATGGTTAGCAGCATAATCTGCCTACATAGAAATGAAAAGATTTTCAATTCCTTTGTTTTTATTACGAGTAAAAGGTGATTTTTGCTGGGTTTTTTTCCTTTCTGTGTGTTCGCTGTATTTCTCTTCTGTTTTGAAGCCTGCTTCAGTCTCATAAATTGTACTTATTTCCCTGGTTCTTTTTCTCTCAGCAATAATTATATGGTCAAAAGGATTGCTCTGCATTAGGGGCTAAAAGGAAAAAACGGCAAAAATTCTAGCAGCAGATTTGAATTTCTTTTATGAAAGCTGAGGTGTCAGTTTGTCACAGCTTTCGGAAATCTTCTTTCCCAGCAGTCCTGCATCAGAGGCTTAGAACTGCTAATGAATTATTTTGATTACAGTTGCACAGGAAAGATCCCCAGGGACCTGAGGTTGTAAGCTTTGCTCCTGTTCATTCCCTGTAGGCCAAATCCAGGCCCACTGAAGTTTGAGGGGAATTTTATCACTGACTTCAACTAAGCCAGGATTTTGCGTGTGCAACAGTTTGATTTTTATCAAAAATCAGGATCATGCTAACCTGAATTTGCACCAGAACTTGACTCCCCAAACTTTATAAAGATTAAAATTCTGGTTCCCGGCACAAAATTTAAATTAAAGGGCTGGTGACGGGGGCCGGGGGAAACGGACAGAAGACAGGGTCTGAGGAACATGCACAGAAAATAAAGTTTAAACTAGAAAACAAGCCACCTTTCTGGTATATATACATCTTCAACTGCACAAATGTCTTTCCCTGTCCAAGATTTTTTTCTTCTGACTGATAGATCCTGATTTGGTTCTCCCTGCCACCACGTTTGTGGGAAAGCCCTATAAAATTTAATCAGGATGAAACCAATCAGGCTGTATACATATTAGGATTTAATGGTGAATGAAAGCCTTTCTATATGACTTTTGGACCATCCTACAGAACTCTATAGTAGAGTGGCATAATTCTCTCTTAAATTCTACAGGATTTTTCTACAAGGGCTGACTATTCAGTTGAAACAGGTGGGGACTAATGGTCGGATACTCTCCTGGAAGGACTTTGGCTTTTGGAAGTCTCTTCCTTCTTTTGTACCTTGTTCCCCACTTTTGGTCTGCCAGAGCCCAGATTTGGTTCACTTTGGGCAATGCGACAACACTCTCCTGTCCTCCTGGATATCCTAGGAGAAGTGTGTGTGTGTGAAATGAATGGGTGAAGAGGGAGGGGGTGAAATGGGACTTGTTCTGGAGTTGGGAACTTTTTGTAGGTGTTTTGCATTTTTAATGTCATTATATATAAATATGGTCTTGATAGTAGGCCAGTTCCTTTGCTGGTGTATATTGACCTAACTCCATTGACTTTAGTGGAGCTTTGTCAGTTTATACTGAAGATATAGCCTACTGAGTTTTTTTATCAATGTGCTTTGCCTTGAGAGTTTTGAAAGAAAATAAATAACTAGTCAACAGTGTCTGTCATGAATCAAGGCCAAAATAAGCTGATTGTTGTAGATAGTTTTGCTAAGGATGGATGGCTGCTTTCTAGCTTTAAATGCTTTTATTATTTCATAAAATAGAAAATGGAGAGAAATATACAGTGGGGGGTTGTGTGTATGTGTTTAAAAAGACTGTCTTGCTATATATGGCAACATCAATGCTCTCAATTTTGTGTGTCACACAAGGATGGAATGGATCCAGTTTTGTAAAATAATGTTTGACAATCTGAGACCTGGAAAGCATAAAGAGTTCAAATGACTATATTGAAATGTGTCAGACAAGCATGGACTTCTGGGACAGTACTTGTTAAACAGATTTCCTAGGGAATCCCTGGGGAGAGGATAATGCCACAACTCAGGTTACACAAAAGAAATGCAGTTTTCTGAAGATCATTGACTGGTGGTTTGCAGAGACTCGAGATCAAAGGACCAAGCTGTATGAAGAAATGACTGATCTGCCTAGCCTTGATTCTAGTTCCTGATCTAAAGACTGATGTGAACCTGTAATGATGGGGAAAATTCAGTTTTGGCATTTGAAGGACAGAACCCTATTCTGGAGCTTGGGGTGACCTCTAGTAAGCATTGTAGTATATGTATAGGTTTTCTGACTGTTTTAATATACTTTCTCTTTAATGGTTTTACCTTAACAATAAATGTGCTTGCTTAGAATGAGCTGAGTGGTAACTTGTAATTGCTGGCAATACACTGATCATAGCCCTCAGAGAGAAAGCAAAGCACAGTTGCTGGCCATTTAGGCCGACAAGCTTGCTGGGGATATCCCAATATCGATCAAGGAATATAAACTTAAATTAAGTATAGACTTAAATGCATGGACAGAAAGGGGAGAGATGTGCATCTCCACTCAGAAGCAATGATGTCTGGGAGCTGGAAACCTTTAAGTGAGTGCCCTCGACAGACAACAGAGGGGAAAATACAGGTGCAGTTACCCTAAAATTTTGACTTTGACAATGTTCATGGCCCTCATTGTGGCAAATAATTTCATAGAAAATCATAATCTTTGTATGTGTCCTTTTTTTTCTTTAAACCATTCAAACAGAATTTGCTAGAGAATAATATTCCTGTTGTAGATTGGTTGGAAAAATTTATGAAAAGGACTTCATGCACTATTAAATTCTATGTTTTTTTAGAAGTAATTTCCATAGACCCATATTATATTTCTATAGATTTTATCTCTATTAAATTCCATAGGATTTTTCCGTCATGGTACATCTGTGTGGTATAATATTCTGTCTGCCTGTTTCCTTTATAGTTACTAAAGATCATGAACTAAATGATCACTGATTGTTTGTAAATGATTGAGAGTGTATGGACTGCTGCTGATGATTTAGATTTCCAACATTGTTTTTAGAGAGAGAGAGACTCTTTATTCACATCCAATTTCTGGGGTGAAGACCAAACTGGAATTAGCTGCTGAAGTATAAAAATGGGAGAAGTGAAACAGTTAATAATGTTGTATACTCTAAGTATTAATATTATTATTGTAGTTGTGGTAGCAGCACCTCAGCAGGGCCAGATTAACCCATAGGCATAATAAGGCTATAGTCTTAGGCTCTCCTATTTTTAAGCCCTACTTTAGGCCCCCCCTTCCATATTGAAGTAATAGCTGAGTGACGGTAGTGGGACCATCGGAAATTTTTGTCTCATTAGATATTGCTCTGTACAAATTAATCCATCAAGACTGTGAAATCAATTTATGGTGGTTGTGATTTTGTTTTTGTGGGCTAAGTAAGTGTCTATTGGCCCAAGCAATACTGAACTTTGTACACAGTAGGCCTACATTGGACAATAGAAACCACGTCGAAGAAAGGAGGATGGCAGAAATTGAAGGAGGCCAAAGAAAGATGTCAAAGATAAGATGTAATGCTGAAAGGTACTCCTTCTCTCCTAACGTTTTTTCATCCTACGAAGTCTGGTGGTGAGGAAGTCTAGGTGAATACCAGTCCAAATGAGCCTGCTGTGCCTGACTGGAAAAAGAGCAGTCTCCTGTGACTTCTGTAGCTGCAGTCTCACCTCACTTCTCTGAAGAATTTCCCAGTGAGAGTCATACAAAAATATCCTCCTCCAATGATCTAGGCAAAGTGGGACATGACATCTCAAGTTCTCATTGCATATTGGACTGAGAAGGGCCCATAGAAATGCCAGTATCTAAATGCTGACTTTTCATTGACAAAGCGAGAGTACACCAATCAGAATCGTTACCTGACCAAATCAATGTTTGAATAAGTGAAACCTAACAAACAGATTGGCAAGCAAGAATGGCTCATCTGTTTGCCTTCTAAGAAGAAAGTGTACTGTTTTTATTGCCACCTGTTTTCTGATACCAAAAAGTGGAGAATGTTCTGCGAAGGCTTCAATGGCTGGAAGAACACTGCATACATTACCAACCATGCAATGAGTGAGCAGCATACTTTGTCAGTTAGTAGCTACTATGCCTGAAAGAAAGTTAGTGGGAGAAATTATATCCAAATGGAAAACCAGTTTTTGGAAGCTCATGCTTATTGGAGGAACATTCTTAGACATGTAGTGCATCAACCCGTCATTGGATGATTCTTAGAGATTCAATACCGAAGGGATGCCCAGTGCCCAAATCACTCTCAGGGATACGGCGGAGTGCCAATGCTGAAGCTGTGAATGCAGTTGTTCTGGGATACCTCAACATCCTTGAAGCGCTAGAGAGCATCAAGGATGACGAATCTCAAAAATCAGCAACAAGAAAAGATGTGAAGATCCTGAGTGATGCAATACATGCTTTTGGAAACTGGTATTGTTGTGTGAGGTCTTGGAATGATATACTTTAGCCATTCAGCAGGTGCAGTCTAAGTTGCAAAATGCTCAAATTGACCTTTCCACTGCTGTAAATCTAATGAGGAGTCTTGGAACTGTTCTTCAACAAATGTGGGATAGTTTTGGTGAGTATGAAATTCAGAGGGCTTCAAAGACTGCTAACCATGAGTATATGTTAGCCAAATGCTGCAAAAGACAAGACGTGACAATGCAACTACCCGCTCATTCAGTGACAGAGGCCTTCAGAGTTAATACCTTCATCACAATCATTGACAAACTGAAGAGTTTATTAGAACATCGGATCCAGGCTTACAAAAATACTGACAAAACCTTTAATGTACTGACAAATTTTTCACCTAACATTTCAAGTTCTGGAGTCAGTGAAGGTATCAGACATCTGTGTCAGAAGTACCCAGATGATCTCCCGGTAGATTTTACTAAAGAATTTCTTCAATATGTTGAATTCACATCACACTCAGATATAGAGAGAGAAGATAACGAAAGCTAATCTATTTGGGTGTACCAAATTATCACTAAAACCAATGTGATAGAATGTTTCCCAAATGTTGAAACTGCATTACAGCTGTATTTGTCACTAATGATCACTAACTGTATCAGAGAACATTCCTTCTCTCTTTTAACAAGGGTCAAAAATGTCGTCCAAATCACCATGGCTCAAAAGCATCTCAGTGCTTTGTCCTTCTTGAGCACTGAAAATGAAATCGTCAGGTCTTTGAATTATGGATGAAATCATTCATGACTTTGCCACAGCCAAAGCTAGGGGAAAAAAATTTGTTTGAAGAATTGAGTGTAGTGAGTAGAATAAACCTTGTTAATTTTACATAAATAAATAATATGTTTGCAAATGTTTGGTTGACTTCATAATTTTTTTTTTTTTTTTTTTTTTTGCAATATGTAATTCATACTTTGGCTCTTTCCTCCCATTAGCCGTAGGCCCCTCATAACCTTTATCAAGCCCTGCACCTCAGGGGAATGGAAGAGGTCCTCAAAGACAAATAATTCCCAGGAATCCAAAACATGAGAGAAACAATGCCTGACCAACCTGATTGCTTTCTATGATGAGGTGACTGGCTCTGTGGATGTGGGGAAGGCGGTGGATGTGATATACCTTGACTTTAGCAAAGCTTTTGATACGGTTTCTCACAGTATTCTTATCAGCAAGTTAAAGAAGTATGGGTTGGATGAATGGACTATAAAATGGATAGTGAACTGGCTAGAGCATAGGGCTCAACGAGTAGTGATCAATGGCTCCATGTCTAGCTGGCAACCGGTCACAAGCGGAGTTCCCCAGGGGTCGGTCCTGGGGCCGGTTTTGTTCAACATCTTTATTAATGATCTGGAGGATGGGGTAGATTGCACCCTCAGCAAGTTTGCGGACGACACTAAGCTGGGGGGAGTGGTAGATACCCTGCAAGGTAGGGATAGGATACAGAGTGACCTAAACAAACTGGAGGATTGGGCCAAAAGAAATCTAATGAGGTTCAACAAAGAAAAGTGCAGAGTCCTCCACTTAGGAAGAAAGAATCCCATGCACAGCTATAGACTGGGGACCGACGAGCTGGGCAGCAGCTCTGCAGAAAAGGACCTGGGGGTAACAGTGGATAAAAAGCTGGATATGAGTCAGCAGTGTGCCCTGGTTGGCAAGAAGGCCAATGGCATATTGGGCTGCATTAGGAGGGGCATTGCTAGCAGGTCACGGGAAGTGATTATTCCCCTCTATTCGGCATTGGTGAGGCCGCATTTAGAATATTGTGTCCAGTTTTGGGCCCCCCAATACAAAAAGGATGTGGACAAGTTGGAGAGAGTCCAGCGGATGGCAACCAAAATGATTAGGGGGCTGGAGCACAGGACTTATGAGGAGAGGCTGAGGGAACTGGGCTTGTTTAGTCTGCAAAAGAGAAGAGTGAGGGGGGATTTGATAGCGGCCTTTAACTACCTGAAAGGGGGTTCTAGGGAGGATGGGGCTAGGCTGTTCTCGGTGGTGGCAGATGACAGAACAAGGAGCAACGGTCTCAAGTTGCAGGGAGGGAGGTCTAGGTTGGACATTAGGAAAAAGTTTTTTACTAGGAGGGTGGTGAAGCACTGGAATGGGTTACCTAGGGAGGTGGTGGAATCTCCATCCTTAGAGGTTTTTAAGCTGCGGCTTGACAAAGCCCTGGTTGAGATGATATAGCAGAGGTTAGTCCTGCTTTGAGCAGGGGGTTGGACTAGATGACCTCCTGAGGTCCCTTCCAACTCTAATATTCTATGATTCTATGATTCTATGATAAATAGTTACACTTGTGGTCTTTTGCATACGTGCATTCAGTGCTGGGTTTCTTAGTGGTATTCATTTAAATTAAAACAAAGGCACCAGAGCAACTCTTTCCATTTCCAGATCAAAGCTTTGCCACCATTCAAATAATGCACGTTGCTTGTTTGCCTTTTTAAGACATTGACTTTTTATCACTATAAAACTAAACTATAAAAATGCTCTTTCTCAAATCTCTCTTCCCAGCTCTGAAAAATTATACATTTCAGCTGTGAATGGATGGAGGCCCAGAAGTTTTAAATGATCCCAATTCAAAGCAATTCTCATGGCAGAATTGTTAACAAATTAAAATAAAAAGTGTCACAGAAGCTTTGCAGGATTTAAAAAAAACAAAATCATTTTGAACCTTACAAAACAGTTTCAAAATTTTCTGTGGAACTGCCTTTTCTCTAATGTCAGACTTATTCAATAATGGAGGGGCACAACCCACTGTTTGCCAAATGAAAGAAGACAAAAATGTTCAAGAAACAACATTTTCCAGACTGAGACTTTTCCAAACAATGGAAAACTTTAAAAAATTAAATACAAAAACTATATTTAAAACAAATTATATTTGGCAGTCCTTTTAGTCTTTTAAGCAAAATAATGCAAAGCAGCTTTCTGTTGGACCCTGGCAGGACATACTGTAGCTTTCAAACTTTCCACAGACTACTGAAGAATGAAATGTTTGACAGAGAAGCTGATGTGGGTTTGGCAACATTGCTTAACTGATATTGTAAAAGGAAAGATGAACAGCTGCAGTAGTAACTAAAAATAGGTCCTTGTCTAAAAGTCCACAGTCTTTATTCTACCTTTGCTTCCCAGAACATGCTAATTGCAAGTATACAGTCTGGCACACATACATATAAGGGTGAAAGAGTGAGCGCTTTTTTCAGGTTTAATTGATAATATGAAACTGTTCATTAGTTATTCCTCATTCCTGCTGCAAAAAGAAATAGACTTTTAATAGACTCAGAAGGGGGGATGAGGGGGAACCCAAAGGGGCTCTGTCAGTGGTCTTCCATGCATTTTGGATGGTCACATAAGCTAAAGGTAAGGGATGTGTGGTATTCTGCTGCTTTGTCCTGGGAGTTTAGGAGCTGATTCTGCACTTTGAAATATAACTGGGGACTTATTACCATCTGCCAGGAAAAACCAATTTGTAAATCAATCCTAGTGCTAATACCAATCCTGGACCCATCCTGAAGTCAGTTTGTTTTCTGCCTGGTAAGCGGGCAGGATCATACCTTATTCAGCAAGCTTCACAATTTAAGAGGTAAGTAAATAATGTGATAACCATTTAACAAATGGCATTTCACACAGCTGCCTATATGCCATCCATACTACAACATGCACTTTTGGATACTGACAGATCAGAATGCTCAGTAACATATGCCTGGCAATGCAGTAGATCAGAGTATATATGTATATCAATTTTAAAAATTACATTATACCTCTAATTGGAGTTGATGGGAATTGCATGTATAGCATCTCTCAGAATCAGGCCTCTAACTTTTAGCAAATAGCTGAATATATAGGGCCCTGTTCTACTCTGGGGAGAGCCTCATCTTCAGGGAACCATAAGAATTGCCAGACTAGATTAGAGTAGAGGTCATCTAGTCCACCATCCTGTGTCTGGCAGTGGCCAATACTAGATAAGAAACGTATAAGAGACACTGCAGGGGACAATAAACTCCATTAACCAGTGGTTTGTGTTATGCAAAGATGATTTATATCTCTTAAAATAACATTTATTGGAAACACTCCATGGGGGAAGTCTCATGGAGTCTTCCTTGTTTTCCTTAGCTTCCTCTGTGGGAATGGTTGATATAGCCCTGATTTCATTCAATTTTAGTGAAAAGCTTCCATCCCAATAATGAAATGTGCATCTGTGCTGCCACCTGCTCAGGAAAGGAGCCCTCAGTTGTCAATGTTTTATATGAAAAATTTTTGCAGAAAGCGTCTGATCAGCATAAAAGTTAATCATTCCAGGATTTCAACATCAATAATACTTATGAGATAAACTATGGTACATTTTTCCAGTTTTGTATAAACATCATTTGTGAAAAATAATCTCATATAATGAGTGTTTGTGACTAAAAAATAGTTATTGCATATAGTCATTATCAGTATTAACCTCCTCTTTGTCCAGTCATCTAAATTCCATTCCCAATCTGCCTGCAGGCATATTACACACAATTAACAAGTCATCTTTAGCGGATCCATTTTTTTCCAAATATGTAATTTTAGCTGAATGATATTCAGGGATTTTAAAAAAAGATATCATTACACTAACTGAAATTATTTCTTCATTAGAATTTGTATGCAAAGTCTTTATATCAAACCTCTCCTTTTATTTAGTAATGCACATAATGTAATTGTGGCGGGGTTATAATCACAATAAAATATTTAGCAGTGAAAAGTTAGCCCTGTCTTGTTCCTGTTGCACTCAGTGATCATTTGAATAAGGATAAACTCAAAATGACAGTGAACATCTGGACAATGGACAAGAACAGAAAAACAAATGAAACTTATCTATCAAACTATTTGTTACTCACCCAGCTCTAATTTGGATTATTGAGCACAAATCCTGTCATCGTTACAGGAGCAGTTCCTCTGGCCTTGTATAGACAGAGGAGTTTCTGAAGTTTTCCCAACTTTCCTGTAGTAGTGGTTCAAGTCCATCACCCAATATTGGCAATGGCTGAAAGCACTAATATGGACTGGCTGCTGGCATTTTTACGTCTTTGTTGTCTAAACTCACTCAGAATGGGGTTAAATGAGATGTTGGTAAAAATGTCTGAGCTCTGTCTACATTAGCGTTCTCACCATTGCTAGTGCTGCTGGAGTTGCATCAATGTTGGAACGGCAGTGGGAGAATCTCTGAAAATTCTCTGTGTAGACTGCAAATCTGTAAATAATTGACTGTGGGGTTACTCACATGTAAGGGGAGTGAGATTCGGCATGTACTCCCTCAGTACTGTCAATGCGAAGGGTTTAATAATGACATGTTAGCCCCACAAAATCATGAAATTAGCTTAAAAATCATGAGCTATTAAAAGTAGTAATTGTGAGATTCTTTTATTTGCCTTTCTGGTTTTTGAGCTGCTAGGAGTCATGCCTTTCTCCACTGAAGAGAGAGCTAGAAATGTAGCTTTTCTTTAAAGAAAAAAATTTCGCATTTAATAATTTTCACATCTTCACATGACTCTAGGATCTTGGGCTTTAATAACACAAGACTTGTGATTAAATCATGAGAATTGGCCAGACTGCTTCCTAATCTTTTTACAAGCCTGCCAAAAACTGCTCTCTTGCTGACAGATATTAATTTGTATTGGAAAAAATAGCACAGAATTTTAATGTACCTCCACATGTTGCTCTGCCCATTTCAGCCATGAATTTCACATGGCTACTATTCCAAATTACAATGGAGGAGGGAAAAACTGCTGGAGGTTAGCTAATGAGCGTACATCAAACTCTACAAATCGGTGTTTATTTTAATGGCTTCATTCAACAGATTAGTCTTGTTTAAAATCATGAGATTATTTTGCATATGTACATTTAAAGATTGGGTCCTAAATGCTGAAAAATATCCAGAAAATAGGTTCATCCATTTATACATTGATCTGCTGAGCAAATCTTTTAAGATTCAAACTTCCTTAAACAAGTGTAATATAATGGAAGCATTAGGTACAATTTGCAAACCTTTATATTTTCAGCAACTTTGGGCATATTGTTTTTTGTCTTATATTTAATTTAAAAAAATCCAATATAGATAAAGGAATGTTCCTGAACTGATGTTATAGGTGCCCAGAATGGGGCACCTATTGTGACTGGACACAGAGGAAATTACCTCTGTTCTTGTGAGGTAGCAATTAAGGGCCTCCTGCTGAAATTGACAAGGGTGCCTATAAATTCTGGCTGTGCCTGGTCTTCACTCCAACTGATAAAAAATGAACAAGCAGTCCTCCTCAAGATTTTTGCATTGGAAAACTAAGCAGCTACCTGTTGTAACTGATGTAGCTATCTGAAAGTAATTCTGAAAGTTGCGACACACAGGAATGCTGATAAGACTGATCTTTATTTCCTGGCCCCTGGCATGGGGCAAAATTATACAAAGTTATACCACATCACAACATGGGTCCACTATTCACTGACTTCGTCAGCTACTGTTAAAATAATGTTTTGCCTTCATTTATACCTTGAATTCAATATTATACTCTATTACTGAGAGCCCGATCTTGCTCACAATGTTGGCCAATGGCAAAACACTCCAATAATTCCAATGGGAGCAGAATTAGCCAACACACTTTGCATACCATAAATGGGGACTGCATTGTTACATTCTTCCATGATACATACTTTTCAGTATTTTGTCTTCTTCACTGGCCTCCAGCAGCTTGAATGGCACATGTCCTGCTACCGCTCTGTCTCCTCTCTACTATCTAGTACACAAGATAATTACTAGAGCCAGTCAATATGCTGGATAGCAAGTTTATAATTTTTTCATTGAAAATTTGAGTTTTGACCAAACAAATTCCCCCTTAATTTTTTTCAGTTAACTATAGAGCTGGTAAAAATATTTCAGTGATTGAAATCACAAAATGTAGGTATATTTTTAAAATTTAAAAATCAAGTAAAAAAGTTTGAAAACCTCCTGCAAAGTTTTTCTGTTTTCAAGCTCCATCTCTACATTTGAACTTAGCATTTGTATTGACATCATGCTACATTGTTTTGATATCTGAGGCCACGGATCTTCTTCCTCACCCATATATTTTTAGGATCCTCTTTTACTACTATAAAAACAAGAGTAGGTCATCATATTTTGTATTATCTTTTTGCTTCTTGGAACAGGAAATCATGCTGCTTCCTCTCCCATAATATTAATGTGTTCTGAGCATGTGTATTAGTACTGCCATTGGTTCATTATCACAAGATGTCACAGTGTGTAACAGCAGAAAATATCACACCAGAAGAATCTGAAGCAACAGCAGCATATACTTAACAGAATCAGTTCACGCAGTGTTAAACAGTGAGGCAGAAAATATTCTATAACTTGTTTTATATATGCATAAAAGCTTGCTATTAGTCAGCTGTCTTCAGCTAATTGCAATGTACCATCACCATTAGATGGCAGTACACCTTTCCTTTCACTGGTCTTCCCTTTGCACCAGGTGTGTTTTTTTTATAGGTGGTTAAATAAGACACACTGTGACATCTTGCCTGGAATACCTATTTCCTTAAAAGGGGACAAGTATACAATGGTTCTTCCTCTTTTGCCCTCATGTGAGATTGTTATTAGATATTTAGCCAAATGTGAACTGCAGGACATATCTCCTTGATAGGAGGATGTAACTGTGTATTTTAGAAGTTCTCGCTGTGGCATACCACAAGCTAGCACACTCTTCCTGCTGATTAGAGCATTAGTCCATATTAAAAAAAAAAAAAGATTAGTACGTGGAAGCACAAAAAAGCAGAATATAGTAGAGCCCTTAATTGGCTAACTGCCATCAACCATTACACCACTTGCATCTTCCTAACTACTTGTACTGTATTATTAGAAGAGAATAAATCATTTGACACAGTAGGTTTTAGAAAAATATGTGAAAACCATTCAAGCACTAAATCAGTAGCAATGTATGAAATTTTCCATCTGAGTGCTTTCTACTAAGGGAAAATATTTTAGTGAGGTGCAATATTTTAATCTTGTTTTAAATTAAATAGTTTAATGTATAAATCACTGCAGGGAATGATTGTTAAATACAATGCAGTTTTATTTATTCTAATTTTCAGCCTATGGTATTTCTGTGTAAACCTGAGGAACAAGTTTTAGACAAACATATATATTTGAAATAGCCCCACTACTGTACATTAAAGTGTGAGTACAAACATAAATACAACTGTGATGGGATAGTTTGCCCCTTCAAGGCAGTAGTACCTAGTGGTCAGCCCATTCTACCCTGGGGCATGGCCCTTTAAAGATTTCAAAGGTGCAGTATAAAGACCTCTGGGAGATATGGATAGAGAGGAAACCCAGTTACTGTATGTTTACGGGCCCAGAGCTAGGAGCCTTGCAGAAGGGCTGAGCAAAGATCCCCTCACACCCAACTGATTGAGAATGAGCTGGGAACTATCATATATGCTGCCAATTCCTATATAACAAGGCAGGCACCAAGAGTAGAAGATTGTTAAAGGTACTGATCCTGAGGTGTAAGTAGGGCCAGCTGAGGGGGAAGCTAGTTAAGGCCCGACAGCAAGCTAAAAGACACCCTTTGGAAAGAGAGCTGTGGACTCCTGGCTTCGGGAAGGAGGAAGTAACTGCCTAAATTACTCAGCTCCAGCATGAAGGCTGGGGATCCTCCCTTGAGAGGAGATAGTCACTATCTGAAGTACACCTGGGGAATCCTGGCTTAGGGCGAGAAGCAATAAATGCCTGAGTTAGCCACACTCCAGGGAAGCCATCTGGGGGCCCAGTGTTCCATAAGAGGAACAGAGAACTGTGAGTTCAGTTCAGGAGTGGTGAAAGATACTTTGTGTTAATGAGTGGGTGTGTATTTTCGACTTTGAGTACTCTAGAGGGGAACTGAACTTTTAAGTGACCTGGCTGGAGACCTAGGCCACAGAAGACCAGACAGGTGGCTAACAGGAGGCGGTGACCCAGAGGAAGGACTAGGAGCACCACACCTAGCCACAAGAGGGTGCCAGCTGCTGAGGTGCTTCTGGGCACATGGAGCTCACTCTGGGGTGGGACCCCATGACAACATGCAATGCTCAGACTATTTGACACTTGCCAGATGTTCTCTTCACTTACACTGGTGAAAATCTGTTGACTTCAATGCTGGATTTATACCAGTATAACTGAGAGCAGAATCAGCTCCCCTGTGTGAAAGTAAAATAAATAAATGAAAAATTCTTTTTGTGAAAGTTTGCTAACAATTTAAGTCCAATCAAGTGAGGTGCTTAGTGCCCTATAAAGTTCAAAGGAAAGTGAGGATATACAGTACCTTCCTGAGCTTCATTCACTGCAGCTCACAGCCAACATTGCTTTCTTTGGCAGGGTAACAAGCGTTATGGATAAGGGGGCAGCAGTAGGTATTATATATCGACTTTAGTAAGGCTTTTGATCCCGTCTCACATGATTGTCTCATAAACAAACTAGGGAAATACAACCTAGAGGGAGCTACTATAAGGTGGGTGCATAACTGGCTGGAAAACTGTTCCCAGAGAGTAGTTATCAATGGTTTACAGTCAAGTTGGAAGGGCATATCCAGTGGAGTCCAGTAGGGGTCAGTTCTGGGTCCAGTTTGGATAAATATCTTCATCAGTGATTTAGATAATGGCATAGAGAGTACACTCAGAGTTTGCGAACAATACAAGCTGGGAGGGGTTGCAAATGCTTTGAAGGATAGGATTAAAAATTCACAATGAGCTGGACAAACTGGAGAAATGGTCTGAAGTAAACAGGATGAAATTCAATAAGGATAAATGCAAAGTACTTCACTTAGGAAGGCACAATCAGTTGCACACATACAAAATGGGAAATGAAGGAGGAGTAGGAGGAAGGAGTACTGCAGGAAGGGATCTGTGGGTCATAGTGGATCACAAGTTAAATATGAGTCTACAGTTGCAAAAAAAGCGAACCTCATTCTGGGATGTATTAGCAGGAGTGTTATAAGCAAGACATGAGAAGTAATTCTTCTTCTCTACTCTGTGTTGATTGTGTCCAGTTCTCAGGGCCACATTTCAGGAAAGATGTGGATGAATTGGAGGAAGTCCACAGAACAGCAACAAAAATTAATATATAAAAAAATGATCTATGAGGGAAGATTGAAAAAAATTGGGTTTGTTTAGTCTGGAGAAGAGAAGACTGAGGTGGGACATAACAGTTTTCAAGTACATAAAAGGTTGTTACAAGGAGGAGGGAGAAAAATTGTTCTCTTTAATCTCTGAGGATAGGACCAGAAGCAATGGGCTTAAATTGTAGCAAGGGTGGTTTACGTTGGACATTAGGAAAAACTTCCCAACTGTCAGGGTAGTTAAGCACTGGAATAAATTGCCTAGGGAGGTTGTGGAATCTCCATTATTGGTGTTTTAAGAGCAGATTAGACGCACACTTATCAGGGATGGTCTTCTAGATAATGGTTGGTCCTGCCTTGAGGGCAGGGAACTGGACTAGAAGATCTCTTGAGGTCCCTTCCAGTCTTATGTTTCTATGATAGCTGGGTTGGGTGCTATACAGATGCCTACAAGAAAATCTTCCCCCATAGTTTATAATAATAACTAGCTCTGATAGCAGTTTTCATCCATAGGTCTCAAAGACCTTTACAAAGGAGGTCAGTATCACTAGTCCCATTTTACAGATGCGGAAACTGAGATACAGAGAGGTGAAGTTGACTTGCCTGCTGGGTGACATTGGACAAGCAGCAGAGCCAAGAATAGAATACAGGTCTCCTGAGTCCCAGTCCAGTGCCCTTTAGCCACTGCCTGAAGAGCTGCTGTAGCATCTACTTCAACCCAATGGTTTAAGTAGATTAACTAAGGAGGAAATTCCCTGCTGGCAGAGTATCCCAATTTGCGCCTTCCTCTGAAACATCTGGTGCGGCCACGCACAAAGGCTACTGGCCAAGATGGACTATGAGTCTAGCAATTCTTATGTGCCACTAAAGCAATGCACCATGTAAGTTTAGATTGGACTTCTGACTGTGTCAGTTTAGAGACACGAAGATGAGGTAACATATTTTATTGGACCAACTTCTGCCGGTGAAAGAGACAAACTTTTGAGCTACATCAAACTCTTCTTCAAGTCTGGGAAAGGTACTCAGAGTGTCACTGCTAAATACATGATGGAACAGGTTGTTTAGCATAAGTAGATGACACATTGTGAGAGACCATTCAAAATGAAGTGGCCTATTAATCCTTCTGCAGTCATAGGACAAAAAAAGGAGAGTTAGTGGGTTACAGATTGTTGTAAGAAACTATATATCCAGTGTCTTTATTAAGACCATGATTTTTAGTGTTTAGCAAAGTTTGAGTTTAAGCTCCCAGGCTTGTCTTTTGAAGGTGTTGTGCAGGTTTCCTTTGAGGACAAGGACTGAGAGGTCAGATGTGGAGTGATTGTTTTCTGATAAGGGTTTGCCCATGAGTGATGTGGTGTTTTTGCCATATCATTTTTCTATGTAGGTTCATTCAAAAACGTAGTGATTGACTGGCTTCACCCACATAGTTGTTGTTGTTGGGGCATTTAGTGCACTGGATGAGGAACACCACATTATGTGATAGGCTCATGTAGGACCCATGAATCTTGAAAGGTGTGTTATGAGAGGTATTGATCATTGTAGCAGTGGAGATATGTCTGCAGGTTTCTATAAGTGTGTCTGCTTGGTGGATATCACCAGTGTACATAAAGTTTGTCAAAGATCAACATGTACAAATGTTCTAATAGAAAATCTGCTATTTGGACAAATTCTAACCTGGAAAGGAACATTAAATTGTCACCCCTCAGTAAAATTGTCACCCTTCAGTAGCATTTTACTCTTCATTTCCCTCAGAGAATGTTTTGCTAGATGTGCTGTTAAAACAATACTTTCTGTCTGAGGCAGATGAATCATATGATATAGCTCATATAAGGCCTTCCTTTAGAGATGCTTCAAACAGGAGTTTAGGGTGCTCAGTAGTTTGCAAGATTTTTCCCTAAATTGCATGATCTAATACAATACATACGGTACATGGTGTACATAACCAACACAACTAAACATTAATTAGTACCACATAGTTCCCTTAATTATTAGCTGTCATATTGAGATTAAATTGGGCATTACATTAAGGTTAAAGAGAGATTAAATTGTGACCTGAGGTGCAGTAAAGGCACACTAAGCTTTCAAATATAAAGCCATTATTTAAAGAGAATAAAATTAAGGACCTGCATTGCCTGTATTCTAGTTTAGTGTTTATTCTTAAGATCCATAAGGAAAAGAGTAAAAGTCCATGCAGTCTGTATTTTCTCCCTTATTTTGGAGGATCCTAAGAACTGAATTTGATTAGTTGTTTCTCAATGTTCTGTCTATTACTGTGGTTTGTGTCCTAGACATCAAATACACCATTTCAGTCACCTGTCAGAGCTAGTTGTTGTTATAATCTATAGGGAAAACTCCTTCCTATTTTCTTGAGGTTATGTGTCTTGTTCTATTCTCTTCCTTTGCTCCCAATGTTCTAGCTCTGTCTTCTACATTCGGGCCCCCCCCATGTATTTTGCTGTTTCTCCTCTCTCCAGCGGAGATTTTTCAAAGGTGCTTAAGTCAAGTAGGTTCCCAACTCATATTGAAAGCACTGGAAGAAGTTGACTGCTTAACTCCCTTAGCCTCTTTTGAAAACCCTATGTTGGTCCTATATTAACACTTCCATGACATGCTAGCTTCAGTATAGAATGCAGAATTTGGGCATTTTCTCTCATATGGCATGGAATCATAGGACTGGAAGGGATCTCCAGAGGTTTTTAGTTCAGTCCCCTGCACTCAAGTCAGGACTAAGTGTTATCTAGATCATCCCTGACAGGTGTTTGTTTAACCTACTCTTAAAAATCTCCAATGATGGGGATTCCACAACCTCCCTAGGCAATTTATTTCAATGCTTAACTACCCTGACAGTTAGGAAGCTTTTCCTAATGTTCAGCGTAAACCACCCTTTCTGCAATTTAAGCCCATTGCTTCTTGTCCTATCTTCAGAGGTTAAAGAGAACAGTTTTTCTCTCTCCTCCTTGTAACAATCTTTTATGTACTTGAAAACTGTTATCATGTCTCGCCTCAGTCTTCTCTTCTCCAGACTAAACAAACCCAATTTTTTCAATCTTCCCTCATAGGTCATGTCTTCTAGACCTTTAATCATTTTTGTTGCCCTTATCTGGACTCTCTCCAATTTGTCCACATCTTTCCAGAAACATCATGTCCAGAACTGGATACAATACTCCAGTTGAGGCCTAATCAGCACAGAGTAGAGCAGAAAAATAACTTCTCATGTCTTGCTTACAACACTCCTGCTAATACATCCCAGAATGAGGTTTACTTTTTTTGCAACAGCATTACACTGTAGACTCATATTTAGCTTGTGATCCACTATGACTCTCAGATCCCTTTCCATAGTACTCCTTCCTAGGTAGTTCTTTTCCATTTTGTATGTGTGCAACTGATTGTGCCTTCCTGAGTGGAGTACTTTGCATTTGTTCTCGTTGAATTTCATCCTATTTACTTCAGACTATTTCTCCAGTTTGTCCAACTCATTGTGAATTTTAATCCTATCCTCCAAAGCACTTGCAACCCCTCCAAGGTTGGTATTGTCTGCAAATTTTAACACTAACAATAGCTGCCTTCACCATTGACCCAGTTTGGTTCTAAAACTAGCATATGCAGCCCCTGTGGGACGGCTCCTGTGCAAGGGTGATTCTCCAGGACTCTATAAGCTCTTATACAAATTCTCCTCAGAGCATTTAATATCAGTAAAAAGGGGCTGGCCCCACATGTAGCAGTAGGACTGGGGAATGCAAAGGTATGCTGGGTGCACTTCATCCATAACTGATCTGGCCCCTTATATGTTCTGCTTTTCCTTGATGAGAATTGTACTTGAGTGAAATGCTGTAGAAAATTAATTTAATTTTCAAAGTTCCCATGTGAAATATAGCTAGCAAGTAAGTAGGATCTGATAGGCAAACTGACCCATTACCTTGGTAAGTTACCTAACCCCTCTGCAAAGAGTGAGTCACCATCTGAGCTAGAAGTAGAACTTAGAAGTTCCTGGTTCTCCGTCCATTAGACAATGCTGCCTCTTTAATCAGTTCTACATTTTACTCTAAGTACTTTCTTCCTCCTCCATTATTTATTCATAAGGCTAATCTTTTACTGAGTGTTTTAAAATTAATTCTTCAATTCTAAGGAAAGATTAATGCACAATATAAGGCTGTGATATTTTTCAAACTCTCAGCAAATATTAAATAAAAGCTTTACAGTTTAAACAATGAAATCAAGAAGCAAATTCAGACGTGATAATCATTGAGTGAATTATCTCTGCAAACAAATCAAATTCCTTTAATGTAGCAAAAGAAATGCCAAAACTAGGCTAACTTAAAAACACTCCCAAACACAGGGTCATTGATTAAGAAGAAGTCTCTGAGGAGATCTGCATTCAAACCAGAAGCCCATACAGAGGATGATGATAAACAAGAAAAGCTTCATATAAATGAGCATTAGCCATAGGCATTTATTACTATAAGTACATGTCATTTAGGGAGACTAGGCTAGCATCAGTTGTAGATTTGGAAAACATATCTCCTATGGTAAGAATAGTTAAGTATGCCGATATGCAGCAACATCTGAAAAGGTTCTATAAATCTGGAGACCAAAGCATTCCACTCCAGAGGATCTGCTGGGTTCCAGAGCATAACAGAATGCTGGCTTTATCACTGTGATATGGGAATGTTTTTTCAGCTCCTGTGGGTTATTCCAGATTTAGGTTATTTTGAGCAAGTACTGAACCAGATTCTGGGCTGATCTACACTTTGGCAATACTGGTTTATGCAGGATGGGAGTTAGAGCAGGACTGGCCCACTTGCTCCAGAATGAATGTGGTAGTGAATGAGTTTTCCTTTTTTTCTTTGGCTACATTGATTGTTTGTTTTTTCACTAACTGCTCCATCCTTCATCCAACTATTGTATAGTGTGCTGTGTACATTACCTTGTTCATGTCTTGTATTTATAGACTGTGCCAGAGGTTAAATTTTTACTTTTCCCCTTAAGATTGAATTGCATTCTGTTTTCATAGAGGTTTTCAAGGTTAAGTGCTCGCTCCCCTTCCCTCTTGTCATTTCTAGATTCATAAAGTTTTCCCCTGCTATTTCTTCATTGAGATGTTAAAAAAGGAGAAATTACTTTGGGTGCCTCATAATGTTTGGGAGAATCTGCTGCATTTCACCTTACTCGAATGGCATGTTATGAGGATTTTCTCCTATTAATTGTATGTCTTGGTTTTCCCTTTTCTTTGCTAAAATGGGGTAATATGCAATACTTTTGCTGCTCCTATCCTCCTCCTTCCCCCACAGATCAAAGCTGGTAGGTAGTGCTGTTTAGCATGTAAATAAAGCAACACTTTTTCCAGTAAATAGCTCTGTCTGGCATTATATGCCAGGAACTCTCATCTACGCAATGATGAATTCAAGTCCTGCATTGTATTTCTTTTCTTTCACAGTAGGAAAGGTGATCACTCTGTAATTATGGTTTTTTTCATCCCTCCCTCCTTTTTTAACGTCCTCTTTACTAGTTATATTTAGAGCTCAGCATTTCATATCAATCAGGTCAAAATCCAAAGGTAGCCTATTGGAATCCATTTAATATTACTGTTTCTTGTCATCCTGCCCCAAATAAAATAAGCATGTTCTTGAGCTGACAGTAAATGAAGGATGTTCTGTTGGAGATACATTTTGAAAGAAGTGCCTAGAGTTCACTATTCTGGCCAGAGAAGCGGAGCACATGCTTTTTGCATTTTAATTTGAAATTCAGTGAATATTTTGAATGCCACAGCATGTCTATAATGTTATTTAAAGGATCTTGTGCATTCAGGCATATGATGATTGACATTGGCTGTAACTTGATGCAATGTTGCCTGTTTTAATTCTTTTTGGTGCCATGTTATCTTTGATCACTTCCTATTCACTGGAAAAATCCCACAATTGCAATCCCACATTATGTTTCAGTGAGAGGATGCCAAGTACTCTCTGGTACATAGATATTCAAGGTACTTTGTTCACCCTCAGGCTGCTCATTAAAGTGATGGCAGTTTCTATTTTAATGAATAAAGAAGAGTGCAAATCCCCACTTCATTCATGGACCTTGAATAGTAAAGAGGAGTGTTTTTTTGTTTTGTTTTGTTTTTTCTATTCCTTTTTCTTTGTTTTCTTGGAAATTGTGTAAACTTCTTCATAACTGTGTATATGCATGCAAAGAATGTCCCAGTTATATTTTTTTGAGTCGAGGGTTGGTGTTTAAAAGTCCATTCAATCTCCCCAAATCTCATTAAAATGCATAGCAGTATATATTATGTGGTGAGTGAGGGAAAGAGAATTCACTATTTTTCTTCTCTATTCCTCCCTCCCCAATGGACTGTATTGAAATAAAATGTCTTTTCCTACAAAAACAACATTTTGCAGTTAGTGATTTCCACTTCAGTCAAGATTTGCCAACTGTTTCCCAGCTATGGTATTGGAGAAACTACAGGAAAAAACTGTAGTAGGATTATAGCACTTTTAAGTTAAGCATGTGTTGAGGTGCTTTGGTGAATCTGGCCCTAAATGCCAACAGTCAGTGTTTGGGGCTAGCATGTACAATATCTTGCTCTCAGTCCTCTTCTCTGATCAGACAGCTATCCAAAGGAGAATGCAATGCACTCTATCTGTTGTACACATATGCTATCCATAGGCCAGTCAGAGGGGAGTGACATGATGATTTCTCTTCTTCAAAAGGCTGAGTTAATATAGGGAGTTTGGGAATAAATCCAGTCTTTAAATCAAGCTTTGGTATCAGCATTCAGAGTTGCCACTAGACTGATTTGTCCAGGGGGTTAAGATGTGTATGTATTGTATGCTGTGCTCTTGTTCATGTCTACTTCATTGTCAATGATGGCAGAAGAAATTTGTGGTAGGAAATTTTACCTAGAAACCTTAGAACTACTACTACTGCTAGTGGTAATGAGTACAGGGTTAGCATGATGGGCCTTAGCTACACCGTCTGGATCTAAATCTAGAGTCACTCACTGTTCAAATGGCTTGGGGTGGGGGTTGATTAGGGCCCATCTCTAGACTGTGACTGAGTGGATAAATAAGCAGCAAGAGCAGAAACCCTGTTCACTGTCCCAAAGACAGACACACATACTGCCAGTGGGTAAGGAGTGGTCTATCTAACGCTGAGGTATAAGAGAAGGAGGGACCAGGAGGGTCCTTGAACCCTTCTGCAGGCCCTAGCACAAAGGCCAGGCAAAAAATCTACAAAAATTCACATGTCCTGGAGAGCTTTCTCCTTGGTTGGGGGAGGTGGTTTCCTTGTTTGAGACACATGATTTGTATTCAAATGTATGAAATCAGATAAATGAATACAGTTTTATCTTACTAAGGAAAAACCGAGACAAATATTCAAGCCTAAAAGCTGCAGTATTTCATAATTACATATTGGTTCCAAGAGATTGGGAAATTATATGAACATTAATTCTATGTGCATATGTTCTTTCAAAGTCCCATCCTAAAGCATGCAAGCATTAGGGGAAGTGGGGGGGAAGGGGTTTGAAACATTTAATTTACCAAACATCTCTCAATGGGATTGCCATTTAGTTATTGTCTTCATTGATTTTCTACATTGAAGGATCTTTGTGGTACGCAGCAAGCATGGATCCAGTAGGAAGAAGTCTACATCTTTACAGCTAAACAAAAGCATGTCTTCTCCCACCTTTACAATACTTCCCTGCCTTCTTAGAAACAGTCTGCATGTGTACCTCCTCCTTTCCCTTCCTTGTTCATGCATATTTGAATGACTTTTTTTACCACACCTATTGCTATGTCATTTGCAACAGTTCCCTTCCTTCTACTGTGCCACCCAAAATGAAAATTCTCCAGCAACAAGCATGTCAAATACTTGATCCAAAAGAAGTGCTTTGCCTTAAGCACTGAAGGGCACTGGCAGACTACCAGAGGGAGTGCGTTCCACAGCTAAGCACCCCCACTGAAAACTTGCTGTCCCAGTCCTCCAGAGCACACAATGGGGGACTATCAACAAATACATCTTAGCTGATCTCTGTCATTACCATGAGACTTTCTGGGACACTGTAGAGCAGTCCCACCCCCAGTCTGACTGCCTCTGTGCTCTTGAGGAGGATGAAAGTCTTGGGAAAGGAGAACGTCAAACTGGAGCAGAGAGAAATGATCCCATAGTTGGGACCCTCCTTCTGACTGAGGATGCTTTCTGAGGGAGGGAATTCCAGTTATGAGGAAGAGACAGGTAATAGTAATGGGGGATTCAAATCACTAGAAATAGCTGGATTTGTGATAACCAGGAGAACCTAATTATGAATTGCCTGCTGGGTGCAAAGGTTGCAGATCTCTCAAGACATCTAGATAGACTTATGTGAAGTGCTGAGGAGGAGCCAGTGGTCATGGTACATGTAGGTACCAGGGACATAGGAAAAGATAGAGGAGAGGTCCTGGAGGCCAAATTTAGGCTGCTAGGTAAGAGGTGAAAATCCAGAACCTCAATGGTAGAATTCTCTGAAGTGCTTCCAGTTCCAAGCACCAGTTAGACAGGCAGTACTGCATGGATGAGAAGATGGTGTAGGGAGGAGGGTTTTAGATTTATTGGGAACTGGGGAACCTTTTGGGAAAGGAGAAGCCTATACAGGAAGGCTGGGCTCCACCTAAACCAAAACAATTGCTGGCATGTAAAATTGCTGCCAGATTGCTGGCATGTAAAATTTAAAAGGTTGTAAAGAAGTTTTTAAACTATAGGAGTGAAGGAGCACAGGGTTGAGACAGAGACATTCCATGGGAGAGGATCTATTAACGGGGATGCTTTATATCCTAGTAAAGAGGATAGCAGTCAATAAAATACAGGTAGGAACTGAAGAGAAACAATCAAATGAAAGAGCATCCCATTAAATTATATCACATGAAGGCAGACGACAAAAATGGACAAATTTCACAAGTGCTTGTATACAAATGCTAGAAGTCTAAATAGTAAGATGGGTGAACTTGAGAGCCTGGTATTAAATGAGGATATTGATATAATAGGAATCATAGAGACTTGGTGGAACAATGATAGTCAATGGGATACTGCAAAACCAGGGTAAAAAATATATAAGGATGACAGAATGGATCATGCTGGTGGAGGAGTGGCACTATATGTGAAAGAAAATGTAGAGTCAAATATAGTAAAAATCTTAAATAAATCAATTGTACCATAGAATCTCTATGGATAGAAATTCAGTACTTGAATAATAAGAATATAGCAGTAGGAATGTACGACCGACTGCCTGGCCAGGATGGAGATGGTGATTGTGAAATGCTCAGGAAGATTAGAGAGGCTATAAAAATAGAAAAGTCAATAGTGGGGGGATTTCAACTATCCCCATGTTGACTAGGTACATGGCACCTCAGGACAGGATGCAGAAATAACATTTCTAGATACCATTAATGACTGCTTTTTGGAGCAGCTAGTCCTGGAACCCACAAGGGGAGAAGCAATTCTTGATTTAGTCCTAAGAAGAGCAAAGGATCTGGTCCAAGAGGTGAATACAGCTGAACTGTTCGGTAATAGTGACCATAATATAATTAAATTTAACATTGCTATGGGGGGGAAATACCAAAGAAGCCCACCACAGTAGCATTTAATTCCAGAAAGGGGAACTACACAAAAATGAGGAAGCTAGTTAAATGGAAATTAAAAGGAATAGTCACATGAGTAAAATGCCTGCAAACTGAATGGAAACTTGTTAAAAACACCATAATAGAGGCTGCAATTAAATGTATACTCCAAATTAAAAAGAACAGTAAATACAAAATACTACCATGACTAAACAGAATGAAAGAAGTGGTTAGAGTCAAAAAGGCATCCCTTAAAAATTGGAAGTCAAATCTTACTGAGGAAAGCAGAAAGGAGCATAAACTCTGGCAAGCCATGTGTAAGAGTATAATTAGGCAGGCAAAAAAAGAATTTGAAGAGCAACTAGCAAAAGACTCAGAAACGAAGTGCAATTTTTGTTAAGTACATCAGAAGCAGGAAGCCTGATAAACAATCAGTGGGGGTGTGGCCACTGGATGATCAAGATGTGAAAGGAGCACTCAAGGAAGACAAGACTATGGCGGAGAAATTGAATGATTTATTTGCATTGATTTTCACTCCAGAGAATGTGAGAGAGATTTCCACACCTGAACCATTCTTTTTAGGTGAAAAAATCTGAGGAACTGTTCCAGAATGAGTATCAGTAGAGGAAGTATTGGAACAAATTGATTGATCAAACATTAATAAATTATCAAAACCATTCACCCAAGAATTCTGAAGGAACTCAATATGAAATTGCAGAACTACTAAATATGGTATATAAGCTATCACTTAAATCAGCTTCAGTACCTGATTATTGGAGGATAGCTAATATGATACCAATTTTTAAAATGGCTCCTGAGGCATTCCTGGCAATTACAGGAAGGCTAACTTCAGTACCAGGCAAATTGGATAAAATTATAGTAAAGAACAGAATTATCAGACACATAGATTAATACAATTAGTTGGTGGAAGAGTCAACATATCTTTTGCAAAGGGAAATCATGCCTCAGCAATCTATTAAAATTCTTTGAGGGGGTCAACAAACATGTAGATCAAGGTGATCCAGCAGATACAGTGTACCTGGACTTTCAGAAAGCCTTTGATGAAATCCCTCACTAAAGGCTCTTAAGCAAAGTAAGCAGTCATGGGACAAGAGGGAAGGCTCAGTAACTTGTTAAAAGACAGGAGCCAAAGGGTAGGAATAAATGGTCCATTTTTTAAATGGAGAGAAGTAAATAGCAGTTCTCCCGGTACTGGGACCAGTGCTGTTCAACATATTCATAAATGATCTGGGTAAAAGTACTGAAGTTTGCAGATGATATAAAATTACTCGAGAGAGCTAAGTCCAAAGCAGACCGTGAAGAGTTTCAAAAGGATCTCACAAAACTGGGTGCCTGAGCACCAAATGACAGATGAAGTTCGATATTGATAATTGCATAGGAATGCATATTTGAAAACATTTATTGCAACTATACATATAAAATGATGGGGTATAAATTAGCTGTCACCACTCCAAGGAAAAGGAGATCTTGGAGTCATGAATACTTCTCGGAAAACATCCGTCCAATGTGAGCAGCAGTCAAAAAAGTTAACGGAATGTTAGGTATGGGAAAGAAAGGGATAGATAATAAGAAAGTAAATATCATAATGTCATTTCTAGTAGGGACAGTAGGCTTTCTGTTCTCTTCAAGGCTCCCTGCAACCTTGGCCTGTTGCCTTTGTAATAGGGAAAATGTGACTAAGTAACAAATTGGTAGTAAGATTTCTGTTGTAGAACAGCACTGCTGAATCACCATCAAGACATGTGATTCCTTTCAGTCGGTACCCTTCTTTATTCTGTACCCTTGTAGCATATTTTTCCCAAACACTGAGATCTCTCTCTCTCTCTCTCTATCATATGCCCCCTTAGTCGTCTCTTTTCCAAGCTGAAAAGTCCCAGTCTTATTAATCTCTCCTCATATGGAAGCTTTTTCATACCCCTAATCATTTCAATTGCCCTTTTCTGTACCTTTTCCATTTCCAATATAACTTTTTTTGAAATGGGGTGACTAGATCTGCGTACAGTATTCAAGATGTGGGCATACCAGGGAATTATAAAGACGCAATACGATATTTTCCTGTCTTATTATCTATCCCTTCCCTAATGATTCCCAACGTTCTGTTTGATTTTTTTGATTGCTGCTGCACATTGAGTGGATGTTTTCAGAGAACTATCCACAATTACTCCAAGATCTCTTTCTTGAATGGTAACAGCTAATTTAGATGCCATCATTTTCACTGGGATTATGTTTTCCAATGTGCACTACTTTGCGTTTAACAACATTGAATTTCATCTGCCATTTTGTTGCCCAATCATTCAAAGTCATAGAATCATAGAAATGTAGGACTGAAAGGACTTCAAGAGGTCTTCTAGTCCATTACCCTGCACTCAAGGCAGAACTAAGTATTAACTAGACCATCCCTGACAGGTGTTTGCCTAACCTACTCTTAAAAATTTCCAATGACAGAGATTCCACAACCTCCCTAGGCAATTTATTCCAGTGCATAACTACCCTGACAGCTAGGAAGATTTCTTAATGTCCAACATAAACTGTGCTTGCTGCAATTTAATCTCATTGCTTCTTGTCCTATCCTCAGAGTTTAAAGAGAACATTTTTTCTCCCTTCTCCTTGTAACAACTTTTTATGTACTTGAAAATTGTTATCATGTCCCACCTCAGTCTTCTCTTCTCCAGACTAAACAAACCTAATTTTTTTAATCTTCCCTCATAGGTCATGTTTTCTAGACCTTTAATCACTTTTGTTGCCCTTCTCTGGACTTTCTCCAGTTTGTCTGCATCTTTCCTGAAATGTGGTGCCCAGAACTGGACACAATACGCCAGTTGAGGCCTAATCAGCAGACAATAGAGCGGAAAAATTATTTCTCATGTCTTGCTTACAACACTCCTGCTAATACATCCCAGAATGATGTTGCTTCTTTTGCAACAGTGAACTCCATATTTAGTTTGTGATCCACTATGACTCTCAGATCCCTTTCCGTAGTACTCCTTCCTAGGTAGTTCTTTTCCATTTTGTATATGTGCAACTGATTGTGCCTTCCTGAGTGGAGTACTTTGCATTTGTCCTTATTGAATTTCATCCTATTTACTGTAGACCATTTTTTCAGTTTGTCCAGATCATTTTGTGTATTAATCCTATCCTCCAAGCACTTGTAACCCTCCCAGTTTGATATCGTCACATTGAGTTTACAAATAAGATTTTTCCCCACCTGCTAGCCCTGCAACCTCATCCTGGAACACAAAGGTCATTCTGTGTTCTTTCACATCACCACCAACAAAGATTTTGCATTAGGAACGTCATTAACAACTCTGTTGACATCCACATGTTTGAATACTCTCACTTGATCTCCTATAGCTGTGTTGACTCTACAGAACTAAGAGGAGGAGAAAGTAATAAAAGCCCCCACCATTTATTTAGGTCCTGATCCTGTAAAAACTTAAGCAGATGCTTACCTTTAGACACTGAGAGTAGTGTGAAGGATTGAGGCCTTAGTCAGTAAGGCAAGTAGATATGGCCCTGAATGTGTACAGGAAGCAGGTCTGTGGAATAAGACTGTGGCACTTGTCCAAATAGAATTCCACCTTAAGGGCAAAAATATCTCTGTATTGCTTGCATGTGTGGATTTCCTTTCCATAACTGAAGCATCAGGAATAATTGGATGGAAAGATACTTAAGCCAGTTTTTAAAAAAAAAAAAACCTACTGTATTTTATGATGCTCTCGCTAGGATACTTGTGTAACATGAGAGAAATTATATAAACATTGGTAAGTTAGGGATCGAATTACAGCCGTGTATTTGTTTAAACTGCCCTGTGCTGCTTTCCTCACTTTTATGGTTCTATTAATGAGTTTAAAAAATTGTGAGCTTAAGGAGTATTAACATGTCTTGGCAATGTATTGTTTTTCAATCTTTTTACTACTGGATTATATATACCTTGTTTCTATTTGATTTTGATTGCTTGCTTGGCCTTGATTCACTGCAAACATTTGGTATGATTGAATAATTTTTAGTTGTGCTTCCTTGCCATGCTTTATGTTTTGCAGCTACAGCATTGCCAGTCAGAGCCACAGTCTACAGTCTTTATCCTTTGCTGGATTTTTAAAAGGATATTTTATTGCCTGTCGTTACCATTCATTGTGGCTTTATGGGCTGTGCTCACTGCTTGCTCACTCTCCTGATGTTCCCTTCTAGCTTCTCTGCCACATATTGTGCCCTCTATTATGCCAAGTGGTTCAGGGCTTCTGTTGAAGGTTTTATATCTTTCCTTCTGCAGCCTGCACTTCTTTGGCATGCTTTTGATTTTTCCATTTTATGAGAGTTGCTGGAGTTTGAAGAGGAGAAAATGAACTCCTTAATGTCCAAATGATTTAAATTGTACTGAATGTTTTCAAATATTGTTGCCTGTTTCATAGCATGTAGGTTAACTACTAAGTCCTAAGCAGGACTGCCTTACACTGTGTGTGGCCGTGGTTCCCAACCTGTGGCCCAGGGAGCCAAAAGTGGCCCTTGGGGTCTTTCAAAGCTGGCTGCAGAAGGGAGCTGCCGCCTAAGGACCCAGGTGGAGCACATTGCCACAGGGCTACAAGACCAGTGCAGGCTCCTCGCTGCAGCCAAGGGAACAGGAGATCAGTGCTCCCCCTCCCCCTGGCTGTAGCAAAGAGTACAGCAAAGTGCTCCGTCTGGGTCCATACACTCTGTGATCCCTGCTGGAGCCAGAGGGAGGGGAACACTTATCTCCCATCCCCCTGGTTGCAGAAGGGAGCCACTCCCTAGAGACCCAGTTGGAGCGCACAGGGCTACAGGACGTGTGCAGGTTCCCTGTTGCAGCCAGGGGGATGGGAGATCAGCAAGGAGGCAGCCTCCTCGCTGAACTCCTTCCGTCTGGCTGCAGTGCAGTGAGGCGGGTGCTGCTGGTGGAACAGCCAGGACCCACCATGCGTGAGGAGGGGCAAGACTCTAAAAATCAGTGCCTTCCGGTTTGGCCTGCACTTAGCAGGTCACCCACCGTGACTTAGCTCGCTTCCAGGCCATGTGATTCAATGTTTAGTGACAGTCATTCATCTACACTAGTGCTTTGTCTGTGAGTGACATACTGTGAGTAATTTGTAGGCGTAAAATAGTGAACATAAAAATGAGCAGAGTAGCATCAAACTGTTTACTTTAAATATGGAGTGATTTGTAGTCCTTAATGGTGTATACATCAGTACATTTTTTATGAGTTGATAGATTGGCAGCCCTTTGGCATTGTAAAAATTATATTTGTGGCCCTTGAGTCAAAAAGATTGGGAACCACTGGTGTATGGAGTTCTTTGTTACTTTTCTATCTCTTCTTGTAGTTCTGGTAGCTAAAGGTAACTGCAGTGATTATTTTAAATACCTCAGTTAAATTATATATATTTTTTTAAAGTACAGCATATTTCACACATTTTATAAATACCTCTGTGTTTGATTTAATATCACTTGGAGATGAGTTAAAAGCAAAACCTTTTCATCTGAATTACCACAATTTTGGTATGCATAAAATGCAACTTGACTCCAACTAAAACATACTGGAGGAGGTTTTTTCATAACCAGACTCTCATCACTTTGGTCTATCTCTAATAGTTCCTTAACTGTGACAAGTACTGATGTCTGCCATTTTCCTGATACAGTATTTCCCTGCTGAAAGCCAAGTCTGCCACCACTGAGGCCCCATCCTCAATTTCTTAACACAAGCAAATCTCCCATTGCATTATATCACACAGATTCATCCTTGCTGTAACTCCATCATCTGCCAAGACTTCAGCTATGGAATTATTATCAAAGGGATGAATCTGACCCAGTTGAGAGATCAGAACTGTATCTGTAGTTGGTGACAAAGGTAGTGTCATTTAACAGATTAAGGACTTGTCTAGAAGAAAAAGTTGCACTGGCACAACCTAAGCGGTGAATCTAGACCAATATAATTTAAACCAGGGCAACCTCCCCCACTCCCCCGTGTAACATTTACTTCAATCTGAGGGGGGGTTTTTTGGATTTTTTTTTTGTGGGGGTGGGGTCTAGTTTATGTCATTGGGGACATATTTAAGCTAAACCAAGATAAGGGTTTGTACTGATTCTAGCTATTGATTTTTAAAACAAATTTAGATTAAACCAGTGCATCTTTTCCATGTAGATAAGACCTAATGTAGGACCCAGGTTGGAGACTTACTACTTTGGACTTAGATTTTAAAGGAACTACTCATGTGAGTAAAATTAAACTTGTGCATAGGATCAAAGCCTGTCTCTATCAAGGTTAGGAAGCAATCTAATAAAACTTCTCTTGGTGGTGATTAAGCATTATAACTTGATTAATTCAGATATTTGCTCCCACGGTATTACAACTAGATAAAGTTATCTATCTTTTTTAAATATAGTTTTCCTTTAAGGTAAAAGAATTGAAATTCACATTCCCAGTGACGTACCAGGTTAATTTGTAAAAATCTGACCAGTAGTGAAATTAAGACTCCTCTTCTCCTCTCCTAATTATCTGTAGCGGCTGTTAACCTGTGATTTTAGTCTCCTTGTATTGCAAAAATATATAATTTTTAAACAGCCCAACTATCACACCGACTTCAGAGGGAGTTGATGTTCCAGCACCTTCCAGGAGGCGCTCAACACCTCAGAGCACTGGGCCTCAAATCCTATCTGTATGAGCCCTTCATTATCTATACTGCAAATAAAACTGATGGTAATATAAATTATAGAATGAATCTTTCTGCCACTTAAGATCCTGCAACTTAAATCTCCTAGGCTGATTATCTGCCACCTATCTATGGTTTATCCAGTGCACTTGGCATTCCTGATTGTTCTTTGCATATAAATTTCAATCATACCCAGGGGGTACCTCTATTCTATAATAGGTTGCATTGTGAACAATTTAGCAAGAGAGCTGTTCTATTCAAATGGTCAGTGAAACTTTCTTTAATAGGAGAAGAAAAACCCTTGTGAGCTCCATGCATATTTCTAATGTAACACTGTAATAAGTCAATCGTATTGAAATTAAAATGGAGTTCAGAGATTTATCTCTCCTTCGTCACAGGGTAATATGGAACTGTCCAAAAAGCTCAAAGTAAAGCACTCCCCTTTCATCATGTGTCGAATCATAAATTCCAGAAAGTCAGGCTGATTGGCTTACCATTTCTACTGTAATTCACAGCAGTCATTAAAATACCCCCTTATCTTAGCAGGATAACTTTGCAGTGTAATAATCTTATTAAATCTCAGTTGTCCATTTCTCTGCTGCTCAGATAATATATATGACTTGTCTCTTATGATTTCTCTGATGCCATTTTTGGCAGTTCAGTCAGATGTACATGGGAAGTTCTGGACTTAAAACATTCTGAGTAGAGTATGTTAACTAGAGAGTTGAGCAGCAGGAAGATCAGCACAGGAAAGTTTCTTGGAAGCAGTGACTTTCAAGGGCTGATTAGAAGAAAAGAAATGGTACTTATTGTACAGAAAGTGGGAGGCTGTTCCTGGTGTAGGAAGGTTCAGAGGGAGCAGTGAGACAGGATGTGGAGAAGCATTATGGGAAATGAGACAGATGTCAGCAAGGATAGAACTGAGAGTCTTGAAGACTGTGTACACCATGAGCCAAATTCAGAGCTGGTGGAAGCAGATGTATATGCACTGAAGCCAATGGTGTTGTCCTCCTTTACATCAGCTGCAAATCTGGCCCCAGGTCTTATAAAAGTCTTGAATCATCTGTATGGCTCTAACCTTTCAAATAAGTAGAATAGCCTTTTGGATGTTTTTTTGTTTTTTATTTTAAAGGCATAGTTGCTAACATGCCCTCCTGTTTTTCTTCTTTGTGCCTCCTCTTGGCTTCCATCTAATTTTAATTTTTGCCTCCTTGGGTGGCACAATTTTGCTTAGAAAAAGTTAATTTTAAAATTCCCCTAGCAAAGTAACTGATCATGTGTTTGACCATCCTTTTATCTACAGTATCACTAGTCAGATCTGCATTTAAAAGATAATCATGTCAGAAACATGACATAGGATATTGTGAGACACCCCCCCAGTGGCAGGAGCCACTCCAGGACATTGCAGGCAAATACAATCCTCAGAGGCCCTCATAGAAACCTGGAAGACCCACCCTCTGGCTTCTGTCACCACTGGGGAGCCTCAGGAAGGACTTTGCTCACAATATATGGCCAAGTGACTTTCTTGGCAATGGAAAATCTTTCTCTGCCCCTGATGTTCATTTTATTATGACCCTGGTTTGTTTTATCTACTCAATGCAAGCAGGAACTTGTAGGGGGAAGAGGGTTTTAGCTGGGGAGAACTGGAGCTGTCTGGAAGGCTTGGGGTAGGGGGATGCTGTATCAGGACACTAGAGTATTAACTGTTCCTGATGCACCAAGCCAGCAATGAGATCTGCCCCTTTCAGGTCTGGGAAGCCTGGAGCCAGTCAACCCTATTCAATTAGTCCTGCCCTGCTACATCAATCTGCACTGGACCTCAGAGGAGGAACGTCCACTGCCCAGTAGTTGGGGGTTGACTGGGAAGGACAGCAGGTAGAAAGCCTCTGAGAGGCAAGAAGCCTGGTTGGGACTTGTCTGAGGACTTGTCTGAGGACTCTGGCCAGCCTGAGTTCTTTGTAGGAGAGTGGGCCTGGACCAGATTTTTGAGTAGACCAGAGCCAAGATGCCTGTTGGTGGGGGTTCAGACAGGCTATTGTAGCTGGGGCCTGCTTATAAAGAAAGGGGCTGGAAGCTGAGCCTGGCTGGGCTGAAGATTAGGTTTGTGCTTTGTTGGATTTGTCTGAAGAACTTATTATGCTGAAAGGGGTGGAATTATCTGAAATGGCTTGGCCAGTGGGCCAAGTCAGATCTATAGGTGAAGTAAGGGAAGCTGAAGCCAAGATGCTGCAGTGTTACACTATGCCATGAAAGGGTGCATTGGGATGGTGAGTCTTGTACAGAGCCCTTGATGTCTCAGTTTAGACACCTCTCATTCAACTCAGATGTCCCCTTCCACAAGTGATTCTCTTCTCCCTGGATCCTACCCATACCCCCACACTTTCCAGCTCAAATCAGTTGTTTTCCCAAACCTTGCTCAACCTATCTAATGGACCAATCACAAGCCTTAACTCTATAATAGGGTAACAGGAAGTGGTCTGCCTTAGGAGATTTACAAGGGTTTACTTGGGATTTCCATTTAAATCATTGGAAAACTCCCTAGACCTGCCTGCCTCGATTTACCCTGGGGAGTACATGGATACTGCCTTCCGCTCTAAGGATTGACACTCAGGATCAGATAGTAATTTTTTTGAAAACAAGATGTTTCTTTATTAAATGCTAATTCTAATACATTGTGTTAATTTTCTATTTAAATTGAAACAAATGAAATAAGTGGCTTAAGACAATACAGAATACTATAACATAAACCATGAAACTGCAATACAATACTCATAAACAATGTAATTGTCCCTCAGCACATATTACAATGTTATGACTACTAAATTGTGGTACGTCATGACAAAGTTAAAATGTTGCAATGTATAACATAACAGAGGGAGAATTATTCAGATATATGTATAAAACTCCAATACAATGTTGTATTAGGGTACCAAACTTATTAAAATATAACATACAATTATTTTTATATATGCATACTGTAACAACACATTCAATAATACTGCTACGAACTGACATTCTATGAGTGTTGATCAGGCAGTCATAGAATGGGTGAGGTAGGAGGTCATTCAAATGTAAGCATCCAGCTTTATTTACAATCATGCACATGAATTCCTGTCTTAAGTTTTTCTTCCTTCCTTGATCAAAACCCTCTGTTTCATCTTAAATCCTTCTCTTCTGTCTTTTCCTGCTTGCTGCTGCTACCTTCTGCTGTTGTCTTCTTCAGTTGCCTACACCCAATCTGTCAGATCTCTGTTTTATATATATTTTCTGACCCTTCCTGATTGGTTGCTTTCTTAATATCTATCATCAGCATATCTCAACCAATCCTTTGCCCAATATGCTAATTAGTTTTTACTTGTTTTCTCAAACTGAACTTCCTTGAGATCCTCCTTCCTACCTAACTGACCCCTCCCTTCAAATATTAGGAGCGACCTTTATTTCACCCATCTACCTTTCTGCTATTGGTCAGTTACTCAACACCTCCATTTTGTTTCTCTCTCTCTCTAACATGACATCATTATGGCCACCATTTTAGATTTCTAGCTAAAACTTCCTCTAAATTATCGTAATTTACTACTTATCAAAAGCCTTAAACTTAAAACTAATTATATTTTTATTCATGCCTAAGCATTGTGATACTGTTACCACTTTTGTTATTTGAATTAGAACAGATAAAATCCACAATGTGTTTCCCTCTCTCTCCCTCTCTCTCTCTCTGCCTGCTTTTCATATGTGTGGCTAAATGCTGTCTCTGGTGCTGACCTCCTTATATGGACCAGAGCAGCTTAAGTATCTCTCTTGTATCAACATCACTGTACAACATTATGGGCATAGGCACTAAACTTCAGCCAGTGGAATCCACTGCAGTAGATATAATCTGTTTTCCCCTTTTATTTTTTTGCTATGAAGCTGCAAACGTGTTTACCAGCTCAGTGTAGGGTGTTTATCACTCCAAAATTCCTATCCTTGATTCACTTCAGATTTTGTAGAAAATTTCTACCTCTATCCTAAATCTAACTGGACCAAAGACAATTCTTTTGGCGGATTTTAGAGAGGTGGCTTGAACAAAGTTTATAATGAAAATTCAGTTGGTGCCTGTTTATCTGTTTTATAGTGGTTCCTGGGGGGTGGTATGAATGCATGGAGGTTACCCCAGGGCACCCCATTTAGTTAGGCCTGGTGTGGTGGGTGGGCTCTGCCCCACTTGCCTTCAGCTGTGTTACAAACAAGGCCGGACGGTTTCTTTAGTGAAGAACCTCATTCTTCCAAGGGCCTTCCTTATTTATTAACAGTTGTCATAAACATAAGTAAGGTGCTGGATACTGTTAATGAAGTTCTCTAGAGCCCCTCAGCTCTCTTCTTTGGAACTGAGTTGGAATTTAGCCAGCTGTAAGGTCTTGACCAGCTTCTCCCTCAGCTGGGTCCTTTTCTTTAATTATTCTCCAGGCTTTCAGACTCTCAAGCTAGCCTTTGCTAGCTGATATCTTCAACTTCTTGCCTTTGGGTAACCTATCTCCTTTTGTTCCCAGCTTCCTTCAGCTGGGCATCCTCCCTAATTACTCTCCCAGTTTGGAGATTTCAGTAGGTCAGCCTTCCCCTGCCAGTATCTGCCCTGTTCTCAGGGAGGTGGCAAACTATACTAGTCTCCTTCTCCCAGTTCATCCCTGGTTGACTGGGGAAGAGGAAAGCCTGGTCCCACCCACTCTGCCAGACTCCTACTCCCAGGCCCTTAAAAGAGACCATGCCTGTTTTTGTCTCAACCACTACTACTCAGGACCTCTTCCTTTCCATGTCTATCCCCCTTGAGATCCTCCAATATTTCTGTTGGACCTTTGAAATTCTTAAATGGCTTCGCCAGATGATAGGGTTGGCTGACTGCTGGGCCCTACTGCCTTTAAGGGTGCAGGTGCACAGTATCAAAGGTGGCTTAAATAAGATTGACAAACTCCCATCAATTGAATTTCCATTATATTACGGTAATTCTTTGCGGCTGCATCTGAAATTGGAGCCCCATTGTGCTAGGGATTGTACAAAGGTATCATAAGAGCTAACAATCTAGAAGAATTAACAATCTAAGTAGATGAGAAGTGTTATGCCTATTTTACGGATGGAGAATAGAGGTACGGATAAATTAGTTGGCTTGCCCAGGATCACACAAGAAGTCTGTGGTAGAATCAGGAACTGAAGCCAGCTCTCCAAAGTCCCAGTTCAGTGCTTTTAACTACAGGATCATCCTTCCCCTTAGTTAATTTCAACCTTTGCTATGGTGTGGCTGTTAATGCACCATATCTGCTAACTTCTTTCTCTGGCAGGAAGAGTCATTGATAACATTTCTGTAGCATTCCTCCTAATGGGTCATATGCTGCTTCCATTGAAGTCAATGGCAACACTCCTATTTAATTCATTTGGAGCCACATAAGGCTCAACGCTTATTATAAACAGACTGTGTGACAGTAATTGCATCTATTTATTTTGCTTCACAATGAATGTGCTGGACTTGCCTTTGTCTTTGTCCCCCAAACTATGGTATGTCTTAAAATCAATAAAATTGATCCCTTTAAAAAAGATTTGTTGGTGTTTGCACTTGCACGTAAAATTGGATCCACTGATTAATATTACTACAATGTGACAGCATCATTACCGTATGATAGTTGAAGTCCTTCCTCCATTCATCCACTTACACAATAACTGCATCTTGTAATAATAAAAACTAAAAATTACTGCAAGAAGAATAGTTATTGACGTCAAGAAGTAAACTGTAAACTACGTTCATTGTACCTTCTTTCTCCTGGCTTTCTATGTGTTGTATTGTCATTTATTCACCACCTTTTTACATGAGATGTCAGAGCACTTAACAAAACAATGAACAATATAGGTTTCACCAAGGGATTTATGCAGCAGCTATTATGTAGTAAATAACCTTCCACAAACAAACAGTCAGTTTAGCATCTTTTCTAAGTGGATGGTACCTTAAGCATTTACCAGTGTATAATGTTCTTTTCATATAGTACTAGCTGCAGCATCAGTAATCCATGTTAGCTCAAGAAATCAACTACATGGATTTATACAATGTACCAGAGGACTCGTTTATCCTCATTGTTCTAAAAATCTAATTTTGGCAATGTGCAGCCATTACCTGTCTGAGTAATGGGCTAGATTATCTTCCCAGTTTGCTTTGCCACAAACCCTCATTCAGCAAAGGGATTGATAGTGATCAGAGCTACACTAGTCTAAAACTGGAGTGACTCCATTGAAATCAAACTTGTTAGTGTAAAAACTGCTGTAAATGAGACCAGAATTAGATACAGACTAGAGGTCAAGAATCCAAATTTCCTGCTGTGCCCATTATCCCGAGTACAGTACGGGGTTGCAGAGGAGCCAGTTGATGCTCCCTTTTCCAGGAGCTAGTTCTATGCCAGTCCATTTCTAGAAGCAACTGCAAAGTAAGCCTGTTTGCAATGACACCAAGGTTGTTGTTCATCAGTAGAGAATAGCTGGATTGTAGCTGACCAATAGAATAACCAGAGTGCTGTATTGTTTTGGCTATGCATAGGGGGCTGCAGAGGCAGATGGCATAGGAGCTGGCTGTGTGCCAGGTCCAGTCTTCACCCATGTTGAGGGAATCCTCAGGTGTAGAGAACAGTTTTCTGTCTCCTTTGCGCCTTAAACTTCTCTCTTTTCTACAGAAGGGAGTTGGGTTGGTTTTGTTTTGCATATTTGTTAAAGGAACTGCTATTGAATAGAATGTGCCAGAGGGACCACAGTGAGGCTAACATAGAACACTACGAATACAGTGCCCACTGCAGAAAATTATTTATAAGGAGGCTTTGAATGTGCATGTAGCCCACAAAAATCATTGGGACTAACTCTCCGCTCACTTACAAGAGTCAAATGCTGTTTTGGCTTGAGGGCGTTTATTCCTGGTTTACATCAACGTGAGGAGGCTTGGGCCCAGTCTCCTCAGTACATTCCCAGTACTGGCAGTGTCCTTTATTAAAGATGAGCCGCAACACCTAAAGAGTTCCTTTACCTAAATTTCTGGACACAGAAAGAGCTAATGGGATGAACACTTGCCATCGAGACACAGTCATCTCTACCACTTTGGTTAAATCCTTACTTAGTTTTATGTCCCTTTTTAAACTCTTTTTTTATGTCTTATTGCTTTTTCACAGATTTGCCTCACTAAATTTGTTTTATTTGCTGAGTAGTGTTTTTGAACTTATTTACTATTACTGAGTCTTCTCTGTAGTTTAACTTTTCTCATCAACCTGTAACTCCTTTAAACTTATGTTTATATTTTCTTTCTAGGGTTGAATGTGGTATTTGTGCATTTGTGCAGTTAGTTGCCCAAGGGGACACAGCAGATAAGTGGAGGAATAGAACCCACATCTCTTAGGTGGTAGGACAGTCCCTAGCCATTAGCCTATACTGCCTCCCAAGAACTACAAATGAAACTCTCTGAAATGATTTGACTTGTTTATACAAAATACAGTTACAAGAGACATGTTTGTCTGTATATTGTTAAAGTAGCAATCGTTAAGTATATGGGATCTAAAGTCAGAAATTAGGTCCAATGGCTGTAAACAAAAGCAAATTTGGGATGGGGAATGGACTGTCTTCTGCTGAGGGAGATAATTTAAAACCATGAAAAAGTGCTATGATTTTCTAGAGCTGGTTCAAGTTTCAGGATCAATTCTTTTGTAGTAAAAAGCTTGGTTCTTCTTCTTCTTGTGAATTAAAATTAAAGAATTTTGTGTCACTTGTTTTACAGTTTGAATGTTAAAATGTGTGGATGTGAAAACCGCTTGTTAAATTGTCTCTGAGGATGTTTGTACTTAATTAAACACCTTAAACTAAAACAATCCTTTGTTTTGAAGGAACCAAGAGTTTTTGTTAAAATCCTGTCATATTTAATTTAATTTAATTTCATCATACTGACACTCCCTTAACCAAAAGAGAAAAAAGCCAATTTTATTTGCTTCCATTCTGTATGAAAATGAAGCCCAGTTGAGATTTTATAATTAAGTTTTCTCACATAACACAACATCGGGAAAAAGGAATATGTCTGTGAAATGTGCACTGAACCTGAATGGAGAAGCTAATCCAGAATTAAAAAAGACTAACTTCTGCATGTTCATTAATGAAAATCACCCTTCACAATCTGTCTCACCACCATCAACACCAGCAGAGGGTTCCATATAGGGCCAGATGGTGGAGCCCATACTCATGCCAGTGAGCAATTACTCAGGCAAGTCATCCCATTGATGTCAATGAGGCTACTCATGGAGCAAGATACTATTTAACACAAGTATGTGAATCTCTAGAACACAATGAGGGTCACTTGCAAGAAACTAAGCAACTAAAAAGAGAAATATAGACTCCTGGTGCAAATTCTTCTCTCTCACTGGTGCGATCACACTGGGTTGCACAGGTGTAATTGAGAACAATGTATTGAGTACCTTAGTTATGGATCTTGGGGCCCAGTCCTGCAACCTTTCTGTTGAAGATTTGCAGGATCATGTTTATAAAATTCTTTTGAGCTCATACCTCAAATCCTGTTTTCTATTGGAGTTTAACAATGAATGATGGAAACTATTAGTCAAATCATGCTCTATTTGCTCATATTAAGAGTCTGACTTCACTGGAGCCACCTGCATGAGGAAGTTGGATAGAGGTTAGCCCAACATCTTATCCTGAACCTATGGAACTACTTAGGATCTTTTTGTTTTTAAACCCTTTAAAATGTAAGGAGATTAAATAGAAAATAGAGTGCAGTATCTGATTAAACTGTGTAGGCAACATTTAAAGAGACCAGCTCTGGTTCTCTTTTCTTGCAATGATTCTTAGTGAGACTCCGCAGCTGCACTTGGAGCAGAGTCTGAGCTTCCATGTGCTTGGTGCCCAGTGATCAGAGTGGAGGTGGAGACAGTATTGTAGGTCTCTCTTCCTGAGACCTCAGTGGCATCTGTAATATTGGGAGTTTCCTTGGTAGCCAGATGACAGTGAGCATACTTATGCATATCTATGTTTTTGAAGTGAAACTCCTTGATGTTGGCTAGAAGTTTCCCATGGAGAGGAAACTAGATGGAACTGTTTGTTTGTTTTTTTTCTTATTTCAGTATCCAATACTTTCACCAGTGAGGATGGGAATAATTACAACATATATCCGTACCTTGATATTTGGTAAGAAACATTTCTGTCTCTCTAACTACTCTTATTCCCTCCTCTTCCCACAAAATACCTAAAGCACTAGGACTTTAAGGGTTAAATTGTCTCATGGCCCATGTAATAATCAGTCAGCTCCACTTATTCCATTATGGCTTAATTAGCATTTTCATGTGTCTTTCCTAACTCCTATCAAAATGCCCTAGATAAACATAAGCTGTTCTGGTGATTACTTACTCATGTGATACCTGCATCTCTCTTTGGCTGCCCTACTACAAATTGCCAACCTGTTATGCAACATTGCCATTACGTCTATCCTTGCACTAGGTTATATTTTAAGAAATCAATCATGCTAACTATTGTTATGACTGTTCTCAGGAGTATTACTGAAAAGCACTCTGACATTGCATGCACAATATTTTTATTTAAATGCGAGGGATTGATTCATGATGTGAAAGCACTAATGTAAATTGGGCAGAAAAGATGAATCATCATTCTCCACTACCCTCTTCCGGTGTTTCTGAAAATGATGCAGGAAGGTAGTGGATACTTCTGTGCAAGCAAGAAATAGGGCAGTCAGTTTGATATCTCTGCTATCTCAAGGGCTAGCAGATATCCATGTGTTCACAGAGATGTTCACATCCTTGTGGGATTCCCCTTCAATATCATAGCTACTACTACCCTTGGATAAAATGAAGAGTAATTGATTGGGCCCTGTGCTTTCACTGAACCCAGTGGGAGTTTTGCCATTGAGCTCAACAAGAGGAGGAATGAGTTGCTTGTCGTTCTGGATGAGGAATAGACATTTTAGGGCTTGACCCCTTTCCTTTTAAAGTCAACTCAGCTTTAGGCTGTTAGAGATGGGGTTGCCAGTGAATGAGAGGCAGCAGAAACCGATTATTTAGTTATCCTTTCATAGTTCTTGACAGCATAGTCTGCTATCCTTCTTTGTTGACTGACAGCCTGCATACATTTATAGCACATTTCATATTTCACTGCAAACATCAGAATTATATGTTTTAGCTGAAAGGCAGCCAAAACATCTGAAAGGCTCATTGTTTCCCAACTAACATTTTCAGTACAAATTGAGTTGAAACAATTCTAGAAAACAACGGTATATTACACTCCTGCAAGCTATTCAGGCCCACACATGCTAATGTAAACTGTAGCATGACTTGATAAAAGCACTATGAAAGGTTCTATTTTTGTTAATGTCAGTGACCTTGCATAGCTGTCTGAGAACTGTTCAATCTCCTATTCAGGATATATAAAATTAATATACATAAGGGAAGGATGTTATTAGGAGCAAGATCGGAAATGCTGCTTACAGAAGGCTGAAGTTATCCTGTAGACATTGTTCAAAAAAATCCATGCTTAATATTAAACCTACAAGAAAATCCTTTTAGTAGTTGGTCACCAAACAAAATAGGTCTATTGATTTTATCTTCATTTGTTGCATCTTAATAAAAAAGAGAGGGTTTTTAAACTAGATAAAAGAACCGAGGGAGGCGAGGAGAGGGGGATGCTGTTAGCAGTTTTAACATATTAAAAGGTAACCACAATGGGTATAATAAAATACAGTATTCACAAGGCATGATAGTAGACTTCTGTGAGAATATCTTTGCCCCTGCAAGTTCCTATCATAACTGAAAAGAACTCTCTCTCTCAATCTATTTTCTGTTGCAAGGCTTTACCTCAAAAGCCATGCATTATTCTACCAATCTATCTCACTGAGCAAGATAATTATCTATGCACAGATGCTTAGTAGGAAAGACATCTCCAGAGAAGATCAACTTTCTTTCTTTTTTTTTTTTTTTTTTTTTTTTTTAAACAAAAGGGACAAAAGAAAGGTGGTGGTGGGGAAAATGAGGATCAGTCTTGAAAACACAGCTAATGACATGCTAATGCACACAAATGAATATTGAAAGAACTCAAATGTTGCTTTGAAATTAATTATACCTCTCCCATTTTCCTTTAAAAATGGAAGATTAAAACCTGTACAGCAGTGTTTACTATGTTTAATTTTCAATTGTTTCTTTGATGTAACAGATAGAAAGGCTTGCATCTGAAAAGTAGAAAGGTTGTGAACAGATTGCAAACATTCTGCAAACACTTCATCAGGAATGTTAGTAGTCTGCCTCCCCTAGCATAAGGGAGCCTTGATGATATCTTTGTGCCTTTGACTCCTTTTGATTAATAAATGCAAACAAATTTCTCTCAGTAACCTCTGTTGCAATCTATGCATGACAATTAGGGCCAACCTCTGGTGAAGGGATACACTGAAGTCTGTTCCCTCTTCCTCTGCTACAGAATAAATAGTTGATGTATAATGCTTTTTGACAATTAGAGAATGAAATCTTTTGTAGCCATGCAATCTTGGCTACTGTTCATTATTCTGCTCTCAGCAATGAAGGATCGATGTTTACCACAATATTATGCTCGTCTGGGTGGACAATCTGATTTTTTTTGGGGGGGGGGGAGGGGAGGAGTGAGATGGGAGCTATTGTGCCCTGTTATTGAAATGTGGTGTACAAATATTACTGCTTTTCTGCGAATTAAATTTGCAACTTCATCAAAAAGACACATTTCAGTGGGAACCATTAGGAAGTCATGTACCACTTCAGTGGAGTAGAGTATTGGTTGATCCTACTGGTCAGCTTATGGTATGTCCACACTGCAATCAGGAGCCGTGATTGCAGCCTGTGTAGACGTACCCAAGCTAGCTTTGATGCTCCTAGGGATAGTGTTGGACAAGGGTAGCTGTATACCTGACTTCCTCAGTCATATATAAATACTGCATATATTTACCTATAAATTTGGAGCCATGTGCTGCTATTGTGTCAGACTGGTGTTTGTATTACAGTCAGGCCTAAGGGCCCCACCCACCATCAGGACTTCATTGAGCAAAGCATTGTACATAAGTGCAGTACGAAGTCATCTTTACCCTGGAGGGCTTACTGTAACACAACAAAAAGGGTGAGAGAAATGAATGAGCCTCATTTTATGGTTAGGAACTGAGGCACAGAGGGATGAAGGGCCAGATATTTAAAGGTGTTTAGGTGCCTAAAGATTCAAACAGGTGTCGAGGGAGCTCTGAAAAGTCCCATGAGGTGCCTAACTCCCACAGAATATTCACTGCTTGTTTGTATCCTTAGCCATCTAAATACCCTTTAAAACTCTCACCCGGAGGGTATGTGTAATTAGACACCCATGACTTGCCAGTGCCAGCTGACTCTGTTCCGGGGCTTGGGCTAAGCAACTGTTTAATTGTGGGGTAGAGGTCTGGGCTCTCACCTTGCAGGGTCTTAGAGCCTTAACGTCTACACTGCAGTTGAACAGCCCCGTACCGCTAGCCCCACAAGCCCAGGTTAGCTGACATGCCATGGTTTTTAATTGCAGTGTAGACATACCTTCTGTATCTTAAGTTCAGAGAGGAAGTCTGTGGCAAGGTGAGAAACTGAACCCAGAACTCAGGAGTCCCAGTCCAGTGCATTTAATTACAAGATAATCTAGATGTGGTACTCCCACTGAAGTCCGTGCAGATGCTGTTATGCCTAGATGGCAGACTACAGTCAGGGAGATTTTTAAAAAAACCTAACCCTGAAATATTAAAGCTTTTCTTTCACATGGTTGTTTAGTGGGTGTCAAATCTCTGCTTTAAGGAAGTGGATTTAACTAGTGTTCTTGACTGGCATCTTGGGAGAACCCACAGGTTTATACCCTAGATGACGTTTCTGCCCTTTAGAGTTCATAATCTCACATTCAACTACTCAGATGATAACCCAACAGCCAACTATATACTAGAAATCCACAGATCACCGAATTTACCTCCACAGATCCAATAACGCCCCCAGACATGAAAAAAATCTGTTAGCTACAGCCAGGCACCTCTGATATCACAGAATATGCGCTGAAGAGAGTCTGAGATACACACCTTAACACACTCAGAACTGCCATCACCAAAAAAGGACACTCCACCAGAGAAGTAGATCACATCATGGAATGGGCCACCCATATACCCCGGAAGAATTTCCTTCAGTACAGGAAAAAAAAAACCCCAAAACCCCCACCAAACTCCCACACCAACCACACACTTTTTAGCTGTCACATACCACCCCACATTAGAACCTATATAAGGTATCATCAGACAATTATAATCCATACTGACTAGGGACCACAACCTCAAAAGCATCTTTCTTCTTCGAGTGCTGGCTCATGTCCATTCCACTATAGGTGTGTGCACGCCTCCATGCACGGTTACCAGGAACTTTTTTCCCCTTAGCAGAACCTGTAGGGCCAGCTCCGGAGCCCCCTGGAGCCCTGTGCACATGCCATGGTATATGAGGCACTGCCAGCCCTACACCCCCTCAGTTCCTTCTTTCCACCCATGACGGTTGCTGGAACTAGCTTTGCTCTCAGCAAGTACTATTCCCCTTGTTTGGACTTGTTTGTTATTCTAAGTTAGTTTTAGTTAGTTAAGTAGTTGTTAAGTGTTGTTAAGAATAGTTAGAGATAAGGCAAGTCGCTGTGGGGACTTCGAGTGGCCGGGCTATGCCATGGTTGCTGGGATTCCAGCTGTGTGCCTCCTGCAGGAAGGCATTCCTGCTCAGCGACCCCTACGACCGCTGCCTTAAGTGCTTGGGGGAAGCACACAGAAAAGAGAAGTGTCAGATCTGCAGGGCTTTTAAACCGAGGACTCAAAAGGACCAAGAAATCTGTTTGAAAGCCCTGTTGATGGAGGCAGCACTCCGCCCGGTGTCCAAGTCGGCCCGCTCCACCTCAGCACCGAGGGTGACTTCAGTACAGAGTGCACCGCTGGCACCGGCCTTGTCTCGGCACCGCGCAGCATCGCCAGCACCAAAGAGGAAGAAGCAGTGTGTGGAGCGTGGACACTCTCCTGTGCCATTGGTATGGGCAGGGTCGAATACGGAGATGCACAGGACCTGGCCCATCGAGTCTTCTCCAGTGCCTGCATCTCCGGTCAGGGAGCCTCCTCCGTCTCCTGGAAATGGGAGAGTGCCCCTGCCGATGCCTTTGATACCGGAGGCTTTTCAGGCGGCAAGAGCCTTGTTGGCCTCCTCCGCCCCACCTCTGCTGGAGGTGGGTCCCCCTGAATGGCAGTGGAGATCCCTGGTACAGGGAGGAAGATCTCCTGCCGGACGGTCTCTGAGGCTAGAACAGAGCCACTTCCCCAGCAGTCACTCCAGGCGTCGTCAAGCCGATCTGCTCCAGCACAGGACATGGAGTCTCGCTCTTGGTGCTGATGTTGATCCCCAGCACCGGAAGCCACACATGCCAGGAGGCGGCACCAGTCGAGGTCTGCCAGGCAGTGCTCCGACAGCTCCCACTCCAGATCCCCGGCACCGAGGAATTCACCCGTACCTAGATGGCGCAAGACACGGTCACTGTTGGAGGACCTGGCACCGAGGAGTTCACCCGCACCGAGATGACGCTCCAGTACCTCTAGCTCTTTGGAATGAACTTCTGTTCGTCGGCACCACTTGTGGAGACGGAGGCAATCCTCATCGTCCTCCAGATCAGAGGCGTCAAGAGTGCGGTCCCCAGCATGAAAGGGCTCCCAGGACTGAGGACGTACACGGCACCGCTGGTCCAGTGACTCGGGGGTTTCCCAGAGGGGACAGTCTTCAGGACAGCCAACGCCCCCACAAAGTGTGTCAACCTGTGGGGCAGTCAGCCCCGGGCTGGCCTCAGGGTCAATGGCCGCAACAATGGCCTTATTGGGTCCCATCAGGGATCCAGATGGGGCCGGGGCCCCAAATCATTATGTCATCAGGGGTGCAGCCCATGCCTGCGGCACAGGAGAAGACCCATAGACACCACTCCTCAGATGAGGAGTCGAACCCCATGGAGGGACCCTCAATGGGTGCAACCCTTTGCCAGGAGGGGGCGCACCCGCAGGACGCACGTTGGCAGTCCTCTTCCTCCTCACCGGATAAGGCAGTCTCCCGGGACCACTTGGCGCCACTGAAGGATTTCAGGGCGCACCAGGAGCTGCTCAAGAGGGTGGCCTCCAACTTGGGGCTGGAGGTGAAGGAGTTAGAAGAGGCAGAAGATAGCCTCTTTAATGTGCTGGTGGCGGCTGCCCCAATGAGAGTGGCCCTCCCAGGCCATGAAAGGGTTCTTAAGATTGTAACGGCCCTGTGGCAAACCCCTTCCTCAGTCACTCCTACGTCAAAGGTGGCTGAGAAAAAGTATTATGTCCCAGCCGAAGGGTTTGAGTATTTGTTCACTCACCCTGCTCTGGAAACCCTGGTGGTAGATGTGGCTAACCAGCGAGATAGGCAAGGTCAGCCAGGATCCACTCCCAAGAACAAAGATAATTAAAAGGTGGACTTGTTTGGGAGAAAGGTTTATTCCACGGCAAGCCTGCAGTTCAGGATTGCCAACCATCAGGCCCTCCTGGGTAGATGTAATTTCAACCTGTGGGATTTCCTCAGGCGGTTCGCTGAGGCCCTGCCCCAGGACCAGGCTGCAGACTTTAGCACCATCGTGGAGGAAGAAACCATGGTAACTAGGGCACTGCTCCAGACGTCCTGTGATGCTGCTGACTCGGCGGGCAGGGCCATAGCCTCTGCCATCTATATGAGAAGGTGCTCGTGGCTGCAATCCTCGGGCCTGTCCCAGGAGGTGCAGCAGTCTATTCAAGACCTCCCTTTGATGGGTCAGCCCTATTCTCCGACCAGATCGATGTGAAGTTGAACGGTCTGAAGGACTCAAGGGCCATGCTTCGCTCCCTGGGCTTGTACATGCCCAGTTTTCGAGGCGTCAGTCATGGCCCCAGGCGCAGCAGCAGCCAAGGCCTCCGCCCAGGTCTTTTCAACCCTATAGGAATAGGGGGTTTAGAAGGAGAAATCAGCCCCTCAGCTCGTCCTCAGCTCCCCAACAGGGGCCCCCCAGGAGGTCGGGTAACCAGAGGAAACAATTTTGATGGTGCGCCTAAGGGTGGTGCCCCGACTGCTCCCCTGGATCCACTCCGCCCTTTCCTAAACAGGTTAAGGCCTTCTATCCCGAATGGGCAAAGATCACTTCCGACCGTTGGGTCCTTGGGTCTACCCCTGCTCAACAACCCTCCTCCTCTGTCTCTCTTCAGGGACCCCTCTCCTGAGCAACTCCTCTTGCAGTGCCTCTTCCTACTCAACATAGGAGCGGTGGAAATGGTCCCTCAAGGCAGAAGGGGGAAGAGGTTTTATTCGAGGTACTTTCTCATCCCCAAGGTGAAGGGGGGGGTATCAGACCCATATTAGACCTGCATCATCTAAACAAATATGTCAAACGACTCAGGTTTCGCATGGTCTCCCTAGCCTCCATTATCCCTTCCTTGGATCCAGGAAACTGGTATGCCGCCCTCGACCTCAAGGACGCATACTTTCATGTGTCTATCCTCCCCAGCCACAGGCATTTTCTCCATTTCATGGTGGCTGGCTCCCACTACCAGTTTACACCCCTACCCTTTGGCCTATCTTCGGCTCCAAAGGTGTTCACCAAGAGCATGGCGGTAGTGGTTGCCCACCTGAGACAAAAGGGTGTGCAAATTTTTCCTTACCTAGACGATTGGCTGATCAGGGGCAGGTCCAGGTCCCAAGTACAGGAGAGCGTGAGCCTCACCTACTCCACGTGCAGCAGGCTGGGACTACTCATAAACGAGCAGAAGTCCACATTAACCCCAGTGCAACGCATAGAATTCATTGGGGCCACCCTAGGTGCTTCCCAGGCCAGAGCCTTCCTGCCTCAGCCACGTTTTGAGGCGATGGTCTCTATTGTCTCCCAGATGCACCGATGCCCCATGATAACAGCCAGGCACTGCCTACAGCTGTTAGGCCACATGGCGGCCTGCACGTACATAGTGAGACTAACTCGCCTGAAGCTCAGACCGCTTCAGGCATGGTTGGCCTCAGTATATGTGCCAAATGTGAGTGGTCACAGTTCCCCCGCCCATCTTAGCCTCCCTAAATTGGTGGCAGACTCCCAGGGCACTGATAAAGGGCGTTCCGTTCAGGGAACTGGCCCCGTCGGTCACCCTAATTTCCAACATGTCGGATGTAGGATGGGAAGCCCACATCAGTGCCAACCTAGGCACTCAGAAGCTCTGGTCGGGGGAGGAGAGGCTCCAGCACATCAACGTGAAGGAGCTGAGGGCCATTCCTCTAGCGTGCAAGGTGTTCCTCCGATTCCTGACAGGCAGAGTGGTGCAGGTGCTGACGGACACCATCGCAGCCATGTTTTACATAAACAGGCAGGGGGGAGTGCGCACCTCGGCCCTCTGCGAGGAAGCTATCTGTCTGTGGGACTTTGCCGTGAGGAACGATTTCCACTTGACTGCCCCTCACCTCCCAGGAGAGGAACGATGAGGCGGATTGCCTCAGCAGGTCGTTTCTACCCCGCCACGATTGGTCGTTGCACCCAGAGGTGGTGGCTATGATCTTCCAGAAGTGGGGCGTTCCCCAACTGGACCTATTTGCGTCAGCCTGGAACACCAAGTGTCCGAGGTTCTGCTCACTCCGGGGTCATGAGACTGGCTTGATTTCTGACACGTTCTTCATGGACTGGACAGGGGCCTTCATGTACGCATTCCCGCCCATTCGGCTCCTACCCAAGGTCCTGCTGAAAATAAAGAGGGATAGGGCAAATGTTATACTCATTGCTCTGGCCTGGCCGAGACAGCAGTTATTCAGCATGCTGCTGGACCTTTCGATTGCCCCATCCCTGGAGCTCCTGAGGCAACACGACCTTCTATCCCAGGACCATGGTTGCCTGTTGCACCCAGACCTGGACTCCCTGCACCTCACGGCCTGGAGGCTCTGTGGCTGTCGGAGGGAGAGAGAGTCTGCTCGGTGGAGGTCCAACAACTCTTTCTTGGCAGCAGGAAGCCTTCTACACAGGTTGTGTAGTGGGCTAAGTGGAGGCGGTTCACCTGTTGGGCGGAGTCCCGGGGTATTCCACCCAGCCTCTCGCCTATACAGGCAATCTTGGAGTACCTGCTCTAGCTGAAGCTCCAGGGTCTGGGGCTGGCCTCGTCGAAGGTTCACCTGGTGGCCATTTCGGCCTTCCATCAGCCGCTAGAGGGGAGATCGCTGTTCTCCCATCCCATGTCAGTCAGGTTCCTCAAGGGAGTGGAGAGGCTTTATCCGCAGGTCCGTGACCCGGTGCCTCCCTGGGATCTCAATTTTGTCCTCTCGAGACTCACGGGGCCCCCCTTTGAACCCATGGCTTTGTGCCCTCTGCTCATGCTCTCATGGAAGATAGCCTTCCTGGTGGCCATTACCTCAGCCAGGAGGGCCTCCGAGATTAGGGCCTTGACCTCGGAGCCCCCTTATACAGTATTCTATAAGGACAAGGTTCAGCTGAGGCTGCATCCAGCCTTCCTACCCAAGGTGGTTTCCCAATTTCATTGTAATCAAGATATTTTTCTCCCCATGTTTTTTCCCAAACTTCACAGTTCGGAGGAGGAGAGAAGATGGCATTCACTGGACGTGAGATGAGCCCTGGCCTTCTACATCGAGCGCACAAAACCGTTCCGGAAATCGACGCAGCTCTTCGTCGCAGTGGCCGACCAGATGAAAGGCTCACCTCTCTCCACCCAACGCATCTCCTCGTGGATTACATCATGCATCAAGTTCTGCTATGAGCAGGCGAAGGTGCCACTTCTGGGAACCATCACAGCGCACTCAACCAGAGCTCAAGCCTCATCTACAGCCTTCATGGAGAGAGTGCCCCTGCAGGACATCTGCAAAGCTGCCACCTGATTGTCAGTGCATACCTTCACGTCCCACTACACCATCGTCCAGCAGGTAAGAGAAGACATGGGATTCGATGGAGTGGTGCTGAGGGCAGCTCACCGATAACTCTGACCCACCTCCAAAGGTACTGCTTGTTAGTCACCTATAGTGGAATGGACATGAGCAAGCACTCAAAGAAGAAAACAAGGTTACTTACCAGTAACTGATGTTCTTCGAGATGTGTTGCTCATGTCCATTCCACAACCCACCCCGCTGACCCCGCTGCCAGAGTTGGCAGAAAGAAGGGACTGAGGGGGCGTAGGGCCGGCAGTGCCTCATATACCGCAGCATGTGCACAGGGCTCCAGAGGGCGCCGGAGCCAGCCCTGCAGGATCTGCTAAGGGGAAAAAAGTTCCAGGTAACCGTGCATGGAGGCGTGCACACACCTTTAGTGGAATGGACATGAGCAACAGATCTTGAAGAACATCAATTACTGGTAAGTAACCTTGTTTTCCCAAGCCCTCTCTTCTGGCCTTCAAATTTGGACCCAAGAGACCCTACAATGGCTTAGGTATACTAATAAACCAACCACAAGCCTTTTCTCTATAAGTAGGTAACAGGAGGTGGCTTGCATTAGAGGACTTGCAAGGGTTTCCCAGGGGTTTCCCTTTAAATCATTGGAAAACTCCCTAGAACTGCTTGCCTCAGTTTACCCTTGGGATGGCATGGATGCAGCCTTCCCCTCAAAGGATTGACACTCAGACAGTAATTTATTTGAAAACAAAATGTCTCTTTATTAAATGCTAATTCTAATACAATTGGAGTCTTAAATCGAAAATTAACACAAAGTAACAAATTGCATAGTTCATTTGAGACAATACAAGACATCATAAACTATGTAACCTAATGCGATGCAACATCAAATATAACAAACCATAAAAATGCAATGCAATACTCATAACACAATATAACCTTTCCTTAGCACATATTATAATGTTATGAATACTTATTGTGGTGCAGCGTGGCAGACATACAATGTTTAAACATCGAACACAGAAAAGAAACTTATATACATATGTATGAAGCCTTAATACAATGTTGTATTAGAATACCAAACCTATTACAATGTAACAAAAGATTCCCTTATACATATGTATAAAGTAACATTACAGTAGTACACATTTAATATCACTACAAAATAACATTCTATGAGTGTTGATCAGACAATCATAGAATGGGTGGATAAAAGGTCATTCAGATGTAAGCCTCCTGCTTTATTTACAATCACATTCATCCATTCCTTATCCTTAGAAGAGTCTTACTTACTTTCCTTCTTCTTAATCAAATCCCTCTGACTCATCTCAAGGTCCTTCTGCTCTATCTGATCGCTGCCAGTTGTCCTCTCCTGGTCTTCCAACCATCCAATCGCCCACACCCAACCTGTCAGCTCATCATTCTTCCTACGTAACTGGCCCCTCCCTTCAGGTATTTAGGAGTAACTTTTATTTCATCTCAGTCTACCTTTCTGCTATTGGTCAGTTTATCCTAAAATCTCCATTTTGTTTCTCTCTCTAATATGACATCATTGTGGCCACCATTTTAGATTTCTAGTTAAACTTGCTGTAAACCAGGGGTGGCCAACCCTTGGCTTACGAGCCGCATGCAGCTCTTTCCTCATAGAAATGCGGTTCTTGCGAGCTGCATGCGACTCCCCCGCATTGTATGGGGCGCCAAAAAGTTTTTACTTTCAAATGTGAAATTGACCAGCTGCCACCGAAACTGACATATCAGTGTGAATTTTTGGCGGAGGGTAAGGTAAATGTGGCTCTTTGTGGTATATATAGCTATTTTTGGGCCTTTGTCTCTGATTGGTTGGCCACCTCTGCTCTAACCTATCACTATTTACTATTTCTAAAAAGCCTTAAATCTAAAACTAATTATTTTTATACATGCCTAAACATTATGATGCTGTCACTACCTTTGTTATGCTAATTAGAACAGATAAAATCCACAATGCTTTTCTCCCCCTCTGCCTGATTTTCAGCTTTGTGGCTAAATACTGTCTCTGGTGCTCATCTCCTTATATGGATTAGAGCATTTTAAAACGTCTTGTATCAATCTAACTCTCCTTTGTTCAATGACTGCAGAAGGATTAATTACCCACTTCATTTTAAATGGTTGCCTACTACATATGTGATCCTTTTATGCTTAACATAAGTTCACACCCACATTCACACCTTGAAAACTGGTCTTCCCATTCCCACCTCCCATTCAGTTTCTAGGAATTGTGTGTGGCTTCCCTTTGTCCCCCAAAGGTTCGGCTGCCCCAGAGTTGGTTGAGGTTCCCCACTCCTTCAGGAGTATTACAAGCAGCAATTCTTTGGGCCAGAGGGAGAAATAAGGTAGGACTACATTTCTTACTTATGAAGCAGCTCTCAACCATGCACTGTCTTTAATAGCAGATAGGTTGGGGAAGGGAGATTCTTCAAACCTCCCTGATAGCCAAATTCCTTTCTCTGCCCCACCTCCCTGGAGGACGGAATCTAGAGAATCCAGTGGCCTAACTTCTGCTTCTCAGTTTAGGGGGAGGAGTACTAGTGAATAGAGAATAGGGAAGCCAGATACTATACCATGTCTTCCTACCTCACCTTGTTCAATCACACTCCATTTCAAACACATTTAGAAACACATCCATGTTGATGCCCTCCCTAGTAACTTGGAATCTATGTCACCCACTGAAACAGGTAGCTGGGAGCATGGCTTCACGTACTAGATTAGGGTTCTGCTGGTGAAGTCTCTCCATCTTAAGATGGTATTGATGCTTTCTGTCCTTCTCACTCCACGAGCTAGCAGTGCTTCTTCTTTTTCCTCATGCTGGTGCTATGGTGCTGATCCTTTTTCTTTTCTCTCTCGTACTAGTGCTGCTGCTTCTGGTCTGCAAGCTACTGGATTTCCAGACACAGCCAGTCCCTTTCCACCTCTATCCTTTTTTGTTCTACCTGTAAATGAGTCCACAATCCCAATGGAACATAGTTGCTGCCTCTGTCAGCCTCTTACCTGCTTCCCTCCAGGGAGTTGGCTCCAAGATTTTCCCCACCTGCTGGATCCTCTGCCAGTGAGCTGGAAGTCTTTGTGGATCTGGACTATCCTTTTTCTTCTGGTCATGAGAATACAGCAAGTCAATTAGCTGCACCTTTGTCAGATCCTCCATATTGAGCTACCTTTCTTTTCATAGCTCAACCCTAGCTGATTTTTCTTCACCTGTTCACAATTCATTTTCCCGTCTCTCTCTTCACTATTCCTTTCCCCAAAAGGCTGAGACATTTCTCTCTGCTTTTTCTTCTACAATATTTCTTTTCACTGCTGTTGACACTTATGCAATTCACATTGTCATAGATATCCCACTGCTATCACCAAATGTCACAGTTCAGGGAAACTGAGTACTTCCCTCCCCCTCTTCTCCCTCCTTCATGGTCCACCAAGGTTATCCCTCTAGGCTTCCAGATCCTCAGCCATCACCTCTCCTGGGTGGAGACCCATGTCTCTCTTCCTCCTGACCAGAGATTTTTCCAGGCTGCCTGGTTCACTGCCTATATTGTGATATTCCCAGCAAGCCAGACTGCCCCAATGGGCCAGCATCTGTGCTTTGCTTTTTCTCTCCAGAGGCTATGAACTGCATAATTGCCAGCAGTTACAGGATATCACACTACTTTTTATAAGCAAGCACACTTATTCTTAAAATGAAAACATTACAGAGAAAGCATGTTAATAAAAAAACCTACATGCATACTAAAAAGCTTACTGGAGGTCACCCCAACGTCTCTGACAAGTGTCAGTCCTTCCTACACTTTCCTGAAGATTGGAGCCCCCCCTCTTGTCAGAAGGTTCTGTCCATTTGCTGGATCACAGTTTAAACTCAGGCTGTTTGTCCAAAAGTTCCTTCTTTGTCCACTTGGTCCATGGAGACTCCAGTCTGAATTAGTATATGCAAACCTCTCTAGGTGGTGATACCTCTCAGCAGATGTTACAACATGTGTGACTTTTCCTATTCACCTCCCACTGTCCTTACATTCTGGAGATGTGGTCACCCTCCCCCATACAATCCTGCATGAACTTAATACAGTAAGATCTCGCAAAGATATTGTCAGAAGTTGCCATATCTGTCACAGTGAGTTTGCACATCCTTAATGCCAACTTAGCAAAGTTTTGTTTTGTTTTGTTTTTGAAAACTTCATTTTTTATTTATTTATTTTATTTATTTACCATTTGTTTAGTGTAGGAGTCCCTTTCCCCACACATGCCCCAATTCTCTTCTCTTACAGCAGGGTAAAATAGAAGTAATAATTCAGGTCAGTTGAATTATACTAGGGTAAGTGTGTGAAGACCCAAGTTCCCTCACTTTCACAGCTGATGGACTGGAGGGAGCTCATGGAAGCCCCTTGTTAATGGAGCAACTTTTTTTTCCCCCCAAAATAAAAGCTGAGAGGGCCAAATTCTCCACTTTGTTACCAGTTTTACATTAGTATAACTCTTTTGAGTCCCTTCCATACTAAACATAAGTAGCAGTGACCCACCCCACCAGATAGTGACCAGAGCACTAACCCTTCTCCTTATTATTGAAAATTCCATGATGTTTTTCTCCATCTTTTTCTCTAAGCCCCATGATTTTTTGTGGTGGTTTTTCTTTTTTTTTTTTTCAGGGTCAAGGAAAGCATCATTGCTACCTGTATTGAAGAGCTGGGTGTGGGAGAACAACATTATCTACTCCCCAATGTCTGAGGGCATGTTTTCTGTACCATGCTGAGTTACTCTAGTTAAGTTACATAAGTAATGTAACTTAAGTTGACATACCCTAGATCAACTTGCAGCAGTGTCCACACTACGTTATGTCAATGGGAGACGCTCTCCCGTCAACATTACTTCCGCCTCTCATTGAAGTGGATTATAGATGTTGATGGGACAGTGCTCTCCCATCGACAGAGCTTCCATCTCTCATTGAGGTGGATTACAGACATCAATGGAAGAGCGCTCTCCCATCAATTTAGCACCTCTTCACCAGACTCTCTAAATTGATGCTGCTGCATCAATGGCAGTGATGCCAGTTTAACGTGGTAGTGAGGATGTGCCCTTAGACATCCAACTGAGATGACCTCAGTACTGGGACAAGATGGATTACAGGCCTGATGCCTTGAACCCAATGCATAGAGGTGGAACCAAAGTAACTTACTTAATATGATGGCATAGGTGGACATCTCCCTGAAGACTTCCTTCAATGGCTAGAGACATTCTCCATACAAATGTTATTCATATGGACTCTATTTTGTTATGTTTTACATTTGCTGTAGCTCCTAGAGGCCACAATCAGGTTTCGGGAATTATCAGGCTAGGAGCTGTACAAGAATATAGTATTAGACTGTTCCTGCCCTGAAGACCTTGGAATCTCAAAAGACCAAGGGAGGGAGAGTAGCATGCAGCTAGTCATCCAGTAATGATCAAGGAGATGATCAAAACTGGGCAGGAGTTGGGGGCAGTGTTGATTGCTCAGGTGAATTGCTAATATGTCCCTATGGGGCTGAAGCTAAGAGCAGGTGCACTAGGGGTATGTGGGGGATGTGAAGATTACAGCATCCACCATCTCTGACGTGATAGGTGGGGAGGGAATATGTGAAAATGCCAGGGCCCAAGAGCAAGAATTCGAGGTAAGAGCTCTGGCAGCTAACATGAGTTGGCAAGAGTACAGATGGGATTGGACTGACATTTTTCCCCCTCCTGCCCAAGAAGAAAAAATCACTATGAATTATTCTCGCCATTTAGTAGAAATTGCCATGATAAACATAGAGCTTTACATTTTTGAAGGCTCCTTTCACATGACAGAAGGTTAGAGGTGAACATGTCTCTTTAAATGAAAGCTTAGCCTAGGCAGAGTGGGGATTGTAACACTTACCAGGCATCTCATGGAAGCTATAACACATGCAGAGAACCTCTTATAGCTCCCAGATGTTAAAAATTCCACCTCTAGCTCAAAATGTTTCCACTGCTTTCCGGTGAAAAATAGCTGTATTCCATAGATCTCTGTGGTGATTAGTGACTAAAACAAGATTGATACTTTTACATCTAGACATTTTTTAGTTACAAGTGGACTGAGTAAATAGTGAGAATAATTTTCAGAAAGTGAAACATCACCATTTTCCCCAATTTCCACAAATTCATAATGGCAAGTTCCATGAACCTCAAACATTTAAAACCAATAATTCTTCGTAGGCAGAGGAGAAAATCAGAGGTTTCTTTCCCACTTCCTGGAGTGCTACAGGCAATGAGGGTGAGGATTGGTTGCAGACTGGAAATGGTCTTTCAACTTTAATCTGTATAGGACAGATCCTTGAGCGCCCCTATGTCCCTTCTGCATCATTCTAGGCATCAAAGGGAATGTGAAGGTTCCTTAAGGCAGGAACTAGGGAAGTCTCAGCTGACATAGGACTAGCATAGCCAAACCTATGCCAACCCACTTCCTGCTTCTTGTCAAAGTGTTCCATGGTGTAGGAGAAGTAAGAGAAGGTGATCATGGCCCATGGAGAGGCTCCTTGAGAGGCATTATCTGTTTAGTGCATGTTAGAACATTCCTGAGGTTGTATTTGTGCCATTCAGGTGATGGTTTGGTCCATAATATTTTGAATGGGTTTGATTATGGTACTGTGAAAATGCATCAGCACATTTGTCCCTCCTATTTCTCTTCTAAATTCTGAGGTGACAAAGTAGAATGCGTCTGCAAGCTATCCACTGTATAAAGAAAGAAGTAAACTAAGAGATGGGTGTGTTGGGTAGGTCCTCACATTCTCAGGGAGTTCCCACGCTGCACTGTTATCAGCTGAGGTACTGAGAGTAATACAACAGTTGAGGCGATTCCATGGTCAAGCTCAAAGCTCAGTGGAGAGAAAGACTTTGGACATTCATTTTCATGCTAAAAATTCTGTTTCTGAAAGCTGTTTGTTTTTCTCCCCAAATCAGAGTGTTTTTAACCTCCATTATTCATGCAGCTAATGATCACTGTCAAAAATTAAAAGGAAATGTTTATTGTGATGGGGTGAAACACCCATCACTGGAGACAAAGGGTTAAGGACAGTTACATTTACTTCAGCTGGGTGGTAATTATATAGTTATTTGTCATCAAGAGGCAGAGGTGGGGGACTAAAAGGATTGGATGATAAGAGGAACCTGGGCCTTATGAATAGGCTGAGAGAGTTCAGTCAGGTGAGTGGAGCCACATGGAGTAGATGAAAAGGTGGGTTCCTGTGCGGGGGTTGAATTGCTAAAGAATGTGGGCGAGTCAGGAAGGCTTTGGTTGAACAGGATACCAGATCTGGGGAAAGGCAGTGAAGCCCCAGGAAAGGGTTGAGCACAAGGCTAGGAGGATAGATTGATTCTTTGGGACTTTGGACTACACTGGACTCGTGTTACCCTGGGAGGGTTTTGAACTAGCTGCTTCTCAGCTGCTGGGCTGAGTGGTGCACAAAGACAGACTGCTTGACGTGGGTACAGGAGATGTAAAAACCCACTAACATCCCATCCTGGAACAAGGGGGCATGCTGGTGGGGAGTGCTATTTACCTTTGTCTGACTTTCATTTAGTTTTCATCCTAAATTGTACATTTTATTCTTTCTCTACTTTCCTAAGTTTCATTTGTTTCTTCTACATTACTCAATAACCTGAGGCATTGTTATGTAATATCTGTTACAGGAGTGCTCTATGAAAAGAGATGTCTGTATGTATGCTAATGATCAGTCAATAGATAAAATGTCAGTAGATGACACTCAAGAATATGCCATAGTGTTCCTGGATTTTGTAGGACCAATAAACTTTTTGTCGTGGTGCACTCCAAAGGCTTTTTGTGTGCCGCTCTTTACATACAGCTTTTAATACCCAATTAAAATGCTGGAACTTCTATACTCTGTTGTTTAATACTCAGCTAAGTACCAGTAGGGCATTTAATGATTTTTTAAAAAAATCAAAACACCCAGAGTCACACACATCTCCAGCCTTATTTCATCCTCTTAATGTTTTCCAGCCTCTGCTCTGGTAGTTTAAAAAACTCCCATTACTATCACTCTTCCTTTTTACTGCTTTTTTTATTTGCTCAATCATTTCACAGTCCAGTTGTTTGTTTTTGGCTATAAAATATTCCTGTATCCAATCTCCGTGCCATCTCCAGCCTCCATCCATAATTACTTTTTATCATTGATAGTTTCTCCCAAATCAACACTCTCAAGAACTAACAAATTCTCAATCTCTCTCTCTCTCTCTCTCTCTCTCTCTTTCACACACACACTCTTCTTCTGCATCTCTGGCCTACTCTTTTGAAGCAGACAATAGCAAATAGTTGGTATTATAGCCCTGTTAAAAAGATTTCATTTAAAAGGACACAGTCAAACAAAATGAGTGAGTAGTTTCCGGTATTACTCCTGCTGCTGAATCCCTTGCCAATGTTGGCATTCTACAACTATATTTTCCAGGTTTTTTTTTTTATTTCTTGTTGTCTTGCTGTAGACCCACAAAAAAACTATGAAGTAATTGACTGAAGCCCTGATCATGCAACAGGATCTGCTTGGTCCCACTGACTCTGTGTGGCTGCAATTTCTGCCCATGTAAAGTCCTTTTCCATAGCTGGGGCCTAATTGTCTGTATTCAGGGAAAACAGAAGCTCATTATACAGTAAGGGCTGGACTGTGTCAGACTATAATGCCAGTGTGTACACGGAAGGGAACATGCAAGGAGCCTTCCCCTACTCAATGGTCTATATAAGGGCCTATCACAGTTGCAGTCCCTATGCTCAGGTGGGGAGAAGATTGACATGGTGAGGACCAATAGCTCTTGTAGCAGGCAGGCTGACCAAGGGGAAGCATTCTAATAGATAGTGCAGCCTAAGACACTGAGCCACTTGCCTCCTTTGTAGCTACCACTCAAGTTGCTGAATTGAGTTTCCTATGCTGTTGTGCCAATGGGACTTGAGGGCACTCAGCAGCTCTCAGAGTCTGGGACTTGTTCCTATGAGGCATTAAGTGTCCTCAAGTCCCAGTGATGTCAATAGGAAATGAGGCACTCAGTACCTCAAGAGTATTTATTATTTGTATTATGAAAATGCATAGGAACCCAGTTGAGGATCAGAGCCCCATTGGGGTAGACGTTGTATAGACAGGTAATGACATTCTGTGCCCTGACAGCTCACAATCTACATGACAGACAGGACTCAAATTGGGTCCATAGGGAGTAAAATAAATATTCAGGACACCCTTTAGAAATATCACACTGCTGCCAACCCCAACTGTCCAAAAACCATGAATAAGGCTCCCCCCAAAATTAGGAGATTTTTATTAAAGCAATACATCTTGTGCGGGTAAGGGAGGGAAGGCTTTGTGCTTTTTGAACCTTGAGGCATGCTCCAGTCATACTTCCAAGATTTTCTCTACCTCGACGGGGGAGGACTTTTAAAAATAATAAACACAGAGATTCTCATGTATTTACACAACTTCAAGAGTTGGGGCTTTAATAAAACCAAATATCATGAGATCTGTGATTAAAATTATGAGGATTGGCAACGCTCATATCAGTCTGTTTTTTAACTCCATAATTGTGAATGGTAGAAATAGATTCTTGGTGGAAGCTGCCATGTTTCTGTTGGCACAGAACAGGACTCCTGAAATGCAGCATCTTTTCTATGTAAGACAAAAGGAGGTTTTCTGTGTCATTGCATGTGCTCTAATTCTTTTTTGGGGTGGGTGGGGAAACTTTCAGTTATTAGCACTCAGATATTTTTAAGTAATGAAACTTATATTGCAGTAACTCTGAAAGTCTCCATTTTTGTCTTGCCTTCAGGCAGTTCTTCCTTCCCTTGAGTCCTACCCTGCACCATGAGCCTGTCAAGCTGGAAACTTCTGTTTTGATTGGTTTCGGATTTATTCCATGTTGTAACTAGATGTAACATTTACAATATCTTTGTAGATTATACTGAATTTTTGCTCTGACTGACTCATCTCCATGGCTGTGATCTCCTTCTCCACCTATCCTGTCTTGCAGGTAAGCATCATCTCCTATACACCCGTGCATTTTATATCCCTCCTGGAAGTAATACCTATATAAGTCAGCATTTTAGTGATTTATGTAAGTAAAATATGATGGATCAAGTCATTAAAATTGACAGGCACACATAGCTAACTTATTTCCAACTACATCAACCCATTGACTTCAAATAAGACTTTTTTTGTTAGTCAGAATTTTATTCTATATCAGAAAAATATTACCTTTATAACAGACTGAAGAGTGAAATTAAGAACAAAAGTGCCTGGTATATATTTCTGCTGTATTTACTGTGTCACTTCAGAATGACAGCCTTGAAATTCTTGCCTTATCTTCAGCATGCTCTAAAAATGACAGCTACAATAATTCAAATTTACTACTTTTTTTACTAGTAATGAAGTTGTAAATGCAGCATTTCTTTCATTACCTATTCATTAAAGATATGCCATGAAAACAGAGTTACCATGGAAATGGCTCTGTGAATTCTGAGTACATAATAAGAATGTCATTGTTTACACTACAGCATAGATAACTGATGGGTGTTATTGCAGCTGGTAAAGTCTTATTTAGCCTCAGGAATGCTTGTAAGGGGGAAAAGGTTATGCAGTTGGTCTTCCACTAAGTGCTTGCATACAAGCTGAGCTCTGTAAAATCATCAGTGCAAAAGAGTTTTATGATAAAAAGGACTGAATGTGTTGTGAGCTTTAAATCTTTGAGCATCATTTGGAGTTGAAAATTTAAACATTGAAAATAGAGCCTAGTTCATGTGTTACTAATATCCTCATTGCAGAGCTAATGTGTATACATCTAGTGTAAATAAATTAGCATATATAACTTTAGGTTTTTTACACTTAAAGTGAAAACAGGGTTTAGTAATGGAAACATGTCCAATTTAATGAATAACAATGATAGCTTTGCAAAATCAGGTAAAGATGCTAGGAGCTTTATTTTTTTACTATTAGGATATTATAATTGACTATGGTAGGGAGTAACAAAATAGAAGCAAAGTCCTCCAACTGTACAAAAGGCTGCACTTACAAAAGCGATCTATATTTTTATACATAATACTCTTAACATTTTTAAATGCCCAAACTTACCTGTAACACTTTGAGATCGACACTTCTGATTGCAGTCAGTGACTACATATAAAGCCTTATTTATATAAATTTAAAAAGTTCTAATCTAATTTTCTGTGTGATACGCAGTTTATACAAAACATGTTCAACAGGCTTTTATTCTATTAAAAATGAATGATTCCTAATAGTCAGTTACTCTGCAAAATCCTGACTACCTGTCTATCACTCAAAGTTGACACACTTTAGGAAAAAAAGAGGATATAATTGGGCATGATGAAGGGAAACCTGACAGATCCTCTGGTAAAATACAGTTAAAGTCATACAACCCTTTTGCCTTAAATAGGGATGTAAGTGTGCCTCCATTGAAAACAAAGAGATCCATACAGAAAAATTATGACAAAGGAAAGTAAGTGTTATTGGACCTGATCCAAAGCCCTTTGAAGTCAATAGAAACCCTTCAACGTACATCCAGGGGCTTTAGATCAGGTCCATTGTGACTGTATCAACACCCCACTATTCCAGAATCCCAGATACATGATGCAATACTACGAATACTATAATCAAGGTTGATTGACAGAATGACATAAATGGCGACCCTGGAACAAGCAGCATGTTCCATTTTCCTAGACACTGACAGAGTTATGAAAGCAGCAGCAGCTGGGAAGAGACAGTGCCTATGAAAATATATGGTGGGAATGAAAAATCAAAGGGGTTGGGCTTTATCAGGACTCCATGCCCAGGAATAAGGTTGGCGTGTGTGTGTGTGTGTGTGTGTGAAATTTCATCTCACTAGTAGATGAGCCTGGCGGATGTTCCTGTAAGAAATTCCTTATGCACAGTCCTGCAACCTATCCAACACTCCCATTAATTTAAACTCCCACCTTAACAACCCTAATTAACCTTGGTAGACTGAGTGCTAAATCTGCCTCTTTTTATTTGCTTGTGTCTCCTTTGATTTGTTCTCTGGCAGAGTTGTTTGATCTGTTTCCATAAATGTCGCACACCATAGTATTAACAATTCTAGAACAAGAGTATGTTGGGTAATGGAGAATGCCAATGGAAAAGACAACAACAAAAAATCCCCTTTTTCTTATTTGTGTTACAGTACAGCCTAGAGGCCCTAATGTACAGACACTTAGTAAAAGACACTCTCCCCCTGAAGAGCTTATGGTCTTTGTAATTAGACAAGACAAACCAGGCAGCGGAAACAACAGTACAAAGAGGTGAAGTGACTTATCCAAAATTATACAGCCAGTTAGTGGGAGAGAGTCAGGAACAGAATCAAAGTCTCCCGACTCCCAGACAAGTGCCTTGTTCTAGACTACACTGCCTCCCATAATCAAGTAACATTTGATGAGTGTATTGGGAAAGTAGGAGTGGCAGGTAGCAGAGCTATAAACTTAAAATGAAGAGAATGTAAAAGCATCAGGTTGCCACCTATTAGTACTACCTGTCAGCTCCATTCTCACATCTGTTAGTCTGCCATAGTCTAATGACAAACATATTAAATCTGTTTTCATGAATAATTTGATATTTCCAGGAGAGCCGTGAACTGTGGTTACTGCATTCTATGTATTTTGTAGCAAAGAATTAGAAAGTTATTTCTCAAGGTATTTCCACGTTCTTTAAGGGACAGTGAATTCAACATTTGCAATGTAGTGATTGGGTAGGTAAAGAGCAGCTATTATGTATTCAGCAATAATTTGCAAACTCATCTTAGAGGTAAGAGTCCATTTCACTGATAGTGGGTAAACTGAATAGGATACCAAGGTTCCCTCCCCTTCTTATTGAAAAGACCATGGAGTATCCCATGATCTGGGATGGGTGTTGTGCTTTACTAGGGCAGATCTTCAGCTGGTGTAAATAGAGTTAGCTTAATTTCAGTGGAGTGAGACTGATTTACTCCAGCTGAAGGATCTGGCCCATAGTTTCTTGGTACCAAGGAGGGTAGGGTGGTTGTTTATTGTCATTGGTCAGCCATTAATCTTTCATGCATTTCAAAAGCAGCTGAGATTACGAAGACAGTTTAGGTTTTTAGGTAGTGATTTATATTTGCTGAGCATCAGCATCATTGGCAGGTTCATTTGAATGTTGGTTAATTCACTGCTGTTACTGAACAAGAAAAGGAAGTTTAAACCAGAGATTATTGGGAATACCTGTAGTTAACGTTGTGGTTTTGATTGTTTTCTCAGATACAAAGGGGACAGTTAAAGACAACAGAATATTTGAGTAATCAGAGCCCACTACCCAGCTGAGTAATCAAAGCCTAGTACACAGATTAAATACAATTCCCTGATAGGATAAAATTTGGACCTAAATTCTTTGGTAGAATGTATTACTTTTAAATGTAACTCTATTTTTGCTTAGCTTTGTGACCCAATTAGCATCCTGTGCTGACTTTACATTTGAAATGTACACTATTCCATTTAGTTGGAAAAGCTCAAACTATGCTCTTCTTTAATCAGATGAATAAACTAATATATCATAAACCAAATGTTGCTATGACCTGGGTTGTTCCCTAAATGACTAAACATCCCATACACTATAGGAGTCTAGAGACTCTGTAGGATTCTCTTCATGTAACTTCCTCCATGCAGGTCTCTTGGAAGGTTGTCCACCCCAGAATGAACAGAACATCTAGCCACCAATACCCACAGATCACTAAGAGCTGCAAGAGGCCATGTGGTGTTAACCCACAGCTGGGGCCCCCTTCCCACACCTGGGTCACCTCTGACAGGAGCATTTGGGCAAAACTTATTGACTCAATCGGCTTTTAACTCTTGCATGGATCTGCATGAGCCTGGGAGGATGCTGTGCATCTCCCTCCCACCAAGTTATATCCCCTCTGGGATGCTTCTCCTTGGTACTGGGCTACTGTTGTATTGATCTCAAGGACCCAAAGAGTTACTGGTATCTTAAACCCTTTCACTGACTAACATTGAAACAGTTGCAAACACCCAAAAGCATTCATTCTAAAGTTGAAAGTTAATTGATCAAACAACTATTTATATTGAAACTCAAAGTGAATAATTATGCAATACCTATTAAAATCTCCTTCTGGAGGCAAAATATCAGTCTCTTATTTTCATTAACAACCTTCCTTTAAAGAGGAAAGGGTTAATTATACTCTCAGGCCTGGTGTGTGAAAGGTATTCACTTCTCCTGTTTTTAACGAACAGCCACACATAAGGCTGATACAACAGATGGAGATGTGACACTGTCTGGAATGGCTCATGACCGTGAGTATCAACCTCAGGGCAGACCAAATTGGTGATATGTTCTACAATTAGATTTCACCAACCCAGTAACAAATGTGAATTCCTGAAGCACTATAACAGTCTTTCCATGGAGTCACAAACCATCCCCTTACGCGTTCCATTCTATCTTGCCACCCAGGCAAGCTGGACTTAGTAATAAATGGTCACTTACACCAAAGATCACAAAATATTCAGGTTGCTCCCAGTCCCAAGAGACTAGTCACTTACCCCAGGTCTGTTTGTGCCTCCAATCTCACACCAAAGACAATGCTTGTAGCCAAACCTATATTACACTAACTGAGGATTTATTAATTGGGAAAAAGAAATGAGAGAGTTATTTACAGGTTAAAGCAGGTAGCATATCACACAAATGAATTACAGTCTATGGTTCCAAGAGGTGTTAGAGCTGTAGTAATGGGTCAGCACAGAATGTCTTTTAGGGCTAACCTAGGTTGACTCTAGGGATCTCTGCTTTTGTTTCCTAGCTCCAGCCCTGAGACTCCAAACAGCAAAGAGATGAAAAATGTTCATGTCAGCTATCATTATTTCCTTCTTTCAGAAATCAAGACGATGGGATGAGCTTTTTTGCATGTAACACCTTCAAGGTGTGAGAGGGCCAGTAATCCAGTCTTTGTATTGAGACTCAATGGCTCATGTAGTTTTGATAGTACTTCTTGATGAGCGGGGGAACCACTCCTCCTGCCTGCATTCACAAATTCAGAGCAGAGACAACGAGAGTTCTGTGGCACTTTAAAGACTAACAAATTTAATATTTGTAGACATAAGCTTTCGAGAGACTTGGCTCTCTTCTTCAGATGCAGTAATACAGGAAATAGGTAACACAGAGGTATCTTATAGGTATCCAGGTGCATTGAGAACAATGGGGGAGGTGGAGTCCGGTACTTAAGACCTAATTCAGAGCAGGCGTTTTTACAGTTGTAAAGCAAAACTTACATGTTACCTTATAGCATGAGATACAGACATTACAAGTGAGATTAATGTATGCAGCAACTTACAAGCATTTTATTGTCTGAATACATCCTTACAAGTCTAATACCTATCTTGAACAATACTAACATACTGGTGAGCTGTTTGATTTCCAGCTATGAATTTGTCAGTGCTCAGAATATACCTAAAGCCTTGGCAAGAGCCAGTACCTGGTCTACCAGTGTCACGGGGGAAATATGGCTTTTGTTAATGTACTTGTAATACTGGAGGGATGGAGGGATACTTTAGGTTAGCAGGTCGGACACAGTACCTGTTGCATGGACTCAGGCTCATATTCCAGTCAGAGATGTCATCTAGTTGGGCCCATTCTCCCCAGACAGTGCAGGGCTGGAGGTGGTAATGCATGCAGTGCAATTGATTTCAGGATCCATTGAAAAAGGTGAGAGAGAGGGTAGGAGGAAAAAATAGTGGAGGCAGAAAATAACACTAAAGGGAAGGAAGACAGAATAGGAGCTTACATGCCTCTGCAGGATTGACAATTAGGTAATCCCCACTGATGGACTGAGGGCTGGCAGTCAGGATAGTATGACGATGTTCAGTACTCACAGGTGAAAAACAAAATTCCTTAAACAAGAGCAAAGCCGGATGATCTCCCTCTCGAGAAGAAAAATTTTTGGTCTGTTCTGCTCCTTCTGTTTTGAGGTTGGGGATGTGAGATGAGAGCTGCTGGTATTTTTTCAAAGTGTCTTTTTAAGAACCCCACAAAGGGGAAAGTTTATCCCTTCATTTTGTCCACCAATTAGGCCTCTCATCAAACACACCAACTTTGGCTCATTCATTTCTGATTCCAAATCTTCTGTTTGTAGCAAGCAGGATTTTAACATAGATTCGTATCTGTAGTCCCTTTTTGTTTGGACTAACTTAGGGCACACCTAAACTTAAAATGCTGCATCAGCAGAGCTGTGCCACTGTAGCACTTTAATGGAAACACTCTAAGCCAACAGGAGGGAATTTACCCATCGGTGTAGTTAAGCCACCTCCCCGAGAGGCAGTAGCTATGTTGGTGGAAAAAGCTCTCCCACTGTCATAGCACTATCTACACAGGGGGTTGTGTGTGTGCATTAGGTCGATATAACTATACCACTCACATCCCTGAGAGATGTAGTTATACCAATATAAGTCTGTAGTGTAGACCAGATCTCAGTCTCTATAGCTTTTTTGCACCTGTTTAAAACATTCATTATTGAAAACAGCTTGACCTATTTTCCACAAACAATTATTATTATAACATCTCATGAACACTGATGTACTTTTTACAGTTGAGCTCACAATTAGAATAAGTTTGTAGGCCCAATTATCACAATAGTACCCACAGCTGTGGGGTACCTCACTACCACCTGCCTTGTCTGTGTCTGCTGTGGGTCAGTTCTCCAGCAATCTCCGGCCTCTGGCAACACAAACCCTGCTCCATAGGCCCCGCTCTGTTTGCAGGTTAATGATAGGCACGCTCCAACCCCCAAGAGCACAGCCCTGCATCCAGTGGATACTCTCAGAATTCCCAGATCCTCTGTTCACTACAGAACACAGCTCCACTGAACACACAGCACTTGGATTTCTTTACAGAGAAAGCAAGTTCACATGTTTTTAACAACGAACAGATTCAAATGATAGCAAGCAGAAATATCAGAAACAAAGGGTTAGATATAATATAAAATCATAACGTACATACAAGAGTTTAAACTTAACTAATAAGACATTGTCACATCATGAAAGCAAAAGCTCACCCAAAATCCTTCCAACATGTTACAGCCAGGCTTGGCTGTGATCTTCCAGTTCACAAAACATGCTGTTCTCTTTCCTCCTCTGTGGAAAGATGTAGTTTCTCTGTTGCTACAGTTCTAGTCCAAAAATGCATTGTCTGCACTTGTAAACAGGATAACCCCAGAGGTTGTTTCCCTGTCTGTGGTCTCTCCTAAAGACTTTGCAATCACTGGATTAGCATTTTGCTCACACTATAATCTGATGCCCATTGTGAACCATACAATACTAAATTTACATCTAGACAGATAGGTTTATTTCATACAGGGGATGTTTATCTTTCTCTCACCTTTTCTGGTGACCAGCCCCAAGTCACAGACCTTAAGAACGTAATTTTCAGTGCATATATACATATTTGTATGTATACTTCACCATGATTGAGGACCAGTATGCCACGGGCTTTTATTACACCTTGACACTCTTTAAACTAGTATATAGCTACCAGACCAAGGTGATCCCTCTAACTGTTATGCATCCCTGTGCCCTCTGCCCTTTGGCACCAAGTGGTCCCTAGGTCATACCCTCCCTTTGTGTGGGTCCCCAGCTCGTGATCCCACAGAAAAGTTTCTGTAGGGCCTGGGGAAAGGTTGGAGGTGCCTGTAGTCTTAACATGCCTCCCAGGTTTAGATCATCAGATTTCTCTCCTCCACACACAGGATAATTTGTACATAACATCTATGCTTCTGAGACCTTTTATGCTTCATACAGTTTAACAGTGGTTATAAACCCTTCAAAAATAGGGGTATATAAAGAAGTGCTGATAGACCTGTAATTGGACTGCTTGATGCTACATGAATCCTTGTCTATAAGCCTAGGTAGTGTACCTAACTTTGTAGCCAGTAACTATCAAAATATCCTTGATTAATCCTTGATTACCTGAAGAGCAGGCACATCTTTACAGTTGAAGTGATAAACACAATTGTTCGTTTGCTTTCAGGGTTTTGGATTTTTTTTTTTTTAATTTTATTAAAACTGCTGGAAACGGTGCTGCCTAAACTGCAGTTTGCAATTTTCTGTGTGCTTTATGTCTCTTTCAGAGGAATTCATTATAACAACAGATTACCCAGGCTGTGACTCTATTTGTGTAAAACAGGCTCTCTATAGATGTTAGAGGTGTAACAAAACAAATGTACAGTGCCCTGATACAGATAAAAGTATTGATTGGATGAGCACTGCAGCCCAAAGACTAGGTTATTGGGATGTAATGAAATCTTATTGTTTGGCTTCAGAGTGGTAACACTACTGTTCATCACTATACTACTTAATTATTCAGAGATCATATCTTCAGTAATATGCCTATTTTTTTAAAAGGACACTTTTGGTTCCTCTGTCCATTGGTTCCTCCTCACCCCCCACAGTTGTGCTCCTTTATCTGTAAAATCCTCTTAAAAGCTTGAAAATAAAATGTTTCCTTGCTGATGTTGCCCTGTTTGTCTGACAAACAGAATTAAATTCTACTCTCGCCATCAGGAATGAAACCATAGAATTATTCTGGATTTACTTTGGTGTAGTTAAGGGCAGAGTTTGGCCCACTCTGTTCTAGATACTGCAGCACTAGAGACATAGCACTGATGCTGGTGAGAGCTTGGGAGATTCTAAAAATTGTGGGATTTAGAAAATGTGGCTTTGAAGTTTTGAGACTTAAAAATAGAGGCACTAACTGAGTAAAGTATGTCCAAAATCAGAATTTCATAGCACAAGAACTTCAGATATTTCAAAATTTTTCATCCCAAATCAGTACAGAAGTCAAAATATCAACACTTTTCACAGAATGAAAGATGACCCACTTCAACATTTTTGATCAAAACCAATTGTTCAACATTCTTAAATCCAAGTTTCATTTTGGTTTGTTGAACTGAGTTGAAATTTTATTTCAGCTTGGTTCAACATTAATTTATGTCCACCTGCGCTGCTAGTGTATCTCTTGTGGGGGATGGTAGTTTGTATGTCTTATGTCCCCATTCTCCTTTTGGGACAGGGCTCCTGAGCCAGATGATGACTACCAAAATGCCCCATGGCAGTTAAACCAGAGTAAAAACTTTTGTTTTGATTTTGCATTGTAGAAAATCAAAAGTAAAAACATCTTTTGGCAAAATCAAAGATTTCCCATTGGGAAGGGAAACTTTGATTTCATAGAAAATGCATATTCTGTCAAAAAGACACTTTGATGGAAGACTTGCAGCCAGCCCTACTGTTAAATCCATCCAACTTCAGTAGGAGACATGACTCCTATAGTGCCCAGACATTCTGGTTCAACATCCTCTCTGTTGCAGTACATACAGAATACACTATATGTTAAACAATTCAGTTGGACAGCCATCTCCAGTGATCATTCTCCCCTTAATATTTTTTCATAGTCTCGTATTTGTCTCTCTTTCAACAGAATTGCTTCCAGTCCTGCACTAGTTTTTATTGATGCTTAAACCAATGTCTTGATCTCATGACCATAAACTTTAATTGTCTGGAGCCATTGCCTGTCAAAGAAGGTATAGTCTGGTCTGTCTTTCATGTAGAGTTTTAGGAGTTTATACTCTTCCTTGAAATCAATTTGCTGAAACAACAGATGGCCAGTAGCAATTTGTCTTTGCACTTCTAGGGTTATACCTAGATGACCTCAGTACTTGTCTCAATGATATGCTCCATTCACCATGGAGGTCACAACACTGTAACCAGTTCCATTTCTTTGAATGTTTTCCATATACTGCCATCCCTTCCTTCTGGCAAAAGATTATGGTTTATGTGTAAAACTATGTATAGGGTTATGTCCAGTTTCACATTTTGGGCACAAATGACAGATTGCCTAAAAGTTTCACCATGAAGCAGACAGTACTCTGCAGCATGTAATGCTTTCCTATAGTTCTGAGCTTGTTTTATTAGCAAACAATTCAGTAGAGTCCTTTGCTATTTCTACTGAAATCCATCTCTCAACACTTGTTGGTTTGTCAGATTCACTTCTCTAAGCAAGCATTTCTGAACATTTCATTATGTTGCCCTCAGGCTAATGGCCACACAGAGAATGCTCTAGGTTGATCTCAAGGTTGCCTACTCTGATAGCTTTCTTAAAAGTGCTCCATACTATGTCAGACCTGCTTTCAACCTGATGTCACCTGTGGAAGAATGGCTCAGCTATATCAGTGGTCTTTTGGTGAGATGTTGCTGCACAATAGTCAGTAGCTTATTAAAGGAGTTGGCTGTAGGTTTCTCTGGGCATTGATACTTCTGGAGAAGGAGTATGTCCTGGCACCAGTGAGATTTAAGATTGCTGGCATTTGTCTCTTAGAATCATTCCTTTAAAAAAAAAAGAAAAAAAAAAGCTGTAAATATTCAACATATGGTAAGTGGGCGAATCCTCCACCCAGTCATCATTCATTCATCTTGCCCCTTCAGGCTGCAATTCCTATGAATCAGTTGTCTCACTTTTTTATTTCTCTTGGTAGTATGGCTTCAGTTCACTTGCAAACCTTCAGTCCTCATTGCTAATTACATTGAGTGTTTAGTCATGCAGATTTGTCTCAGGAAGAACATACGTACAACATAGTTTTGTAGGCAACAACGCAGAGAGAAGATCTGCTCTGTATGCTACTTTATACTCAGACAGCAAAGCATGCAGGGGTGAATTCTGGAGCTCTTATAGAGTCCAAGTTCATGCCAAACTCAATTCCAGTGGAGTTGTACAGGGCTAACTGAGGTTAGAAATTGGCTCATCAGCACTGCCAAATCCAAATGTTCTAAAACCATGAGTCAGGCTTATTAAAATTGTGCTTCTTTGTTTTTAATTTTATTTGGCTCTTGTTTCTGAACTTTTAGGTCAGAATTTATGCATGATTCCCCCAGCCCCCGCTTGCAGCTGATACAGAACTGCTTGCCATGCATCCCCAAATTCCTCCCATACTTTTCTTCCAACCTCCCCATCTTGGTACTCCCCCCCCTCAGACAGATTCCAAAATAATAGCTGGACTTACACCCAGCTATGAGAGCCTACACTACCCTTCACTGTTACTTCCCTTCCCATTAAGCATTTTGTGTGTGTTGTTAATTGGTATTTAATAAAAACATACTCTCTGAAAGATAATCAACCTTTATTTGTCTCCTACACAAAGTGGTTGCTCTTGAAATTAATACCAGGGGCGAGTGGATCATTTGCAGCCTACAAATCATGGTCAGGCATCATCAAAATTTTCACGCAAGGCAGCAAGTTAACAAAACAGAGCAAAGTGCTGTATAGAAAGACACATTACTGGTGCTCATTTTCAAAATGGTGCTGTAAGACCTGCCTGATTTGAATAGCTTTCCGTTGTGTTCCCCTAATAGCCCTGGTATCTGGCTGCTCAATCAGCCACCAGGCAATCTGCCTCCGTGCTCCACTTCAAGGGAAACTTTTCATCCTTAGCCCCACAAATATTATGGAGCGCACAGCAGGCTGCTATGACCATCAGAATATTTTTCACATTTAGATGTAACCTACAATAAAGGCAGCATCAGCATGCTTTTAATCTGCCAAATGCACATTCTGCGGTCATTCTGCGCCTGTTCAGCCTATTAAAGCAATCCTTGCTGCTGTCCAGATTTCCCATATAAGGCTTCATGAGCCATGGGAGTAAGGGGTACAATGGGCATTTAAACATCTGCCATTGGAATCTCTTAGTCTGGAAAGAAAGTCCCTGCTTGCAGCTTTCTGTACAGGCCAGTGTTTCTGAAGATGCGTGCATCATGCACCTTCACTGACCATCCTGCACTGATGTCAGTGAAGCACACACAGTGATCCACGAGCACCTCCAATACAGCAGAGAAGTACCCCTTTTTATTGATGTACTCCATCACAAGATGATCCAGGGCCAAAATTAGGATATCTGTGCCATCTATCACCCTGCCACCGTTAGGGAATCCCATTGCCACAAAGTCATCCACTATTTCATATACAGAATGAGAATTAATGGACCTGCAAACTTGTGTTAACATGACCCCAATGGTGGACTTCCTGATTCCATTCTGATTTGCAACTGACCAGTAACAGTCTGGAGTTGCGAGCTTCCACATGGTGATCACCATGCACTTCTCCACTGAGAGGGCAGCTCTAATTTGGTGTCCTTGCATCACAGTGCTGGGATGAGCTCTAAACACAGTTCCAGGAAAGTGGCTTTCCACATCTGAAAATTCTACAGCCACTGCTCTTCATCCCAGACCTGCATAATCATGCAATCCCACCACTCAGTGTTTGTTTCCTGAGCTCAAAAGCGATGGTACAGCATGTACCATGAATGCAAAAGTAATCTGGTGTTGCTTCTTTCTATGGCACACAGCAGGTCAGGCACCTCTGATTCCTGTTCAGATTGGGAATTCATGATATACTGCATGACCATCTGTGATGTGTTCATAACAGTGACCACAACAGCGGAGAGCAGTGCAGGATTCATCCTTTCAGGCAGAGATGGCGGTGGACAGTAAACAGGGGCCACTGAAAAATGCTGCAAAATGCAGTTGGAAGCCCATGGAATGATGGGATGGAAAAAACTGCATCATGGGACATTGAGCCCGCATCCATGATGAACTGCCATCCACTCTGCCTTCCTACAACTCCTAGCTGCAGAAGGTGGCGAGTTGCACAGTGGGTTAACTACCCACTGCCAGTGCTCGAGCACCAACTATGGACGTGCTCCGCTGATAGGAATATTGTGTGAACATGCACAAGTGATATAATTATAGCACTTTTTGATCACTGAAGTAACTTGTGTCGACAAAAATTTGCAGTGTAGACAAGGCCTGTGGCCCACAGGTAATAACTGTGCGTAAAAAGATTATTGCTATCTATTTGTGTAACAGTAGTCCTACATTTTAACACTAACTTGCTGCAGGTGGAGTGTGTGCTAGGAAAATAAGATTCTGCAACTGACCTGCATTGGCTGCTGCTATTGTATTCTGATAGTCCCCATCTCCAAGCTCTGAATGCTTTGTAACCTTTAAATGATTATCACAGAATAAATATCCCTGTGATGTAGGGAAATGCTGTTATCTCCATTGTGCAGTTGTGGAACTGGTACCCAGACAAATTACTTGCCCAAGGTCTTACAAGAAGTCTGTGCTGCAGCAGGGAATTGAACCTCATTCTCCAAAGTCCTAGGCTAGGGCCCTAACCACGGGACCATCCTCTAAAGCATAAATAGGAAAGCTCTCAACAGTTATTTCCTTCATGCTCTGAAGTCTGTTATAGCTGTTATTGGCCTTCTTAAGAAGTATTGGATAAACTTTGAGACAAATCCTGGTCCTGGCAACAAAGCTTAAGTAAAAGCTCCTCTGTGCAAAGCCCAATGCTGCAATTGAAAGGGCAAAATCTTCCTGCTTGCTGTCTTTAAGGCATGGATTGGGTCACTCCTCCAGCCAAGCTGCAGATGCTATTACAGCCTCTGGGCTCCCACACCTTCTTCAATATAGAACTTTGGATCTAGGTAATCTATGCTGTGGGCAGATGACCTGGCCATGCCCTCCCACTTCCCCAGTCCATCTAAGGCTGACCCCTGCTGTTCCACATAGAGATCTGCATGCTACAGGTAAACAACTCTGCTCTTATCTATTTTCCCTTAACTTACTAAGTAAGATATGTGGAGAATTCATACACTTGAGAATTTATCCTCCCAGGTGGAATAGTTGATTTTCCAAAAAATAGAAGTAAACTTTTCAGCCCCAGAGTCATTTAAATAAACATAGGAATGAGTTAAAAACAGCATAATTGGATTTTTGTGATCCTTTGTATTATACATACAGAGTTGCAGATATAATCAGCCCTATCCCAAGAAGCAGATTTCAGTCATCCAGAGGGAAAGAATCAATTCTAGACACCCCCTTCCAGCACTTGTATGACAAAGAAAGTCACTAGCATATCCCTTTAGTGTAATCCTCCACCCCCTCTTTCTTTTCTAATTTGGTGTAGCTTGCTTCTCTTTGCCATAGATGCCTTTGTAGTATGGTCCCACTTGTGCTTATCTCAATACACAGAATAGGTTGTCAATCTGTTTTATCATAAATCTTTGTTATTATTCTTTTTTGTGTTTAACTGTCAGATAAAGGAAAACAGGCAGTATTTATCTATGGAGTCCTTTTTAAGATACTATTTTATTACCCACACAATCTTGATGTTTAGGGTCTTTTTAAAATAATGTACTTCACTTTTTGTGTCCTGCATGTTACACACTTCTATATGTGACTCTTTGACAGTAATATACAGAAGTCTTAAGAACACATCTACTTGTGCTGTATATTCACCTGGAGTTACCCTCTTCCCATTTATGATATGATTTTCATAGTAACTGTTTTCATACAATACAATGCACATGAATGTTACACTGCATCATCCACACAATCTTACGATGAAAAGCAGTTACTATAGTGGAAATGGTGCTATAAAAAGGAATGAGCTGGAGACAATAGACAAGGAGAGGCAGGTAAATTGTGAGGGTTGGTATGAGATTGCATTCTGGAATGTCCAAGTGACTGAGACTGCATTGGCTGTGAGCAACATAGAAACAATGGATTATGAAGATAGGGAAATAACTAAAACAGAGGGTGGTGGATTAAACTACCCTGTATATAGTGTAGCTGATGTGGTAGCAAGAGATTGACCTGAGCTGCCAGAGCCTTTCCCAGAGCCTCCCTGCTGCTGGAGCTTTTCCTGCAGAGGGGAAAGGTGATTGCAATGGGGTGCCAATGGGACACTACACTGCTAAAAATAGGAGCATAGACATGGGAGGTACTGCTTGGGTATGTGGAGAGCAATGTAGGGTATATAACCTAAGGTACTGGTGTGTCTTTACTCACCTAAGTAGTGCTTCACCATCTACACGACTATTTATACCTGCACTAGGGGCGTGTGCAGTGTATGTATTCTACACACCACCATTAAGTGTAGATATAGCCTAGTCAACAAGGCCTGATGAAATCCACCATAAGATACTTAAGGAACTATCTGAGGCAATCTCAGAGCTGTTGGTTTAATGTCCTTTAAAACGTGTCCTTCAACCCCGTCTGGGGCTCACAGTTCTCTGCTTCTTCCACATATGGCACTCATACCTTCCCTTTTGATCTGGGGAAAGATAGGGGGACCCAGTCCACCCTCTCCTCTGGGTTCCAGCAAAGAGACCCTTTTTTAGGAAGATAATGTGTTTCTTTAATTCCATCCATCACTTTCTTGAGCTGCTCCTGTCTTCGTCAGGTTATTGGATTCTGCTGTCCTTACCTGGATCTGTAATTCCTCACAGCTTCTCCTTAGCCAGCTGTGAAGGTGCTTTCTCAAAGCCCATTCCCAGCCTTCCTCTGCAGCAGCTGGCCTGTATTTGAGCAGTCCCTCTGTCTTTCACCTTAAGAAGAGTCAATATCTCCTCTCTTCCTGACAGGAGTTCTCCCTCAGCCCATTAGTGGCAGGGTGGCTAATGGGAATGAGGATATGGAGTTAGAAATTACCATATCCAAGATAGAAGCCAAACTCGAACAGCTTAATGGAACTAAATCGGGGGGCCTGTATAATTTCCATCCAAGAATATTAAAGGAACTGGCACATGAAATTACAAGCCCATTAGCAAGGATTTTTAATGAATCTATAAACTCAGGGATTGTACCTTATGACTAGAGAATTGCTAACATAATTCCTATTTTTAAGAAAGGGGGAAAATGACAGCTTTTTATTTTCATTGCCAACTCTTTACTTGCTCGGGAACTAAATTCTTTTTAATGCTGAGTTTTGGAGAGCTATGTATATTTTGCAGGTGATTTGATGTTGGAGCAAGTATGAGGTTTTCTTGGGATGACAGCAGATTTCCATGCACTTAGTTCCTCTAGAGTGATGTTTTGAGAGTATGTTCCAATATCTGTTGGTTGCTCATTGGCCTGCGTTCCTTCCATATCCTGCTGATCAAGTCTCAGAAGTGCATATTTCACCATCCTACTTGTCCCTGTTTGTCCTGTTCTTAGTGGGTGAATGAATTTTGTGGTTTTGGTGAAATATGTGCCCATCCACTTATATGTTACATGAACAGTTTTATCTGTTCAACACATGTAACTTGCTTCTAAGTGCATGATTTGTCCTGGGAAAATAATTTGATCTTGACAGTGTCTCCAGGTTGTAATTCTGAAAGATCCTTAGCTTGTTGGTCTTAGTAGGCTTTTGATCTTGGCATGAGTCTTCCTTTTTATTTTCTTCTACTCCTTCCACCATGGCTGGTTGTAGTAATGGTAGGGCAAAGGTATGCATATGTTTTGATATCAAGCACACTGAGCTGCCGATGCAGCTTTGCCATTTGACTGTCTGAGGTATGGTGGTGATGCGATGTGATTGTCTTCTCATTTCTACATAAACTGCATAGACTCAATGCAAGTAAACTTAGGTCCACTATCTGAAATTACACAGTTTGGGTTACTACACCTGCTGAAGTGCTTCATTGTTTTGTTTGATTGTCACTGCAGTAGTGTCTGACAGTTCATCTACTCCCAGAAGTCTGAATAGTAATTAACAATGATGAGGCAGTCTTTGTGGTTTACAGTGAAAAGGTCCGTTCCTAATTTGCTCCAAGGTCTGTTGGTTCATTGTCTCTCCTTGCTGCTTGGCTAGCATTTTGCCACATGTATCACATATGTTCACCAGGTCTCAGATATCCTTGATCTTGTTTGGCCAGTAAATGGTGTGTCTGGCTTTCCAGATACACGATTCTTTTCCAGAATCTATCTTTTTCTATTCTCAGTGAACTGGGTATTATGATGTTGCTGCATCTTATACATTCAATTCATTTCAATGGTTCCAGCAATTTAGAGAGGCAGATAGGGCTTCTCCCCTAGTGCTTGGTCATCCTGACAGAATGATGGCTGTGGGCACTTGTAGATCTTTGTTTTTTAAGGTTTATTTTGATTCTTTCCAACTCCTGCCTTGAAATTGGCACATTAATGTCCTTTTGTAAAGTGTTTTGAGATCTGATTGAAAGAACTACATAGTACCTAGCTCTTAAGTCAATAGAAACATTAAAAATGATTAGCCATGTTCTTCTAAAGGAGATGAAGATTAGGATCAGTTTTATCAGTCTTTGCCAGCCTTCCTCAATGGATGTTAGCACAGAAGTATGAAAATTGAAGGGTAAACCACATTTGAATCAACAAGCTGCCTAGTTTACTTTAACTGGAAGTTCCCATGCTGAGAAGCCCTTTTGCCCTCTCATGAAGTTTGACACACACTTTGTTTACAAGAAGAGAGTGGGGGAAGTGGACCAGATTATTTTGGCAAAACCCTGTGTGAAAAGAACAAGTTTTCCCAGTTCAGATAAAGGAGGACAGTAAAAATGAGTTAAAATATACACGAATGGGTATGTTCTTTACTTCCATTGATGTGAATAGCTGGGGGTGCATGACTAAAGTCCCACGCATTGAGATGAGATAATTATAGTTGTACAGTAGTGGAGGCATTGCCAATTTCTCATAATTAATTTACACAGAGAATATTTCCTCCTCCTTCCCCCCCCCACCCGCCCCTCCATTAAGTGTGGACAAAAATGTTCTTTGGAGTTGGCAATTTCTCTTTAGTTTGCATAGTCCTCATAAATATGAACATTATGTTGTTTACTAATCTGTTAATGACAGCTGATTATCAAACCATAAATATACATGTTGTATCTAATGGTTTGTGAACATTAAACATCAGAATGTAATATGTGGGAGTGTGTAGAAATCTAGTACATAAAATTTAACATGTCAGTTTCTGTAGTGGTGTCTGATTCTGTACAACTGTCAGCTTTCCTTGTGTAAGAGAGAGAACTTATTTTCCAGCCTCTGTTTAGATGTTCATTTGCTGCTGTCAGTAAACAGATTATTTTTTTTACTTTGCTTGAACTGTCTGGTATGCACAGCATGGATGTCTTGCTGCTCTTTGCTAGCTCTGTGTGTCTTGCTTGCAGTGTTTCACCTGTATTGGTCCCAGGATATGAGAGAGACAAGTTCAGTGAGGTAATATCTTTTGTTAAATTGTGTGTGTGTGCTATCCTTTGAGATATCACTATAGCATCAAAACACTGGATAAATAAACACCTCAATTTTAATATATGGGAGATGGGACAGCTTAGGTGACTACTTTATCCATTTCCAAGGTTTCCATTACTACTTCATTGCCAACAATTGAGCATCTTTTCCTGTAGCCACCAACTTGTTCCTCTCTCCTGTCATGTCCAGGATGTGTGCTCTCTCTCTCATTCTCTCTCTCTCTCTGACATCTCCTCCTAGACATCTTATCTCAGACTAATTCTCTTCAGAACAGAGCTAGTCTCTTTTCTTTTAGACCCACCACTTCCTTTGTCTTTCACTGATAAAATCACCATCCTCCCCATCTCACATATTTGCAATCTCAGTGTCACCTTATCTAACTCATCATTCATCCTTGTTCCTCTTACCTCTGAAGCCACAACCCTTGTTCTCTCCTTGAATGCTGTATACTTCTCTCTGGTTTCCTATCCTCTCTCCTCTCAAGTCTATCCAAAATGTTGATGGTAAAGTCAACTTCTCCTACCACTCTGTTCATGTCTGCTTCCAATTTCTTGAAATTCTTCCCTGACTTCCTATCGTTTACTGAACATTCAAGTTCCTTGTTTTTACCTCCACTTCATTTCCTGCTTCTCCTCACACTCATTTCTTGCTTCCCTGTGTGCTTGGAACTAACTCTAAATTCTCCTACTTTGAGTGCTTCCTTAAAACTAGAGAGGCGAGAATCACATAGTTCTGGATCTGAACTTCCCCAAAGTTCAGAGGCATCTGGAGTTTTATTCTGGAACATTAGGTGGGGGTGGGAACGAGATGCAAAGTGTGGTCCAGATGTTAACTTCAAAGTTTGAGGGTGTCCAGAGTCAGGGTTTTAATTTGGGCAATTTACCACCTAATAAATCCCATTTCCTTCAGAAATCCTACTTTCCAGGCTTTTCCTCACCATAACTTTAGTAAACTAAATGGTTGTCCCTGCCATTTTCCTGTGGCTTTCAGATTGCAAGATGCCTACCCTGTTTTGTGAAGCACGCTTTGTGGTGGTTGGCAGTGACAATAATACATTGGTGGAAGAAAGTCTTTCACTGCTATGCTGTCTCACTGAATACAGGCCAGGTTGATAGTGGTAAGCTTTGGCCATTATTTTTGGCTGTTCAGTGACCTGTGGAAAATAATTTTGATTCAGTTCCTGGCGGAAAAGTGTCTGCATCATAAGATCACCAGAGCTTGCAATAAGTGACGCTCACTACTGACAATCTCAGCAGGGAGGACAAGGACTGGGTCAGGTTTGGAGCAACACTCAAGTGAAAACACAAGATAACTAGTCAATGAAAACAAAGCCAATGCTACTCTAGAGATGGTCACTGGTAAGGAGGGAGGTGCATTGGCAGCTCAGTGTGGGAACACTGATGGTGCCATTGACTTTACAGTGGTTGAATAGCAGTCATCAGTCTTCTAAGCTGTGGAGCCAATATCTTTAATGAGAACTAAACATTTATTAAAAAAGATGCTTGGGGCAAATTGTCCCCAGTTCCTGTACAAGAACTACTCCATCCTATTGCCCAGGAGGAGTGAGCAAGCCAGGGGGAGGCAGGCTTATGGATCCATACCCTTTCCACAGCAGAGCTCACTCCCATTGCATGCTTGGGAACTCTGAGAGAGGATTCCCAGAGTTTCACCTGGACTGGTGCATCTCTGCACTGTTCCCAATGCAGTGCTGCTTCTATGCAGCACAACTGATCTCACATCTTACAACCAAAATTTTGAGCTTTGCATGTTTAACCCGGCCGTGCCTAGATTAGCACACCTGAAAATGCCAAGATCAGGGCAGGTTGCAAAAAGGAGAGCAGACTCTCCTAAACTGGTGGCTAACACTGCAGTTAGATTCCCCAGGCAGTTACGAACGATGCTTCTGATTCCCCATGTTGGTTATCAAGAAGCTAAAAACAAGATGTTACACAGCCCCTTTTATTGCATTTCAGTCTCTGGCCCCCAATTAGCAACTGGGTCCAGTAAAGAGATAAGTTATTAAAACTCTGTTCCTTTTACCAAAATGTTCTCCTAATCCGAAAGGGTCAGCCACAATGCCATATCAATATGTTTGGATCTTACCCAAAATACCACGCTGCCAGCCAATCCTTTAGTAACTAAACTAAAGGTTTATTATAAAAGGAAAGAAACAAATGATAAGAGCGATGTTAAATGGTCAAAGCAATCAGACACATACAAATGACTGTAAAGTCCATATATATCAGATTCTCTGTCGAATTTTGGAGTTTCCAGGCTTGTACAGTCCCTCTGGTGTACATCCAGTACCTGGATGGGTCTCAATCCTTTGTTTCACAGCTTCAGTAGCAAATGAGTTGATCCAGATGTAAATAGCAGGAAAGAAGACATGATGGGGATGGTGCAGCTGCCTTTTATGTTCCTCTGTTATGTGGCTTGTCCCAAATGCAGCCACACAGCATATGGCATGGAAAAGCCTCAGAGTCTCCTGTCCATAGACATGTTCTTATATGCCTTGGTGACTCATAAGGTGTAGCCCCTGGGTTCTTTCACTGGATTCACTGTATCTGTGAGTTCCCTTGATGGGCCATTAAGCAGGTTTCGTATTGCTGCCATCCTGTCTTGGGTGTCACCCGGAAACACAGCACAAGTTGAAATACAAATATGCCATACATATTTAGAACTTACTATACAAAATTGACACATACATATAAATGTGTTTATCAATCTTAGCAAATTATAACCTTTCCAATGGTGTCTGACATGGCATATCTCATACGAATTATTGTAATTTTGCAATATTGATATCAATAATATTATAAATGGTCACCCCTAATCCAGACAGCATCACAGCATGTTCCCTAGTCTTAGTGCTGACAGTGGCAGTAAAAAAAGAGAGTGAGTCTTCTTAACACACAAATGGGGAACACTATTATGGCAGCACCAGACCATGCCAGCTGCACAAGCCACAAGCAGTGAAACACTTTTTTGTATTCAGAAGCAGCTTTTGGTGAATGAAAAGGAAGAGCTCTAGGAAAATTAGATAAGTTCACTGCTCAGATACTGTGTTCATGAGTGGTGTAGAAAAACTTAGCAAGCTAAACAAGTGGAAGAACAAGACAGCTCTGCAATTCCATAGAAGCATAAAGGTAGGCATAGTGCTGTAGACCGCTGGCCATTCAAACCAGTACCTTGTGCTTCAGAAGAAAATGAAAAGTGTTAGTAATGAATGAGGCCACTTATGCCAGGTTATGTGTGAGGAAGAAATGTCTTCCTTGACACTGGCAGCAATCAGCCCAAATCATGAGATGTGACTATTCTTAACATCCACCTATATTATAAACTGATCATAAAATTATACATCCCTTTTTAAAAATCCAGCTACAGTTACTTAGCTCTCTGACCTCTGACAATCAAACATAGATTGTGGGATATGGTCCTTTTACCCTGCAGCCAGTACCACAAACAAACTTCACAAGGGGCCCGATCTGTCCTGGTGCTCAACACCTCAAAGGATCAAATCCATATTGCCTGAATAAATTTTACTCGGTCCTCTGCATTCAGCCTGAGAAGAAAGGCATTGCATTGTAATTAATAGCACAGGTCACTAATCAGTGACAGCTTTCATTTTCAGGAATACACTTCACAAATACCTATCTGTCAGCATTCTATTGGTCTAGTTTCACAATCACTTGCTTACTATACAATCTGGCATGCTAGCAAGGCAGAAATACAAACAGCCAGCCTTGTGTTCACCTGCAGCTTTCTTCCATTCTTCAATAATTGCTGAAGAGACAAGTAAAACATTTCATACACTGACTCTAGAATTATCTCACCAATGAAATGGTTTTTGTTAAGTGTTTTCTTTAACCTGAATCCTATAAAAATTACAGCCCTGAGCCTTACATGTGTGTTATCCTTACTTAGGCAAGTAATCCCACTGACGTTACTGGGGATAGCTGTGGGACAAATCCTGTTCACCTCACACAAGTAATCCTAACATAGTCAATTAACCTGCTCCTGCTTTCACTGAAGGCAATTCTCAATTCCTCCAAGCAGCAACAGGCACAATGGGACTGCTTGAATAGAGTCAGCAGGATTTCATTTCAGTGGCTCAGTCCTGCAAGATACTGAGCAGTCCTTTGATAAGCTGAGTGCCTCAATTTCCACTGACTTCTGTAAGAGTCAGGACGTCAGCATCTCCAAGGACTGAACCCCATGTGAATCAGGATTACTTATATGAATAAAGGTTTGCAGGTCCAGTCCAGGTTCTATATTGTTAATATACCATCAAACAATCTGCCTCTTTAGTTTGCATGGAAATGTTTAGATTTGGGAGCCTCAATATGAAAGATCAAGAAGGATTAAAAAATCCCTAACAATTGCATGAGTGGATGCAGATGGCATCAAGTCTCTATGGGTATGAAACACTATGGAATCTGAATGGAATTCCTTTGTGATCTACACTGTCATCTTGCAGCAAGGGCCTGTCATTACATTTGTCTGTAAAACACACACATAGTTGTATAAAAAATTGGAAACAATATTTGGCCAGGTCTTCAGATCCTCATGCAATTGTCTCTCAGTGTTTATTCAGGCAAATTCCCATTGTGATCAATGAGAAGAAGGACCTCACATTTCGTCCCTATAATAATTAATATTATTCTGTATATATTTTTCTGAAGTTTCATATGTAGATTTAATGCAAAAGAGAAAGTGAACATATTGTAACAGGTGCATTGTCAATTTCCATATATAACTAATAGTCTGTCTCATTCTCACACCTCCATTTACAATACTAGAATAGAACGGCCTAATATGAAATAAAATTATCAATAAATTGTCTCAGTAGAGATGGTTGGAAAAGCTGATGGAACCATCTTTCACTGGAGAATGTGGTTTCATCGAAGTCAAAATGCTTTGAGAAATCGTTTTCTGCCAAAATTTTGTTATTGAGAAAAACCAAAGAGTTTCAGCAGTGTAAAAGCATCCTGTCTTGACACTTCGGAGAAAACGTTTCAATTTTTCATGTTCAAACAATTGTTCTAAAATAAAGACAAAATCGAAAAAAACTATGGTTGGTTGTTTGGTTCGATTTTTGGGGGAGGGGAGGTTGTTTTTTGTTTTTTGCTTTTTTTGTCAAAATGGAGCATTTTGATTTACCCAGACAATTTTTTTGGAATTTTCTTTCACAGAAAATTTTTAAATTTGAGGATTTCATTCCTAATTAGAATGAAGACAAATATTGAAATGTCAAAATCATTCACAAAGCAGAATTTCTATCTTCTGTATAGCTCTAATAGAGAGTACGGTAAGTTTTATTTGGCTTCAGGTGCGGACCAATCAGTTAATTAGATGGCAGACTTGCTTTACTTGAGATAAAAATAAAAAAGCACTAATGGGAAAAGGGGAAGGTGGGAGCAAATGAAACTAATGTAAATAGGCAGTCAGTAACATATTGAAACTGGGATTTATCCAAGTACTAGAATGACAAGGCTGTGTTGTGTAGAGAGGCTGATGTTTGTTAGCTGGTGATTAAGTCTCTTGTATGGAGCAGAAATAGTTGGGGGGACTGAAACAAAATACTGACTATCTTGTAGGTTCTTGGCAAATGTGATCTTCTCTGTTAGGATTATCAGAGAGCTGGATGTGAGTAGCAAGGCAGATTTCCAGTGCCTTTCAATTTCTTTCCTGGCTGATGCTGCATATGCTAATATAACATGATGGTTGGCCACAAATATAATTCTTGGGACCCAGGAGTCCTAGAATGCAGATGTTGCTCATAGAGTTTAAGCAGAAGTGCAATGTGTTGCTCAAACTTGGACACTCACACTGCCAGTTTTCATGTAGCTAAAAGCTCAGTGTTACCTCATCTTAGACTTTGGCAGCAGACAAGCTATTCAGTCATTTAAAACACTGAACAATCTGTTTCCAACTTGCAAAAAAATAAGTATTCTTCCTCTATAGATTTTGCTTTCCAGTGCAGGAACCTAGGAATTCCCATATTGGATTAGACCATTGGCTAATCTAATCTGGTATCCTGATTCTGGCTGCAGCTAATAACTGATCTTTCAGAGGAAGAAAAAAATAAATAGAAAACAAAAACCACCACAATATTTATCTAATTGCACAGAGATATACATGGGGGAAGGGAGGAGTGCTTCCTTCCTGACATCTACAGGTGATGAGAACATGCCTTGAAGCATGAGATGTGATTACCCTTATCATTATTTTAGCTTGCATAGCAACAAATGTAATTAGTGGTCATAAAAGTATCCAGATGTTTGGGGTTTTTTTTAAATAAACAGAGCCAGATGCATCCCTGATGTAACTTAATTTGTCAGATTACACCAGTGATGAATTTGGCCCATCAAGCCTACAATGTATCCTTGACTACAGGCAATAGAAAACAAAAGCCAAGAATTAAAATTACCTGGACTGTGGTCTCTTAAGGCTGTGTTTTTCACATACTTGTACTCTTTTTTAAGATGTTCTATTCAAACATATCTTTTTTCACATTAAAAATGTGTTGGCAAGATAAGAGGTGAAAACCTGTGCTCAGAGTAATGAAAATAAGCATCAAAAGGAACAACACTTCAAGTGGAATCTAAATTAAAATACCATTAAGCAGTATGCTGCAATAATTGAAAGACAAGCACTATCCCACATTTCCTCCAAATAGGAGGCAAACTCCAGTGAATATGCAGCAAAAGGAACAGACTGGTGTTAGTGAAACAGACTTGCAGCAAGAGATCCATTAGCACAACTGTGTCAAACCAAAATGTGACCAATTAAACACACACTAAGCTAACAATATCAGTCACCTACTGTGTCTAGTGAATAAAAAAGGGATTCCAGACCATAAGACTCGAGGGAAGCAGGGATAGCAATTTGTTCAGCCCTGGAAGAAAAAACACATTAACCAAGTTTGGTACCTAACAGTTACTGTCCAAAGCAAGGATGTTAGGGTGCCAGAGATTCAAGTTTGGTTACATAGCCACAGAGCATGCTTCACTACCTTGTTGCACCATCCGACAGCCTCACCATTTATATTTTCCCTTTTATTATCATTATTTTTTTGCAGTAGTCCTAGGAGCCCCAGTCATGAACCAGGTCCCTACTGTGGTAGGAGCTGTACAAAACAAACCTCCTCCTCTTTTACCCTGGCAAAAGTCAGCAGCAGTGTCTTTGAAGCAATGGCATTATCCTGGTGTACAACTGGTGAGAAGCAAATCTAACCCATGACCTTTAAAAGAAAAGATGTCTAGTAGCTTAATAATATTGAAGAGAACAAAGGGAATACTTAAAGGAGATGTCCCACTGGGTGCTTTAATGAATATAGTGCTTTGAAAGCACATCCGTATCCCTCACACTCGCATTGTATCTCATGTGACTTGTGTGTGGTATGTTTGTGGCCATGTTATAGTGTGCGAGATTGCCAAATTCAGATCTGGCCTGCTCCAATTTATTTTTTTGCCATTTTTAAATTAATTCCTTTTGTAAATGCAAAGAAGCAGACACAGTAAGAAAACTAAACCCAGGCCTTCACATCTCTAAAATTGCTATAATCTCTACATGTTAGAATCCCCAGCATAACTCATCCCATCTATGCTGTGGGTTTTAGCCATTGTTGTAGCTAAAATCCCCAGTGTAGGTCTGGCTCTTCATGTCTCATGAGCATGCACGTTCTCTGTTAGTGCACTGAGAATTCCCAGTATTTATTTACCATCTAAATTTCAGCTTCCCTGGTTGCAATAAAATGCTCAGCTGGTCACAAACAAGGATTTGCAAAATGACATTGGTTCAATCTTCTTGGTGGTTATTGTTTCCATAACTTGCAAGGGGCTATTTGAATTTAAGTGGGCTATACTGGGTAGTCTTCTTAGGTGATAGTGTCTTTTTTCTAATAAGGATATTGTCTCATTTGTTTGTATTTTTAATATTATTAAAGGCTCAGAGTTGGAATGTACACTAGAAAGAGAAGGCAAGAGCTAAAATAAAAATACAAGGAAGTCTCTTCACTGACGGGCTGTCTTCACTGCTGTGTTACCTTGGGCTCTTACTTAGATGTTACCCCAACACCGCTCCTGTTCACAGTCTCAGAGTTTGGTGGTTCTTTCAACCTGGGCTAGCAGGCTTGTCTGGGACTGAAGGCTAGAGTGAGGCTTTTACTTGGACTGCTAACCCACATGCTTTTCTGACAGTCCTCCAATGCCTTCCCACAATTCCTCGATGTGTCTAGAAGGACAGACAATTTCTCCCACAATTCACTGAGAATCATTGAGCTTCTGACTTAGCTGCAGTGCACAAAACGATGGGGTATGCCTCTAGAAGTTCTGTGACACGGGGAGAGCAGCACCAGTGAGAACAAGTAGGGCTTTGCAGTGTGGCTGCTCACACCAAGGCTAGGCTGACCTGGATGCTGATCATCTGAGTTAACTCTTTAGTGAAGGCATGTCCTGACAGGAATTGATTTATCCCCCTGTAGTGCAAATTGCTGCCCCTGCACCACTGGGAGCTGCTACCCCCTGGGAAACATCTGCCTCTGTGAGGCAAAGAAGGGAATTCAGTCTGTGAAAAGGCGTTCTGTGGAAGGTGTTGAGGTGAAAAGTGACCCAGGGTGGTTCTGAATTAGATCCCTGGATGCCCTGGCCATTTTCTGATCAGATCTTCCAGTTTGGGCGCTTTTTTGGCTGGTTGCAGGTCCCGCAATGACTAAAGGGAAGCTTGCGTTGCCGTTCTCTTTTCTGGGTAGACTTGCCTCCACAAGGGTCCCTTTAACCTACCTGGTGTAATCCAAACCTCAGTGTAGCCTCTTGCATATTTTTGTTATAAAGGTTCTGAATCCATAATTCCATCAGCATAGAGGGAGCCTGTAAAACTTCATAAACCACATGGCCTCTCTACTGAAAATACTGTAAAAGTTGATGGTCTTTTTGATACTGTAACTTACATAAGTGAACAGTTGTTACCCTGCAGCTGTTTCACAGTTGTTTGTCAAGGTTAACTGCATTTTTGAGAACTGCAGTGTGTCCTCAAATATCTTTCACTGCCATGGTACCTATTGCTTAACAAAGATGTCCTTAATAGGTCTATTGTAGCTTTGTGATGGGGGACACTCACCTCTCATGAGTGCCTCTTGTCAACTGGATGTGGTGCTGCAATTTTATTCTTCAACTGGCTCTTCCTATGGGTGGTTGACCTAGTCAGGCAGGACTTCAGTGGCTCAGCCTTCCAGCTAAGTCTCTCATTCAACAATGGATGAACCTCTTCAAACAAAGGTCCAACAGGGCCTATTGCTGTGCCCTTGTTAGTGTCTTTAGCCCTGTCTCTGGACTCAGTTCTCATCCTCTTCTGGACTAATTATAAGTCCATCCCTGCCCTGTCAAAGCACTGCCCCAGTGCTTTCTTCCTGGAGATGGTGTTCACTGATTCTCACTGCCCCAGCGCTCCAGCTAGGTCACCCCTTAAGTTCAGTCCCTTCCAGGGTAGCAAAGTTCAACAAATGGTTGGCCCTCTTCAGGGTCTTCAGCCCCATCTCTGGGCCTGTTTAAACTCTAGCCCCTTTCTCTGGCTTTTAGTAAAGAGTCTTATCCCCTTCTCAAATGGCCTGGTGGGGGGAACCCATGCCCACGCAATACTCCAGGTCCCAACCCAAGGACTCTATGAACATCAGTCAAGCACTGCTCCCTGTAACTCCTTCAATTAGTTGCTACTGTTTTCCCTGCATTTCTTCTCATCTGGTCTCTTCCCTGTCACCCAGTCCCTTAGGGTTACTCTTCTCAGGTCCTCATTCTCCTTACAGAAAGCAAAATGCAGCCAGAACTGAACTTCTGGTTATCTCTCAGTGTACTGTGGCCAAAGCAGAGTACCTTTCCTTGCCACTCAGCTCCCAGCCAGGAACTGACCTGCTCAGCCTCTGAAGCTCCTTTTTAACTGAGCCTGCTGTGCTCTGATAGGATGCTTCTGTGCAACCTCTCTAGTCAAACCTGGAGGACCCACCTTCACAGCTCCTTTTCTGGGGCAGGGTATGGTAGGAGCACAAGGCCTCCAGAACAGAGGTCTCAAAGGGCCTGGTAAATCTTGTCACAAGCTTACACTCATTGTTGCCCATTCTTGTGACTTTATCGTGAATCTTGTGCTATCTGATGTTCTTCTAAAGCCCCAGCTCCTGAGTCAAGTGAGTCTATGGGAATCCAGCTTTCATTTAAGCGCAAAATAGGAACAAAATAAGACATTTCTAGCTGTCCTGACTGTGGAGAAAAGCTTGAAAGTGTGACCCAAATGCTTCATAAATGCTCAAAAAACATAAGACAAAGAAAAAGAATCCCCAAACTTTACTGAAATTGCATTATTTTTAAACTAGTTCCTTCTGGGTCTGACTTGATTTTTGAATGCTTGTGGTTGGCAACACTTGGATATGCAAATAGCTGTATTCTAAACTAAAGGCTACATTGTGACTGAGGGCATGAGGATGGGGGCTGTGCAGAGGTTCCCTCTACCAGAAGCGTTCTAGATGCCAGAAGTCCTTCTGTGACACTGGGGAAATGTATCATGGAGCAAGGGTCCCTGGGATGCAACGTGGCTGTGGGACCCCTGAGCCTCCCAAGCCCACCAATCTGGGTTGCCTCTCACGGTGATACTGATGTCAAGCAACAAAACTCTTATAGACACTTCACTTGGACAGACATCCGCAGGCATGGACGCACCCAACTGTGTTATATGAATGATTTCCCAGCCACTCATTAACCAACAGCAGAGGGTCCAGCCAGTTCCCCCCCAGCTGCCCATAACTGTATCATCTTGCACTGGTCAGAAGCCTGACCAGTGTAATTTCATTAAGTAGTTTGCCATTCCTTCAGTGTGGAATGGACACACACTAGTCTTTGTAAAGTGAACTGAGATTTCCCAAGCACTTCAACCAAAAACACACTGTTTTAGGTAAAATATAAAACAGATTTATTAAATTACAGAAAGATAGATTTTAAATGATTATTAGTAGCAGGCATAGAGATCAAAGTTGGTTTCTTAAGAAACAAAATTAATTCGCAGTCTAACTTCTACAAACTAAGCAGGATTTGAATCAAGCAGTGTCTCATCCTGGCATAAACAGGTTACTGTTCCTCAATACACAGACTGGACTCCCTTTTCAAGCCAGGGACCATCCTTCCCCAGTTCAGTCTTTGTCTTCCAGATGTCCCTCCAGGTATTGACATGAGGGAGGGGAGGAGAGGCCAAGTGATGTTATTGTCTTTCTTTTATATTTTCTTCCAGCTTGCTGGAAATATCTTTGGTGTGATGTGGGTTATGTTATATTAAATCCTTGGAAAGTACTTGTATTCAGAGAGAAATCAGCATGGAACACAGGGAGATGCAAACCCATGAAAAGTCTTTATTGAACTACACTAAAACCAGTCAGGACTGGCTGAGCTATCCCCTAATAGTCTAACTCTATTGCTATGGCAACAAGCTAAGCTCTGTTGCTACGGCAACCTAGGCAATAAGGCAAGACACAAAATACACAATGTATTCCTCCCCCCTTAATGAAAATGCCAATTTAACAGAACAATCACTAAACTAAGGAATGAGGGTAGACTGCCTCATTTCCTGGCTAAACCCCAGGGATTTTTCTGCCCTGTAATGTGGGTTTGCCCTAACTAAAGATCCAGCTGTTGAGGAGGCCTTCTTTTTCTAGGTGGATTACAGTGGACTTCTGGTGTTCTTGCACCGGAAGTTGTTGATGGTGTGGATCTAACAATGGGCTCATGACTCGTAGCTTGAACAGGTGAGATTGTTGTATCTGCTCAAACAGGGGATCGGGCTGTATCTGCTGCAGAGGTGGATGGAGTAGGGGAGTCAGGAACGGGTGGCTCTTGACTCAAGGATATCTCACTTGTAATGGTGAGGTCAGGCAGTTCAGCTGGAGATGCGTCCTTGGGACATGTATGACCTGGCAACAACTGATCTACATGTCGCCGCCAGGTGCGATCATCTGCAGTCTGGACAGTGTAGGAAACAGATCCTGTTTGGGCAATGACTGTAGCAGGGACCCATTTAGCTCCAGTAGCATAGTTCCAAGCTAGGATAGGCTGTCCAGGACTAAAGGTTCTGTCTTTTGCTCTGTGTGCACGTCTGATGACTTGGTTTTTGTGTTGACATTGCACAACTTGTCGTGCTTTGGTGGGTTTCAGCAGATCAAAGCAAGTGTGCAGCTGTCGTCCCATCTTTAGAAAGGCCGGAGATGCTTTGGTCGTAGCATGAGATATGTTTCTGTAGGATAGTAGGGTGTCCAGACACTTTTGAATGAACGAATGTCCCCTTGCAGGTCTTAAAGCTTGTTTCATTGTCTGCACAAACCTTTCAGCTAATCCACTGGTGAATGGATGATATGGTGCTGAAGTGATATAATGTAAACCATTTGCTTTCATAAAATTTTCAAACTCCTGAGAGATGAACTGCGGTCTGTTGTCACTCACAAGTTGTTCTGGCAGACCAAAATGACTAAAGATTTCACGCAGTTTCTAGATAGTACTTTCAGCAGTAGTGGATGGCATTACAGAGACTTCTGGCCATTTAGAGTGGGCATCTACAACAACCAGGAATGTGCTTTGTTCAAATGGGCCAGCAAAATCAATGTGACTATGCTGCCACGGGTTTTCAGGCCAGTCCCATGAGTGAAGGGGCGCCAACTGAGGCGCGTTCCTCACACTCAGACAAGAAGGACAAGCTCTTGCCTTCTTTTCGATGGTACTGTCCAGGCCAGGCCACCAAAAGTAGCTTCATGCAATTTCTTTCATGTGCACTATTCCACAGTGACCTGAATGTAGCTGTTCTAACATCTGTGATCTCAGTAGTGGTGGAATAACGATATGCATCCCCCACAACAAGCAACTAGAATGGATTGATGATCCATCCTCCTGGACATGTAGGAAAGAAGGTCAGGTGAGACTTGAGAGTCCCGTAAAGATGTTCCGTGCATCATTAGATCCATAACTTGGGACAGAACTGGGTCAACAAAAGTTGCCTTCTTTACTTGAGTAGCACTGATGGGTGTATTCTCTACCTGTTCAAAGTAGAAGATTTCTTTCTGGCCAATATCTTGATGTTTAACTGGTAAAGGCAGCCTTGAGAGACCATCTGTGTTGCAGTGCAGAATGGATTTCCGATATTTAATCTCATAACGTATGTGCGGAAAGCAGCAATGCCCACTGTTGCATACAACTAGCGATCAATGGTGGAATGCCTGTGCGTTGTCTGAAAATTGATGTTAGAGGTCGATGGTCAGTGAGAAGTGTGAACTTCCATCCAAACAGGTACTGGTGAAATTTCCAAATTCTGAAAACAATTCCCAGTGCTTCACGTTTGATTTGGGCATAGTTAGTTTCTGCTTTGCTTAAGGTGCATGAGGCAAAAGCAATGGGTCTCTCCTCTCCCAAAGGTATAATGTGTGACATGACCACTCCCACTCCGTAAGGGGAAGCTCGCAGGCCAACTGTAAGAGGTAAGAATGGATCAAAATGCGTCAGAACCTCAGAATTTAGCAATGCACATTTAGCCTTGTTAAATGCAACATCACAGTCTTCAGTCCACTTCCAGACCTTGTTCTGGCTAAAGAGTTCATGTAGTGGTTTTAGTAGTGTTGCTAACTGTGGAATAAACTTTCCATAATAGTTCAATAGCCCTAAAAAGAGCGAAGTTAGCTTACATTTTGAGGAGGTGGAGCTTCCACAATAGCCTTGACTTTTGCAGGAGCCTTACAAAGGCCAGTAGCATCTATGTTATGTCCCAAATATTCAACAGAGGCTGGATGAATTCACATTTGTCTTTGTGGACTTGTAGGCCATACTCTTCCAGTCTTCAAGTTCTTAAGGTGATCTTCCTCATTCTTGTCAGTGACCAGGATGTCATCAAGATAGCACTGGACTCCTGTCACGCCACTCAAGATCTGGTCTGTAGACCTCTGGAACAAAGCTGAAGCAGACATTATTCCGAAGGGCAAGTGACAGTATCGGTACAGCCCTTTATGTGTCGCGATAGTCAACAGCTCTTGGGACTTCTCATCGACATGCATCTGTAAATACACCTGACTCAGATCAATCTTGCTGAACTTTTGTCCACTAGCCAAGCCGGCGAAGAGGTCATTGATGTGGGGAAGAGGGTATTGCTCTGCACACAACACCAGGTTAACAGTGACCTTAAAATCCCTACAAATCCAAATGGAGCCATCTTTCTTCAATACTGGAATGATTGGGGTTGCCCATTGGCTATGGGTAAATGGTACTAGGACTCCATTTTTGACCAGGTGGTCCAGATCCACTTCAACCTCTGGCCTGATGGAATATGGCACAGTTCTGGCTTTCAGACATTTTGGTTGACTGTCAGGCTTAATGTTCAATTTCACAATGATTCCCTTCATAATTCCCAGGTCCTCTCCAAAAACAGCAGCATGTTTCTTTAATACAGCTGTCAGACCTGTTTCTTCTTTAGCCATCCTGTGCACTTCTGCCTAGTTCAGCTGGATCTTCCTAAGCCATGACCTTCCCATTAAGGCTGGGTAGTTGCTTTCCACCACAAAGAGTGGCAATTTAGCAGTCTGTCCATTGAGCTCCACCTTAACATCAGTAGTGCCCAAAATGGGTACAGCTTCTCCAGTATACGTCTTCAGAATGATTTTTGTCATCTTAAGCTGGAGATGCATTAGCTTCTCCTTATACACAATGTCTGAGACCAGCAAAACTGCTGCACCAGTGTCTAGTTCCATGTGTACAGGCTTACCTTCCGACAGTGGGGTTTCCCAGTATTCATGTGAGCCCACTGCCCTGAACAAGACATGGAGTGGCACTTCTTCTTCTGACTGGGTGTTACTTTGATTATCCTGAGTCTGCTCTACCACATACAGATTTTTCTTTTTGGTCCGCCAGACAGCAGACTTCTTTTTCTCCGGTTTGACTGTTCTGTTTGAATCTTCTTTCTTTAGTTTGCAGGCATGCTCAATGTGTCCCTTTTTGCCACATTGTCGACATACTTAGGTCTTTACATGGTGACTCGGCTTTCCACAGCGGTAACATTCCCGGCTCCCCACTGTCTTGTGGGTAGGTTCGTGTGACACCTTATGCACTTTGGTCGATGCACTGAGCTGTTGGGCTTCCTTTGCAGCCAGCTCCATAGAGATTGCAATTTCAATGGCCTTCTGCCAGGTGAGCTGGGCCTCTGTCAATAGGCGCTTCTGTATTGCTTCATTGTGCAGACCACACACTAACCTATCACATAAGGTGTCATTTAACACATCATTAAATTCACAGTACTCAGCAAGCTTCTTCAGAGCTGCTACAAATTTCACAATTGTTTCACCTTCTTCTTGATTCTTTTTGTGAAATATAAATCTCTCTGCAATTACCAACGGTTCTGGAGAAAAATGTGCCTCCAGGATTTTCACAATGCCACTGAAAGATTTTTGTCTCTGGCTTATCAGGGTGCAGTAAGCTGCACAATAAAGTATAGGTTTTAGCTCCTACAACGTTTAAGAAAATGGGCACCTTCTTTGCATCTGTAATTTCATTTGCAATAACAAAAAACTGAAAGCGCTTAGTATATGAGTTCCAATTCTCTAGAGTCTCATCAAAAGGTTCCAGGGGCCCCATAAATGTAGCCATTGCTGCCTCCCTCCCTTTTTTTTTTACTTTCTTTCTCTTGTCTTTTATTCATGTGTGTTGGGATTGTTCACACACAATTGCTGGTGATTTCCATTCACTATCACTGCTTTTCCCCATTCCCAATCTGTCTGCTTCACTTTGGTCAGAACAAAACAGAGCCTGTTTTAATGTCAGTTTGAACTGTTAGTGTAAACAGCCCAGCCCCCCAAACAGCAAAAAGGTTTTTTTCTTACATTGACTTTTACTTCTTTGCCGGTGCAGCACAGGTTTATCCCATCCTCCGTCGCCACTTTTGTTATGTTAAATCCTTGGAAAGTACTTGTATTCAGAGAGAAATCAGCACGGAACACAGAGAGATGCAAACCCATGAAAAATCTTTATTGAACTACACAAAAGCCAGCCAGGACTGACTGAGCTATCCCCTAATAGACTAACTCTATTGCTATGGAAACAAGCTAAGCTCTGTAGCTACAGCAACCTTGGCAATAAGGCAAGACACAAAATACACAACAGGTTAGTCTGTCCCCATGGTATAGATACCTCCTCCAAAAAGTCTTTAGGATAGTGGTTTATGTGTTGATGAACCATTAACACCATCCGGCTATTGATAGCTACTTCTTTGTTGTAACTGAAAGGCCGGTTGTGGATGTTCCCAACCTCACAACAAATTTCAGTAACACATATCGTAATACTTCAAAATTGTGCATACAATGATAGTACCTACAATCCAACAGGATATTAACGTTCAACAGATCAAGACTTTTGAAATGATCCCTCACAAGATATACTTTGTACAAAACATATCATAATCATATCACCCTAGTGAATATGGGGGATCCAGGGTGCTATTTTGAGGTAGAGAGGACTATTGTAAACACTTTGTATTAGGGTGCGGCATGTGCTGTCTTCTGCCTTGGATCAGCTCAACAGTCTGGCATGAAAGTAGACCAGGACCATAGTTCTGCATCTTTTCTTTGGGGAAAGACTAGTGCTGGCAGCTGGGCTAGAATTTCCTGGTTCATGCACATAAGCGGTGTGCAATGACTAGGATTGTGGCCCCAGGCACCCAACTAGGATGCACCAAATTCAGTCCTTAGATTGTAACAATCGGGGTAGCAACCTGTGCATTCTACTGATGCAGTATTAGTATCACATGATTCTTATGTGAGTAGGTGGCTTATGCACTTAAGCAGAGAGTTCACTTCGTACAATTAGTCTTTTAATTGAACAAATGCTTGTTGCATCAACTATTTAATGGAGAGAAAATAAAAGATTTAGTCAGACTGCTGGAAGTTAAAATACAGAAAACGAAGGATAAAATTATGCCTCAGACTCTTAAATAAGGAAAATAGTCTATGTTAGGGAGCATTACTCATTTAAATCGCATACAGCTTATAATTTAAACAAGGCCACAATTTTCATAAAAAGCCTGTATTTGGGATTCCACCCCCCCCTTCCCTCTTGCAGATTGCAGTTAAAATGAATAAGCCTTTCTGCTTACAGAGAAATTCATTTTTATTTTACTTTGCTTTTTTCATGTCAATTACAGAACACTTTGTTAAAATGATTACATAATTTTTACAGAAGCTTGGTATTGCAGGCAGGAGGAGATAAACCCACTTAAATGTGACTAATGTACTCTCAAATTCCTGCCCAAAGCACAGTTTCTCAACTAGACATCACTCACACCATCTTCTGAAACCACTGCACAGAATCAGGTCAAATGTCAAAAAGAGAAAAAGCACCCTTCCCTGCTGAGGGAGGTAGAGTATAAATTCTGTTTTTAAGCAGACGGTTGGAGGGCCACTTGGTACTAAAAACTCTATTTCCTCATACCTCATCTCAATGCTTGATTCCTGTTTTATGATAAGGTTACACTGAATGGTGCTGGCACCCTTCAAGGTTACTGTTCCAGAAAATATTTGCAAATAATTTGACGTGTTGTCAGCCAGCAGGCAGCAGTGAACTCCTATAATTCAACATACTAATATGGGTTTTCACGCCTTAAGCTATAAATAAGCTTGATATTAGAAAATTTCTGTAATGTTTATTTAATAGCAATATTTTATAAATAAATCTTGATTATTCCATTGCAGTCCAGAGGAGATCTTCTTCCAGTATAACTGTTGTTTCTGACCTCAGGCCTCTCTCTGTCCTCTCCAGCCCTCCCCACATTTCTCTTAAAGAAATAGTGTTTCTTTATCAGAATCTCTCTGAGAATTTTGCCCCTGACAATTCTGACCTCACCTCTTCTACCACAACCCCATACTCAAGGCATAGAGGGCCCCATCCTGAAGTTCTTAGTCAGACAAGATCACCATTAACTTCAGTGCAAGCTTTGCCTGGGAAAGGACTTCATAAGGACTCCAAGATAAGGTCCTAAAAGTCTATCTCGAGAGTTCCCCAAACTTTAGACATTTTGAGTTTAATTTAAATACCTCAGATTGTAGCTCCATCAATTATGGGAGAACTAATGGATCAGAACCTAATGTGTAACTGAGGTCCAGGAGCAGGTGGCATACACTGTCTTCTCAACGCCCAAGGACTTCCCTATGCAGAGGGAATCCAAAGAAGATAGCTCTCCATCCCCTTTATGCCATGAAAGCCAAGGGGATCCACTGGAGCGAAGGATCTGTCCACATGAGTTCACGTGAAAACTACAGGAATTTAGGGCACAAAGCTTTCCATTGACTTCAACAGGCACTGGATCGGGCCCTGTAGGAATCAAGAAGAGCGGACAATTTTCAGAATGAGTTTGTGTGGCTGTTCACTTTCTGGTGGTGGTAGCGGTGGCAACAAGAACAGCAGTTTCTGGCGGTTTTCTTCCTGTTTTTCCTACTACAAGACTATTCACCAGAACCTCTCTAGTTCATAGTAGCTTCCTTAATCAAAGCAATGCTGTAGTGCAGTTGCACGCAGGTTGGATCATTGCGCTATTGTGATTCCTTGTTTCTCTGATGGTCCATGCTCTTCAACATCCTGTAGAAACAGTCAAATATCGCATATTTGGGAAAAACCAGACACACATACTACCAGACAGACATATGCATTGTCACTATGCAGCACCCAATACAAAAAAGCAGAGTTATCTCGTGAACATCTGGTTCTCTGTTAGTTGGTGCATTCCAAAGCAAGCGATGTAGGAGTCATTACACTGATCTGTGTTAATGTTGAAATTCAAATAAAAAAATATACAGGATCTAGCACCTAAGGAATACATTTCCACATCTGGGCCCTGATCCTACAAAGAGAACTGTGAGGCCATATGGGACTCTGCATAGGCACCAGAGTCTGCCCACATCACTCTCCTTGCAATATTGGAATTTAGGAGTTGATCGTAGGAAGTGCTGAGTTCAATGCAGGTGTAATCCTGGTTCCATTGAAATCAATAGCAAAATTCCCACTGACTTTAACTGGACAGAATTTCATCTCAGGATTTTAGGGTGCTCAGCACCTTAAAGGATTGGGCGTATACTGAATAAGTTCCATTTTATGTTAATGAACTATAAAGGAAGTTAGGGATCTCAATGAAACAACATTTTTGTGCTATACTCTGTGCAAATATTTGGATTACTAAAACAAATTTATGAAGCAATTACTTCTAATGCAATAGAGGAAATTAAGTACTCATTGATTCTTGATTTATAATCTAGAGCTAAAAGATCATGAAAAAACAAATATAACTTAATTAAATGTCCTTTGGCTTTGCTACTATTGCGGTCCTCACTCATAAAGTAAGTAAAACAAACCATTCCTGGAACATAAATGTATATTGGTTCTTCAAGCTCAGAAGGCAAATAATTTACTGGTTAAATATATTCAGCAAAGTTAAGCCAAGTGAAAGATTTTTTTTCCAGTGGCCTCTGGGTCTTGAAGGAAAGATGAAAAACTGACTGGTATAGGTTTTAAGGAATTCACTGTACTGGGAATGACAGGACCATTTACTGTGAAAAGGGGAAAACAAGAGTATTTCCTTTTTCTTTATACCGGGGGAAAATATTTTAATGTGTTCATGGAGTAGAATATGTTGTGAAAGGAATGAACCTTTATGGGTTATTCATTGTCTGCATACTTGTGGTGATTCATTCCTGACAATAAGCATATTAACCTGGGGAAGTTTAATCAAATCCTATAGTAATGTTGCTATTTTCTCACTCTGAAGTGTAAATAATTTGGGGAAAAAATCAGGTTCTAAAATGTAACTCTTCAAGTGATGTGACGTATTTAGCCATATAAGTAGCCAGTTCGACTCTTCTTGTGTACCGCAGAAGCAAGGGAATTAGGGGCAGGGAAAATTCAAGAACAAAGTACACCCTTGGATGAATCATGGAAGAAAAGCCATTGTAACAAAAGGTAAACTATTTGTAGATATATTTGGTCAATCTTCCATTAACCTTTGAATCAATGGGTTTTATTTCTGCACGAGCAAAGGGATACTGTGACCCTAAGAGCATTCCTATGCCAGAAGGCAAGGGGTCCCCTGGTATCTAGTAGTGAGTTCCGCTGATGTGACTAGCTCAGAGTACCCCAACTCACTGTTGGCATAATTTGTATCTAATTGCACTTTAGAAGAGTATATTTCAAAGGCTACTGGATTATAAAGAAAGGTGGAGCAAACCCCTAAATTATCCTTCCCTTGAGGAGCATGGGCGGAGATTGGGGAGCATTGCCCCTCAAACTGGATATGTCAGAGGTGACATGGGGAAGGTGATGTCCTGATTTCTCCCTTAGTTCTGCTTCCTTCCTGCAGAGGAATGTTCAGGTGTGAGGCAAGAGGTGACTTAAGGAGTCCTGTGCCTGCCAGGCAGTTTCCCCGAGGTGGTCTACATATGGGGAGGTCAGGAGAGCAGCTCCTGTTGACTCACAGTACAGCCCACATGGGGAAAGTGACCCACTTATTTTACTTTTCTTATAAACCCACTTAGTGCTTTGATTGAAATAGTGTCTAACACTAGTTAAAGTAATAAGCTGCTGTTTACTGTCTCTTTAAAGGAGCAGCGAACTTGTTAAGATTTTGTGAGCTTTACAGTAAGAAGGAACTGTGCACTGCAGAAAGAGGTCTGAGGAATTCGAGAATGGGGGTTCACTACTTGGTGTGTCAGGGAGCTTGCATACCTTAGTAGCAGCAAAGGTCTTGCTTGCAAAGGCTGAGAAGGGTAACACAGTAACTCACAATTCTGGTTACCCCAGTAGATCATGCATGCATTCAAATCAATTTTGAATCTAATTTATCCTTGAGGGTTTCAAAGTTCTCCTTGGAGATTATAGTTTTGAAGGGCTCTGTCTTCCTTGGCAATAACAATATTGGATACCCCCAACATTGTCTGTGAAACAGTTTTAAGGACTGTGATTGCTGCTAAAAAAAAGGTGGTGGCAATAGGCAAATAGCAAACACAGTTACTCCTTAACACCAGAGTTAGTTAGGACTGGGGCAGTCCCTGGTGACTTGTCTCCTATGAGGTCATGGTGTTGGGAAGTCTATGGGTGCCAGAGCCAAGGTGGAGGCTAAGGTCTCTGAATGGACTCCTGGGATCTGCCAGATGTTTTCTGGATGGAGGGTGAAGAAGAGAGAGCAAAACTCAGCTTCCTAACAAGGTGATGTCAGAGGAAGATTTCCTCAACCTGAATCTTGTTCCATAGATTACATGACAGGAGCTGGTAATCTGAGCCCATAAATGTCAGTACCTATCTTTAGCACCCAAGTGGAAAATTTTGGCTTTAGGTATTTTAAGTGTTCTATTTCTAGGATTTCACTTTATTGAAAACTTGCAACTTTAATTTAAGGAGAACAAAGGGGTTTTTGCCTGTTTAATTTCCTAAACTCCATATGAGGGGGTGGGAAACTCTACAAATTGGGCCCCTCCCCCACCCCAGTCTTTCCCTGTCCTATAGTGCTAAATTAAGCATAAGAGGTCTGCAGAGCCTCCATTCCCCTGTGACCCATCCCGTGCCCAGGACAGCCACCTGATAATGCCAAGGTCAGGGCAGACTGTGAAAAGAGAGCAGATTTTCCCAACTCTGGTGGGTGACACTGATGTCAGGCTTCCCAACCAGCCACAAACTGCGCTTCTGAATCCCCACAGAAGCCAGTATACAAATACACACAGCCCCCTTTACTGCATTTCAGCTTCTGGCTCCCAAATCAGCACTAGGTCCAGTAAAGAGACCAATTATTTAAACTCTATGCTCTTTACTAAAAAGGTTCCCTCTGACCCCAAGGGGTCAGCCACAGCACCAGTTCAATATAAGTTTGGATCTTACCTAAAATACCACGCTGCCAGCCAATCCTTTAGTAACTAGAAGTAAAGGTTCATTGCAAAAAGAAAGAAATAAACCATGAGAGAAATGTTAAAGGGTCAAAGCAAATCAAATACATACAGATGATTGTAAGTCCATATACATCAGGTTTCTGGGAGAATTGTGGAGTTGCAGGCTTGTACAATTCCTCTGGCATACATCCAGTATCTGAATGGGTCTTAGTCCTTCGGTTCAGTTGCAAGTGAATTGATCCAGAGGCAGATATGTGTCAGTAGCTGAACAGGAACAAAGACAAAATGGTTTCTGTGGCTTGGCCTTATATACCCTCTGGCCTTGGCCATGCTGTCTTGTGGAATGTTACAATAACTAAAATGGAGTCCAGAGTCACATGGGCCAATCCTGGTAACTCTTCATGTATGCCTTTAGTTTCTTCCTGGGCCCCTTGCATCCGTGAGTGTCTTAATGGGCCCTTAAGCAGGCTATTGTTCTGCCACCATCCTATCTGGGGTGTTGCCCAGGCAGCACAATTTGAAATACAGATATCTCAAATACATCTATAACTTCCATTTCGCATATTACACATGAACATAAGTATTATCATCTGACTTAGCATATTACAATCTTTCTAACAGTACCTGACATGGCATATCTCACGTGAATTATTATGATTTTGACATACTGATGTCAAACAATATAACAAATGCTCTCCCCCGCATCTACCCAGCATGACACCCCCAACGCGAGACTGGTGTAGAGAGGAGTAATCAGAGCTCCTGAAAACACCCCAAGGGCCCCTCCCATTTAGACAGCATGACAACCCCCACTCACTTCTATCTACAATATGAAGCTTAAGAACTCTGCAGCACTGCCAGTGTTAGGATAGGTAGCTTCCTAATCGGGGGCATTATAGTTTACTTATGTATAGAGTAGTGTCTAGGAACTCAGAATTCTACTTTCAAGAAGTGCTTGATGAGATAGTACTGTTCATGTGGAGGAAGAAATATAGCCTGAATGTTGCACTGTCTTGGCTCTTGCTTATTATGTTTGAATGCTAATCATGGTGTAAGAAGTAAATCAGTTCCTGCAGTTCCTGAAATGAGAAACTAAGAAGATTGCAAACAAAAATACCAAAGAGACAACAATAACAGTACCATACAAGATTCTTCCCCCACAAGCAGATAGACCTGAAAGGGGATGTGTTTAGCAAAGGGATATTCTTTAGATCATAATGGGAAAACTACAAAACTGCAATGGAGATGGATAAAAAAGAAAAGAAAAGAAGAACAGCTACACTATTATCTGTAATGAGCAAAGGCTGCCACATGCTCCAGCAACATCTGGATATGTCAGCAGAAGAGCATGTAAAACCCTAGAAGTGCTCCAAAAGCATTTTCAACCCACAAAGAAAAATTTCATGTACAAAAATCTTTTCTACAGATTCTTGATTGCAGCTGTTGAAACAATAGATCAGTATATTGCCAAACCACAAAATGGTTGTCTCAAGTGATTATCATATCTTAAAATATAAACTAATTTCTGATAGATGCAAGAGCTCAAATGAGAATACACGAAGAACTCACATTCATTCTACCATGAGCTATAGATATTGTAAAGCTAGTGAGCAAGGTCACATATAAATACAGAGAATAAGCAGAACAGAGCACAGAGATAATTCACCAAGTAGCACAGGGAAAGCATGAAAATACAAGAAAAAATACACCAACATTTTGTGCAAAACTAAATGAACAAATGCAAAGCAGAGAAGACAGACAAAATGTAGTTTAGTTACATTTAGTTGGGTTTGGTCCTGAAGTCCCTTCCACCCTAATCTTCTGTGATTCTATGAAAATGCAAAGGAAGATCTGTGAGTACCATTGAGAAAAACATAACGGAAAATGCCAGGCTTATGGGGACGTGCAATAATTGTGACAAGATAAGTCATCATTCCAAAGCTTGCAGACAAGGAAAACAGCTACCTCACCACATTCTGGACAGCAATAGGTGGTTGCAGAGGGTTGTGAATGCAATTTGTGAATCCAACCTGCAGTGTAAGAATACCAAACACCACCAGCAATAGGCACCAACAGGACACACAAAACTCAGCATCATTGCTGATAACATTCTGGTGTATGGATGTAGAGATGACCAGATGGAAACTGTGGCAGATCATGACCACAATCTTATCTGTCTGCTAGAAAGTGCCAGGGAAATACATTTAAAAATGAAATAAAATAAAGATGAACTTGTTTGATTGTAGTACTGCATATGGGACCCATGCTGATCTCCCAAGAGCTATGACTTTTTACTGAAAAGGTAAAAACAGTATAGCAGATGTGCACACTTAAAGATATTAAGTCAGTTCAGAGACTGCTAGGATTTGCAAATTCTGACATTTCTTCCAAGTCTCTCAGATGTGTGTGAGCCTGAGATGACTACTAGTCAAAGATGCAGGATGATCAAGGTTACTTCAACATGATGCAGCCGTCATACATATTGAGGAGCTGGTGACCAGCTATCCTATCCTGAATATTATAATGTGGGACAGACAACCATATCATGTAATACTAGTGAGGGAAGTGCTTGGGGCATCATTCCTAGAAGGACAGCAAGTGCCTTTTGCATCAAGGTCATAATCACCAGTGGAACAAAGATAACTCCAAATTGCAATAATATTTGCATGTGAAATGTTACACCGATATGTTCATGGATGGGAAAGCATTCAAATGGAACATGACCATAAACCACCAGAGAGCATTTTTAAAAGCTACCGTTGGCATCTCCAAAACACCTTCAGTGCATACTACTTAAATTGCAATGCAACAATCTAGATTTATGTTACAAGAAAGGGACTGAAATATCCATAGCTGACTTCTTATCCAGAGCAGCCTTGTAGGATGAAAATATCGCAAATGAACAAGATCCTCAACCTGATAAAAAGCATCCTTGTTTTACAGATGGGGAAACTGAAGCACAAAGAGGGACATGACTTGCCCAAGGTCACTCAGCAAGTCAATGGCCAAGCTGGGAACAGAATCCAAGTCCCAGTCTAGTGTTCAATTCACTAAGCCATGACTCTAGTCATAATACCAAATATGGATGAGCAGCAGAAAACAAGAATTAACTGCACAACAACAAAGTTCTGGACCTAGCTACATCACCTTACCTCTTAGCAACTGCACATACTATTCACTTGAACCTCTCTGCTTTGCTTGAGATAAGAGAGATATTCTATTTCCCTGAAACTGTTCAATTTTCCCATGAACTTTATGAGACGTTCACATGCAGCTATTTGTCACATCATCATACCAGCCTTTTAAAAATGGGGTATCAGAGCGTCTCCAGTTTCTATGTATCAATGCCTTTGCAGAGTCAGATGTGCTAATTTGAAGACTCCTACTGTATACAGCTAGCTTTTTGGAGAACATTGTATTATTGTGTAAGCAAGGGCTGAGTGTCTGAGTGTCACTCCTCCTGCTCAGCAGCTAAAAGGGGGGGGCACTTTATTTGCATTGGCTTTGTATTTGCATGATTACAATTAAGTACTCAGCATATTGCATAAGCACACTAGGTACTGAGCATGATGGGAAATGGTCAATATGTCTGGTATTGTGTTACAAATCACTTTTGTGTTAAATGCAGAGATAATGAAATGTTGTCCTTCGATTGTAAGAACAAATGGCAGCAGATCTGTGTTTAGCCTGTGCTGATAAAAAATTCACTCTCATCTAAACAGAGCCCACCAAGGGTGGTGGACAGATGTTTCAGCATGGTAAGGGCAACAGGGAGGGGGTGTGAAGTCTCCTCTTGAGATTGCACTAGCCTGGGTAAAGGTCTACCTTCAGGCATGGATTGACTATCTCCTCCCACTGTTAAAAGGTAGAATTAATGATTCTTTTTGGATTCTTTTGTCTTGAAAAAAAAGCAGGGACATTGCTCTTGTGTTAGCAGAAGGGTTTCCCATGAGCTGAAATCACTAGAGGAACTGGCAAACCTTGACTGACAACCAGCAGAGAGGAGCCAGGATGGTGGGAGCCTGCAGACAGCAGGAGTGAGGGGCAGTTGGCACCTGCAGATGGTGGGAACCTGCAGCAGGGACTTTTCAAGGCCCAGAGGTGGCAGGAGGCAGAAGTGGAGAGGGCCTGGTCAAACCCACGTCTGGCAGGAGCCTGTAGAAGGGGACTACTGGCTGAGCCCCCAGCCGAGAGGTGGACACTGCAACCTGCAACTATGATGGTCAGTACAGGGGAAAGCAAGAAGGGAGGGGTGGGTTCGACTCATTGAGTTCATGAATTCTGTTTGCACTGGTTCCAAAACCAGCGCTGTGTTACTTCCTTCCTGTTATTAAAGGGTTTACTTTCTACACTCAGACTCTGTGCTTGTGAGAGGGGAAGTATTGCATTTTGGGGGTGCCCAGGGGATAGCAGGTGATTTCCCAGGTGAATGGGTGGGGGCTCGAGCCGGTTTGGTGGTGTATCATTGACAGGAACTCCTAGATATAGAACTCGGCCCTCTGATGCTGCTGGCTCTGCCTGGCAGAAGGGTTACAATCGGTAAGTGAGTTCCAGAGAGGTAGCCATGTCAGTCTGTTTTTAGAAAAACAATGAGAGTCCTGTGGCACCTTAAACACTAACAAATTTATTTGGGCATAAGCTTTTGTGGGCAGAAATCCACTTTGTCAGATTCATGAAATAGAAACTTCTGTTAGGTAGGTATATATACACATGCAAGGATAGGTGAGTTACATCACAGTGAGGAGGGCAAATGTTAATGAGGTTAATTCAATCAGGCTGGATGAGGCCCATTCACAATAGTTGATGAGAAGGTGTGAATGCCAAAAGAGGTAAGTGGTAAATTGGTAAATGGTAATTCTCTAAAATGCAGGGGGGAAAAGTGCATGCTTTCTCCCCACGCAATCCCACTAATGTCAATGGGATTTCAATGGGAGTTCCCATTTTGGGCCTGTATCTTTTGGCCATCTTTGTATAACTAGAAGTGACAGGTGAAGTTAAAAGTTTTGGTGTTGATTTGTGGAAAGAGGCTTAGTTAGCAGAGCAGCATATGACACACTGCTTTGCTAAAAATTGATTTAGAGGGAAACTTACTTCATCTTCTGTCTCTGTGCAACCACACACATTCACCTCATATACTGTTAATATTTATTAATAATTGAACCATTAAATCTAACAATGGATTATGAGGACAATGTAGATTTAATTACTCTGACTAATACAAATGTTAATAGTATGCATATGCTGCGCAATATGTTATATTTGTGCTTGCTGATAAAGTTTTCCCAAGTATGGTTATTTATCTCAAGCAAAATTCCCACTAGTTTTAGTGTGAGTGTGGTTTGAGTGAACACTACAGGATCCAGCCCAAACTATCAGGTTTCACAATTTATCACTAGTGATTTATTATGCTAACTACAGAGTAGATGGGATTTATATGCTATCTTCCATCCTACCAATTTTGCCCGGACTGTTTCTAATCTCCCAAAGTTCTGAGCACAGTTTCAAACACCCGTCTTAATGTTTTAAATGCTTCCCCCACCCCACCAATTCCTCTACCAGAGGAATGTTTGTTTCTTTCTCCCAAATACGTGTTTCCCAGCCATCATCTCAGAAATAGTAATATTCAGACCTGGACCACAGACATGTTTAAGGTCTGATACCTTGCCAGCCTTCAGAGCTAGAAGCAGCAGCTTTTTCCTGCTGGGAAGGAAAGGGAAGAATCCAAACTTCCCAATGGGATTCACCTCTTGCTTCTAGACCTTGAAGGCCCTGAGGTATCAGACGTTACTGTTTCTAGATAAACTATTTTTAGTTCATTTTTAAGAGGTTTCTTTAGTTAGTTATAATTTTCTGTTAATGTGAAGTTTTTAGATAGTATGTGGTCTCTTGATACTGTGACAGGAAGCTTTCCAAGTGGAGAAAGAGTGAAAAATAATCCCAATTCTTTCAAATATTTGTAAAATAGTTCTGTATTTTCAGTCGTACATAGGATATGTAACCATTCAAAGTGGCATAAAGGTTTTATTGCCGCTTTTATGGGATGACCTACCTAATTCATTTGCCACTAATACAGCAATCCTAAAGTCATTTTGACAATATTAATATCACACTCTGGCATAAAGATCTGATGGGACCAAGTATGCTGTATTATGCTCAAATGGCTTAGCTTAGTCCTCCAAACTGGATCAATGTAAAAGAAAGAGGAACCCTCGCTCATTCTGCTTCTGCTAACTAAAGAAAATGACTGGACTGTGGAGAAATTTCCACCTCCCCAGCCTGATGACAGCTCTCCTGGGTCTAAGGGAACATCCCATACTGTCCAAAGCTGTTATTACACTGGAGATGAAAAGTAAGGTGTGCTGCAGAAAACCATGCTGCTTTTTCCCACCTAGGGTTGCTTTTGGCTTTCTGAGAAAGGTGGCAGAAAATGCTTTTTCTCCCCACCGTACTCCTTTGGGAAGTGGAAGGAGAGTGGTAAGTGTGAATGGATGGGGGAGAGGAGAGAGCTGGAGAGAAAGCAAACGACTGAGAGGGAGCCTATAAGAGAAAGTTGAACTGGTAAAACCTCTCTTTTTCTGGCAGAAGATTCCTTGTCCAAATACTAATGATCTCACATCGGTTAATCTCATTACTTAAATCAAAATAATTAAACCACTTTTGAGCTGGCTTATAACTGTCTTTTGGTGGGAGTTTTATGAGTATAAGAGCAACGTAGGCACATCATCATATCAATATAACTACATAATGATTCCCACTGCTATCCCACACTGCATCTATCTGCATCTGAGATGATCTGTCTCATCACATTTCCACTCTCCATGCTCTGAGGTCATCTGGATTGGATGCTCCCATTCTCTTCAGGTGAGGAGTGTGGAGTGGTTAAGGGAATGTAGAAAAGACATGAGGAAGAGAGGGAAAGGCAACAGAGTGAGTACAGCATAAGTAGGAAAGAGTATGTGAAAGGTGGGGAAAATGAAGGAAGCACAAAAGCAAATTCATGGATTTCAAGGCCACAAGGGACCATTGTGATTTAGTCTTACCTCCTGTATAACATAGGCCATAGAACTTCCCCAAAATCATTCCTACAGCAGATCTTTTAAAAAAATCTTGACTTAAAAATTGTCAGTGATGGAGAATCCACCACAATCCTTGTAAATTGTTCCAGAAGTTCCAATTACTCTCTGTTAAAAATTTACACCTTATTTCCAGTCTGAATTTGTCTAACTTCAGCTTCCAGTCATTGAATTCTGTTTTACTTTTCTCTGCTAAACTGATAAACCCCATTATTAAATGTAGGCACATAAAGACTGTAATCAAGTTACCCCTTAACCTTCTCATTGTAAGACTCAAGAAGCTCAATCTGTTTAGTTTATCATAAGGCAGGTTTTCTAATCCTGTAATCATTCTCATGGACCATCTCTAAACCTTCTCCAATTTATCAATATCCTTCTTGAATTGTGGGCACCAAAACTAGATACAGTATTCCAGCCACATTAGTGCCAAACACAGAGGTAAAATAACATCTCTGTTCCGACTTGATTCCCTGTAAATGCATCCAAAGCTCACATTAGCTCTTTTGGCCACAAAATCACTTTGGGAGGTTATCTACAGCTGTCTATCCTCCACCACTCCCAAATCTTTCTCAGCATCACAGCTTCCCAGGATAGAGTCCCCCCATTCTGTAAGCATGGCCTACCTTCTTTGTTCCTACATGTATACATTCACATTTTAACCACATTAAAATGCATGTTGTTTTTTTGTACCCAGCTTACCAAGCAATCCAGAGTGCTCTGTACCAGTGACCTGTCCTCTTCATTATTAACCACTACCCCAATTTTTGTGTCCTCTGCAAACTTTATCAGTGATTTTGTTTTCTTCCAGGTCACTGATAAAAAAAATGTTAAATGGTGTAGGGCCCAGAATCGATCCCACTCAAAACACACACACACTCAATGACGAGTCTCCATTTACAGTTACAGTTAGCCAGCTTTTAGCCCTTTTAATATGTGTCATTTTGATTAAAAATGAGTTGATATAAAATCAACATGTCCTCTGGTACCAAGTCAAAGGCTTCGCAAAAGTCTAAGAATATTATATCAGCACTATTACCTTTATCAACCAAACTTGTAATCTCATTTTTAAAAAATCAAGTTAGTTTGACAGGATCTGTTTTCCATAAACCCATGTTGATTGGCATTAATTACATTACCTTCTTTCAATTCTTTATTAATCAAATCCTGTGTCAACTGCTTTGTTAACTAATCTAGGATCGGTGTCAGACTGACAGGCCTATAATTACCCAGCTCATCCTGTTTTACCCTTTTTAAACACTGGCACAACATTAGCTTTCTTCCAGTCTTCTGGAACTTTCCCAGTGTTCCAAGACATATTGAAAATAAACATTAACAGTCCAGTGCACTCCTCAGCCAGCTACTTAAAACCCCTTGCATGCAAGATATTTGGACCTGCTGATTTAAAAATGTTTGACTTTAATAGCTGCTGTTTAATATCCTCCCACGGTACTGGTGGAATGGAAAGAGTGTTATCACCATCTGATATGACTACATCTGTTTTTTCCAAGTACAGAACAGAAATATTTATTGAATATGTCTGCCTGTTCTCCTTTATTGATAATTCTACTATTTCTATCTAATAATGGATCAATACCATTCATAATTCTTATTCCAATACTTATTGATAATTTTACCATTTCTATCTAGTAATGGATCAATACCATTATGATGTTTTTTGTTCCTAATATACTTATTGTCCTTAACTCTACTGGTCATAGATGTGTCCCTTTTCTTCCCTTATCAATTTTCTACAATTCTTAGCTTTTGATTTATATTCATTACTATCGACTTCCCCTTTCTTTCATTTGTTATATAGTTGCCTTCTATTCCCCTCTAAACCACATTGTTTCTTTAACAAATATGGCCTTTATCCTCAATTGTGGCTTTTCTGGCACCAAAGTATTTTTAAACAATTCCAAATTATTCACAATTTACCAATTAAATACTTCCTTCCAGCTGATTTGACTCATAATTCTTTTCAGTTTTGAAATTGGCCTTTCTAAAGCACCAAGTATAAATATCACTGGTTTGGATTTTATTCTGTTTGCATATTATAAATGTAATCAAATCATGATCATTTGTTCCTAAATTACTATCAATTTACAGTTCTGTGATCAGTTCCTCTTTGTGTCAAGATGAGGTCTATTATAGAATTCCCCCATTTAGATGCAACATTTTGAGTTAGGAAATTGTCATCTATAATATTTAGACATTCCAAGGATGTTTTAGTACAGACAGCATGAGACCTGCCAGCATATGTCACTCAAATCAAAGTACTCCATGATTACACACCTTTTTTCCCTACATGTTATATATAGGTGCATAAAGAGCTGATCAACTTGTGCTTTATCTGTTAGCACATTGATCCATAAACATTCAAGATTATTTTCAGTGACTTGGAAAGAGAGAATGCCATTTCTGACATAGTTTCACCCCCCCTCCTGCCTTTTGCCCCCTTGATCCTTCCTACATAGGTTATAACCAATGATTTTAACATTTGAATCCTGCAAATCATCTCACCAGGTTTCAATAATACTGACTAGATTGCATTTTTGCTAATAAATGAGCAATTCCCATTCCTCTTCTTTGTTACCCAGGCTCCTAGCATTGATGTATGAGCAATTAAAGAACTTCATCATCATGTCCTTTGGTTCCTTGATTAATTTTCTCAACAACTTGATTCTGTGCTAAATAAAGTGCTCATTTGTCCCCTCTTTTCACCCTCTCATTTTGTTGTTAGTTTAATCCCCTGCCTGACTACTCTAGCCAGCCTATCTTCAAGGATATTGGTTCCCGTTCTGCTGAGGTGGAGGCCACTCAAACTATATGGGCACCTCTCCCCATAGAAGATGGACCAATGTTCCACAAAACCAAAACCCTCTACCTTACACAATTTACCTAGCCTGGGGTTAACTTTGCTTGTGGGACAAGAAGAATCTCAAGATTGAATGGACCTTCTTCTTCAGCACATTTCCAAGTTCCCTGAAGTCTTCAACTATCTGCAAGATATCCTTGACACATTGTCATTAGTGCCGATATGAACCATCACAAATAGATCTTTGCCTGTCTACTTCAGAAGTCTATTCAGTCTAAGAGTGACGTCTCAGATCTTGGCTCTGGGAAGGCAGCATGCAGTCCTGTTGTCCACTTACCACTTGCAGAAAGGGACAAAGTAGGCCTAAGTAATATAAAAATGATTCAAGGAATATTAATGCCAAAATGTTAACAAAATCAATATCCATGTATTATTAAAGGGCCCTATTCAAGCTCTGACTTTTGTGGGCTGTTCAGTGGGACAGGCTAGCTTCCTTGCACCAACTAGTCTGACTCTGGTACCCACCCATGTTCTGTTTGTTTTGGTAAATTATTTGTAATAGACTTGAAAGCACAGGGAAAGGTACCTGAAGTACAGTGAGATTAATTTGTGTGAGGTAGTCAGAGCCAACAAGCAGAATAGAAATGAATCCCAAGGCAGCATAGCTAAAAGCTTAAATAACTAAGTAATGGCCTGTGTGCAGGACAAGTAAGAATAGAAGGGCTCCAGTTAGTCGGATTCTTGCTTTGACATGGCAATGTGTAAATTAGACTGGCAAGTAAAGGCAAGCACAGAATGACGGTATAGCAAGAAAGGAAAGACTCAGCAAAGCAGCCTCCATTCTAGGCAATAGCTGTCAAGTGATGTCCAATGAACAAACTAAGGGAGAAGACAAAGAGAAGCAATAGGATTCAGAGGTTGTGTTTGTGTTTCTGTGAGGATTTGTTTGTTTGTTTGTTTGTTTAAGTTGAGATGGTTCAGCATAAAACCCCGTCTCGTTTTCGTCACCACCTTCAATAAATTATAATGGGCCTGACTAGGAGCCTGATCCAAAGCTCATCAAAGTCAAGGGACCCCTACAGACTTCACTGGGCTTTGGACTGGTCCCTAAAAAAGTCTTGAGCCTGTGAATTGCTGCAAAGCTTCAGTTTAGCTGGGGACTGATTTTCAGAAGCACTAATCACCCTTAGCTCGCACAGTGCTCAACAAGTGCCCAGTTAACCCCTGGGGGAGCTGAATGCACTCAGCATCTCACAGAAAAGGATGGAGCAGTGAGTTTTACACCATACTCTGATTACCACTGTGCAGACCATGAGCTCTGGGAAACTACAGGAAGGAAAGAGTTCTTTTGGCAATGTCCAACATCTGGAAAAGCCCTACCATGGGTCATAGTGCATCTATTTTAGGAATTGACAGCCAGAGGAGCCTGCAGACCTCGGCTGGCACAACAGGACTGAGAAATGTACGACATGACTTTTTTTTTTTTTTTTTTTTTTTTTTTTGCTAGTCATTCTGCTAAATGTACAAATGCCTGACCTAGAAATACAGGGCCGGATCTGCTCCAGGCATAAATCACCAAAGCTACATTGACTTCCACGGAGGTGCCACTATCTCAGTGACTTCAGTAGAGCCATGCTGACTTACACCAGATGTATATCTGGCGCAGAATCCTCCTCTTCCTTTTGTGTGCAGTGTGGCAGCTTTTTGCACTCAGTCAGATTGCCATTTTTTCAGCATTCAGTTTATATCGTATCAAGAGACAGAACGGACACCTACAAACTTTACTTTACTTCTTTATATCCACTCAGCAATTTTAAGAAGAATGAAAAACTCTATAAGCAAAGAATCAATAACTTTTAGGTAATAGTTAAATATAAATATTTCTTAAACAATATTTGTATTTCACTTTTAAAGAAAAACCAGAAATGCCACTACCCTGTTTATAAAGCCCATAAGGTGTTAAAGCTCCTGTTATCTCTGATTTTCATGGTCTCTCAAAAACCACTTATGCTGGCATTGTTTTTGACAATGAAGCATGGCAAATGCCTGGACTGGGATTCCTAAGAATGGATAAAATACTTCTAGTGGAAATTTTACAAGTAATATTTTTATAATATATTTTTATACTGACTACAAATGACAAGTGACTGCTCACACTTGTTTCTGCAGCTGCCATGTTTTCCTCTTTAATCTTCTATTAGCCCTTCAGAAAAAGAAATATGAAATACAAGGAGAGCTGTCTTTTCTTTTATTTTATCTTGCCTCTATAAGAGTATTTTCATGGTAAATTCAATATACTTTGTAGGAAATGTAAATGGAATGTACAATATATTTTTAACTCAAGTACTGTTTTAAACATTAAAAAACTCTTTTGCAAAAAGCCATAGTAACAGAGGCCCGTGGTGCTTCCTGGAGCTTAATAACCTACTGGGAGGAAAGGAAAGATGGCTTTAAGACTTGGCGATCTGGGCTCATTTGCTGGCTCTGCCACAGGCTTCCTGTGCTACCTTAGGCAAGTCACTTAATCTCTGTCACAGCTCCCCCTCTGTAAAATGGAGAATGCAATGGGGTATGTGTATCGTGTCCTAGATTGAACCAGGCAGGGGCAAAGTAAGGAGACAGGATTGAATAGCCTTAAACACAGCTAACTGGGCAATTGACTCCAGCTGGTTGCTAGTCCAAATAAATGAGGCTATTACTATAATGTAATAACTTGAAGGTGTATGATATAAGAACAATATGTTAAGCTAATAAAGACAGATGCCAAGAGAATAAAAGTTTATTAGCTCAGCTATTGTTAATATTAAGCTAACAGCCAGCATTCAAGAGCCATGATACTGAACTTTAAAAATATTCACACTTCTAATGAAAGAAACTTCAAAGCCTTACTATGAAAAGTGAGACTGATAAAGGGTGAAACATCATCCCAGGCTGCAGTATATCAATTTACATTGGAACAAGGGAGAGGATGTATACAGACAATGCAAACACAAATATACATAGGAATTGCTAGACTGAATCAAACCAGCAGTCCATCTAGTCCAGTATCCTGTCTCTGTCAGAGGCTACTGCCAAGGTTTCAGCAGGTCACACAATGGTCAGTGATGGGATGGTGTACCCATAGGAGAATTTTCTTCCTGAGTCCTAGGCAGTTAGTGGTTGGTTTATGCTCTAAAGCATGAGGGTGCATGCCCCTTCTATTTCTTTATCCTGTCTAATGTGACCATGGATGTTCTCAATATCTATGTCCTTTTTAAACTCCTAGTGTATTCTACATAGTATCATACATATTCTGACATCTTGTGGCTGACAGTTCCATAGGTTACTGTGGGGAGAAGCGTTGCTGACCTATCATAGGGGAAGGAAATTTGGGGGAAGAAGGATGAAAGGAAAAATCAGACCCTGACCCAATTGAATTAAATGTCAGCAGGACCAAAGTGTGGATCTTAGGTGAACCACTGGGGCAGAGAGGTGAAATTACTTCCCAGGGTCATGACAGAGCTGTGTTTGGTGCTCAGTTGTTCCTGGCTCCTTGACCCATGTTCAGTCCGCTTCCAGCCTTCTCATTCTGTTCTAGCAATATGGCTTTCAGACTCTGTACCTATTTAATGCTTGGGTTCTGTGCTGAGACTGTCAGGAAGGGAACTAGCTGAGTTGGTCTGTTTGATATGGAGAGCCACACATCAAGAACGGAGGAGACCAAACAGCTACCATATGAATCAGTTCTTATTGCAACTAACAGCGATTAGTCCGTGGTGACAGAGGGATTGACAATCTCCCTATTCAAATGTGGTTCACCTTATGAAAAAGCTTCAGAATCCTGCTCTATTCCATTACTAGTCTCTGATGTGTACAGCCAATCTCCAGCCTTCCAAGTTTTCTTTCTTTGATTTATTCCAAGTCAATCCTTGTTTATAGTTTATACAACAACCGGCTAATTCACATCTCAATTTGCCAGAGCTTGGTTTTTTCCCTCTCTCTTGGTAACATGAACGTATATTTCCATCATACGTAAATAGTTTTCCCACTTCTAGCATCAGCTAGAAGCAAATTTGCAGCAAATTGCATTTCTGTTCTGTTTGTTACAAATAAATGCTGCTCTTACAGTTTTCAGTTTTTGGGTGTGTAGCCAAAATCTTCTATGTACATATTCTTCCACTGTTTCCCCGTGAATTAAAAAATGGTAGTATTTCTTACAGCTTGACCACCTGGTCCCCTTGAGGAGGGTAACCAGTCTGTTGCAAGTGGATTCAGATTCTGGGTCCCTTGTGCTTCTAGGCCAATTGGGTCTGAGCTGAGTCTTGTCATTGTTTCTAGCACTGGATCTCTGGGATATGCTCAGACCTCCTGTCTGAGCCCATTATTGTGATATGGAAGTCTGTAGTCCAGCCACCCCAGACCCTGGAAGCAGTGATTCAGACCACCCAAGCCCCCTAGTTGATTACACGTGTTCCCTCAGAGTTTTACCTACCTGAGGGCACTCTGGCTTCTTGTTCTAACTCCTTTGGGGACTGAAAGGCAAGGAACACAGGTTTAGCAAGAGAATTTCTTAACAATAGTCATCTTGCTCTTAAAAGTACTACAGAGTTATGGATCTTGTGTCAGGTCACTTGTTATTTTGACACACCCTCCCTTCATCTGATCTCACTCCTTCTGTGACTGTGAGGCCTTTTCAGCATTTCAGTATAGGCAGAGGCCTTCCTGACCCCTCTCTTTCCAGCCTGTTCTTCTTGCATGTGGTGATGGATGGCCCCCACCACAGAAATGCATATTCTCTTAAACACAGCTTCTATCTCCTTTTGTCATAAGCCCAGGCTAAGAAACTCCGGCCTCTTTCCCAAGCCCAGCTTCTGTACAGAAAGTTCATTGTTCTGTTAGTATGAGCCAGTAGTTGAGACACAATCGAAGTTGATGGCCCTAGTTCTGCACATCTTGGCAGAAACTGTTGTATTCTTGTTAAGGTGCATATGCTGATATCACAGCAGAATACACTCTTTAACTTGGACTCATATAGACATCAGAAACAGAGGATGGTCCTAATCAACAATATATAATAGGTGGTTCAGAAGGATAATTTCCAAAAACTGAGAAAAAATTGAGTACAATTGAGTGGGAGAACAAAATTAGACAGAAACATGTGAAAATTGGGAGCTCTTTAAGAAGAGTTTATTAGATGGCCATAAAGCATAAAGTTCTTATCGTGGCTTCCCCCAGCCTACTTACTCCTTCCAGGGTGACCTCAACAGCTCTCAGTCCTGAGTCTCCCCGAATCAATCCACCCTAAATTCTTAATTAGCAGATGCTCAGACTTTCCTCTTCTGGTTCACCACTCCTAAGAGCAAAAGACCAACTCCCCAGACACCAGCTTGCTTTGGAATAACACTCTACACGGTTTGCACACTAAAGACCTGCCTGAGGTAAAAATCGACACAGTTTATTTAATAGAAAAATCACAGCTTCAAAGATGAAATAGCAAGGGAAGCAAACACATACAAGCTACACAGAAAATAAACATGAAGATACAGCCTCTGTTCTTACACTTTCAAGTTCAATAGAAATCCTTTTTCTAACCGAAATTACCTATCACCTTTGAACTGTTTCCCAGCATACCCCCCTAAATAACGGGGGATCCAGCATTTCACAGACTGTTTTCCCACTAGATGCTGTTCCTCAGTTTCTGGATATCTTCAGTTCACAACCCTTCCAAAGAACTTGGCTTGTTTAGCCTAACCAAAAGAAGGCTAAAGGAAGATATGATTGCTCTATAAAATACATCAGAGGGATAATACCAGTGAGGAAGAGAAGTTACTTAAGTTAAATGCCAGTGTGGACATAAGAACAAATGGATATAAACTGGCAATCAACAAGCTTCGGCTCAAAATTAGACAAAGGTTTCTAACCATCAGAGGAGTGAAGTTCTGGAAAAGCCTTCGAAGGAGAGCGGGGAAGGCAAAAAACCTAAGTGGCTCCAAGACTGAGCTTGATAAGTTTATAGAGGGGATGGAATGATAGGACTGCCTACAATGGCATGTGGCCCATTGGTGACTGTCAGTAGCAAAAATCTCCAACAGCGGGAGACGGGACACTAGGTGAGGAGGGCTTTGAGTTACTACAGAGAATTCTTTCCCAGATATTTGTCTGGTGGGTCTTGCCCACATGCTCAGGGTCTAACTGATCTCCATGTTTGACTCCAGGAAGGAATTTCCCCCAGATCAGATTGGCAGAGACCCTGGGGGTTTTTTGCCTTCCTCTGCAGCATGGGGCACGGGTCACCTGCAGGTTTAAACTAGCGTAAATGTTGAATTCTCTGTAACTTGATTTCTTTAAACCAGATTTGAGGACTTCAGTAACTCAGCCAGAAATTAGGGATCTACTAAAGGAGTGGGTGGGTGATGTTCTGTGGCCTGCAATATGCAGGATTTCAAAATAGATGATCACGATCGTCCCTTCTGACCATCTAAAATAGTGAGTCTATTTCAAAAGGTTTTGCAGGGGTTTTTCCCCCTCAGTCACTATAGATATTGAATGCGAGGAACACTCTCTCCTTTCTCAGTTTTTGAAGATTGGGGGTTTTCTTTTCAATTTCATGTTATTTCCATTTGCTTTGATGGTTTCTCATTGTTTTTTCCTGGCCTGGACAAGGGCTAAGTGCTTGGAGCCTGCCTGTTTCCTTCACCACCATGTTGCTGTGAGATAATGTTGAAGCCTCACTGCAGTTACCATTACAATGCTCTACGTGTACATACATTCATAATCATAACCTCTCTACATATCTCAGAATGACTATTAAGTTCAGTGCATTTCAAGCTTTCATAAGGAAACTTACTCAATATATATTTATATTACAATAACCCAGTATGCAATCAGTGGGGTTAACTTGGGGTGTGTGTTAAACCTCTGTTGTTATCCCCTTGGTATGTCTGGACCTTGACTATCACACACTGGGTGAAATTTAATTGCCTGTGATATACAAGAAGTCAGATTAAATGATCTCATGGTCCCTTCTGGCCCTAAATTGCTTGAATCAATTAATCTTGGTTTTAAGGGTGGTGTATTAAGGTGGCCTTGCCTTGGGCACCCTTCTACAGTAGGCCACAGCACCTCAGTTTCCCTCCTTCAGAGTCCCCAGTATCTCCACGCAGGCTTTCTTGCCTCAATGATACCCCTTCGTGGGGACGGTTTGGTTGCAAAACATACTTCTTGAAATTCACAACAGAAGTCCCCAAACAGTCCATGTATCACCCCCAGTGCATGTAGTTCTTAAAATTCCATGCCATGGTGCCTCGCAAACCACATTCTGGTGCCTTCCACCACACATGAGCTTTTTTTGGGTCGTCTTCTGCTAGGATAATCACCCAAGCTCTTCCAACTGAAACCTCTGCTGGGAGTTCATCCTCACCAGGGAAGCACCTATCACTGCCCCGTTCCATTAACCTTTTCTAGTTCTCAAGTGTGGAGATATCAGCAGATAAGACCCTGCACTGATTCCCTGCCCTTAGCCCTTTCTAGCCCTTGGATTCTGCGCTCCAGTTTTGCTACTCCCTGGCCATCAGCCTTTCCCCAGGAACCACCTACAGCTCTTTCAGGGACCTCCTATAGAGTCCTGGGGGCTGACAGTTCTCCTTGCTGATTTCTCATTCCCAGGGTGCACTTATCTTCCCTTTCTCACCCTCCACACCACAGTCTCTCTCCCCATGTATATAGCATAGGTGCTTTCTCTTTAAACCCAATTAGGAGGAAACTGATGAGACCCAGGGGTACTGGCTCTTCTCCCTCTTAAAGGACCAATGTCACCATGTCACAGGGCACTTTCTTGATTGTCATTATGCCACTAAAGAAGAGAGAGGACAGGAAAAAGGGATGTGGTTTGGATAATTTTCTCACCACTGATCGAATGCCTGGTGTATGCTAAAAAGTTGTACAGACAAAATTTCCCTCTTTTAGCACACACTGGCAAGTCTCCACACTTACTTTGTCGCCTTCCAGCAAACCCCACCACTTTTTACGACATAGTTATTACCTCTTTCAGAGCAGCATTAAACCCCCTATTATAGTTCTATCAGCACAGTGGTTTTGAACGCCACTGTCCGGAGATCACAGTGACCAGAATTCACTTGCTAACCTAAGTGGAACTAATAATGGGGGAATACATTTCCATAGTTGGCTTTACTGTCTCTGTCTTAGAAGTAGTTATATTTAACAGAACAGAAACCTAATTCCAGTTCTTCACTACATTCTACTTCTAATGTCACATTGGACAAGATTCTTCTCTCCAAAATAAAAACTCTTGAAACTAAATTTGACACATCTGAGTCTGTTAGACTGTTTCAAATAATATTGTTTAGAAAAATGCATTACAATATACAGAGGGGGGAAATGCAGTTAGCTTGCAATGAGATGAAGGATTTTCTGGTGCTGAATGATTGCATGGCAGTTCTATCTGGAGCACTTCTCCGAAAGAATGTGCTTGTTATTATAAACTTGAATGTATGGACAATTTTGTTAAATCTACAAATGGATTTGGGATATTATTGAAGTTTCTTATTGTGGATCTGTCACTTAAGGTTGCAACTGTTTGGGGTTTTTTTTTTAACTTCACTGATTTCAACTGATCCTCTTTTTAACACACTGGACTCAGTTGTGACCCTAGCTCAAGCTGCAGAAGCTGGAAAGCAGCCCTGAAGGGATATCTCTGACAAAAGGGAAACCTTTGGATGCTTCAAAGACTAGCAGACTTTACAATATCTCCTCCTTCAGCATGGAGGGCAGGGATGAGTGAAAAGGGGGGATGCCAGGTGTGGAATGGGGAAAGATGGAGAATGGCACTCTACGAGCTCCTCAGCTGACAGCCTCTGACTGCAGGCTGGGTGACTTAAAGAAACCATACAGTTGCTCTAGTTACACAAGGGGCATCCAGTCAACCCAAGATCAGGAGAGCAGAAAAATGGCATAGTGTCACCTTTCCCCAACTCTCTTCAGATACACAATGTGTAAAGTTGATGCAAGTGAGGACTGAGCCTATTTGCATCATATCTCACATCCTCAAAAATGTCCTGTATTTTGCAAACTACTTCTACACTAACTACAGCTAATCTAGTCAATTTCATGACATCATGTGACCAATATCAGCTAATCAGTCAGCTTTGCAAATGAATGGGTTATGTACTATTTGATAAAAAAAAAATTTTTTCCCCTGATAACTCTGCAACAACTGATATCCAACATAAAAAATTATTTAACTTTCAATCTGAATTCTCTTGTCAAAAGTTTCCAGACCTCAGTACTATTTCTCACTAAACTTTGTTTAATTAAAGATAAGTAATGTAACTTGTTGACTATGATAATACAAAGTCTCTTCTTGTTGTCTTACTATATTAATAAAAAAAACCTGGACTCTCTTCATACAGATGAAGGACTGAAATGTTGAAATCTTTGCTCCCTAAATGTCAGTATTTTGTGTTGCTTTATTTTTCATAATACTGGATAAGGTTTTATATTTAATTATGGTAAGACGCTCTGAATTACACTTTTTTATTAAAAGAAGATGAGCTTGAAGTATGCTCAATATTATTTTTACTTAAGTATTTCTAGTGGGCTCAGTTTTGTGGACTTGACCAGGATTTGATATGCTGCAAAAAAAACAAAAACAAAAAACCCTTCTCTTTTATGTGATTTATTATTTGATTCCATATTTTGTCTATTGAAAGAGTTCATTTACTTTTATTTCCCAAATTTAGTACAAATAAGTGAAAGGAAATCTATGAGAGCAGCTGATGTCCATATTAATCTGTGTAGTAAGCTACCCACCTCTTATATATTGATTTTTATATTCAAGTTGAAAGCAAAGTTCATGTCTGTGGTAAAATTAACACATACTGATTATTACTAATAGTTTGCAATTACATAGTATTGGATCCCCAAATATTTTATAGACCATACATACAAGAACAGAATCACATTGTTGCCTTATTATTATTATTAGAACCATACCTCTTACCCAGTCAAATTGTTTGATGCAGTCCAGGTATGACAAAATAATCCATGTGATAACTCATTTATTTTACACTCACAGTATGTTCACTCTTTTAACGTCCTCAGAGCTTCCTCTGTAAGGCTCTGATTTAGCAAGGTATTTAAGCGTATGCTTAACTGTAAGCAAGTGTGTAGTTTTACTAAAATCAATGAGACTGCTCACATGTTTATATTTAGGCACATGTTTGATTATCTTGCTGAATGAGGGTCTAAAAGAGGAGGAGATTGAACTCGAGGAGTATAAGGAGATTGAACTATCATCCTACCCCTGGGAGGTAGTCCATTCAAGTCAGGAATGAGGTGGAGCACATAGGGAAGCTTGCATTGCCTATATATGCATAAAGAGAGACAAGTAGGTATCCTGAGTGCTACACTCTCTATATTCAGTGCCCTGTCATGCTGACCAATATTGTCTCTTTGTGATCCCTCATCTGTTTGTCTGTATCCACTTGTTGTCTCATCTTGTACTTAGATTGTCCATCTACCTAGTCAATGTATGGGGCCCCTACTCCAACACTAATAATAATAATAATTAATAATAAAGAAACTTACAAGCAGCCTTTAACATATCTTGAGATATGACATCCTCTGGTAATAAAAACAAAGGGCTAGTTATATTTACCAATATTTATCAAATATGTACCAAAATATATCAAGTCTTTGGGCTAGATCCTCAGCTGATGTTAAACCTGAAGCCAATGGAACTGTGCCAGTTTACAACAGTCAGGGATCTGACCCATTATTTGCTGTTAGGTGAAGTCAGAATGCTTCATGCAGTAGCAAACACAGAGGAAGAGGAGACCCTGCCCCATGGAACTTAATATATAATCTAAGGTAATTTTAGAATTTGTATCATGATGAATTAGTTTACATCCCTTCTAGGTTTGATTGACTTTAAATAATCTGCTATTCTAATTACAGTAAAGCCACAATGAAGGTACATTCTATTTTATAGCCAAATCCTGAAGTCCTTACCCAAGATTTGCTCAGGCAAAACTTCTGTTGAAGTAAACAGCAGTTTCAGGTTGTAGTAAGTCATTGTAAACAAGGAATCATCACTGAGCAGATGTGTTTCTAGTTGGGGCTGCAGAGATCAGTTCTATGTAACATTTTTATCAATGACCTGGAGGAAAACAAAATCATCACTGATCAGATTTTCAGATGACACAAAGATGATAATGAAAATGACAGGTCACTAATACAGAGAGATCTAGATTGTTTGTGCCTAGTTTACCAAGGAAACACTGTCCATTTTAATATGGTTAAATGTAAACATATACAACGAGGAACAAAGAATGTGAGCCATACTTACAGGATGGGGGACTTTATCCTGGGAAAAGTGATTCAGAAAAAGATATGGGGGTTGGGGTGGATAATCAGCTGAACAAGAGCTGCTAGTGCAATGCTGGGACCAAATGCAATCCTTTGGTTGAATAAACAGGGGAATCTCAGGTAGGACTAGAGAGGTTATTTTACTTCTGTATTTTACATTGCTGTCACTGCTGTGAAATAGTGTCTAGTTCTGGTGTCCACAATTCAAGAAGGATGTTGATAAATTTGAGAGGGTTCAGAGAAGAGCCACAAGAATGATTAAAGCATAAAAAAATGCCTTATAGTGATAGACTCAAGGAGCTCAATCTATTTAGATTAACAAAGAGAAGGTCAAGGGGTGACTTGATCACAGTTTAAGTGCTACATGGGGAACAAATATTTGCTAATGGGCTCTTCAGTCTAGCAGACACAGGTATAAAAAAATCCAATGGCTGGAAACTGAAGTTAGATCAATTTAGTCTGGAAATAAGGTGTGAATTTTTTAAACAGAGAAGTTAATTAACCATTGGAAGAGTCTACCCAGAGTCATAGTGTATTCTCCATCACTGACTATTTTTAAATCAAGATTGGATATTTTTTAAAAGGTATGCTCTAATTCAAAAGGAATTATTTTGGGGAAGTTCTATGGCCTCTGTTATACAGGGGATCAGACTAGATAATCACCCACCTCTTGCCTTGGTATTTATGAATCTAGTCTTGACTAAGGATTTCAGGATTAGCCTTGAGTGGAATTTTAAGATTTTTTTGTTTGTTTGTTTGAACTATAATGCTTAGCTCTTTTGTCTTTCTGGTGTTTCGTTGTCCTTACTTTGCTATCTATTTCCTTCTTTCTGATAGTGAAGGCAGAGAGGGATGTTGAAAGTAATCCCAATTCACTTGATCTGATCATCTATTTAAAAAAAAATCAGTATTCCTCTACTTAACTTTTGTTTTTAAATTTTGTTCTCATATTCTGGAAGAAAAAACACTTTCAAACAATGTGGGCAAGACATATCCTCTGTATAATCCAAATAATGCTAGCATCAATCTAAAGTTCACATGTTGTTGTCACATCATGACAACTGTGATTACTATTTTGCAAGGAAATGTATTGAATACCTTTAAAATAACATTATATCTGGTTCCATGTCAACATCTGTGTCATCATAAATATTTATAAATGTAATACAGTTGGTGGGGGGAATCTTGAAATAAAGGATCAGGAGGTAGCTCATCAAATTAATGTTTTTCCTTTTAAGTGCTTTTATCTGAAACATTTAAAACACTTCTCACAAAGAGAGACCTTTCTGAAAATGCTGCAGACTATCATTTTCATTGGGTTCCTGTATTTGCTGTTAAAGATTTAGACTACAAGGGCTTCTGTATATTTTACTCCCAATGTGTAAAATGCTCCCAATAATGGTAATGTGAATTACACACAAGCTTCCACAACAAATTATAGTCTTGAATCTGTTATTTTCTTGTCCTGAAGAAAGAAAATCATTTCTATGCTGCTTCTATGCATGCTGTGGAGAAGGTGGGGGCAAATTTCTACTGGCTCAGTTTGTTTTAAAAGAAAACTGCACCCCAACTAACAATTAAATCTTGTATGAAATGCTACCTGTAATTCTATTCTGTGTAGATTTTTACACTGCCTTCATCATCATCATATCTGCGTGCGCTCCAGTAGTTCATTAAGCAATGTGACTAATGACTGTCACGTGGTTTGTTTTTTCTCATCCTCTCTTTAGAAGAAGAATTGTGTGTATAATGTAGTGTTCTATTTTAGTAGGTGGGTTTTTGTTTGTTGTTTTTTTTAATGTGCACACAACAGTGTGTACATAGGAGGGCAGGCAGGTTATACACGTGCACCTTACTCATGGAGTTGAAAGTGATGGGTATGTGGGTTCTTAATCCCTGTGGGAAATAGCTGTCAGAGCTATCTGTAATAGCACCATCTGGTGATTTGCAGTGATATTACAACATTCACACCTCCTCACCATGCGGGATTTCTAGTTTCCCCAGCAGTGTTGGAAACCACAAAGAGCTCAAGAACCAAGATTCTGCCTGGCCTCTTTTTAAAGGAGCAAATGGAGGTAAGACTTCTTATATCCTCTTCCCCCAATCCCAAATTCACCCATCCTTAGCAAGGGAGAATTTGGCCCTCATTAAGCTTCAGAATACTTCTGGAAGATGAGTAAGAATTAATATCCCCCATTTACAGATGAGGAAACTGAGGCACAGAGAGTCAGTGACTTACCCAAAAACATGCACGAAATCCATGGCAGAGGTGAATATAGTGTGAAGACTTCTTGAATCCTATTCCTGTGCTTTATCCACAAGGTCATCCTCTTAGTCTGATGCATTATGTAATTATATTGTTTGTTGACTGCATTCGTGGAGGCATAAAACACCAATATTCTTAGCAAAGTGACCTGTTCATGTGTTAGCAAAATGAATAGCCAGGGGAACTGTACAAATAATAAAACCCAATAAGACCACTGAGGTGAAAAACACTGAGTAGTATCTTGACTGCAAGGGGGTCACACTGAGACTATAGTCCATAGTCCTGAGACTATTCCTGGAGTAATGAATGATTAAGGAGGAAGGGAGAATCTGAACCTTAATGATTATTTATTTGCTTATTAATTGATTTATTTATTTTTAAAGCTGTTCCCATTGCATTGATTTTGCATGGAAATCAGAATTGCAACAAGACACAGGGAGCCACAAGGAACGGACATTTGTCTTGGGTCTGTAGGTGTCATGTGGAAACAGGAAATTATTGTACAAAAGAGGTGCAAGTTGAGCTCCAAGAGTTACATGACTAGGTGGGGAGGTGAAGACATTTTATCAGAAAACAGCAGGAAATCAGGTTGAATTATATCCCAACTCAAGCAGTTGGCTCAATCACTTGTTCACTTAACAGGCTGCACAGGCTGAGGGGAATGATGATGTCAAACCAGAATAGTTCTAATGATGGATAAAGATGGTGATGAGAAAAAAGGCAGGTTTCTCAGAACCATGTGGGAAGCCTATTGTATACTGCTGCGCAGGTGTGGGGGGCACAAAGAGAAGGGGCTTCTGACAAGAAGAGGAGGAAGACAGAAAGAGTGATCATCTGAAGGAACAGAGAGATGCTTAAAAGTATAATCCCCTTGCCTCTCCACCCGTTGTTACATTGCTAATTCATTCTCTTACAAGTGCTCGTGGGCTGACTTCAGATTGGAAGGCTATTTGCTGACACTGCACTGTGTCTCTTGTAATTTAGGCAGTTTGTTAACAGAGAGATCTATAAATGTTGGCAGCCTCAGTCCATTTTCCAGTACAGAGGTGCCCACATCCCAAAAGCCACCGTTGGCCTTATCTATTGGCACCCTTTTAGGCAGAGAGGAAATGGCATGGACACTGAACTCCCTTCTCAGACCTAGAAATGAACTGGGTCCTCCGCAAACTAGGAGGTGGCATGTTGATGGAGCTGTGTGGGGGAAATGTGGACTGCCTTTGCCCAAGTGGTGCCTTACCTGTAGATAACAAAGGACTTCAGTCTTGAGAGCTATCAATCTGGAATCTTTCATCAGCACAAAATTAACTGAAAAGAGTGTGTGTGCGCACACATGAGAAGTATAAAAGATCAGCATACTACTGAGACAGCGGAAAGTATTTCAAATGCTGATGCCACACTCTAACTAGGGGAATAACTCATTTAAAAACAAGTATTTCAGGCATAGGATATTTTGTGATCCATCTGTGGATTAAGAAAATCTGTATGCAGAGATGAAGGGAAGTGGACTGGTGCCCTTTCAGCAATAAACAAACAGCCTTTGAATTCAAAGTCAGGTGACAAGTATCTTCCAGGACTGTAGTTTATTAGCAATGTTGCCACAGGAGATTTCTGCTTTTCATCATTAATGTCTAAGGTACCGTTTAGGTCAGAATTTTTAGAGGGTCAATGCAGCAGAAAAGCACAAGGAAAACTGGAGAAATTTCAGGAATCCAGATGTGATTCTGGTGTGGCAAGACAATGTTACCGATATTTACCCTAACAGAGAGAAAACTACTAGAATTCTTATGTGGGATATCTGATGATGGCTTTTCCAAACCTTCTGAGAGTTCACAAAAAGCATCATGAGAAACCGAAGATGGATATTTAGAATGCCAAAGATTGTTAGCGGTGGAGAGCATAACAGCCTAGTTAGATAAAGACCCCTATGGTTCATATGCAAAATTCTATCCTGAATGTGGTTCTTAAAAATGTATCATATGAATTTAGTTATACACCAATTTTCTTATCCAAAAAGTGAATGTTTTTCATCAAAGGTAATTGTGTGTGTGTGTACACTATATTATTTGTAAAAACAGTGTCCCCTAGAAACTTCAACTGAAAACAAAGACCCCTGGGCTAGGAACGGCACAAACACATAGTGAAAGTACCTTGAAGAGTTGACAGTCTAATAGACAAATAGAGGAAGAAGAAACAGAAGCAAAGAGACAACAAAGTGACTTGCCCAAGATTACCCAGCAGCTCAGTGGTGTCATAGTTCAGGCCAGTTGCACTTGTATTTTCCTTCAGTGGTCCCTCAAGGCACCCACTCTAGGCTCCCTGCATCCCAGCCATTGCCTCTCTTTCCCACCTGTCCAGGGTTTTTCCGGCCTACATTGTGATATTGCCAGCAAGCCAGACTGCCTCAGAAGGCCAACATCTGCATTCTGCTTTCACCAGAGAGGCGATGAACACAATAATTGCTTGCAGTTACAAGTTACTACACTGCTCTTTCTAAGCAAGCACATTTATTCTGAAGGTAGCCTTAAGCATTACAGAGAAAACGTATTAAAAAACAATAAAAGAACCTACATACATGCTAAAAAGCTTACCAGAGGTCACCCCAACTCCAGCTTCAGGCTCTGGCAGGTGTCAGTCCTTCAAAACCCACAATTGGGTTTTCCCCATGGTTACAAGTTCAAAACTGTCTCAGATTCAGAATCAGAACAACCATGAATAGTTCAGTCTTTCCTTTATACAGCCTGGGCCTTAGATCTTGGTCTTCTGTAAAAGGCAATTAGCAGACAATGGCTCACTCCTCAGGGCATAGCTTCAAAAGGCTGGGTTTTTGCATAACCAGAAGTGAGAAATTTGCAGTCATTTCCTCCTAGAGATTCCCCAGGAAAACCACTTAACACTTTTTTGTTCCAAAAGTCCATTCTTGTCTGGCACATTGTTCAATATAGTCCTTTGAACCCCCAAGTCTCACATCTCCCACCTTGAGAGGTTTCATACAATCCTGGTTCACAATAATACATAAATCATTCATTTAATATAAGGTACCCCAAAGATACTTAAACTTAATTCGATAAGGTCCCCCAAAGATACTGCAGGAAATTGCCATATCTGTCATGCGAGGCAGAGCCAGGAGTAGATACTAGGTCTCCCTGACTTTGTACTATATGACTTCCCTGTGCCCCAGTATGGCTCAAGTAATACTTTGGGGCAGAGCACTTTCTTTTTTTTTTTTTTTTTTAATATGCCTAGTACACTTTTGGGTGCTGCAAAAATAAAAAGACAACATAAATAATTACTGGTGGAGGGCATCAAAATAGTAGGCCCAGCTACAGAACCTGTTTTTATGTAATGGTAATATTAATGTTGATAAATGAATTCTGATGAACTACTCAGTTTCTCATTCATGGAGATATTTAGTACATTCTTTTAATGGCTGGTGATGCACAAATCAGTTTTAATATCAGTAATGAACCATTTGGATGACATTCAGATTCTAGATATGCCAAAAAAATTGCTATATGTCAGGATTTATTGGTTACCAAAGAGGTTGGAGTTTCTTTAGCAGAAGAGTAAACAGATGGTCCCAGGAAAGTGAGTGCATTCTTAAACACTGAATTAGATTTGGACAGAATGGAGTCACATCTGCCAAGGTTTGCTGGCCAGAAGTATGGCAGAAGGCAGACATCAGAAACTAATGTGGCATTCTTCAAGCTCTTTCACTTAATATTGGTATTAGTAATCTAATAGGAATGTTCCCAAATTGCCAGGTGTCCTTTTGGTCAAATAATTTGGAGGAAGTAGACATGATTAAGTTAGTAACTGGATACACAAATGAAGATTAGATCTGTCTAAAGTATGCATTGCTAAATATATCTTTTTAGATCATGTACATCCACCTGGCCTGGAGATGAAATGGTTGACACTCCTCATTTCAAGTTATCTGTTTCAGATTTTTGCTACTAGAGGCAAAAAAAAAAGCTTGCAAATATAAGAATCCCTCTGAAAGATTGGCTTTGAAAGACCAGTCTCTTGTGAGCATAATATGATTATTCTAGGAATCTCAGCTTTAGCACCATCAGGAGATTTCAGGGTTTAGGAAATATCTGGGGTCTATTCTATCATATAGTATAGTTTTGGTTTTCAAACTAGTTGAAAGCGGGTGGGTTAAAGGTGGGGGAGAGTTTAGAGTGGTGCTGTGGCCTCAGTGGCCTCTCCATTTTCTATGTGAGGAAATAATCTCACATGGGTTTGTGAAGATTAATTAGTTAATGTTTATGCAGCACTTTCAAGATATGTGTGACAGAATGACATGTTCTTCAGCTACTCCCCAACTTGTGTGGCTGTAGGGTCCAAACAGCATAGCAAGAGAGAGACAATTTGGGGCAGTACACAAAGAGGGTAAGGATGTTTTTTTGATTAAAGCGAAGGACTGGGAGTTAGAAGATATAGGTTCTAATTCTGGCTCTTCCACAAGCAATGGGAAAAGCTACCAATCATCTCTGTGCTTAGCTTACATCTGTAAAATGGGGATAGCAATTCTTACCTATCGCACAAGCTTGTTTTTAAAGTTTAATTCATCAGTGCATGTAAAGCACTTTGGCAGCCTCAGATGGAAAGTGCTTTCATAAGGAAAAGTACTTTAGGAATACATTAACTAAGTTGAGTGTAACTAAGAGTCCTGGGTGGAAATTAAATAGCATTGAGACAATGGTGTAGGCTACAATTAACTGCAAGAACCAGGGAGTCAAAATAAGTCAAACAGTAAAAACATTATAATTTCCACAGAAATATATCCAGGGCAGCTTGTAACTGGGACTTACATGGATGGGCAGAGGCGGAGGCGCAAGGAGCCTCAGGCAAGTACAAATGCAAACATGAACACGTTCACTGTACTCATGGGTGAACACTGCCCAAAGGTGTCGGAGGTGGGGAGGTCCTGTCCTCTATTCCAACCCCCACCTCTACACCAGCCCATTGAACAGCCTGGGTGTACTTGGAGGAATAGTGGCACCAGTGGATATGCAGCTTCCCATGCACTGGAAAGCTGGGAGAGAGTTTGTGTCTCTGTAAGCATGATCCCTCATTGACCTCTCCCGGACAAATGCCATATTGCAGTGTCCCCTGCTCAGGGCACACTCTAGCCTAACTCAGCTATGTTGAACACCCTGTATGTTTTGTTGAGTGTATTTAGTGCTATCTTAGGCTATATCTGCTCTAAGGTTGGTTCTCATATTTCTGTCACTCCTTGTGGTCAGCTGACTTTTCCCACATGCCAGCTGACCACTGTCAGGGAGATATCTTTTGAGGGTCACCTTGATTGGCTGCCTCCAGTTCCTTCTCTGCCTTTCATCTGAAGTTTGGTTCCTTCATGAACATGCCCCAGTGAATCTGCCCCCAAAATCTATCCAACAGTGTCCTAATTAAAAAGGAGTTTATTCCACAAGGCAAGAAGAAGGAGAATAATTTAAAATAAAGCAAATTTCAATACTTCAAACCTCAGGCTAAGGGCTTGTCAACACAGCCCCACAGGGCGTGGAGGTGCGGTGTTCCAGTGTGCATTGAAGTGTTGCACTGTAACTGCCCCATAGACCAAGCTATTGCAAACTAATAAAGTAACTAGCTCACGTCATTCATGTAGCCAGAGCCAGGACTTACCCCTCTCCCCCCCCCCCCCCCCCCCCCCCGGTCTATACCGCTGGTCTGTGTAAACAAGTCCTAAATCAACCTCACTGAGTAGATAAAAAGAATGTTTGTGTTACAGGTAAAAGTTCAAGTGGAATCTCTCTTGATCTATGTTCAACTATGTCCTTCATTGCCTATTTCCAGACACTACAGTGATGAGTGTGGCATAAATGGATTAGAGAGAAATCCCATTGACATCAATGGGAGTTGAGGGTGCTCAGTAACTTGTAAAAGTACACAGGATGAGGATAAATGCAGCAGCACCCCTATAGTTGCAAAACAATTAAGACTCTACAAGGGTGTGGGGGGGGGGGGTGTTAGGCAGTGGGGAGAGAAAGGGTGAAATTCTATGACCTATATTTATGCCATGTTAATGGTCATTTCTGATTGTAAAATCTCTGAATGTACTGATGTGTTTCATGTACACGTAGTGGGCCTATTTCATCCCCAGTATAACTCCATTGACTTCAGGGGAGTTACACTAAGGATAAATCCGGCCTTGTCACTGTATTTTGTAATGTAATTCTGCTTTAACACTTTCAGCAGCTTAATATGTTATTAGAAGTACTGCATATGTATTAAATGCATTTCTCTGAGCAAAGAAAAATAGGCTAATATGAATATTCCTACTTTCTCTTTCTTGTTACCAGTTAATCAATCACACTGAATGTTTGTGATGCTTATTAAAGGGAATGATTAGATAAAAGCACATGACTTTCATTTATGAGACCCTGAGAAGTTGGAAATACAAAGGATTTTACCAAAGGGAGTCAGTGTATACTAACGGTTAGAACAAAGAGCTGAGAATGAAAAAGATGTTGAATTTGTATCCCAGATCTATTAACTCCCTTTGTGATCTTATGTAACTAAGCTAGTTCCTGCACTTTATGCATATGACCAGCTTCAAACTGGCAGCCTTGTGTCAGTTGAATATCATTAGAACAATCATTCTTTTAAATAAAATACTTCTGTGCTGTCATCTTTTAATTGCTATCAACAGAAATCCAGATTAAAATCCCATAGCATGGACCTGGGAAGATTGTTTTTAACCTGTGTTCAAATGCAGCTTCAAAAGAAAGGCCAAACCCCAAACACTATGAACATTACTTATCTTTTCATTTTAATTTCTTTATGTATTTGAACTGAGTGCCAAATCTGCAAATCTTTATTTCACCTGGTTGCAAAATATAAACAATGAATAAACTAAGTGATCTGCTGTTCCATTGAAAACACTGAGTTTTCAGATAAATAAGACACGGGAAAAATCAATTTGAGGAACAAAGAGGGTATTGATTCAATGTATAATCTATTTCAGAATACAGGATTTATTCTCCTTTAATATTGGCTAATATTTCAGAGGGCAAGAACCCAGTCTTTTGAGGCAGGTGCTTATAGGAAGAGAATAGATGGGATGTGGTATACGAGGCATTTGTTGTCCCCTGCTAAAGGCCACTACAAAGAACCCCAAAGAAAGTGTCCTGTGGAGAAAAAGAACAGTAAATTCAGAGCTCCGAGAGCTATCTAGAGAGGCCTCCCAGATTCAGCTGCTGGCAGAACCAACAAGAATTAGTCCTCCAGTAGTTAGAAGGACCAGGAGAAGGCAGAAACCAATCAGGGCCCAGCAAGTAAGATAAAAAGGGCTGGCTGTTTCTTCCACTTCCAGGGGCCAGTTCTGGGTGAAGCAAGGGTAAAGGAAGAAGGATGCCCCCTGGCTTCACCAAAGAAACCTGGTGTGGTCAAAGCCCTACCTCTGAGTACTCAAGTTTGATTGACCCAGCAGACTGTTTTGTTATGGCATTTAGATCCTAGGCAGCCATCTTGAGCGAAATACCAATTCATTGCTGTAAAATTGAGGTGAGCTTGCTTTGTGAGACACCTACTGTTATACCCAGGAAAACCTGTGACACATGCATTTGTGTAGTTATGAAGAAGACCCCTGTGGCTGATTGCTGTAGGATTGTCTAGGAAACAATTTCTATTGTGCATTTCAGCCCAAGAGATCCCAAGAAGCATCATAAACTAATTTACATTTGATTCAGATCTTTCCCTTTCTATCAGAATCACTCCTCCCACCTCTGAAATGCGGTCACTATTGGAGTAGAACATAGTAGCTGTTTAAGAGCTCACAGCAGTACTGTGCTAGAATTGTATAATCCTGTGCGCTGAATGCAATCTTAGCATTGTTTCATCACCTCATTTTAGGGATCTAATATATTCTTCAAATTCAGGGGGGTAAATTCATGAACATAGGTTCAACGCTGCTAAACTTGAATGCTCTTTAAAAGGATGTTTTTAAAAGAACAGAGAGAAAATGGACAAAGGTGTTTCATATGGCTTTATTTTTTACACTATTTACTGTAGATTGTGGATAGCTTTTTAATATCCCTCAAAAGATATATGTTAAAAAAAATGGCTGGTGAGAAAGCATACTTACTTCTGTAGATTTTGCTTCAATGGTCCTGTCATGTCTACAGAATGATGAGCAGAAACTTTAGCAACCTGAACTGTGTATTGAAACCACCATGTGAAAGCTGAACTTGTGGGTATGAATGGGGTTTTTTGCATTACCCCTAGGGTGCTGTGGATCCTGCAGGATTAAGTTTATGAATGGAACCTGGAAGTTTAGTTCACAGGGATGTGAACCAACCATATTGACATGAACCTGCAAGAAAAACCCCATCACAGCTGGCCCCTTCCTGCCTCCAGTCATCCTCTCTGAGCCAATCTTCAGCTCTCCCAAGAATGCCTTAGGACTCTTCAACAAACTTCCTAAAGACAACTGAGGTAAGAGGGGAAGGAAGAGGGTGGGTGCATCCTGGAGTGGTTTAGGAGTGGAGAAGGAGATTTTGGGGATCTGGAAAAGGGGTTTGCAGGTTTCATCCTGTGTAAAGGACCTCATGTTTGGCAATTACTCACAAGCGCGGGCTGAGGTTTGTCAGCTTCTTGCTAGTCTTGGTTTCAAATATGTGACCTAGTAGATAGAGCAGTGGATTGACACTCATGAGACCTGGTTCTATTATTTGCTCTGTGACTCAGTTTCTCTATCTGTAAACTGTAGATAATGCTACTGACCTCCTTTGTAAAAACACCTCAAAATCCCTGGATGAAAAGTGCTATATTATTAAGGTGCAGAAGCTATTACTATATTTGTAAAATAATATTTTTTTTCTTGTGGCAACATAATAGGGTACAGCTGATTTTAAACTTGATACTGAAGTATTTATATGCAAAATGTACGTTTTACATTTGTTTAAATTCTATTGTCTGTCATTTAAAAACTTCCCTTATATCAACAATAATTCCATTAGTATTTAGAAACTAAACAGAAGCATGTAATCTAAATGCTCAAGAAGTACAAATTTCTGAAAATCAGCCAAACACCTCACTCTTGACAAAGTAGCTCAAAAGTCAGTTAAAGACCCAGTTCTTAATAAATTAAAATAGTAATTTGCATAGCACCAGCAGTGTGCTGGGTACTTTATTAAAGCACACAGAAATACAAAATCTGGCATCGGTGCAGTAGTAATAAATGAGCAACTATAAAGAGTTAATTATTTCTGATCCCTAAAGGAAGTATATCTTTCCCATCAACATTGAGGTCCTTTGTAGTACAGTGTGGGGAAAAAAACATGACATGTTGGCTACAAGCCCAACACCTGGTCTGGAAATTTAGTTTACAGTGGCCAAGGGTCTTCAGTTTCCAGTAGATAGAGTGCTTATAATTTGAAATCAGTGCTAAAGTTACCTCCGGTGCACTGTTGTTCTGGAAAGGACAAGAAGCATCGAAATACAGTATTTGCCTGTCTTTGATAATGTTTCAATAAATGAGTGTCAAAGTAGTTTTTCCAATTGCAAGCACAGCTATTGTACCCTAACCTCTCCTTGTCAAGTATCAGGCAAGCATAGAAAGATTCTATTATCTGAGTTAAATATAGAAAAGAGAAACAACTTAAATAAACATATTTGTAGAGTGGGTTGGAAAATGGTGAAAGGGATTATGTTCCCCTCCCCCCAAAAAATGTGTTGCTTTTGGGCAAAAAAAATCAAAACCCAAAATATTTTAGCTGAAAACTATAATAGTTTAATTCAGAAATACCACCCCCGTATCTCAAGGGAGCTGCAATTTATGTGCCTCAAACTCTTGTTCTTCTCCATAGGCTAGATTCCTATGATGAAACTTGGTGTCCCCTCTTGGAGAATAGAGGTTGTGCATCATGGGAGATGAAGTCTAATTGGGGAACATAGCCCATAGAGGAGAATAGGAGCACGAGGCAACATAACTATAACTCCCATAAGGTACTATGGCAGCATGTCTAAATAAAAATATTTGGCCAAAATATTTTGGTTTCTGGCTGAAAACCAAAATTTTTTGTTATTAGGAAACAGTTTTTCAATGAAAAATCAAAATGTTTAATGGAAAGTTAACACTGCTTGTAAAACAAACAAAGCAGTTTTTTAAAAAACAAGTTTTGACAGAAATGCTTTGACCATCCCTATATTTTTGTTTTCCTGGAAATCAGAACAAGGTCTGGGTTTAACTGTTTTCATCTAATTTTTATTTGAACACACCCTTACAGTGGGAACTGGGAAATTCAACTCCATCATTATTGATGAGGTTAGGAAAGACACTGGAGAAAGAAGAGAGATGACAAGAGGGGGAAAAACGACTCACCTTATTCTGATACCTAGTTGTTCTAGTCTAACTTATGGTGGTGTAAGAGTTTTTCTATTTCACATAAGTAGCACAGGCGTCTGGTCCACTAGAAAAACTTTTTTCCTTAATTAAATATCCCTTCAAAAACCAACCAAACAAAAACATGGGTTTAAATTACAGAAAAAGTTTTGCAAACTTGGAACTAATTTTGCATATCCCCAAAATAATGCCAGATATTCACAAAAACTCAAACTTTGTTGGGTTCAGTTCACTCATCCCTGCTCAGAAACACAACCCTCAAAAAAACCAGCTGTCTTTTAGGCAGCACATGAGTCATATGACCAGATACTGCAGTCCTTGATGTAGAAATATTGTAGTGCCCTTTTCAATCACTAGATGATGCAAAAGACACAAGACAGGAGTTCACTGATTATGTAACTGGCTGATAAATTTCAGGAAATAATAAGCTAAGTTAGCCGCTGACCAAGAGAGAGGCATAGTAAGACCTTGTAAAGCTGGCTTCAAAATGAAAGCAGAAAAAGATATTTTGCCTAGCCACATAACCTGTAAAACAGGTGGATTTAATTGCACTGAAATTTGTAAAATACAGCAGGCAGAAATATACTAGCGTAGTGACGTTATACTTCCCCCATGTTTGTAAATATGCCTTACTCAGTAATAAGGGACCATTTTGCTTTGGCAGGGGAAGAGTTAAACATTTCCCATAGTCATATTAATGTTAATAACATACTAATCAAAAGCTTTTAAATCAAAATAACGTTTACATTAGAGTTGCAGAATTTCATCATGCTACTAATGCTTTACATGCTTTCCCTAAATATGTTTCAGATAGCTTTTATATGGAGGTACTTCAGGGGGAATAAGTTAGCTGAAGCTAGTCCCACTTACCTCAGTTCACATTGTTGCCAATGACACCACTTCCAGTTGAAGGTTGTCAGATCCTTTCATCCACTTTGTGCTCCTTAGCAGAATGAGGAGATCGTACAGAGCTTCATACTTCATTGCAGTTTAACTTTGCTAGTTTGGAGCGCTAGTCATCATTTCCGTTTTAACAGGGAGATGGCAGGCAATATGGTTAGCCTGATGTAAAGGGACAATGACAAATCGGCTCATAAGATCTAGAACATCTTGAAGAGGAGACAAAGAGACAGATGTTTTGGAATTCAGCATCAAGACAAAAGGCTGAGGCAAGTGCTGGGATTTCAGTACAGAAAGATATGAATTATAATACTGTTCTGTGTGTTTGGTTTTCATTTTACCCTGTATCCCTATCACAACAGTAACCCAAAGCACACTTCTCTTGTTGCATTCATCACGGATAAAGGAGTGAGCTTGATAAGAATCTTCTAGCCTCCAGCCTCCAGATCCCCAAGCCCAGTAAATAACATGCCACTTAAAATTTTGTATTTCCACATATGAACATTTATTGTAGCTGAAGCACTGTTCATTTGGCTACATCACTTTCAGGTGTGACTCTGCTGCAGCAATGTGTGCATTCATTGCCCTGCCAAATGTTCTCAGATTTCAGCCCAGTGGAGGTGGTTTGGCATTCAATGTAGCACAACATTTGTCTGGAGAGGAACTGTACATTTCAAAGTCTAAACTATTGATTCCTTTTTTTCTTCCCTGCTGTACATATTAAATGCAAGTTTGGACCTCGGGATCCAAATCCTCAGCTAGTGTAAACTGCTGTATTAAAGCCAATGGAGCTACACTAGCTGAGAATCTGACCCCCCAGTGCATAGTCCATGCTCTTGTAAGTTTTACCTGGAGGTTCAGCGTATTTAATTCTGACATCACAGAAACATTATCTACCTGTAGCAGACTTAATTTACACACTCTCGAGTACCTTTAAGAATTTTATAACCTTGAAAATCTCTTGTCAAGAAATATTCTCTACTAACATATGTCAGCAACAAAACTGTGCAATGGAGCTGTACCAATTAAGACTGAACATTTCATTCATTCTTGGTATTTTTATTGAGGTACTGTCTCTCTTTTTAACAAGTATTTTTTATTGAAGTAAAAGCCTGCCCTTTTAGATGAGCAAGCTAGTCTATGAGAGCTGACATTTAATAGAAAACAAAGCACAAGCATGAGAAAGGTTACAAACGCTGGCACATGTTTTAGCACAGATTATCCCATAACAAAATTGGACGTGTCCAGTTTCACTTTCATAAAAATTCTTCTGTCAGTAAATTTTGCATCGCTAGTAAACAGAGTCGGAGAACAGAGCAATAATATTACCCATACAGTCACAGGCAAAGGGGAATTGTGGTTTCTTCCCCCTCAGCCAGCTTGTCTAAGTCACATCCCAGGTTGTAAAGTGCAATACAGAACTGGATAAGATAATAAATTCAATGAGCCTGATTCTGCCCTAACTTACATTCTGTGCATCTCCACTGACAAATTTCCCTGGGGTAAATCAGGGAAGAATTTTGCACATGAAACTATCTTAAAAATAAATGTTTGCCTATTAATCCATTTGGGCCTGAGCAGAGCATCATCTCTGAGGGACCTCTGGTCTCCAATGAGAGGTCTACCAGTGAGAGGCTTAAAAGATAATTTAATTCAGCCAAATAAAGATTTGAGGAGAATATTCCGTACTATTAAAAGATCTGTGGTAAATGATCATTTGATTTTGTTTGCTTTTTCATGCAGTTATAATTATTTGTTGTTAAATATTAATAGCTTAGATATGTCAGCTAAATATTTGAAAGAAAAGCTTTTCCACTGCAGTCCATTTCCCTTTATCTTCCTATTCATTAAACCCAAGTCAAAATTCTTTACTCTTAACATCATCATCTGTTGTCATAGAAACTATTGCAATATGTAAGTACTGTAAATGAGTGCAACTTCATTGAATGGAGAGGGATCAAGATGGACCAAGCTGGGGGGGGGGGGGAGGAGTACTTTCCTTTAAACAGGTGTGTCTACAATAATTGATGGTGATAAGAGGAAACATTCAGTATTGCAGCAATGCAATGTGAACAACCTTAATTATTATGCTAACAATATAATAAAAAAGGTATTTATTGAACCTTTTGTTTATTTGATGATATTGTTTTCCACAAGATATGCAAATATGCTTATAAACAATGCGATCCTTTGTTGTTGCTTAAACAGAGTATGATACTCCAGTTGTGTACTAATTTTACTCTGATTCCTTGGTGGGAGTTGAGGTTAATTTGATTTGCATTCTTTTCTTTTTAAATCTGTGTTCAGAGGCACCTTGGTAACAAGGAAGCACTGTGTTTGACAATTTTTCAGTGGACTATACAGTGAAAACTCAAATACACCTCGCCTCACTATAAATTAGACATCTCTCATTATCCCCAAATAAATGGCAAAACTCATTTACTTAAAATAGATTTACTTCAGAAATTTATGCAGTGCCTTTAAGTCTACAATGCAATCATACAGGTATAGATCTACAGCATGTGCTCTTCTCAGGAAGCAGAACAGAAGGTCAGTTACAAGTTATCGTTTTTATTCCTTGCTCTAGCTGCAAAATGCCAGAAGAGCTTCGATTTGAAGCTTCAAGAAACTGTTATTCCTGCATCATCTCAGTGGAATGCAAAGCTAAGACAGGTCTTTAGGATGTGTAAATGTCACAGAGATTCAGCTTTGCAGAGAAGTCAGTGACACTCCAGTGACAGCGCAGCAGTATTTTGCTTCTGGTTCAGTACAAATTACAGACAACTTGACATTAGAGACCTTAGAATGCAAAAGTAGACTGAAATCCTACATGATCAACTGACTTTTCATATTTACAAAAACACAGCTTTCATTTATACAGCTCTTAAGGGACAAAGCAATGGAATGGAAATAGAATTTGGAGGCAAGGATGTGAGAAGGGACAGTAAAGTTTCCAATTTATATGGTATTGCCTGCTCCCAGCTTAAAAACCTGAAATACAGCTGTGATTTCCCCTTGCAAGATATTATACATAAATGTTATTGGCACATTCTGAGTTCTAATGTTCAGCCTCTAGTCCCTGAACCCTTGTAGCATTAAACATACTAAGCCAAACCATTCAAATAAGAAAATATCTAAGCAGCATTTCTAGCCCTCATTCATGTTGTTTACTGCAGACAATTACCTACATTCATATGCGTTTTCTAGTGACTTTGCTCTTATCCTCTTGTCTTTCTTTTGCATATAATAAGTAGCTGGGTGTCCATTTTGTCAAGATATCTCCCAGCTTGAATTCCGCATTTTAATACAGTTGCTGAAAATAAAGGCAAGAAAAAAGAAAGCAGCTTCTTTATCATATCTCAGCTAAGAACTACTACAGGCCAAAGGTAAACACCATAACTTTGGCTTCACAGAGAAATTAAGCAAGTAGGTGAGACAGAGGGTGTGTGAGTATATGTATGTTGTGTTAGGATATTGTCATGCTTTGGATTAAGGACAAAGGCCACAGTTACCTGAGAAGTGGTGATATATATACCAGCATGATATATACCCTGCAGTGTTTTATGGAGGTTATCAAGCAACACAGTACAAATATTGCAAAGAAGACACAAAGAAAAAAGAATCAAGAAAATAATTTGTCAGTACAAGTATTGCATCCTCACCCAAATGGTTCCATCTCTTAAATAACAGCAAATAAGACCAACTAAAATAAATAAAATATGTACATTTAAAGGAAAATATTTTTTCTTACCTGTTTTTTAATTTTTTAATTTTATATTTTTTGCAGTTTGAGTGTTTTGCCTGTTTGAGACCAGGGCTGGGTGAATCCTGCAAAATGAGTAGTTGTACATGTTTGTTTTGAATAAAAAAAGAGCAATTTGATCTACTTATCAGTTTTTCCTCTCTGAGAAAGGTGTGTCCATTTATTTTTGGGTGTGGTTTGAATTCCTCTCTCGCAGTCTCCACAGACAGCTAGAGCAATCGGTTAGAGGTTGACCTTAACCATAAGAACCACCCCGCCATTTCCTGGTCAAAGGATGTCTTCCAATGTGAAAAATCACAAACAATATATATTAATAATCATACAACTGACAACGAACTAAATATTCAAAAGTGCTGAGCACCCAGAGATCCTATTGACTTCAAGTGGAGTTGGGTTGCGAGGCATTTAGACTGTAAACTGTTTGGGGCAGGATTTGTCTTTTGGTTCAGTGTTTGTCACAGAATATGCTGCTTTCTCATCATGTGGAGTGCCATTCTGCCACAAACAACATCAGCTGATGATGGCACGGCCCGTTTATAATGCCCACAGGTGTGTGTGAAGAACCAGATAGCTGCTTTACAAATGTTGATAGCCGTATAGCCATGGAAGCAGTGGATGCTCTGGAGAAGAGTGCCTCCGTAACCTCCAGTTGTATGAAACTGCCTGGCTTCATACAATTCAGTTACACCCGCAGCTACGGGATCCATGGGAGTGTTCTGTCCTCTGCGCCTATGTTCAATGCACAGTACACAGTTTCATTGTTCTGAATTGCTTAGTTCTGTTAACATAAATGTTTATATCTTTGTGTGTCCAGCAGTCCCCATCTGTTCTCTTTATCCTGCCTGAGGTGAGGGCAGACTGATGGGACTTTTAGGGCAGTCCCATGGCCTATGTTATACAGGAGGCCAAACTAGGTGGTCACAATGGTCCCTTCTGACTTTATAATCTGTGCAAGCATGTAACTACTAATGCTTGGGCCTGGGCGAGCTGTACTGTGTACAGAATCTAATGGAGGGATGAATATGGCTTTATGCCACCTTTGCATTCCCCTGAACCTAGGGCTTGTCAGGAGCCTCAGAGCTGCTCTACTTTGCACTTGGCTGCCAACCGGTCACTCCAACAACTGGCGATTGCTAGAACACAGGAGTTTCTGGCCACACCCCATTATGGCTGGAAATGCCTCCTGAGCCAGTGACTTTGGAGGCGGCATAGAGCCATGGGAATCCCCATCTGGCTGACTACACTGGTTTTGCAGTCCCTTTGCCTCAACAGATGAGGCACCTGTGACTAGGGTGCTGGACTGTAGAAACAGGATTGAGGAAGGTGGGGATGGAGTCTATTGCTCTTCTGTCCTTACCAGAAGCAGAGGAGCTGCTTTTATCTGGTTGCTGGACTTCTTTCATTCCCTGTGGCAATGGAGCTTTGCTTCCCCTGCTGCTACAAATGAAGTTTTGCTACAGTGACCTGGACATGGCACTGTTTTTGGCTCTGTGGTAGCTGAGTCACTGTTCTGGAGCCTTTGATTCCTTTTTGGTGCGGAGGGTGGGGAGGCTAACTTCTCCTGAGTGGTGTTCCTCGCCCAGTTCATGAAAGGCCAGGTCAGAGCTTGGATCCTGTGAGCAGAATGGGTTTTAGGGGACATTGTGCCTGCAGAAGAGTTCAGGCTCTCCTGTGTGATGGAGCCAGCTGCACAGCTCTCCAGCCGGAGATAGAGGTACTCCACGCTGGATGAGGAAGGAGAGAACAGAAAAGTAAGGCTGGGAAGGGAAAGGAAGAGCGTAGCAGATAAGCAAGCGATTAAAAAAAACGGTACTGGTGAGCCCCACCATTAGGGAGTAGCTATTTAGCAGTGGGAGTTCTGAAACAGCTATGCTGAAATCCTGTGGTGGCAGGAACTTCAGCCAAGAAGTGGAGGGGTAGGGCCTATGATCATGGTTGACTCCTGATGCACAGCTTGGGGATGTGAATCAGTAAAGCAAAGTAAAGTAGTTCCAACTCATGGTGTCCTGTTAGCAGTGAGCGCTGCTGCCGCTGGCCAATCAGAAAACAGGATTTTACATTGCCTAATTAATTCAACTGTCATGAAATTAAATTATCATGTACTTTGATATCTGTCTGTTTTTTCAGGTGCAGTTATAGTTGAAGAGACCCCAAGCCTGTTTGCTGTGATCCCTTTTGGAAATAATTGGTGCTGTTTGATTGATAATGTGTATTCCTCTTTAAAAGAAAACACACTATTTTTCATAATCAGAGGCTGAATGCATAATGAGAGCTCTGGTGTTGCCTTTAGCATCAGGTCTGTCAAACTGCACAGCTATTTCCATATTGATGCAAACTAAGATATTACACTCCCTCATTACATTGACATGACACATCTTTCAACAGTCAGCTTCCAATCATACATTCCTTGCAAACAAAATTACCTTCATTTTCTCTTTTGCTACAGAAGGAACAAGCAGTAGAAATGTGCCCTAACAAGCTAATCAACTAATTTTTAGAATATGTTTGAACCATTTAATATTCTAAAAGAAAACAAGAAAAAGTTGCTAATGGATCTGCTGGCGTAAACAGAAATAAATAGACAACTGGTTGACTGAACATTAGCATACTTAAGTTTTATTGAAGTCACAGTGGAATTCATTTTGCAAGTCAAAAAAGCGAGATCTATTTGTATCCATAAGCCAAAGAACCTCATTTAGTCTGTACATACTTGAACAGATAACCTTGGTTCTGAAGGTAAAAGAAAAGGAGGAAGACATCCTTTTAAGAGCTCTACAGTTTGTTTGATAATCTATTTTAGTGGGACCAGTGCAGAGCGCTACTGATAATGATTTGTGCTATAACGATACTTCTGCATAGGGGACTTCGGTCACGTTCTTGGTCATGGTCTTTCATTCATTGGGTTGGCAGAGGATTAGGCCTTGTCTACACTACAGAATGTTGTTGACTCAAGTTATACTGATGATACAAAAGCGCTATTATTACCATATTTGTGCATGTTCACACGATGTTCCTTCTGTCAGCGGAGCATGTCCACAGTTGGTGCTCTAGGATTGACTGTGAGAAGCAGTGCACTATAGGCAGCTATCCCACTGTGCAACTCGCCACTTTCTGCAGCTAGGAGTTGTGGGAAGGCAGAGAGGATAGCAGTGCACCATGGGTGTGGGCTCAAAATCCCATCATGCAATATTTTCTGTCCCATCATTCCATTGGTTTCCAACTGCGTTTCTCAGGATTTTTCAACAGCCGCTGTTTACTGTGTGTCTGTCATCTCTGTCTGAAAGGATAGATCCTGCACTGCTCTCCACTTTTGTGGTCAATGTTCTGAACACATTGTGGCTGGTCATGCAGTATATCATGAGCTCCCAATGTGAACAGGAATCCAAGGCTCCTGACTTGCTGTGCGCCATGGAAAGAAGTGACACTGGATTACTTTTGGCATTCATGGAGCAGCTGCACACGGTAGACCATTGCTTTTGGGCGCATGAAACAAGCACTGAGTGGTGGGATTGCATTGTTATGTAGGTCTGGGATGACGAATAGTGTCTGCAGAACTTTTGAATGTGCAAAACCACTTTTGTGGAACTGTGCAGAGCTCACCCCTGCCCTATGGTGCAAGGACACCAAAATAAGCACTGCCATCTCGGTGGAGAAGTGCATGGTAATCATTGTGTGGAAGCTGGCAACTCCAGACTGCTACCGGTCAGTCGCAAATCAGTTTGGAATGGGGAAATCCAATATTGGGGCTGTATTATCACAAATGTGCAGGGCCATTAATCGCATTTTGCTACAAAGGACTGTGAGTCTTGGAAATGTGTATGAAATAGTGGGATGCTTTGCAGCAGAGGGATTCCCTAACTGTGGCGGGATGATAGATGGCATGCATATCCCAATTTTGGCCCCAGACCATCTTGCAACAGAGTACATCAATAGAAAGGTACTTCTCTATGGTACTGCAGGTGCTTGTGGATCACCGTGGGCATTTCACTGACATCAAAGCTGGGTGGTCATGGAAGATGCACAATGCATGCATCTTCAGGACCACTGGCCTGTACAGAAAGCTGCAAGCAGGGACTTTCTTTCCAGATCTAAAGATTCCAGTGGCAGATGTTGAAATGCCCATAGTGATCCTGGGGACCCAGCGTATCCCTTACTGCCATGGCTCATGAAGCCTTATACAGGAAACCTGGATAGCAGCAAGCAGCAGTTCAATAACAGGTTAAGCAGGTGCCGTGTGACCGGAGAATGTGTATTTAGCAGATTAAAAGCATGATGGTGATGCCTTTATGGCAGGTTATATCTAAATGAGGAAAATATTCCCATGGTTATAGCTGCCTACTGTGTGCTCCATAATGTTTATGAAGCTAATGGTGAAAAGTTTCCCCGTGGGTGGAACGAAGAGGCAGATCACCTGGCTGCTGAGTTTGAGCTACCAGGTATCAGGGCTATTAAATAGGCACAATGGAGGGGGGGGTCATTCAAATCAGGGAGGCCTTGAGGTACCATTTTGACAATGAGCACCACTAAGGTGTCTTTCTAAACAGCACTTTGTCATGCTCTGACTGATTGTCAGCTTGCACAAACATTTAGATGTTTCCTGACCGTGATTTGTACTCTGCAAATTATCTAATTGCCACTTTGTATCAATTTCAGCAGCAACCACTGTGTGTAGGAGAAAAATAAAGATTGCTCATCTTTCAGAGAGTAGGTCTTTATTAAATAACAATTAACAACACACAGAAAATGCTGGGCTGGAAGGGAGAAAGCAATGAGGGGTAGTGTGGGCTCTCACAGCTGTGTATAACTCCAGCTATTGTTTTGGAAGCTGCCTGAAGGGGTGGAGTGAACGGGATACCGAGACAGGCCATGACGTTCAAAGAAATGTATGGGTGGACTTTGGAGAGGGCATGGTAAGTAGCTCTGTATCAGCTGCATGGGGTGGCAAGCACGAATGAATTCAGTCTGCAGCATTAATAGGGACTTTAACATCTCCATTTGCTCCTCCATGGCTTTTATCATCCACTCATGACCTGCTAACACTCACTCCTGGTTCTCCCTCCTCTCCTGCCTATCTATTTTGTGATTTTCGTTAATACTTTGTCTCCATGCCCTGTGTTCTTGTTTTTCTGCTTCTGAGGATTGGAACACTACTTGAAACATGTCCTCTTTGCTCCTCCATAGTCACTTTCTTATCAAGCAGAGGCACTCTGTTGATGTGTAATAGGGTACCCCCTCAAGGCCCCAGCCGTAGAAGCACAAAAAACAATGAACAGAAGCATGATTGTTCATGCACTGGCAGCATTGTTTCATTACAGTAAAATACATCTTTCTCACTATCTCCTGGCAAGCGCACAGTTTGGCAAATGCCCAGAATATGGGGAGTTCTGCCTTGGGAGTGGGGGCCCTTAAGATGGGGAAAAGTTTCTTGGTAGTTGTTAAGAGGATCACTGCAGATAGCTAGGGACAAAATTATAAATTCTGCCACCATTTTCCACAAGTGGGGGGACCTCATAGAAGCTGATATCTCACTCCTGAAAGTAAGCAGGGATGCCAGGGTGCACCTCCTCTATGCAAACAGCTTCAGAGTGGGTCCATATGCGGCTTACCTATGTGCCGCTTTTGTCCCTGCACAAGTGATTGCCAGTTGGTGCAGGAAGGTTTCCTACAACAGGCAAAGGAAGAAAGCAGCTCTGCCAAGGAACTGTAGCCAGAGGATTGGTAAGCACCTCCAGGAAAGTTTCTTAGAGATCTCTCTGGAGAATTCCCATGGAATCTCAATGAGCATTAACACACTTTTCCGCTGCACTCCCTAGCTATACAACAGAATGGGAAGCACATGCAAACACAGCTATTCTCATACATTTCTATCCCTTCAACCAGTTGCAGGATACAAAAAAACAAAGGATAGGTGTACCTCATACAACAGAGCAGCATCAATTCAAAAAGATCACTTAACAGAGCTCCCCTCTCCTGCATCCTGCACAGCAGAGCTGGAGTGCTGGGACTGGTTCGAACCCACTGGGGTCTAGAAGAGTTCCTGGCTCCCCACTGCACCAAGCAACCCTGTCCCCTGCTCTGCCTCATCCTCCAACTCAACCTCCTCATCCACAACCTCTTCCTTGGGGTTGATTCTCGTCTCTGCTGTCTCTGGGCCCTGCCAAAGTATCCACAGATCTCTTGGTGATGGTGGGGGGGGGGGGGGTTGCCACCAAGGATTGCTTCCAGCTCCTTATAAAAGCGGCAGGTCTTTGGCTCAGCACCAGAGCAACGGTTTAACTCCCTAGCCTTCTGTTTTGCATGCCGCAGCTCTTTGATTTTCACACAGCACATCAGCATGTCCCATTCATAGCCCTTCTCCACCGTGCCATGAGAGTTCCCACAGCTGCAGCAGAGTTGGGATTGCACAGCCTCCTCCCCCTATATGCTCGGCAGATCCAACAGCTCTCGTGTGATCCAAGCGGGCAAGCACTTGATGCGTGGAGCCTCTGGGGTCAACTGGGAAGCTATTAGGTGAGCTCTCCACACCGACAAGCAGGAAAGTGGAATTTCAAAAATTCCCAGGCCTTTAAAGGGGGAGGGGCAGATGGTTGCAGGGCAGTGGAATTCAAACTGTCTACCAGAGTGGTCACGATGGGCATTGTGGGACACCTCTTGGAGGCCATTTACCACAACATAACCAAAGGTGGCGTCTCCATTGATGCTTTGTCACTAAAAGTTTGTCTCAAAAAGCTCTATGCCTCTCGTTGAGGTGGTTTTATTTTGTCACCAAATTAGGGAAATTTTGTTGGTGGGGGGAGCATTGTAGTGTGTATATCACCACTGTTTTGGTGCAAAAAGCTGACTTTGGTTGACAAAACTGTGTATTGTAGACCAGGCCTTAGAGTGTTTCTGAAGCAACACCCAGGGTTAGGCAGGAGAGACAGAATGCTTTGTATTGCTGAATAGCTTCTATAACAAATTAAGGAAAGGCATTACTGAGCTGTTAAAGCAGTCCCATCTAGTCCTCCTCAGCTAGAAGGATGGTGGCTGCAAGTACACCATCCAGGCAAATTACAGCTTAGGCTTCCTGTGGTCCAGCAATGAAAATAACCTGCAAGGAAATATAAAGGGTTTGTTTTGTTTTTGGGTATTTTTGTAAAAGAGGAATCAAAACAATTTGTTTCCCCTTATGAAAGAGTCATCTAGAATTTAATAGGGATGAAATCAAGTGGATTTGGTACATATTTAATACATTTCAATAGAAATTACTCTAAAAAAGCCTGTAGAATTTTAGTGGAGAATAAGATCTTTTCTATAGGATTCTAAACTGTTCTATAAAATTCTGTAACAAAGATATAATTATCTGTTAAGTTCAGTAGAATGGTTTAAAATAAGTATAGAAAGGTTATCATTTTGAATTATACTTTATGGTATTTTGCCATAAAAATCCTTTATTTCGCTTCAAATTGAGTCTCTCTTTGCCTTTTTTCCTGTTTAGAGCTGGTCAAAAACTTTCCAATGAAACATATTTCCTCAGAAAATGCCAATTCATTGAAAGTGCAATGTTTCACAGAAATATTTTGGTTTAGATGAAAGTTTGTTTTGAAAGAAAATGGAAGAAAAAAAGCATTTTGATAAGGTTGAAGCATTCCATGTCAGCTTTTTTGGAGTGTAAAATTGTAACAGGGTGTGCTGCATCAACAGCTGACTCAGCACACCCTGTCACTCAGATCTCCATCAATTTAGGTTAATTGAGATCTAACTGGAAGGTCAATCAACTGAGTAAAGCTACAGCTGAGGGCCTAATTAGAGGGGCAAGCAACCCTAGCAGTTCTGAGCATATAGTAGAGGAGGAAGCCTTGGCAGGGGGAAGCTGAGAGCTAGAAGGAAGGCAGAGGTAGGCAGGGCTGGTAGTGGTGCGATCATGGCTAGCTCAGTTCCCTTCCTCAGAAGCAAACAGGCTGGGACTTCTAAATATATGTAAATAGCACTATAGGTTAAACCTGGTGGAATAACCAAATAAAAAAAGAAGTGGTGGTGAAGGAGACCTGAAGTATTCTGAGTCCTTTCAGGCCTTAAGACCACAAGAGACCACACCATGACAGTAACGTTTGTATTTTCCATTTTGAGATTACTTTTCCTTTTTAAATTTATTTTCTGTTACATAAATATCAAATCAAAAAGCTGAAACCAGAAAGAAATGCTTTAATTTTATTTAAATGAAATATTTTGATCAACCAGAAACAAAAATGTTGGAATTTCATTTCACAGGAAACTTTTTTGTTTTTGTTTTTTGCTTTTTTGTTCCATTTCAGAATGCATTTTTTTTTTTTCCAAATCACAAATCTCAAAAACAATAAACTGGCTCCTTCCCAGCTGTATTCATGGTCTTTCCCTGGAATAAGGACCAATGCAAATGAAATCCCAGAGCAGTGATGGCATGGAGGATCTTGTCTTCTTTTAACAAGGTTCTCCTTTCAGGTGCCTAGTTGTCACTGAGAGTAGCCTTCTAGAGTAGCATTAGCTTTGAAATTTTAGTTCTTCTTCTTAGAAAATTGGGAGCCGGAGGATGCCCCTTGATCCTTCAATTGAACGTCTACATTGGTGTTATCAGCACGGGATAGCTGTAACAGCAGGACTAGCCATACAATATGCCAGACCTGATGCTGCCACAGTGTGCATGCATGAGTGTGTGCAAGAAGAGAAATTTCTTCTTTCTGATCACTAGTCCAAGATCAATGTCTAGAAAAATGTCCTCATCCTTAAATATTTATGCTGGTGCTAACATGTTTCTGGCCCCATCAGGTTGTAAAAAATGGAACCACTCAGAGTGGATGTCAGCTGATGTATTCAATTAATTCTCTCACTGTTTTGTTATAAGTGAATGTTGGCCATGTAATACATCTCTGTGGTTTCACAACACTTAAAGGAGAGGGAATATTTGTACCTCTAATTTGTTACCTCCAGTAAGTCTGAAGCCTGGTCTACACTTACCTTCAAATTTGGCGGCAGTCGACGGGAGTTACGTAAGTTACGCGGAGCAGCTTGCGTAACTCCTGTTGACTTTGTAACTCCTTCTCAATGAGGCGTCTTCACTGCGCTGCACCACTTGAGGGGGTGGTTTTAACACATTGACTTCCAGATCGATTGAGCGGATCTTTACTGACCACTCAATCGATCTGGATAGATCAATCTGACAGCGGCACATTTGCCCCCATCAGTGAAGACTTACCCTGAGCGTCTTTGAGTCTCATGCTGCTGCTATCATAAACTGTTCCTGTTTCCATGTTCGGGAGAGCTATACAACAGCCCAATTAAATCAAGCAGAGAAAATGGAGGATTAAAAAACAAAAAAGGAACAGTCTAATATTTCTTCACTCAGTGCTCCTCGTCAATGTGTGATGAGGAACAGCTCACAAAAGTAACCAGCAACATGGGACTTGGCGGGTAGTTAATATTTGGTTGCCTATATCCCTCTGAGATTTGTTTAATTCCTGAAATCTTACATAGTTAACAGTCAATAACAATAAAAGTATCAAAAACATGATTTTTTGGTTGACACCATGCTTCACCTCCAGACATTCTGATTGTGTCTTTGTTTCTTCCATCCCCTTCTTCCTATCCCCACAAAAGCGCCCATATATGGAACAGACCCACAGCTGGTGTAGCTGGTCATGGCCCTATTGACTTCAGTAGAGCTATGACAAGTTACACCAGCTACAGATCTGGCTCATTGTTCTCCATTTTGGCAGGATTTTAACAGCCAGTAATCTAATTAAGTTACCGAATTAGGCAGAGATGCTTACTACATCTTGAAAGATGGGATTTCAAGTTTTCAGATGGTCTGATTGTCTATGTAACATTTCCCAAACTAGTTTCCCTAAAATCAAGGTAGAACTTGTCAGTAACAAGATAGTACCTTCTGAATGAAATGATTTCAAGGTTGGATACCTCGCAGACCTCCAAGGCTCGTAATTTCTAGCCCTGGTGGCTTGTGAGGTATAAGATGCTACACTGGTCCCTCAGATCAGTTGTGCTATTTTAGCACTCATTCGGGATCTAATATATCAAGTCCTGGACCTTGTAAAACTGTAACTTTCAGTCCTAGATGTGGGTGGGTGACTTGCAATCTGGCCTCCAGGTCTGAATGGGAAAGCAAGTCAAAATCTGGCTCTGAGTCAGTATAGAATTGCATGGACCCTGAAACTATGAAGGTCCCCAAGTGGTCACTAAGATTGCTTGTGCCTCAAGACAGTCCTGGGCAGCAACTTTTCCTTAGGCAGGAGAAACAGAAGCCAACTTGGTGGGAGGGAGGGAGGGGTGTGTGTGTGTGTGTGTGTGTGTGTGTGTGTGTGTACACACACATATATAAACAGATTCAGACATGGTACCAATATGTTTATAAGGCAGCCTGCCTCTTTCAATCAATGTACATTGTGCTAAATGCTAAATTTTCAGCCTGGTCTTAACCAGGCATCTGTTTTTTTACTTGCAATTATTTGCAGATATCTAGTTAAGATCACCTGGACCTCAGACCACCTGATCTGTGGGTGGGACTTGAGTAGTTAGATATCCAAGTGATATTGAATCAAGCATAAATAATCACAGGCACAACTATAACACCTATAACACCCATTTGCAATAGCGAACCTTGGGCTATAGCAAACGTGGGCCCTGGATCCCACTTCCAGCCCTGCCTGCTGCTGGAGTGTTGGGGGCCTGGCTGAGAGCTTCAGCTCTGGGGCTGTGGCAGGGGGCTGAGAGCTCCTATGGCTCCAGGGCTGCAAGTCAGCAGGGGCTGACAGCTCCTCCGGCCCCAGGGCCGCTGCCAGGACAAAGTACTCCTCTGGCCCTGGGGCTGCCGGCGGGGAGAAAGCTCCAGGGTGGAGAAGCTGTCTCCCCCTCCCACGCCTCACTATAATGAACCCCTGGTTATACTGAACAAATAGCTTGGATCCCCAGGGGTTCGTTATAGAGAGGGTTTACTGCATTGAGTAATTTACACATGCAAAACCAAGATTTTAGGGGCAAAAAAAATTGGTCATCCAAAAATATGGGCACTATTTTTGACATGCAGGTTTATATACCGCTCTTGAGAATTTGGCCCTCAAACTCTTAAGATTGGTGGTGGTGTTAAGGAATTTACTGCCCATGACAATGAGTTGAGTTTTCTTATATATCCAAGGGCAATTTTCTTCAAAACATGCTTTTCAGATGGGAATTCTCTAGTTTATTCCTTTAGATGGGATTAAACAACTGACTGTGTAGCAAGACATACACACATTTTGTTGCTGCATTCAGCGGTACCAGAATCAGAGTCTAATTGGATGAGGGAGACAAGAAAAGGTACATAAATCAGGTCTGAACCTGAGAATCATGGAGACAGAAGAGATTCAAGATTCTAGACAGCTGTCATTATTGCAAATATCCCAAGAACATGCACAGTAGCAGCATGCCAGAGTCAGCAAATGATTCTGCAGACGTTTATGTCCACAGATCATAATGTTGTGAACTTAACAAGAGGGTTACAGAACAAGTGTCCCAAGATTTATTAGACTGGAGTGTCTTTTCTAGATATTTAATCTAGCAAACAATAAGGAAATATTTTTTCAAAGGATTTCTGAAGATAAATGAGGTGGTGGAAAGTTTAAAAAAAAAAAAAAAAGAAGTGGGCTGTAGTCTAGTACCCGTGGTGGTGTCCCAAAAAAATGTACGTCTCATTTATCCCCCATGGGAAGGAGCATGTAGGTATGCAAATGAATGGCACAGGAGATTGCTGATTGGGGTAGAAGATGAGATGAAGTGGTGTAGCAGTGTTTGCCTGTCTAGAACTTATTTTTATATGTAATTTGGCATCATTTTCAAATCAATAAGAAAGATAGGGGAACGCTGTGGGTGGGGCACCATAACTCGCCTTAGCTCACTGTACACATCCTAATTACTTCTGACTTGGGGTCTCTGCTGTGGCTGCAAGCCTGTTCAGGGAAGGAGAGTAACCCTCCTTTCACTACACAATCCAGGATGCAGGAGCAGCTGCCCTGCTTCCTCTCATCCCCCATCCCAATCAGCAATCTCATGTTACTGCAGTTACCTGCTCACAGTAGCTCAGGTTTCTAGAGTCACATTCCAGGTTGCCCTCAGATTGTACTTTTAAATCTCTAAAATACTTTTTATATGCTCTCTGACTCAAACAATACAAACACAAGCCAAATAATCTCAAGAGTCAAAGTTGCAAGAGTTTCTTTAGTGATATCCATTATATGTAACTCAGGGCTTGTTTACACGGGGGATTTAAACCAGATCAAATTGAGTTAATCTGGTTTGAAAGGCTTGCATGCACATGACACAACCTGTTACTGTGCATTAACTCTGCATTTATTTGGAACTCCAATCCTCTTGCAAAGTGAACTAGGTTCGCTTCTAATTGAATAAGTTCAAGTCTTCTGTTTGTGTGCAGACAATTGCTGGGCACAACTTTTAGCGTGCTTCCACTGGCTATCCCACAATGCTTTAAAAACTGGCTGTTACTGACCTGTCTGTGTACTTGTGTACCCTCCTGACCAGTGCCGGATGAAGAGCAAGCAGCTCAGGAGAAAGTACATTGAAACAATGGCTAAAAGGGATAGTAACAACTTGCCTAACGCATAGGGAGGTTGTGAGGATAAACGTATTAAAGCATGTGAGGAGCTCAGCTAACACGTTAATGGGGCCATGTAAGGACCTGCAGTAGAAATAGAAGGCACTGATCCTGCAATCAATTCCATGCACGTGAATCACTGTGACTGCATGGAGCCCCATTGAGAATAGTGGGACTCCACACAGGCATAGCAGTTTGCCTGCACACAGAATTGCATGGTCAGTTTCTCACACTGTAAAATAAATCAGCCAGCATCTGATCATCTGCTTGTAAACTCCTGTTTGAAAATAAAGACAATCCCATTTTACAGTAACCTTATGTTTAACTGAATATCAGTCTCAATAGGTACCGTACGCCATTGCTTTATAAAGATTTGAAGAGGGTTTAGAACAGTTTTAAAATCCCAAACAATTACACAGTTCGTAGGCTTCTCAAAGCTGTGAACTGCCATGTGGTATTGGATGCATTCCCATTTGTTTGTATTCGGTATGTCATGTATGACTGATTGCAAAGTGTTCTCATATAACTTACCTAACCAAGTTTTTCTGTACTCAGATTTTCCCTGTTCTCACTATCCCTAATTGGATAACTTCTTTCCAGTTTTTTCCTGGGAATATCAAAGATAAGATTTTTGTTTAATCATACCACTTTAAGTACTTGCAATCAGACAGGATATTGCTGCTTTTAAAATAAAATAATGACATTTAATGACTTTCATTTCTTCCTATACAAAAGATTAATTTCTGTGCTGGAGATCCTTTTTATAGGACAATTCTCTCTATTCTTTCAAATGATTCATCCTGATTTAACAATTTAATACTTTCATTTTTTTTTTAGCTTTCACTGCAAGTGTTTGCCATCTTTTTACCAAGATCTAATTTAGCTTTTGTTTTCAAATTCATCTGAAATTACGCATTCAGACAAGTGTCGAGGTCTGGCAATTTACCCTGATACCACCACTCCTGGCATGCAGTGCAAGGAATAAGGTCAAAGACTGTCTTCAATTATCCTTAGAGCTGGTTTGGTGGTAGACAGTGTCACCCTATCCTGAGCTATCTGATCCTTTCCATACAATTAAGGGTGGGGGGGAAATAGACAAAGGGAAAAAAAATATTCCTTAATAGCTCTCAAGAATTCAATCCCTAGCAATGGTGAAAATTCATGGAAACATCTGCATGTTGGTGAGCTGAGACAGGGCTGTTGTTGACAGGGTATTATCCATGAAATGCTGGGTGCTTTCCAGATGTGCAGGAAGGTCTCTGTTCCAAGGAGTTCACAATCTACAGGTGAACAGAGACCAGGGGAGGGGAGCAACAAAAGAGATTGTATATATAAATCAACAAGACTAAGTATAGGCAGTATGATGGAAGGCCATTTTTAATAAGCACTTAAAAGCATCAGGAGCATGTGGGTGAGTTCAGGAAGGTCCTAGCATGACCATCTGGCTGTATGGAAGGACGCATGGAGATGACTGTTTGAGAGACAGACAAATGGGTGAACATGGGTGGAAACACGGATGGAGAGGATCACATGATGATTGACAAGGGAGGGCCAGAATCTAAACTGGATGCGATAATGGGTAGGATCCAGGGAAAGGATTCAAGAAGGGCAGTGTGGGCAAGGAAGATTATTTTAGTGGCAGCATTTAATGTGAAGAGGGGAAATATGTGTGTTTGGGAGACCAGACAGGAGGATGGTGCAGTAGCAGAGGTGGGACTGGTCAGGGAACAGAAACACCATTATTTGACTTATCTGATGGTGGTGTGGGACTGGCACTAAGGGACCTCTGTCCCCCGAGCAAAGGAAGCCAATGGAGGACTTGTCTTCCCCGTCCTACAGGTACGTAGAAAATTCATTCTCCCACCCCATTCCTCCTGCCCATAATATGGGGTCTGATCCATATCCCAATGAAGTCAATGGAAAGATTCTCAGGTCCACGGTCTTACTCCAGCTGGACACAACCAAACCTAGCATCCTACGGGCAGCAGCTAACAACACATCTAGCAATCTCCGCTGAGACTGGATGATGGGTTGTCCCAGTAGTGATGAGGATGGGAGGGAATGAGACTGCATGTGCAGGATGCAATTCTGTGCTCTGAAGTACTCTGACACCTCTCATCTGAGGCTTCGGAAGTATTTTTATGGTGGTTTAACACAACTCAGTGATCAAATATACACTCCTTCATGCCCAAGTACAGTGAGAACAAGAATGTGAATTCAACAGGGCATGTTTTAAGAACCTATGTAGAATAGAATAGTCACATGGGCAAGGCTTCACATTTTGGTTTTGTATGAAAAACAAAATCTAAATTATTTTTTAATAATTTAAATAAGTTTTTTTTCATTTGAACATTCTCCTGCAGCATTTGCAACCCAAACAGAAAAGCATTATGCCAGAAAATGAAGCTGACAAGACAAACAGACCAGTTTTGCTTTACTATGTGGCGTAAGGTCCCAATCCTGCAAGGAGCTCTACGGAGATGGACCCCTGTGCCTAAGTATAACCCACTTGTCAGTGTATATAACGCATCCCCTTCTGCACCCAAGCCCCTAGCTGCAAAGCCTGGCACACAATGTATAGACGAAGCATCTGACGAAGTGGGTTTCTGCCCACAAAAGCTTATGCCCAAATAAATTTATTAGTCTTTAAGGTGCCACAGAACTCTCGTTGTTTAATGTATAGACTGATAATTTCAGATCTGGAGGTCCCCAGTAAAAGTGGCTGTATCAGTGGGGTTTTTTTGGTTCACTGGCACTGTTGAAAAACTGAAAAGAAAAATTATTTTGGGTCAAACCAGAAGTGAAATATTTTCAAATTTTCAATGAAATGGAAAGTCAAAGAATGTTTGGGATCAAATTAAATGTTTCATTCAACCCGAAACAAAACATTTTGTTTCAATTTTGAGCATTTTATAAGTTTTAACTTTTTTAAACTGGACAAAAAGGAAAAAAACATGTAAAGTCACTTTGAATAAAAAAATCAAAATGTTTCATTTCAAAAACATCAAAATGAAATGATTTTTTCTCAGAATTATTTATTCCGACCAAAACAATTAGATGAAATTGACATGAACTTGCAAAACATTTCAGTTGACCAGAAATCTGCATTTTTTACCAACAAAAACTTATGGTTAAAAAATGTCACCCAGCTCTCATCATAGTTCAGTCCTTAGTGCATCAGCCAAGAGGGCAGCCATCTCTAAAGCAGTCCTCAGTGAAGTCAGCAGGGCTCTCCCTGGGTGTTGGGTCTGCCCATGTGGGACAGCTTGCAGGATCAGGGCCTACGCAACATGCAAAGAGAAGTAAACAGTATAAATGATGAAAAACAAAATAAAATTTAAAACATTCTTTCAATTTGAACATTTTAAGGAAATTTTCTTTTTTAATATGTGGGATCAAATTCCTGCCCATGAGTACATGCATGCAGCACCAAGTAATCTGGGCACCTGAGGGCAGACGCTAGCCCTTGCTATTTAACCCAAAATAATTTTTACTTCTGTTAAATCTTTTTGCTGTTGTTGGTTAGGGAGACAGCCTTACTGATGATATTCCTTTAAGCATAGTTTTTACATGTTAATTTCTTTAAGAAAAAAATGCAGTGACGTGAACGAGAGATGACATGACAGATTGTAACTGCTGTGTCTATTGGCCTCAAAGGCAGTCATTTGTGATTTTAAAATTCCGTAATTATATATGTACACAATAGCTTCTAATGGGCTCCAAACAGTTAGCAACTTGGGCACCATCCGCAAATACCGTACAGCAAAAGTGTTAAAGATTAAACTAAAATAAGCTTGTAAAGGATGGGAATTACACCTGAAGTGTGGGGTAATGTTTGGAAGAAAAACTACAAAGTAATGTACAGCAAAAGATACTCCAATCACTAGAAATAACGCTTTTAAGAAGTCTTAAATATAATAAAAGACAGGAAGCTGCCACATTGACAGTCTGATTACATAGGCTAAGACAGAGTAAATACAGCTCAGCACTCGAGCATGGAAAAGGGCTGTTACTTAAAAACATAATTAATAATATTATCTGGAAATGCTGATGAGCTCAAACTTATGTGAAACCATTTTCATCCATTTGTGACTTGGTTTGTTAGACCCTTATGGCCAAATCAGGCTGCTGCCATGGAAAAAACATGGACAACTACAATCTGGGAAACTGTCTTGTGGAATTTCCTCCAAATTATCTCCATGGGGATGGAGGAAAAAGGTGGAGTTTGGCTTCCCTGGAGTTGGGTAGGGAGTGTAGTCTTCCCAGTCTGGACTGAAGATTGGTGGCATCCTAAAAAGGTTACATTTGTGGTGAAGCCTATTGTCTCCATACTACTCCTCAAGCCTTTTTCAAGGTAGCATACCTTTGCAACTTGGTTGACCTCCTCTCCTTGTGCGTAGGGGGTGGAGAGTACAGAGATGGGATCTGTGTAAAATAACAGTAACAGTGTCATCTCTGTCTTGTATGGGGAAATCTTCCATGAGTTTGGTGTGGACAGATGCTACAGAGGCTTTCATTGTTCCACCCTCTCCCTGCCCTGCCGCTGCACTCGTTTAGTCCCCTCCATCAGAGAGTGAAGGTGAACAATATGAGTGTGTATTGCAATAACTGAGTGATTCCCCTTTACACTTAGTTTTATTTTAGGGTTGTCTTTTTTACAGATTACTCCAGCTAAACAGCAAGAGGTTTGATGACAGAACCCGACTATCCAGCAGGTTCTAGCACTTACAAAAACGAAAGCTTTCCCTTGGTCATTTTCCAAAGGTTCGAGGACTTAATAGATAAAACTGTGTATTTCTAGCTCCTTATTTAAATCTAATCTCATATGCTGAACTGTGGTGGCTTCGGTGGCATGAGAATGTTAGTCAGACAAACCTAAAAAGTTTAGTTGGCCTAATTATAAATCTTAGCTCTGCAGAGGCTGAAGTTTGAACTGGCTCTGGTTGTGACTCATTTTTCCTCCTTAAAGGGGCTGACCCCTCCATTAAAATCAAATTGAGGTCTTTGACCAGGCAGAATGGGCTATCAGAACAATGTTTGTTTAATGAACCAAAAAAGAACCTTTGTTTCTACCACTTCTTTTAGTGACCTGTTCTTACATGTACAATTATTATAAAATCAGAGCGGAGACTGTTGCCCAGAGATATGATTTCTGTACGGGGATAGATTTTATTATACCATCCGTACAATAGCCACTATTATCATTTTGATTATATTTGCACTCATTTGCACTATTCGAACATTATCTGTGGCACATTCTTTATTACCTTATAAGAAGCTAAAACTTACATCCTTAAGATGAATTGGAAGAAGGATTTCTATTTTTGCTGATAGATTTTTGGCTGAGAACATTAAGCAGCAAACATTATTTGTAAACATTTGTTTTATTTTCTTTACACAAACTTTAAAAGAAGGAAATAACAGATATTTCTAACAGACAGAAAAGTCTGTGGTTAGTTGCAACAAATGATTGCAATTTAGAATTCATGTACTGTTAAGAAGGTCTGAGAGAATTGTAAGTTCCTTGGGAAAAAGGAATTCAAATAAATGTCAGTCTGGAGCTGGCCAACTGGCTTAGAGGGCCTAAATTATGCTGTCTTGTGGGAGGCTAGGGTTCAGCTGTGACCTGAAGGCTTTTCCCTCCTGGACTTGTGAAGATCAGACACATCATAAACAGGACATAAGTGGGCTCAAGAGTATAGGGATAGATAATGCTTAAGTGTCCCTTGGCAGTGGATTTAGAAAGTCCATTTGATAGTCTTCCTAGCTGGTGGTGTTACAATTTATTTGTGTTACATAGTGCCTAGCAGAAATCTCTGTACAATGTAGGTCCATGTTTCCCATCATGTCTTCCAAATGAAACCAAATCACTGCTGCCTGATGTATCAGAAGTGAATTTTTGACCCCACGGAATGACAAACTCCCATTGACTTCTGTGGGGCCAGGATTTCATGCTGACCTGCAGTGTCCATGTGGAACTGGACATTTGTATTTAAAAGCACATCTCCTTGTTCAGCTGCAGCAAACCAGTCGTGCTCCAAATCATGAAGACAATTGGCATATCCTAGTAAAACTGTTAATACATGAAGTACTATATGCCCATTGCCAATTTTTAAAAACACTTAAAGACTTAACTGGAAGAAATCATACTTTTGCTCTGTAGCTAAGGGATCTTTTTCAGGTTGGTTGCAAATCATAAATATTTGATGTACTATAATTACTGGTTCGTAAATACCATTTTCTAAATTATTATTATTTCTATTAAATTGCACAGAAACTTGGGGTGGTACAATGAGCTAATACAGTCATCGCTGGAGACTCAGCTGAAAGTGGTACTTTAAATGAACTTGCGGTTTTCTGTCTAATCTCTACTTGACATTTGTCCACGTCACAAACCACTATCCTTAGGTGAGTCCCAGAACTAGAACACCAAGAGTCTTTGGTTATGTTGTGTTGCTTACATAGGCATCTGTCTGTAGTATTTGTATGCTCCTGAGTACTAAACTCTTCCAAACTATTCATTTCACTTTTAGAAGACTGAGGGAACTTTTAAACAGCATTAGCGATGACTCACAAACAAACAAAAAAGCTATAAACAAAATGAGTTCAAGCTGGTATTCTCTTTTGGGGGAGATTGCAGTTTAAGTGGTGGGCACATGACTGTGGGAGTCAGGATTCATGGATTTTGTCACAGTTACTCAGCTAGCTGCACTCTGCCCTCTCTCTGCATGCACCCCTCATGTGCCAGGCCCTGTAATTTTTACCTTTCATGGGGTGGAATCACACAACTCTTCCATTCTGAGGCTTTGTCTACACTATAAAATGAGGTCGGCTTAATTACATTACTCGAGTGTATGAAAAATCCACCCCCCTGAGCAGTGTAGTTAAGGAGACCGAACCCCCAGTGCAATCAGTGCTAGGTTAATGGAAGAATTCTTCCATTGCCTAACTACCACCTCTTGGGGAGATGGATTGTTTACGCTGATGGAAGAACCCCTTCCTTCAGCATAGGTAGTGTCTATGCTGAAGTGCTGAAGCAGTGCAGCTGTAGCACTTCAAGTGTAGACAAGCCCTTAGACCAAGCCCTGGGCTACAGTATGCTGTGTATACACTCTGCTAACCCAGCAGGTCCAACTGGGTTGGGCACCTGTAGTGTTTCCTTTTGGGAGCCTCTGACTAGTGGAGAATACTATGACTTACAACAGCCTTTTTAAACCAACATATTGTTTATTCTTAACAATAGGCTCAAAGTAAAAGATAAAAGAAAAAGGATTTTCAAACAACAAAATGTCTACCTGCATGGCTATCTTACCTAGAGTCCTACCATCCTTACAGTGGAGATCCCAGTAGGTAACCCAGGTTTACCTTAGCACTCTCTCCCCATGTCCTGAGGGACTTTCTTTAAATCCAGCCAGAAATTCTGTCTCATTTTTCTGGGCTTGTCCCCTCTCCCCTTGAAAAACTGATCTAGTGAGCTCAGTAAGGGATGGGAGATAGGACATCAAAGAGAGTGGCTCTTGCATTGTCCCTTAAGTGTTGGTAGTGGAGTAGCTGTCTTAAACCATTGTCCTGCTTCCTGCTTATTTTTTCAACAGCCTGTATTAAATAATAACAACATATTCATACTGTAAACACTCCAATAACCAATATAGTATTTATATATCCATTACCAACCAGCCCCATGTCCTTCTCATATTCTATTTCTGACTGAAACTAGGTCATCACTGTGACTTTGGGGAAGTCACTTAACCTCTGTTCTTCATTGGAGTTGTCTATAAAATCGGTATGATCCTGCCTATTTCACAGGGCTATTGTGAGGCTTAAAACACATTCAGATTTCTGATAGTAGGCCTTGTAGTAATGCAAAGTAAAATCCATAGAACTGCCTTTTCTCACTCATTAAGTGTTCATATTTCACCCAACTCAGCTCCCCTTATACTTGGATTTCCTAACATTGGCTCTTTTGTACACTACGGATTTCAACCACTGGTGGTAATCCATGAGGGTGGCTGCAGCAGTGCAAATCCCTAGCAGGAAAACCCACACTAACCCTTGATTTGCACTGGTGGCTGTAACCAGGGCAAATCCTCAGTGTAGATGAGGCCTTGAATGTTCCTCATCACCATTCACATTAAAGTGGTTGGTCACAAAAAACGAGCATTATGATAGGCTGAGGGCTGTGTTCACCCCTGGATGAGCAGATGCATTCCCATATTTAGCCTGGGGTTTCCATCTTAGCTTTGAATGAGCTGGCATTGTGTTGGTTTATGTCTGACCCCTGGCGCTATCTGAACGTAGCGATTCTGTGGTTCAATTATGGCTTACAAGTTGGTAAACAGAAGGGAAAAAAATCAAACTAATCAGGAATAAGTCAGATATACTTTTTTCACCTCTAGGGAGATTTTCAACTATAACAATGTAGCTTTGAGCTTCTGACAGATGCTAATGAATTGTTGTTTACATGTTTGATTTACTGCCTAAACAAAGATAAGACATGCTCTTGAAAACACATTGAATGTACAATCCAAACACATCCATTAAATCTGTCACAATAAACATGACAGCTTTCTTGGAACCTAACAACTGGCATGCCTCATTTACATATTAATGAGAAAACTGGGATCAGTCTGCACAAATTGCATCTATCTTGTGAAGGGGAAGTTAGTGATCGACAGAGTAGCACTCAGTGATGTAAATACAACAAGTAAATACCTTAGCCATTTTAATGGATTTTATTTTTATTTGCCTGTTCAGTTCCACTGTTATTAATTAGTTGGCTCTTGTGTGCTGCAATGATAGACATTAAAACTACATGACCTACGTGAAAACTACCAATAATGTCTCCCACTTGCCCAAAGTGTTAGCTGTATTTTAAGATACTGAGTTTGCCAAGCACACATTGGGGATTAGTTTGATACAGCTTGGATCTATCTGAGGTACTTATTTGGACCCCACTACGATAGTAGCTGAGCACCTCACACACTTTACTGTGTTTATCCTCACTCCTCCACTGTGAGGTGGTGAAGTGCTATTATTCCCATTTTACAGATGAAGAACTGAGGCACAAAGAATAAAATTTTCAAAAGCACCTAGGATCCTAAGTCATCTATGTCCCATTTTCAGTAGCATTTATGAGCCTAAGTGACTTTCAATGAGATTTGAAGTGTCTATGTTATTTTTAAAAAATGGAATTTAAGCTCCTATGTCGTAGGACACTTTTGAACTGTTTACCAAGAAAGACTAAGGCCCACATCCTCCAAAGTATTTAGGCACCTAACTAAAGGCTTTGGGCCTAAATGATGGACCCAAAGTCACACAGGAAGCCAGTGGCATCAGGGAACTGAACCTCAGTCTCGCAAGTCTCAGGCTAGCATTCCCCCCACTGGGACATCCTTTCTCTCCAGCAAATATAATCTTCAAATTTAGAACAGTCTAACTAAAACTTAAATACAGAAATGAGCTAAAGCCATTAAAATTTGGTTCCACTTTTCCAACACCACAAGTTTTCAGGGTGTTCAGATCCAACAATTTGGTTTGGTTCATTTTAAAGACACAGTAGGGGATATTTGTAAAGTTTGGATCCACATCTAAGTGTAGATTTAAAACATACCCAAAATTTGTGAGTGTTTGAATCTGGAATTACTTACTGTTAATAATCATTTATTGTAGCAATGAGTGAGCCAGTTTGGATAATTTAAAAACCAATCTAAACATTCACCAAGAACTGGAGTGAAATATATGTAATTTTTAAAATTGTTTTTGAGGTTTAAAAACATTTTGTCTCACTTTTGTCTGTGGAGTTTTGTTGGGTTTTTTAAATGTTGAACACTGCTGCACTTCCTGGACATCTCCTCTGGCCCACTGAAAACCAGGAAGGACTGGAAATCTTACAAGACTACTTGATCTCCTGAAATTTACAGCCCTGTTCCAGACCAAAGGAAAAGTGATCAGTTACACTCCGGAGACAGAGAGCATGTTGCCCATTGATTCCTTATCTGACCATGTCTCAAAACTTTAGTGGTTTTCCCACATCACTAATCTTCCATCTGTTTATGGCTTGAACAGTTTGTGTGCTATTGGGGCGTGGTACTACAAGGGTATTCTTATAAAATAATTAACTACAAATCAAACAGATTTTGTTGTAAATTTTATTGTACTTCACAAATGAATAAATATTGCCTAATGTAATGTAAAACAAAAAACAAAACAAAACAAAAAACCAACCCCCCGCCCTTCCTGCAATGACAAAGATCTTCATTCAAACACAGGAACAAATTCTGTAGTTTTACTCATGTATCTTTAGTTTGCAGCAAAGGAGATTTTAGCTTAGATATTAGGAAAAGCTTTCTAATTATGACGGTAATAAAGCACTGGAGCAGATTATCTAGGTAGGTTCTGGAATACTTGTTATTGGATGTTTTTAAGAACAGATTAGGCAAATATCAGTCAAGGATAGTCTCAGTGTATTTAACTTGCCTCATTGCAGGGGGATGGAGTAAATGATCTCTTGAGGTCCCGTCCAGCCCTACATTTTGATGATTCTAGTGTACCTTACTCTGCAAGAACCCCCCGGGAAGCAAACTAGCTATCTATCAGAATCGGCACATACAACATATAAAATTAACTGATTTCATTTAACTGTCAATCAACAAGGAAAAAGGGCCAACATGCTCCAGATAGTGGCTTGTCTTCAATCTGAGAAGAGCTTTTAGGAGAAATATTGCAAATGTCACAATACAATATGTTAAATTTAGTAGTTAAATATGGTTCAGTAGCCAAATTCTATCTCAGACACACATGTAACTCCCATGGCATAAATGGGAGCTGTGCAGAATAGCCCCAAATTCAGAAAAAGCTCTATGAAGAGTAAAGATTTGTTGGTCAATGTCTGTCTGTCCTCTGGGAATTGGGCGCAGAGGTGATGCATATCCATATGTGCATAGATATCATAAATATCCAGTTAAGATAATTGACAATTAAACCCTGTGTGTCAGGCCCTAAAACAATCTAAACTATTAGAAATCAAGATGAGACCTATGCTGGGGTAGATTACCCCACATCTGCCTACTGTGGGGTGCTTACATCTTCCTGTGAGGCACCTGGTGCTGGCCACTGTCAGAGATAGGATACTGAACTACCTGGAGCTTGAGTCTTATGTTCCTGTGTAGCTCTTTGGCCCATGGATTACATAAGCACAGGACTGAAAACCGGGAACACCTGAGTCCTAATCATAGTTCTGACACTGACTCTTTGTGGTCCAGTGCAGCTCAATGAATACTGCCCATCCACAGGTGTGGGAGACTCTAAGCACAATTCCGCTGAGGCAGAGAGCAGGCAGTGGAGAGGCTGCGTAAACAGACTTTGTGTCCCCTGCTCCATGGTGTCCCTTTGTAGGCTCGTCTATGCTGGAAAAATCACTTTGAGCCAGATTGTGTTACCTAACACCATTGTTAATATTTTTATATCTAGTTAGCATTTCTACTGTGATGGCACCTAGAGGCCTCAACCAGCTTGGGCCCCATTGTCTAAGGTGCTGTACAAACATGTAGTAAATGACAGCTCTTGTTCCAAGCTGCTTACAATCAGAGAAGACATAACAGGCGGATGAGACAAACTGGTATGTCGGGCTATGTGGGGGAGACAGAGTAACAAATAAATATATTTGGATTGCAGAGTTTTTGTCAGCTGGTAGTAGTAGTGATCACAGTTTACCACTTGCCTAGCTGTTATTAGGTTGTAGTTTACTGTTAGTATTATGGAAGAGGTGGGTTTTGAGAAGGAACTTGAGTGATGAAAAGGTGGTGGGTTGACAGATCTTGAATAAGAGTTTTTCCTACTCCCAATGGGCAGTGGGGGAAAAGGTCTACCCTATGGTTATGCACAACCAGCTGACACAACGTCACACATGACAGTCCTTGTCTACACTGAGTGTTACATTATGTTTATTGTGAAAATTAGCATATGCTCCAACACGATGTAATTTTCCAATGCAGATAATTCCTGTGTGGCATCACCAAAGGAAATTATTTGAGGGTAGGGTGTAGTGGGCAAGAAGGAGGAGCATAAACTACTTGCTCAGGATCTGCAGAGGAGTCAGAGTTACTACTGCAGTCTGAGATGGCCATTTGAACAAGAGGAAGATTCCTTCTCTGAGCCCCATTGAGGTCCTCTGTGCAAAGTCCAATTACTTGAGCCTTGTGTGTGGTGGGGGAGTGGGAATAATTAGCACATAACATCCATGCCTCAGTTTTCTCATTTGTAAAATAGGAATGATTTACCTCACAGGGGTAAATGCGGATTGATCAGTTAATGGTTCCAAAGAAGGCTGACGATGAAAAGTGCTCTATAGCTACTAAGCATTTGTATTCCTGTCTTCCAAAGTCAGCGAAAGCATATAAAGAAGCAACATAAAATTGTGGACTCAGTTTCTTACATTGCTGCAGAATAAGTACCTGTACACGTGGTGACTGGTTCATAGACAGTAGGAATGAACATTTATAAAAATTTCAAAGTTTGCAGTGAGTTGCCAGCAGCTTTTTTAATTATTTTGCATGGATAGTTATCCACTTTGGTAGCTGAGCATTACAGTTTGCAGCCGAGCAACTGTCATTTTTGGCTAATCTAACCTGTAGGTTACATGTTGGGAAAGGTTTGTAATACCCTGGTATTGCAAAGCAATCAAACATTTTTGTATATAATGATTTATTACTGAATATAAAATGTGATATTATTGTTGTTAGGGTTAGGTACAAACCATCTCTTAAAACAATGTCAATACTGAATTGACTGTGGCATCACAGTAACAAGAGATTGTGGACACAGTTTAATAAGGCCTGGTCTACAAAAAGATTTTCTACCCGTATAACTACATAAGTGTCATTTTTAATTGATATAATTATATCAGTATATCCCCTAGTTATACCTGTATAAAGGTGCCTCGTACTGGGATAGTTTCTTCCCCTTCCCATATAGGTATATGCTATACTAGTGGGAGCACATTAATACTTGTATAACTGGATCAAAACTGCAGCTTTAACTATATCAGTATTGTTAAAACAATACAACTTTTGCGTGTAGACAATGCCTTACAAAGTAGACCTGAGTCAGAAAGTTTGGCTCCAGTTTGAAAGAAGAGCATTGGGCAAAATTAAGATATGGCACTTGATAACTCAAGATTGTACTGAGGTTGGCAGAATTATAGCTATAATATTTTTGGCAAGGATATCTTCTTTTGTATAGGTTTCTTCCATGTACTCAATATTTTCACTGGCTCTATTAACCAGGGGTTTGGTGCAATCTGCTCCATTTTATTCAAATTAAATTCAGCTCTTGGACTATTTGCAAGTTGGCAGGCCACTCCCCAGTTCGGCAAAGTTTGGGTTTATCTGCCTGGGAGTGTCTAGTCTGGTATTTAGTCACAATTTTGCAACTATAGTGCTAAATTTTTCCTTTCCTTGGCATGTCCAGATCCAAGAATAGTGCTTTGTAGTCCATCACACAAGACAGGGAAACGATATAATTAATAAAGGATGAAAGTAGCAGTTTTTAGGACAGTGAAAGTGGCAAAAAACAAACAAAAAAGTCAAAGAATTAAGCAAAACAGGATTATAGTCCAGTTGTGTTTCAGAAGTTATACTTTGCAGGCTATTCCTGTTCACAGACAGACTTTTGTTGATGTGATATTACTTGTAAGTGCTGAAGCTTGCACACTTCTAGCCATCAAAACAAGAGAATTCCCTATGCCCGTATTGAGTGTAGCAGAAACTTGACTCTTTTCCCTCCTAATCAGGTTTTTCTTAGATTGAGAGAGGTATAAATGTTTTATTTTTCAGCACTAAACAGAAGACCCTGTGACCTTGAAACAGAAGTACTCAAACAAGTAGTAGCCCAAATCCTGGATCCCTCAATACCTGTATTCATCATCAGCTATACAGGCCAAGAATGGTCCTGTGAATAAAGTTCAAGAGATGAAGGCTCTGTTGCCCCCTTTGCCACAGACTTTCTCTTGACTTTGCGCAAATCACTTAACCTCTATGTGTCTCAGTTTCCCTACTTGCAAAACATGGATGATCCTTACCTATCTCACAGGAATTTTGCAGACCTTATTTAATTAGTATATCTAATATCCTTTAAGATACTGAGTATTATTATGCAAAGTATTATTATGCTTGTAGATCTTGGGATTTTTTGCTGATTGAATTCTGTTCAGACACCGAAGAGAATCCCATAAAAATTAAGATGCATTCACAAGATGAAATATTGATGAATAAAACCCTTAGCTAATGATAAATGCACTAGATAGACTTGAATGACATGGTGAAATGGCTTACTTCAGATGAGGTATTATGAATAAATATAATGCAGACCTCAATAAACAGATTGCACTTATGTCACAGTAAAAGATTAATGCCTTAACAAGATGTTCTGCAATGCTCAGATCTAATTGTAAGAGCTAAAATGTAGGAAATGTCAGCCTAACTTAGTGGTATCATGAAATCTGTTTGTGGTGATATGAAGACAAACATGAAGTTAACAGATAGGTCTTTATTTACTGCATATGGAAGTAGGTCTGCTGATATGCAAAAGAGATGGCCAGTCTGCTATATTCCTTTCCAAAATACTTGGGACATTATGAAGTGAGGTGAACATACTTACAGGGAAACTCCCAAAATAATATATATTCCTTTTTAAGAATATTTTTGTAAAGAACACCTCTATGCTAGAGATTATAATTAATAAAGGAAACATATCCCATGTCACACATTTACAGGGCATTTCATAAACACAGATGACACACATTCCCAAAGAGTTTATAGTCTAAATAAGGTAAGACAGAGACAATGGTGCAGACAGGGAGAGTGTGAAGATTATTAATTATGAGAAGGAGGGAGATAGGTTATAAGGGAGAATGGGGAGGGAGGATATTTGACAGTGGAAGACTAGGAGATTGTTCCAGGGATAATCTGATGTGATAAGAGACAAGAAAACAATGGAAATACTCAGGAAAGGGGGTAAAGAGGTCTGAGTGGGGAAAGAGAAGGAAGATGTCCTGGATTCACAGGTCTTCAGGGCATGGAGTGTATGTTTATATATTGCCTAGCACAAAGGCTGGGGTCTCTAGGCACTACTATTATACAACTAATAATAATAAATAATGTCCCTGGTATTTTGGATAGACTGGGGAAAAGGGGAGAGAATGGGAGCCCAAAGAAGAGGAAGTTATAATAATTAGAGTGAAAAATGGGCACAGACAAGGGTTTTAGCAGTGGAGATAGTGAGGAAAAGGTAATGTAGGTGATACTATAATGAAAAGGACTAGATGTGTGTAGAGGGAAGTTACATTGAGCTTGTGGCTGGGGAGATAGGAAGGACAGAGGAGTTAGATAGGAAGGGGAAAAGAGAGATTGAGGAAAGACAAGACGTTCAGTTTTGGAGAGATTAAAGCTGAAGATGGTGGCTCGACATCTAAGAAGAGATGTCAGAAAGGCAGCAATCTGGACAGAGGGGGAAAACTGAGGGCCAGAGATTTGATGCCATGGATTTTGAGAGAGCTGCAGAGCATGAGAAAAGGAGGGGACTAAGGACAGAAATGTTGGGACACCAACAGACAGGGGAAGAAGAGAAGATGAAGTGGCATTAAAGAAGATGCCGGAACAGTGGTCAGTAAGGGAGGAGATGCAAAAGAGGAAAGCTTTGGAAACCAGACCCAGGGAGAAGTGATCAATGTTGTCATCAAGGAGAAGGAAGTCTGGCTGATATGAGGCACAGACGGCATAAAGGGGGCAGATTGAGAGGCTGGAAGCAGAAGGCAGAAAATAAACTTTTGGGTCAAAAGCAGAAGCCCAGAGAGAGGGGACAGAGAAATCTTGTCTGCTGTTGCCAATTCTGTTGTTGAAGTTGGATAGATCCTGAGCAGAGAGGGATGTATATGAACAGGGGAGACTGGGGAGAGGATTTAAGGAGAGGATTGAAGATAAAGAGGGGACAGCAGGGCTTGGCATCATAAAGTCAATTTGGGTGAACAAGAAAAGTGGCCAGTGTTTAAAAAAATGTAAATAATTGCTCTTTTTTTGTGAAAGCCAATAACTATGCAATGCATTAGGTTCCAGGGTGTGCTGGGTCTTTAAGAAATGTTCAAGTCCTGGCCCTAATCTCTGCCTGGTTCCCTCCCAGATCAATGAAATTCTGGGACTTATAGTTCCCAGGGATCAGGTGATGCTAGACTGAGAATTGAAAAATGTGTGCTGGTGAGAGGGAAGCCCTATGTCAAAGCACTTTCTCAGTGGGAGGAAAAAGCTTGAGAGAGTCAGGCGCAGGTCACACAGCTGTGACATGAATGCATCTCAAAGGCCCAGCTCACTCTGCATCATGACCATTATTTGCTTTGAGGAATGGCAATAAGTAAATTCTTTCTTCTGCTTTAGCTTGAAGGACTTTTTAATGTTTTATTCTTAGTGGAAAAATAGTTGTTTAAAAAAAAATAGGGTAACAAAACAATGGCATTATAACTATCCCTTGGGCTTTATCCAACTCCCGTTGCTAGAGTTTTTCCATTGGCGGGGAGTTGCATTGGAGTCTCTATGTGGTATATGTTGCAAGGAGATAGTTATCTTATATTTAGTAAAGTTGATTCCTAATACAAAAACATAAAGTCCAGAAAGTTGAAAAGTTGAGTATTTTCCAATATTTCCCCCAAAAAGATAAGGTCCATATATATCTTATGAAAATCATGAAATGCTATGGTATTTTTAGTCTTTGTTTGTTCAGACAAAAATGAAGTATACAGACAAGTCAAAAATTATTCAAGAGTTGAATTCACTGATGATATCTTTCATTGGCCTCACATACAAATGAGAATTATGTTATATTAATCTGACATGTTGAAAAAAGTATACCCTTTTCAAAGGTACTCATGTTAATTTTGACCTTAGTCCAAAAACCAGAAGTTACTTACAACTTGACTACTTCTGATTAATGTAACAGGAAAAATCTTTTGATACTGATGACTGCCAAGTGTTCAGTGAAAGGTAAAGAGAATTTGAAATTTACTTCAAATTCACACATACACATGATTTAAAAAAGGTTTAATCTATCATTTTTCAGATTTTTCTTTTGATAGTACTTATTTTTAAGTTATAAATGTCTGCATGTTAGATTGACAGAAATGGAAATACTTCTTCCCCAGTTGCACATCAAACAGGTGTCCAGTTAAGTAGGCAAAAGGGGATTTAATTAATTGTGAAAAAAATCTTTTCTACTCCAGAAGTGGTGTTTTTATATTATTATTTTTATTACAGTGGTGTTTCAAGGGCCCCAGCCAATATCAAGGCCACATTATGCAAGGTGCTGCATAAGCACTTATTAGTGAGGGACAGTTCCTGCCCTGCAGTGCTTTAAGCCTAATTAGACAAGACAGACAAAGGGTGGGAGAAAGAAAGCATTATTATTCTCATTTTACAGATGGAGAACTGAGGCACAAAGTTAAGTGACTTGCCCAGGGTCACACAGGAAGTCTATGGCAGAGATGAAAACTGCACCCAGATCTCTTGAGTGTAGTCAATACCTTAACCAGAAGACTATCCTTTCTCATTTTATAAAAGAAAAGTATATATATGAGCAACCAAACTTCACTGTAAAGTAAGACTCTGAAATACAGTGATATCAGAAGTAAAAATTATCCACTTAGAGTCTGATCCTGCTCCCTTTAAAATCAATGGCAGCAACCCCTCCCCCCCAAAAAAAATATTTTAATGGCATAGGATCAATCCTTTAGGTAGCTTTCAATCTAATTAATCTATTTTAATGTATTTTGTAATATGTCAGTGAATACACATACTTAGCGCAAATCTTCGATTTATACTTCTGTTTTGAAGTTGTGAATATAATATTCCTATAAGCACACTGTTCATGTTTAATTTATCATTATACCTTATTAATGGGGAAAAGATATTAATCCAAGGTACCATTCAATCATATAATGAAAAGAAAGCTTACCTTCAGAGAGGCATAAGATTTGTTAATTTTCACTCTAATTACATGTTCATATGGCAAATATTTTAAAAAACATGGTTTAGGGACATGTTGTGTCCAACATATATTTTTAAATAAATAAATGAAAAATTACAGTTCCTGGCTATGCCACTGGGTGGTATGTGATTGAACTGCAAGGAAGGTTATTCTGGGGAAGCTCTAGTTATTGTCAGTGCATGTGCAATAGAGAAGTTTGTTTGCTGCATTACAATAAAATAGCGTTAGAGTTAATGCATTATAGTCTATATCTAATTTGATACATCTCTCATTTGATGGTATATCACGCATTCCTTCACTGGAATGCGAGTACCTGTCCATCAAATGCACCAACACACAAACACTTTCACCTTAGTGTGTAGGTAATTAAGTTCACAGTTTGATGCTCATGACAATGAGAGAGCAAAAAATACCACAGCTTAGAGCCTAATGATCTTGAGAGGCAGGGAAATGGAGAAAGGAAATAAATAACACCTCACACAAGAGTTAAGTTCAATTTTCAATTTAAATTTGGGCCCAGATCTAAATTTTGTTTAACAACAATAACAAATACTTTAAAAAACCAAAGACTATTAGAATTATTCCCAAAATTTAAAAAAACATTTCAGTAAAATCAATGCAGTTGTTTTTGAACAGTAAACATTCCCCTGCAGGGTCTGAGACTCAAGCTGCATAGCAATAAGCATCTGGAAGTTGAAACTGATTCTAAACAAAAAGTGAACTGACTTCATTGGATTTTTAAAATGCTTTCATTTATAATAGTCTAAGATGTTAGTAATATGGTAGACAAAGAAATTTGCTTGCTTATAGTACACTGTTAAAGTTGGCTGTCACTTTTTAACTCAACTATTATAGTACCTGATTCAGCAAAGAAATTAAGTATGTGCTTAAATCCATTCTTATTTAGGAAAGCACAAAAGCACGTACATTAGATTAATCATGTGCTTAAGTGCTTTCCTGATTAGGGATGTTTTACTGAATCAGGGCCATAACGCTTGGGTTTGAGTTTCACTTGAATTTTGGAAGAAAGTTTAATTGGTCCCTATTTGACCCTGTTTTGTCCATCCCTTTTATGGACCTGATCCTGTTATCCTGAAGCCAACAGGAAGTTTGCCATTGACATCGGTGGAGCAGGGTTGGGTCCTCTGTGAAGACTTCTATCATAAGCATCTTGGCCCTGCATACAAAAGACAGTGGTTGAAATCTTGGCCCCATTGAAGTCAACGGGTGTTTGGTCATTGAGTATAGTGGAGCAAAGATTTTACCAGTGATTTTAAAGTTAATTAATGAATATTTCCTCAGGATGTTGAGGATGTCAAACTCTGTATTCATGATAGGGTTTGTTATCATTTATTGTTAATGGGAAAAATGCAAATGAGGAACCATGAAGAGAAAGGAGAAGGAAGCAGTTGGGAGGCAGGTAAAATAATTTCTGTTTCCTTAATAGATAATTATTTTTGTTTATGGTGATTTCAGCTGTGACTGTGTTCACGTTTCCTTGTCCTGCTTTTATATTATCTTTTATTTTATGTAGTTTTTCAATAATAAGTAGTATATATATTTTTATCATTAAACAGCCTTTATGTTGTGGTTTTTGAGAGTTGAGATGTAAAGAGAAATAAAGAACATATTTTTGATTTTAGGCCAGTCAGTCATCCACGTTTTTGACTGATTTCGGGCTCAATCTTGGACCCAATCCAATACCCACTGACGTCAGTGAGCCCTGAACCAGTCCTCATGTGCAGAAATAGCACTGATTTCAGTTTGAGTTCTGTATACAGGGTGCTAGCCTGATTGGCTTTTCTGCTTATTCCATCAGTGTTAGGAGTGGGAATGTGTGCGCATGGGTGTGTATGCCTATTACCATAGTATATTACAGAAACTTATTAAATTAGGGCCGTTGCCCAGCATTGCAATTCCAGTCAGACTGGAAACTACCTCCTTGAACCCTGTCCTGATGTGTATGTGTGTCCTGATACCACTCAACTCACCGCTGGGTCAGAGGTTGACAAGCAAATATGCTATTGCTGTGGTTGGCATTAGGATGTGGAAAGCTCCTAACTGACATCCATCCCCCACTTTTACACAATACTTTTCCCATAGATGCTGCCTATATGACCTGTGCTCATTCTTCTATTTAGAGCTTTGCAGTCTCTTTTCCCCATTCCGTATCTTTCTTCATCCCTATCTCTTTGGGAGTTTTATAAGGTTTTATTATAATGATGTTTCCATTTTATTGTACAGTGTGCTGTTCACTTCCCTGAGCATTGTGGTGTTGTGTTTTTGTGTACAGATGGTGGGGTTTCACGAGTAAAGTTAATAATGATTGATACTTATTGTGCTCCTCTGTCCCCCTTACCAATTAACCTCGCACTAAGCTGCCTTGAAAATTGCACATTTAAACAATGCTGAACTTTCAGTCCATCTCATTTTAAGTCAGATGAACTCCAGCATCCAACCTGACATGATCCAGATCCAATCTGAACCTCGTGAGTGTTTCATATCTAATCTGTCCATCAAGCTAAGTATCTCTACTGTGCCCTCCATCATGATATTTGGGCACCAACAGGCCAAACCGAATCCTTGATCAGAACTCCTCTGAGCTTTGTGAAAAGCTTGGACCTCTAGCCAAACTCTGGTTTAGCTCCATGGCTACATTAAAGGGGATTTCACTACATCCTATTTCATTCTCAGTGTGTTTCCTTCTATTAATGTCTCTCTCTTCATTCAATTTTGTTGCTTCCCCTGCATTTTCTCAAAAAATGGTGGAGGCTCATTCACACATGTTCAGTGTTTGTGGCATGTTAGAAAGACCTTCTCTATAGGTCTCAAGGGAGACCGTTTATTTAGTGCAGAGGGAAAGGGGCAGATGTTGTTTTGTACAGGTTGACAGGAAATGAATGTGGCTTTCCTGTTGAAGCTTTTTCAGAAAAATACTATTCTATTCCCCAGTATAAATGATCTTTTTCCATGTCTTCTTTTTCCATCAATGCACTACTATCTACCCCCCACACTACAAAGAGGAATAAGGCAGGAATAGAGAACATATAATAGGAAATACAGTGCATTGATGTTTCCTATCACGGATCAGTTTTACCAGTAAATTGCTGGACACATATTTCATTTAAGCAATCATGATGACCAATACAGTACATTCTGTAGAGCGCGTGTAATATTCTGGGGAGATCCCATCCAGGTTCCTAAACAGAACCTTGGAACAAGCAAAGAGAAGACTATCCGTTGAGAGTTATAACTGAGTCCAGTGCATGCGGGACAGACTTATATACACTTTGGGCCTGATTTGCCACTGCCTTGCACCTTGTGCAGTCATTTACACTTGCGAGTGCAAAGTGCTGCAGAATGTTTCCATTATGTTTGATAGCATTCTACATTTCCTTTCTAAAGGTGTAAATAACCACATCAGAGCAAGGTGGTGGCAAATCAGGCCAAAAGACTTAATTGTGCCCTCCTGGCTCCTGTCATTGTCCGTGTGCTCTCAAGTTGTGTGTTATGGATAGGTTTGAGATGGAGGCAGAAGCACAATATTTTCATATTTTTCTATGGAGAAAAGAGATTGGTTTTTTCCTTCCTTCTTCTATAGTTTGTTGCACAACAACAATAATTCTTGCTGCTTTGCAGGATACTTGTAATAAAGGACTTTTGAGGTGGATTAAATTTCTTGGCACTGCCTGAGTGATTAATCTATCTCAACAGGCATTTATTGCTTTGTATACTACAGAGCAGGAGAGATTATACTTGACTCTTTTGGTGCTATTCAATTATGCCAAAAAGAGCCCCAACACATATACAGTTATTTTGAACTACTACTCTTGTAAGAAGCAATTGATCTTTGAGAGTCTCTTCCCCTTATTACACTGATTAATAGCCTTGAAGATAGTCCCTGGAAGCAAAATATTTCCCAAAAAAATGATAGTTCTCATCTCAATATTTTAATCCCTTGAGGGTTCTTCACTTCCATAATGAAGCCCTGAGGAGCTTCCCCATATCTTCCTATTTATTTATTTTTTAACTTCACAAGTCCCATGATTCAACCAACCTCCTTCAGCTGTGGAGAATTTAACCTGATTCCTTCTAACATCCATCAATTCACTTCCTTACCTTGCAAAACAAGGTGGGACAATGCCTGCCAATCAATGCTAAATTACACTGTCTCTGAAGTAGTCTCAGTCCCTGCAGGGTACAGAAGAGCCTGGAGTTACAAGTCAACATGGACCCCTTACATATGCTTGGTGATGCCCAACAACTGTCATTAAGGTCAATGGGTGTCACAGAGGTAAACCCGCATGGAACACTTCCAGAATTTATCCCTAAACATACAGAAATAATAGCTACCCTCTTTCCACTGCTCATCAACCATGTTGCTCCTGGAATATATTTCTAAACTACTGTCTGTTTGCTTTTATTCACGTCCGTACTAGAAAAGTCACCCACCAAGAAAGCAAGATAAATTGGAGCCTGTGTTATCCATCTATGTTACCCATTTACAAACAAAAGGAGAATACCTGGAAATACACCCAGTGGGCATCATTCACCCAGAGTTGATGGTGGTTTATGCTAGTGTAAACTTTGGCAGAGGGTCCAAATGGTGAAAAGTTGCCACAAAGCCACTGCATTATGCATCCTGACTGAGAGTATGAAAAAATATATACTGCTACACAAGTATCGCTGCAAATGTTTTTCCTTTAAAAAAAATAACGTGGTATCAGTTTGCAAACAAAATAATTATCTTTGTTACATTTCAGGAAATTATGTTTAATATACTATACTGAAGCGAGGGAAAACAATTTAATTGAAAGAACTGCTATGAACCATATTTAACTTCCAATGTACTAGAGTGTTTCCAGATAAATTATTATTTTTAACCTCACATAAACCATTATGTACATAAACAGTATGTTTTTGCTATTCTAATAACTGCCAGCTTGGATTTAATAATTTTTTATCATCTTTTTCTTCTTCCAAGACAGAATGCTCCATTTGAACTTTAAACAATATCTTTGATTTTATTGCCCTTCATTTCTTTTTTATAATAAGAAGTGCAATGCTGTATTCTTAAACCTGAGACTGATTTCCTTTAGCGTACATATAACTTACTAGGGGTTTTAAAATGACTGGAAAAATTATTTTATTCTTTGAGAGCTGCATACTGTTAGGTGTTCATATTTCATCTACACTGGACCACATCCAGTGATCTGCTGTTAGTTCAACATACTGATAAATATTTTACATATACTTTACTTGCACTTTAAATGAATTTTTTTGCCTGCAAAGATTCATTACTGAACGAACGATATTGAAACCTTACTATTCCCATAATTCATTTGTGGGAATAATCCTGGTAAAATTTAGCATGTGCCTAAAGTTAATAATGTGACAGTAATGGAGATGGTTTAAGATTTATATAGGGATAGTTATTCAAAGGAAACCAAAGTTACATCAAGCTATTATTCAGTAGCAATTGCATTTGTAATGGGCCAAAAATATTATTTTTAAAAAGAAAAAGAAAAATTGGCTTTTCCACACTCTTTCAGTTTCCTTCTTAATACTGTGTACTTCTGTAGTGCCTCTCATCCTGAAATCTCAAAGTGCTCCACAAATATCCATTAATCAAAGCCTCTCAACATACCTGTGAGCTAAGTAAGCATTATTAACCCCATTTTGTCACTGGGGAAACTGAGGCACAGATAGGTTAAGTGATTTAGCAAAGGTCCCAGGGAGAGTAGGGGCAGAACTGAGAATTGAACCCAGAGGTCTGTGCTCCCAGTGCCCTGGTCTAAACACTACAAAAAATTACTTCGTTCTTAACATTTACCTTTTTCACAGCTCAGAATCAGCTAGTTATTACAAGAGGTATATTAATTTCTTATAATCTTTTCCAACAATCTCTGTTATTAAAAAAATACATCAGAACCACATATCAAATTCTTGGGAAACAATAGTCCAGATTTATTGTAAAGCCATAAACTTATTTTAAGGTAGTTACTCCACCTTGTCACGAGAAACTCTATCTTCTTCCTCTAACCACACACAGTTTAGCCCATGTGCTGCTGCTCTCTCCAAGCCTTTTCCCGTGGCACAAATTACTGATAGCTATCAATTAACAGCAGACTAATAACAGTTGGGGCTGAAAGGGACTCTATAGGTATTCATGGGGCTCTTTTTTCTATGCTATTATTCTTCATTCTTTTTCTGTTCCTTCTTTCCTCCCTTTTAGCGAGAACTGCTTGATGCCTGGAATCAGCAAGTACTAATGGGACTTCATAAATGCATAAAATTAGGCACATATTTAAGTACCTTGCTGAACCAGGGCCTAAGCTACTGACCAAGGCAAACAGCTTATTGTAAGGGCAATACCAACACTGGGACAGTGGTATGAGCTTTTTGGATAGAGTAGACCCCAGTGAACCTGAGCAGGTGTAGTTCATTTCTTCTGCAAATGTTTTTAGCTGCCTGGTTTGTGGAAAGAAGAGTAAATGAGGCTCATGCATCCCATGGTGATCCTAGCTAAATACTGACGTTGTTCCCACTGAGATTTTGCAAACATAGCATAGCTTCAGAGCTCTGCTTGTAGAGGGGCTGCCGGCTGACTTCAGTCATTAAGACACAGCCTCTTACCAAGCCCCTCCTATTAATGGCAAGGAAGGGTTATTTTTTCTTCTCATGATGAGTTAGTTTTAGTATTTTCACATTGCTGGGTTATCCCCTAAACATATATTACATGTTTTTAGGCATTAAAAAGGTCCTTGGAAGGGAAGTCTGTCTTTAATGGGGTTATGCTTTTCAGTGTCCTTCAGAAGGAAGGAAAAAATATCCTCTTTTAAAATTGCCAGCCTGCTCAAATCCTCAGTGGACTGTAGAGCAAACACAAAACAGAAAGGAAGAAAAATCAGTAGCATTTTTATATCTCCATTTTAAAGTCAAAGCAGGCCTTTCTCCCATGCAGCAGATCTTTAGGTCTGCCAATGACAACAGCTGCAGACAGTGCCAGTCACCATGGTGTCACATTACCTTCTTTCAATTGGAGAAGGTAAAAGATAAAAGTTGGAACAGCACAAGGATGAAGCCTGGAGAATGAAACACTGTTCAAAAGCATCTTGCAGGATGCTGAGCAGAAAGAAAACTGCCCGTCAGACTCTTCCATGAAGTATACATGGTGGCTGCTAATGGATTCTGGCTTGGATTCTGCTTTTTTTTAGTGCTGCAATGGGAGATACTCTTGTTTTCACATCCTCTGTTGTGACGAAACTTAATTTTCTGTCTCAAAAACCAGAACAGCCAGTGCTGAAAGTCATCAAGGACTAAAACTCCCTGTCTCAATCTAGAGCAGTGAAGGGAAGTCCTGCCATGATGGTCATGGCAGAGGACCCTCACCACTATCAAGCTCCTTGGCCATTTTAAGAGGGGCCTGGGTAGGATGGCCCAACACAAAGAAAGCCCTAAAAGATTAGTCAGAGGGAAGCTGGCCATCAAGAGGCTGGTCTCTGCAATGTAGGTTACAAGAAGGCACACAAAGAAGACATGGTATCTCTGAATTTTAATCCCCTCCTTGCTAATGTAGAAATAATGTGGACGGTAGCTTGGTATGTTTTTATGCCGTTTAGAATGATAAAGATCTAACTGTAGGAATCTGAGTTTGACAAGCTTAACTCATAGATTCATAAATTCCAGGTCCGGAAGGGAACTTGTGATCATCCAATCTGACTTCCTGTAAAACACAGGCCACAGAACTTCCTCAACATGATTCCTAGACCATATATTTTAGAAAAACACACAATCTTCATTTAAAAATTGTTAGTGATGGAGAATCCACCATGACTTTTGGTAAGTTGGTCCAATAGTTAATTACTCTCACCATTAAAAATTTACAATTTATTTCCAGTCTGAATTTGTCGAAATTCAGCTTTCAGCCATTGCATTCTGTTATACCTTTCTCAGCTAGACTGAAGACTAAATATTTTTTCCTGTGTAGGTACTTATAGACTGTGATCAAGTCGCCCCCTCATCTTCTCTTTCTTAAACCAAACAGAGTGAGCTCTTTGAGTCTATCATTGTAAGGGATGTTTTCTAATCCTTTAATCATTCTCACGGGTCTTCACTGAACTCTCTCCAATTCATCAACATCCTTCTTGAACTGTGGACAGCAGAACTGAACACAGTCATCCACAAGTGATCACACCAGTTACAAGTATAGAGGTAAAATAATCTCTCTACTCCTACTCGAGGTCCCCCTGTTTATGAATCCCAGGATCACATTAGCTCTTTTGGCACAGCATCACACTGGGAGCTCATGTTCAGTTGATAATCCAAGATGACCCCCAAATCTTTTTCAGAGTCACTGCTTCCTGGGATAGAGTCCCCCATCCTGTACGTATGGCCTTCATTCTTTGTTCTCAGATGTATACCTTTACCTTTACCTTTAGCCATATTAAAACACATTGATTGCTTGTGCCCAATTTACTCTGAATCAGTGCCTGTCCTCTCCATTATTTACTGCTCCCCCAATTTTTGTGTCATCTGCAAATTTTATTAGTGATGATTTTATGTTTTCTTCCAGGCCATCGATAAAGATGTTAAATAGCATAGAACCATGCCTGTGAGACTCCACTGGAAACAGACCCACACCTTGACAATTCCCCGTTAACACTTACATTTTGAGACCTATCAGTTAGCCGGTTTTTAATCCATTAATTTGTGCCATGTTAATTTTATATTGTTCTAGTTTTTTAATCAAAATGTCATGCAATGCCAAGCCAAACACCATACAGAACTCTAAGTGTATTACTTCAATGCTATTACCTTTATCAACTAAACTTGTAATTTCATTTAAAAAAAATCTAGTTAGTTTGACAGTATCTATTTTCCATAAACCCATGTTGATTTGCATTAATTATGTTACCCTCCTTTAGTTCTTTAAATCGAGTTGCATATCAGCTGCTCCATTATCTTGCCTCCAGTATATTTGGCTAAAATATTAGGGATTAAAATGTCTTAATTTGCACATTATCTACATAATAATTCAGTTACATCTCCTGCTAGCCTTTGCAACAATAATTTGGATGTAATTCTCTCACTCACACGAATGTAACTCCATTGACTTTAGTGAAGTCACTTCTGATTTATGCTGGTGTAAGTGAGATGAGACTTGTGCTCCCTCTGACTACCTTATGTACGTTTTTCTTTGTTCTTTCTTGATTCCTAAGGAGCAGATCACACAGATGCAGAACAGTCCTAATAATAAAAATAATTGTTTAATAGGAAAGCTGGAACTTTATTATGCTTTTCCACCTTGGATATTAAAGCACTTTATAAAGATTTAGATTATTCCCATTTTACAGATGGTGAGATTAAAAGGTTAAGTGACTTGTCCAAGGTCACCCAGCAACTCAGTGCCAAAGGCTGAACCCTGCCAGATGGTAAGCTCTCTCACATCAATCCAGCAAAGCATCTAAGTATGTGTTTAATTATAAGCATGTGAGTAGTCCCACTGAAGTCAGTAGGGTCTATGGGACTATTCATCTACGTAAAGTTAAGCACATGCGTAAATGCTTTCCTGGATCAGAGCCAGAGTACTCAGCATATTACAGGATCAAGTCCAGAGTTAGGAACAGACTGCAGGTAGTTTGACTCCCAGTCCCTTGCTCTTGCCATTGTTGGAACACATTGCCTCCCTGCAGTGAAGGCTGCTTCAGACTCCTCCACCATTCCGAGTTTGTAAATGTGTGGTCTGTAGACAATTTTGCCATGCTAAACCGACCCTACTAAGGAAGCTAAGGGATGTGACTACGCAAACACAATGGAACTCCCTTACGCTACACACTCTATCCTATTGGGTTCCCCAAAACTGTAGATTGTAAAATCACATGGTACATATTGGAATTGGAAAAGGTACAGAGAAGGGCAACTAAAATTATTAAGAGTGATTTAGAGGTATGGAAAATCTTCCATATGAAGAGAGTTTAATAAGACTGGGACTTTTCAGCTTGGAAAAGAGACGACTAAGGGGGGGGATATGATAGAGGTCTATAAAATCATGTCTGGAGTGGAGAAAGTAAATAAGGAATTGTTGTTTACTCCTTCTCATAACACAAAAACTAGGGATTACTAAATGAAATTAATAGGCAGCAGGTTTAAAATGAACAAAAGAAAGTATTTTTTCACACAAAGCACAATCAACCTGTGGAATTCCTTGCCAGAGGATGTTGTGAAGGCCAAGACTATAACAGAATCCAATAAAGAACTAGATAAATTCATGGAGGATAGGTCCATCAATGGCTATTAGCCGGGATAGGCAGGGATTGCTGTTTGCCAATGGCTGGAAATGGCCAAGAGGATGGATCACTTAATGTTTATCTGTTCTATTCATTCCCGTTGAAGCATCTGGCATTGGCTACCGTTGGAAGACAGGATACTGGGCTACATGGACCATTGGTGTGACCCAGTATGGCCATTCTTATGTTCTTATATATTAGCATATGTATCCAAGTCTGAATGAGTATCTACCCCACAGTCTGTCAAGAAGTAAACTCTCTCTGAGATGTAGTGTTTGTCACTCCCTCCATCACATGCACTCACAGTGTATTCACGTCTTTCCCTGTCTGACCCTCAACGTCTCAATCTTCTGTCTGCCTTTGAAATCTTGGCTAATTAGGAGACGACATGTTCCCTGTGAGACTGGCCTTTTGTGCAGAGTTTGTAATTAGAGTGACTGTGCAGTGCTCTATTAATTGCAAGAATTGTGATTTTTAGATTAATGAGTTAATTGCTAATATCTGCATACAACATTCCCTCAAGATGTATTACATTACAGTAAATAAACCCTGTGTCTGCAATGGCAGACATTAAAGGAAACTGCTGTGATTAGTTCAAATACTTTAGATAGCTAGATTAATATTTACTCAAAACACAGGATTTGTACAACTGGATTTTCTAAACATTTTTTCCAGAAACTCCTGTCACTGGGTAACATTTCTATTAAGAGTGAGTGGCTTTGACATCTCTCCCAGTGAGAACTGCCATTTTACTGCTCTTCCCAATTTAAAGTTCAGTCTGCTAACAAAGGGCTTCCAAATTGCTTCCACCTGACCCTATTTCAACTTCTTACTTCATTTGAACATCTCCCCAGCCTCCAGGTCCACCTACATCAAACCCTCATTCCTTCCCTGGATTCTTGCTTTATTTCCCACACCTCCTCCCACGCACTAAAACACTGCCCAGGTTTCTGTGCTCTTTACACTCCTATTCCATTCAGTCCTCAACCATCTCCAGCTTCTGGCTATAGGTTCTGCAGGCTACTGCTCTGTCCCACACTGCAATGCTACAGAGTGATTTAGGACAGGATTAATCCATCTGAAGCTTCAGAGGGTGAAGTGGATGCAGAGGATGAAGAAAATCACCCAAATTCCTCAGGCACTAGAGCCATGTCACCTAACTTATGTGGGAAAGTACTGGGGGAGTTCTAATCATCACAAATGGTCAAGACCTTGGCACTGCATCACAGCCAAAAGGCAGACACTCCAATAGCACAGTACTTGCTGGGTCATTGGTTCATTACTGGCTCACCAGGAACGGTACCACCTGCTGAATCACCCATATCACTTCCTGCAGCATCTGGGTTTTCCATGGAAGTCTCCCATCCAAGTACTGACCATCCCCTGGTTAGCTTATGAGGTCTGATAAGATCAAAGCCTTGACTACAGGTAAGCCGACTTCTTCCTCTTGTGAATTTTTCTCCTATAATAACTTTCTTGAGGTTATTATAGGTGGAGCTGGCAAATCTGTCAATTGTTAAGGCTGCCCAGTACTTCCCATTATAAGACTGTATTATCAGGTTCTTATAACTTTGTCAAGCTTTAACCATTTGAGATGAAATTTTTCAAGCTGGGTGTTGGCTTCAGGCTGACTATTTTTTGAAAATTTCACCCAAAGCAATTCAGTTGTCTCCAAGACTGAAGCTAGGAAAAAATATGTTATTTTGCCTATGTTAAAAACTTCTGTGATTTAGTGCCTCTTCTTTGACTTGAAATGTGGCAGAAGGGGTGGCCATTTTTGTCAGGGATGTACCTTTTGCTGTCCCTGTTTTAGCGCATAGGATGGTTTTGGTTAAGAAATAAGTAGAAGTTAGGTTTTGGGCCTAAGTTAGTCTAAGTGTAGAGTATGGAAAATTGAAATTGCAAAGATAAGTTGGAGTCAGAATGTTATGGGAAAGTAAGAGTTAGCAGGAAATGAGTGAGGATTGTGTTGCTGTTATGTTTTGGTTATAACTGGTTTGAGCAAGGATTGTAATGCGTGTTTTTGAGAATTGTGAATATTTTAGTAAAATTATATCTATATTGATAGTATGGGAAGGATATTGGTGCAGATGTTAATTTAAATCATGTGCAGTGTAAACAGCCAATAAGAAGGCGGTGGAAATATAATTATGGTAAAATGCAACTTAATGTCAATTAGTATGATAATGCAGAATAAAAGGAGTAGCCTCACTAAATTGCAGGATAACTCCAATTAACGTGTAAGGGCTGCCATTAGGTTCCAGGATTATAAGGATGTACTTCCCTCTGTTGTCAGTGGACTGATCCCCCATTGATACACCATTTCATCAGTAAGTATGAGTATAATAGGAGCATCGGTGTAAACAGTAACTGCACACTTGTTTGCTTAACTAATCATTTTTCTTTTTAATAAAGTTTGAGTATATAATTCAAAGTGTCGCCTAGTCCTCTACTAAATTTTCTTTAATCTATCAAGAGAAGCAAACCTTAAAACTAAGTTGGGTTTAATGCACCCTCATCTTTAACAACATATTATTAATTGGGAACATTTTAACATACAAGTTACACTGTGAAAATCCACCCAAATTGGTGAAACTATAAGCTTTTGGAAAATGTATATTTGCACATGCTCTGTAGAGATCTCTTTAGATTTTAGCAGTTAAATTCCCTAAAGATTTTGTCTGCAGTGGGCATGCTTCTGCCCAAGGCTAAGAAGGAGTTTCCCTGCAGTTGCAATGGTGAGCTGTTATGGGTTTTGCTTGGTCTAGGCTCCTGAACTCACAGAGGGAAGATAGGTCTGATGAAGAGCCAGGGTACAGGGGAGGAACCGGAATTTGCTGAGAAAGATACCGGGACTAGGAGGCTAGGGGGTGGGCTTGGGGAAGACATACTGAGACTGGATAAGGAGCCAGGGAAGGAGATTGACTGGAAACCAGTGTGTGGGGGGGAAGCAATTGGAGGGGGTGGCCAGGGTGAGGGAGAAAGTCAGATTGGATGAAAAACTAGGAAGGTGAGAAATGGGACTGGTTGATCTAAAAGAGTTGGGACAAGGAACTGGGGGTGGGGTGGAGGAACTGGGAATGGCTGGGTAAAGAGACTGGGATTGGGATTATAAACCTGAGAATGGAGACTGGGATTAGCTAAGTAAAGAGAATGGGGCTGGGATAAAGAGCCAGTGGTGCGGAAGAGACAGGGCTGGAACAGGAACAGGTTGGAGATAATGGAGCAGACGAGGTCATGGTTGGGGGAAATGGGTGGAAAAGTCAGAGCCTACTTGAGCCTCCCTCCAGAGCCTGGAATGGAACCCCAAGATTCCTGAGTCTCACCATTACTCAACTATCAGCATGTATCTGTGAAACTCTCTGGCAAAATATCCCATCCCCCCTCTAGTTCTGCTCCACATAGAGGATGGTGTCTGCTACTGTTATCTGTTACTAAGAGGCATCAGTCTGTGAGGTGAATTTAAAGGTTCCCACCCTGCTGATGACCCATGAGAGAGTCGATATGATGCTACATAATGTAATTTCTGTTTTTTCAGTTTGTTTTTTAAAAAACCTAGGAAATTATAGACACACACACAAACTATGTTAAAAGAATATTATTAAGGTTGCAAAGTCAGGTAATGAAAAGCTAGGAAATGCCAGAATTAAGGTTGCTTGTGCAACCTTAATTTGGGCCCTTTGTGTCTAGGCATTATGAACCATCTTTAGTTATATGATGAAATAGTATTTGTTCCACAGACCCATGTTTCATACAGTGCTTGACTTAATAAAGTTCTTTTAACATACTGTAGGTGTAATAATTCTTAATTGTAATAGTCTGTAATGATTTTAGTATTACATATATGAGAATGTGAGGCATGTACAGGTTTGTGTGTGTGTGTATATGGTCATTGTGTTAAAATCCTTCTAAAAAATTTCGAGTATAGACTATAGGTAACTTGTCCTTTATGTCCAAATGCTTCATTTAATTTCTTGTTCATCCTGTAAAACAGACCTCTTGCGTGATGTTACCTAAAGTCACTCTTTAGTCCAGTATAGGACTATTCCTCCACCCTGTTTTCTGGCAACTTCGCAGGGTTTTATACACTCCAGCTGTGAGACCAACTATATGTAATTAATAAAACAATGGAGATTGGGCCATGATTTTGTCCTAATTATACAACACTAGAGCCAAACCTACTAGAGCCAAATATGGCCGAGAAAGCAGCAAACTTTGCACACTTTGCTGATTGTCGATATACAAAAACTGTGTTTGAGACACAACTGAAAATGGGCCTGATCCAACTCCCAACAAAGTCAATGGAAGCCTTTCCACTGACACCAATGGAAGCTTGGTCAGGATCTTGGTGCATGTTGATGATGAATATTGGAGCTTGTCAATCTGATGGTTAAGGTGGAAAGAAAAGGTGCTCCATTTCCTCAAACATCTGTCAAGCAAACACCAAATTCATCACTGAATGTGCAAAAGCTCAACCCTATTTCTGAGTTTTCTGTTTCTGCCATACCCTTGGGTAAAAGAAGGACTTCTGCCCCTCTAAATAATCTCAAATAAAGTGTTTATACAATACTTCCAAAATATTTAAACAATGAGAAATTATAAGCATTGCAATGCTCTTTGGTAGCATTATTATCCCTATTATTATACCATACCATACCATACATAATGCTTTGGTAGCATTATTATCCCTATTATTATACCATATCCCTGGTGTAATGAAAGGCCAAAAGACTCCATCCATCTGGGACTTTTTCCAAAAGACTCCAACCCTAACAAATGTATTGCTTGAAGAGTCTCCTGTTGCAGTATTATGAAATGCAAATAAGGTCATTTAAATGCTTTGGATAAGATCGTACCTTAACACCTTAACCACAGTAGTCTTAGTTATTGATTTCAGGTGAACTCTCATCAGCCTGTACTGGGACTACAAATAAATTTCCATATGGAGGTGGTTCTAGCTCCAAAGTTTTTCAGTGTATATATGCTATATTTAGGAAAGAGATATGAGAGAAACTGCATCAGTGAAGTCATTACTGTTACACATATTCATACTGTTACACATATTGATACCCAGCCTTTCATTTTTCTATCCCCAGACTCTGATTGAGCTGCTTTGCTTAAAGTGCAATTATGGCCAGAAAAGTGGCTATGTCAGAACTGCTTCTTATTCATCCTATCTTGCACTGCATGGGTATTCTAGGTCATATTTTTGTACTTTACTGAATAAAATGAGCGTTATTATTTTATTTCTGTTAAACTTGCAGAGCCAGTGCAGCTGTCAGGAAATGAGTTGGACTCCCATCTTCAATAACATTATTGTTAACTAAGGCCGGCCTGGTCTATACATACAGAATTTGTCCCAGTAGAAGTATGTCAGTGAGGGGTGTGATTTCTTACTGACATAATTATACCAGGACAACCCCGAGTGTGGGGCCTTCTACTAGTACAGCTTATTCCTCTTGTCATGTATGAATAATTTATACTGGTATAACTGCGTCCACACTAGGGTTGCACCACTTCACCTATATCAGGATAGTTAAAGTGGCTAGGGTATGTCTACACTACAAAGACTGTAGCAGCTTAGCAAAGTCGCAGGCTACAGCAATGGAAAGGGTTTTTCCATGGGGTAGAAACACTATCTCCTCGAACTGTGGCAGCTACATTGACGGAAGCATTCTTCCATCAAAATAGGCACTTCTATTCTGGGGGTTAGGCTGACATAGCTCAATTGGTCAGGGGTGCGTTTTTTCACATCCCTGACCAATGTAGCTATGTTGACCTAACTGTTAAGTGTAGACAAGCCTTAGTGTGTAGACAAGGCCTGAGTTCTAGCTGCATAATGGAGCTGGTTGGAACAAATAATGTTCTTTTGTGGAGACATATTGGATTTAACACTTTTGGAGTGAGGGAGACAGATAGGCAGACTCTTTCACTCTCTACAACCTGGTGGTTAGGGGCACTGGCTTACCCATATTCAAGTCCCTGCTTTGCCTGAATCAAAATGGTCTGGGATGAAAAAGAGCATTCTGAATCAGGTAGAGAAGGGGTTTGAACCTGGATCTCCCACATCCTAGGACAGTAACCTTACCCCCCAGGGAACTGGGACATACACAGCCTCTTCCCAATTTAAAAAGCTGAGGCTTCAGTCTATAAAATCATTCCAGCACAATTCCATGTTTGCAAAAACATACAAAAGGTTTTGTTTTCTTTCCTCATTGGAATGAAAACCAATTTCAAACCCTCAAAGGTTGCAACAAAATAGAACTGTCATTCTCTGATCAGCTCTACTGCATAATATTTTTTTTGGTGATGACACATAAACAAGAAATAACACAGTTTGACTTTCAGATCCCACAGTGAGTTTGCAAGGCTAGCCGTCAGACAAATGCTACCACATCTTTCTACTGGCAAACTGAGCATGCTTCATATGGATTCACTGAGAGAAACCATGAACATCAAATCCAGCTATCCTTTTCAGATTCTAACTGCATTCTAAGAAAGAGATTGTGTGTGTGTGATTGACTGGCAGTCATTAAATTCCAGCAAATATGATATTACATTAGCTTGTTCAGGTAGCTGTTTCCTAGCCTTGCTATCTTCAATGGGGAGTCCCTTCACCAGGTTAATGTGGTATGCAGGCTGCGCATTGTCCTTGATCGTCAGGTGCAGTCTAGCGTACTTTTTACCCTCTTATGTATGTCATCAGACTGTGGCTTTTCCTCCTGCACCCTGCCCTGATAACCATTGAATGTGCTTTTGTGACACCAAGGTTGCACGCCTGCAGTGCATTCTATTTTGGGCTTTCTGACACCCGCAGCTTGTTCAGAAGGAAGCAGTGTGGTTATTGCTGGGGCAGAGCGAGCTGATTCTGACTACCTAATGCTTCGCACTCAGCACATGATGTCTTCTGTCATACAGATTGAGTTTTAAAGGGCACAAAGGCCTTTTAATCCTGAAAAGCCTTCCCCATTGCACTGTGACTGATGAGATTTTTATCACACTTGTAAAAAATCCCAAGTTTTTTCCTTGTTTCTTTATTTACATTGCCGTGAAATGTCTAGAATGCCATTGGCACATCGGTGCTATGAGTAAAATGTATGGACCAAAATTGTCAAAATTTGGTTTCTGCCTAAAGTCAGGCAACTAAATCCATATTTGGATGGAACAATTTTTAGTGGGGCTGAGTACAGCTGATCAAATAATTGATTTCAGTATGCAGGCCAAGCAAAAAATCAAAACAAAAAAAAGTTGTTCAGTTCAAAGTGAAACTGAAGTTTTTGAGGGTTTGGCTGAATCGAAAGAAAAAGACTTCATTTCAAGTCAACCAAAACCTTTTGTTTGATCCAAAATGAATTTTCGTTGTTTTCAGATATTTTTCACCCTTTTTGGTGATTTTTTTTAAATAACCAAATTTCAAAACAAATGGTTTTAAAATGAAAAAAATAAACTCATTTCAAAATGGTCAAAATGAAATGTTTTGAATGAAAAAGTCAAAATAACGTTTTGACTTTTTTGAATATCTTTCTTTCTTTCTTTTTTTTGGGGGGAAAGAGGGATAAACTGTTTGCTGAATTTAAACCATATTTGTGAATAGTTTTGGTGCCCCCAAAAATGCATTTATGTACATATAGCAGTTAAATGTACAATAGCAGTTAAAATTTCAAAACACCTCAGGTATTAAAATAATCAAAACAGGATCTTAACACTATTAATTAGTCTGATAGTACATAAATAGTTCTTCCACCAGCTGCTGCTTTTATCAAGAACATACCTTTGGAAATTTTACAAGGGTGATTTTTTTCCAGCCACTATCCCGTCTTAAAACAGCATGATTCTATCTCCATATAATGGTTCCTACTGGTTGAATCAAGGTACAAAAAACATTAATAGTTTAAATAATACACATACACCACCATATATAAATGTCACTTACAGAACTTGCATATGTCAGACATCACGGGCCATACTGAGTTCTAGCATCTAAACTAAGTACACCAGCAGGTCTAAATTAGACTCCAGAAAACATGTGACTCGTAAGAAGCATTCATTGGCACTGGAAAGTAAAGTTTGGTGCAGACATGATATAAGAAGTCGGGATGGATGATGCTTAACATTTACACTCAACATGACTTCTCCCATTGACTTTGCAGATTGACACTATGGAAAGGTTAGTAACCAAGAAGGACCAAATGGATGGAACCTTTCTTTATATCAGTATAATTGCATCCACATTAGGGCTTCTGTGGTATTAAAAACAAACAAAATATAAAAAACACATCCATAGCCAAAATAGCTATAACAATGAAGCTTTCATTCCATAGGTCAGGCCTTAGCTTCCAGTCATAGAATTTAATAGCCCGCTAACATTTGGAAAGAATGTATCGGTTTTGGTTACTGCAGTGTGCTTGCTTATCCACAATGTTTCCTTCCAAAGTAAGAATAGGAGTAATTAACTTAGATAACTCTGCTACTCCCTCATAGGCATGGTTACACCATAACAACATGTCTACATCTAAGAAGATCATGTCTCTGTTTGCATTCACCAGACCCGTGTTTATTATTGGAGGTGGAACTGGCAGTGATGCCATTAGTAAAGGCTGCCTACACTTTCCATTATAAGACCCTGCTTTCAGTTGTTAATCACTGTAATTTAGAAGGTGGTAGCAGACTGAGGCTTCAAACAAGGCAAGACCCCATTGTATTGTTCTAGGCACTGTATGAACACGCATATTATAAATGACAGATCCTGCATTATTTGCATTGGCCTTACTCCACTTTCAGCCAACCAACCATACTTAGTCCAGTGATTAGAGGGATTTAAGACATTGTCAATTAAATGCAACAGTGTGCAATTTTTATCCATAGACACCCTGATTCAACCCCGCATTACTCCAGTTTTATGCCAGTATAACTTCACCATTACATAAAGACAGTAGAAACATATGGTCTAGACTAGTGAATGGGACAATAAACCGGGACTCATGGAACCCAGCTCTGCCACTGGCCTGCTGTGAGACCTTAAGTAAGTAAATTCGCTTCTGTATGCCCCTCTTTTTCCCTTCTGCCCTTTAGAGCTGCCAACCCTCCAGAATTATCCGGGAGTCTCCAGGAATTAAAGATTAATCTTTAATTAAAGATTATGTCATGATGAAACCTCCAGGAATACATCCCACCAAAACAGGCAACCCTAATCTTCTCTATTCTGACTATGTTCTGTGGAACAGGGGCTATCTTTCCTGAAAGGTACATAGAGCATCAAGCAAAATGGGGTCTTGATCTCAGTTGGGGCCACTAGAAAATATCATAATTAAAATAATTAATAACAACTGGCATCGGGCAGTGACGAATCAGTCCCAGTATGCATAATTTACACCGCTGAAAAATATGGTCCCAGTGTTGCACTTTACCCATTATTAATACCTATGATGTGTTAACACCAGTGTCTTGGTGAATGGCAAATTACTTTGGAAGGCCCAGTTCACCATTTTTGGTGGCTGTTGTATGAATTTTTTTGTATTGGTTTGATATTAACCAGCTACCAATATCTCAGTGACTGATTTATAAAACATTCACAAAGGCAGAACTAGAGATTACAGAGGATAAACATGTTAAGATATTAAAGTACAATGAAAGCATTCTATTACCTAACCAATTCTAAGCTGACACACAGAGAAGCTGAATGTTTCATAAGACTGCAAAGCCAGAAGGGGCCCATTGTGATCATCTAGTTGAGGAAGTCCACAGTTTATATAGGGGGCGGTGTGAACATACGTTTATCTATAACTGTTTGTTTAGAAACACCTGGCACATTTATCAAAATCGTACATTCAATTGCCCTTGAAACTTTAAACCAAATAGATTGACTCAAGAGCCATTTGTATAATTTTCCTGGAAGGATTAAACAGCATCCACATTAGCTATTTCTGGGGTAAATCTGCTCACGAAGTGACCAAATTAAAAACATTTATGGAAGGGATACACAAACTGTATGTGTGCATTTTATAAGACCTTTGCCGTATCTTGTCTTGCACAAAAATACAAGACAAATGGAAGACAAACAAAGCAGAGAAATACGTTTGCACAACAACCACAAAAAGCCAGAACTGTCAAAAGAGATATTTCTCAGATGTTGACAATCTTTTTACTCATGTTTGCAAAAGAGAATGGATTTGAGAATTTTCCACCTATGCAAACCTCCATGTTTGTAGTAAGGCAGAAGTAATACGTGTTGCCTGTCTCTCTAACCACTGATTCAATTCAATAGTTCTCAGCAAGTCTTTTTCTTTCTCAATGGAAATAAATTTGGCAAGTCAGGATAACAGGGATATTTGATGAAAATTATCAGACATCCTTGAACTAATGTAATAGGTCTGATAAATAAAATGATTATTTCACACATTGGCCAATGTACCGTCGAATGAAATTGTTGAATGTAGCATATTTGTGTCCGTTTTTTTTTTTAACTTTATTGCTTTTAGAATGTGTTTGAGTTGCAGAATTAATGACACTGAAGGATTGACACTCTTTGTGTAAGTAGCTGCTATGTAAACTTCCCCACACAGCCCTGGCCTTCAACTTCCCTGGGATTCCACGCCTACATCTCTCCTTAACTGCTTACCATATCAAATGTCCTGAAAAGGGAGAGGGGAATTTGTTGTATCAGCCGAGGAAGTATTGCACACTGCCAATCTCATTTCACCAAAGATCATACTCACATATGAATCCATGTCCCCAGAGGTGAAAAGCTAGTACAATAATCCCGTATGCATACTTTATGGAAGTAGCTAGAAATGTACTATTATTATGCTACAAGATAGTGATTATTAAAATTTATTTTTAATTTCTATTGATTTAGAATCAATATAAAGGGCCCAACCACATACCCTGAGTGAGCTGCCTGTTATTTAAAATTACATGTCCAGAGTGCAATACAATGAGCTCATCATTTCTACCAAGCAGCAGCACATAACCAAATACCCTATACATTGGCCTACACCTTGGTCCACATATTCTCTTAAAAGGCCGGTGAAACAAATGGGCCCTTCAGTGTATTGTGAAAGTCAACACATCTAGGTTATTTTGGACCAGGTGCAGAAGAGCATTCCAGAACACGAGGGCCCTTATAAGGAATGCCCTGCCAGCACCTCTAAAATATCAGTGTCTCTGTCATAACATAATAAGTAATGGCTAACCCCCAGAAGCTGACTCTACAGGACTACATTGAAAGAGGGGAGAACAAATATTGAAAGTAGCTGAAAGTAGTCATCAATGGTCCCTTCATGTTCTTTCTCTATTCTGACCAAGATTCAGTTTGATTTTGAAAAAGAAGAGCAAATCTATTCACCCTACTTTCTCCTCTCCCATCCCCATGCTCCCACCAGGTAACTTACTGTTTACATGATAAGTATCTATTTATATTGCGTTAAATGCTGCTGCTTATATGTTATGAAACTCCAGATGCATAAAGGGCTTTGCCCTAGATTTGTGAACCGTGATATTATGATAATGAGACACAACACTAAATAATAAAGGGGGAAATCAGTAATGGGATAAAGTGGTATACATTGTATCTTATTAGTAAAAGAAAGTTTTTCCTACTCACCCTGCTCTCTTTCAAAACTGGATACAAGCCTACAATAAATGGTATAAATACAGAGCTGAACCACCCTGTTAGCAAATTTACTAACACAAGCTGCACTTTTACTAATGTTGACATTAATAGCCAGATTCACATCTTTCACTAGAATAAGCCAGAAGTAGCTGAAATCAAGGAAGTTATTACACCAGTAACTCATTCAAAGAATAAGACCAAAATCATAGGAAAGATAATTAGTCTTCTAAATGCCTGCATCTAGAGTAAGAGAGAAACCACAGGGGGTGAGGTAATGTCTTTTATTGGACCAACTTCTGTTGGGGAAAGAGACAAGCTTTTGAGCTCCACAAAACTCTTCTTCTGGAGACCTCTGTGGAGCTTGAAAAGTCCAATAAAATATATTACCTCACCCCCCTGGTCTCTCAAATCCTGTGTGTGTTCATTATGGGCTACCAGAAGTGTCTGTTCATTTAAGAATGGCCAATTTATTGTGATATTGAGATCACAGGTTAAATTCAAGGTTACACTGAAAATCTAAAGATAATTACCTTTTCAGTGACAGCAGGCATAATCTTCATCTCATCAGAAACGCTGAAGAATTTATGTCTGACTGTTCATACATACATTTAGAATCCCCAAATTATATAGGTGTTCACAGCAGTAAAATAAGTGGTTTATCAGATCCATCAAACCCTGACCCCCAAGCTGCAAAGATTTATGCACATGCTTAACTCTATGCACTCTGAGTAGTCCCACTGCAATCAGTAAGATTACTCACACTGCATAAAATTAACCATGTGCTTAAGTCTTTGCAAGATCAGGGTCCATATTTGCATCTGCAAATCAACCTCTTTTTAGAAACACAGATTGTATTTTTTTAAGTTACTTGCAAGATTTTGAAAAACACCAATGTAACAGGAGGTGCTGCACTCAGACTGACATGTCAATGAAGTGTAGAGGGAAAGTGTTATTGTGTACCCAGTTGATGGGACGCCTTGTGTGACTTGCATTCAGCTGCTTAGAAACCAGCATATGGGTCATGAAGCAATATTTGAACATCCTGGTCTTTCTGAACACACTGTTAGTAGAAACCAAAGTTATTTGTTAAGAGAAGCATGTAATCACTTACTGAAAATAATTATAATTCATCAAATATAACTATTACAGCTATAATCACTACAGATTTTCTATTAGATCTTTAGTAAGTAGTTAAATCCCAACACTGGACTAGAATAGTGAATATCCAGGGCCCATTATCAGCTGCAGTGCATAGCATTATTCCAGCAAGTGAAATAAACCCTGCTTGACAGTCAAAAGAGAACTCCAAATAAACCTGGCACACCAAACTCTTTGCAACTCTCACTGTAAGTACAGAGACTTGTAATTCTTAAGTGTATTTCACCAGTCTATTTTCTTTCACAAAACAACTATGTTAAAAAGTCTCACTCCTAACTCCTTCACCATTCATCTGATGAAGAATTTGATTTGTGAGATTTTTATTTCAAGCTTTGTAGATACTGTCTTTCTTCAGTGATTAATTACAAAGATTCTTTCACAGCTGCAAAATCTGAAAAATATTTAATAGTAACAACAAATAATGTACAGAAAAATCAATTTACTTTGCCTGATGTTTTCTATATCCCCCTTGCTAATTTTGAAGAGGTGTTTGCATAACAGCCTTCTCTCTTACAATCTAGCATCTAATTGCTCCTCTAGTGAAAATCACTATTTAGTCTTTATGACCTCAATATATGTTGCTATGTTTGTCACAAAATCAGCATTATTTATGATTGTTGATTCCTACAGCACCACTGGTTGCATAGATAGTACTTTACAAATGAATACAAATACACTGGAATTAACTGTGCATAAAAGGAAGAAAAGATGATGAAGCTGGATGGAAAAAAATAGGGGTTTATACACAATGGGCAATCATCAACTGGAGTAAATTGTCATAGCTTTGTTATGCCACAGTTTACACCAGCTGAAAATCTGCCCCCAATATCTTTGATAATTAACGAAGTTGTTAATGATGAAAACCTAAGCCGTGTTTGGATTTATGTTCTTGAGGTTGTCCTCATTGCAAAATTCCATTCTGAAGATCTGGAGCCTTCTCTTCTGTGGGATTTTTGCCAGAGCAGAGTGCAGAATTGGGTGCTAAGGCAAGAATTGTATCTCATTTAAAATCTACTCGGAGGCTCACAGTTGGGCCCAGTGTAATTTTGAATCTTTGGCTTATGGGTATGATTTTTTTGAATTCTTTCACAAGCAGAGTGAACTGTCATTTGCAGATGAATATACCCCCCAACACCCTCCAAACACATAGGTACATTCCTAATTCCACTGAACTCAAGATACTTACATGCTAAAGCACTTGTAGGACCAAGACCATAATTCACAATATCAAGTGCTCAGACACTACAATGATAGATATGGTGTAAAAACCTGGAAAGATCTTACAATTTACTAGTGAGAATTAGGATTTTTATGCCATTGCCTTGTAATTTCACATACAAAAATCAAAGCAGTTTTATTAATTTTGACAGACAATTGATCTGGTTCAAGGTTTTTATTTGACTAGAAAAAGAATCTGGTTTTTTTTCCTCTAAAATTGAAAAGTATGGAAAAGCTAAGCGACTCTACAACAAAAACATAGGCTCACCACCTGCCCATATCCTTGCTATAAGCAGATGCAGAATGTCTGTCAAAACAGTAATTCCCAAACCTACAGGATAATACAGAATACAAACACAAATAAATGTACCTTTTGAATGTGCTCCTGTTATCTCACATTCAAACAAACACCATGATGTGATTATGATAGTCATATCAAATTTGGTGCTCGGTGGGGATGTACGTTTTCAAAGATGTCAGCGGAAGAGGCTCAGCATGTATGGTGGCCTTTATCCGTAGACCCCACAACATCAAATTGTATGAGCTCTGTGTGGGGGCAATGAGCTCCAGCTATACAGGCGAGTCACATATCTTTCTGCAATGTTTTTGTGAAAAGGGAGTGACAAATCATACACTGCCTATAACCCAATAGGTAAGAACCCAATTGGCATAGAACTGTCAAATACTAATATTTATTTCTTAAACCTCTTCAACCGTGTGAAAGACACTTGTCCTTATCTAGGAGTAAGTCCATGTGCCAATTCCTCGAGTTATAAAACAAAACATTGATGGGTTATCTACGGGCAATGGAAGTGTCTGAAAAATTTTGCAGGACGAAAACCACTTATGTTCTCACTCGTGTGGCTAAAAACTGGCTAAGTCAAATTTTGATAAACCTTCTCCCCAATTCACGCGTGGCCTGAATACCCAGGGGGCTCACACACGTGTCAGTTCCCAGGGTAATTGGGGGGTGGGGGGGGGGGCGGAGGGCTGTAACGCCGATGAACAGAGAGGTTTAGTAAACCAAGCGCCTTCTCAACCCTGCTATGGCTGCTGCGACCCTGTAGTGCTCAGTAGTCCGCACCGAATGCGTGTGAACGCGTCCATCTCCATCCCACGGCATGGACATTTCAGCCAGAGGAGAAATCGTTCCCGGGGGTGGAGAAGGGAGTTTATGGCAAAGGACTGGAGGACAACATGTGGCACAGCAGGGGGGTGCAAGAGCACCACGACTCCAAGGCTGCCGGCTGTGAGGGAGGAGGAGGAGGGGGGAATCCCCCCCTCCCCGGGCTGTGTGTGTGTGTGTTTGCGGCGGTGAGACGCTGGCTGGAGGCCCTCCGATCCCGTGCGCCCCTGCTGCGGATCCAGCGGGGAGGGCGACAGCAGCTGGGACGGCGGCGCAGGAACTGAGGGCAGACAGGCTGGCCAGCCCCTCCACGTGGGGAGGAAGGCAGAGGGGAGCCGCTGAGGGCCGAACCCCGCGATCCCACGTGGCTGGGAGAGGAGGTGGGGTCCCAGCGGAGCGGGGAGGGGACGGGGAACGGTGCCGAGCGCCCGGTGGGTGCGCGCCGGGCAGGGGCCGAGCCGCGGTGTTGGTGCGGGGCTGGGCTGCCTGTGTGCGGCCGGAACGGATCTGCCCAGCCGGGGGACGAGCCTTTCTCTGCTCACGCTGGCGCAGCGGCGCTTCCCTCGTTATTGTCTCCTCCCCAATTCGGCCACTTCCCCTAGTTTCCAACTTCATTTGTTTGGTTGGGCGGGGGGGGGGGAAGAAAAGTGCAGCCGCAGAAAGAGGCCGGCCGGCGGCTCCCTCCGGCTGCTATATCCCCCCCCCGCCTCCTACCCGCCCCTTTCCCCGTCCCCTCCTTTCTTCCTCGCTGCGTCTGTTTGCACTTTAGCTGCTCCGCTAATCCCCCCGAGAGGGAGCCTATTTGTAGCGAAGAGTATCTGGAGGGGGCGAGGCCGGCCCATGTGGGTTGGTGCCATTGGTTTGCAAAGCCAGACCCCGCCTATTGCCCAAAAAAAAAAAAAAAAAAAAAAAAAAAAAAAAGGCGAGCTCGCTCAGCCAGCGCCGCGCGGCGAGGCGAGGCGAGCCCCTACCTTTCCCATCCACTCGCACAGACACAGGCGGGGAGGGCAGTGCTGGCTGAGCCCTTCCTTCCTTCCACCCAACACCGCGCTGCTCTGCGGAAGCCGCCCGCCGCAGCCGAGGACTTTGGGGGGGTGTATCTGTGTGTGTGGGGGGGGGGGTGTTTTTTTTTTTTTAATTATTATTATTTTTAAGAGCCAAGTTGAAATTCGCATCCTCCTGGCCACGGCGAGAGACCCTTTCCCGGGGCTGCTGCTGCCGCCCCATCCCCACTCGGAGCAGCCGCTCGGAGAAGGGAGGAGGAGGCGGAGGAGGAGGGGGTTAAGTTTGTGTGTGTGTCATTTTAAGGTGGATCTCAGCAGGCAGCCCTGGAGAGAGGCGATCGATAAAGGGGGAGATGCGGCGCTGAGCGGAGCGGGCGGCTGCTGCTAGCTGGAGGAGGAGGAGTGGGGGGATCTGCTCCCTGTGGATGTTTGTGGCCAAGGCAGAGGTAAGGAAAAGGGGGGTCCGGGGCGGGGGGCGCAGGATATTTGCAATGAAAGGCTGGGCTGTGCGCGCTCTCTCTCTCTACCTGCAGTCGGCATGTTTGTGCCCGTGGCGGTGTGTCCATGTGTTTTCGCTTCACTGCGCCACACTGGGGGGGGGAGGACAAGGGAAGCCTGAGATCTGAGGACATCTTTGGTCCAAACCCCCCGCCCCAGCCCGGCTCCAATCCGCCTGGAGCGAGACCCCGGCTAGCGCCCATCTGTTTTGCACCATTGCGGGGGCGGCGATGTTGGCAGGGCTAGTTGCCGGAGGATGCAAAACTACCGGGTCCGATTAGAACCGCGCGCGCGCGCGTGTGTGTGTGTGTGTGTGTGTATGTGCGTGTGAGAGAGAGAGAGCGAAAAATATTTCCCCGGGCCACGGGGTGTGCGCGCGCGTTCGGGGTCTTGTGCCGATGATTGTCTGCGCCTGAAACAGCGCTGCGGGCGCCTGAAGCCCCGAGACTGGCCAGGCGTGTGTGTGTGTGTGTGTGCGCGATGCGGACTTCGGAGCCCGCCGGCACAGAGACGGGCCAGTAGAACGAGACGGAGCGCGAGTTCGAGCCCCCGGAGGTAGCGCACGTTTCTGGCGAGGGGGGCGGATGGGCAGGGAGAATGACAAATCTTTAAATCGCTGCCCTCGTGCTGTTCAAATCTCCCCCTCCCAGGCAGCCAGAGAGTAAGTGAAAGATGTTAAACGAGGTGAAGTGGAAATCTTTTGTTTTGCTGGGCTCTGCATTGTTTACTTAGGACTGAGTGTGATGGACAACATCTGCCGGCAGATTAGCCGGGTTACCCACGGTTTGCAGGGCTGCCAAAGTCTCGGCCAAGACAAGGGAGCGGGAGGGGGTGCGGAGAGAGATTTCTCCTACAGCCTTTAATGCAGCCGGGGACTTCCTCCTTTCGCTCACACGCTGGAGCCTGCACTTCTCCTCTCCTTTTCGGGGCACTTGAAGCCGCAATCGGAAAGTTTGCCCGGTGCAAACAGTAATGATGCTAACAATGGCACAGTTGGGTCCTGGTGGGCGTGGCGCGTCGCGGCCCCTTTATGCATAACCCGCCCGGAGAGGAACGTATCGATTTGGGGGCTGGCTGGCTGGAGCCTTCGCAAAGCTCCGCTCCGTTTCGTTTGGCGGAGCTTTATACAACAAATACTTCCAGCGCGGGGGGAGGGAAATGAGCAGCTGGAGGGAGATCCGATTCATGGGCACAGACACTTCGGAATCGATCGAGTTTGGAGGGGTATGTGGAGGGGAAATCCTGGGGCTTGTACGTACGATAGAGACGCATGCAATCGGCTTCGTTCTGGAGGGTGGGTATAAAAACCCCTTTCCAAGGCAGCGAGCTGATGAATTTCCTTGTCCTGTTACAGTGTAATGCAACAATTTTACCCCGACACGGATGCGTAAAGCTACTTGCAGTCCAGGGCAGAGCCGACCAAAACATCCCTAAGTCTCTATGAAACGTACTAAATCTAGAGTTGGGAGGTTTGCAGAATAATGATGGTTTCTTATTAAATAATTGGCACGCAGTTAGCAGTGCTCCACGTTTAGCATTTCTGCGTGGCTGGCTGTGTCAGTTTGTGGCGCATCACGTCTGCTGTGTGTATTATTGTAGAAGCGCTCTTGATCGTGTGGTATCCTATACCCCTGGCAACCCCCAGCACCCTCAGTAACCATCTTTCTGTGCTCTTGAAGTGAAAATTAAATACAGCTTTTTTTTCCAGAATGAGATGCCTGGATGTGTTGGAAAAGGGTATCACCTTTTTGATAAATAATGCACTGAAGAATTAAAATGCAGATCAGTCAGGTAGCAACTCCTCTATATACATTAGGAGTTTCTGTGCTTACATATAACATTACACATCCTCTCTGGACATATATCTTTTAGAAGTAAGCAACATTATAGCATTTGCTTCATTTAACTTGTTTGTTCTTCAACAACAAAGTTTTTGTGTTCTTTTACACTGTTTTGTACAGTAGAAGATGCTTTCTGTCCCACTGCACACTGAGGTTCATATATTATTTGAATTATGTTCCATACAAGATCTACTTGTGTTTTGTTTTTCTTAGGTGTATTCACTGCAACTGTTGTAATCATAGGAGAAAACTAGTCTTTTCTTCATGTAGTTGCATAATTTTTGGACAGTAAAATTAGTTTTTTCATGCTGCTCAGGATTCCTGCATATATAGATGGATCTTTAACATTTTTAATATTGTGCTTTAAGACACAATTGTGTCCCAGAGCATTTACAGAGCAGCAGTGTGTAAATGTGTGCTGAGTAACACTAGTTACTCTGTATAATTGAACCTGAAAGAGCTTATTCTTTTAACAAAAACTAAATAGACATGGAGCTGAAATAAAGAGTAGTCTTTTGTTTTTCAACAAGATTGCACCCCTAAGGAAAATCCTGGATGTGGCTTAATGTATTACACTTTGCCTGATACAGTGATGCTGTCCTTTTTAGTACATAAGGAAGAAAGTGTAAGGAGATGAAGATTTCAAAGTAAAACAAGACAAGTCATTTCTTCTTTCAAATATACTTAGAATTGCCTTTGGCGTTGCATGCAACTGATGAATACATTTAGCCCTAGTTAAACCACTTAAACTGTTCACACATGATCAAATACAATATAACTGAACAAAAGAAATACATATTTACACTTCTGTAGTGGAGGGATATTTTGTATATGTTGATCATATTGATTTGGTAACATTAGTGAAATAAATAAAATAAAAGATGTCCCGTGCTCATTAGCTTTAGCGACCAGTTATTTCAATAAAGCAGGCATAAGGCAATTAGCATAAAAGTGTGGTTATTGCAGATTTGTTGAAAAAGATCTGTACTTCTTAGTTTGTGCAAGCTTAGTGAATAAAATAGATCGCAGGCAAGTTGTCTAGTGACAAAATATTTTGGTTACTATTTTCTTCCCTGGATAAGGGCAATGCCTGCTTTACCATTCTTTAAAGGTCGCTTCAACAAGCAGTGTGTGTTCAGAATACTATGAGGCATTTATGATTATACAGGTGATGATTGTAACACAGGCATGTCAGTTATTCATACTGTAGTAAGAACTTTATTTTTAGTGACTTGTGTGTGAGTATTTGTAATCTTTTAGTACCACAGAGCTCATTTGTCTTCAAACTTCATAGAGTTGCCAAAGAGAAGTGATTCGTACAAATAGCCTTTTCATCTTAAAGGGCTTATATGTTTTATTAGTAAACTTCTTCCCAGTAGGGCGGCATAAAGTGGCTATAAATGTTTGTACGTGACATCTTACTAATAATTGATATATTCTATGAAAAATTACATTATTAACACAGGGCAATATTTTTAGACAGCTATTTTTATTTGTTCGTTTTGAAGGCTTTTGGAAAACACCTGTTTGTCATTAGTGACCTGGTACAGGGGTTTGCTTTCATGGTTTTACAAACATGTGTGACTTAGAAAAAATTGTTATTTGGGCAGTTACATGGTTTAGTGTCTTCGCTTTCTTGTATCATCAGTGGCTACATCTTTATTTGCATTCTGATTTTTTAAAATAATTTCTAAAATGGAATCAAATATGGTTTATCTAGTGAGGGAGGTAAAAGGTACGTGTTTAGAAATAGAGTATTGTAACTTAAAATTTTAATTTTGCTGTGGAATTTAGGAATTAAGTAGTTTGTCAGCATACAGAATATTTTTCTTATGAAACTTCATAACAAAAAATAATGCCATTTTTTTAAAATGACAAATTCATGTCTTACAATCAAACCACAAAGCTTTTAAAACTAGTTTTCTTTATGGTATATGCTATTTAGAATCCATGAGGTTCAGCTGAATAGGATCCCGTGCACAGAATGACATCCTGCAGAGATCTAGCGCCAGAATGCTATTTGCTAACAGTGAACTCCTATCATGAATCAGTCTTGAAAGCTAAGTTGTACCCTTTGCACTTATGCTTTTCCTAAATGGAAACATTTTAAAGGAGTTTACAGTAATGGTAGAATGATGGCACTAGCTTTCATTTTTAACACTGTCATTTCAATATAGAGAAGTTGTCACCATAATGTATGTGAGCATGGCCTGGGTTCCAGTGTTAATAATCTTTGTATCAGTAAAAACATCAACCTAAATGTACTGTGTCCTCGACACAGGCTTCAAATACACATTCATTAAGTCTGTGGCTGGTGAAAGAAATTTGTCTGCCAGGCTGGATATAGTTCAAATAACGCTTCTGCAGTTCAGCTAATATTTCTGTAAGAGTGTGTATAATACAGTTTTTAAAAATAATTTAAAAAATGGAATTAGGATTTGCTTGACCTATTGGGATGGGTAAGTTAATTTTAACGAAAAGTGACAAAGTGCAATATATTTTTTGGATGCCTTGTACTAGCTATGAAGGTTAGAAATAACTTGAATTGTGCAAAAGTAGTAAAAATGTGCTCCTATAGACTTACACTACTGAAAACTTTGCAGTGGGACAAAATAAAATACTGGAGTGCGATACTGTTTTGAAAAATTGTAACAGTCTCCTAGGTCTCACATTTTATATTGGCAAGGATTCCTTAAAACTATATTACATCTGAACTAAGTTAAATAATTGTGGAATATATTCAGTAACAATGATCTTTCCAAAACAGATCTTTCCCTAGATCTTTAATGCTAATTTTGATGGAATATATGAAAGAACTGGGTGAATGCTCTTTTCTAATATATTCACAGCTTTATTTGTGAGACGGCATTTGATTATTCATCACAGCTTCAGAATAGTTTTCTGAAGTGTTCAGTATGTCTTTAGTTCCTGATTTAATGGAGACTAACCAAATGTGATCAGTGGCTTTTCAATGATAACACTCTTAATTTAGAGCCTGTCCTTGCTCCTATTGAAGTCAGCACTCCCCATGGATTTTTAATAGAAGGATCAGACCTTAAACCTTTTTGTCCTATCTGTACATCCTGTATAAATACATACCTGGCCTTTAACTCTTTTTTGTGTGTGTAAATTTAGCATTCCACTAAGGGCATTTAGTTTTTAGGCTCTGAAAGAAGAGATGACATGAGGATTCACATATGAAATACAGAATGTGCAGTAGTGAGAGAGCAGGGCTATTGTTAGCGTGGAATGTGCATAGCAGAAAACAAGGGGCAGTTTAATCCCTCTTCCTTCTATCTGCAGGGAACGGGGTGAAATCCTGGTTCCAGTGAAGCCAATGGGAGTTTTGCCACTGACTTAAGAGGGACAGGATTTTACCCTAGAAATTTATAATTTTGTTGACAGGTATTTGTATGATCTTCCCTGACACTTTAAATTATGATTCAGAAGCACACTTTGCCACTTTAATGCATATGTACTTCTAAATGAACTTGAAACCAACTTGTCTCTTATTCCTTCTTCTGTATTTCCATTACAATCAGTGTTATTCCTCCAGCAACAGAAAAAGGAATAAAAACAGATAAGATGGGTTTTAAAGGGAAGGCTGGAAAAAATAAAATTAAAGATAAAAGTGAAATATCCTGTATGAAATGAAAGTCACTGAATTGAGGCCTTGGAGGCTAAATTCTCTGTTTATTGACATTGAGGAAGGCGAGGAAGTTTGCACCATCAGTGTGCGTCAGCCCCACCGAGATGAAAACACCTTTCAGTATGTGACGGTAATGTGGTCTCCATGCCTATTCACTTCTTGGCATTTCTGATGAGACTGCCAAAAAGAGGCCAGACAAAAATTTCCCTGAAGTCAGCTGTAGTTTTGGGTGTGTAAGGACAGCAGGATCAGGCCCAAAGTTGGCAAATTTATGTCAGTTGTGATGGTTTTTATGATGTTCACACCAGTCCACTGGGAGTTGGACCAAGAACACAAACTCATTTCTCTCAGGCAACCATTCCAGTTAGAAACAGTCCTGCTTGTATATACAATGATCTAGTTACTCTTCTATGTATTTTCTGCCCACATTCGTTATGCTAAGGACTGTTTACTTGCTAACAGGATCTGTTTACCCAGGATTAAACATCTGTTGCTGTTTTTTGCCCTCCCCTGATGTCATAATCCTGAGTGTGTGATGTCACATGTAGTTTCTCAGGAAATGATGGTGATGTTGCACACAAAGGATTGACTTCTCCTGGGAGAATAAGTAGCAGGGAAAGACAAACTCTTAAACAAAAGTCCTGTTTTCATCTTTATTACTACAGAAAGGGGAGTAAATGTAGACAACATAAGGCTGCAGATGAGTAATTGTTCTGAACTAGAGTTTGTTACAGTTTTTTTCCAGGAGATCATCAGCACCTCTTTAAAGTCTCATTAGTTCATATTTGTGCAGTGATTTGAAAGATATAAATTGCTGTGTAAGTGATGTGTTATTAATAAGCCACATCCCTATCTCAGCACACTGCCTGAGCAACTGGGCTGTGCATTTTGTTCCATCATTCTGTGGCTGATGTGTGGGTGATGGGAGAGAATCCTCTCCCATTCTCCCGGGTCATCGAGCCCTACAGAGATACATGACGTTTGTGTGTCTTTGGGTCTGTGTACTTGCAGATTCACTGGCTCTGTGTCCACCTCCTCACTCTCCAGTGTGAACAGATGACCTGCTGCTGCAGATTACAACTCCATGGTACACAGGAGGTTTGCATTCTTATGTGGCCTCTGCCAGACATACGTTTAACAATAGTGGTTCCATTGTGTTCAGAGCCGTCTGTGGCTGGAAGGTGGCGTTTGGGTGCAGATTTGTCTCTCTCTGCGCTACATTTAAAGCCCTGGTTGCAATAATTGTGTTCAAACTGCTGGATGAACTTTGCTATGTACTGCTCCCTTCACAATACAAATTATGGGGCAGGTTTTGGATGGTTAACTTGGTTGGGGAAGAGCCTTCTTACAAATAGAGCTGGTTGAAAAAAATCCAGGGGTGGGAAGAAGTGTCTGTGGAAATATTAGCAAATTTTAAATCGTTTTGTGCTCTGTTTTGTATATGCCTGGCTTTTGTTTTCTGAATTTTCAACAGGATTTTATTCAAAAATTAATTTTAAAGTAGAACATCTTTGTGGAAGAAATACCACCATGTGACTAAGCTGACTAGATGGAGAATTTGCACATGGATTTGAGCTTTTCTAAAGGTTAACAATGGTTAGATATGCAGTTTTGGTTTGTGCCCATCTCGACTGTAAACATATGACATTTGCACATACAGGCTATATATCACATGAACAGAAAAACCACTGTTAGCTGCATAACCGATTGTTTCTCCCCAGTAGTAAAGCTGTGGTGACCCAGAGGATGTCTATTAGTGGTTCACCAATCACTTCTCTCATTCCTCTTAGTGTAACAATTTGTATTAAAAAATTGCTAACAAAGAAGAAATAGAAATGTAGAAAGAAGAAAAGAAATACAACAGAATATCTTTAATAGCTGCATTAAGCTGCAAAAATTTACTTTTAAAACTCCTTTCAGGTCTGACTTAGTAAAAGAACAGAAATTGTATGTGTACTAGTGTCTTTCTAGAAAGTGAGTATCACATGTAGTAGCAATATGGTATTTACCTTAAGTTTATTGACTGCTAAATAATTTGAGGTACTTAACACATTTGCAAAAGTTTGCGAAGTGCCTGGACTCTCCCCACATGCTTGTTCCAATGTATGAACATGTGTGGTTTACTTGGGGACAGATGTGTGGGGAATATCCAGACTAGCCTTTACAAATATGTTAAGTACCTTGTGTTATTAATTCAAGGTTAAAAAAACCCTATAGTTTTAGACATAAATTGTGTCTTTGTTCAGGGTGTAGCATGATGGGGCCCTGATCTCGACTGGGGCTTATAGGTGCTACTGTAATAAAAGAATAAGGTGGGCTCAGTTCCCAAAGGATGTTTACAGCTCTTGACATCAATGGAAACTTTACCTCACTGAGCCATGCAGGCTTGAGCCCTGTGTGTTGCTGTAGGTAAGTGTGCTTGTTTTGCATTCCATTATGTGGTGCATAGAACAGTATACCTCTCTCCCGCTTTGCATGGAGCCTTTTCCTTTAGGTGTGCTGGTGAGAGCAGGGCACTGGATCATAGGTTGAACAACGTTTAATGAATTGTGAAATTGTATATTTGGAAGAGTGGTTTCAGACATGTACGTAGGGAAACGTGTATCACTCTTGATTCTTACAAAACTGCCTTTTAAAATGTTTTGTTTCATTCCGACTGTCCAACCTTTTAAGGTGCATGATCTTCAGAAGGAGTGAAAGTAAATGTCAGGCAGAAATAAACGCTGCTTGGGGACTGAAATGTAGATTCATTTAAAAAAAAAAAAAAAAGAATTTACAACAGTCAATAATAGATTTTAATAATTAAGTAAGCTCTTAGTTGTGTTTGTTTGAAATGAAGCTTCCTTGACACTCAAAAACACAGCATCAAGGCAGTGGCTGTGACAAAGATCATGCACTGTTTGAGCCTTGTGCTTCAGTGGAGCCCCATTTGGGCTCTGTGTGGGCAGAAAGGTCTGTCTCCACTGAGCCAGTTGCAAGGTGGGGGCTCCTAGATTCACCCTCTCTCTGAACTTCTTTTCTCACAAAGGGAGTTGGTCTCATTTGGACAAAAGTGTGAAAAGCACAAGAGATAAGTGTTAGAAATTTAAAATAAATAGATAGTGGAATAAACCCAGTGACTTGATTTTCAAATACAGAACTCCGCAGTCGCTCTAGCATGTGTAAACTTCCGTAATGTTGTCAAACAATCAATTGCTATTTACTTGTGATAATGCATACCAGTTATTACTTAACTAGACTCCTGAAGCACACTGGTTAGAGAATGTGTGGAGTGGAGACATAATGTTTATGAGAAGCCAAGTGCTCTAATGAGACTGGGAATAATGTGGAATGATTCTCGGTTACTAAAAATAACAGAGCTATACTAAATAGAGCTATACTAAAAGAGAGTTATACTGTAATAAAAAAGAGTTACACTAGAAATAACTAATAATAACTAATATTAAATGGATGCTGTCGGGTACATTTTTAGGGCCTGCTTGAGTTCTGAAAATACAACTCTCTTCTGTGCTAAGCAAGTCTGCACAAAGCCACAGGAGACTCCAAAATTAGCCTATCTGGCATTACTTAGTCTTCTAATGCATATAATATATGGTATTTGATTTTTAGGTGTTTATGGGGGGAGGGGGGAGCTGTAAGAAGAGTTGACTAGGAACATATTTCTTGAGCATCCAGCTGCTTGTTGACATTGAGTGGTGTGTTGGGTGCACAGGGAATGCAGGATCAGGCCTTAAAAGAGTCATTCGGAGGAGATAGAAATCTAATACTTACAGCACAGATGACTGGCTGAATGAATTGTCTGTGTCATCATTAGAGGGAGAAAATGACCCTATCTAACAGAAATGACAGTCAAGCAAATAGTTAGTTCGTATACAAAAGTTCTCCCTTGCATTACTAGTTAATCCTGTACGTTCTCATCCCTCCATCCCATTATGGTCTTAGATGTATACGTGTCTGTCTTTTATGGGGGTTACTTGAAGAAACTCTTCCCCTAATGAAAAATTCACGTTAGCTCTAATTTCTAGGGAATTGTTTTGGCAAGCCCCATGTCTGGGATCCCAAGTTCTGTAGAATTGAACTCTAGCTGACTGTAATTATGCATTGCTGTTGTAAAGTGTTCAGCTGGTGTTAAGACTTTTATGCTTCCCGTTGTATGGCCTAGAAAGGGGAAGTCCCAGGGCTCATATTTGAAATGTGTCTGCCAAACCGCACAGCCCTACCAGTGCCTATTTTGTATTTCAGAGGATCTTTGTTCTGGATATTGAGCAGAGACTTTACCTGCTCTGCTGTTCAGGCAAGATTTGTGGGGTGCTGGGGGAATAAGCCTGTGTAATTATGAAAAACCAAACTAGAGTTCCAGCACATAAAGAGACTGTTTGTTTTTAAAGTAGCCTTAAGAATGTGGATTAAACTGGCAAAAGGCAAGAGTGTCAGAATTATGGCTGAAACTCTATCTCTAACCCCACCCTGCTGTGTCTGGTTATTTCAGAGGTCTCTGAACAGTGGGTGATTTTTTTTTTTACATACCATATGTGCAAACCCAGTGCAAACAGAGTAGGTTAACAGGTTTCCCTCTTTATCAGTTTCTTGGTTTTTATCAGTTTACCCTTTAGTTTTATTTGTGTGTGCGTGTCCTTTATTTGTGTTAGTTGGTGGAAAAATGTAAATTTCTCTTTAAAAATGTGCAAGACTGAATACAAGAGACATTTACAAAGGATAATAAACATAGATTTTTGCCCTTTTATGACAAAAACTTTTTGGTGGGAATGGGATATGGAGAGAATTATATACCACTCGGTACTTTGATCCCAGGCCATTTACCCCATCTGAAACTTGAGCAAAATTTGTAGCCCATATTGGGAGTTGTTTTGAAAAGTCGACATCTAAACTATAGTTAGACTAAGGGGCCCCAAGATTACATTCAGTTTCTTATGTGTAGAAGTGTTTCATCTGGCTTCCATATCCTTGCAGAATATATGAAGCTTCTGTAACTAGTGTATGTTTGCTGTATGCTTCGGTCAATGCCACTAGAGCATACTATATTATGTGTTCAAAAGTGTTAATATGCAGAGCTGAAAAGTCAGAAAATGTGGTGTTAGGTATCCACGCTAACAGTGGTTTTTCTCCTTCCTTTTCTAGTATATATTATAATAGGATCTTTCATTACATGATCTCGCAACATATATGAAATACAGTAATACAAACTATATTTAATGCTAAGATTTCCAAAAGAAATGGAGTCCTTTTGTACATCACTATATTATTTGCACCCAGTGTACCATACAACCCTGTGCTCATTTAGGCTATGTCTACATTACGAGCTGGGCGTGTCATTTCCAGCTCTTGTAGACATACTTGTGCTACCTCTCATCTGAGCTAGCACACTGAAAACAGTAATGCAGCAGCGATAGCGCTGGCGGCAGCACTGGTGGCATGTGCCAACAGCTTCGAGTACATTTCCACAGGGCTTAGGTGGGTTTGTACTTGGGGCTGCTAGTGCAGTGCCACTGCTGCCACTATCCATGTAACTGTGGTTACACTGCTTTTTTTGTGTGTGTAGCTCAGATGAGAGCTAGCCCGAGTTTGCCTACATGAGCTGGGAATCTCACCCCTAGGTCAAAGTGTAGCTGTAGCCATAGTACAATACTTATATGATCACAAACAGAGGACTATGGCATACTAAAAGGTACGTAATACAAGGGGGTACAAAAGAACAGCATCTCTTTTTGTAACATTAGAAGCACAGATGTAGTATTTTTGTCTTTTTTCCAGACCATGTTGTGCAACAAATGACAGTCTTGTAACATGTGCTTGCAAGGGGACAGAATTGAGGTTACTGTAGATACCTGAACACTCTCTGAATTTCCTAACTTTTGTGCATTGAGACTTCTGTTTTAATGCATTGAGTTTTTTTCTGTATAGCTTCTTGTGCATTGTTTGAAAAGCAAAGCTATGAAAAATAAACAGATGAAACAGTTTTGGGTGGTGGAAGGATGAAGTATAATCCTGCATTGGGAATAGGTTCCAGAGGAGGTGGAATTAGTTGTAGGTTGATCCATAAAAAACAATCCACAATGTATCTTCTCAGGCTTTTTTCTTTCATGGAGGTGTCCCATCTAATCTAAACACCATCCCTGACCTTGCTTAGAGTATGAAATCTGACACAGTCACAGCCCATGGTGGTCTGGCTGCAGGTGACTTTGTTGTTTCTGTGGAATGCTAGAATATATCAGAAGCTGGAATCAATCTTAATAGGTCCCCCATAGAATAATGCAGAGATACTGGACAAGCCCAGGGAGTCAGAATTTGGTTACTAGGCAAAGTATGAAGCAGACAAAATTGCAATGGATGGGGGGTTAGTGGTGGAAGGCTACAAAGGAAAAGGGAGTTTTGAAGAAAGAGAAGGAAACCTCATAGTACAGCAGATGAAGGAGGATATTACCAGAAGGGGGCAGCATGAGGAAATCCACAGAGTGTGAGGATCCTGGTGTCAAACCTTGGTCTCAAACCCAGCCCCACTGGATTCTTGGCCATTGTGCCACACCAACACATCCAGTTACTGGGGAATTCACAAACTTGGGTGGGTCAGCTTCCAGAGCTCCGCAACCTGCTTTCTGTTTGGCCACATGATCTTGACTCTGATTGCCTGGTGATCATATATAAACTTCTCGCTTCCTTTCTGGCCTTGTCTGAGCAACAGGCCACTGCCTCTTCATTGCTACTTGGACCCTGCCTTGTTGCCTCACCAGACCCTGACAGCTACCTCGCTGTACATTCTCTTTGGATTGGATCTCTTGGCTATTGGACTTCTTGTGTGAACTCTGACCACTGATATGGACTGCCCTTCGAATAGCCTGACCTCTGGGCATTACACAGAGCCATTTGTGGGAGGAGATGACACAGGGCCTTTATAGAATTTAGGCCACAGCACCTCACAGGAACAGGTCGCCTTTTGTCGCCTCTTCCCACAAGTGTCTCAGTGGATTTCCTCATGTCACCTCTTATTCTGAGAATATCCTGCTTGAGCTAGTACACCATGACTCTTTAATCTCTTTCTTCAACACTATCCTCAAAACTTCCTCTTTCCATGTAGCCTCCCTTCGCTTATCTCCATTCCAGCCTTTGTTCTGGACTTTTACAAAAAATGCATAAACAACTTGAATAAGTGTGTATCTGTGGCAGTATAGCCAAAATTTTCAAACATAGATGTAGAAAAGGGAAAGTTGATAATGAGTATAAATTAGAAGCTAGGAATTGTAGAAATTTTATATGGGAAGCCAAAGAACAAGGAGAGATTTATAACTGGCAGAGTTAAAGACAATAAAAAGACTATTTTAAATGTATTGTGTAAAAAAGGAATCCTAAAACTGGCATTGGTCCATTACTATATAGAAATAGTAGAATTGTCATATATAATGCAGAAAAGATAGACATGATCAATAAATAATTTTCTTCTGTATTTGGGGAAAAAGCCAGACAATGTATTCACATCATATGATGAAATATATTCTAGTCCAATAATAACTCAAGAGGATGTTAAACAGCTACTAATGTTAGACCTTTTAAAATCAGCAGGTCTGGATAACTTGTATCCAAGAGTTTTAGAAGAGCTGACTGAGGAGCTTGCTGGACCATTAATGTAGCTTTTCAGTAGGTCTTCAACAGTGTGGAAGAACTGGAAGAAAGCTAATGTGCCAGTATTTAAAAAGGGTAAATGGTATGACCTGGGCAATCAGCTTGATGTTGATCAGAGCAAAATAATGGGACATCTGATACAGAACTTAATATTTAAAAAAATTAAAGAAGGATAGTATTATTAATGTCAGTCAACATGGATTTATGGAAAATAGTGTTGATATAATATACTTAGACTTCTGTGAACCATTTGACTTGCCATATGCCATTTGACATTTTTATTAAAAATCTATAATGATAGAAAATCAACCCGGCACACATTAAATGGATTAAAAATTGGCTAACAAGTCTCAGTGTAATTTGTAAACAGGGAATCATCATTGAACAGATGTTTCTAAAGAAGTGCCACCAGGATTGGTTCTTGGCCCTGTGCTATTTAACGTTTTGATTCATGATCAGGAAGAAAACATAATCATCACTGAAAGTTTGCAGATGACATGCAGATTGGGGGAGTGGTAAATAACAAAGAGGACAGATAGCTAATACAGAATTATCATGATCAGGATTGCTTGGTAAACTGGACTCAAGTAAACAATTTGAGTGTCAATATGGCCAATTATAAATATATACATCTAAGAATAAGGAATGCAGGGAGGCTGTATCCTGGGAAGCAGTGACTCTGAAATATATGTGGGGGCATGGAGGGTGGAAAACTAGCTGAAAATGAGCTCAGTGCAACACTGTAGCCAAAAGGTTGAGTATGTTCCTTGGATGTATAAATGGGAATATGAATTGGACTACGGAGATTATATCGCCTTTGTATTTGGCACTGATGCGACCACTTGCTGGAATACTGCGTACAGTTCTGATATCTACAATTCAAGAAGGATGTTGATAAATTGGTAAAGGTTCTGAGAAGAGCCATGAGAGGGATTAAAGGATTAAAAAATATGCCTTATAGTTAAAGACTCAAAGAGATCAATCTGTTTATCTTAACAAAAAGAAGGTTAAGGGGTGACTTGATCACAGTCTATAAGTACCTACATGTGGAAAAGAATTTTGATGATATAGGACTTTTCAGTATGTCAGAGAAAGGTATAACATGATCGAATGGCTGGAAGCTGCAACTAAACTCACAGTATGGCATGAATTTTTAACAGTGGGGGTAATTAACCATTGGAACAATTTACTAAGGGTTATGTTAAATTCTCCATCACTGGCAATTTTTAAATCAGGATTGGTAGTTTTTCTGAAAGATGGGCTGTAGTTCAAACCGGAATTAATTCAGGGAAGTCCTGAGGCCTTTGTTATTAGGGAGGTGAGACTTGGTGATCACAATGATCCCTTCTGCCCTTATAATCTATAAAAGATTGGCATTTAGATGAAAATAGCTAGATTTTCACAGATGCTGTGAGACTGCACCTCCAGTTTACTTCAATAGGATTACTCACATAGGTAAGGCCTTCTCACAAAGGTAAGAGTTTGCAGGATTTGTTCTTTAGTGAATAAAACTTACTGAAGATTGCAGGGTCTTAATTTCTGTACTCTTCTTCTTGCTCAGTTTTAAGTCCTCAAGGCCTCAAAAATCCTTTGTAGCAATGAGAATGATCAGTTGTCTTCAGTGTCAATCCCTGATATGTACCACTATCGACTCAAACAAGAAATTAGCAAAGATCACATTCCATATTCTAGACAACACGTGTCAAATGTGAACTTTCCTTCTTTAGTTTAAGTGCAGAAAATGTCTGGAAGAAATTTTCTTCTTATTGGATTGTCATGTAATTTGCAACTGAATGAACTCGTTTATACTTTAAAACACTTTTTAGTTGGCATCATAATTGGGGGGGAAAAAAGCCCTCCAGCACCCATGGTCAACTTTTGAGAAAGGTATAAATAACTGAAAAGGGGTCTAAAATGGATCTTAAATTTAATTAAACTGTGATGGAGTGACTAATGCAACACAGAGTGTGGTGTTGCATTTTAAAGAGAACAAGTATAAAAAAAATAAAATAAAAACGGACAATTTAAAACCACAGTCCAAGTCTTGTAAAGTGGGATTTTGAATAGTGTTATTTATGTCTGGGCACCTTTCCAGCTGACAGTAGTGTAAGAAGTTGGGTTTTGACGTTGTAACATTTGTATGCATTCTAAGCTTCCCGAGATTCCACATAGTATTGAGATCATACTTTATCGTGCATCACAAAACATTGCATGAAGAGCACTCTAGGAATGTTTACATCCTTTTTTATCTACATATTGTGCAGCTGAGCATTAGTTGTTGAGAGTGAGGCTGGTGTTATCAAGAGAGATTTATTTTTAGTTTAAAAAAAAAATCTCTCAGCTGGATTTCACTTGTTCCACTGAAGCTTTTGAGGCAAGTTTTTAGATTTATCTGTCCATCTCATCCATCATTTATCTTAGCTATAAACATCCAGTCACCATGGTATATATGTGCAAATTCTCACCCATCTTATCTTTATATATTCATTAACGGAGACATTTTGTTCCAAAGCCCCTGTGTGACATCTGTTGAATATACATGAACTAGCATTTGAAGTCTAAAACCTGAACATATTAAAAGCTATGCCACAGAGAAAGAAGTACAGCAGATCAAATTGTGATTGGCTAAACAATAACAAATATTGATGTATATGGTAACTACATCAGTGATTAAAGATATTTGTAGACTGCACAACCTCCTTTCTTTACAGTGAGATTGAAGCAAAATATGAACTCATCAGTGGAATTGCAAACACAATAGTAAAACAAACATGGTAACAAATCTTGGACTAATGGTATGAATGGAAGACATTTTAGACATTTGGCTTTATATGCATCAGCTTAAACAAACAAAACATTGTATTATTCTCAAGACTCATGCAAATGAAATAAACCAGCAGTACCCAACCTTTTCGAGTGTGCGGACCCCTTTTCAACCTCCAAACATTTCGCAGACCACCACATGCTACTAGTTTGTTTGAAATTGTACATTTCCTTGGTGAGGATGTTATTATTTTTCTTTTCCACGGACCCCCTATAAGTAGCCTTGTGGACCATCAGTGGTCTGAGGACCACAGGTTGGGAACTGCTGAAATAAACATTTAAGGCACTTAAAAAGTACCAATATTATTTAACCAATCAGAGTACAGAGTAAGGCCCATCTGCAAACAGGTCTACTCATATGTATACAATTACTCATGCTTAAGTGTTTGCAGGATCAGGGCCTATCACAATGTTAATAATTCTTAGTCCAGAGTGGCATAACTGGATACTTTTATAGTAGGGATTATGTTGGTCTAACTAGTGAAAGTCATCAAGGGGCAAAAGACAAGTGTACTCGAATGCAACATAGCTTGCAAGCTGAATGATAGGCCTCTCAACTAAGAAAAAGATGTATATTTATTAATCAGTTACTTTGGTAAGGAAGAGAGCTTACAAGGTAAAGGCCACATTTTATTGATTGTTGTTGACTACAGCATGTCAGGTGCTATTCACAGAATTGGCACTAGACCTCTATTTCAGTACAGCTGCACTGCATTTTTTTATCCCTCTTTTACAATAAAGATGTGGCTGCCAAGATCCTGTTAGGAAATATTTTGGGGTTTTTGATTTCATATAATTAAAAGCCAAATATTCCTTTTTACAGTGCTCCTGCCTCTTAGCATTTTGTTCACATAATGGAAGTGACAAACATAAGCCCAGCGAGGTTCAGGTTTTTTGATGTCCTAATACTGCACTTTCTTCAGTGGAAAATATCATAAGAATTTTGTTATTAACTTAGCTGTTTTGAACTGATCCAAGAGGTTTATTTTTGTTTGGCTTGCATTTGGGCTTGGATTAGTAGGGAAATGACTGAATGATATGTGATGTTTATAAACTCAGCAGCGCCTATCTATTTTCATACAGATCTCTTAATAGAGATTAAACATGAAATAAAGCAGAATGCATGAACAGTGATATTCCCATAAGCAATATTGTAACTTGTATGCAATGTAATTACATTTGTACACTTGCCAATTAAGCAGTTCTGCTTTAGAGAAAAATTATCTTCAAAAGATTGAAGAAAAGCATCGTAGAGCAGTAAATCAGATAAAATATACATGTATCACAGTATTTAGTGTACGTAGTTAAAATTTAAAAACTTACTTCTCTATTCAGATGATGCACTATTGGTAGTATACATAATGAGATACTATATGTGTCTTGTGGGTTTTTTGGAATAGATTGGTGGGTATTAAAATATTGTATTTAAAATATGACTTCTTGGGGGAGCCTTGTGACACATGGAGCTGAGAGACGCAAACAATCTCATCTCCTTTCCTACCCCAGTTGAGCTCCTTTGCCTCCCATTGAATAATTCTGGCTAGGGAGCTAATTTAACTAGTAATAGGAAAAAGGGTGGGTGAGTACCTAATTCTGAGTTGCCCTCTTAACTCCTGGACCTACACCAAGTGTTGTCTTATTGATGCTAAGGAGCACCATGTAGCATGGAGGAGAAGACAATCCCCATAGAAACTGGAACAAAGCATGTAAATAAAAACAGTGAGCAGGAAGAAATCTTTTAAACTGTGCTGTGGGTTTGGTTTGTTTTCTCCTCTCTTCCCACCCGAATCCTCTTGCCTTTTTTCCAACTCAGTGTAAATCAAACAACTGGCATGTTTTTCAGATCAGCAGTGCCACACATGTGTATGTATGTATGTGGCACACAGGGGCTTCCCTTTGTATTGATAGCCAGCCAGCCAGCAAGCAATCTATTTTATTTTTTTACTGTGGGGGAGGAGGGAGTCCGCCATGCAAAGAGACATCCAAGTTCAGTCTGTGTGCTGCACAATGCTCATTATCCTCCAGGGTGTAAATTAGAGGGACAGATGTATAATCCCAAAATTCCAAGCTCATCATGAAAACAGTGAGATGCTCGACACTGGCTCCTGTCAGTAGGGTCCCTCTGTATGTGATACTGCCACTGGCAGCCCTGAAGATGTTTACTGAGTACATGCTGAGTTGTGGGCAGGTCAGATAAAGAATAGCAGTTTTTGCAAGAGGTGGATTTGTATATATTACCAGTTTCCGTTTCAATCCTTTGCTTTATTTAAGGATTTTTTCCCTCCTTGATGCAGCCTTAGTCTGGGTATTCCTGTCCTGCTGGATGCCTGGGAAATTGTCCCCCCCTTTATTTAGTCCTAGCACTCTCAGGACACATCCTGTCTTGGTGCCATCAGAAATAATTTACCCATAAATACAGGTGTTTCCTCTTTCTGTTGTCTTCTACCCAACTTGATGACTTAGGCATTGTTCTCATGTTGCTTCTGAGATATCGATCAGATATCTTTGTGTCTCCACAACTAGGTGTGACACTTCCCTGCAACCCCAGTAAAGAAGCAAATCCACGTCACACCTGCTAGTTAAGTATGTCTTGTTACCCTTTCAGAAGGACTTGAACTTCTCCTATTACGTTGACTAGTTAATTGAGGAAGGAGACTCTTGAATGTGTATGTAGTGTGGGCAGGTTTATAGTCTGATTGCAAACCTGAAAAAATAAGACATACTGTATCTTGTTGTCCATTGGATTGTATTATTCTGACTGATGGCACTTCAGACTAAAATTAGTACCTGCAGATTCCGGTTGTTTTAATTATTTAATATTTATATTGCAGTATTCCTTGGCACCCCAGCTGGAACCAGGGTTCCATTGTACTAGGCACTGTGGAAACTCAAAGGAAGATATGGCACCTGCTCTGATGATCTTACAATTTAAGAACAGTTTCCACAGTTATTTCCTGTTCTAAATAATAGGGGGAAGCTGTGCTATCTCAGATACCACAAGGGCTGTTGTTAACTTTTTTTGCCCAGCCTATAAAGCACTATGTTAGCAGCTTCCCTACTCCTCACCTCCTTTAGAAAAAGTATTACTGGTTCCTGTACATACTCCTTCCAAAGAGATGGACATTAACTGACTTTTGTCTATCATAAGTTGCAACCACAGTCTATTTTTATGATTAAATAGAAGTTGGAAGCTGCAGGTATTCAGGATTTAAAATCTTCATGTACTAACTTTAGATACCCAGGTTTGTAAACATTGTCTTATGTGACTTGACAAAGGCTACCGATTGAGTAGGTTTCAGTGCTGCCGTCTGAGTCAGTCTATCAGTCCAGTAGGACAAGACCGTACTGTCTTTCATGCAGTTGAGCTTCCTGTCCTTGCTTCTAGAGGGAACTCTAGTCGCTTAAGAAAGGAGTTGTCTCAGCTGCAGTGTGCAAGCTGTCAGGAGCTTGTTGGAGGCTAGTGTCAACCCTAGTAACCTAGGCAGCAGTGCCCCCTACAGTTGTGAGCTGCCTTAAAAAATAAAGGGCCTCTGGCTATAATTGTCCCAAACCATGAAAACCAGCCCCAGTTGGCTGTGAGTAACTTAAATCAGTGACAAGATTTCAGCCCTAGTGATCAATTTGCATTTTCAAAGATCTCTTAATAAGAAAGAGACTTAAAAATTCTATTTAATGAAAGCTGGGGTTCTTCTCCTTATTTCTACGTCCTAGGATTAGTGCAGGCCTTCAGAAGCTGTCTGTGTGTATCAGTGTATGGTAACTCTTGGCAAGTGTAATCATTGCATTAGAGTGGGAAAGGCCTCTCAAATCCTCAAGAACATAATATTAGACATTGATCTTAGCCAAAAGGCTAAGAAGTGAGTAGCTGAAATAACTTGTGCAGAGATGTAATCAAAGAACATTGAATCTGTTCAGAATGGCTAAACTGGACTTGCTGGTGAATATGGGGCAGATCTTAGAAATCATAAGTAGAGCTGTAAAAATTCTAAGTATTATTGTTACTTAAGTTTATTATACTAGCATTTTTCCTGCAGATTTTTTTCACCTTTCTTATAAACTCAAAGAGCCAGTGTTGGGGAATGAGTTGCTAACAGACGTTATACTAGCACTTCCAAGAGCTTTTTCACCTGAGGATCTCATAGCATTTTACAAAGCATAAATAGGTTCAGTGAACTGCCCAAGATCACATATCAAGTCTGTGTCAGAGTTCGGGAAAGAATGTATGTCATTTGATTCCCAGTCTAGTATAAGCACTAACCAGCAGTGCCACTATTAAAGTCTAGTTCTGTGTCACCAAATGGAAAATGTCACTTTGTTTTGAAAACTGTAAAGCAGAACATAGTGAAGGAAAAAAAATACAGAAAAAACTCAGAGGTAAGATCAATTAGAAGGCGCTTCAGAAGAATTTCACTTCTCATTTTCTGGCCACTCATCTAGCAACAGTTACCTAATGACTCTAATCTAATGGGATGGATGCATTCTAGATTGGAGTTTAACTATATTTCAAAGACTTTATTCTGTCATTCTTTATGTGTGTATAGAATCATAGAAGATTAGGGTTGGAAGGGACTCAGGAGATCATCTAGTCCAATCCCCTGCTCAAAGCAGGACCAACCCAAACTAAATCAATATGATTTAGATACTATGTATGTATGTATAGATAATATGTATGTTGCAGCTTGTATTCAGGAAAAGTATTTCTTCAAGTGGCATCCAGACATTTGGAGTAGAGGAAAAAACCTGCTTAGCAATGTAGTGAAATTACCATGGCCCCTTATGTTAGCACTGTGGCAGCATTTTGATTATAATCCCCCCTTATTTTAGGGATTTTATACTTCTCCAGTTCATAGCGTGGTCTATTGTGCTGTTTCTTTCCAGCAGTCCAGTTTCTATTAAAACTTAAAGAAAAAGCACCAATAGATTTTTTGTTAAACTATAGAGATTTCTATTTAAAAGCACTGCTGTAAATGGGAATGAACAGGAAATCAAACTGACTCTCAACTGATTATTCCTTTTTGGGAGGTCGGTGCACTTCTGAGGCGTAATGCAAAACCCATTAATTGTATCTTATGATCTTGATCCAGCAAAGACATGCTTAACTTTACCCACAGTCCCATTGACATCTATGCTGGATCAGAACCTAAACCGTTAACCCTTTAAATATTAATGTATATTTTGTGACATTCACAATGTGTTCTGTTATTTATAGCATGGATAAATATGTACAGCAATTTGCAAATACATAAAATAGGCCTTTGCCGTAAGGGGTTTATTATCTCAGGGTTCTTGCAAGATGTTTAGTGTCTCGTGCATGGTGCGGAGTGCCATCAGCTGTCATTGACTTTGTTGTGAATGGAAGGAGATCAGTTCCTCGCAAGATGTAACCAATATCTTGCAGAATTGGGCCGTAACTCAGGAGAGCAAAAAAAGCATGCTGAAATGGGAGAAGACCATATTCACATGGAAATCCACATTGGGAAGAAGAGTGAAGGCAGTGTGATTTGCAGAGGGATTTGAAGGAGAAGATGCCTATCAAAAAGGCAATGATAGGCATACAATATTCTTTTCCTTATTGGCTACAATGGAGTTTCTCCAGAATCTGGCCCATAGATTACTTGAGCATGGCATATCTTTCATTGCATGAAAACAGCATCAGTATGATTAGAGCTGGCTGGCAAGCTTTTACTGAACAACATTTTTCTTGGGAAAATTTGCAGTTTCCTCTCTCTCCTTCTATTGTTCTTGACCTGTTCAAGTTATGATTAATATTAACTAATCCCATTAATGTGATGGGATTTTTGTGTGAGTAGGGTGAGCTGGGTTTGGCCCATTAGCCAAAATATGGTCTGGCAGTACTAAGGTGCCAGTGGCTTCCTCCATCCTATGTAGCTGGAAGGAGAGCTGCAATGTTTCTGCTCACTGCTGATTGGTTGCTTCCTTTTTTACAGTGTGGTTAAAACATTGCATAATAGGCATTTTGGAAACCTGTTGCCAAAAGAAAAAAGTCAGTATCTGCCCTGGATCTCGATTCTGCTGATCAGGAAGTGACTTATAGCTTCACCTTTTTGCCCACATTGTGTTACAGTTTCCACATTTCAGAGCCATGCTGCATAGACGCTGATGGATGTTATCTAGCATATCGCCAGCCTGTCACCTTCAATGTAGCATTTGGACTTTCGGTTGAAGACTGTTGCACCTTTATGATTCTGATACGTATACATTTTGGCTTTTGATGTGATTCCTTCTCTGTGATATACAGTATGATAATACATATACTGTATGTTAATTGATTACTGCAGTCTTTTCTCCAAGTCTTGCGCATTTGATTATTCAGGATGCTGGCTGTTGAGTCAAGTTTGTTAGTGTGGTGTTCTATTTTTAGCTCATTGCTTCTAGCTTTTGTATTGACACTGTCCATCTTCTGTTGTATTACTTCTGCCACTTTGCTTGCAAGATAATATGAAATAATATAACCTGGCATGTCAGTATCTTTCTTTGGTTTCAATTATCCGTGTTATTTACCTTGTTCACCCCAGACCTGAGTTAAAGTCAGTCGTTCATGTTTTTCAGTATCAACACTGAGCATTTCCCCTTATTTGGTGCTGATGTGATGTGGTCTCATGGAAGATTACCACCTGTCTAAAATATGATGCACCATTAACACTTGAGCTATAAGGAGGAAAGACAAGCAGATGAAGTGTGTTTGATATTAATGAGAGCTAGTTTCAGGAAACAAGAAGTAGATTTCATAAAGACGGTAAAACCTATGCTGGCTACAGCTGTCCTGCATGAATGTAGTTTGCAAAACATTTCCTGGCCTTCTGATCCAATTAATACCTGATTCATTAACTTCATTTTGCAGTTGCATTGCTTGCTGTGCTGTAGCCATCTTTTAGGATCATGCACTCACAAAGGGGCTGATTCTCCACTGCCCTGAAGATTGCGATGTAATTTACAATAATGCAAAATCGGTGGAAAATGCTGCCATTCTGATCTGGCAGCATTTTACACCAACCTTACACTAGAGTAATTGAACACATAAGGTGCAAGGTAATGGACAGTCAGGCCCAAATTGCAATGGTTCCCTGTATCACTTCCACACACACACCCGCCGCCCCCCTCCCCCTCCCCCCAATTGTTCTCTGCACTTATCAGTACAACTTTAACAAAAGCCTCCTTGGTGGTTTTAATATGGAAGCGAATAAGCATAGGTGCAATCCAAGTGTTTGAAGATCATTATTACAATGGAATAATTACATTTTGGTACTTGTTTTGATTTGTTAGCTGAAAGATTAGTTTAAAAGCAGGAATGAAAATGAATTTGTTGTGTGGATGATTGTTGTAGGCTGCAGAAGGTTATTTATGGATTTTTACTTACAGTACATGTTTAAAGGAATTCCCTCTGTGACTTATGTAGCCGTGCAATTTATGGCCTTTCAAATAGGGTAAGTAACTAAATAAATAATTCTAGTGGCTGGAGCTGAAGGAAGAGGAGAAATAAAAGGGCTTTGATTTGTTGGCTTTAAGTTTCAGTTATGGAAAGGAGTTGTTTTGGAAATTTAAACAAACAGATAAACAAAAATAATGCATGCTTTGCATTGGAAAAAATAACATGACCCCAATGTCTTTCACATTAATCATATCATGTTACTGCAGGAGAAATGCTTGCATAATCAGATACACTGCAGGTTTTTGTGTTATATAATATGTTTTAAAATAACTAACTTGACATAATTTCCCCTCCTTCTGCTTGCAAATCAAACCAAAACGAAATGAGCAACAAAGGATAAACTGTGTGTATGTTGGGAATCTAAATGTTGAGGGCTTCAGTGGCATAGTAGATGTTTCAGATGGAAGTAAAAGTGAGTATGGTGTGCTCAGTTTAACAAGCAAGCTTGAGAGGTTCTGTAGTTTAAGGGCCGGCCTGTTGGTGAAGTTAGTTGCTGACGGGTCCTGGAAAACTTTGAAGTGCAGAGAGGGGCTTGATCCTGCCTCTGGAGCTTCTGGAGATGTTGTGAGAGTTCCATTTGTGGAGGGTTTTGCAGGAACTTAGCTCAGAAAATTCTGGTTATAAGTCGTATATTCTGCTGTTCAGCTTTATCTGGCTACAGAACTCTCAGTTGTTCACTGTTGAGTACTGAGGGCTTAGACGAGGTCAACTGTGCACCGGAAAACCGGGTTTAAAAATCATATACTGCTTCACTCAGGTTAAAAATTATTGACTGATTTGTATGTATTGAACTAAATTCTCTATCATGCTCTGAGTACAGAGCTGCATTGTTGACTATGTTGGGCCCTTAGTTTTGATGTCTTCTCTGCTATACTAGAAAATCATGGATTGCAAAAAGTATCTTGAAATACAGTTAGCAGCATGATTGTGATTGCAGATGAGCAGACAAGTTTATTCCCAAACTACCTGTTGTTGTTGTTGTTTTAAAATTAATCACTGTAAAGAAAACTGTCTTCTACTTCAGAGGTTCTCAAACTTTTTTTGCTGGGATCCTCTTTGAAAATATTTCAGACTATGATGACCTCCCTTCCCCCCCCCTGCCCCCCCCCAAAAAAAGTGATGACCTCCCCCATGGCATGCCACCCTTACCAGCATGTGTGGGAACTGTCAGCTCGCGACCCCCATATAATAACCTTGCGGCTCCTTGAGGGGTCATGACCCCTAGTTTGAGAACCCCTGTTCTACATTATGACTCACTTGGGTGTCTCAACCATACAATGGTTGACTAACAAAAGTGCTCTTGCATAGCTTTGTAGGCACACACTAGTTGTGACCATTAGAGCTTTCTTTATGTACTATGGTTGTGCCATTATGGAGGGATTTGAGTAACTGTTATTGAACAGATTACATGTGGATATTCATAGTTCTTTCAGATTGAGATGTTATGCTATCTATAGGCTACTGCACTTGGAGTTATTTTGTAAAGTAACACTGTTTCCAATGCTGTGTAGGCCAGGAGCCATATAATGTAACTGTCTTTAAGGCAGCTGCTGTAGTAATTAGAAGTATCAGTCAGTTTGTTTTAGGATGACTACTGTCAGATACAAGCAGTCCCTTTCACAGAAAGACCATCCTTTAATATTAAAGTAAAAAGCATTATATCAACTAATGAAACATCAGAGCTGAAGGAAGTCTTTAGAAACTCTTCTCTGGAAAAGTTTGCTGTATCGACATTTCAAAGTTAAATACATTGGCATACATCTTCTGCAGTGGAAGAGTGTATCAGATGCTGGGGTTTAGATTAGGGTGGGGATGTAGACCAGGATGTTCAAACTTGAGTGCCAAAAGTTAGGCCTTTACATCCATTTTTAGGTACCTAAATAGGGGCTGAGCTGCCTCCGCCTTTATTTAAGTCAATGGGAGTTCTGCTGTTGATTTCCATAGGAGCGGGGCCGGGCCCATAGCAATCATCTCAATGTTAAGATGCAAACAGGTCATAGTTCCTCCCTCTTTGTTTTCTTTTCTTGGCTACATTCAAATCACAGTATGGGGTGAGGATGTGGACCGTCACACATGAATGCGACAGAAAATGCTGATTGTAGCACTGAGTATTTTAGGCCACTCTTGTATCAGAGAAGGCCCAGAGTGTGATCAGCACAGACAACTGCCAAGTTACTATTTCATGTCCTTAGTGGTTGGCACTGATGTATGTTTTTGCAGTACTAAGACTCCTGTTAGTAATTTTCTGTTTTTACATATGGAGTATAAGCTTTAAGTAAGCCAATGATGGGTTCTGAGCAAGATTTATTTTATGAGGACTGTGCTGTAATTTGCTGTGTTCTGCACCAGGAAGTTGAGAGCATTAAAATAAAATAATGTGCAACAAATTCTCATGCTCAAGGACTAACTGTTGTATGCATTCTGTTGAGTAATTATAGAATACAAAACAGATTTGACACAGGAATTGTGGCTTAATCTCCTTCATTCCATTCCATTTTCTCCTGTGGTGGTATGGCGAAATAGGAGGTATATTTTGTCTTCTAACGCAAAAACACAGGCTCACTATGGTCTTGCTCTTAAAGTTGCTTGATGGGAGAATTTTCATTGGTAACTTCCGTTACTGCTAATGAGAATTATGCACATACAGTTCACCTGCATGATAATAGGGGAGAAGAAAAAAAAATCTTTAAATTCTCTACACTCCAGAAAATATATTACTCTAAAATGGGCAGTATGTCACAAGGAGTAACTAAAAACATGGGCTGGCACAGTGGTTGCACTTGAACATTCACCTGTAGCTAATATGTCTTCTGCCGCCCCCAAAACAAGTATATGCAACAGTCATTCTAAACTGTTACCTTTATCCTTTGTATTACAAGAAATATAGCATTTCTTGAGAATAATAAAAAAATGGCCCTGATAGATACTGAGATTATAAAACAAAACAGGTTACTCATGTAAAGTTGTGAGAATGAGTTCAAGTAGGTTTCCTTTATGCTTATGATTAATATACTCTTCCATTTAAAGCCATTAGGTATAGTGCTGTAATTGATTTAAACTAAGTGCAGTTAATATTTTTGGTTATAAATTTCAGACATGATGGTAAGAAATCATTTAAGAAAAAAAAAGAAAAGCTCCCTCCAATAATTCTTCATATAAAGTGACTACAGTTTCATACTAGCCTCCATACAAAACAAGCAGCAGGTCCTTTTCATGCAGTCAGACTTTGCTAGTTGGTTATGTGTGACACCTAGTAAAGACTGGTTGTGTGTTATGGAATTACAGTAAGTATGGTAATCTGAGATGTTGTGACACATCTTTTGTAAGGGTTTCTATCGAAAGGAAGAAAGTAAAGGGCTATACTTAATCAGTATAAATGTCAGTAGCATATTTTAATAAATGCTTGATTTAGCTTGGACTGTTTGCAATTGCATATTTAAAAGGAATCTGCCATCCCTTTCGAAGGTATGTGACATTTAAAAGATCTGTAAAGAAGATTGGTTTGACAGCTTCAAATCACATTTGAAAGAGTTTTTTCCTTTCAAAACAGAAAATGAACACTTCCTATTCTAAATGTCACCACAAAGACATAAACATATTTAATCAAATTATAAATTTAATTTATGTAAAATGTAATTTTTTATTCATGCAAGAGAGTCACTTGTTACATTTTTACCATCTCTGAAGCATAGCAGAGGTAGTGATTTGAAACTACTGATCCTTCTGAATAAATCATTGTTCAAGAATTTCTCAAAATCTTTAAAAATTAGGGTCAGGCTTATTATTGAGCCCCATTGGATCCAGCTATTTTGTTACCCTCTGGTTCACTTGCTTTCGTTAGCAGAGTTTGGAAGTTTATAGTGCAAGTATATAGCATAATTAAGTGAAAAGTATAACACCAAAGACTGTTTAGTAAAGACTTTCATGTATTTCCTGGACGAAAGAAAGCATTTGAACACCAGGGCCAGACACTGACATCTAGTGCATAGTCTGCACCATTGTGTATTCAGACTCCTAAGCAGGAGGAGTAGATTGCTCAAGATGCACAGCAGTATGGTCTCGCTTAATTTTATATGGTCACTATCACATAGTGTATAGCAGTTACAACACTGAGTTGCCTTAATAAGGAGTGAGCATAGGCAATAATAATGGAAGAAGTCCGGCAAGCAAGGTGTGACAATAATATAACAATACTTAGCACCATCTGCTGCTTCAGAAAACCTCTCTGGGGAAGATAAGTATTATTATCCCCATTTTATAGCTAGAATATGAGAGGTCTTCATCCTCCCGGCCACTGGAGATTGAGTACTAATGGAAGCATGAATGAAGGCCATTTCTGGGGTCACAATCAGTGCAACTATGGCAGTGGGAGGAGAAGCAGCCCTAAAGAAACCTCTGGACAGAAAGAACAAAGCCTTTCAGAAAAGGAACATTGCGGGTCGGGATTGGATGCCACAGGCTTTGATTGTCCTGGCATGCGTATCAAAGGTAGAGGTCAGATGTCTGCAACAGCCCAGCAGATCCCCAGAGGATAAGGGCAATCAGTCTGAACTAGCCAACAGGCCTGCATTCCTGGCATCAGCACTGGGGTTCATTGGGAATCCTCACGTACAATATCATCAGAGTAGCTATTGGTTTTTCTCTCTTTCAGCAAAGAGAGTCCTGTGGTTTAAAGTAGTGGGCAGCAAACCAATAGTCTAAAACCAGATTGGCCACTCTGCCCTTAAAAAGTGGGCTTTTTTTTTTTTTTTTTGCTGGGAAGAGATGGCAAAGACTCAGCAGTTGCTGTCCTGTTCCATGAACCAAGGCCTGCCTCAGGACTGGCCTACATGGTCAGGAGTTGCCACCCAGCTTAGCATAGGCAGAGGCCCTCTGGCCAGGAAAAAGGGGACAGAATCATCTGAGAAACTAGAGGATTCAACTGTTTCAGTTCCCTTCATGCTCCTGGGAGTCTCTGCAAGCTCCATACAAATGGCCGGACCAAGTGCAGACCAGTGCATGAAATCCATCTGCTGGGTACAGCCTATAAGAACTTCACACAAATTAGGGCCTAGACAGCATCAGAGTATTGGGTTTTATATGCAAGAACCTGTAGGTATATGATAGACGTCAGTGCAAAACCTTTCAGCAACTTTTACCTTTCAGCCACCATGCTTTAGCATAACCGAAGAAGGTATGCTAGTGGATTTCAGATCACCTGTAGAAGATAAAAGCCATTATCTTGGTGCTGGAAGAAAAGAAGGGGCAAAGAATGTATTCAGTTTACATCACTGTCCCAGAGGATGGGAGCACTACAGCCAGTCGTGGACCTGAAAAGTCCATTTCTCCTTCAGAGTCCCGACCTTCTGGACAGAGTGTCTCAAGACTGTCATTCAGACAGTGAGCTTGCAGGAATTCCTGTGCTCCTTAGATTTCCTGTATGCATGTCTTCATATTCTAGCCTTTGACCCCTTCAAAAGTTCCTGTGGTTTGCACATCTGGATCAGCATTTCTGTTGTTAGACTCGAGCCATAGCCCCAAAAGCCAGACTGCAACTCAGGACACTTTTGGAACCACTGTAACCATGGGTAAATCTCAGAGCATCCCCTCCCCCTCTTTGCCTATTTAGATTGTAAGTTGTTTGGGAGCAGACACTGTGCCTTACTACAATGCCCAGCACAATGGGGCCTGATCTCAAATGGGGACTCTGGGTGCGACTGGAATAGAGATAATAAAAATGGCCTTTACCATGATTATGATGATGCAGGTAATGGCCTTGATGCAGAATGAAGTGTGTGTCAGCCATCTATAGTCAGTGCCAAGACAGAGCAAGACATAAGAAGGGTGATTTGCCCAAGTATGCACCTTCCTAGAAAATCGTGGATGGAGAACAAACAGGGAAAAGAAATAATTTGTCCCCCTCCCACGTTCTCATCTGCCTACAAGCAAGAGTCAACACAAGGCTTGGAAGAGTATATCTCATTTAGGAAAGGGTAACCAACCTATAACTTCAGGTCCAAACCTTGCTACACCACAGAATAATACAGAATGGTACAATCTGCAGGTCTTAGACTTAATGGTAGTGGGCTTTGAAGTGGTTCTTTGGCCACACTTTTATGTGACTACCCCATATGTTCCTGCTGTCACAATAGAAAACATAATTGGAGAGCAGACTAGAACTCCCTCTAAAGGTACCGGGGCCCCTGGAGCGGAGTCTGACTGGTGAACACGTGTAAGGGATACCTTCTGGGTTAGGAAGTCTTGAGCACAAATGCCAGGCTACACTGCCTGGCCATCCATGTAGAGCCTTTTGCATTTGCTCAGATGGGACTAAGGAATCAATAGGTATTTATTCTACACCAAGGGCCAGGTAAAAGCCAAGCACCCATCTCAAAATTGATCAAAAAACTGATCAGAAGTGCTTACTTTAACCCTGGTAAAGTCCCACAGCCTTTAGTCTCTTGGTGTGAGAATAACATTGTTATGGATACAAAGAAGAGAGGCATTTATTGCAGACCTATAAGGCAGCCACTGTGCCTCGGTACATACCATTTCCAGACAATAAATAATCAATGTATGTGCATTGGTGACTGTGGCATTTAGCAGGACAGTGTTGCATGTGGTTGTCAGATACTGATCTTTCCGAACTGAAAACTATGTACTGCTCTTAGGAATTCGTAAGGGTCGGGCTTGGTATGGAAGATGGAAGACTGAAGTTTTCTGTACCTGTTCATTTTTTAAAATTTCCTATAGCAGTTTAGACCATCTCTGTAAAAGGATTTTCAAAGTATCCAACTTAAATCTGAGCAACAGCTGTGTGTATGAGGGCATGATATCATCAAAAGGTTTAGTATAGCCTCCCACTAGATGCTGGGAGAAACTATAATGAGCTGTTGAAAATTTTGGATTCTAAAATTCTTTTATGAAAACAATTTTTCACAAAAAATAGTCCTGTTTTTTTATTAGCTGTAACTAGAACCCAAACATATGGATTAGTCTAGAAGATCTCCCAGAAAAAAATGAATAAGTAGGGAAAATTTCTCCTTTATTACTCTTACATGTTTAAATGGAAATACGCATCCTATAGTATTGTTTTATCGCAGATTTAATATTAGATGTATTGCAATTTAAAAACGTTGTTTTCCCTGAAATATATAGCAGGAATAAAAAGTAACTATTTGACGTTTTGTATATTCATTCTCATGCTGGTAATATAACACATTGTGTACTAACTTGATATGATGAGCCAAAAATGAAGAGAAAGCTGCATCAGCAGGATGGGTGAGGAGGAGAAAGAGAAGGAAAAAGAAACTATAGAACAGCAGTTGCCCAACGAAATACAACTCTCCACCGCATTGTCATCATAAGTATTGGCCAGAACCTCAGGTCTTAGGAGCCCAGTATAACTGCAGTAGAATCAAGCCAAGTACTTTTAAAAAGATGCCATTATATAATCAGCCCCATTATCCCTCGCTATAAGCTTTCTGTTGAGCCCTCATTAGCCTACTATACTGTATCAAAGATCTTTTGTGCAAAACAGACAAAAGTCCTACTATTACAATACCCAGTGCAAAACAATGGAAAATGCAAAAATAAGTATTTTAGCTAATACAATATATTAAAATCTCTGTGTGTAAATGTTAGCAAATGCAATGGGAGTCTAGTACCAGCAGTGAGTGTAACTGAAGTCTTAAGTCTTAATACTTAGCTTCCTTTTGCAAGCAACCTGTAGGACTATGAAATAGCTAAAGGCAAATGAGACTAAAACAAGAGCAAAACAAGTAGAGGTTCGATCAGCAGAGTCTTGAGTTTCAGTGCTCAACAGTTCCTCTGGGCTCAATGTCAAAACTGCATCACAGTCTCCTGATTACAGTTATTAATTTCCCCACTGAGCCTGGATTCCAAACTGTAGCCACTTTTCCAGTGTGAATTACTTGGAACTTGTGTACATAAAGTAATGAAACATTTAACATTTTTGAAAATTAATGTTCCAAGGGATGTGGTGGAAGCCCAGTTGCATATGATGTTTAAAACTACACCAGACAAAGTCAGAGAAAATATTCTAGAGGGAGCAATCCTGCATTGCTCCTGCCAGTGAGACCCGATGACCTAATATGTTACTCTTTGCCCACCTGTTTCCCCAGCAAGACTTTCCTATCGTTGCCTAGACCAGAAAAGGACTGTGGGGCATGGGACATCAGGAGGTCTCATCATACAGAGTCTTCCATGTTTGCAGCATGGTACTTAACTTCCAGTCCAAAGGATGAGTTCATGATCCCTTTGGTTAATATTTGTGAAAAGCTTGGATGACAAAAAACGCCATCTAGTCTTATTGTTTTACTGCTATTATTCAGTTAGTAACTGCGGTATCTGTAGTAGTTTCACCTCTCCAGAGGCCTAGGCTGGCACACGGCTGTCTCTCTATTACCGATCTTTAGCAGTGGAGAGAGTGAACAGGTGAGCCTGCTTTCTGATCGCTCTTCCACCAGTTAGTTACCAAGAGAAAGCTGATTGAGGTAATTGAAGTCCCTTATTTAATCAGGTGAGGGTGGGAGGCTTGGCATGCTAAAGAGCCAGTTAGTCCATCAGCTCAAGACCACTAAGCAAGGCACAGGAAGGAAGTGCGGGGGTGGGGGAGAGGAGCAGGGCTAGCTGAGCCTTGAGTCACAGAGGGGAGACCTCTTCTTTCGGGCTTTGGGAAAAGGGCTGAGTAGACAAGGAACATTGCACAAAACCAGAAAGCTGTTGCTGGAGGGATCTAAAATTAACAGTCCCGTGTGAATATCCAATCAGTGAAGACTGAGCATGTTTCTGTGGGGCAAAAAAGCAGGAGCGGAGCACACCGTGTACTGTTACATGGTCCAACACACTTTTTTTTGGTGCTGTGGACAGGACCCCTAGTTGTGTTTCTGTAATTGGTTTGGCAAGTTCTAATGCTCCTTCCCAGTTGTCAGTGCAGTAGCGCATCCTAGTGTGTATTGCCTCATGTGTGCATGTCTTCTGTTATAATGCCAGCTGACCCCAATAGGAGCCTTTCTGTTAACTTCAACAGGCAGTGGATCAAGTCTAGTATTCCCTGCTCAGGTACTGTGGCATTGTTGCCCAGATTTTCTTAAATACCTTGGTACAAATGCAGTTAAGCAATGTAGTTCAAATGGACACACAACGTAATTGCATTGGCAGAAAAGCAGCCGTGCAGAAGCCAAATGGATCATGTCTCTTGTCATTGATTGAGGTGACCGTGCCTCTAACTGGGTACAAAATCACAGTTAAGAATTATAGTATGGGCTGGGCCTTAATGTTTCTTAAGTGCTTTCAAATCCTTGGGTGGCTGATCTCAAATTTGAAAAACCCACCCTATGAATTAAAAGTGCTGTACGAAAATGCTTAGGGTTGGCCTAACTTTGCTCCCATTTAAGTCAATGGGAGTTCTTAGCTGACTCCTGAAAATCCTACCTTAAAGTACCAAGTATAATAATAATAATAATAATTAATTAATAATAATTCTTACTGAAGTGATAGCAAATTAAATTAATAGAAAATTATACCATATTTAAGATACCCCTATTTGTTTGTTTGTTTAATTGGATAAATCTTTCAATTTTCCATTTTAACTAAGTGATAAGTTCATTAAAATGTTTACCAGTTTTGTTATTTTTGCAATTTTTCTACTGGCCCTGGGTGCAACTGAACACAAAGGAGAGTCTCAATATGTGTGTCAGAGTGAGTGTATGTGTGTGTGGCATTTTATATATAAACTTACATACTTAAAACCAGCTGCACAAAAAATTTTTATGCCGATTTTCCATAAAGATTCCTTCCTGTTCCAAGACTCCTGCATGTTGAGTTTCTGTGTAGGGGGATTTTTTTTCCAAAGTTTGCTAAACCTCTGAATGTAGAGGGTAAGCTGTATAATGAAGTGATGATAGGACCTTAAACGTAGTTTTGGAAATGTGGCCATATATGAATATGGAAAAAATTAGTTCTCAAGCTTTTTGCTGAATAAAGGAGAATTGTTACAAAGCACATTCATATTTATTGTTTCTGATGAATAATGAATGAAATCAAACTGCACCTTTTGCAACTATATGTAGCTGTTATGACAACAGATATGCTCCACTTTTAAAAATAACTATTAAGAGGAATTATTACAAAATTAATTGATTCTGTTCTTACCTGTCTGCTATTATCCAGTTTTCATGAGCTTTTATATGAGGCCTTATGGAGTGATATTTTGGGGGGGGTGGTGGTGGTGGTGGTGGGTGGGTGGGTGTGTGTGTGTGTGTGTGAGTGAGCACACACACACACAAAATAACAAAACTAATAGTCATTTTCCCCATATGTTAATAGTTATGGGATTGCCTGACATACATTAATGGTTATAATGAACTTTGCAAAAGATATTAGTGCTAAGTATCACCATAATTATTACATATGTGGAATAGACCATATGAACACAGGCAACTTCTCTTTGGTTGCATAGTAAAAGTGGTAGCACATGGCTGGAAATACACAAACTATTTCATTTGAACATGTGTGTATGGTGTGGTTTGGAATGTGGTGACGGAGCCAAGATGGAGCCAGCAAGAGCCCCAGGACTGCTGCTGTTTTTTAGGCTCTAGCTCATTCAGTAGCTCATTTTAGGTTTTAGCTCATTCAGTAGCTCATTATAGGGTTTAGCTCCTCCTCCCCATTTTTTAAAATATTTTAATTTTTTAAGTGCTTCATCACTCACCTCAAACACATGAGGGGGTTGAGTTGAGCTATGGAACCATTCTGCTTCCTCAAATCCTTATTATCAAAGTATTCAGAGCTGGAGGCAGGATGAAGCCCTAACTGAGCAAGGCTAAATTAAGAGCAATTGGGGTGTAAATGGGCTGTATAATATGTGGACACACAGAAACACTAGAATAAAAGCTATCGAGGCCTGCCTCTCTTTGGCATCATTGCATTCTGTAATTAGTTCTCCTCTCTGTCATGATGTGAACATCTGCAGTTAGACTCTGAGAAAGTGAACATCAGTAGAAAAAACTGATATGCAGAAAGACAGGCCAGCCACTCCCACTCTTGCAGTGTGATTAACTTGTGCTGGACAAAGATGTAGATTTCAAAGGTCATGTTCTAACCTGGATGTCTCTTGCATTGTAACATGGCTGTCTGGTTAGTATCCCTCTACATCTGTTAAAAAAATATATGTGCATATGTTGTTGTAACCTTGCAAATCGCAGAGGAGTTAACCATTTCAGTTTGGGTTGTCAGTTTAACCCTTGAGCTGTCAGCATTTGCCATACTGCCTTCCAAATAAATGCTTAGGATAGTGTGTGTGTGTGTGTGTGTGTGTGTGTGTGTGTGTGTGTGTGTGTGTGTGTGTGTGTGTGTGCGCGCGCGTGCGCACACACCATCCATGTACATAGTCTGAAGCACCCAGCTGATTAAAACCAAGCAAGTACCATAGGCACAGTGGTATTACCTAACACGTATTGGCTGACCCCAGCCTAACCAAGACCTTTCTCCTAGGTTAGATGCAGATTAGCTTTAGGGTCGACTTTAATGTGGTAGCTAACTTTGACCCCTCTACTCATCTTGGCAAACCCAAAGAGAACTTGTCTCCTGAATGTATGTTTGTCAGAAGTTCATAAAATAGGATAATAAGGATAATAATTTAATAATGCTTACAGTGCTTTTCATTTGTAAATCTCAAAGTATTTTACAAAGAAAAGTAAGTATCATTATCTCCATTTTATGGAGAGAGGGACAGGGAAATGAAATTACTTGTTCTGGGTCACACAGCAGGTCAGTGGCAGTGTTGAATATAGAATTCAGGTGCCTATAGCTAGTGCCCTGCTTCACCATTCTGCTTTTCTCAAGAATACCTGGTGTTTCAGTGTGAAAATAGTCAGGAGAAAAATAACTTTGAAGGGGTAGAAAATATTCAGGCCTTCTATAAGTACATAATGAAAGGCATAAATGGAAATATTTTTGTAGGTTACCTTTTAACATGAGACCTTTTTTTCAGCCTTGGATGTAGTATGGAGGTTTCAGAGGGGAGTAGAGAGCAGGGATTGTAGATGTCCCTATCCCTATAATACTTGTAGGACTTGGATCCACTTACGTGGACCACCCTGTAAAGATATAACCAGGGAGCTTTGTCAACTGCTGTTGTTTTACCCAGTAGTCTGTCAGTGGTGGTGATGTGACTCACAGGAGAGCAGTTGTGAACATTCATGAGAATATGGAAGCACTGCATAGAATTTAAAACTACCTTTATTCAGTAGCCTGTAATTCCTGTGACTAAGTCAGATAGATACAGAATTTTGAAAATAACCAGGAGCAACATAATGCCTAACTTTGGAATTACTTAAATGAGCATTGCCATAAAAGAGGGCTCATCCAGCTTGTTTACTCCAATCTTCATGCCTCGTCCATGTGCTTAAAAATATCTACAAAATATCTACCAGTCTCTTGCTTCAGGTCCAGTCCTACATTCCTAGCACATGCAAAACCTACTATGTAAGTCCATTTTGAGTCCTGGGTGCCCAGAGTTGCTGGAGAAAAAAGCTACTTTATTATAAAATAGCCACCAGCAAAATACTGATACAACAACGTCAAATGTAGGGTGATCTGTCAGGTTTGAACGCAGGACCTCTGAATCTATAAACACAAGTTTTTGCTGTTTGAGGTTAAAGGGACAGCCCTTTCATTATTCCCTTTTTGCATTTGTATGACTTGTATCTGACCTAAAAGATGATATGTGGTTGATTGCTTTAGGGGCTAGTAAGGCTGGCCATTGGTAAACAATGCTCTGTGATGACCTGCATGGTCTTGCTCTATTTAGACACTCTTTCATGTAAGATTAATTTATGGCAATTTTAAAAAATGTATTTCCCTTATGATAAATGATTTCGCAGTCATTTGCAAAGACTCATTTAACATCTCAGGATTAAATAAACAACAGCCCTCATTCCTGTTGGCTCAGATTGTCAGCCATGCTTGAACGAGGTGGAACTTGCCTCTCGTCCCAACCTTTGAGTATAAATATTCCCCTCTAACTCCAGCAATGCCCCCTTTTGTATGTGTGCACCTGTGTGTGCGCAGCTGTATACGTGTGCCCTGGAGAATCACCAGCCATGAGGCCAGCCTTGGGCTTTGGAGTTTGCATGAAAAGTTCTAGCCTTGAGTATTGTAAGTGTCCATGGTGGAATTTTCTTCCTGGAAAGAGGGTTATAATGGAAACTTAGACAGACTTGTAACAACAGTGCTATGAGCAGTGTGGATACCACTGTAATGTCTTGTGAAACATTGTAACTTTTGATTATGTTTTAAGAAAAAATGTGTTACAATAAACTGACGTTTTCCTATTGGTGTTTGGCTAGCAACAAGAGGTTTTGGTTTGTGGTTTTGGTTTTTGATGGGTGAGATGGACTTCTGTATTTTGCCCTAGGATAATTTTTCAAAATTAATAAATTAGAGATTTAGGAAAAGTGCAGATCTGAATTAGAGAGAAAGTCAGGGTTTGATTATTGTCTGCATCAGAACCCCCATCACTTCCTGCCCACCCCTGCATCCTTACTCCCTCTGGGAGTGAATCACCTTGAGTTGCTCCTCAAGGGCAGCTCATTCTATTCCAGCTGCTCCAGACAGCTTTTACCTTCCCACTCACTCTCTCCCCAGTGGCTAGCCAGGCTTGCTCCCTTTCCTTGTGTCTGACTCACAGCTGGATCTACGCTCTCTTTGGCCATGCAATCTAGATGCTGAACTTCTTCACTTACGCCTCTCCAAGGAGGTGAGTCATGCAATGGCAGTTGATTTCCAGGCCACTATTGTAGAGCTTTCATGGCTGTGCAGCAAAGGAGATATTCAAAGTTTCCAGTAAAATGTTCCGTTTGAAATGTAGCTGTTGCCCTTGTCCATGTGGATTTCCCTGCTCCCTTCCCCCACTCGGTACCAATCCACCCCCTCATCTAACTGATTCATAGTCACCCACCCCCATCTGCGTTACATGCCAGTTTATTCTGTTTCAGTTGTATACAGTATTTACATGTACTGTGTAAGTACAAAGAATTAAGCGTTTAGACACTACTACTACCCACCACCCATAACAACTACCTGTGTGTTTGAAATAGTTCAAGCAATGCCGATTACACTGCACATTTCCCCTTTATGCTACATGCAGTGTAATATATGTGAGTGCTGTTAAATGCATCACATCATTTCATAGTGCATTTGCAAAGAAAGTGCAATTTTATTGAACATTAGGATTGAATTCTTAACTGACTAATCAATTTCAGTAGTAAGTTAAAATGCCTAATATTAATGGATAACTGCAACCATTAATCAGGGTTAAGGTAGATTAACTGTTGTCTGTATTTATGCTAATAGTACTTACATACCACAGACTTATGGAATTCTAGAGTGCAATTTATATTTTTCAAAGCATTTGGTAACACATTTGCTTTGCACTCTACTCTTGCTCGCCTCTTTGGAAATGTAAAGCTAACTGCCATTTTCATGGTGATGACGAAGGCTGCAAGTCTGTCACAGAGGTCACGGAAGTCATGGATTCCATGACTTCCCGAGACCTCCGTGAAATTATTCTCTTCTGCTTTTGCCCCATGCCCTGGAGTAGAGGGGCTGAAGCTGTCAGCTTCTGGGGGCTGCAGGGACCTGGAAGTTCTCAGTCACCACAGGTGGTGAGGGTCCCAGAGCTCTAAGTGGGGAGGGGGCAGCTCTCAGCCTCCACAGGCAGCCCAGAGCTCCCCAGCTCTAATCTGCCATTGGTGATAGGGACCCAACCCCGCTGCTCACCATTGGGGCAGGTGGTGAGAACCCCCAGCTCCGAGCCACTGCAGGTGTCAGGGGGAGCCCTGCATCCCCCAGCTGCTGCGGGTGGTGAGGGAACCCTGGAGTGCCGAGCTGCAGTGGCAGCTTCCAGCTGCTGTGGGCGGCAGTGGCAGCTGGGACCCTGCTATTGTCTTCAAGAGCGGGTGGCGGGGACCCCTGGTTCCAAGCCACCCTGGGTGGCAGGGACCCCAGAGCCCCAAGCCTCAGCGGGTAGTCCCTGTCGCTTCCAGCCCCCTCGGGGACTCCCCCCGCAGCTCTCAGACGCCATGGGGGATCCCGCTTCCCAGACCTGCCACAGGCCTCAGCTGGTGGACTCTGCAGCTTCCAGGGGTGAAACCCCCAAGCCACCAAGGGAGAACTCGGAGCCCCAACGCTGGGGGTACTGGGGTGGTGGTGATGTGGGAGTCGTCCCCCCTCCCCCCGCAGTGGCGCTATGGCTCTCATTTCCCCCTTGGGCTCCAGTAATGCTCTCAGCACCCCCCTCCGCCCATTACTTTTAGTAAAAGTCACGGACAGGTCATGGGCTTCCGTGAATTTTTGTGTATTGCCCGTGATCTATCTGCGACTTTTCCTAAAAATAACCGTGACAGAACCTTCGCCTTAGTGATGACACAACGTCACTCCTTCCCTCTATCCACCCTCCTTTGGTTTCATGTCAAAAGACATGGAAAGGGTTAATTCAGTGGTTCTCAACCCATGGCCCAGGGACCAAAAGTGGCCCGCAGGGTCTTTCAAAGTGGCCCGCTGCTCCCCTCCCACTGGCTGCAGAAGGGAGCCGCTGCCTAAGGACCTAGGCAGAGCGTGTTGCCGCAGGGCTACAAGACCGGTGCAGACTCTTTGCTGCAGCCAAGGCAATGAGAGATCAGCGCTCCCTTCCCCCTGGCTGTAGCTGGGAGCATACCAGAGCACTCCACCTGGGTCCTTATGCATTGGGGGCCCTGCTGGAGCCAGAGGGAGGGGAGCACTAATCTCCTGTCCCCCTGGCTGCAGAAGGGAGCCATGCCTAGGGACCCTGGTGGAGCGCATGGGGCTACAGAATGTGTGTGGTTTCCCTGCTGCAGCCAGTGGGACAGGAAAACAGTGAGGACTCCTCCCGTCTGGCTGCAGTGACGGGGGGTGGGCGGGTGGGGTGGGGTATCTGCAGGCCGAGACTAGTAGCCATTCACAGTTGTAAAAATGATAACTGTGGTCCTCGAGCCAAAAAGGTTGGGAACCACTGGGTAATTTGTTCTGGTATGTGACTAAAACAAGACAAATAGAGTGTTTTAAATAAAACTATTTAACAATCTCTGGCAGCTCCAGAAAGCAGAAGGCATTAGAAAAATACAATTAAAAGAGTTTGGGTAGATGTAAATAAGAAACACTCTTCAGAATTCACCAGCCAAATTCATTTTGCTTTTCGGTGTTTTATCACAGTAATTGGTTTTAAGCCAATGAAGCAACATTTTTGTTCATTTAAAAAAAAAAAAAGTCTCTCAGAGTGCAAGACCTGCATGGTTTTGTGTGACTGTTTTTTCCTGCTGAGTTTTATTGGGGTATTTTTAAAGCGAAAGTCTGGATTTCCTAAAATTTTTTAAATACATATTCTTCAATTAGTTGATTACCATAGGTTGTCCCTATACTCTGGGTTGCTCATCAGGATATCTAATAGCTGGATCATATTGATTGTCCTTCAATTAATCATGTCAGCTATTTTCATTTATCAAAGCCAAAATACATGTAATTAACTCTGAAGTGATATAGCTCACTATAAAGCGATTTTGCTACTGCCATAGAGATAACTCAGTGTAGATTATATTAATAGGAAATGCAAGTTGAAATTAAATTAATAGTATCATGTCCATCAAGGAGTAATAATTAAAAAAATGAACTACTGTAGAGAAAAATCTTTTATAATGGCAAAAAAGAAATCTCTTGTCACCAGACCTCTTATTGGTTACATTTTAAGATTTGCCAGCTTTTGAGTCTTTCCCATGATCAATATCTAGTTAATGGTAACAGGATTTTTGAGCAACATTTTTTGGGAATACCCCATAACCTTTAAAAGACTTTACATCTAGCCACTCCATTTCTCTTTCTCTCTTTCTCTCTATCTGGAGGAGCTGGTTTCTTTGTTGTTTAGGGGATTTATCATCTTCACTCTGATCAACTATTGGACTTCTTTGTTAAAGGGGAGAAAAATCTTCCTCTCCCTTTCTCTGCCTTCACTCTGTCTGTTATATGTGCCTTTCTGATTCAGGGACCTGCAAGTGCTGGTTACCAATGGGAGATTAGCCTGAGTGAGGATTTCAACACCGCCTCATGTAAAAACTTGCGTAGTCTTGATTACCTTTTATACAACCAAGAAAGAGAAGAGATATGATTTCATAATCATAGCACAGAATTTCCAGCATTCCCAATTTCAGTACTTTCTATGGTGAAATAAATTAAAAATGATTATTCTTTGAGTTGGCTTGCTTATTCCTACTGGAACAGGAGTTATTACTGTGTCAATAGTGCTAGATTACAGCAAATTTCCTTCCTTATGCACTTTGTCATCAGGCATTAATATTTGCAACAACACCAAATTATCTTGTAATTTTAACAAAGGCATCAGGGAAAAATAAGTGCTTCTTGGTTAGACGGCCATAAATAAGTAGATCAGAAATAAAGAGCCTTTACTTTTATTATGCAAAATAATGACTGTAGCTGTTACTGGGATTTAGTTGATACTATGATAGTTATACTTTTGCAAGGTTATGGAAGAGCTCTCCCATCATGTTATTTTGACAGCTCTCTATAGTAATCTGGGAGAGTGATGTGTCTAACAAGGTCTCAGAGAAAAGATACCTTGTTTGCATTTCAGAACTTGTAATTCAATATGTTTTGCAGTGGAAAATAGCATGGAAAAAAATGCCTTCTATCTCGGTCTACCATTACATCTATTAAACATATGCATAGTATGCTGCTGCTTCAACTGACTCAATGGGACTCGTCTCAAAGAATGATTTCACTCTGATCCCATTGAGTAGAAACTGATTTACAATTTTTTAGAAGCTTTTTCTGTGGCCGTGCACAGCATTGTACTTCATTAGCCTGTATCCCAGTTCATTTTGTATTGTTTCAGATTGTGTTCCACTCTATGTTATACTAAAGCTGTTCTGCGAGCTTAAATATAGCAGGTGCTGCCTGTCCCTTCTATAATAACTTTGTCCTACTGTGTGGATTTTAAGATGTATTATGTTCTTTGCAAAGGAAGGGTACAACCTAAAGAATCTCGGTCCCGGTCTTGCTCCATCTGCATTCCAACCCTGATTACACGCTGTGCATGGCAAAGCACCGGTGCTGTGTGTGATACTTTACTGAAATAGATCCTATTATATTTGTAAATTATCTATACATATGTATGAAACAATGACTGTCTGAAAAATACATTATTACCATGTACAATGCAGTCAAAACAGTAAACACAGTGTAATCTGTTTGGATTTCCATATCCATAAGCAACTGGAGGTGGCTGCAAAAGTGGACTAACCAAAAGTTTAAATATTAGACCTCTGATAGGAGGAGTAAGATAATAACACAGAAATGTCAGCTACTTTAGTAGTATTCCTCTGTAGGAATAGGCCTAATTTCTTAGCCCAGAATCAGCAATATGGAACGTAGGCCCCTTCTGCATTAGGAGAGCTCTGCGCTGGTTTCAAGTCAAAGTGTAGAAGGCAATAGGCAAGTGTTTCCTGCTCCCTCACAGGACCTCCACCAGTCTGCCGCTCTCTCTTCCCCATATGGATACCACTGAGACTGCTGCAGCCCAGTTGCTGGGGTGACCTTTGGCAGGGAAGAGCATGGATGGGGGAGGCTCAGTCAGTGGGATTTGTTGGGCTCCCCCCCTGCATCTTATTGTGTTGTGAATTGGGGGAAATCTTAATGGGTCCATTGTCCCCTCCAGTGTGTTTGAGGGCCTGTAGGCAGCTCAGAAAATTCTCTGTCCAGTTGAATTATCTGACTGTTATTTAGCACGCTTAACACTGGGATGTCACAGCTCCAGTTCTGGAGGTGGTCAAGGTAGCTACAAAACTGGTTTGTTCCATGTCTGCAAATGGTGTGTGGGCCTCCTGTCTTCCCTAGGATTTGAATAGCGCTCTGCAGGCTCATAGGATTTTGGTCATGGGTTAGTTTAGTCCAGGTTTCACTTGCTCTCTTCCATCCTCAAACTAATTTGTGTACTTGGGCAGGAGACAATTGCTGCAGAGCCAAGATCTGCAACACTTGGCAGATGTGAATCTTCTTCATTGACAGAGGGAGTATGGGCACATATGCCCCTTTGTCCTTACCTAATACTTGATGGAAGTGGCAGTCTTGGCCCACTTTACTGTAAAGAGTTCCGTCCTGCCGTTCCCCATGATAGTTAGGTGTATATCTTAGTGTGCCTTGTGAATTCCACTGTCTTGGAGACACAGCCGCATGGGAAGTATGTGCCTGTACCAGTTAGATAGCAATATCAGCCATGCATCTCAGAGAGCACGTTGGATACCCAGGTATGGAATGTTCTTTTTGCCAATAATCTGAACTGAGTTTTAGTTTTAATTTTCTTCTTTTTCTATTTGGTTGTGTACGTCTCTCTTTTTCTAAACCTAGTTTTATTCTTTGCTAATCCTCAGAAGCAGCCCAAGAAATGACATTTATGCATATTTCATAGTGTGATTTCTGTAGGCATACGGAGCAAACAAATCAATTTCTCAGCAGCATGCTGTTTAAAAGAAACAGCAACAACCTGTGGGATAAGTTGCAGAAGCTGTTAAAATTAATTATAAATGGCAGAAGATATAATGTAAAGGGGGAAAGTGCTAATATGTGAAGAATAATAAACATTCAGGAGATGAAAAGGAACTTTTTGTCATCTGCTTATTTAAACTTCATATATTTATAACATGTTAAAACAGTGTACTGCTTATTAGCAGTTATACGTTACCATTTTATTTGGGTATTGTAACAGCCTCTTCTTATGTCAAATACTAGTTTTTGCCTAGTCCGGTTTTAGAGTTTGTTGTTCAGTATGTTCATGGGTACCGAAACATAACTCTGATAGGCCTTAATTGTTGTCTCAGCTACATTTGCGTACATCAGAAGGAGCTGCATTGGAGTCAATTCAGTTATGCCAGTATAGGAGAGCAGAGAATCAGGTCAGTCTGTTTAGCATAGGGGATGGCTTTGTCTAGCAAGAGCTCAGAGGATAAATATCTGATTTGCATTTGAGAATTTGTAATTCAGTACTTATTGCAGTAGGGCCCTCCCTCATTTAAAGTCCATCTGTACATTATTTTGCCCAAAGCAGCTCATTGTTGCCAGCAGACTGGGTGTAACCTGTAACTCCTTGAAAAATGAAGCTAAGTAGAACAGCTACATATCTATTTCAGCGGAGATGCAATTTGTTGTTTATGGGATAATGTCAAGGACTGGTGTATTATACTTCCTTTATTTGTTTTCCTCTTTGTTTAGCTGAAGGGTGCTTTGTTTTTGATTTTTTTTGTCCTTTCCCTTTTGGTTTTGTTTTATGCGTTTGATAAGTATTCTTGGTTTTTATCCCTGTTTCTAATTGAACATGACATTAAATTAACATGATTTAGTAATAATATTTTATATATCTAAAATGTCTTTAATCTGAAAGGTTGTAAAGGATCCCAGAACATTTCTATATGTGTGTTACAGCATGGAAATACAGCCTCATCTAAGGTGGGGGTGCAACAATCATCTGGCATGGTGCAAAAAAAAATTGTACCCAGGTACCCTTGGGAAAATCTATCCTCTTTAAAAACAGATGGACAAAAGCACTATAGGGTCATTAATGTTCATGTGGTGCAGGCTGGACCACAAATATTAAAGTTTCATTTTGAAGAAATTCCTCCCCACCATGTAGACACACGCAGCAAACTTCCATTTCTGTTCTTCAGGGGTAGGGGAAATAAAGGGCTGAGTTGTCCTTTGATAGGATTTGAACACATGGTTTTAGGGGCTATAGGTAGTCTAAACTTGACTGTGCCAAGTTACCTGTCTCACTGGCTTTTTATTAGCCACTGCCTTGTTGGAGCATCCACTATGTTGTGATCACTGTGTTTCGAATAAGGTTGTCTTGGGGAAGCAGGTGGGAGGGGACAGGATGGGATCAGGCTGCTTTTGTGTGCAGGCCAATTTTTGCTTCAGATGTACTTCTGTGTTCCTAGGTTCTTCATGCCTATGGCTTCCTTCTGAGTCTTTACAGAAAAGAAGAGTGCCTTCTTCACCATTCTTGTTATCTTCTTCCACCAGCTCTTCTCTAGAAGATGTTTCTAGAGGTCCGTTATCTTTCAGTGCAGCCTTTTGACCACATTTTAACCTCTGTCCCGCAAAGAAACATAACTGCAGAACTGTATGGTCCATCAAGGCCTCAGTCTGGGAGTGTCCTTAGTCCTTCTGCTTTTCACGCTGACAGGTGTTTGGTGTTGTGGAATTGTTGATCTGAGTTCCTAGCGATGGAGTGGTTACCGTCTCTGATGTGGGAGTGTGGCTTACAATTCGTAGGTGAGTATTTCATGTGTGCCTGCTGAAAGATGAGGGAAATAGGAGCGTTGGAGGCTCAATAAACTGAGCTGTTACATGATTCTGACCAGATGGAAGTGTGCGAATCTTTTCCTGTGGCTAGTATCAGGGTTGAGTAGGTAAAGGAGGAAGCTGAGGTGAAGAGAGAACAACCCTGATCATATATAATAGGTCCCATGTGCGTTATGAAATACACCTGATTGAGAGGTCTGATTCCAGAACAGTAGTTTCTAATATGATTAACATATTCTGGAGACAGAACTGAATCATGGCTACTTGTCAGTTTATGGATGAAATTTAAGGAGTTTGGTTTTTGACCTATGATTGGGACTCTCCTACTTGAAAGATAACTTCTCTTCCTACGCAGTTGCATGCAGTGGAAGTTCTGGAGCTGTTTTCTATTTAATTTTTTTAATTACATAACTTTTTTATGTTAAAAGAACATTACAGTTGCAAAATCAAACACTCAGAAGTTAGTAAATGTCAGAATTAAAGTTGCACATGCAACCCTAATTCAGCCTCCATGCATGTAGGCATTTAGATAGTCTCTTTGGACATCACAGAGAGAGTCTATGGCAGAGCTAGGGATGGAACTCAGCTCTCCTGGGTAAGATGGGTGAATGTTGCCTGCCTGCTTCCTAAGGCCGGGGTACTGGGCCTTGCTCAGTAAGGGCTGTGAAGTGCACATCAGTTAGCCGAACAGCTGATGCTACAGCTCATGGGTCTTCCTGACTCCCTACCCAGTACACCTTCCCCTCCCCCAGTGGGGCATAGGGGAATAGTGATGGCTGATGCTGTGGCAGCCATCTGTTCAGAGCTCTAGCTAGTACTTACCATACATGAGGCTCCGGGGCTTGGGGCTGTGCTGAGTGCAGGTGGAATGATAAGAGAAGAAACTTTACTGAACATGTGCAGGTGATGGTAATTTTCAGAGGTTTATAACTCAAATCTTTGATGACTTTACAAAGGGGACTTCTTGGACTCCAGGACTATGCCCCATAAGTAAGGATACAATTCAGTCATGGATTTCGTGACTTTCTGGGACCTCTCTGACTTCTGGGGCAGGGCCAGAACAGCTGTCAGCCCCGGCGTTGCCCCCCCCAAACAGGTGACTGGGGGCCAGCCCACCAGAGCAGCGGCCTGGGTTGGGTCAGCTCCCCTGGAGCTGGAGCAGCAGCGGTCAGACCCTGCCAGGGAAGCAGTGGTGGTGCTGGAGCAGCTGCAAGCTCCAGCAGCTCTGTTTTCCCCCTTTCCCCAGGTATTTTTAGTAAAACTCAGAGAGAGGTTGCAGGCTTCCGTAAAGATCTGTCTCTGACTCTTACTAAAAATACCTGTGACAGAATCTTAACCTTACCCATAAGACAAATGCCTGCTCTCCAAATCATAGAGGTACTAGAGGTCTTTGGAGATGGTTAAAACAATTTCTGTGTCTGGCAAAACTACCTCTTTCCTCTCTTGGAAACAGCTAATTTTTTTTCACTGACACTTAAAAATGAAATTCAGCCGGAGGCAAAGAGCAAACATGGAAAATATCCCAAATGGTTAAAATTTGGGAGAGTTATAAATAACTGAAAACAGGAGCTTACAATGGAAAGTACTAGGCAACTTTAACTATGTAGGTGTTGCTAATGCCTGTAATTATTAGTCAAGCATCTATGTGGTGAGATTGGTGAGTTTTATGCTCAATGTGCTTAAATGAAAGTGTTGTAATTGTGTTAACATTCTCCTATATCCCTGAGAAGTCCAGGAAATCACAGACTCTCAGCTACACCGGGACAGACCATGTTGTATTAGGAGAGCTGGTTACACTGTATTTTACAGTGTAGACTGGACCTGAGGCTGCCAGCTGCGGAGTGCCTTTTGTTTTATTTGACTTGGTTTAACTTTTGGCAGGATTTTCTCAACTGCTTACTTGGAAATTTGGTGTTGATGACTCACATCCCATCAATTTGGAATTTCTTCCTTATTTTCAGGTTTTCTGAAGGCAGATTGTTGGACAGTTTGTTCCTTAAATATAATAGAGAAATATCATCTGTGAAGGTTAGGGAAAAGATGGAAATTAAAATATTACAGACTATTGGCCTCAGGGTGCAATTGTGGAGTGAGTTTATACAGGGTTTGCAATACTGCTGAGCTTTACACAGTTAATTACCAATGACTGCACAGAGTTTGGCTTTCTGCAAGGACTGGAAAAATTTAGGCCAAGTCTACACTAAAAGCTTTTGCTGATATAATGATGTTGATTAGTGGTGTGACTTTTGCAACCTTTTTCTATCCTGGCAAAAGCCCATGTATATAAAAGTGCTTTTGCCAGTATAGCTTATTTTGCTCAGGGAACTGATATAAATTATACTGGCAAAAACAGGGCTTGTGGTATACCGTATAAATACTGGCAAACCATATAGCTGGGCTTGTGGTATACCGTATAGCTATACTGGAAAATCTTTTCTAGTATAAACTGGAGCTTAATGTTTGAACTCTCACCAGTATGCTCCTGGTCATCTAGAAGCTTCAGCTGTTTTAGCTCCCTAATTACGTAAAATAATTACCCTCTAAATATTTGTGTGTGGATTTGATTCTTTTCTGCTGGATCAAGAGCAATTCTGTTTAACTTAATGTTCAAGTTAATGGTGTTTGCAGTGTTATAAAACAAGTGTGAATGACAGCAGAATCAGGCCCCAATGAGTTTAACTTTCTCTAGGGGTGCATCTACTCTTGAAAAATGAGAATCCATATTGGAACAAAGTCCCTTACTTTGACATAAATGACAATGTAGGTAAGGCAATTCTCAGATTAGATCCATGGAAAACGTTCAGAAAGCGTGTCACTTCCTGCACAGGAAATCTAGGTTCATGAACTTCAAGCTTCTTAAATTAGTACCTTCTCCTTGCTGTGTAAAGCAGCACTCTGGGTGGGCAGCATCAGGGTTACTATGATAACAAAAGCTAGAGAGAACACCCTCACCATCAAAGGGTGAGATAGGATGGATCCCTTAGTGTCTCTCTACACTATGATTAGACTTCTGCAGCTGGCCAGCTGATTTGAGCTCTTGGGGCTTGGGCTAAAGGTCTGTTTAATTGCTGGTGTACACGTTCAGGCTTAGCCTGGGCTCTGGGACCCTGCAAGATGAGAGGTTCCCAAAGCCTGGGCTTCAGCCAGATCCCGAACATCTGCTCTGCAATTAAACAGCCCCTTAGTCTGAGACTCATGGGCCCAAGTCAGCTGGCATGGGCCCGCCATAGGTTTTTAATCACAGTGTTAGACATACCCTTAGAATGAATGGTATGCAGAAGATTTTCTAAGTTATTAGGCAATTGTTCAGTGTTCCAGCCAGGACTGTATTGCAGTGGTTAAGGCCTTCATTAAATGAGAGGAATTTTTCCAAATTAGGGCTTGATTCTGCCCCCATTGAACTCTGTGGAAGTTTTACCCTTGAGTTCTATGGGAGTAGGATGGGGCCCTTAGTGCATGTGTCATTTTAATGTCATCTCATTTTGATCATTTAGAAATCAACCATTTTTTTCCAGAGGTGCTGACATGATAATGCAGTGTCAAAAATGGTTTATTTTTGCCTTTCTGTGCTCTGTCCAATATAATGTGACACCTGTTTTATAACATATGTCATTCGGTGCTAGCATGCTCTCACTTTTCTGCTGATTGCTAGAGGCCTCTGCAATTTAAAGAAAATGAAGGGTCAAATCCTGCAGACACTGAGTGTAGTGAGAGGTCCCTTGAATGAGATTATTCTCACATGTAGGCACTATGGCCCAGATCCAGCCATGCATTTAATCCCATGCTTAATTTTAAGCATGAGTAATCCTGTTGTAGTCAATGGGACTGCTAATACACCTGTAGTTAAGCACTTGTTTAAGTGGTTTGCTGGATCAGGTCCTATGCTAGTTAGCATTTGCACAGTCCATGCCCTAAATGTGATCAAGCACTGCTGATCCTTGATTAGCTCATGTTTTCTCTCCCTCTGACCCAGTCTGTAGTGAAGAGTGCAAGTAGTGTCTTTATCCTGACCCATGAAAGAAGTAAGGGGCTAGGAGAAGCTGCATAGCAAGCCACTTCACATGGAAAGCTGTTAGATTCAGGTCACTGAGTTTGGACTGTTGCATTTTATGACAAAGTCTAAAAATGCAGATTTGTAACAACTTATGTTAATGAATTCAGACTGCTTGAATTTCACACTGAATAATAGCAGGAATTATCGGAGATGGTGATTTATGAGATCTGATTGAATGTAATCTTTTCTCAAAATTAAATTGATAAAATGATGTCATATCGCAATATTTTTATTAATGTTCTTTGATACAAAAATCTATTGGACTAAAGATTTTTTTACAGTAAAATGAAAGTAATAGAATGACGAATAAAAATATTCAATAAATTTTTAAAATTCAGTATCACATTTTAAATGCAGTCTTGTGAATATGGGGAGCTGAATGCAATACCTTTTATCCTCAGGCTGCCCACTTTCATACATTAAAAATATTCTATTTAAATGCAGATTCTGATTTGCTATCTGGCATAGCGTTCAAGGAAAACAGATAGGAGAGAAGGCAGATAGATGCATCTGTTAATTTAATTATATGTTTTTTATGACCTATAAAAGTGTGGGGCTTTTGTTAGAGTGTGTATATGGAGGGACTGTAAGGTGTCTACATTTATAAAAATGTCATATCATGGTTTCTAAATAAATTTTGGAAGGGAGAAGTAAACAAAATGCTTACAAACACTCCCCCCAGTAAAATTAATAAACTTAAATGTAAATGCACACAGATGCACAGGGCATAGTACTTAGTATATATGACTTGATCTTCCCCACATCCCTGGGGGTACCTTTGCTTACTTGAGTAATGCTACTTCTGTGCATGTTTGGATGGCCAGCCAGGCCCAGGTTTTGGAACCAACGGCCAGATCCTTTATCTGCACCTATGAAGTGTCTCATTTGGGGCTCTGCACAGGAGCAGTGGGTCCACCCACGGGGAGTCATTTGCAGGATCAAGGCCTCAACTAAATAGAAAGATTTAGATTCCTCTGTCTAACTGGTTTCTTCTCTGCATCAGTCTGAAAGTGCTACTTCTGAGCCATCTGTAAAAGGAAAATAGTTGGAAGGTTTTTTAACTCTCTCCTCCCCCTTCCCCCCCCCCCCTTTTTTTTTTTTTTTTTTGGGAAAGAAGTCTTCCAATTTTAATGCTGGTTGCAGTACATGTCAGTGATTTTGACTTTTATCTAGTTTTGTTAAAATGGGTTAGAGGCATATTACTGAAATTACAAATGAACTGGCTTGTTAGCATAAACTCTCTGGAAAGATAGGGATCTGCTCCATGGGACAGAAGTTATGATTAAATAGAATTTTGAAGGTCAAAGATGTACATTTGCCACTTGCTTGACCTTCTATCTTTCTAAGAACAAACTAGGTCACTCTTGTTTTTAATAGCGATTTCCTCTATTATTTACTAGATAAAGAATTCTGAAAATCCAATAGTATTTGAATGTCAGTGCCAGTCATGGCTAGGTTGAGTGCCAGTAGAGGATATCAGATTGTTTGTTTTACATTTATGATGATTTGGAACTGTCAGGAACCATTAAATTGCACAATAGCTAACCTCTGTAAACACATGATCTGACTTCTGTTACCATCTGCCTTCCTCATACCCCTCTCCTCCATCCTTTCATATGTCACTCTGTTTTATTGCCTGGTGTCTCAAACTAGGCGGTAAAATCTTCAGGTCTCTGTGTCTAACAGTGTGTTTGTACAGTGTGTCGTACAAAGAAGTCCTGATCCTTGGACTGGAGGTCAGAGAAGCAGGGGTCTGTAATCCTGACTCCAGTACTGACTTGCTATGTGAACTCCTGCAAGTCACAACCTCTCTAAGCCCCAGTTTCTTTCCCCTTTAAATAGGGATAAATGATGCTTTATTACTTAATAGTGGCGGTGTAACTAATGACTATCAAGTGCTGTATGCAGAGTTGTTTTAGCTGTGTTGGTCCCGGGATATTAGAGAGTCAAGGTGAGTGCGGTAATAGCTTTTATTGGACCAGCGTCTGTTGGTGAGAGAGACGAGCTTTCAAGCTACACAGAGCTCTTCAAAACTCTTCACGTTGTCTCTCTAATATCGAGAGCTATGGCAGTGCACATTATTATTAAGCCCATATAACAGGAGTAGAATGCCCCAGTTCTGGGCTCCTTACTGCTGATTTCTCTATGCCATGTGGCTCTTTTGGAGATTTTTACAGTAGTACTGGTCAAAATTTGGCACAAGACGTTTTTTCAGCATTTATATGCTTCACTGCAAGAATTTTCAGTTTCCTGAAATTTCACAGAAATAGAAATTTATCATTGTGTGAAATCACAAAATGAACAGGTAGAATTATTTTCTATCTGTTTGAGGGACCAGCTCATCACCAGTTTTAACCTAAGTGTGTAAGTATCAAAATAGTATTCTGCATTACTGGTCTGTACTTCTGTAAGAGGAAGATGTAGTAAAATTATAATGGCGATGAAAAGTTGGAAGGTTTTGGCTTTTACCGTATTCTGAAACACTCTCATTGTGAAGAAAGCATTGTTTATGTCTGATATTCTGGAGAACAGTTTGCAAAGGTGGGGAAGGATTAATATCTTCATTCTGCCCCATTTGCAAACTCTGATACAGGGAGTATGTTATTTAAGGTCACACCATGAGTTGGGAACAGATCCTAGGTTGCCCAGTCGTGAGCCTGAACTCTTACCGTTGGCAACTGCCTGTTTTGCGAAGGCAAGTGCAACCTGCAGAAGGGTGGTCTGTTATATAAATGTTACTCATGTAATTTAAAGATCCATGGGGAATGCTTTTAACTTACGCATTCTGTTTTTCAAAAGAGCTAAGCAATGTGGGGATGTACTTAAAATATGTGTCACTTCCTTGTTTGGGCTGTTCTTGCCTAAGATCCGTTTGCTTCTTTCCCTTTACAAATTTACCTCCACCTCACCTTTACCTTTTTGGCAAACTTCCCAAGCTTTGATCCACATGGGATAACATCAACAGTGCATTGTTTGATTGGGAGAGCCCTTAAGCAATGTAGCACTTAAACTGAACAGTCAGGAAATACACTTGGGAGCGTGCAATCAGAATTTTTTTTCTGTCTGGGGCCCCAATCTTGCAAACACTTGTGCACTTGCTTCACTTTACTACCCAGTAAAGTCCATAGGTCTACTCATGGTAGTAAAGTTAGGCACATGCACAAGTGTTGCAGGATCAGGACATAGAGGAGTTGAAATGCTTAAATATCTGATAAGGAAAACCATAAGCTTATGTGAAAGCTAAGGGAAGCAATGTCTAGTGAGCAGAGCAGGGGACTGGGAGTCCAATCATATTTCTGGGTTCTAACCCTGATCCTGCCCCCAATATGTTGTATGATACTGAGTTGGGACAGATTTTTAAAGGTATTTAATGGTTAACTCCCATTGTTCTCAGTGGAAATTAGGTGCCAAAAATCTAGCCTGTAATCACTGATTCTCTCTGTTCCCCAGTTTATCCAGTAACATTGGGGTGTAGTGTGGCATAATTGCGGTTTGTAAAGTAGAGCATAACATGTAATATTGAAAATTAAAATTAAATTTACCATGTCTAATAGTTAAAAAAGCCCTTTTCTTTTCATAATGTCCTAAATCCCCTTTAAACTATTTAAACAGGAGACTAATGCGTGTTTGTTTAAAGTGTTCAAGAAAGTGTGCATGAATATTGTACATCTGTCTTGGAGCTGTTCAATTTGAAACTGGTAACTTTTTTGTAATTTTTTATTTAAAAAACAAAGAGGAAGACTATCGGTGCAATTGGTTTATGTATTGCCTTAACTACTATCACAATAGTGAAAAGCTCTCATCAAGTATGTATCAGATTATTTTATTATGCCAACATTAATATTGGAAGCACACACGTAATCTGGAGTCAGCAGGTTCATACGCTACTATCATTAAATTTTCAGGCAAAAGCTGCAAAAATTAATTGGAGGCGTGTAATAGTTTAGAATGTGAGCTGGCTTATGGTAATATAAATTACGTGAAGAGAAGACAGTTTTATATACTGAGGGGGAAAACTGGTTTACTTTAATGAGAAGAGATAGAAATGTGGAGCTATTTTTTCATTACAGATGCACTCTAAACTGTTTGGACTTACTTGATGAATAGAGTTAATTCTCTGCTACAGTTCCAATAATTCATGTTGCACAGCTTAATGACTTCTAGATAAAAACAGGATTGAAATGTTAATTTCTATGAAGAAATTGGAGTACTCTCATATATCAGCCTTTTTTTTCCTATTAAACTACTAGTTAATTTCACTAAACAAGTCTCTTGGAGATATTTCATGCTACATAGATTTTTGTATTTCTTACCTGCTTTTTTAAAAGTAATTGGTTGTGAATATTGGCTTCTGTAGAATTTCAGAGCCTTGTAGAAATTTCAGTTGTATTTAATGTGCTGTCATAATAAAAGTTTTGAGGTGTTTTTTTTCAGTACACTCAATGATTTTTAAGCCTTTTGATGTTTTCTCCCCTAATTTATTTATAAATTAATGTTATAGCACCATCCAGTTAATCTTCCGGTTCAAAGTTATTCTGAGAGCATGGGAGCAGATTCTCAGCTGATACAAAGTGTCTGAGTTCCATTGACTTTACTGGAGTTATGACAGTTTACACCAGTTAAAACTCTGCCTGGTGGTTAGCAAGGTCTTACTGAATTAGTTTGTATTAGGTGTGTAGCTCATGTTTTAGCACTGTGAATTGCTAGGTGGTTAGCAATCTTTGAACAGTGCTGCCATGCGTTAAATTAATCTTTTATTATTGGTGGTGTTATTGATTTGTACAGTATTGCCTTAGTTTCTAGGAGCCCCAATTATAAACTGGGACCCCAGTGTGTTAGATGCTGTACAAACAGAATAAAAAGACAGTCCCTGTCCTAAAAAACCTACAATCTTGTGATTTATCATTTTAATTTCATTTAAATTTTTCTTTAGTTGATTTTCAATTTGACATTTACCCTTTTTAGTTAGAGGGGAGTTCTGGTAACTTCACTTTTTGTTTTTCATTTTACAGTTAGATCTTTTCAAATAATCTTAAACAATTTTATCCCTGTGGCAGCCTGCCTTCACTTCCCTTCTGGTTTCACACCACTTTCATATATTGCCATTCTTATTACTGTACTTTGGATATGTGCTTTCGTTAGTTCATTAATAGGAACACAAGAATGGTCATGCTAGGTCAGACCAGTGGTCCATCTAGCTGAATATCCTGTTTCTAACAATGGCCAGTGCCAGATGCTTCAAAGGCAATCAACAGAACAGGACAATTTCAAGTGATCCCATTGTCCAGTCCCAGCTTCTGGCAGTCGGCAGTTTAGGGGCGCCCAGAACATGGGGTTGCATTCCTGACCATCTCGGCTAGTAGCCATTGATGGGCTTCTCCTGCATGAACTTCTCTAATTCTTTTTTGAACCCAGTTATACTTTTGGCCTTCACAACATCCCTGGCAATGAATTCCACAGGTTGACTGTGTGTTGTATGAAGAAGTCTTTCCTTTTGTTTGTTTTTAAACCTGCTGCCTATTAACTTAATTGGCCAACCCTTGTTCTTGTGTTATGTGAAGTGATAAATAACATTTCCCTGTTCACTTTCTACACACCATTCATGATTTTATAGACCTCTGTAATATTCCGCTTTAGTTGTCTCTTTTCTAAATTGAACAGTCCCGGTCTTTTTTAATCTTTCCTCGTATAGAAGCTGTTCTATACCCTAGTGATTTTTACTGCCCTTCTGTGCACCTTTTCCAGTTCTAATATATCTTTTTTGGGATGCGGTGACCAGTATTCAAGGTGCAGTATTCAAGGTGTGGGCGTAATATGGATTTATATAGTGACATTGATATTTTATGTCTTCTTATCTATCCCTTTCCTAATGGTTCCTAACATTTTTAGGTTTTTTTTTTTTTTTTTTTTTTTGACTGCTGCTGCACTTTGAGTATATGTTTTAAGAGAACTATCCACAATGACTCCAAGATCTTTTGAGTGGTAACAGCTAATTCAGATCCCATCATTTTGTGGTAAAGTTGGAATTATTTTTTCCAGTGTGCATTACTTTGCACTTAGCACCACTGAATTTCATCTGCCATGTTGTCACCCAGTTTAGTGAAGTGCCTTTGTAACTCTTTGCAGTCAGCTTTGGACTTTGCTTTCTTGAGTAATTTTGTATCATCTGCATTGGTTAGTTTCAGTTGTCGTATTCTGCAATTTCTCGTCGTTGGGGTCCATTGGGCCTGATTGTGCACTGTGCAGACTCAGGAAAAGCTCCCATTGAATACAGTAAAGCTAGATCCTCAATTGGTGTAAATCTGCTTGATTTACATCTGCAGAGGAACTGACCCTTAGTAAGGATTGTAGGTCATGCAAGCGGCTGAGTCATACCTATTGTGTGTAATTTCTCTGGTTGTCATCTTGGATGCTTTTGGCTGCTTTGCCTTCTCCTGATGGCAGTTCTATAGTTGATATGCTTTCTGATATTGCCTGCATTTACCCAGGGATTTTTCTGCATTTTTATATTTTGCTGCTACGGTATCTTGATGGCAGTGCTCTGCTGGTATACTAAACATTGTTTTGACTATTGTTGGGTCTTGTTCATTTCATTATTGACTACAGAATGGCCTGATGCTGCATCTGAATAAACTCTGAATCTTGGTGAAGATCAGATCTAGGTCCAAACACTGTAGTTTAGGTATCTCTGTCACTCACATCTCAAAGTAATTGTTGGACTTCCATTATTTTGTTTCCACTTTTTCTCTAGTGTAAAGTTGTTTAGCTCCCCATTCAGTTATAGAGGCTGATACAAAGAATTTCTATTCTTGGACTGCTGGTGTAGTGAAAGCGTGTGAAGGATGGATTTAGAGGGCATCTGTCTTGGAATGTGCCATTTTGTATTCAGTTTGCTATTTCAGGTGCCACAGCAACGTACCAAGTACTCATAGCAGATGCATTTTTCAGAATAATAGATTGTTGCTGTTTTGATGTTTCAGTTCTGCTTTTTCCAAAAGGTGTATTGAACATTGGTTCTGTTCTGTAGACTCCATAAGGCCCTATTAAAAAGAGCTGATATCATCTTCTGTCTTCATCCTGAGGAAGCCGGTTCTGTATGTTCTTCAAGTGCTTGCTCATATCCATTCCCAATTAAGTGTGTGCGCCACATGCACCGGTGCTGGAAACTTTTCCCCTAGTGCTATCCGTAGGGCCAGCTCTAGCGCCCTCTGCAGTGGCATGCGTCTGTGCCAGTATTTAAGGTGCTGCCGTCCCCACTCCCTCTCAGTTCCTTCTTACCACCTGTGATGGCGCTGGGAACGTTCTCTTGGTACTGCAAGCTCTTCTACTAGTGATTTTCATTGTTTCTTAGTGTATATTGTTCAGTTTATTCATTGTTAAGTGTTAATATTAGATATAGTATTAGGTTTAGAGACTGGCCCAGAGACTGGGCATGCCCCGGTCTCCGGATTTTAAACGCTTTGCTTTGTGTAAGAAGCCTATGCCAGTCAATGACCCGCACTGGAGCAGTTTAAAGTGCTTAGGAGAGGCTCATGTGCAAGAGAAGTGCAGAATTTGCAAAGACTTCAGGTCCCGTACCAAGAAAGATTGGGACATTAGATTAAAGGCCTTTTTAATGGAGTTGGCACTCAGACCGGCATCAGGACCAAGCCGGTTGGATTCAGCGCTGAGCATATCGGCTTTGGTGCGGAGTGCCCCTCCGGTGCTGTTGTCTTCCTGGCACTGACTGCCATGTCTGGTGCTGAAGAAGAAACTGAAGAAGGCACACACTGAATGGGAGCACTTGCTGGCACCATGGAAGAAGATGGGCATAGGGAACCAACAAAGATTCACGTCAGGTCACCTGCCTCCTCCGATCCTTGGGGTGCCCACACCCATCCGGGTCTCAAGCCAAACACTGGACCCGCCACCGACTCTGGGAGTGGCAAGGGTCCTCTGCACCTGGCGGTGCCCACTATGGCAGAGGCTTTCCAGATAATGAAAGAACTCTTGACCATCCCAGTGCCCCCAATGCCTCGAGAAGGAAGACGTCCTCATCGGGATCAAGCACTGTCTTCATCTGCGGGGCCTTCCAGGGGGAAGCTGGCAATGAGACCTCCACAGCATTCCCTGACACTGGGGAACCGGTCTTCGATTCGCCGGCAGTCTCTGACGCCGTGGCACTGGTCTGCAGAGCTGCACCGTGGGTGGTCGGGCTCTCATGACTGGTCTCCGGCCCCTCGGTACGGCTCTTCGGAGAGATGGTACCAATCCCTGCCACACCGCTGGTCTCCTGAGCCCAAGCACTGGTCCCTGAATTCCAGGTGCAGATCTCTGGCATCCCAGCCCCGGTCACTGAGCCCATACAAGAAGCCCAAGGACAAGAGCTGATTGTGGGACGCACGGCACTCAGACTTCAACCACTGCTCCCTGGTTTCGGAGTGCTTGCGTTCCCGCTATGGTGCAGCAGGGCAAACGACTTTGGCACCTCTGTGGTCCCCAAGGAGCAGTACAGACTCTGAGGGGGAGGAAGTGATCCTGCCTAAAGGGCAGCTTACTGCCGCAGCTGCAGGCTGCCCCATGGCACCCCTGATGGGGATATGGCCAAGGTCAATAGGCTGTGCCTTGTCAGTTTTGGAACCCGGGACTCCCTCCGACTACAGGTTCACAACGGCACCCCCTATTTGGAGTCTCGGTGCCACAGTCATCGGCAGCTGCTCGCCCAGCACCCAACCTTGGATGTGGATTCGGACCAAGAGGAGGTCCCTACAGCAGACCCAGAAGGGGCTACCCTGGCTAGGGAGTACAACCCTATTCCTCTGCCTCTACCAGCCTCTCTTCACCAGATGAAGCTGTGGTGGGATCCTCCACTGCTGTCCCGCTTGATGACTTCAGGGCTCACCAGGAGTTATTGAAGCGGGTAGCATTGAACCTGGGTCTTAAGGTGGAGGAACTAAAAGAACCCGTACATGACCTGTTTGGCATCCTGGCAGCATCAGCTCCATACAGGGTGGCCCTCCCGGTTCATGATGGAGTGGTAAAATTGGCAATCACACTGTGACAGACCCCCGTCTCCCTGCCTCCTACGTTTGAGCTGGCAGAAAAGAAATATTATGTTCCCGTGAAAAGGTTTGAATATTTCTATACCCCCTCTTCCGTTGTTGGTCATTGGTAGTGACAGCAGCCAATGAAAGAGATAGGCAGGGGCAGGCAAGTTTCACCCCAAAATATAAGGATGCTAAGAACTTAGACCTTTTCAGATGAAATTTTATTCCATAGCAAGCCTGCAATTGCGCATCTCTAACCAGCAAGCCCCATTGGGTAGATATGATTTTAACATCTGGCAGTCATTGCAAAAATTCTCAGATTGCCTGCCACAGGCCTCCAAGCAGGAGTTTGAGGCCATCCTAGAGGGAGGACAGGCGGTTGCAAGGCCTCTCTTCAGGCAGCCTCAGATGCATCTGATTCTGTGACAAGAACCATGGCATCCACGGTTTCAATGAGAACGGCATCATGGCTCCAATCATCTGGCGTCTTGTGGGAGATCCAGCAGTTCATCCAGGACCTCCCTGTTCGTGGACCAGTCACCGGCCTGGGCTGCTATAACATCAAACCATTGGGTACTAAATACAGTAGCGGCTGTGTACACCCTTCAATTTACCTGACTCCCACCTTCCCCGTCCCTCTTCAGAGACACTTCTCACAAGCAACTTCTCACCCAAGTAGTACAAGCCCTTTTGAAAGTGGGCGCCATGGCAAAAGTTCCTTGAAAACCGAGGGGGGAAAGGACTTTATTCCCACTACTTTCTAATTCCAAAGGCAAAAGGATGCTTGAGGTTCATTTTAGACTTGTAAGACCTCAACAGATATCTCAAGAAGTTGAAGTTACGTATGGTTTCTCTGGCTTCCATCATTCCCTTTCTGGAACCAGGTGCCTGGTATGCCACCCTCGATTTAAAGGATGCCTATTTCCATATTTCCTTCTTCTCAGACCACAGGAGGTTCCTACACTTCATGGTTGGCAAGCAGCTCTGTCAGTTCATGGTGCTCCCCTTTGTCTACCATGCCACACATATTCACCAAGTGCATGGCAGTGGTTGTGGCCTGCCTCAGGTGGCAGGGCATACAGGTCTTCCCTGGCTTGGACAACTGGCTCATTAAAGGTCACTCAAGGATGCAAGTCCAGCGCAGCATCAGGATCATTCGGGCCACCTGCCAAGTGCTGGGCCTGTTAATAAATGAACAAAAATCAATATCCATACCAGTGCAGAGGACTGAATTTATTAGTGCGATCCTAGACTCTGCATGAGCCAAAGGTCTCTTATCAGAAGCCAAGTTCCTGGCCATGTCGGAGCTCGTAGCCCAAATGTCAGCCCACTCTCACCATAGTGAGGGTATGCCTCAGGCTACTGTGTCACATGGCAGTCTGCACTTACATAGTCCAATACTCCAGCCTGTACCTCACACCTCTGCAAATGTGGCTGGCGATGGTGTATTCCCTATCCAGACACCACTTGGACACATTCCTCATGGTCCCTTCATCGATACTTACCTCCCTATTGTGATGGACAAAACCATGTCATGTGCTGAAAGGGGTCCCTTTTGCAGTCCTGTGGCTGATGTCACTGATTTCAGATGCCTCAGAGCTTGGATGGGGAGCTCACCTTGGGCCTCTGGGCCAGGAACGAGCTAGCATTGCATATCAATGTCAGGGAGCTCAGGGCAATTCGACTGGCCTGCGAAGTATTCCTACCTCAGCTCTCCAGCAAGGTGGTTCAAGTACTCATAGATTGTACAGCCTCGATGTACTATATCACAGGCCGGGGGGGCCAGATCTCCAACCCTTTGCCAAGAGTCCTTACGTCTGTAGAGCTTCTGTGTGAATCACAACATCCACCTGGAAGCTGTGCACCTCCTGGGGGTCAGAAATGCATTAGTGGACCATGTCAGCAGATCCTTTTGCTTTCATCATGAGTGGTCTTTGCACCCGGAAGTGACCAAGTTCATCTTCCAAAGGTGGGGCATTCCCAGAGTAGAGCTGTTCACCACCAAGTGGAACAAGAAGTGCAATCAGTTCTGTTCCCTGAAGGGACTCAATGTCGGCTCGCTTATCCAACACCTTTCTAGTGTCATGGTCGGGTGATCTCATGTACGCCTTCCTGCCAATACCACTGGTCCACAAAGTCCTCATAAAAATCGAGAGAGACAAGGCATGGGTCATCCTGGTGGCCCCAGAAAGGCCATGCCAATACTGGTTTGGGATGCTGCTCGATATGTCCATAGCCTGCCCTTGGGCACTTCTATTACAACTGGATTTTCTCTCTCAGGACCATGGCCAATTGCTTCATCCAAACCTGGCCTCCCTGCACCTGATGGCGTGGATGCTCTATGGCTGAGTCTGGAGGAACGGTCCTGCTCTGCGCAGGTCCAGGAGGTCCTGTTGGGAAGCAGGAAACCTTCCACCAGAGCGTCATATCTGGCCAAGTGGAAACACTTCACCTGCTGGGCAGCTCATCGTAATATCTCCCCATCTAAATCATCTATCCAAGCTATCTTGGACTACTTGATCCATCTAAACCAAGAAGGTTTGGCCCTGTCGTTGATTAAGGTACACCTAGCAGCCATATTGACTTTTCATCCCCCTATACAAGGTAAAATAGTCTTCTTGTATGAGATGATGGCCAGATTCCTCAGGCTCCTGGAAAGGCTCTTTCCACCGGTGCAGGATCCAGTCCCTCAGTGGAACCTGAACCTGGTCCTCTCTAGGCTTACTGGCCTGCCCTTTGAGCTTTTGGCATCCTGCTCTCTTCTGCATCTGTCCTGGAAGATTGCATTCTTGGTGGCAATCACATCAGCGAGACGAGTCTCCAAGATCAGAGCTCTGACCTTTTAAACCCCCTTATATAGTTTTTTACAAGGACACGGTCCAACTGCGATTGCACCCGGCTTTCCTGCCAAAAGTGATATCTCATATCAATCAGGCGATTTTCCTACTGGTCTTCTTCCCGAAGCCCCACTATTCCCAGGAGAAGAGGCAACTCCACACACTCAATGTCAGCAGAGCTCTAGCGTCCTATATTGATAGGATTAACCTTTACAAAGATCCATGCAGCTCTTCGTCAGATGAAAGGACTAGAGGTGATGTCCCAGATAATTTCATCCTGGATCACTGCCTGCATCTGAGCCTGCTACAAGCAGGTAGGGGTCACGCCTCTGGCTTCTTTGACAGCCCACTCAACAAGGGTGCAGGCGTCGTCAGCGGCCTTCCTGGCTCAGGTCCCAATATAGGACATCTGTAGAGCCGCAACCTGGCCTTCAGTGCATACCTTCACGTCCCATTATGCAGCAGGCTTGGGATGACGCTGGCTTTGGCAGAGCAGTGTTGCAATCAGCACATCTGTGAATTCCTGCCCACCTCCAGAAGTACTGTTGGTAAGTCACCTAATTGGGAATGGACATGAGTAAGCACTCAAAGAAGAAAGAACTGTTACTTACCTTCGTAACTGTTGTTCTTCGAGATGTGTTGCTCATGTCCATTTCACAACCCACACTCCTTCCCCTCAGTTGGAGTTCCAGCAAGAAGGAACTGAGAGGGAGGGGTTCTGGGAGTGCCCTATATATTGGTGTATATGTGTGCTGCTGCAGAAGGCACTAGAGCCAGCCCTATGGATACCACTAGGGCACACCCACCTAATTGGGAATAGACATGAGCAACACATCTTGAACAGCAGTTGCGAAAGAAAGTAAGTAACCATTCTTCCCTTCTTTTAACTCATAGCATGTTGTCACAAGGGCAGTATCAAGCCAATTACACGTGGAGAGGCACTGACCATGTAAATCTAAGGCAGACCCCTGACTACTATATCATCATTTCTTCAAAGTCACGTAATTAAAAGCAAGTTCTATTTAGTTTGATCACATCATAATTGCTTCAACCTTAGGCTTGGCTTCTACTCTTGAGTCATGATCATCAGAATCTAGTTAAACATTTGATTCCTCAGTTCAGCAACATACTTAAGCTTATTCCTGACTTTAAACATGTGAGTAACCCCATTGATTTAGGAGTACTCATATGCTTAGAGTTAAGTGTGTGCTTAATATCTTGCTAAATTGGGACTGTCACATTGGGCCAAGCAGGATACTGCAGGGGAGTCCTGTTTTAGTCCATAAATGATGGATGCCAACTCCATAATCTTGGCATTAGTATCTCAACATTTATATAAAAATAACAAACTCAGAATTTGACTGTCTGCACCTTTAAAGAAACAAGAAAATCTTCAAAAGCAAGCACTTAGTTGCAGTGTGTGAATGGAAGGCCCTGACCTGGTCCTGGGGTTCTAGGCTAACACTGAGGAGCTTCTCCTGCAACCCAGCCTCACCCAGCTCTACCCCTGAGCAGGAACAGGCAAGCCTTCTTAATTGGCCTGCTGGCTCTCGATTGGTCAATGTCTCCTCCTGGCCCTTTTAGGTCTCTGGAGGACTAAGTCTTGTTGGTAGTATGACTTGAGCAGAAGTGTCAGGGCACCAACACCTCCAGCAGAGGACAGAGAAGGCCTGACAGACCCCATCACAAGAACCTAATTGTTTTGGGGAGTGGGTCTCTCTTCAGTGCCACTTGGTGGTCCTCCTACAGTTGTATTTTTCCATTAATCTTCCTTTTAGTTCCCTGTTCTTCTTATGGATTAGACACAACCAACTGAACAGAAACTTCCTGAAAGAATCCTCTGAACTTTTACTTATACGTGTGCCAACCTTATTCTAGTTGTTAGGGGATTTTTAAAATTAAAATCAGAAAAGTTTTGTTTGAACTTCAGTCAAAGGATTTCCCCATTCATGAGATTTCACAGTAAAAGGCACATAGTGGATCTTATGCTTTCTTTGAATTAAAACTTCCAGCCTACAGCGTCTTGGTTCTGATTGAGTTTCATCACTTATTCCACTTGGTCCACCTGTTTCATTTTGACATCTTCATCAGTTATTCGATATCTCCACTTTTTCATTTGCCATCTTTGATTCTCCTCTCATATGTCCTCTACCTGCCTTCATTGACTCTGTAACTATCTGTCTTTACAACGAGTCATTGCCTGGTATTAGTTCTTGTTTAACTCCACTATATAATCTGTTTCTACCACTCATTGTTCCCTCAAAAATCCAATTAACCCCAATTGATTAATTCCACAGAGAATAAATAGTGGAGGTCTGCCTGGATCCCATTTTTCTAATGGCAGTGTCTGTGGCTGGAGAAGCCTGGTGCACTATGCTCACCCAAATATTTTTTAGTAGGTGGTTCATCAACATATAGTTGATTGTGTCTATGCAAATATGGAAATAGATGAGGTGGATGCCCATGGCAACTTGTTCTGGTCTCTGCTCATTTCCTGGACTGACTTGCTTTCTTTCTTTTTATTAATGGACTTACTATTTGTTTTATATTTAATTTGTTTGTATCTGCTATTTTTACTCTGAAAAGTTTTCAAACGTGTGTGTAAAGTTAGGAGTCTCATTCTGTATTTTTGCACCAAAATAAAAGTGGCCTGATTTTCAAGCATATTGAGCACATGCAATTTCAGTGTAAATTAGTGTGAGCTGCAAGTACTTAGTTCTTTCTATGATGTTTTTACTCATCCACCTAACAGTGTTAGCCCAATGTTAGGCTACCCAAGTTTGAAAATTGTTGCCATTGTTTATATGGTGCCACAAATTCCTGTGGTGCTGTACGTACCAGTGGAAGACAATGGCATTGACTTGGAGAACTTGCATTCTAAGTAGGACCTACCATGACAAGGAAAGTTAGCAAACATTAGGAAGATGGAGGACAAAGGTTACAGAAACAAATTAATATAGTTTCATGCTTTTTTTATTAATGCACGTTTCCTGAAAATGGGTTTTCATACATACTTTTCACCCTTTATAGTCAAGTGAAAAAGTTACTCAGATAGGTGAGAAATTTCAAACCTACAAATAAAGAACTACAGGGAAAAAAACCCCAATCCTAAATCTACTGGTTGTAGATAAATGTAATGTTATAACAGGGCTTGAAGGAGGAATTGATGAGCTACATGCGCCCACTTGGTCTTGTTACATGTTGTGTTGAGAATGTGTTTGTTGCCTTACAGAAGGTATGTGGAAGCACTCCCTCACCTTGTCATGATGAAATCTTTGTGTTGCTCCATTGTTTATATGACATTGATACTTGAACATGTAAAGTCTAGAATAGGTTTCCTTCACATTGGATAAGTGCTCTTCTCTTTGGCTCGAAACACAGAGTACTGACTATGTACTCTCCCAGTTTTATTAATATTTAATTGCAACACATAGCTCTCAACCATAATGTTTGGAAATATAAGGACCACCCCCAGCCTCTAACCACATTATCAGACAGTAAATACTTTCCTTCTAACTGTCTGAGAAATATTGGACATCAAAATACCATCTTTCTTTTCCTGACACCTCTGCATGTGCAGGACATAATCATCTGTCAGTCAGATTATTGCAATCCCTTGTCAATGGGTCTTCTGTGCGAGCATTAGGAAAACATCAACTGGACCTGAGTTCTTGTGATGAGATTACTTAACTGCGCAAAGTATAGCAAACACATTTCTCCAGTCACTCAGTTACTCCACAGGTGTTTTCATAAAGTTTCAAATTAGTTTTGAGTGGAAGTTCTCCTATGGCCTCAGTGCTGCTTACTTGAACTTTTGTCTCCTCACATTCCATTTAACACCATGTGCTTTTGGGTACTGGTTTATATTAACCATTTCCAAATACTGATTGGAAATGGCAGATGCCAGAGCTTTTGACAGTTTTGCCCAAGGCAAAGGAATTCTCTGCCCAATGACATTAGATCAGCAAATTCCATATCCAGGTTTAAAAGCAGGCAAAAGACATTTCTGTATTCTTAAGCCTTTTAGTTGGTTTAAGTGAGCTATGTGTATTATCCTTTTCTCGTACAGTGCCTTGGGTTATTTGTTATGAAAGGGGCTTTATAAATGGACATTGTATTGTATTGTATGGTTTTGATATTTGACATTGGATTAAACAAAGTGTTGCATGTACGAGGTGTATGGTACAATTATTTTAACCTATTTTGCTTTCTAGTGTGGAAAATCTGCTTAAAATAGGACTTGCTAAAGTCATTGTACCATATACAAAGGGGTTATTAAAATGCACTCTAGAAATAGAAAATAGGATTAGAGGAGACACTTTGGCTTTGAGGCCTTCTTCAGCCTTAAAGAAGGCCTCATGGCCAAAATGTCTCCTTTAATCTCATTTCCTATTTTCTGGTTTGAATATTATTAACCCCTTTCTTCTTTTCCCTCTGTGTTTTCTCAATCTATAGGCTGGTGCAGTGCCAGTTTTCTTTTCTTTCTTAGAATCCTAGGCTTCATAAGACACAAGAACATACATTCTCTTGTAGTAACAAGATCTTTTATATACTGCTTAGGAGAACAAACAATTTATATAAACTGGCCTGTTTGTTTTGTTTTGTTGTTTTTTGCAGTCAGTCAGGATTTTTTTCTTTCCTGTCAACAATAAAGGTCTGTTGTACTTTTGCTATATATAAAGAACACCTGGCAATTGTAATTATGTTATGTGAAGTATTGCCTTTCATGTCTAGCTGAAGGCAATAGCAATTCACCATTGAATACCTGTAATATGGTTAGTTAGGTGGTACTGAAATGATCTGATTTTTAAATAGAAACTGCAAAATTACATTAAATAATTATAATTCCATGTATTCCATGTTTCGTGTGTATTTTAAGGTTGAAATTTGCTGGATGATAATTAGTTTACTTCACTTTAACATTTTAGTTCTTTGACAAGCTAGAAACTCTCTATTTTAATTTAAAAAGTTTAGAAATTGTTGTCCCAGACTGGAAAAATAACCTTTTGTGATTTATGTCCAGCTCCCATTTGACAATGAAGCAACCAGAAAGAGACAGAGAGGCTAGCAAAAAACAATTGCACTCAGTTTAGCATGCTTTACTCGGGAGGAATCCTGACTGACTTCAATTTTGCTTCAGTAGTTTTTAAGAAAAACCACTCATTGTGACAGTGGCAAAATACATGGACATATAAGAGCAGATGTGTAGGTGGAGTAGAGTTACATCTAGCCTGGAAGTTGAGGAGGAGGAGCTTGAACTTAATTTTGGAAGAGAGGGGAAGCTGAAGTCGGGTTGATGAAAAGATTTGGAACTTTGAAATTTTCCAACGAAAGAAGGCAAGACTTTTTTTTTGGAACATTTTTCTGATTTTTTTACCAACTCTACAGTGAAAGGATTAATGATGTAGGATTTGTAATAAAATGGCCTAATGCACGAACTTGTGTTATCGTAGCATAAACCCACCTCTGCCCATTATGTTAAACAAACAAAATTAATACTGGTGTGAAGAACCCTTCTAATACCTCCGGGAATTGAACTTTTCTTTGAGTGTCCTGTGGCCTCAGTTTTTGGGTCACTAAGGCATTCGTAACTGATCTGCCGCACAGAATGGGATTTAATGTTATGTCTCTAAATGAATTTTTTTGTCATTAGAACTAATCGCCTGCAAAAATCCCAGATGTCCAAGTTTGTGGATGTTCAGATGAAATAAAAAACAACAACTTGGAGGTCATAGAATTCAGGAGAGCTATGAGAAGAGTTCTGCCTCAGTGTGTTAGGGTGGATTGTGGGCCTGAGGTGGCAAATCAGAATGTCTCCTAAGGTTTGAAGTTCAGAGTGGAGAATTTCTAGGATAGTACTTGGAAGCTTGCTTTGTAGCTGCCTCTGTCCGGCTTAAAATTCAGTTAATGCCTGTGTGAGGCTGCTTTCTTGGCCAACACACAAGGGATTGAACTGGGAACCTGCATATAGCTAAAAAGATGCTACTCTAACTTGAACTCAAGAGCCAGTGCAGAGAGGGGCACCTGTAAGACTCTTATATCTTCATCTCCAAGTACTTAAAACTCCTATTTGAAATAACTCTTTGGGATCAATTTTTAAATATTGGGTACCTTTATGATGTCCAAATTTGAAGATTTAAAGTCAGCCCTTGAGTTGTAAGATGTACATTTACACATCTGAGCATCAATTCTGGACATCCAGATGTGACAGTTGAACACCCTATGATATACCTCCTTTGAAAATTCATAACCTTGTTCTGTTACTGTCACAAGCCTCACAACCTCTATGGATTTTGTGGCATGTTGATATATGATGTTTCAATTTTTTTCCCAAACAAAAGTAAACAGTCAAAAAAGTCAGTATATTTTCCTGAAATACCGTATTAAATACCAAACACATGCCTATCTTAGAAAGGTTGCTCCTTCCACAAAAGAATACAAATGCTCAGCTTAAAATCTTATAACAAAAGGTTAATTTTTCTCCCTCAGTGTTTTACTAAGTCAAATACTTCACATGAGGTCATTCGCTATTTTGTACATTTCCAAAGACTGCTTCATATATCCGTGATATCAGTTTTGTGTCTCTTGGCAACAGATTGGCTCTGGCACCCTTAGGAAAGGGTGAGTTGGCATTCTTGAACTGCCAGGAGACACAAAGTGGATATATTTGATGTCTGTTTGAAAATACATTAAAAATAGTATGTAATAGAATGTTTTTGAAAAATCTTATTTTTAAATAGCCCTTTCTTGCCCTTTTTTAAAAAAAAAATGTGTTAACTCCCACTGTCTTCTGTGGATGGAACCGTCCGATTTGGAATGCTGTTTGCGCTTGGAAAAGGAATGATGGCTCGGTCATGGAATTTGTTTTCTCTCCCTCTCTCTGTGTATTGAAGAGAAAACCTGCTGGAACCGGGAGAGGAGGACATCTGTTTTTTTTAAGGGAGTCTGTTAGCATTAATAAAGGATGCGGTACTCAGTGTTTTGTTGAAATTTATTAGTGATTTTTCTTTTTTGGGGGGGAAAAGGTGTTTCTGAATATTTTAAAGCTGTTTATGACGTGCCTATTGGATGATCTTGGCAAAGTTTTAGGTGTCGTATGTGAATAATCAGGACTAGTGCTGTAACCATTTAGAATAATTTGTAATGCGCAGCACAGCTAAAAACCTGTTGTCAATCAATCAGTGAGTTAAATGAGTGTCAACCTACCTAGGTTTAAAATGAATCGGTTTTGCTATTAAAAATTACCCACACAGCAGCAAAAATAATTACATGGAGGAAACTGTTACCTGGTCATACTTTTTTAGGGGGAAAAGGGGAACAAAGACATGTTTTGGGATGTGATCTGTAATTTCTCTTGTTTAGTGGCACTCATCAGATGAATTGTTGCAAAGAATGGATGGCAAATACCCAGTGGAATTGGAGTCAATGATTGTTTTGTCACTGACTTCAGTGAGCCCAGGATTTGTCTTTGAGAGTGTTTTGGATTTTCTGTGAGGGACATGTTACCTGCCTATGAGGTGTGCACACAGAAGTGGAATGCAACAGGAAGAGCAGGGAAGAGGAGAGAAGAAATAGAGATGGAAGAAAGGAAACTATTGAGATCCTTTTAGGTATATTAATGTAGCAGCACTGATGCAATCTAGGGGTTGCCATAAGCATACATACCATATCATGACCTGTAGTGTAAACAGTGAACCAGTTCCTCAGCAGGTGTATATATTTGTAGCTCAACTGAAAATAAGTACAGTTAATCCAGTTCACACCAGTTGAGGATCTGGCCCCGTAAGTGCAGAGCTTTTTGGAATGCATATTGATACTGTGTTAGGGTTGCAAAAATGCTTCTTTCTTCTTTGTGAAAATAGGTTCTATTTTATTTTACTCTTTCCCATTAGACTTGGACAACCACTGGATCGTGTATGCCCACGGAGTTCTAAAATGCTTCCACAGGCAGCAGTGACAGGAGGGTTTACAAATGTCTGTTGCTGATAAGCACAACCAAGTAATCTCTGTTAATCTGCAAGTGGGAGTATGTATCAGGGTCCCTGTGCATTAATTGTTTATTTGAAAAAGTTGCATTTATTGGAGCCTGGATTTCCAGTGCATCAAACTTGAACAGGTATCTTTGACTGCACTATGAATAGCGATACTGCAGGTTTGGGCCCTGATTTGTCAGGTTCCTGGCAAATTTCTGCATAACTTTGGTGTCACCAAGTTTGGGTGTCTCAGCCTGAGGTGTGGAAACTAAGATACACTTCTTTTTATGATAAAGTTGAAACGTTCTAATAAGTAAAAACCATATACAATCCTTGATGAACTGGGACTCTGAAAAAGTGCTGTTATCTCAGACAGGCATCTGTTCTTCTTACCATGTATGTGTAGCTTCTATTGACATTAAAGGGGAATTGCAAACCTGTATGCAGAAGAGAATAGGCCTCTGTGTCTATAAATGATGGCCCTCCTTCCTTTTCTCCCCATTTATTTAGTATTTCTGCCAGTGTAACATCTGATCCTGATTGTTCTGTTTCCTTTGATCTAAGCATGCTATTAGAAAATTGTTCTATGTTTTCTCTGTTCCTTCCCCCCACCAAAACAAGAAAATAATTTTCTATTTATCTCCAGAATTTGCAACTCTTGGCACTTGATCTCCCTTTCCTTCTCCACCCACAGCATGAATTTCACAGCTTGGATTTTCTGTAATAAAATGAAATACCAAGGTAGTTTACACCGTCGCTGCAGGTCATGTTCACAAACCATGAGACTTGACGGGCTTCTTTCAGTTGTAGTTCCTATGTAGAGTATGTGAGCAGATGTAAACAGAAGCATCTCACTCAGTTTACATACAATAGGGACTTGATTTGCTTACCAACATGGACTCTTGCATTGTACTCCTCTTTATTTAATTACAGATTTGTATTGACTATTTTTAAGGTATATCCTTATGTCAGTTCCAAGGAGCCAGATTTGTTTTTTCAAAATACTTAATTGATAAGGGAACCAGAAAATAAATACCATGTTAAAAATCATTTGTATGTAAGAAGTCAACAAACACAAGGGCAGGAGCTGGCACATAAACTTTAATTTAGTCATGGATTTCCTTTGTCAGTTTACACAGAGGGCAGAGAATTACCTCACTGATAAAGGTGGTGATTGATCACATGCTGGTAAATGATTCAAGTCCATAAAAAACAGAGGTGATTAACAGACACAGTGAAATTATCCTATTGCAGTACTAGTGCCTGTCAAGTGCCAGATGTGTTGTGCGTTCATGTAGTGTCACATTCTGACATTTGATCATTGCTTAACACAATGGGACAAAAGACTGGGAGTTAAAAATCTTTAAGTGCTGCTCCCTGCAAAGAATTCCAATGGAACTGTAAATCCATGTTTTGACTGCTGATAAAGACTCTTATACCCATAAGAATAGATATAGATACTATGACAGTGTATTTCCATTACTTTCCGTAGTGTTGCTCTTGGTTTACGCTGGTGTAAATGAGATTAGAATCAGGCTCATTGGTTAGTATGATTCACAAAAAGGGTTAGGGGCCCTATGCACAGAAATGTCTTTCAGGACAGTCACTGAATGAAGACCTTAACCTGCATGTGATACAAGGACACATGATGCAAATTGCCTTCTAGGATCTTAAGCTGCTTTTGTTTAATGCACTCTGATTTTTATTATTTGCTTTTTAGACCCAACATGTTTACAAATAGATAATGGTAGAAGGATATTTAGTTCCCCATTGATTTTGAAATAAAAACGAGAATATTTGTCACTCTAGGGGGGGTTATCCACAACTGGAGCTGTGAGCAGGGTATAAAAAATAAGCAATTTTTCTGTCAAGCTTAAAATACTTTAAAACAAACAAAGCTGACACTAACATTAAAAGTGTGACACCAGTGGTGTTTGTGTGTGTGTAAGCAGATGGGGTGAAAACCTGGCCCCTGGCTGATGGCAAAACGCCCTCTGGCTTCAGTGAAGCCAGGATTTCACCTTTGGTGGAAAAAAAAACCTGCAAAAGAACTGCTTGGATTTCTCAAAAAGGTTACATTTGCTGTGACTCTTAGTTATGATGGGGCTGACCTTGCAGTCCTCATGCTGGAAAACTCTTCTTGCCATGCACAATCTGCTCCTTGGGTTTAGGATAATTTGGCTCGTTAGGGCCAATTCTGGTTCATTCTGACTGCCGCCTCCTGTGCCTCCTCCTGGCAGAACTTGAAGGAATGGCAGACTTTAAGGCTTGATCATTCAAGATCTCAGTGGGAGTTCACAAGCATACAGGGCTGGCAGGGTTGGGCCATTAACAAAGGAGACACTCTGCTTCCTTTTTGTTCTAAGTCGTAGAGGCTTGCCTGCACCCTAAACAAAATTGATATAGGAATGCAAGAAATAGATACGTTGTTTGTGGCGGGGCCTGTCTTTTTGTTTTATATTGGTACAGTGCCTAGCACAGTTGGTCCTGGTCTGTAACTAGGACTCCTAGGTGTTGACACGATACAAATAATTAATACTGATGATAAAGTATGTTTAAAGGGCAAGGTACAATGGTTAATCAAACCAAAAAGCCCTCAGAACATGGAAATCCAGCCAAAGTAAAGCCAATAGAAAGGAACATAAAATGATGGCAAGTAAAATATAATGTACAAATTGGGAAGGCCAAGAGAGATGATGAAAAGTAATTAGCCAAAGACATAACAACAAACAGGAAGAAAGTCTTTAAGTATTCCAGAAATAGGAAGCCTGTAAAAGCTGGTTGGATGGACTTCCAGGACTAAAAGGAGCAATTAAGGAAACTAAGAACATTGCAGAGAAACTGAATCATCCTTTCTTTGCATCATCCTTCACTACAGACCAAGTTGGGGCGATACCTAGACCAGACCAGCTTCTTTCAGGCAATAAAAATGAAACAGTGTCAGAGAATGATGGGCCTAAAGAAGAGATGCAGGAACAAACTGAAAATGAGCAACATGTCTACGTCCAAGAGTTGTGAAGGAACTTGAGAATGAAGGGGCTGAGATACCAACAAAATAACGCAATATCTTGTTAAATTCCATCTTCCATAATTTAGGGCTGGAGGGTAGCAAATGTAGTATTTGTTGCCCCCTTTCGCAGTTAGCCAGTATTTGCAGTCTTGTAGGGCTGTTCCTGTTAGATTGAGAAATCCGTGAAATGAGTCAGGAATATTTTTGGTGTAATCTTGTCTATTTACCAAAAAAATGGACATCAAGTTCTGCTTTCCTAACCAAAGTAAAAACAAACAAACAGCAGGCAGATGTTTTCTTAGAAATTCCCAAGTCTGCACTCCAGCAAGCTCTGTACCTAAAAAACCCAGTTCCTTTGTTTCCTCTCAGGGTCATGCTCACAACTCCTTCACCTGGCTGTCTAAGTCTCCATCAGACACCCTTTAACCTATATCCTACCCCTGCATTTGTATGCAGAGAAACCTCTCAGTCCGCACAGCTTAGCTCTCTTTAAAAAGGAGCAGAGCAGTGAGCAAAACAGGGCAATGAGACTGACTTTAGTTCCAGTTAAAGCAGCTGAAACTATAACTAAAGACAGAGGTTTTTAAAAATACCCAGATGAATATGATATGAAAGGAGCAAACCACCATGGTATCGGTACAGGAAAATCATGCCCCTTCAGTGTACCAGAGTCCTTTTGAGAGTCTCAGCAAAGTGGTGGATTAAAGAGAACTAATAGGTATAGCTTATTTGGATGTTCAGGAAGCCTGACAAGTCTCTTACAAGAGGTTGTTAAGAAAATCAAATAGTGAAGGGAGTGGGAGATAAATGTCTCCTATGGATTAGAGGTGGACAGTAAAGGATAGAAATAAAGGGTCAGTTTTAAGCATGAAAAACAGTGAGGTGCCTTAAGTAGCAGTATCATGTCTAGAATGTGTTCATATTTTCATTAATAATCCAGAGAAGAGGACTGAACAGTGAGCTGGCAAAATCTGAAGATGACACAACATTATTGAGGACAGTCAAGACCAGAGAAGATTTTGAGGAAACTAGAGGGACTTAAAAGGTTAGGCAAATGAGAAGCACAATGGCAGATGGAATTCATTATTGACAAATGCAAGGTTATGCACTTGGGAAGGAATAATTTGAACTGCTCATGCTGATTGCTGGGTTTAAAATTAACTGTGACTACTCAAGGAAAAGACCTGGGGGGTCATAGTGAACTGTTCAGTTAAAACATCTTAGACTCATAGACTCGTGACCTTGTAAACTAGAGTAATAGAAATAGGATAAAATTTAATAGTGGAAAGTGCAAGGTCATGCATTTAGGGATTAACAACAAAAATTTTTGCAATAAATTGGGGACTCATCGATTGGAAGTGACATAGGAGGAGAAGGATCTGAGTGTATTGGTTGATCACAGAATGACTATGAGCTGCCAATGTGACATGGCCATGAAAAAAGCTAATGCAGTCCTAGGATGCATCAGGTGAGGCATTTCCAGTAGAGATAGGGAAGTGTTAGTACCATTTTACAAGGCACTGGTGAGACCTCATCTGGAATACTGTGTGCAGTTCTGGTCTTCCATGTTTAAGAAAGATTAATTCAGACTGGAACAGGTGCAGAGAAGGGCTACTAGGATGATCTGAGGAATAGAAAACCTGTCTTATTAGAGGAGACTCAAAGAGCTTCGCTTGTTTAGCCTAACCAAAAGAAGGCTGAGGAGAGAGATGATTGCTCTCTATAAATACATCAGAGGGATAAATACCAGGGAGGGAGAGGAATTATTTTAGTTCAGCACTAATATAGACACAAGAACAAATGGATATAAACTGTCTATCAAGAAGTTTAGACGCAGGTTTCTAACCATCAGAGGAGTGAAGTTCTGGAATAGCCTTCCAAGGGGAGCAATGTGGGCAAAAAACCTAGCTGTCTTCAAGACTGAGCTTGATAAATTTATGGAGGGGACGGTATGAATGGACAGCCAAATTTGGCAATTAACCCGATCTTTGATTACTAGCGGTAAATATGCCCACTGGCTTGTGATGGGATGTTAGATGGGGCTGGTTCTGAGTTATTACAGAGAATTCTTTCTTGGTTGTCTGGCTGGTGAGTATTGCCCACATGCTCAGGGTTTACTCAGTCATAGGTTAGGGGTCTATTACAGGAGTGGGTGGGTGAGGTTCTGTGGCCTGCCTTGTGCAGGAGGTCAGATTAGATGATCATAAGGTCTACTGAATTTCTTTGTGGGCCCATTATTCCATGATTGTCCATTGTAGGGTTTACCTTCATGCAGCTAATACTGGCCGCTCTTGGAGGTAGAACTGACAGCTTTTCTGATCCAGTATGGCAACTGCATCACAAAGTGTAATTTGCTTTTATTTTGACAAACTTACTGGTAGTTTAATTACTTATGATACTTTATTACAGTATATCCCACAGTGTGTTTTTAATGCCTTCTTAGTAATATGAGCCTCCCTATGTGTTGCTCCACTGTTGTTAAATATTTGCTGATAATTTCAGAGTTTAAGGCCTGAAGAGACTATTATGATCATCTAGTCTGACCTCCTGCATCACCCAGTCTGCAGAACCTCACCCAATAAATTCTGCATCAAGCCCATGACTTTTGTTTGAACTGTAGCATATATTTTAAACAGATATACAGTCTTGATCTAAGAACTTCGTGATGGAGAATTCATCCCGTCCGTAGGTAGAAGAAGCAGGGTTATACCACTAGTGTTTTGGGTGTGAAAATTAGCAAGGCTCTCCTGTTTTATCAAGGGGAGCACTTTCCACACAGATCCCCCACAATCTGAGGCAGTTATGGTTGGTTCATAATCCCAGGGAGATTGTTACACAGAGTTATTTGCAAATTTATTTGGGTTTTCTTTAATTTTAGTTGCATGAAAATGTGGTTTGTCTGCCCCCAAAAATATAGGACGTTGCAGATGTTTGAGTGTAAAATGCTGCAGATGTGGTTACATTTAAGTTAAAATGATTTGTGCACTCTGAGGTAATTATGATATTAAATGCATAAATATGAAGCTGTGTTAACTTAGAAATACATTTGCAACAAGATCACTGCAAGTTTTCAGGTACAGTATTGAAACAGCTTAACATTGTTAAGAATGATGGGGGAAAATGCCAGCTCAGGTTTAAACTCTGTCAGAACTACTTGGTATCAAACAGCGTGACCAATTCAATAGGTATTTTTATCTACCTGTATCATGTGCTTTGTAAAAAGTGACTTTTATTGGATTTAGGGATGATTCATTATTTTAAAATTCATTTAGGTTTTTTGTTTTTTTTTAAGTAACTGTTTTGGTAACTGAACTTTGCATCTACATTTTAGAAATTATTTTATATTTGCTTTTGAAATATATTGCAAGGAAACAACAAAAACTACAGTGGATGCAACTTTAACAGTAGCTACATTTATTCCCGATGTTAACTACATTTGTCAGTAGAGTTATACCTGGGATAAATTTGACCTAGAGTTAGTCATCAGAGAGGGAAGAGATGTTGTCATAGAGACTGTATGACTGCATTTGAGCCTTATTCAGTAAACAGTTAAAGTAAATTAATCCATACAAAATGTGTAAAAACAGAACCCTCCAAGGCTGTAGGTGGCTCAGGGAACTGGGAATAGATCTTTTTACTTCTAGGCTGCTGGTTCAAATCCAGCCCAGGTCAGTTTTGACTGAAAGCTGTTAGTTTAGTGGCCTACATGAAATGTATTTGGGTATTCCTCATGGCCAAATGTCTATATCACTAACATATTCATCGCATTTGGCACCATTTAGTACCCTCATTGGCTGTCCACAGAAGAGATCACAAGACTAGGAAGGAAATGGACTCTCTACTCTAGAATTTCTGGTTCCATTTTGGGATAGGAGGCACATTGGTTTGGCTGTAGAAGGAAATTTGTACTACCATTGTCTAAGCTGTGTCCATCTGGTGATAAAGGATTTCCATCTCCAGCACTGTCAAGCCAGCATCCTTCATGAGTTTCAACATTCTCACACACACATTTAAAAATGTTTCTAAAACCAGAACACTCCAAAAAATCAGGAGCCGATCCAGCCAAACCAACCACTCTGCCAGGAAATAGCTTGAATAGTACAGATTTCTGCCAGCAATACAGCCTTGCCAAGAGCATAATCCCTTGCTAGAACACAGGAACAAAATAGTCTAGATAGCACAGCTACTAGTCAAGCACAGTCTAATTAATATTAACACCATATATCTACATAATTCACAGTATCCTTCATATTTGCTTATGCAGTAAATATACGGGTTGGCTGGGAATCATATACCAAAATACAGAGCCAGTAACCCAATAAGTGCGACACTTGGCCAGTAATACTGATCTGAGACCATAAGTTTTGTAATAGGTAAACAAAACACTGGCTCTTCTTCAACTGAGAGTCAGCTTTGTTTCCCAGTCCTCAGTAATGGCTATCCTTGGAGGAATATTTGGTGGCATTTAGAACCAGGGTTTTGGTTCAGTCCATGTAGACATAGAGTCAAGTTGAGGAATTCCAGTCTTGATCATATTCATATTCATATTCTGATGTCCTTCTGTCCAATAGCTTAGTGTGTTCAGAATCTGAGGTTTTAGTCCTGAGCCTATCACTAACCATCATAGATGTAGTGACCACTGTGTTCACTAGAGCTGAATGAATTTCTGAATTTCTGAATTTCCATCCCATAGAAATTCCGATGCTTCAATATTTGTTTTCATCATGAAACAGGAGAAAATTTCAAAATTTTCCAGCAAACAGAAATGCCACAACACTTTGATTTGGAAATGTGAGAACATTTTATTTTGATATTTTCAGTCAAAACAAAATATTTCAACTTTTCTCCAGGGAGAATGGGGCTGACTGACAAGTATAACTCCCAGAAGGCAATGTGCCTACCACCGTAGGAAAATGCAGTTTAAAGTTTTGTTGAACTGATTCAAAACTAAACATTTTGGGTCAGTTCAGAGGAATGAAATATTCCAATTTGGGTTGAACTGACCCAAAATGAAATATTTAATTTCAATTTCCCTGATGGCTTTTATGATAAAATCAGAATTTCATAGAAAAGTTTTATTTTTGTGGGGACTACATTCTCTGTTGAAAAATCATTCCAGTGGGGGAATTCCTGACCCGCTCTTCTATTCGCCATATCTGTTGTGTGTGAGATTCGGTGGTATTTTTGTTACCAGCATGTGGCGCTACAACTGGGCAACTAAGGAGCATCCTGGTTTGTGAAGATGAGCAGAGGATATGTTCCTTAGAATTTCCATGCTTAATGAGCCTAAAGTTCTAGTATTAGGAGGCGTTAATGAGCTAGAGCATATAAACTAATTACAGGAACAACCTTTTAATGGCTACAACTGCAGTAAAAACAGTGATGCTGCTAATATGAAAGTTGATTCAGAACTTAATACTGGTGAAACTGTGCAGTGAATCAGATAAATTACTTGAGCTGAGTCCCTTCTTGGGGTAAATCCATTGAATTCAGGGGAGTTGCACCAGGGATGAATGTGGCCCATTTGCTCATTCTGTGCAAATGACACACTGGAGATATACACTTGATGGCTGTAAGATGTGGTCACTTTCTCTAAAACTGTCTTGACTAACATATAATAGTTTTCTTTTCCTGGCATTTTGAGTATGCTGTTATGTTTGTGATTAGTACAGCTAATATTCCAAACCATATCCATAATGGTTTTAATCTGTATTGGTTGCTTATATTTGTGTTTTGTAGTTGCGGTCCCCTTCCTAATTTTTCCTTTCTTCCCATAATGAAAGCAAAATACAAACATTCAAAACTGAAACTGAGTATTTAAGTCATTTGGGATTCCATATTAAATTCTAAAGAGGACATGGAAATCCATTCCTCCCACCTCATTTTGACACCTTTTTACAGGTCATTTATGAAATTGTGCTTCCTCCCTCTCTTTCCCCTTCCCCAGGTCTCCTCCCTGCCATATATCCTTGAAGGTTTTATTCTTTAGAATGGGAACTTTTTGACAGGTCTGGAGAACAGAGCCTCCTGTTCACCCACAGAATAAGTAGTGGCAGTGCAAACCTGCCAATGGTTCTGAGAAAGGCGGGGTTTTCCCCCACAAATTTGAAACATTAAAATAAGTTGAAATTTCTTGTTTTGAAATGTAATATTGTCAAAAAAAATGAAGAATTTGACATGATTTTTCCTGCAAAAACATTTCATAATTGAAACCCCATTTTGTGTAAAAAGTTGTTGCTGAAAAGATTTCAGCGTACTGTGATTGTAATTAATGGAGCAGCAGGAACAGAAGCATGCTATCATCCTGTCTTTGCTCTATCCAGGGCCCAAGCTATAGGGAGAACAAACGCTACAGAAGGCCCCAGTAACAAAAGATGCCAGGAAACCACTAATGTTCTCCGAACTGGATCCTCTTCACACACACCTCCCATTCACCCGCTCCGTATCAGTGTGGGGAGGCAGTTCTCTGCATTAGCAGAGGCCTAGCAGATGAGGAAAGCCATGTGTCTCTGGCCCTTCTGACTCTTCTACCTCTTCCCAAGTGAGTCAGGGTCTCCTGGCACCCTCAGGATACTTGTGTAATCTGTAAATGGGTTTTCTTTGTGAAGATATAAATCAGACTCTCTCTCCTGTCCTCTGCATTCACAGTTCTCTCTAGTTTCCTTCTCCTTGATTCCCATCCAGATGATCTTATTCCTGGATCACTTTACTGTCTGCATGGACTTTGTCCTCTGAACTCATTTCTACCTTTGTCCTCTTAAGAGAATTCCTGTCCTTGAGTTTCTACTTGGTCTCTATGCTATGGGGGTTCTCCTTAGTTTGTTGACGGTTCAGTCCCATATGGTGCATTTCCCTTTCAGTTACCATGGGCTTGAGTTTCTTCCATCTCTCTCCTCTAGTTTGGCATTGCCGTCATACTCATCTCTTGGGAATCTTTCAGTTCTAGGGACATGGCCTCTTCTTTCTTATAGCCTCAACATGAATAGGCTGGAGCTTTGGGTGTTCCTTTTGAACTTAATCCAGAACATTCCTGCCTGGTTCAACAATCAGAGAAGAGTAACATATATGAACAGGCAGAGGGAAATGGAATCTCTGAAGGCTTCCAGTAGTCAGTTGGTTCACTGCCAGCAAGATGGCTTTGCTTATTAGGTTGTGGCAGAAGCTTTGACCCCAGAACTTGAGAGACGGATGTATTTGTCTGGGATTGGAGCGAAGAATTGGGATATGTTTCCCTTCCATCTCTTAATATCCTGAGTTTTGAAAAATATCAGGCAGGAGGGAAGAGATCCTGCTATTTCTTTGTCGGCCTCAACACTCCTGATTCTCTGATCTGAGGAACATCACAATATACTTTCTCTTGGAAAATACCCTTCAGGCCTGAATTTATGTCCAGAGTCTGGTGGGCTTCAAACCCAGAGCACCTGACCTGATATTCTGGAAGTTAAGTGAACATGGTATCTTACATAGAAGAAATGTCTGAATGCCCCTCTCAGAGCCTAAAACTATCAGCCTCAACTACATACCTGCACATTTGGGATTTTTCTGTTGGATAGAGAAAGAAGGGGTGGGATGTGCAAAAAAGTATTGTACCCTTGTGCTCCCTCTGCTGGTTTTGCAATAGATGTGGATTAATAGGAATAATTTCAGTGCTGCTAGGGTGTTAGCAAGGGATTCAACAAAAATAGCCCCCCTCATTTCAAGAGTCATTTAAAAAACTCAGTTAAAATATTTTTTCAGTAGAAAAGGCCAAAATCCACTTGGGAATTTAATAAAAAAATTTAAAATGACTATATTTATTTTAAAGTGAGTGTTGCAAACAATAGTGAGCAAATAAAAATGAAAAGCTGTGAGGAAAAAATACTGGTGTTTTAATCCCTTTTAAGTGCTTGGATAAGAAGAATTTATTGTAATGGTCTGATTACAGAATTTGCAGAATTCAATTGTAACAGTTATAGTCAGTGATAGTTTTCTGACATTCCATATACTTGGGCTCCCGAGGCTTACTATCAGTTATTCCCCATCCTATTAATTTCATCCAGTATTGTAAGTAATGGGCCAAATAATGATGGCAGATGCTATAATCAACATTTTTGTTAATGATTTAGGGCTCTATTTGCAAAATAATTAGTTCTGCAGAGCTACATGCTAAAATACAAAAAGAATTCTCTCCTAACTTATTACATCTCCAAGTCAATTGAATCTCCAGAGGCCCGGGGTCATGAGCCGGTCTTCTCTCAGTCCTGCCATTACTAACAGAATGAGCATGAATAGCACTTAAACACAGGACATAGACCCACACTGGGGGACACACAGGTGCTGTGAGGTACTTGTATGGTTATGGGCAGTAAGTCTGAGTGGGTCATAGCTCCCTGCTGTTCAGGTTGGATAGAGCACCTCCAGCATATTCCTTGCAGCTTCATGTTAGCTTTCTAAAGACAGCACTTCCTCTCCCTGCTGTGCAGAGGTAGCTGCTCCCAGAAATGACAGCTCACTGTTGTCAAGGTTGAATGGCCCAGGGCAAGAAACATGTAAAAACCTTTCTCTTAGCAAAGTTTAAATGTTAGTGATAAGGTGCCGTAAACGTATCTGCTACTAACTGTGAACTCTTTGGGGTAGGAGCCATGTTTTCCTCTTCGTTCCTTACAGCACTGAGTATGTGGTGGTGCTGCACAAGTAATAAATATAACAGAGCTAGCGTCAGTGAGGGGCAAACAATCTCCAGTCTTTTTAGTTCTGTAAAACCCTCTTGGAAAGCTCAGCTGCTGTTATACTGAAAATAGTGGACGTGCTCTTCTCCTCCTACCAGATGGCATGGCATGTAAGAAAAGTGGGTTCTGTTCCCAGTTCTGCCACTGAGCCTACTGTGTGACCATGGGCATATTCCTTTACCTTTTTGTGACTCTGTTTCCCCTCACTTCCTTTGTTGTATTTTAAACTCTATAGGGCAGAGACTGTCTTTCACTATGTGAACAATATGGCTCTGATCTCACTTGGGACTTCCAGATGCTACTGTAATATAAATAACAATAATGCCCTTAAAGTGTGAGCCAGCAAAAAAAGCCTGCACTTCTTCTTTCCTTCATTGTTTTGTCTTCTTCCCACCTTCATATTTTCAAGTTTAGTTATCTTCTCTTTTCTCTTCTCTCTCTCCTTCTTTACTCCCCTCTTTCTTCTGTCAGCCACTTCCTCCTTCTGTTCCTTTAGTCCCTTGTCATCTTTCCCCTCTCTTCTTATGTTATATGCTGACTTATGAGGAGGAAATATTCCCTACAACTTGGAGCCTTTGGAAGACGCTAATCCAATGGATAGGTCCTGTTGGAAGGATTTGACCTCTCCTGTATCTGAAAATCTATTTCCATTTTGTCTTCTCAAAGAAAATTCCCTGATACCCATAATAACATTAGTGTTGTCTTTGCAGAGTATGTTTCATTTATGGAAATTTGTAGTGTCTCTCTTCTTCCTCTAAACACAAAGCTGGGTGCCAGTATTGCTGATCTGCTGCAGAAGTGCTAACAGCATTCAGTACCTCTTTGAAAAATGCTGAATTGCTTTAGTTCTTTATTGTGAATTGCTAATTTTATTTCCTCCTAACACTATACACAGTTTCTGTAGTTCTAGAGGTCACTAGAGCTTTGTAAGTGCAGCCAAAAGTGTTTTAAATAGTCATTGTGCTGTGTAGTGATGCAATCAATCTCCTGAGCCATTATTATATCTAGAAAGTTGGATTTGATATCCATTTTCATATTTAAAGCTAAATTACTGGCAAGCAGCCACATCATCTCAGGCACAGAGAGTGTGGTAACTTGTTCATAAAGGTCTGTAGGAATATCATGGCATTACCTATTAGTCTGGGACATTTTTCAACAAATCAAGAGCTGCTGGCAACCAAATTATTTCTGAAGAGGGTCTTTTATCTTTAACTGCTCTTATTGTATTCTTTCATTTCCAAGAATGTTCTGTACTCTGTAGTCTAGCTCTAACGATGATTAGATCTGCTTAATTGGAATCTCATAAACTTCAGTTACAAGCTTCCCCAGTGATACTTTGCTTTTGGGGGGTTTTGGTGTTTTTTAATCAGAAAATAATAGTGGAATGTGAGTCTGTGGCATATTGAATTAATTTCCTGTTTCACTTCTGCATCAGCTAACCAGACAAATAACTGATTTGTTAAAGGCTCTGCTACTTCCTTCAATCAGTTGCTCACAATACACTTTTTTACATTTTATTTCCTGGTTTTTCCATTTAAATTCCCTGAGTCCCCAGTAGGTCTCTGTTCCGGTGCCAACAGCAACACACCCACTGAGTGAGGGTAGGATGTGCAGAGCCCACCCAATGCTAGCCGTTCCTTCAGCAAAGTTCTCAAGTTCAGTGCAAGACAGTTTTTAGCTCTTTCCCTTTAACTTTCCTTTCCTCCTTACAGTGATCCAGAAATAGGATCTTACTGCTGCAGCTGGTGCTTATTTATTGCCCATTCTCTCTTTATCAGCAGTGGCAGGAATTATTGTCATTTTAAGTAGGTTCCAAGTTTATTGAGCCATTGCAGCTACATCAGGAAACACTGAAACATTTGTGTATGCTGAAGGAATATTGTTTCAGCATATAGAGAGTGAGTCAACCGCATATTGGATAGTAGGATTAAATAATCATTACAGCTAGGAGATTCACTTTTTGCAAGAGTTTTTTCCACAGTTTTATAATAAATTACTTGAGGAACCAGCACAAATACTGCATAGCGAAGCAAGATGAGACTCTTCAATCGCCTTACGTGTAGTCCATGTCTTTATATTTTTTCATAAGGGATTAGGATGACCAGATGTCCCAGTTTTATAGGGACAGTCCCAATATTTGAGGCTTTTTATATAGGTGCCCATTACCCACTCACTCCCGTCCTGATTTTTCTCATTTGATAGCTGGTCCCCTATAAGGGATTGACTCTGAAAGAGCAATGGCACTTTTCCAGAAAGTTTGCCTGTGACATATTTGCAGAGAAATGGAGTCAGTGAGGGGAAAAAATTTCTAGATCAGCTGACCAAGTTAACTGTACAGTACAGCAAGGCAATCACTGGAGCATATAGAACATGGTAAATACGGTACTAGTTTAAAATAGCTTTCGGTTAAAAAAGACTTATGGCCAAATTCTGTTCTCTGATAGATATACACACATTTACAACTCCTGCTGAATACAATATGAGATCTGTGTATGTAGTTGAGGACAGAATTTGGCTTACATAATATAAAGTATGTGTGTGTGTCTGAAATATACACATGGTAATATAATTCTTTTTTAGGTTTTTGTTACAGCATCACATGTTAGTGCAGCAATTATTAAGAGTCTGATAGTGTTTGAGTTCACTATAAATCTTTTTGGCCTGGGATTGGAATTTGATAAATAACAATTAGAATATTTAGTTGTTGATGGTGTATAGTTGAATTTTACAGTGCATTTATCCAAATGTAATGGAAGACACTGACTAATTTTTGCAGGTTGAGCTGTAAAATCATGTATCTTTTCTGAAGAATAATAGACATTTACTACTTTTTGACATTGTTGCAAGTGGTTGCTTTATAATAGGCAGAAATTGCTATTAATACTTTCAAAATGGAAAAAAGATGACTGAAAGCAAAAAATGAGTCCTGGATGGTGCTTCAGCTTTCCAGGGCCATTGTCAACATGAGTGGTATTGCATATATCTGGAGCAGTTTAATAATGTCTTAGATTTAGTAAAACAGGAATAATTTTGACAACTTACTGTTTCTGATCTTGATTTGCTTTTTAACATTTTATTCCTGTTGAACACGGAAACTAGAAAAGTTGGGGAAAATGGGGAAAATATTCCATGAAAAATATTACCAATGTTTCTCCCTTTATTTTTATCAAAATTTCAAAAATTTCTGACCAGCTATTCTATTCAGTTTTGCTTTCTGGCTTTCATGCTGTAGCACAATATTGTTCTTAAATTAATCACATTGCAGGGACATGCTGGAACTAAGCATTTACAAAACAAGCAAACTGTTTTTATTGATACTAAAAATAAATCTTCTGGTTTTAAGACTTTTAAGTTCACTCCCCTTTTTAAAAAAACAAAATAAAACAAGTGAAATTGGATGTTAGTGTCGTTATGTTCTGATTCAAGAAATTTCTTAAACTCATACGTGGGTCTATACTTAGTACTTTGCGAAACTGGAGCATTAGATGTGATATTCCCAACTTTGTCAGGTTAAATTTTGACCCTTTATGCAATTTGGGGTGTGGGTTTTTCTTCATATTTGCAACAAAAGTATTTGCAAATTCTTAAGTTCTTTAGCATAATAAATTGTTGTGAATTGATGGAGAAAATACAATATCAGAAAAATAGTTTTCTGTTTTTTGAACAATTTACTTAGGTTTTCTCTTCCAAAATAAAGAAGCAGTTACTTAGGTTGTTACTTGGACTGCAGTTGCAGGGTGGTTCCTGCTTAGGAGGAAATAACTGAGTCCTGGGCCAAAAACTTCTAAAGCCCAAAGGCTGTGGGCTGTACTGAACTAGAGTGGGAGGATTTGTATGCTGTATAGTTGCTGAAAATTAGAGTACTGTTGAGTCTGTAGCAATTTCCTCCCGCCCCCCCTCCCAATATAATAAACCCCCCCAAAAAGAATAAACCGGTTTCTTCCTTAAATAGCAAAACCCTTAGCTTATAAACAATCATCATTTGTGTGCATGCGTACACTGGGGGGGAATGGCTATAAAGCTGATGGGATCATCTCAATGAACGTATAACTTACGTCTTTCTCCCACTCCCTTAATGTTTGTTTAAAGTCACTTGTGTGTCACGTTGAAAATTAGGACTTTATCCTCCACATGCTATTGAGCATAGTTGTTAGAAGGAAATACTTACACAATACTTACACGAGGAAGGATAGTCCAGTGGCTCAGGCGTTAGCGTAAGGCCTGGTTTACACCTAAAACTTAGGTCGACCGAGCTACTTCACTCAGGGCTGTGAAAAATGTTCGTGCCTTGAGGACCTTATTTAGGTCGATTTAACCCCCAGCATAGAGCTGGCTAGGTTGACAAAAGGATTCTTCAGTTGCCTCTTGGAGGTATAGGAAGCGTCCACACTGCAAGCTGTAGGAAGCACTATAACTATGGCACTGTAGCGGCTGAAGTGTATACATACCTTTAGAAATTGGCAGACCCAGCTTTGATTCCCTGCTTTGCAGCAGGTTCCCTGTGTGACCTTGAGCAACTTACTTAGGCCCAGAATCACTGAAGTATTTAGGCTCCTAATTTCCATTGAAATCAATTATATCAATCATTTATTTTGATGGAAGTTAAGAGTTTATACCTTTGAAGTTCTTAGCTTCTCTCTCTCTGTGCTTCAATTCCTGCTCCGTAAAATGGGAATAATGATACTTATAGGGGTGTTGTGAGGATACATTTATTAAAGATTGTAAAGTGATTTGAGAACTAATGATGAAACTTTTTGATGTAAGAGCTAGGTGTGATTACTTACTATCATGAGTTGTCTTTTTTCACTTGCATGGAACTAATCCTGGTAATAAATAGTATGCTTGGTGGTAGGTGTTTGCAGGATCAGGGTCTTAGATTTTGAACTCTTCAAAGCAGAATCTTCTTACTTTGTTTTTTATATGTTCTGTGATGTATAAATAATAATGTACAGCCCGCTAGTGCTCTGCCTGTGATCAATCTATTGTAATATAATAAAAGTTAAGCCCAAAGATTGGTACTCTGGTCAGCCACCAGAGTGAGGGTGTACATGGTAGATTGGACATCCTTGACGGTGTGGCTACCTTCCATTTAACTGCCTGGTAAAATAAATATCCCAGAGAAAATAAACCAGGCTATGACTTTTGGAAATGCAATATTATTCTTCATTTCTGAGCCTTCCATTGTTATACATGTTATTTTTTTAAATACAGCACACAAATACTTTATAAATTCATTTCCCTACCTTAAATTGAGAGGGGGAAAAGACAATCAACCATGATTTATTTCTAAAATGCATTTTTAAATACGAGGCTCCAGGAATGAAGTAGCATTGCATGTATTACACTACAGTGGCTGCAAAACTTGGGTTACTCCTGTTCCAGGCTGTTTGTCTAACACTTGGTGAGTGTCAGCTAATTCAAGCTCTGGCTTATTCTAAATTTTACCCACTCTTTTCTCTGCTAGCAGTTTTTCTTTAACTTTGTTTCTTTTTGTCAGGTCTGCTGCAGCAGATAATAATGATCATAATATTGTCTACTTATATAGTGCTTCTCCTCTGTAGCTCTGAAGAAGGTTGTTTTACCTTCTGGGACTGTGCAAGGGGGGAGGACGGTCCCAGAACCCAGACTAAAACCCGAGCCCAGATGTCTACATTGCAATTTTATAGCCTCGCAGACCAAGCCCTGCGAGCCTGAGTCAGCTATGGGTGTTTTAGTGCAGTGTAGACATACCCTGAATGGCTAGACTTTCAAAACTGCTCAGCATTCAGTTGCTCCAACTATTGGGTGCTGAGCTCTTTTGAAAATGTGGCCCTTTTGAAAATGTGGCCCTAAAGGGGCATGGTCAACTTGAAATTTAATAAGTTTTAAAAAAAAAAAAAGTTTAAAGTAGATTCTGTTACATTTCCTTCCAACCCACCCCTGCTAATTTTTGTATTTTTATAATAATATTTGCCTGTTTTGTTTTTCCAATCTTTATCACTTCCCTGTTGTTACATGAAAGACCTACATAACGGGGAAACTGACTCTATCTACACATAGTGCTGATAAATGGCACAAAGTAAAATAATCTGGAAAAATGGAGAAAAACAAGTCTTTCCTTTAATTTCTTTCAATTACAGTCAACTTAGGTGTTACTGTTGCGATTTCTTTGGAAAGGAACAGTGCCAATTAAAAATCACACTTCCATCTGAAATTGTTATTACCTGCTATTGTTATAAGTAGTCTAAAATTACTGTAACTAAAAGGGATTAAGTTTGTTTTCAGGGTTCTTTTTTTTTTTTTTTTTTTGGTCAGCACATTGTGTAGAGTCAGTTTCACTGTTTCCCCTGTGTGATCAGTGAATTAGTCACCTTCTCTTTCAGTTTGTGCGGGTATTTCACACAACAATAAAAGAGAAAAACATTTTCATCAGTATGAAAATGGCAGGAGACTCAGTCAGCTGTAATTGAAACTAGCGTTAACTCTTTATTAAATTGACTAGATTTCCAGGTGACAGTGTCCCTTTAATTAAACCCTAGTATGGATTTGATTCAGAGCCCACTGAAGTCAATGGAAAGACTCCCATTCACTGCTAAAGGCTTTGAATCAGGTCCAGTATTCTTTTTTGGTATTTAAGTATTCCTGGAATTGTTTTACCAGGGAGGACTCTGTAGCACAGAGAGGATAAATGACTTGTCCGTGGTCACACATTTAATCAGTGGTGGAGTAGGGAAGCTTGAGAACCATAACATGCTGACTTGTGTTATAACGAAAAGAACAAATTTCCCCCCTGTGAAATGTAATGCCAGAGCTTCTCTAGTATTTTCCCCTCAAATATCCCAGCATGGCTTTTGAGAGGAGGGGAAAAAAAATCTGTTTTGTGTATAAACACAGTGCTGCTGTATTTATTTAATGCCTTTGTTTGCTTTAAAAGTTAGTCTCGTCCTAATGAATTTATAAAACCTACATTATCCATAAAACTGTCACTAATACAAAATATAGTAATAACTCAGGTGATGTATTTAAGCCACTACTGAGTTTGCTGTATCCTTGAGTTGATAAATTATACAGCTTCATTTGGTAGGAATCAGCAATTTTATGTGGCAATTAATTTTAACTGCAATAGGGAGCCAAAGGACTAAAATTTTACCCTTGGTTTTCTGCACATTTATGGGAATATCCTAATGATTAGCATTCAGATTGTGGAACTGTGAAGCAATAAGTGCACTAGTATGAAATTAAGATTTTAAGGTTTTACAGTTTAGCTGATTTTGCTCATGACGCAGTCTGATAGTAAAACCATATTGCAGATTTCTGATCTTCTAAAATGTGTATCACCAATATCAGTTGATGGTGAAATGCCTTCTTTTGTGATTGCCCTGCAATATCGATCTTACTTTACCTCCTTGCCCCTGCACAAACCTGCAGCATTTCTTCTTTGTACATCCCAAAGAAACATTAGTGCTTCATTTTTTTTCACTTCCTGCACCATAACTATTATTCAGTTAAAAAATAAGAATTATTTGTAAAGTAGGCAGCAAGATCTAATGGACTAGACATGGGACTGGGACCTAGAAATGCCTTAATTCTAATTACTGAGACCAATTTTATGTGTAGCGCTGAGCAAGTCACTTGTTTGTTTAGCACTCTCAGTGAACTCAATGCTGTGCAATATGCAAAAACAAGGGCAGTCCCACAAGAGCTAAAGATAAACATGTTGAGGAGAGGATGAAATGTGAAATGTTGGTGGAGTTAACTTAGGAGTATTTATTTTATTTATAATTTCATTATAAAACTTGTCTGTGCTGTTTTCACCGCCTGTGAAATGGGCTGTTTCCCTTACAGATGTGTGTTTGAGGTTTGCTAAATACTTACCTACGTTGGGGATTTTAACACCAGTGCAACTGTACCAATATAATCCCCCATTGTAGATGCAGAGCACTGGTTCGAAGCAAGGCTCATATTACTCTGGTTTGAGGTGCAGGGCCTCTGCACTGTGTAGTGACGTCACTGTGGACATCCCCAAGGTGGACAAGCCCTATGTTCATGTTTCTACTGCACTTTTGATATATAAGGGCCTGGGTAAGTACTGTGTGTCTTACTTTCAAGTTCTTCACTGTGGATCTTGATCTCTCATTGTATCCCCTTTTTGGGTCTTGGCAGACTGAGAGGTATGGTCTGACTCCTTGCTAACACCACACAGTGTGATAATTGTACAACCATGTTCACATATGCCCTTTAAACTGTGTTTAATCTCCCTTTCCTCCCCTGGTGGTTCTTCCCACAGTGGCAAGCTAACATTATGACAAATCTGCCTCAGGGAGAGAGGGCATACAACAGGCTTGGTCGAAAGCCAAATTCATGGATGTGGTAAGAAGTGCAGCCAGATCATCCTCCTCCCCACCCCTTCTGGAAACTAACCCGGTCTTGTTTTCAATACGTTCAGCCTCCATCAGCCCAGCAAGTACAAGTCCCAAGTCTGGTTTCCAGAGTGGGGCAGCATAACATGCTACTGTATGGCTGCTGTTTTATGTTAAGATCTGATTGCTTTCATCCTGTTTACTTTTTTTAAATTTAAACTTCAAGTGATTTTAGTTTATTTGTCTACGAATCAGTGTCCATTGCTAACCTAGTTCCCTGTATACAGAAATGCCCTAGTGAAGCTAAATATACAAGCCGGCTCTTATGTAGCACTTTTCATTTATAGTTCTTACAGTGCTTCTACAAAGGTGGTCGGTATTATTGTCTCCATTTTACAGACAGAGACAGTGACTTGCCCCTGGTGGCCCAGCAAACCAGTGACAGAGCCAGGAATTGAACTCAGGTCCCCCGAGTCATATAATTGCTCAAAATAATTGTTAAAACAGCAATCAGCCAACTCTGAAGTCATAGAGCTTGTAAATCAAATATAGTGTAATCTCCTTGTGACTAGTCACCCCTGTTGCCATATATTTGGAAGCTAGAAGATGCCACAGTACACAGTTAGTTTTCATATAATGTTAAAACCACTTTCTTTAGTTGTGCCTAGGTTTTGTACATAATTTCTGTTACAGCTATTACAGATTTAGCATTTGGGTTAAAATGAATTTTTTGGATATGTGCTGTATGCCTTTGAGGCATGCATTTGTTTTTAAAAAAGACAGCGGGGTTAAAAATGCTCTAAATCTGATGTAGAATATTCTGTGTTATCGGCCAGATCTTCAAAACCTGATACTTCACAAACCAGATACTTGTTCAGATTTGGTTGCTTTACAGTTGGCCACCTAAAATCATAAGCCACCTGAAAAAGTGGCCTGCTTCTCAGAGGTGTATGAGCAGCTCCCATTAACTCCACTTGTGCATGTTCACCACCTCTGAATATTGGTCCATTAGGCGCTTAAACAGTAGCTAGGTTTGAAGATGTTAGTCATGTATATCTATATTGCCTAAGTTGTATCCACAAGTATTTATGCAGCAAAAATGCTGACATAGAAAGAGAGGCAGGTCTGGCTGAAAACCAACCCTGACATGTCTGAGAGGTGAAAGTGCCAGTCTGGAATCTGAGGTGAAAAGTATAATATCGAAGGTGTCATAATTGTTCTTTCAAGGAGAGATGTTCTTGTAGTTTTTTCAAGATTTTTAAAAAATAATGTCACTTAAAAACTAAATAGCAATATATCCTTCAAAATATCAATTCAAAATGTCACAGATTTTCTATAAAATCCTCAGAAGAATCCTCAGCAAAACTATTTATATAGATTTATATAAAAAAGAATTTGTTCTCCACTCCGTAAACATTAAGCCTATGGCTACACTACAGAGCTTGCAGTGGCACAGCTGCACCGATGCATCTATGCCACTGTAGTGCTGCTAGTGCAGATGGTCTAAGCCTCTGGGAGAGAGGTTTCCTATCAACTTAATTACTCCAGTCCTCATGTGGGGTGGTAGCTGTCAGTGGGAAAAGCTCTCCTGCTGACATAGCGCTGTCCACACCGGTGTTTAGGTCGGTGTTACTTATGTCACTCAGGGCGGTAGCTTATTAACATCCCTGTCCAACATAACTTAAACCAACATAAGCTGCACTGTCTATATAGCCTGAATCTGAATATACTTGTCAGTCTATTTCTCTACCTTGCTACCCTATTCAAAATATTTAAAAAAAATCCTCAGATATTGTTAATAATATAAACATTGTTTATATGTTAATATAGAATAATTTTCCTACCAGACCTAAGCCAAGTGTATATTCTCTGTCAGAGCAGTAGTGATATGGCTTTATTTTCCAGAAGTGAGTTACTTGTCTGAGAAATTGGATTGTTGTTATAGCCTGTTGCAAGCCATGATCCCGTGAATAGTTGTGCTAGTCTGGGCAGAGAGTCCCATTGACTTTGCTGGGTCTCTGCACAGGTTAAGGGGTCTGGCGTAGTCCTCCTGTTTCCAGGGTTAGGCCTATAGTCATATTAGAATTGTGCACTTAAAGGCTTGATCCTGAATTTTGTGCACACTCCTAACCCACTGATGTGGGTGTATGTAAAGATCACAGGCTCAGGGCCCATAGGTGTTCCTGGTGAATTATAGGGATGTCAAACTGTTGAAACCCTTTTTTCCCCCTTTTACATGCTGCTTCTCAGATGTGACTATCCAGTACTTGTATAGCTACTTGTATAACTACTTGATATTGGTGAGTTAATCGTAGAGAGGGGGACAGAGATGCAATTCCATGTCCTTTCCACGGCACAAACAACTGGCAGTTTTGAGCTGTTTTCACTGTAATCCTATTTTCGTTTTTTGTATTTGCTGGCATTTAAAACACAGGCTTTTGCAGTTTGAAAGTGGTGGGCTCAAGAGAGAGTTTTTTTCAAATTTTGTTGCCACCAAAAAGCATTTCTGCCTCCGAATTCTTCGGACAACACCCACGAGTGTGGACAGACACAGGACACAGGACAAAATCCACTGCAGCCTGCCCCAAAGCAATGATCGTGTTTGCATGCTTCCTAGCAGCTTGGTATGTTGGTTCAGTTACAAAGGATGTTAAAATGCACTCCATCTGGTTTCCCAACTCCAGATGTGACCACCCCAAAGAGTGATCTAATTCTTCTCTATTTAGACTTGGAAACTTCTCACCAGTTGGTGGTGCAGGAAATCAAATAAGAATGCTTAGGAGCAATAAGATCCACATGCTAGTCTAATTGCCAGCCTGCTGATCATACTCTGGCATATTTGTAACATTGCTGTCAAAAGGCATATTGTTAGGTTAGGAAAACCCTCCACAAAATTTAAACTGAGCAATAATTTTAATATGGTCTAATAATTAACCATTCACGATGTAAGCCCCTTCATGTCTGATTTTGTGTGTTGCATACATGATGAATACCCCAGGAGCATGCAGGAAGACTCAGACAGGAGTCAGTAAGCATGAAGTATTTGTGGTGGAATTTGTTCTTTTCTCCTCCATGGATGAAGGGTTTTTAGAAAGGGATAGTATCTGGAATTGGTTTTTGATACATTGATATTACCCTACATTAAGTAACAACATCTGAGATCTGTGCCCTTGGTAATAAAGAAAAAAATTGCCTGTTGCTGTCCACCTTGCGTTTTGAATCATAACGCCAGCGCGTGGGGCTGAGAAAACTTATAGGCTGGGGTGTACTTGGGGTCAAGAGGAGTAAGAAAATACAAGGTTTCCCTGATGCTAAGAAAATAGCTAAGAAATTCACTTGAATTCTTGAATGTAAAATTCTTTCTCTGTGGTATTCACTCAGCCAGAGGCTTGACCCTGTAATTCCTTACTTGTGAACTTCTGCCTGGGTAAGAAATTCCAGGATCAGGCCCTTATTGTTTTAACCTTGTCACTAGACTTTAGAAACTCATTCTGACTGGTGTAAGCTGAACTATTTTAAAAGTATAAAGAGTCCATTAAAGAGAGAGAGAGTTTGAAAAGAATTTACTGTACACTTAACATATAAAATAAGATTTTAAAAAAGCGATTGAGAGGACGCCAGCCTTAAATATCCCCTCTGTTTATTAAAGCAAGCCCTGATTCATTCTTGTAGTTGTTTTATATCATGGTTTCCTGTGGGAGCCCCCACACTGCTCACAGGAAGTGTGATTGGGCCCAGAGCCATGTACCTTCCACTGTTGTTAGTTCTGTCAGAGTGGTAACATAAAGCAGTGCCAACATGTTTCTTGAGGGCTTTCATGGGAATGTAGACAATTTGCTGAGGACTGTTAAAGGTAAGTGGGGCTGTGTGTGAAAAAAGCATGGTCCCCTGAGGCTGCAGTTTTGTCAACAGATGAAGAAGGCACTATTTTAAGCTGTTACGTACCTAGCACTTCCTGTTTTTTAGAAGAAACTTCTTGTTTTGCTTTAAGGTGATAGATTTATTTTAACCTTTTGTTACTGAGATGTCACATGATGCTTCCCCCCACTTTTCTTGAATGCCCCCACGCTGGGGTGCATGACAAGAAGAGAAAGTGCACAGGTTTATAGTATGCTAGATAGGAAAACTGCACGAGACTGGATGCATGTAACTGCAAAACAAACCTCAAAAGGTGTTGCCTATTCAGAGACATTTAGACTTGCTATTGTGCCGTGAATGAAGGAACAAAGTCTGAGTTACTAAGTTAGGATCGCATGCAAGCTTCTGTGACTGAGAGTTGGTGCATAAAAATATCCCAGTAAGGCATCTTATTTGAGGTAGGCAGCCAGTCAGAAGACAATTGAAAAATTTTTGTAGTTTCATTAACACTAAGTTAAGCCATGTGTGGTTCACTTTCGAGGAGTATTGGCCTAACCAATAAGGACAAAGTAAATAGCATTCATTTCCTGCTGACCTTTTAACACCAACAGATGTTTTCTCTTACCATTAGGCCACTCTAGTCACTGACCTCATCAAGTTAGTGTTGCTGCCATTTTCATAGGATCTGGACTTTAAAAACATTTTAATCCTTCTTGCTTTGACTTTCCAGTATAGAGGACTCCCCCCAAACCCCACCTACACATGCACACTTTCTCCCGTGATGGATCCGCTGTTGTGGGCAGAAGTACCAGAACTCGGTGGGCAAAATTCCTTTAAAAAAGTTTAAACGTTTAAAAAAAACCCCACTTTTTGACTGAGCCAAGCACTCCCTCCCCTGTCTTTCAGCCTCCACGAAGGAGAGCAGATGTTTCCTCTGAAGCTCACTCTGAGAGAGCTTTTGGCAAGGGATCCTTTCCCCCCTGGAAAATGAGTTTCCCTTCATATTTTTCCCTGGCAGTTTTCTCCCTCACTCTCCAGGTTGGTCTTCATAGAAGCCCTTTTGGGGAGGGCCAAGGACCCCATTAACTGAGCAGTAGATCCCTAGCCCTTATCCCTGTTTGCAGGGGTTGAACAAAATCAAAGAGTTCTTCATTTTACTTTCATTTTCAGAAAAAGAATGTTAAGTTTGAAATGGAGTGCAACACTTGGAGCTGATTCTTAACACCTCAGGATTTCCTCAGTGCTTACTACCCCTTAGGCACACACCAGGGCACCTGCTTTTGCAACCCGCAGGTCACCTGACCTTCTGCTTTGCTGCTTGGTGGGCAGCAGACATACCAGAAGCTTCGACAAAGTGGTTTTAACACTGATGCCAGCCCATCTTCCCTTTGGGATCGTCTTTATGCCTCCCTTGCCACCCAGCCTTCTGTGCAACATCTGCATTTCTGCCCCTGCAATGATCTTGTGTAGGAATATTGAAGCAGATTGAAAGCAAATGTAGGAGGAATTAATGTTAAAGTTTGCTATCTTTGTTTCCTTTTAAGTTGCTTTGGACCCAAACGCATGCAGGCCTGGGAAATGCCTCTGGTATTAAAGGAATCAGTGTGTCCCAGATCATTCACAAGCACAGCAGTAAGTTCCTTCCCTGCCGCCTGCTGACTGCATTATTCAGAATCTACTGTGTGCTGTCAGTCCAGAAAGGGGAGCACATAAAGTGTGAGAGTAACTGGCCGTAAGGGAAGGTGCTAGAGCAGGGAAAAACGGGTGCCAGTTGTTTGTATGGGGCCCAGGAAGGGAGTTTTCCTCCCCCTACTTTTGACCCATTTGCAGACTTTGTGGCTTGACGTAGAATCTAGAGAGGAGCAAACTGGCAGCATCAAAGCACTACTTTGCTGAGGTCTGCAAGGTGATTCCAAACTGCTTGCTCTACATGAAAATCTGGCTTGCAGTGGAGGTGCGCTGCATGTCTTAAAGGGACAGTGTTGGTGCTAAAATTACTTCCTGATCCCTCTGGCACATCCAGAATCCCTTGTGCAGAGAGTACCTGAGGCTGGAGATTCTCTATCACCTTAGCCAAATGGTTTTCTCCTTCAGCAGGGCCAGTTTACCACTTGCTCCTTTGGCAAAATTGACAGATTGTACTTGGCACCTGGTTTCGTACCAGCCTGTTTCTACTTTCTGACCATCTAGAGCTCTTCTCTCATTACTTTCATTTCAGTGGGAAGGTAAAGCAGTTAGGGATCCTTTGATATTGTTTTAACTCTCTGAATAAGATTATCTGTAGGCCAGCTCTGAAATGAGCCCAATTTCGAACACTGACCTCCATCTGCAATAGACCATTCCTTTCCCTCCTTTCAGTAATAAACTTCATTCTCAGGGAATGGCCTGTACCTTAGTGTCTATCTAAACCATTCAGTTAGGCATCATACTTCCTCCATCTTTCTCATGGCGTTTGACAGTCTCATGAAAGGTCTCCTTTACCTGACAAGTTCTTCTTGACCAGAGAGATCAGTTTTTTCAATGTTCCGAGCAGATTAATCAGCAATCCAGGAAGTTCCTTTTGAGATTTTGGGGCTCATGCTGTTCGGTCTGCAGCATTGGGTGATGTTTCTTCATCCCTCTGTGGAAGAAACCTGCAAGCTGCTACCTGCTTGTCAATATGTTCCTTTTTCTAAGCTTTATGAAACGTGAGCTGCTATTCTACTTGGATACAATTCTTGGGCAGCAAACCCTTCAATCTGCTCTCAGTGCATCTCAGGATGCAGATGTGCATTAATTTAAAAATATATCAAATTATTCCATCTGGGAAGGGTTATATTTTAGTTTAAAGCTAATGGAATTGACATTATAGCATCTTTTTAATCTCAGGCTAAATCTAGTTTGAGAGAGCTTCTCACACTCATAGTTACTGATCTCTTGCCTGTCCATGAGTGACTGGTTTTGCATTTGTTCCTATTTTACTACCCTCAGTCCGTGATGATTGGATAATGTGTGTTGCTTCCTACCTCCCATGAGTTCTGATTCTGACTGGAGTGGTAGGTCCATATTGGGAGAGACCAGAAGTTCAAGTAAAATAAATATTGCCTTTCTATTGCTTGAGATTTCTGTTCAACTTAAAATAGTGATGGATGCAAAATTTTAAAGAACAAAAAATTCTGTTACACCAATGTTATCCCTTTATAGTTTCAGATTTAGAAGAAATGAGTAGCATGAATTTTTCATAAAGGATCTCTTAAAATAATTTCAGATGTGATTCTCATTAACAAATCAAGATACAATAGCTACACAGAAGCAACAAAAAACTCTTTAACCGGCCACCTCCATCTCCCCAAGACATACATTCAATGGGTGAGTTTTTCACCCGTTACGATCCCTGTATGCTGCTACAGTGGCACACTGTTTGGCCTGGAGGAGAATTCCTTCAGTGCAGACACAGTGTGGAACAGCTGTGGGGGAGGCACAGGGTGTCTATAATGCTATAGACAATACAGAACAAGTCCCTATAACTTAGAGCAGTTCCTCAGGCTGCCTAGGTTACGCCGGGAACCATTCCAGACTCTGGAGCAGCCTAGAGTTGGGAAGGTACAAAGGTGACTTAAAGCCACCTTTGCCACCTCCCCTTATGCTGTGAGAGAGACAGCACATAGTCTCACTCAGTGAGTGCAGGAGGGGGCGGGGGGTCGAAAACCTCTTGCGGTGAATTGATTGCATACCCCCGCTTTGCTAGTTACAAACCCTGATGAAATACATGTCTGGGCTGGCTGCGTGTAGAAGGTCTACAGTAGCCTCTAGTGCACTCTGCCCGTAGTAGGGAGTTTCCTGTCCTGCCTTGACTGTCTTGGAGAAGGGGAGTGCTTGCTTTTTAGTTTTCAGTGTGTCAGTGTCACCTCCTAGATATAGGCCCAGAAGATATAAAATTCCAGACATTCATATCTAGGATGGCATAGTAGTCAAGTCCTGCCTAAACCACCATAGAAACGGTCCTGCTCAACCACCATTTCAGGCAAAGTTTGAATAAATAGTGTTTACAGCATGCCCCAAAGTTTGGAGCTGCAGTTGGAAGGGCCCTCTGCTGAAACACTTGCCTCTCAACCCCTGATATTTAAATCCAGGGAGTACCAGCAACAGCATCACAGCTGATATAAACTGCTAGGATGGAAGATGAAGAAAGGCAGGTCCTACAACAGCCAGCGACATGGTGGATTGATTTAAATCAAAGACATTTAAGTCACTGATTTACATCATGATTTAAATCAGCAAGTAGGAAACCTTGATTTAAATAATGGATTTTGATCGTGTTTTGCATTTGTATTTTTTAGTTATTTTCCTAAATAAAGGTTCATTCTCACTGGTTGGTAACCATTAAAACATATTGATTTGCAATTAAATAGAACCTTCACACTAAATTTGGTGCTTTTTTCTTTCTGGTAACCAGAGGGATATACTATATCTATACACATTTATTTAAACAGTTGTACAGTTTAACTTACATTTCTTCAGATTCTTAATTTTGACATTTTTTTTAGTACATTAGAAAATCATGAATGATGCCTTATTTACTAGATGATAGTTAATTTTTCACTTGTGATTTGCGTCAAAGCTCTCTTTGGATGGAAATTCAAGTTCAAGTTAAAATGCACAAATAAGCATATTAATTTTTTTTTTTGTTATTAAAAGAATTACCTTAAATGTGCTGAATCCATATCAAAAAAGGTTGTTACAAAATTTATCAAAACGTGTTTTGCATTTAAAACTACCTGAATTATTCAACAAAAGAAGTATTAACTTTAGTTAGTGCATTGAACTGATTGTTTCTGGTCACCGTGTCCTTCAAGATTTTAGAGCTAGTAGATCTCTTACTCTCATATCTAGTTTTTATTCATAGATTAAAAGTGAAAAATAGGCTTTCTTGCTGTGTCAACTCCCAATTGGTTTCTTAACTTTAAATAAACTAGTCATTGAACTGAGCTTATTGAATAAGCTGAAATGAAGAAAATAGTCTCTCTGCACCTTTAAGTATGTGAGTTAATTAATGTATAATTTGGAACTATTTTTACTTATATATATATATATATATATATATATATAAAGCATTTGCTCCTCCCCCAGCTGCCCCGCAGCTTATTTGGTTGACACATAACATTTTCCCTCCTTTTTGTTGAAATGTCCTCTGTTCCAAAAGTAATGCAATCACTGTGCAGTGCTGTGCAAATACTTTTTGTATTTGTATCTCCTATTTAATTATACTGTATAAATGTCCTCAGTAAATTTGATAAGTTGGGTGAAGGATATTGATTTTTCTAGTCTGCTGTGAGGCCTTTTTTATACTGAAGATAGCAGTTCAACTGGTTTGTTTGTTGAAGATGTTTTGAAGGTTCAACATGGGACATTTCAAGATGACAAAGGAATTTCTTTTTATACTTACCAGGTAGAGCTGCTGATTTCAGGCTTTAAGGCCTTGTAGAAACTAATGTTTTTTCTATGTAGCCTTCAACCCGGCTGCAGTGTCTTTCAGCGTACAAGTAAGGATATGTCAGCTGATCTAGCCAACTATTCGTTTTCTTACTCCATTTCACTTTTTACAATTAGCAACTATCAAACATGTACGGGACTTACTCCAAAGAGATATGAGTGAGCTGAATTCAGTACCTCTCCTGATGTACTTGGATGAGATTGCCATTGTAGAGCAATCTGCTTTTAGTGGATAAATGAGCTTTAGTCCTCTTCTCAACTTCAGTGTCAAGGCTGAAAGTGGAGAGAGTCTGCCAGGTAACAGACCTAAGCAAAAATGGAAAAGTAGAGCTCAAAGTTTGGCTTTTGGCTGGTGAGAGGGGAAATGAAGTAGGTTTCTCTCCTTGTGATAATGGCCATGAAATTCCTGCCAGGAAAAATTAGGACTTGAGGAGAAAGCCAGGAGGGACCTTGCATGGGGATGCTCAATGTGAGTACAATGCCCTGGAGTGTGCCAGCAGGGGGGCGCGAGCAAGCAGCTAGAGCAATAAATAAATAAATAACTCACACCAGGGGTTTCTTGACCTCTGATGTTTGGGATGAAGGTGGTACTGTCTAGCAGTCCCAGACACAGATCAATTGGAGCCCACGCAGGAGAGCAATGACATACATGGCAATGGCAATTCACAAGAAATTGGATCAATTTTATCAAGAATTTAGGCCCTTCAGATCTAGAGTATGGAAGTAGAATGTACCAGTTCAACAGCTGTGTCTACAAACTACGGCCCAGACCCTCTCATTGGAACTGCTAGTGCAGACCTCTGCACCTGTGTGGACCCCATTTGCAGGATGGGGGCCCAACTCTACAACTCTCCAGCATGGTATTAGGGATTGTTCTTGTTGCTGAGAAGACTGGAGGAGCAATTCCACAGGCAGAAACCATGGTGTCAAGGTGCAGTTTCTTGGGTGCCTGTGTTTCCTAGAGCTCTGTGGAAACCAGGTTTCCATGGGGATCCAGCCAGAGCATGTTCCATAAAAAGGAGTTAATCATAGAAAACTGAGAAATGGTCATCCTCTACAGGCCTAAAGACTGTGCGCACGCCTTACAGAAAAGAGGCCTGTTCAGTGTCTCATGTCATTTGTGAACTTCAGTGGAGAGGGGAAGAGAGGTGCAGTTCAGACCTCTTTATTTAAAAAAAAAAAAAGAAAGAAAGAAAGATAGAAGCCGATAGCAAGCACTTTTGTAGGAGAGCAGAACAGCGTACTCCCTGCACAGAGAGAAAGAGATCCATGCAGCAGGGACCCAGACAGGATCCTAGAAATAGCAGCAGGAAGCCAAAGAGTAAGCAGCCAGCCAGCCAATGCTACTGTAAACCTGATTGCATTAAATAGATGGGAGATGTCGGAACCCAAGGAGAGAGAGATACCCCAACGGCATATGGGGAGGAAGGAGGGAATTGAAAGGGTTAAACATGAGAGGAATACAATTACCTTTTAATTACAGTTCTGAATGTTAAATGTCAAGTTTTAAAAGAACACAGGGTAAAAAGACTGAAGACAACATGCTGATATTGGAAAGACAGGTGCAGTTTTCCAGTGGTCAAACACTATTATCTGCAAATTTTAACTAGGTTGAGAAAACTTGTTTAGTGTTTTGTTTTGATTTTTTAAAGAGGTTGGGTCTGTTTTGGGTTTCTTTGCATGTTGAGGTCTCAGTCAACGAGGGAGAGAACTTATTTTATCACATTTCATTTTCAGTCTGTCTGGTTTGTTATTTTCCATGATTTTTTCAGTGGGAAAAATAGATATTTGTGTACTTTTGTATTTCAATTTTAGGTTTTTTTGCTCTCCTAAAACATAAAAAGAAAAAATGTTGAAATACTTTTACTGGATATTTACATCCTGATTCTTGTGCCTAGTTTCCATGTAGTACTCAATACAGGAACTGAGCCTTAGTTTACAATGGTGACTATTTATTCCTGCTGTCTTCATTAAATTGTAACAGGCCTTTGGCAGCATTAGCTAAAATTTTTGTTCCAACAGGACTCTCATTATAATTTCCAATTTTTGGTAGCTCATAACTTTCTGAAAATTTCATCTTTTAGGGCTATCCAGTTTGAAAGATATTTTCATGTTTTATTTTGTCCATCCAAGTTTGCACGTTCTATCCAGAACCTCTCAGGAACGTTTCAGCATGTGAATTTTGTGTGTCTGCCTGTTAACTGCATTAACATAAAAGACTGGAGCCAATATGGTATATTGCATCAGTGATCTGTGGAATAATGCATCCCCAGGTAGCAGCCATTAGTGTGTATTGTGTCACTGATCTGTGCTTTAAAGGGACCACAAGTAGGTGTTGCCACAATAAACAGTTGCAGCTCTGTGGGAGCCATCACAGTTCATTGCTTCAATAGCCTATGTATTAAGGAGTCCCAAGTAGGCCTTGACACACAATGGACCATTATGGCTCCAGACGAGCCATTATAGTTTTAGGTCAGTAATCTATGTGTTGTTGAATCCCAAAATAGTCTTGCTACAGCAAACTGGAAAGGCTCATAGGAAAGATCAGTAGATTATGCAAACTTGTACTACGTCCAGAGGATACTCTGATTTGCTGCTAAAGATAAGTGGTGTGAGAGTTATTTCCTCTTATTTATTACTGTTATCTAAACCTCTCTCTTTACTTTTCGTGCCCCCTCTGTCTCTCCTTCCCCTCATGAGGATATTAAAGCACATGACTAATGTTGTGAAACCGTCAGATATGAAACCCAAAAAGGAAAGGGGGGGGGGGGCTATAGTTACTAGTAAGCTGATGAGCAGAAGGTAGTGGGTGATCCTCCATGCCCCATGTTGTGTTTCAGTACTGAGGCACAGGAATATAGCCCTGAACCTGCAAAGTACTTAAACATGTAAGTAGCCCCACTGACTTCAATGAGACTGCTCATTTATTTAAATTTAAGTACATGCTTATGGGCTCCGTTTGATGTGACCCAGAGTGCTCAGCATCTTGCAGAATTAAAGTCTTTTGGCTTTAGCAACCATAAAACTGGCATAATTGTTGGTCTTTGCTTAGGATTGGGACAGCAGGATTGATAAAACTCAGGCCTGGGAGCATTGACAGAATATAATGATACTTGACTAGCAGCTGACTGCTTCTATGGTTGGTTTTATTTGGGGCTCAGTATTGCTCACCTGTGAGATCACCAAGTCTATACTTCCTTTGTTTTTATGGCCTTAAGTCCATCAGAAAACTTCCATGACTTCAGTGGAAGCAGAGTTTGGCTGACTCAGGGTGCTTTTGAAAACCCCACATTAATGTATTAAAAAAATAAGAATTAGGGCTGATTGAAATTTTTCAAAGAAAGAGCATTTTTTTGCTGAGAAATGATCCTTTTTCCCCCAAGGTCAGGATTTGCACTGTAGTATATACTTAAATGACAGCATAGCCTTGAATTCTTTTCATAGTAAAACTGGCATGAATCTGAAAATGAAGAGGAGAATGGCTCACTGAAAGGCAAATAAGGTTGCACAGTGGTGACAATGCAGCAGAACTGGGAACTATGAGAAATGCAATAAATTCACTATTTCAGATTTCACTATTCATCGGCCAGCAAAAGATGAATTAGCTTAACTATTAAGGATATAACACGTGTTTCCCCCTTCAGAGATTTGTTAGAACATATTTTCTTCAATGATAGTAATCAGTGTTACCAACAAAACACAGTTTTTCCCTTTTGAATTTTCCTTTATGCACAGCATCATCTACATAAGGGGAAAAAAGTATGTTAAACAACATGAATAGCTTCAGGCTATTTTATATCGTGTTGCTAAATAACTCAATGCAGATGAGGACTTCTTTATGTAAGACTGGTTAGTGAATATAAGCGCTAAGATAAGAGCCAAATTATAACTCAAAAGATTTCTTAAAGGTAGTTCCCAGTGCCAGCAGAACTCCCAGTGCAGTCTCTGGGAGGTTTGCCTCAGAAAGGACTGCAGGCACAGGCCGGTGTGTGACAGCAAGGAGAAAGATGTAGAGACTTTTTGCTCTTTAAGTGAATTTAGTGCTTGTGAAAGGTGCCAGACTGATGGTCCCTGAATACTTCTGTTCTGTTTATCCACAATACAAGTTCAGCCTGATGAGCTGCAGTTCAGAGTTCCCCACCAATATGCCTCAGCCTTTGCTGGAGGAACCTTCACTAGGAGTAAGAGAGTGGTCCATGCCCATTCCCCATTTGTTCTTGGCCTCTCTACTAAGGCTATGCTAATTAGGCTGTTGCTTAGTGTACCAGCTTCATGATTTTTTTTGAGACAAGTACCCATGTCACCTAAGAAACTGGACTGAGACCACCAACTCATTACACTTGAGCTGTTAGTTATACAACTATTAATAGTGTTTGGTCCTATGGCACTGAGCCCAATTTAAAAAGATGACAAGGAGGCTTCCTGTGTCACTACCAGTTCCTGGAGCCATTCTGATATTCCTATAATGATTAATTGTCTGGTTTTAATTAACAGGAGCATTAGAAATTATGAATAAAGGGTGATGTTCAAGACTTAAAAGGACATTTTCAACCTTAGGGCCCTAAAAGTCACTTGCCCTTAAAGATGTTTTTCTTGTCAGGGGGAAGATTCTTGTAACATTCTCTCCTTTCCCCAACCAGTTGTTGCAGAAGGGCATTATTAAAAACATAGATGAATAGCTATAACATCCTGTACCTGAGACAATTCTCTGAATGTGTATTGGCTGCCTGAGACCGCACATACAATGCTTTGTCTGTGTAGAGTGTAATGTAAGAGGTTTTCAGGAGACATGGTAGCGGCCCACGTCACCACAACAACAGAACATGCAGGCTGAATGCAGGTGCAGTGTGATCTCTGAGTAAGCTGCCATGGAGGCCTGTTTCTTGGAACGGCCTGTGTATGTCTCTGTGAGCTGCTTCTGTGTCCAGTACCAAACCAGACACTTTACACAGAGATGAAGTTTGATGAAGGCACTAGACTAGGACTTGGCAGGTATGGGATCTGTTCCTGATTCTGCCACAGATTTCCCATGTGACTTGTGAGCAAGTCGTTGATCTCTCTGTGCCTCATTCTATACAATGGAGATAATATTCCTGTTTTCTCCCACTCTGTGTCTGTCTGGCCTATTTAGACTGCAAGCTCTTTTGGGTAGGAACGGTCTCTTGCTGTGGCTATGGCTACACTAGAGAGCTTACAGCAGTGCAGCTGCACCATCACAAGCTCTCTAGTGTAGCTGCTCTAAGCCAACAGGAGAGAACTCTTCTGTCGACTTATTTAATCCACTTCCAATGAGCAGCAGCAGCTGTGTCGACGGGAGAAGCTCTCCCGCCGACCTAGTACTGTCCTGTCCACATTAGCGCTTAGGTCAATGTAACTTGTGTCGCTCAGGAGGTGGCTTATTCACGCTCTTGAGTAACATAAGTTAGAGCAACGTAAGTGGTAGTGTAGACATAGCTTGTGTGTCTGTATAGAGTCTAGCACAGTGAGGCCTCCATCCTGAATGTGGTCTCTAGGTGCTACTGTAAGACAAATACGGCATAATTATAACTTCGGGCACTCCCTCATTACTTCAATGGAAAATAAGATTATCAAAGGAATATGGATTGGTCCATATTTTAGATTGATGACAGGCAGTGTTTTAAAAAATAAAGTGAGCTTTTGATCCTTGAATGCAATAGCTTCTGAGAAAATGTACCATGGGTGGCGAAGAGGGGGGAGGTTGGGAAAAGTTCAGACCAATGACTTAAACCGTATTTTGTGAAACTCCATCCCAAGCTTGAGCATTTATCTAGGTGAACTTCAATAGATAATGTAGAACTAGTAGCTTATGGCAGACCTTTAACGTGGTGCTGCCAGGTACAGCCCAGGGTGTGTGTGTCCAGGGCCAAAGTCGAAACATCAGACCTGACCCCTAGCTACTTGATGCTGATTTGGAGCCCAGTTCCAGACTGGATTTTTACAAAGTGCCCCTACTTTTTTAAGGGCTGGACCAAACCCCGGAATCTAAACACTTGCCATACTTCTTGGGGATTGAAATCCAGACCAGGGTTTTACAGCATGGGCTCACGTTCCATATGTGTGAATGTATATGTAAAATATCATATATCATATGATGGAGTATATAATGTGGTATTAAATATGATACTGTGCAGGAGTGTGTTTTAGTTGCATGTGTATCTATTTGTCTGTATTATCTGTCTGTATTATTGTCTGGAATGACGTGGTGCCTGGGGTGCGGAAAGACACAAAGATAAAGACAGGCTGTGCTTGAAGAGTTTACAGCCTAAAAGGCAGATACAAGAAAGATAAGACACACTGGATATCCACAGGAGAGAATAATGTGGAAGTGTTGGCCTTACTATTTTTATACTTCTCATTAAGTCTGAGATGGACACACAAATATATTATTGGTTCAAAAGACACCTGTTTTTTTCCCTAATTTGATTTGTATTTAGGTGGACCAAGGAAAAATGTCCCAAGTAGAGTGTGAGGAGAAGTAAATGGCTGTGTGTGCAGTTTCCTAGCCAGCAGCAGTTTTAAGATGTTTAGATGCCACATTTGGGAGCACATTAATAACAAGAGGGAGCTATCTGAATGTAAGTGGCCATGTCCTGTCTTTTTGACTGTTTGGAAGTTCAATTTATCTTTGTTCAGCTCTCAGAGTTAAGCTCTAACCTCTAGCTCAGGAGACAGATAATGGTGCCATGACACAATTTAGAAATTTTCTCAGTTAATCATTTAAAAATTAAAATATAATCTGCTGCTCATGAGATTAACAAAGGATGGATTTTGTTGCATCTGGAGGTAGTGAGGGAGAAAAAAGCCCAAACCCAGGGAGCAGCAATAGCTGTATGTCTGAGAAGTGTTTATTTAACCATGGCTTTTTGTCATGGCTGTTTCATCTTATTTTCCTCTTGTCCTTGCTCTTGCTTGTTTGCCTATGTACAGCATACAGAAAGGTTGAAAAGTGACAAATGCTAAATGAAAGTAGACAGAAACTCTTCTTTAGCAACTGCATATAAGATTTAGCCGTGCTGTTCACAAGCTGTGTGCAGGCAGCTCACTCCGTAGTATAAAATGCCCTCTGATGGCCAAATAAGCATATAACTCAGATTAGAGAACTGCAAATGTAGAAACCTTTTCCCAGTGGTTTCTAATTTGGCTGTGTTCATTCTGATGCTGTAGTGAATAACTCATAGGGAAGGAGAGAGCTTTTTGAACATACAGATGTTCAAAGAATGAAGATTTACTTTTTTAAAAGCACTTCCTAGTGTTTGTAATTAATGAAACTAAAAACAATAAATTAAAACAATCTGGCAAACTATAGAAGCTGATTTTATTTTTCAATATTGCTAAGACCTCTTTGAATGGGGCTTTTAGATTTGAAGTATATAATTTACACTTGTTTAATTTTTTTTTATTTTAAAATCAAATTAGCCTCCCAGTCAGTCAGCATAGATATATTGATATGCCCCTTACTTGTGTTGGACAGTTTGAAAAACAGACTGAAGAAGGGGACTTTGTGATTGCATAGCAGTAGGTGGTGCTCTGTAAGATATGTAGGTGACTTGGGTGCAGTTCGTGATCTTGGTGTCTCTCCTCGCCTTCCGCCTGTCCCAGGGTGCCAGGCTGGCAGAGTCTGGAGGTGCTAGGGAGACAGTGCAGGAACCAATTTGGGAAGATGGTTCACTTAAGATAGCTAAAAGATGATCTGCAAAGTGTTCTTTTTTTTTTTTTTTTTTTTTTTTTTTAATTTAAGTAGCCTGTATTGCTTCATTGGGATGCATACAGGAGGGATGAAAGGTATTTTTGTTTTCTTCCTGAGAAATATCAAATATATCAACTCTGATATTGCTTAGTTTTGCTTGAGGACTTATTGAAGGTCTCTGAGAACACATACTGTTAGCTGAAAGGGGATGTATTGTTGAATCTGTAACAAAGAATTCATTTCTCCAGTGTGATAATTGGTTATTAATGTTGAATGGGTGCTAAGGAAAAACAAAACCCAGATAGTTATTTAAAAAAAAAAAAATCCCTTCTCCTCTCAGTTTTTTCATGGCTCTTATAATACTGTCATTTCTCCTGTTCTCCAGTCATCAGAAAGTCTTTCAGTTATCCAAAACTTGTATTTCCAGAGTGAAATATAAGCAGAAAAGAAACTTTAAAAATACAAAAACAAGACTAAAACAAATAAAAACCATCTGACCTTCTTTGTGCATCCTAAAGAAGGAAAGAGAAAACGGGGCACAAGCCAATTTATTTTTTTTCCTTTGCAGGTCACCTTTAACTGTGACCCTTCTTGCTGATTAAACAAACAGCTTTGATGCAATAGAAGAGATTAAGGATACTATCAGTGGGAGTTCAGTGTGTGAGAGGAATGAAGGATCAGGCCCTTTATGCTATCTTTGAAGCCTTATTATTTTAGCACAGTCTTCATCTGGTTGCATAATGTTTTAAGATGTGGTTTGCGTTGCTATGTAGCATGTTAAACAACAGATGTGCAGGCTCATATGCAGTTATAGTACATTTTGTTCACTTATATAATAGCAGGTTACTTAAAGCTGTTACATTTCTTGCGAAAAATCTTACAATATTCTGTTCTCCTCCACAGTTCACTAAGGCCTTGTCTAAAAAAATAAGTCGACATATTTATGTCGACCTTCTGCCACCTAGCGGTGGCTCATGTCCACACTGCTCTCCTTGGATCGGTGGAGTGTGTCCTCACTAGGAGCACTTCCACCGACCTAAAGGGCAATGTGGGGAGGGAGCTGAGAGAACTACAGGCTCCCGGGAACACTATGGGCTGCCCTTCCCCCCCCCCCCTCCTAGCTGGGAGTTGGGGTAGCAACACAGGGACTTTTCCCCACATCCTGCCCGGTCCTGGCTCTGAGCACCTAGGCTGCGAGCGAGCTGGGGGGGCAGGCTCCTGCAGCAGCAGCAGCCATGTGCACCCTGGCTCGGAGCTGGGACCCCAGCCCTGCAAGCTGGGCTCCAGCCGCCCCACCTCCCTTACTTGTCCATTTCACTGCTCTGCTAGACAAGTATGACAGCCCCTCCACCACTCCAAGGGGACACAGTGTCTACACTGTGTTGCCTTAGCTCTGCCGACAAAAGCCCTACGCCTCTCGTAGAGGTGGTTTTATTTTGTCAGGAAAACAGGGCAGTTTTGTCAGCAGGGAGGTGACTGTAGTGTGTACACCAGCGCCCTTTTGTCGACAAAACTTGATTTTTGTTGACAAAACTCTCTAGTGTAGATCAGCCGGGGTCACTGTTATTACTGAAACGTACTACGGGTGTTTAACCTGCTGTATTTTTGCTTTCCCCACCATGCTGCAGGAACCAACTTACTACACTTTTTCCCCCAGGCTTTATCTTTGATCATAACAAAATAGCTTCCAAAGCCATTCTCGATTCAGCTTCAATCAATCACTTTCTGTTATATAGTGCCCCTTTTAATATTAAAGGGAAAATGGCAGTAGTGATTGACAGTACTGGAGAGTGAAGTCCTCTGAAGATAGAACAGTAACAGCATAGGCCATAGGCAATGTCAGTGCATCGTTCTTCGACATAGTCAATGTTGCTGTGCCTCATGGGACAACCTCCAGGGTTGTGAGTTGCCATATATCAGGTCAGCATTATCAGACTGTCAACAGTGTCAGTTCTGATAGTGACCTTTGTGGTGTGCACACTTGCCCACTAGAACCTGAACCCAGCAATCTCGGGAAGGGCACCAAACAGCCACTGGAAGAAGTCACTTTTGATCATTATGATTCTGGGCAGAATTCAAACCAATAACCTAGATGTGAAAGGCTCATTACCTCCCGTTGAGCCTTCTAGTCATCCCCACAGAATGACCTTACTACCAAAAATCGCTGAGCACTCAGTAACAACAAAATTATGTTAAGTAATAAAAATATTACATCTAATTAATTTTAGCTTTTACCTTAGTTAAGAATTCTTTGTCTAGTTTTTTGAGGGTGATGGTATTTTACAGGCCAGCAGTCTAGTGTGCCAAGAGTCATGTACCAAGGGTTAGGTATGCCACCAAAGTAGTGGCCATCTTGGTGACAAAGACCATGTTTGTCAATGGCTCTCAATGGTTCTGGCTCTCTCTCCCCCTTCTTTATTATTGGGCTCCAGGTAATTACCAAACACCTATCTGCACTCTAAGCACTATACAAGGATTAAAAATGCAGTGAGACAACAGCGCTCGCTAGTCCTCCCCCCCATTTGAAAAAATTGAATGGTCAGGAAGGGTTGATTGGTTCTTGTGTCTCAATGTTTTTGGAAATCCGCCACTGGGGCACTACTGCAGCTTGACTGGCAATGCCAGTGGTGCTTATGTGGCTGTCAGAGTTCATATCGCTGGGCTCTCTAGACCTGCTCTTGTCAAGGCTAGGTCAGACGGTGGTAAAACAATACCAGTGCCCCATCTGCGCTAGGGCTCCCACTCTTGCTGTCGCTGGTGGTAGATTAACAGTGGGAGATATTTTTTAAAGGTCCCAGCTAGACACCATATCCGGTCTTTTGGATGCTGTCAGGACTTGTCCATAAAATTGACTTCATGATGTTACACATTATAATAATTTTGGGTCAGTGAGCTTGATACAAGAACATCTTCAGTTTCTATTTCCTCTTCACTTTTAATGTATAGGCAGGTCAGACATTCTCGCTGTGCAATCCCTTGCTATGATAACCCCAGGATGGTAGAGATGACAGGATATGAAATGAGATAATTATCGCCAGGGATCTTTAAAGGAAAGTATTGCACAGAGTAGTGAGTAATGAAATTATTTTATCAGACTTCATGTAGTCTTCTAAACAATGGGCATTCCTTATATACTAGATACAGGACTGAGTTGAACTCCACATTTGATTCTCTTGCGGTCCCTCCCTACATGGATTTGGGTGGAGTTGTTTACTCTTCAGGCAGCATTCAATCCTTTCAACATCACATAAATGCACAGTAGGGTAAACATTTAAAGAAGCTAAGCAGCATGCATTTCATTGTTTGGAAACATCCATTTCTGTTACTTAGGAGAATAAAATACACCCATCTCTTCTCTCATTTTCTGGCTCATGGACTGTGTGGTGTTTAATATGCAGTATTAAGAAGATATATAAATATTTTGCATCAGGGTTTTTTGTGTCTCCTCCCCTCCCCCCAAAAAATAAAGATTCCCTTTAAATAAATAAATGCATACTTAGGCTATCATAATGTCCGAATGTTTCAAGGAAATTTACATTTTGAAAGACACTGTTGGAGACCAGCAAGGACATGCAATTTCTATATTTAAATCATTTCACTTGTTTCCTAATCCTGTTGAAGACCAAGAACTACAGGTTTTGTATGTCTTCTTCGTTCTCACTGTTTAAAATGTCATTGTATGGTGAAATGATTTTGTGTTTTAATTACTCTCCCTGATATTTTTAAGTTTTCCCCGCTTCTAATTATTCTATTTTTGTGACGTTTAACCTTTTGATTATTTTGAGATTGAATTGGATGTAGAAATCATTGAGAGTAAATAGAAGTTTTGTGCTAAACTTGCTGTGTCCTGCACACCAAAAATGGAAAAATCTTTTCTTAATTACAGTTTCACTTAAAAGGTTGTGAAGTGACCTGCTTTTTTCAGTGCCCTTCACATCTGGTTTTCTCCAGCTTATTCATGCCTGCCAAATTCCACTTTGGGCGCTCTTGTCATATTTTTAATAGGCTTTTAAGTTGTGTTCTTATTACTGCTTGGTATCATCACAAACACCTGTCAAACATGAATGGAATGGCTAAAATTATTAGGAAGGGCTCCATTCATGGAAATTACATTAAGCTGTGCTGTATGCCTGTGGTGGGGGTGATTATTATTTATTATCATTATTTTCCTTTGCAGAAAGCTTTCCTCCAGGGAATGGTATAGTGAATAGAGTTGGTCAGATAAACGTTGATGAGGCCACTTTCTGTCAGAAAATGCAGTTGTCAAAATCAAAATACTTTGCGAAATTACATTGATTTCACCAAAATTTTGTTTTGAAGGAAAAAAGTTCTGGGTTGGAACTCCCATTTTGATAGTTTTGAAATAAAATGCTTCATTCTTCTTCCAGTGATGGTACCTGTGTGGATTCCATCGTGGGATGTGCATGTGCGCCGGAGCCGGAACTGTTGAAAGCAGTGTACGTCAACCTACATGCACGCCTCGCATTGCCCATGTGATACATCCAAGGTCTTATATGTCTGCGCGGATCGACACCCCCCCGCTTCCCCCTCCCAGTTTTCTCTTACCGCCACTGGCTAGAGTCAGAACATCATCTTCTCTTCAGACCTGAGTTGCAAGTAAACGTTTTCATTGTTAGCAGTTAGAATAGTTAGAAAATTGTTAGCAGATCATTAGCAGATCATTAGTAAGTCGTTAAAAAGGTAAGATAGAGTTAGATAGAGATCCAAGTTCGTTTTCACCACCCTCTGTTTGTGGAACAAAATTACCGCTGACCAGTGGGTGCTAGCTATTGTATAGCAAGGCTACTCCACAGAGTTCCATACCTTCCCACCCCACCGCATACCATGAACAACCAAGGTGGATGCCAACCAAATCTACCTCCTACACCAGGAAACTCTAACACTACTCAAAAAGGGAGCGATAGAACGAGTTCCCTCCCACTACAGGAACCATGGGTTCTACTCCCCCTATTTCCTCATTCCAAAGAAAGGGGGAGATCTCAGAGCCATTCAGGATTTATGAGTGCTCAACAAATTCATCCACAAATTTCGCATTCGGATGGTAACGATACCATAAATCATCCTCTCCCTCAATCAAGGAGCCTGGTTCACGGCTCTTGTTATGAAAGATGCATGTTTTCATATAAACATCCAACCAGCCCACCACAAATTCCTCCGCTTCCAAGTCGGGCTATCTCATTGTCAGTTCCACGTTCTCCCCTTCGGGATAGCTACAGCACTATGAGCATTTGCAAAAGTCTTTGCCATCGTGGCAGCTTACAAGCAACGACGAGGCCATTCTCTGTTTCCGTACCTAGATGACTGGTTACTGGTTGCATCATTGCGCGAACGCCTACTAGTAACTATCCAAACCCTACAGAATCTGTTCGCTGACCTCGGCATTTGTATCAACAGAGAGAAGTCCACACTTGTTCCTACCAGTAACCCCCTATTTATTGGACTCTTGGGTAGCACAGATGTTCCTTCCCAAAGACCGCTACGCCGGTGCAACGAGTGCAACGTCACCCACACATACATGTTCAATGATGTGTATCCTTCCTGGGACACATAGCAGCATCTACTTTGGTCACACCGTGTGCCCGACTCCACGTGCGCTGCCTGCAGCATTGGTTACGGTCGGTTCACGACCTGAACAAGAACCTCCGGGGCAAATAGGTCTCCCTTCTGCCAAAAATACTAGCCCCCCCTGACATGGTGGTGGGACCCCTCCAGAGTTTTGGTGAGTATACCCTTCTGCCAACCCAAACCAGTCATGATCCTAATGACGGATGTGACTGTAGGATGTTGGGGGGGCCCATGTACAGGGCAACACAGCTCAAGGACTTTGGTTTCCCAGAGAGGCGAGGATGCATATCAGCACCCTAGAAATGAGAGCAGTTCGACATACATGCAACGCCCTGCTCCCCCTACTCTATGGCAAACACGTGCAGCTCCTGTCAGACATGTCGACGGTACACTATGTAAACAAGCAAGGTGGGACCAAATCCCTGTTCCTATGCTAGGAAGCAGTCCACCTATGGAACTGGTGCCTGAGGCACAATATAACACTTACAGGAAACAGACAACGTCCTTGCGGACGAGCTCAGTCACTCCTTCCATTGCTCCCACAAATAGGAACTCCATGACCCCACTCTCTGGGCTGTTTTCTGATGGTGGGGAACCCCCACTTGGGACCTCTTTGCCTCAGCGACAAACAACAAACTTCCTGTTTTCTGCTCCAGGGGCTCCTTGGGACGGGGGTCACAGGGCAATGCCTTTCTCATTCCATGGACCCTGGACCTCCAGTATGCCTTTCCTCCCCTTCCATTCATCCCTTGTGTACTCAACAAACTGAAACAAGATAGTACGCAGATCATACTCATAGCCCCGTCTTGGCCCAGACACATTGGTACTTGGACCTACTGCACCTGTCGACCCACCCCCCAATACCTCTCCCTGTCATACCAAACCTACTTACCCAACAGAGCGGCCACATCCAGCACCCTAACCCAGCACCACTCCACCTCACAGCTTGGTATTTGGATGGGGCTCACAGGTAGACAACATCTGCTCCTCCCCCGTGCAGCCGGTGCTCACACACAGCCACCATCCCATGACCACGGCTTTATCAGCCATGAGCATTCCAACTGTCCTAGACTACCTTCTCTCCCCATGACAGCTAGGGCTTGTGCATTCCTCTATAAAAGTTCACCTTGCGGCCATAAGTGCATTCCTTCCACCTGTGGAGGGTTCCTCTATTTTTAGTCATCAAACTGTTGCTAGGTTTATGAAAGGTTCACTTAATTTGTTCCCAACCATCAGGGACCCCATTCCGGTCTGGGACCTGAACCTTGTCCTTTCCACACTTAAGCCACCCTTTGAACCCCTGTCCTCCTGTGTCCTCCCGTATATATCTATGAAAACAATCTTTCTCATAGCTATTATCTCAGCTCGAGGACTTAGGGAACTAGTGGCCATGATGCCAGCCCCCTCCTTTTACCATATTTCACAAGGACAAAGTATCACTGAGGCTTCACCCCAAGTTTCTCCGTAAAGTAGACTCCTAGTTTCACCTCAACCAAGTTATTCACCTCCCTATTTTTTACCCTAAGCCACTTTCCTCTACCAGGGAGAGGCCCCTACACTTCCTTGATGTCAAACAGGCGCTAGCCTTTTACCTAAAACGCACTCGCCCCTTCAGAACCTTGCTAAAACTCTTTGTGGCTATGGTGGACTGTTGCAAGGGGCGTGTGCTTTCTTCCCAGCGTAACTCTCACTGGATCGTTCGTTGCATAAAGGAATGCTACTCACTCTGTCGAGTTCAGTTTCCACCTTGTATCAGAGCACACTCCATAAGAGCACAGGCAACCACGACAGCTTTCTTTGCCGATGTCCCATGGCAAGGTATTTGCAAAGCAGCAACTTGGACTTTCATACACACGTTCACAGCTCACTACCCTATGATTAATGCTGCCTCTACTGATGCGTGAATGAGCATTGCAGTCCTACAAACTCTGGCATCTACAGACCCCTATCCCCGCCTCCATACTGGTTACTGCTAGCCACGCTCCCACGATGGAATCCACATAGGGACCATCACTCGAAGAAGAAGGGGAGGTTACTTACTGTAACTGATGGTTCTGCGAGATTTGTGGTCCCTATCTGGATTCCAGTCCTGCCTCCTGTTCCCTCTGCTTAGGGCTCGATGCCTAGGAGTAAGAGGAAACTGAGGGGGTGTCGACCCGCGCAGACATATAAGACCTCGGACACACCACGTGGGCAACGCAAGGCATACACGCAGGTCAACAGACACTGTTTTCAATGGTTCCAGCGCATGGCACGAATGCATACCCACAATGGAATCCAGCTAGGGACCATACATCTTGAAGAACCATCAGTTACAGTAACCTTCCCATTTTTAATTTTTTAAATTTCAAATATAACATTTTAAAAAGTCAAAACTTTTTTGTCAGAATGAAATATTTTGATTGACTTGAAACAAATTGGGGGGGTGTCCTTTTGCAGGGAATTTTGAAATTTTAGGGGTTCATAATCAGAATTAAACCAAAATTTGAAATCTTGATATCCTCCACAAAACGAAATTTGCATTCTCCCTACAGTTCTAATAGTGAGTGAGTGAACTTGTGTTATTTCTAGACTACATATGGAGATTACACAGTGATATATGTCCTCTCCTGGCTACTGTGGGAAGCAAGGATGGAAGAGGGTGGAGACTCTGGCCTGTATATGAAGGGGAAGAAGCAAGATGCAGATGTGCCTTTGATTGGGCCAAAGACATGAAATCTTCGGTTGGCTAGGTGGACTGTATTTAGTGGGTGGATAGTGATTTGTGAGGGCTTGTAACTTGTATTTCATGTGTGTGTATGATGCAGCATTCCTTGATATATAAATATATACCTTTAGATGCTAACTAACAATCTTAACGTATAGGTAACAAAGTTTTCTTCATATGTTCACTCATGTATTTCTATGCAGTTTATAGTCTGAAAATATAATTGTCACGTGCAATGCTGCTGAAATGAGCAAAGACTTATAAATGGAGATTTTGACCATATGAATAGTAAAGCCATTGTAAATGAGAACTTTTATTGTCAGGAATTTGTTTTAATATGGAGCGTGTAAAAGTGGAGCCTTGGTAATGAGAGTCAAGGAAGCCCCAGGGCCTGTTTTGATTGCCCTGGTAGCACTATAGACTTTATCAGTAGAAACATAAATACTAAGATGGTGAAAGTGTTTTAGCTCCATGAAACTATCACTACCAAGAAGAAACTATATGTTAATTGGATGGATTGATTGATTGGCTTGATTCAACAGAAATAAATCCTCAAAAATCAGCAGTAAGGCTGTTGCCTAGGAAGGTCTGTGTGGGGTGCTGTGGAGCCAGCAACGGCAATCCAGATTAGGCAACCATAGGAAGAGGCATGATGTTGCCATCTGTGGAAGTTTGGAGGAAAAAAGGAGATGAGAGACTGACGCGTCTGGTAAATCTTGTAGCAGTATACTATGTGAACTTGCGATCTGAACTATTATTTTACCGTATGGTGCAGTCTGGCGATATGGTTTGGGAAATCTTCTGTTAAACAGTGGGTGCAAAGGCATAAATTGTTCTTCATTCTCACAAGATGAGAGAATATGCTGCTGATCTGTGAGAGGGAAAGGCTCCTGAGGACTATTTTGGGGAAAGGGTTAAAAGAGACTAATGAGATCCTTAAAACATGCAGTCACTGTGTATGGACAATCATGTCCATCCCACGTGATCTAACTCACAATACGTTACTCTCACGAAAGCTACAAATGACCCACTCCTGCCTCCCTCCCAGTGCAGGAAGAACCCAGCTCATAACAGACTCTCTACTTGGACCTGCTGCCTGGCCAAATCCCCCTGAGAGATGGGTGGGATTTAATGAAATTAAAAGCCGTGTATATCTTTTTTTAAATGCTGATAATGGAAATGCTATCTCATTGTATGGCTTTATCTACATTAACACACAGTTGATTTTTTTTAATAAAACAAGCTCTTGACTTTAGGAAGCTTCTGTGTCTGGAATGGAAGTTTTGGTACTTTAAAATGTTGCATTAATTATTAATGTGAGTGGGAATCATGCTCTGTAGCATCTTACATTTAAAAAAAATCAATTAATTATTGCTATAAATCTCTGAGATTATGCTGCAGTCGTATTGCTGGGAAATTGGCCATTAACTACCAGGAAATCGCCTATTTTCCATCAGTCAGAATTCAGTTGTACCAACACAACCCTTTTCTTTTTATAATTTAACTATCAATGTGATGCATAATTGATAACTATTTATAATAATAACAGTAATCTCCATGAAATTGTCATCTTGGTATGCAGCAAATTTGTTAGAGCCTTTACTCCCCTCATTTTCACCCGAGCTTACTACATTCGTTAACTATTAATAGTCAGTGTTTTCTGGGAGATTGTTCCTGAAGTGACCTTTTTTTTTTTGGGGGGGGGGGGGGGAGTGTAGGCTTAGTTGTTGGAGTTGAAGGGGTAATATAAAAGATATATGACAATACTTTTCAGTTAATGCCATTTTTATGAAGATCTCAGAGGGCTTTGCAAAGGTGAGTAAATAGTTATCCTTCTTTCACGGAAGGGGAAACAGATGCACAGAGAGGTTACGTATATTGCCCAAGGCCAGTTGCTTGGCGTCACCCTTAAGTTTTCTGATTCCCAGACCCCTCTGTTTACTAGTAGACCTCGTTGTTACTTTGTATCATGAGAAATTGTTACTTATAATTTTATGTATAATGTTAAACTTAGTATTTCACATCCACAGTGTGAAACTCTACCGACAATGGAATAGAGTACTGAATAGATAACAATAATTCCCTTCCTCTGTTGTATTGTGGTAAATTTGAAAGAATAGTGCACAATTTGAAATTATCCCTACTTTATTTTGTTTGGCTGTTTTAACCCTTTATGATGCTTTTCCATAATTGTGCCCCAAAAAAGCTGAAACTTGGCAGCTGCATACTGATGGCTTTCTGGGAAAGGGTTCCTGGCTGTGGTAGCCTTTTGCTGCCAGTATGCAGCATTAAAACAGTGTGCAGCTTTGCTACCCTCTTCTCATTGTCTTTCTTCTGAGTTTCAATGAAGTCCCCTGCAGCTCCTTGTTTGATATAGCTCTTGTGTCCCGCATCAACAAAGTAGGAAGGTTAAACTTACTAAGAGGAATCCAAGGAAACCTAAAGTGGCTGTTCTGGAAGATATCTCCAATGCCTGCACCCATGTGCTCCTGTGAGCTACTGTGATAAAATGGAATGCACCCACTTGCATGTCTGTGTGTGTTTTCCCTGCATCTTTGTCTCTTGAATCAGACTTCTTCAAGTACATAGAATCTTTTGATCATGATCTAGTGTGTTACAGGTGGATCTTAATGGAATCTAAATCAATAACTTCTTGTTGCTTCAATCATTGTGTGTCCGTACATACAAAGACAGTTCTCCCCACCTTCTCTCCCCCTTCACTTCGCATACAAAAGATGACCTTGAATGAAAGATGATGGCTTGGAACATAAATTCCTTTCCCCACAAAAGCCTCTTCCTCACCTAAAGCATGAATAGTAGAACCTCACCAGCTTGCACTGATGACTGAAAGACCAAGTAGGTTACATAACACAAGTCAAGGATACTATATAAAACTTTAGCTCATGTTCATCTGCCTTCCCCCCAGCACCTGAGGTGGGATGGGTTAACACTACTTTACTGGGAGTATAACTTTACATAGTAAAATTTTAATGCTTGTGGTAGACAGTTGCTTGAAATAAGATGTCAGCATGAGCTCTTTTCATTTATTTCCCAATTCATTTAACAATAAGCTGGTGCTTGCTTTGAAAAGCAAACTCATGTCCAAGGTTTATGATAGTACTGTTGCGTTGAAGTGCCAGAATGGCACTTCCAGTCTCTGTTCTGAGTGCAGACTGCTCAGATATGAGTATTCAAGAACTAAATAAAACTTGTGCTTTATTTAAATAAATAAAAGTGATGAGTAAGATGCAAGTATCTCTATTTGCCTGGTTTTGTTAATTCCTATGGAAAAGTCCTGGGACCTTGTCCCTTCACAGAGCAAACACTTCCTATAAATTAACCATACCTGCCAATTACTAGATTGCTTTATTTAATGAGACACCGATATGTGGTAGTCTTTAAGGACTGTACGTGTTGGAAATGTCACATCCAGCCTCAAATGTGTAATACTGGCCTTTTGAGCATGACTGTGAGAACAAACTACAATTATAGTTGGGTTGTGTGTGAAAAAAAAAAAAGAAAGAAAGAAAGAAAAGAAAATTGTGGGTAACATATAAAGGTCTCTGTAGAGATAAAGAGCCTGAAGGTTCAGGAGTCCAAAATCTAGATCCAGTAACAACTATTTTACTGGAAATGAATTGAATAAGACATGATATCCAAAGCGCATACGTTCAAAGGAGATATCAGAAGAGCAAAAGTAACTCTTTTTTTGCTCTGTCTCTAATCTTTCAGCATGTGAGAGCCTATGAATACAGTTCAATGGATTTTATCTGCTAGAAGTAGGTTTCTGAGACTGAAATAAAACTCAGAAAGCTTACATATAACACTTTAACAAATACTGCCATTCTGTTGTACAATGTTGCTATTTCTTATTGCAAGGAAGATAAACTTGATTCGCACCATAAAATCTGTGACTACTTGAAATCATGGGTAGAAAGCATTCAATTTGTAACTTTCATTTCAGAAAGTCCACAGTAATGTCAAGTATAGACTGTTGTCATCATTTGCACCGAGGGCCCTAAATGTAAGGATTCTTTTCTCCTTGTTTCAGGGTTTATAGTGGCGTTATGCACTCAGACTCCTGTGAATTTTCCTAAGTTCTTGGAGGACTGCTTTGCTTTTTGAATCAGAAAGTTACAAAATACAGTAAAGAATGGCACTTGTGGATAAACACAAAGTCAAACGACAGCGATTGGACAGAATTTGTGAAGGTAAGACTGAGCATAATCCAATATTTCTAATGAAATCCACATAGATTCTTCAGAAGAAAGTAGCTGAACTGTGCTTAACATTGGTGTTTGTAAGTGAAACACCTGTTCCTGTTTTGAAAGAGACCTGCAAAGGATAAGACTTTGGCTTACTGGTCATCTCTTTTGCATTGCTTAGTAATTTAGACTGGAAAGGCACTCTTATCTGTATCTAGTATTTTCTATTTATGTTGCCTTGCGGAGATGGTGCTGCTTTGTTAAAAGTGCTGTTCTTTGAGTCCATGTGGAACTTAAAGATCCTAAATCACAAATGGAAAAGAGCAGGGGGGTAGCTCTTCCCTGATTCCCTCACTAAATCACACCAATCATGGTGTCCCAGACTGTGTGAGAGAGATTGCTGGATGCAAAACAACTACCTCTCTTGTCCACACGCTCATGGCGATGCCACGATATCTAGCTTAGCATTTTGTAAGGCATTTTGAGCAATGTCAGTTATGGCAAGCACGCAGTGAAACCAATTTTTTTCCACCCCCAGTTTATGGTTTAAATCGTGTTCTTGGAAAAAGACCAAGATTTTGTGGAGACACTTACTCCTACACTCCTTGGGCTAGAATACATTCAGCCCTTCAGCAACATTGACAATTTCTATATGTGTTAACTGGATGAAAATTAAAAAGTATTTGTTGTTGAAATGTAACAGAATTTATTGGACAGAATATTAGACAAGCAGTTTTTTTCCTTCATTAGCAAATGTGTGATGCCAAGACAAATTTGTTGTCAATTCATTCTGTATTCATAGCTTGTGTTTGGGTGTATTTACCCAGGTAGGTTTTTCCTTTACTTTTTTGCGTTCTGTTCAGTGTCACAACAGAACGACAGACTATAGTTAATGTATCTCCGCTGCTGCTTCAGACAGTGTAAGTTGCTTTTATTTACTCATAAGAGAAGTCAAGTGGTGCCAGACAACCTCAGACTTTCCAATGTGCTTGCTGATACTTCTCTGATGAGAGTTGGCGGTCATCTCATAAAATTTTTACAAGCAGTAGCAAAAAAGGAACAGTGTCATTCAAGCAACTGTAACTTAAATCTTGTCTGCTGAGTGATTACCTATGTTTAAAGGGAGAATCTGTCCAGATAGATGGTTTCAACTTTTATGAACAATGGTTTGTGAGGTCACACTTCAAAGTATTACTTTAAATGCTGCCCGGTAAAATTCTGCACTTGGATGCGGGCACACAACTCCCACTGAAGTTTTATGATGCCAAGAAACACGTTTTATAACAATTTCAGCAGAACATATAAGACGGCTCAGGTTGCACGTTTGAAGGCAAAACTGAGTCCCTACCTGTTTTGCTCTAGTGACTATGGACTGTGTTTTTCTTGATACAGCAATAATTAAATATAACTCCTTTGCTATCATTTTAAGCTTGCCATCAATTATTTAGCCATTAATTGAGTGGGGTGATCCTAGTGATCTTCTTGGACATACAACCCGCACATGAAACACGCGATTGATATTGATATCCCTCAGGAAGCGGTATTAATCATCAGATAGGACTGCATTTCAAGCTCAATGCAGAGAGCAGGAAATTGAAAAATGAGTTCTTCATTTAATCATGTAATATAGAAAAAATGTAAAAACCATTCCACCTGTCAGTTTAATTAACCCAGTCAAAACTGGGTTAATCTGCTTTAACTCCCCTTCAGAGCTATACGGGGGGGAGGGGGAGGGACGACGACGAAGGTGCTGACAGTGGCTGAATATACGGCAGCAAAGAGTTACATATCTGTCTATTTGAATGCCATAAACACTCAGGTGTAGTGTTCTATCTTATCTTAAAAAAAAATAAAAAAATGACTTTGATCCTGACTTAAAAGACTTATATTGGCAGAGTTGGGTTTTCAAAAGCAGCTTTTCCAGTCTGATGTTTACTATCAGATCTAGTTGTGAGTGAACAAGAAACTCAAAAGGATCATAGAACAAACCTGCTAACAGAACATTAGATACGATTGAAGTTTAGGTTATTTTCCTCTGAACAACTGATTTGAGCTTTTTGTTTTTTCTTGGCCAAAATATTTTTTCTAATCTCTAAAAGTGCAGTTTACATAACTTTTGAAAAAAAGCATATTTGCCGTTCACCAGCTTCATTTGTGATTTGAATTAAATTGATGGGATTTACTGTTGTGCAGCAGCATGTCACATCGTGTGTGACTACCAGAATGTTTATTGGTAACGGATCAGGACGGACTGTAATTACTGCTGTAAAAATAACCCTGAAAAATAATTTTCCAGAGTCTTAGGCTATGTCTACACTTAAAACGCTACAGCCGCATAGCTGCAGCTGCCTCACTATAGCACTTCCTGAGAGGCAGTAGCTAGGTCAGCAGAACTAGTACTGTTTACACCAGGGGTTAAATTGACTTGACTACATTTCTCAGGGGTGTGGACTTTTCACACCCCTGCCCAGTGTATCTGAATCAATCTAACTTTTTGATAGGGTTGTAAAGTTATCATACACCACACTGGATTAGCTCAAGGCTATGTTTTTGTTGAAAGATCTTATTGTGGTCAGGTTGGACTATGGGGTAATAAATCACGGAAAACTGGCCATTCCAGCTGTTATAAAAGCATAAATTTGAAAAAGCAAGCATTTTACGTTGCCTGGTTTTGTCTTGATGTCTTGGAACATTATATGGAATTATTGGTGTAGTGGAGGCTATAGTAGCAGACAAATGAAAGAAATGGGACAGTGTCAACAGAAGACATTTAGAGAGACTAACACTAGAATACCCCATGGCTCCGGGGTTTGGGTATGCACCTCAGATGTGGGAGACTAGCATTCAGATCCCTTCTCCACCACTAACAGAGGGGGGAATTGCACCTGTCTCCCACATCCTTGGTGACTGATCTAACCACTGGGCTCAAGGTTGTAGGGAAGTTGGCCCTGGCACCACCATCTCCTTCAGTCACTTTGTGAATCTAGCCCTGTTGAAAAAAATGCATTCTGGTCAGCCAAAACCATAGAAGCTCATCAGAACAACTTCCTAGAGTTACAAGCAGCTAAGAAGGTGGTTCTCTCTAATCTACTCTTACCTGCCCTGATGGATTTGTTTGCCATTCACATGAAAAGCTTCATTAGGACTTCCATGGCATGCTGACACTTCCAGGCTGGAACAAGAAAATACAAGTTAAAATTCCTGAATGAAAAGAGGGGAATTCTCTTGCTCCTGGAGCAGGAAGCTTTTTGTCACTTATATTGTTTGTTTACACTAGTATCCACTGTATGCTAGCTGCTTACCAAGCCCTCATTAAAGACAGCCTCTGTTCTGAGGAGCTCACAACATAAGACATCTAATGATTAAAACCTGCATTGGAACGAATGAACAGCCTCTAGGTCAACTAAGTAGATTTTTTTGTGTGTGTGTTTGTATGTGCCAAATCAGGTAAGGAACGTGAGCGAAGCCAAACAGCAAAAATTAAGATGTTTGTATACCAATGCGAGGAGCCTGGGTAAGAAAATGGAGGAACTAGAGCTACTGGTAGAGGAAGTGAAACAAGATATTGTAGGGATAACAGAAACATGGTGGAATAGTAATCATGACTGGTGTACAAGTATTGAAGGGTATGTGCAGTTCAGGAAAGACAGATATAAAGAAAGGCAAAGGTGGTGGAGGAGCATTGTATATCAATGATGAGGTAGACTGTAAAGAAATTAGAAGTGATGGAACTGATAAGACAGTCTGTATGGGTAAAAATCACATTGGGGAAGAAAACTATTAGAGTTTCCCCTGGGATAGTGCTTGGGGTGTGCTGCAGACCACCAGGATCTGATTTGGACATGGATAGAGACCTCTTTAAGGCTTTCAGTGAAGTAAATATTACTGGGAACTCTGTGATTATGGGAGACTTTAACTTCCCAGATATAGGGGGACAAGTGCTGGTAGTAATAATAGGGCCCAGATTTTCCTGAATGTGATAGCTGATGGATTCCTTCACCAAATAGTTACTGAACCAACAAAGAGGGGATGCCATTTTAGATTTGGTATTAGTGAGTAGTGAGGACCTCATAGAAGAACTGGTTGTAGGGGACAACCTTGGTTCGAGTGACCATGAGCTAATTGAGTTCTAACTAAATGGAAGGATAAACCAAAATAGATCTGTGACTAGGGTCTTGGATTTCAAAAGGGTTAACTTTAAAAAATTAAGGGAATTAGTTAGGGAAGTGGACTGGATTGAAGAACTCATGGATCTAAAGGTGGAGGAGACTTGGAATTACTTCAAGTCAAAGTTGCAGGAACTATCTGAAGTCTGCATCCCAAGGAGGGGAAAAAAATTTATAGGCAAAAGTTGTAGACCAAGCTGGATGAGTAAGCATCTCAGACAGGCAATTAAGAGAAAGCAGAAAGCCTATAAGGAGTGAAAAATGGGAGGAATCAGCAAGGAAAGCTACCTCTTGGAGGTCAGAACATGTAGAGATAAAGTGAGAAAGGCCAAAAGCCTAGTAGAGTTGGACCTTGCAAAGGGAATTAAAACCAATAGTAAAAGGTTCTATAGCCATATAAATTGGAAGAAAACAAAGAAAGAAGAAGTGGGATCACTAAACACTGTGGATGGGTGGAGGCTAAGGGATAATCTAGGCATAGCTGAATATCTAAACAAATACTTTGCCTCCGTTTTTAATGAGGCTCATGATGAGCTTGGGGATAGTTGTAGGGTGGCTAATGGGAATGAGGATATGGAGGTAGAAATTACCACATCCAAGGTAGAAGCCAAACTCGAACATCTTAATGGGACTAAATCCAGGGGCGGGCGGATAATCTCCATCCAAAAATATTAAAGGAACTAGCACATGAAATTGCAAGCCCATTAGCAAAGATTTTTAATAAATCTGTAAACTCAGTGGCTGTACCGTGTGACTGGAGAATTGCTAACATAGTTCCTATTTTTAAGAAAGGGAAAAAACGTGATTCAGGTAACTACAGGCCTGTTAGTTTGACCTCAGTAGCATGCAAGGTCTTGGAACAGATTTTGAAAGAGAAAGTAGTTAAGGACATCTAGGCTAACGGTAATTGGGATAAAATACAACATGGCTTTACAAAAGGTAGATCATGCCAGACCAACCTGATCTCCTTTTTTGAGAAGATAACAGATTTTTTAGACAAAGGGAATGCAGTGGATCTAATTTACCTAGATGTCAGTAAGGCATTTGATTATGGTTCCACATGAGGAATTATTAGTTAAATTGGAAAAGATGGGGATTAATATGAAAATTGAAAGGTGGATAAGGAACTGGTTAAAGGGGAGACTACAACGGGTCATACTTAAAGCTGAACTGCCAGGCTGGAGGAAGCTTATTAGTGGAGTTCCTCAGGGATCGGTCTTGGGACCAATCTTATTTAACCTTTTTACTACTGACTTTGGCACAAAAAGTGGGAATGTGCTAATAAAGTTTGCAGATGACACAAAGTTGGGAGGTATTGCCAGTACAGAGAAGGATCAGGATATCAAACAGGAAGATCTGTATGACCTTGTAAACTGGAGTAATAGAAATAGGATGAAATGTAATAGTGGAAAGCACAAGATCGTGCATTTAGGGATTAATAACAAACATTTCTGCTATAAGCTGGGGACACATTTCTGCTATAAGTTGGAAGTGACAGAGGAGGAGAAGGATGTGGACCTATTGGTTGATCACAGGTTGACGATGAGGCACCAATGTGATGTGGCTGTGAAAAAGGCTAATGCGGTCCTTGGATGCATCAGACGAGGTATTTGCAGTAGAGATAGGGAGGTGTTAGTACCGTTTTACAAGGCACTGGTGAGTCCTCATCTGGAATGCTGTGTGCACTTCTGGTTCCCCATATTTAAGAAAGATGAATTCAAACTGGAACAGGTGCAGAGAAGGGCTACTAGGATGATCCATGGAATGGAAAACCTGTCTTATGAGAGGAGACTCAAAGAGCTTGACTTGTTTAGCCTAACCAAAAGAAGACTGAGGGGAGATACGATTGCTCTTTATAAATACACCAGAGGGATAAATACCAGGGAGGGAGAAGAATTATTTAAGTTCAGCGCCAATGTGGACACAAGAACTGATGAATATAAACTGGCCATCAGGAAGTTTAGACTTGAAATTAGATGCAGGTTTCTAACTATCGGAGGAGTGAAGTTCTGGAATAGCCTTCCAAAGGGAGCATTGGGGGGAAAAAAACTAGCTGGCTTCAAAATTGAGCTTGATAAATTTATGGAGGGGATGGTATGATAGGAAGCTTAGTTTGGCAATTGACTGATCTTTGACTACTGGTGGTAGATATGCCAATGGCCTGTGAAGGGATGTTAAAAGGGGTGGGTTCTGAGTTATTACAGAGAATTTTTTCTTGGGTGTCTGGCTGGTGAATCTTGCCCACATGCTCAAGGTTTAACTGATCACCATATTTGAGGTCGGGAAGGAATTTTTCCCCAGGGCAGATTGGCAAAGGATCTGGGGGGTTTTTCGCCTTCCTCTGCAGCATGGAGCATGGCTCACTTACTGGTGGATTCTCTTTACCTTAAAGTCTTTAAACTATGATGTGAGGACTTTAATAACTCAGTCATAGGTCAGGAGTCTATTACGGGAATGGATGGGTGAGGTTCTGTGGCCTGCATTGTACAGGAGGTCAGACTATTGGTCTCTTCTGACCTTAGAGTCTATGAGTCTTGCTTATTGTTGAGGAATACATTCCTGTTATGTCAGGAAATTTGTATCACAAATGGTCATTCAAAGAGAAACACCATTAAAGATTATATCAAGTAAGGATAAATTTGCCAATATTGGATTAAAAATTACTCCTTTAGATTACATAGAGAATTTGTCTGTTAGTAGATGTGAGCTGGCTTTGTTTCATGAGCATAATTCATTGTAGAGGGTTTTTTTCCTCTCTCTCCAATAAACCGTTATTTGTTTTGTTTTTGCCTGTCAAAAAACATAAACCCATCAGACTTTTTAGGAAGTATAGCTAACCAAGTTTCTCCTTGGGGAGAGAAAAAAAAATTAATGAAGGCAATAAAGAGTTTGGCAGATCCTCAGCTGTTATACATATTCTCTGTTGATTTATATCCACTGAAGTTCTGGCAGACTGTCCTTAAAATTTTGGATAATGATTGGTTTCTCCTGATTCGGTGCCCTGTTCCAGAATATCCATCTAAAATCCACTTGTCTATACATCACCTTCTAACTCACTCAGATGTTTCACAAAGGCCTTTCCTTGAAGCTTATTACTCCTTGTGTTATTAGTAACCATAATGAGGAGCATAGATTCAGATGGTCCTGTGAAATAGCTTTGTGGTGAAAAGGCACCACGGACATTAGCAAGGTGTCCAGGTTCTTGGAGGATCCCTGCAATCAATGCACGTAGGGTCTAATAAAGTTTGTAAATCTTCAGATACAACACAAAAATTTTTTTTTGACATAAATTCTAAGCAGGGAGTTCATGTGGTGAACTAAGTTCAGGCAACCACAGCGGGTTCATAAATGTATGTCAAGCTAAGTCCTTTTACCATGTTGATTCAAACTTTCCACATAGGTATAAATGAACATTCCTTGGCTTGTGAATAAGCTATTGTGTATGTTCCAAATGAGACAGATGTGCAGTCATTTTTGCAGCAGTAAGGAATGTGGTGGAGTTGGTCTTTTTTTTTTTTTTTTCAAGCCTATATGTGTATTTTATGCACATTTGCTCACTTGTGTTACATCACTCAAGTTGTGGCATGGGGGAAATTGTGTGACGAGATTTAGAATGTGAGTTACACGTGAAACAAGCTGTACGAATAACAATAAATAAATAAATAAATAAAATGGTGTTGCTTGTCTTTGGTAAAGTGTAAGACAAATGAATTGAGCCCTAACAGTACAGATAGGAATACTGGTACAATTTTCATGAATTCCATGTGCAGCTTTTTTGTATTGGCCTGTTATAGAAAGTAGAACATCTTTTTTCATAGTGCTTTGTTAGCTGCTCATACCTCAAAATAAAGATCTGTCTTCTGTCTTTACTTCTAAAACCCCCATTCTAAAACCCTGTTGTACTTTATACTTATCTAATCTGCTATTCAACCTTCTTGTTACTCCATTTTTCCCAGTCTAAAAAACAAGATTCCATGTAACAAGTGTTATGACCTTATGTCATTAACACCTTTGGGTAGCCATTATCGTTAACTACCTCTATACCATAGACTTAATTTTCAGCCTTGATAATGTTTCCATTTATTTGGTTTATATATCAATAAGGTAACACAGCAACTGTGATTTTTCCCCTTTGTGCTAAATCATATATTGTATTCAAAGATTAATTGTATTTTGAAAAAAAAAAATCTTAATTTCTTCAGAATATGCAACCTGTAGTGTAGTCAGCAAACTATTCCATCAACTATAAATAAGTGAACTCATATGAGGTGTACAGTGTTCATTTTTCATCTTCCTGATAAGCGTAAGTGCACATGCTTGAAAATGATCTGTCCTCAATTTCAGATTTGAACAATATATGTATCCTTATACATCAGCAAGCCCTGAATGTGAACATCCTGAATTTTGGAAAAGTTTGAATCTGGATCCAGAGTTTCAGGCTTGAGGCCATCTCTAAGAAATGTAGCTATGATCGGATATTTTGAAAGGAGTTGGATGTCTGGTCTCACTAAGATAAAGTTGTAGGGAAGCACATTAGTTTTCTTTTACAAGTACATTTGTCAGTACCCATGAATACAAATAATGTATGTAAGTGCCATAACTGATTTTTTTCATTGTATAATGTTTTTATCAGAGGGCTTTCGTCATGAAAGAAGCTTTCTAGCATTGAGAATGAACTCTTGTTGCATTACTCTTGAGTGGGGTTGTTAGTTTCCCACTGATGCTTCAGTATAGATCATTAGGTTAACAGTATTAATTTAATTAATTTGTTTGAAGTCTCCAATATATCCTGTTCTTAGCTTCAAAAGAAACCTATGTATCTGCTGCTAACATTCCAAAGTAATTAATGAACATCTTTTTTGCATAAATTGTTTTGCAGAGAGCTTGGGTGACATTTTTTTCCTATTGTGCTGGTCTGGGATGCATTGATCTACATAGGAATTTATACACAAGTAGATCATAAAATAGTCTGTGATTATAAGAGTTGTATCCACTTCTGCAAAAGGAGAATGGTGCCACCACAACATAATGACACCAACTGCTTAACTGAGTCAGTAAGTGAAACCAAGCGCAAATAGAACTGCAGAAGAGAAGCACAGAGGTGGGAAGGAAATTCAAAGCAAGATTACCTCCCTGATTTATGTGTGCACAAGGCCAAATTTTCCATTGGTGTACCTGTTGACTTTCATAGTGTTATGCTAGAGTTGAATTTGGCCCCCTGTGTTAAACTTATCTCTAAAAAGTTTAAAGAAGTATCCCATATATCATGAAAAGCATTGGTTTCATCCAGTGTTTGGAAGACAATTTTCTCACAAGAAGCAGCTTCTGACTATGCCAGGGTCCAGCACTGAAGATGGAGATCTCTTTCCAGTATTTTAGTAATTCCTGCTTGGCAGTTACATTTCTTGAAACACTTTTATTATGTGACCAGATGTCCTGCTTTTTTTCTAGGACAGTCCCTTTTTTCAGTGATCTCTCCTGAAAATTTCTAGCCCGAACTGTTGATTATTTATTTGTTTAAATGGAGGCCCAGGCATGCATGGCAGAGGTCAGAATTCTAAAACACATTCATTTAAGATTCTACTTTGTGGGACAGATACAATCCCAAGCCTTTTCATTACAGGTGATATTTAAATCTTACTCCCAAATTCTTGTAATATCATGATGAATTTTGACCTCAGGGTCTAATACCCAATTTTGGATTCAAGTTAATGCTTCTCATGCTAGTCAACCCAGTAAAATAATAGCAGGTTGGAATAACTGCAGTGAGCATGTCTAGAAATACCCATTGGAGAGATTAGAAATTGTTGTTGTTTCTTTATTCAGCATCTTCAGTGTCTTGTGTACCAAACTGACAAATAAAATAGATATGGAGACTGCCACAGAGTGCTTATTGGCTAATCGAAGGAGCTCACCAAGCAAAAAAAGAAAGGAAATTGGGCGGCAATAGGTCAAGGAATACAATAATAAGGTTGTGGGTTACTTAAGTGTATTAGGCGCAGGTCTTTGTGAATTCCAGAGTATAAAAGTATATGGTATGATTTAAAAAAATAAATAAATCTGCAGACACAGGAGCTGCAGTAATGGATGTGGTATAAAAAATAATGTGCATGGAACCCTTCCAAACACTTCACAACCACAGATGCAGGTAATGCAGATGCATACCATTGCAGGTGGATCTGATATGTTTTAGAAATCCACTGTTATGTTTGTGTTTTGCCACAATGACATCTGGGTTTTTGTGGGATATTAGCAAGTTATCATTGCTCAGAATGGCATTAGTCACTTAGAACCAGTTTTCTGCAGTAACTGCCTTTAGGGTTTGTTTTTTTTTGGCATGTCTGGTCCTTTGGCTTTGCTTTGGTTCCTTTTACATAGGTTCAGACCACATATTTCTTTTTCTTTTTTTGGAATATGCTTTTCTTTTGCATGGGGCCGTTTTTGTATAGTAAATTGGAATGGCAGCATAACTAAGCTGGAGGTTTTAGTTTGTGTATAGCATTTAGAGGCAGGATTTTTTTTTAAGTGAGTTCCTACAGTTTTCATTGCATAAGGGAATATGTGATCCAATATTTTCAATAAATTTATATTCCAATTTCAGGGAGTTTTAGTTGAAAATACACATAAACTTTTATTTTTTGCTTTTAAAGTGATCAGAATCTAGAGTTTAGTGACTGTGACTGTTTAGTGTTCAGCTAATCTTAAAAGAGCTTCTTTTGTTGTAATGCACCAGCTTGGTGTTTGGGTTTTCTTTGGAGTGTTTTGTTCTTCAGCATCCACACTTTTGGTTTGGAAATTGGTAAAAGCATGTGGCATGGCTCCAAGAGTTGAGTGCTTTCAGATGCTGTTCTTATTCCTTTGCTTATTGAAAATGATTCCTATGCAATCCTGTTAATTTTCTCTTTGTACTTACCTAATTTAGCCTATCTGTGTTGTGTGCTTGTTGCCGCTGTGGGAGAACTTTCTGCAAAGCCAAATTTCAGCAAATACAATGACTTCCTAGAGTTTATCATACACACTGAACACACACAGCCCTGTACCCCCCAAATTTTTCATTAATCTAAGTTCTTTACATGGCATTTACAGTGTATGTCATTCCTTTTTCTCTTTTGTATCCACTATGTACCAGAAAATGATGTTTAACTCCACCTCAGCTATGTGTCTTGAGGAGGTGCAAACCAAAAAGAGGAAGAAGGGAAGTCATAAAGTGCTATCTAAGCTTCAACAGCCATTATGCACAATGATTCATTTTCAGTAAAAGAGCAGACATTCAAAGGACTATCATATTAATTTTATTCTGCACCTTTCTGATGCATTTTATCCAGGGAACCCAAAGCACATTATGAACACTAATGAATTAATATCTTCACAATATCAGAGTGAAGCAGGTACATATTATGATACCCACTTTATAAGTGGGCAATCTGACATCAGAGAAGTTAAGTAACTTAACCAAGGCCACACAGTGAATCAGTGGCAGAGCCAGGAATCGCACCCAAGATTCCTGATACCTAGTCCCTGACTACTAGGCACACTCCCTCTCAGTTGGGCTTTCCACTAAAATTGATAGGAATTCTACATACACATTGAGCAATGGTCTCAAGTTACAGTGGGAGAGGTCTAGGCTAGATATTAAGACAAACTTTTTCACTAAGAGGGTGTTGAAGCACTGGAATGGGTTATTAGGGAGATGGTGGAATCTCCACCCTAAGGGATTCTTAAGGTGAGGCTTGACAAAGCCCTGGCTGGGATGATTTAGGTGTGGTTGGTCTTGCTTTGAGCAGACAATTGGACTAGATGATCTTCTGAGGTCTCTTCCAACCCTAATCTTCTATGATTCTATGAATTCTGTGGGAGAGTAGGCTCTCTAGCATTTGCAGATTCAATAGTCTGTTATCTAAAGTAATAATATAATCCATGCTTTCTTCTGTCCTAGCTACAAAACTGAATTTTCTAGCACTGTGTAGAGCAAGACATTTACCCATTATCAGACCCCACTGAATTACAAAAATTTGATCTTCACCTCTTCAATTTTAGATGACATGGTTTTAGATGAGAGTCACTAATCACATCTTTTTTTTTAAAAAGGCTATTTTTGCAGTTGCTGTATCATAGCAGAACATGCAGTGATTATGTCACTGTTGAATTGAATTCCATTATATTAAACACTAATTGTGCATTTTTTTCAGATATTTTTTTCACAAATACAAAAGCATTTCATATCACGGTAATTATTTTGCTTTTGTTCTGGATTGCACTATTCCCAATATATCTGTAAAATCTCTCAGATAAGGTACAATAGGCTGCATGTATAACACATTCCTCAGTCTCACACTTGCATTAGGCATGTCAATATTTGCGAATTGCTCTTTTCCCAGGTACACTGTTATATCTAATCAGTTATGTTGGATCAGTCTGTTGCTCCATAAAGTCCTCTGTTGGTGACTGTTGCAGGGATCTTATTTTCTAAATAGCTGAAGAAATACTGGTATTTGCATAGGAATGATTTTTAAGAGTGCAAAAAGAAAAAACAAAAGAGCCCACTGCTCCTCTCTGTATTTCATTTAAAATATTTATTGTTCATTTCCTGCTGCAGTGAGCAAAAGGTTTCAGGAAGATGATAGTTTAGACTGAAAAGCTGCTGGAACTCCTGCCCAGTACTTGTTAATGTAAGTTAATATAGTAAAAATACACTGTCCAATGAGGACACAAGAATTTCTTTAACTTAGTATTGTGGAAAATTGGCTGACTTTTCACTAAAGCCCTGATGCTGTAAACACACATGTGCTTAACTTTAAGCATTTGTACAGATCCATTCAAGTCAATGGGATTACTCGCGTGCTTAAATTCAACCATATACATGTGTTGTCAGGATCAGGGCCTGAAATGTTGGTTTGCTGGCGCCTTCAGAGCAGGAACACAGACATTGTTACTGAGTACGCCACCACATTTTTTACTTTCACAGCATTTCTTTAACTAAAGAGAAGAACAGATACAGTTGATTGATTATTCTTTTTAGAGCCTAGACTAAGCGCTGTTAGGAAGCAATGATCTTTCAGGAATGGGGAAAGATGGTCTTCTGCTAGGACATGGGACAGGGAGTCATGAGACCTAGGTTTTCTTCTGGTTCTCCTTCAGTTTGCGTGTGAACTTGAGCGAGTCTCTACACATTTTCCTGTGGTTCTTGGTATCTAATGTTTTGGGTGCCCAACTTGAGACCATATGGCCTGGGTTTTTTTTAAAGAGGTACTGGGCACCCCCAGGTCTCCACTTCAACTGCAGTTGTCTTGCTCAGCACCTCTGAAAATGAGACATCTGAAATAGAAAATATGGGCCTTAACATCTCTGTGACTTAGCTTTTTCAGCTGTGCATTGAGGATAATACCACCAATGTTGGTGTTGTAGCTGAATTCATTAATTATTTCCCTTGAAATCACTGTATGGGAGATGCTCTTGCACTGTAGAATATTAATACTATTTTATTGTATAAAATTATTTAATTTTCACTAGCTCTCTTCTGCTTCAGGACGTTGGTAACAGAGCAAATAACGGTATTAAAAACAGCTAAGCAACATGGATCTTAATGTATCTAGTTTGGAATATATTTTACCCTTAAAAAAACGTTGTAATCAAATATTTTTGTAGGCCAAGATGTTCACTGATTATTCATCAGCTACAAACTTGTCTTCCCATTTTGACTCACACAGGAAGAAATTTTCCAGTGTGCCTTAATTCTGTTAGTTAATTCAATATGATGCTAATTCGATATTGTCCAAAAATTGCATAATCTTGTGAGGGGGACAATTTTTTGTCCATCTATAAAACATCCAACATATTTTTAAAGATTTGAATTCTTGGTGGGGGAGGACTTTTCAAGAGGATTTTCTACTATTTGCTGCAATAAAGAAATTTAGGGATTACTAAGAGATCCTGTCAGGATTTGGGTCAAAAATTTAGCCCAGAGGTATTAGTGTGATAGGCAAGTATAAGCATCAGACTGTATTAGTGACTTAGCTATCATAATAGCACAATACTCCATCATGTGATGGCTAGTGCAGCAAACATTTATTGTGGATTAGCCATAAAAATGCACAAGCTGTCTTCTTTAAAAAAAAAAAAAAAAAAAAAAGAGGGTGGGGGTGACTATTACTCCTTTTAACGATTCAAACCTAAAATTTGCATATCTGTGGTGCAGAAATTTTTACTGTAGCAGAGAAAGAAACAGATTCATTTCCATTTAATTTTTTTTAAACAAAAGTAGTACAGTGTACAGGATGGTTGGTAAACAAAATATAGTATTTGCTCTACTTTTGCAAAAACAATGAGTGTCAGAGCATTTGCAGCTTGTGACAATTGATCTATGTTTTAGAGAATTATTTTAATCTCTCTCCCAAAAATGGTAACCATGTATGGAAAATTTTAGTATGTTTCTAAATAACAATTTTCTTTGGTGTGATTCCATCTAAATCCCCTTGCCTACTCTCAGCTTAAAAAGCTTAAACCATATGAATATTGAAATGCTGCAAGAGATAAAAATTGAGTTTTGTCTGATGTTTGAGTGTTTTTCCATCTCATAAACATATATTTAAAAGAAACCAGGAGATAATAGGCAAAAGTCTACTACTCCCTTTTTTGCTTTGTAATACCAGGGTTTAGATCCTTTCATCCTCCCTTCCTTTCCTGTGACCTCTGCTAGGGTCTTAAAATTATAAATTCCAGATTACACCTCTGCAATTTTCTTTCCTGGAATGATGAAAGGATTTGAGCATTATGATAATAATGTGAAGAATCCTTTTTGAGCTAATTTGAAACTGCAACAAAAAAATGTAATTTCCATAGCAAATTACAATATTTGTAAAGTGTTATACAGATACCTAACAAATTTCTAGTCAGTGACTTATATTCTTGAGTATCTTGCATCGGCCTTTTTTTAGGCTTGTCTCATTTCTCCCATTTAATTTGTCCTTAGCCGTGTGCAGTGGATTAGCATTTCATCAGGGTGGATTAAGATTGATCTGACATTGAAGCTTTCTTTTTTCCTTTTATGTATTTTTAAAATTTCCCTCCCCCCCCGTACCAGTTTCTATGGGTTTCTGAAATTGGGGTGTGGTAGGGGAATTGACTTGGAAAAAAAAGTCATGTGATATGGATGGAAAGTATATACAAATAAGATGTAAAAATAATTTTCAGTAGAGAAATTATATTGAGGTTGCTGGATCAGCTGGCGCAGTAGGTTTCATCGGGCTAAAGTGATGTCACATGGAACAAAGGCTTTAGAGGTTTTATTTAGCTCCTAATCCTCACACACTGCTAGACCAGTTGTCCATGTGAGCAAACTGTCCCAAGCAGGAAGGGATAAACCATCTGGATTAAGTGCAGAAACCCTTGTCTGTGACTGAACTGTACAGAAAAGACCTTTCATTCTACGGTTTTGGAGTGAGACTGAGTTACAGTGGGTGCTGTGTGTTTTGTCTACTAAAGTTTCGAAGAATTAATAATTCAGCAATACTTTGAAATATAAAACCACCCCTTGGTTGTTTCTGAAGTCCCAGAAGAGCTCAGACACAGCTCGATCTGGTTTTGATGTGTGTAATAGAAGATTTAAAAAGAGAGGTTCCTTCTCTTCTTTATCTCAACAGAAGACAATTGTTTTATTCCAATGCCGATTCCAAGTAAGCATACAAATATTGGCCGTTCTCAGAGCTGGGATGCTGCAGGATGGTATGAAGGCAACTGGGACAATGAAAGTGCATTTGAATATCAGAGACCTACAGAGAGGAGGAATTCGCTGACTTACGGTGGAGAAGGAGGTTGGTATGAGCAGCCAAACCATAGACCCCATGATATGATCTTGCAAGGAGGTACTGAATTGAAGCAAGAGCCGTACCTTTATCAGGATCCAGTTTTTAACCAGGGTCCTTTACGGAAGGGTTCTGTTCCCGACTTCACTTACTACGACAGACAAGCTGTAATGTCTGGACGAAGCTTCTTGTCATCTCAGGATTATTACAGCGACCCGTCCTTAGCCACTAGATCGCCTAAAGATCCACGCTATTATAGAGACCACATGATTAATAGATCATTACCGAATTATGGGATACCCAGTAGCAGATTGGCTTGGGATCAGGTACAAGGACGGTCACCTGCCCCACACGAAGCCAGCCGTGTGTATAGGGATCCCATGAGTAAAATGATCCCAGAGGGGCAGAGAATGCGAAACAGAGATCCTTCTCCTGCAAGGTATGGTGTTGAACCACCCACCCCTAGATATGGAACAGAACCACCAGCATTTCCCAACAGGCAGCTCTATAGTGATACAGCAGAGAGACCTATAGAGTCTGCAGCTGCTAGACAAACTACTCCAACGTGCTTGGTAGTCGATCCAAATTCTGCTACTGTTCCTGATGGGAGCATAGCTCCTCCACCTGCCGTTCCTGTAAATCGTGGTTATGGACACATCAGGGAAAATGTCAATGCAAAGATTCCCTATGATAGTTATGAAACTGCGATGACTCCTTCCCATTCTCAGATGCCTGCAGCTTTCCCAGGACAAGACATTAAAAGAAACTTTGATCCGGAGTTCCTAGCACTTCTGCGTTCAGAAGGAGTGTCCGAAAGCACATTCAATGCTTTGCTGCAGCAAGGGTTTGATTCTCCGAGCCTGCTGGCGATGATGGAAGAGAATGATATAAAATCTGTAGCTCCAAACCTTGGGCAGGCAAGGGTGCTTTCCCGCATTGCCCATAACTACAAAACAGAAATGCAGCTCCATAGGCATGATCGGAAGACCAGCACCCTCCGCCCTAGGACCCGATCTAACAGCTTTAGTCATCGAAGTGAACTGCTGCAGAACGAATATGGCATGCACCCTGCCACTGGTCCCATTGTAGATGGCAGAACTATGCAGCAACCACCTCCTCCTTCTCTACAGTCAGTATCACCAAGAGTAGGAGAAATAAATCGTCGGCCATCCAGTGCCCCAACGCAGCACCTTCTGGAAACTGCAACTTATTCTGCATCTGGGGCAGCTCATCAAGGTGCTCATTTTCTCCCTAATTCTGGATACAACACTCCTTTACCATGCACCATGCACACTCGTCCAGCGTCTGCTTATTCCACTCCAACTGGATTACCAGTGACTGCCGTGCAGACTAACCCACATGCGAGTCCCAAAACAGCATATCCAACCACTTACACAGTGCCCATGGAACTGATGAAGAGGGACCGAAATACATCAATGTCCCCAATGCATAGCCCACACAGCAGCCCTCAGCTTCTCCGAAAGCAAGGAGCCCAAATGGATTCCACTCTGGCGCTTGCTGGCCCAAGTTTTCACATGCAGCATTCTCCTTATCAGAAACTCACCAGACGCACTGGACCACCAGTTATTGTCTCAACCATGGCGTCACCTGAACCAAGTAATTTTCTAAAAGTGTATCTGTTTGTAGTGTGGTCTAGGACAGTTATGTCGGTGTTTATCTTTATCATAAAACAGATTTGGTCTAATAAATCCAGCTAGTCTTAGGACTAAAATATTAGACATTTCCTATGCACAGAAAAGTGGGTCAAATATCCAGGGGCCACAAGTTATTCAGACCTTCCAGTGCTGGCTTTCACTATGTGAAGAAATTCAGAGGTCTTATATTTGATTAGCTAACTTCAGTTAAAAGTGACTGGTATATCAGATAGTTGTTCTACATTGAAGCTTGCAGTTCCTATTGTTCGTACGGAACAGAAGATTAGATACTGCACTTACTGAGCAATTAGGCTACAGAGTTAGTTGTAGATTTACTTACAGTTATCTGGTGCAAATATGTTTTTCAGAGGAAATGGCTAGCATTGTTTTGACTAAATTTATCAGATAGCTAATGGTGTTAACTCTAGAATTGACGGACCTTTGGCAGTTACCATAGTCTTTTTTTTTTTTTTTAATTAATTTACTGTTTTATCAAGCACCTAAAATAGAACTCTTGATTTCCTATTAGGAGTACTTATAAGTGTAGCAATATAACTATTAAGGAAATAGGTCTACATTTAATGGTAAAGCCATTGATTAACCACTAGAATGATAAAAAAGGAGTGGTTGCCCCATTTCTTCTCCTCCTCTTTTTCTTTTCAGAAATGTTAAAACCCCTTGTTTAGGGCTAAATGGCCGAAACAGACTTAGTGATTCAACTTGGAAAATATAAATGGATGATACTTACTAGTCAAAGTCCAGCAGAAATTGCCATAGGAAATGCTTTTTGCAGGAAGAGGAAATTTAGATGATCCATTCATTTTATTACTTGACTTTTCTGATAAACATTAATAACCCTTTAAAATGCTTTTCCTGTTCATTGATAGTGACTGTATGGACTGGTATTTTTTTCTCTGCACAGTACAGCTTAGCCACCATACAAACAAATCGTGAACAATGTACTGTACAAGCGCACACACAAAAAGCCTTAATAAAAGTATACCATTTATAGGCATAGAGACTGTGCCAAGCAGTGATGACATTCCACGGGAATCTAAATAAAGAACTATTTTGCAAGTGGAAATGATAAAGTCGTCAAAATTCAGACCTCCCCGCCCCCTTTGCCACAATCACAGATTTAGAAAGTAGATTCCTCTTGTTCTGTGACTGTTTTATTATTTTGTGTAATTTTTATAAATATATATCCTATTTAAATATTCATCAACATTATATGTGTTGCCATGATTGAGGCACAAAGGAAGTGCATCTAGGCAGGGTTTTTTAATAAATAATTTCCAAAAGCCTGAAAAATGAAACTGACATAATACTGAGCACACAAATGTTAATTTAATTGCAGTGCATTTGATCCAGCTGATTATTTTGGTAACACTGGAGTGACAATAGGTATTAATACTGTTGCGGGGGACTGCTGGGGTGCATGTATTTTGAACAATTTTCCCCCCATAGGATAAATTTAACATATTCCTTCAATTTTTCCTCAGATTTAAACTGCAAATTATATTCTTTAAAAATCTATATTATTCTCTTCCTTTTTTAAAAAAATCCATGTATAACAAGAAGAAACCTACAATGTTTCTGAGGTCCTGAGCCCTCTTTTTCACAAGTCAAACATTCTTTCTCTACAACCAACTCATTTGCATGAGGATGACATTTGTTGCTCCAGTAATTTCATCTGATAATGGCCAGCTTGCAAAGCGGATCTGAAAACATATTCCTTAATTATGTGTTGCTAAGCAACGAGAGGGTTTGGTCATAATCACAGAAAGATTATCTTCTCATTGAAGTCGCTGAAAGGTTTAGCTGAAGTAGGACCTGTAAAATTGTCTTCATTTATTTAGTTAGCATTTTATTTTTTTCAAAACAGGAGAGGGCTTTTTTTCCCCTTAAAATGTCATTTTAAACTAGAAGTCAAGGTAAGATGCGTTGTGTGACAGTTTCAAGATGTCTTAACTGTGTTGCGGAATTAGTATTTGAGAAACATCGTTTCCAAGAAGCATTTGGTGTTTACTATAATCAGAGTTGAAGGTGAACTTCCAAAATAGTCCTATTAGCATATTTTCCAGCATTTTCATGATTGACGAGGAGCCTGGATCTTATAATTTTCGTATTAAACATCTGAAGCTTTATGTACTTGATTTATGAATATCTTGTATTTTTGTAGTTGGAACAGACAGCTCACAAATAGTGAGTCTAACTGCCCTGCTCAAACTAGTATTTCCAGTGCTGGGGACTGGGACTAAAAGTGAGGAACCAAAGGCCCATCTCAGATATGCAGTTGGAGAATCACTCAAACTCTTTGTTATATGTACAGGACTGGAAAGGAGTAATCAAAGAGGATGTCATGTATTGTCCATACCTGCTAGGGGCTGGAATGAAGGAGAAGGCTTCCATATAGTGGTGTAGGAAGCTGCCATAGTGATTAAATGGACCAGAAAGGCTGGGGGTTTTATGAGAAGAAAAAAACTTGATTTTCCAAAAGGGCATAAGAGACAATCTGGGACATAGAATGCCTCGTTTTTAAATTAGAAGGCTTCCTGGAACATTGAAGGCCAGACAGGGTGACTGTAGATACTTTGGATAAATAGTTCACCGTAGCGTTAAAGAGATTCATCTTGATTAACCAGTATTTTCTTTAACATCTTAGAGCCCAGCTAGATGCACTTTTCACAGTGATTAGCCCAGCTCTGCTTATATTCCACCTAACACCTGCCTATATTCCACCTATTTGTGATTTCCTCTTTAATTCCTACTCGATGACAAATAAACTGTGCTTTTATTAACAATTGTATTGTGGATTGAGGTAGTTAAATTGAGGGTAACTCAGAGAGAGGGAAGCAGAATTCTGCTTAAGGGAGGCAGATTCGAAAGAGGGATAAAGGGCTTCAACATGTGGGCAAAGGCAGGTTAAGAGAATTGCAGTTCCCTTTCTCAAATAAAGCCATAGTGAAACTGGCGTAGACCATTATGGACACAGAGATATTTTACGGTTGGTTGTCTTGATTTCATATACACTGTATACTGTAAAATGTTTTTAAATCGATTTGTTCTTTATCCCATATAGAATATAGTTGACTAGTTTAGAAATAATATCCAGGGTGCTTTCAGTAAAATTTCTGTATAGACATTTAGCATGTAATCATAATGTGCATATGCAAGGCAGCTGGATTAACAATATGGACTGTAACAGCTCCAAAGGAAGCCTCCATGTGCCGAATAAATCTTATTTAATTTGCACATTGACCTGACAGACCATAACAAGTCCTTTGACGCCATTATGAACTATAGAGTGTTAATCCAGGTGAGGTGAATTCTTATTATCTCCAAGTGCCAAAAAATTAGCAATGAAGGTTTCACTGACAAAACAGAATAGGGGCATGTAGACGAAACAATTTAATCCAAATTGTCTCTCCCTTTCCCCCCATTGCCAAACATTGAAATATGAATATGACCAAATAGCTTGCAAAATGTTGATTTATAAATGCTTTTCAATTTTAGATGCACAAAAAACCATGTAGGACCACTGAATTATTTATTTATTTATTTATTAATTAATGGACCAAGCACATTTAAAAAACAACAACCAAAAAAAAAAAAAAAAAAACCCAACCCACAGTCAGTGCCTCAGTAATCCCTAGTGGGATGAAGGGAATAGTAAGTATGTGCATTTATCATTGGATGTCTGTTATTTTTTGACAATCGCAACATTATCTGGAAAACATCTACAATATTATGGATAGATGGCTGAAATGATGGTAGTTTATACAATGGAATTTGAAAAGGATTTAAAAGGCAAACCTGAGGGCCAATCCAATGTTACTTACAGAATCCAAACTCTCCTGAGCCCCAATCAGGCAAACGCTTATGAACATGGGTAACTTTACTTGTGTGAGTCATCCCAATGATGTCAATGGGACTATTCCTGTAACTAGGGTTTTTCACTGGAGCCATTGAATTTAGTGAGAGTTTTGGGTGTGTAAGGAATGCCGTCTGGGGCCTTTTAAATTACGTTACGGAAAGTTACCTTGATAACATTGACCGCTTTGGCCGCTATACAGTGTTCATTGATTAAATGAACGCCCCTTTAAAACATTTTTTTAAAAGGGTGAAATACACTTTACATAATGGTTTTATCAAAAACAATAGAAAATGCCAAATTCATCCCTGCTGCAACTCCATTGACTTCAGTGCAGTTACAGTAGAGATGAATTTGGGCCTGTCAGAGGAGAATGTTTTGTCAGACGCATAAGTGTTGTCAGCCTCAATTTACACCTCCCTTTTTCCCCACATGTGTGGTTTTATATCATTGTTAGGACTTATATATCCAGTACATTCTCTAGCTCCAGCTGAAATGTGTTTTTTAAATTTTTTTCATGTTGTAGTTTCTGTAGCTACAGGATATACAAGCCTGTTTCCTTCTATTAACATTTTAAAGGTTTCTGTATTAAACATTTTTAAAATGCATCTTCTCTGCTTCGCATAGCATGAAACTACAGACCAGCTTAATGAGAATGCTGCACTGCTGAACTGCGTTATTATTTTTAAACAGCGAGAGAGAGTCCAAGTCAGTATCAAGTTATATCCTTAAAAAGTAGAAGGCCAAAATCATTAAGTTGTTTATAATAAATGTTGCAGCCATAGGATATATATTACTAAGCAATATATAAAGCAATTGGCAAACTAGCGTTAGTCTTTGTCACCTTAAAAATACCCTGACATTAACAGCATTCCATTGGCTTTCTGTAAAGAAGGCTAATTTATAATCTCTTCTGTCTGTGTGTGCTAGTGTTAGTTAGGAAGAAATGTCATCTGCTCAGTTTTTATCCCATGCATTCTGTCTCCGAAGCAATGTTTGTTTTAACTCTTTCATTGCTAAGACATGTCCTGCAACACTGGACGCAGAATGGAATATACAAGAGTCCTCAAAGGCTGATTTGGCCAGAGAGTCAATGGAGGTGGCGGAGCAGTGCACGCTCCCCAGTGTGCTGGCTTAGCTTTGTTTACTGGAAAGTGAGGGATCAAGGCTTCAGACTTACTCACCCTTACCTGCCCTCTTTGGGGAGTCCAGTATGCTAGACTCTTCTAGGACTTGCATTCTGTGCTTGAAATCCAATGACTTGGTTCTATGCAGATGGAGTGGATTAACAATTCAGAAGGATAGTGACCCTCCTGTGCCAGTTGCATAGGTTGTTGGCGCCAATGACCTGCAACATCAATCCTGTGGGATGCCGTAATGGCATTCTATCCTATCCTGTGTGGAACCCACACAATGGCCCTTTTGGGAGCTCATAGGCACCCTTGCAAGGTCATTCTGTTCTAATTCCCCAATCTCACCCATATTGGTATTAAATAGTGTGGAGGGCCTTGTGTGCCAGTGATAAATTTCATCCTCTCTATGCAAGGACTGGGAATATTGAGCTAGCTCCTGAAGCCATTGGCTGGAATGGAGTGCCGTTAAGGCATGTCATGGGATTGATGTTTAAGCAGATCATTGACTCCATGTATCTGGTATGGCATGGGGGGAATGGCTCACTGGCTCTTCTGTATTGTTGCAGTCCACTCCGTCTACAGAGTCAAGTAACCGGATTTCAACCACAGAATGTGAGGTAGAGGAAGGTGGGGGGAAGGCTCCCTCCCATCTCTTGCACATCAGTGCAGGGTCAGCAAAAGCCTGACTGTAATTATTTGGGGGAGAGGAGGAAGAGAATGAGAACAAAAATATAACACAGTGCTCCTAAAATTCTTGAAGTAGCTCCCGAATGCATGGTTGTCCTGCAGAGCAATATTGACTAAGCTGGCTAATAAAGAAGGAAGCAGCAGACAATATATGTAGGAGGGAAATCAGTAGAATTTACCTGAGCAACTATAGAGGAAAGAGAAACTTGTGGAACTTATACATACAAAGGTCAGGACAATACTCTTGGAAAAAAAGAGGTGAAAATGTGGGGGAGGAGGGAAATTCTCATAAAACCTTAAATAAACTTTATCAATTTAGCCATATGGCGGGAAACATTACTAGAACTCACAAGAGGAAAGAGAGGAGGTGATTTCAGCAGTATATGTTTGGATCATTGTTTGTGGAGATGCTTCATTGTTGTCAATAGCAAGTTAGCAAATCAACTGATAATTGAATCACCTTGTGCGCTACATTGAACTCAGGTCGATTTGGCAAATAAATAAAGTGAAGATGGGGCAGACTGTGATAAATGACATCTGAGCTATATGCTTTAATGAAAAGGATGTCCTAGTAGGATGCCTAGTGGAGATAGATGGAGGAGGTATGTGCCCAAAAATGAAGGCACCCAAAGACACTAAAAAGTTTTGAAAATCATGGGACATCTATATACATACACTCTTATGTAAAGGTGATACCTATATGACAAATTGCAGAATTGGGATAATGTGCAGAACATTGTGATAAATTGTAGAATCACGTGATAAATAAAATATCATGCATCTTTCTGACCTCCTCACTTTCCCTCTTCCCACTAATCCATCTTCCTTGTGATTTCTTCTTACATTGCAAATCACTGAGCAGCTTCAGACAGCCACCTACTTTCTTCTTTGCTATATGTCTAGATTGTCAGCCCTTTCTTTAGTAGTCCAGAAGTCCCTGACTGTTCTGATCTGCAGGGGTAGCTTCCTCAAAGAAAACAAGGACTAGAAGTGTCATCAACTATCATTTCTCTTGGTTTTTTTCCTGTGCTAGGATACTTTTATTATTGTACAATCTTAAATTAACATTAGAAAAAGTGCATTAGTTCAGGTAAGCGTATGCATTTCACCTTCTGTGTGAAAGGAATCTTGATTAACATGTGTTAGAAAAGTAATTGTATAAAGGGGCATATCTATGTAAGCAGCAGATAGTCTCACAATATCCAAATGTCCAATTGGGCCACTTGAATAACTGAGAAAGTTTAGACAAAGCATTAGTTATCCCATCTGGTCAAGAGTAGTGACTCATACCAATGGTCATTTTTCCCACTCCTTGAAATCTTCTCATTCTCTGTTTAATGGATCAGAACAGGAAGGGTGGAATCTTATTTTACGGGCTGCAACCTTTGGTTTAAGGCTCTTGAGCGTGCATTTTATTTTGGTGGGTTTTTATAATGGGTTTGATCCTGCTTCTACTGCAGTAGGTAGTCGAAGGATTGAATCTAGAATCATTAGCAGTGTCAGTGCATGTTTAAACTGTTAATCACTTTATTCTGAATTGCAACATATAACACCCCCTCTTGTGCGTTATACTGAAGATGTTCTTTGTATTCATCCCCAAAATATGCATCACATTGGTCAGAGGGCAACCATATGTGTACTCATCACACAGTCGTTTGATTGGCAGGCATAAACTGATGGAATAACAGACACACACCTTCAAGTCTCAGCTATTTTATGCCCATATTGCTATTTCAAGTAGTCTCATAATATTGATCAGCAATTCTCATTTTTTGTAGAAGCACTCCTATGTGCCATGGGCAAATGCTTTGGAGTAAGACCTAGACAGAGTGGAATCTTGCCTCCATCAAAATCAATGGGAGTTTTACCATTGACTTTGGTGGACCCAGAATTCCACTCTGACTCTTGCAAAAGTTTTCAGTTCCATGTTGAATTTCTGATAATTTGATCTACAAAACCAATGATTTCTTTATGCAAGAGAAGCTGTAAATTTCAGTCATTAAATGTTCATGCATTATTAAAAATAGGTTATATTTTTCAAATGGATGATAAGGTTTTCCCAGTTTTTAATGAGTACAGAAAATGTTTGCTGTTGACTAGCTTTTAAATTGAACCAAACAATTCTAGAAATAGTTTCCAAATTTCTAAGTGTATTTCAGTATTTCATGAAGCGATGGGTTTTTTCCTGCATGGTTAGGAATTAGTCTCTTCTCACTAGAACTACCTTTTAACATTTATAAAGTAGACACTTAAAGAGAAATGCCACTTATTAAAGGGAACTTGTGTAATTTAGAATTTCTGAAACAAATGTATAACAAATAGTGGAAAGCTTACACATAAAATGAATAACAGAAACAGTATTCACATTTAAATATTGCTTGTTAACTCAGTTAAAGGAGCTTATTCGCAAACTCTATTTATGCTCCTTATGGATCTGAATCTGAATCCTGTTCATGCCCTAAGCGACATCTGACAGCATGGCAAGGATTCAGATGGGCTTGAAAGAAAGACTCCTATTAGCCCCTGTGGCCTTTGGATCAAATTCTGTGGGAGTAAATGAGAGAAAAGTGGTGAAGTTGCTGTAAGTGGCATGTGAAACAGAACCCTGCTTTTTTAAAAAAAAGAAAAAGAAGAAAAAACTCTCTCAGAACCTCATACTGCTTTTGTACAAGTGTCCCAATCTGTGCTCTCTGTGTGGGGGGGAATAGGCCTTGGGGAAGGAGTAATCAGACTCAGTCAGTAAATAAATCAAAATGTTTGTGTGTCTAAAGCAAATCAATGCAAATTTCTAATGCTATTAACAGATGAGGCCCTGATCCCACAAAAACTTAGTACATGCATAACTTTACACCCACAAGTAGTTCTATGGACTTCAATGGGACTACGTGCATGAATAAAGTTACACATGTCAGTAAATCACTGTGGCACTTGGCCCTTCCTCTTGTGCTCCTACTAGGAATTCGGAGTGCACCATAAAGGGATACTGTTCCTTACTCTGGATTCCATTGTTCATTTGAATGTTGTAAATTATTAAATCTCTTTAAAATATCTAATTAATTTTTCTACATTTATGCTAATTATTTACTTTTCAGTCAGCATGCACATTGAAAATAGACTGGTCAAACTGAGTTTTGTTTGTCTTGCCAGCTGTTTGTCTTACCTAGAATTATGCTGTTGTGTTTGGGTGTCCTTATATGCATAAATATAGATATAAAAATGAGTGTGTTCCTATTTAAGTTTGAAACAAAACATAGCAACATTTTATTCCCATTACCTTCAGTCCACCTGACCCTTATTGGTTTATTTTACCCAACTTAAACCTCAAAAGCTTTCACTTAACTTCTGCTTCTAGTTAGGATCTGAGGAGTGGCCTTCACAGAACTTGTTCTAACTTAAAACTTCACCAGCTTTTTCAAATGTTCTATATCCCTAACAAGCTGTTTTTTCTTAAGAGATTAATAAGTATAAAGCTGCTGTATTCAGCCCTTTAGTGGACTGTGTATAAAAATAATTCTGATAAATGATTGTGTCTCAGACTTTAATCATCGTAAAGTATTGAGTTTTCCACACACTCTTCGGTAGTTTCAGCTGAGACATAGTTGTACAAGGAATAGAAATTGTGATTTTAAAATGGATTAATTTAAACACAGCATAGAGGCAATGTATGTGGAAACATAGAACAATATGAAAAATGGTTCGGTAGTGTAAAATCCCAAACTATAAACACATCTGTCTATGAGCGGGAAAGTAACACTCAGCCTTGTAAACATACCCACAGTTAAAAATAAAATGTATCTTTATAAAGGTTTTACAGTTATAAGTAGAGAAGTGTGTAATAGAAACATAGGACAGATACAGGAGACAGCATATCCTGTTACTGTGAGTTTGTGCAGAGTAAATAGGGAATTCTGAGTCTCTATTGCTAGTAGGGAATAAGAAATTCAATATAGGTATTGAATTGCTTGATTCTGAAATTGGATCTTTTGGATCTCAGTGGTTGTTTCCTTTTAGTATATTGTGTTTAGTTAAAAAGCCTCCTGGGAAATGGAGGAGGGAAGCACCATTTCATGGGTGTTCTCCCAGGTAATCATCTAGATAGATAACTGGCATAGCCCAAGCAGAGGGTGGAAAGGGGAAGGACCACTGAGTTGTTTGTTTTCTTGTGGCATTATTAGGGAGTAAGAGCAATGATATTCTAGGAGAGCTTCTGTGTCCTCTGATGTGAAGAGAAAATCAGACAGAACTCAGAACACTGCTGTTTGGAAAGATGTTGAAGAGTCTTGGGAAAGGTGCCACTCCTTCGCTTGATATGTCTTTGTGCTTGGTTAGTTGGTTGCCCAGGTCAAGGCAGTGAAAAGAGGTGGGATCAGGAAAATGGAAGGCCAGATTTTCACAACAAAAAGAAGACAAGAAAGTAGCAGCCAGATAAATGGCAAATCAAACTCCCAGAACATTAGGAGAAGCAACACTGGCATGCCAGGGTCTTTATTGGTGAGGTTGTTCCCAAATGCAGATTCATGTGGCTCAACTCAGCTTACTGTATGAGAATCATAAAGGTGTAGGACTGGAAGGGACCTCAGCAGGTCATCTATTCCGGTCCCCTGCACTCACGGCAGGACTAATAACTAGACCATTCCTGTCAGGTGTTTGTCTAACCTGTTCTTAAAAACCTCCAATGACAGAGATTCCACAACCAATCTAGGCAATTTGTTCCAGTGCTTAACTACCCTGACAGGAAGTTATTCCTAATTTCCAACCACCTTACAGTAGCTCCATCCAGGCTATATTTCCCTAGTTTGTTTATGAGAAGGTCATGCGAGACGGTATCAGAAGCCTTACTAAAGTCAAGATATACCACATCTACTGCTTCCCCCCATTCACAATGCTATTACCATTGTTGGGTTTGACATGATTGTTCTTGAGAAATCCATGCTGACTGTCAGGTATCACCTTGTTATTTTCTAGGTGTTTGCAAACTGATGGCGTGATTATTTGCTCCATTATCTTTCCGGGTATTGAAGTTAAGGTGACTGGTCTGTAGTTCCTTGGGTTGTCTTTATTCCCCTTTTTATAGATTAGCATTATATTTGCCCTCTTCCAGTCCTCTGGAATCTTTCCATCTTCCATGAATTTTCAAAGATAATCGCTAATGGCTCATGATATCGCCTCAGTCAGCTCTTTGAGTATTCTAGGGTGTCACAATGCATTGAAGAAAGTGCTGAAGGAAATCTTCTGTCATTCTGTCAGTGAACAAGCAAGTTGCCCTTCCAACTGGAAGGAAGCGACGTAAGATGCCAGGAGGGAAAGGATGCTGGCTTATCCCTTCTGTCCATCTGCTCTTCTCCTCCCCTCTCTCCCAGAATGAAGAAATCTGGGAGAATCAGCAGCTGGGCATGGGAAGATAAGCAATTTGTAATGAAATTGCTGTCTCATTTTCAATGGTCTTACGGTTCTGACTCAGGTTACCTGCACCAGATGTCAAGAATCCACACTTCATCTCAGTATTGTGTCACATAATGGGCGTTCTCCATGTGATAGGCTTATTTGCTGTGGGATTTTATGATTTAATTTTATTCCAGTCTCAGAAATCAGAACACATACACATTAATATGTTTTTTATCTCTTTATTTGTTTGTTTAATCGGTTTATAAGGCACCTAGCCAAAGTACTGAAGCACTGAACAAAAACTGCATTTCCAGATGTTAAAACATCTCAAAGGAAAGCTGGACAACCAGGCATCAAACACATCCAAACAAGGACAAACCTAGTACCCCTACCAACCAAAGAATTTAGTTCCCTATTGATACTAAGAATGGGTGCAGAGATGACATCAATGCAAAAAAACAAGAACACCAAAATTGATCACAATAGATGAACCTATATAAATAGGAATTTCAGTGTGTGTGTGTGTGTGTGTGTGTGTGTGTACTCTAAAGGCAGCCAACTGTGGCAGAATGCCAACTCTTGCAATATTCAAAGCTTTTCTTACAGCATTTGTGGTGGCCACGAAAAACCTTGAAAATGGGACCCATATACACTCTAAAGATTCAAAAAGCAGAATGCAAATAAACAGCACCAAAGATCTCTTGATATTTAAGCCAATCTCCAGATTTCTGGTTGGCCTGGCTTGTGGTTTTTGAAGATTTGAGGTTGGCAATACTGGAACGCAAAATTAGGAGAACCAGTGCCATGTATTTTAAAACTAATTGTCATAAACTGAAGCTGCGGCCTTTGCTTTCTAAGATGACTTCTTGATGTGTGTCTTTTGTGAGGACATTTCTGTAATATTTCCCAGCTTTGCTGACACTGGTTCAGCTCCACTGAGGTTAGCAATGTTGAGAGCTCTACTATAGACAGCTCTTTGGCTGCTGACCCTTTTCAGCACCATGCAGGGTGGATTGATTAAATCAAAGTGATTTAAATCACAGATTTTAATCGTGATTCCAATCAGCAAGCAGGAAACATTGATTTAAATAATCAATTTTAATCTTGTTTTGCATTTGTACTTTTTAGTCATTTTCCTAAAGAAAAATTCATTCTCACTGGTTAGTATAACCATTAAAACATGCTGATTTGCAGATAAATATAGCCTATATACTAAATTTAGTATTTGTTTTTGCTAATCAGGAGGGTACGTATCTGTACATATTTATTTTGACAATTAAATAGATCAACATACATTTACTCTAATTCTTATTTTTTCATTTTTTTTTATGTTAGAAAACAGTGAATGCAATTTTTATTTATTAAATGATAATTTCTTACTCATGATTTGTGTCAACTTGCATTTGGATAGAAATTAGTATTCAATTAAAATGCAAAAACCTGCATTTTAAACTTGTTTTTTAATAGTTCACTTAAATGTGTTGAGTATATAAGAAAAAATAAGTTTATCAAAATGTGTTTTGCATTTAAAACTAACTAAAGGAAGTATTAGCTGCAGTTGAATTGTTGAATTGATTCTAAGTCACCATGGGTCAGTTTTTCAAGGGTATTTCAGTGTAGACCTGTTCAAGTCCTCAAGGAACACAGATTCATGGTCAGGTACAGTAAGAGTTTAATTTTGTCTCGGGCCTGATCTGCACTTAAAATGTAGGTTGACATAGCTATGTCCACACCCCTGCTTGACATAATTATGCTGATCTAACTCCCACTGTAGATGTAGCTATGTCGATGGAAGAAAGTTTCCATCAACCTAGCTACCGTTGTTTGGGGAGGTGGCCTACACAGACGGAAAAACCCCTTCTGTCAGTGTAGGCTACATCTACACTACAGGGTTATGGTGGCATAGCTACAGTGCTATAGTGTGGACATACCCTCAGGAACTTCTTTACCTGGTTGTTTTTTCCATAGCCTGATTTCTTTTAGTCTAGAGAAAGATTCAATGTCATGGTGTTTCCTCCACAGTCAAGAAGTCTTGTCTTACTAATGCCTTTAATTGATCTGCATGATGGTGGCCAGTGTAGAGACAGTGCTGAGAGCAATGCTACTGCTTCACTCCCTATAGTGTTTACATACAAGTCATTGGAATTTCCATAAACTGGATCATCTGCTGATCCTTCCTCAATCACTGCAACAGGTTTATTTACTGCTTACCCTCCCTTTTGTTGGAGGATGTCTGCTTCTGATTGCTACTTTCTGTCAGTGCTGGATTGATAGTTCAGCAGGAACCAGTGCAGGAGAGAGATACCATTAGTTTCCTTACCTGTAGTTTTATCTTTTCTCCATGGGTACCTATTTCTCTGTCATGATCCATCCTGTGCTGGTTCAGGAAAAGGACTGAATCTTAAATTTCTCTTCCTAGTGAAAGCAGTTCTTATGCCTGTTTTTTAGATGGGATCTGCATGGAGAGAGGAAAATCATTATAAAGCATTTCAATATGATCACTTGGTCTGATGATTAAAACAAAGCAAATAAACAAAAAAACCCTGCCTGGTTATTGCTCTGTTGTTTCCTAAATTGTTCTCTAGTTCTTTTAGATTTGCTTAGCTATGGCCGGATGCCTGGGCTCCACATGGCAGTGCAGTACATCAAATATGCCAGCCTGGGAAGCTGGCAAGCAACTAGGGGGCGGGGGAGAGTCTCTACCACTATAGCATGGGGAAGAAGTCAGAAAACCTATCACTGTTGCACTCACAGAGCATCAGGTATACAATTAAGCTCCAGTTCAGCAAGTTACTTAGGCATGTGCGTACCTTTAAGTATGTTGAGTCTATTGACTTCAGTAAGATGCCTCATGTGGTTAAAATTTGGCACATCCTTAAGTACCTTGCTGAATTAGGATCTTAGACTAACGGATATAACTACAGTCAAGAAAACAAAGTTTACTCTTTATTGATTGCTAAGTTAAGTAACAACTCTTATTTTTATGTGATAAGGTCATAAAATAATGGGTTTTTATATTTCAGTGGCATCGTCTATCCAAGGATCTCTAAGCATTTTACCAAAATTAGTTAATTAAGCTTTGTAGCACAGCTGTGTGGTTGGTCACAACATCTCATTGGCAGAGCCAGAAATATCAGTTTACAATCTCCTGCTCTAGCTATTGGACCACACACAACGTTTCCTGCCTAGTAATGTATTATTGAAGTGGTTTCTAAGGATCTGTGAAGCTAGTAATATGGACAGTGGCAGTAGTTTGGTGTTTTCTGACAATGATCTTCTGTTTTGATCATTTTTCTGTTGCCCCTGTGGCTTTGTGTGCCACAATTTTTACTTGTTCTTTGCTTTAGCTATGTGTAATATTGTCATCTTTCTTTCTGGCAAATGCTGCCAACTCTATAATTAAGCAAAGCACTATGGAACCATTGTGGCTGTTGATTTTAGTTCTTTATCCATTCCCCACTGGAGCTGTAGAACTCCTAATTCCTGAAATGCTTTCCTCTAAATACCTTTTCCTTGACTGTTGGAAGAAGCTGTGAGCCTATATAAGGGGCAGCTTTATATTTTTTAATTTTTGGCTTAGTGATGGCTGTATAAAGAAGTAGGCACACCATGCCACTCCCAGGGCACAGGTATGACGTAGTCACCCTTCATAAGTGCTTCAGTTCCGCCTGTTGCTATAACATATGTTATTGGGGTTATTTTTCCATTGGATTTTTAGATTAAAAAAGTGATATCTTGGAGAAATAAATATCACTTTATGCTAGGCTTTACTGCTTTACTGCTTACTGGGCTTTGAGCCTGAAAGGATTTAAAAGTCATTGTGCTTTCAGGGAAAGTTGTAGGGAAAAACAGAAGTGGGAGGGCTGTTCCAGCCAGCTGTTGTGATTTGGGTAAACGCTTGTCCTGACCAATCAATAGAGACTGAGACAAAGGGGCAGCCAGCACTGAACTGGCTACACCCAAGAGATTAGGACAAATTAGAAACTCAGTTAGAAGGTGTTTATCATTTCCTTTATATTACGACGTTAATAAATACAAATCTTTTGATCTTGTTGTTATTCTGTCATGTCTCTTGTTAGCAGACATTGTCTTTTAGTTTAGACTGATATCTTTTGTATATAAATAGATTATATGACATGTTCTTCTGCGTTTGCTAAAGTGTCAAAAGTGTCTGGATTTACAAGAAAAGAAGCCACGTACTTTGTGGTATTGGTTTCCAAACACTGCTTGTCACTGTTCAGTATGATACCAGGGTCCTGAAGACAACGCCATGGCTAATTCATCACAGTTGAGTGTTTCTGGGTACTTAGGGTAACACACTTTACATATGCATCATATCGGGAATAATTGCTAATGCCAATCATTATGGGAAACACATGCTAATCAAAGTTGGTTGCTCTCCAAATAGTAACTTGGTATGTCTGCAAATCTGCATTTATATTCCTGTTAATTTCAGTACCTTCTACTTTTAAAGTAAAGGTTAAAACACTATATGCAAGTATATAGGACTCTGACATCAGCAGTTTCCAACTGAATGACAAAAGAAGCATATCATTACAATATTATCATAGGTCCTTTTTTAAAACTGGATTACTGGATCCAGAACTCGGATCTACAAGGATCTATGACAGACATACCAAGACTCCAGAATTTTGCTGGAAACTCAAGCATTTACTTAGCTTGTAAACTGTTTGGGGCAGTGACCATCTTTTTGTTCATTGTTTGTACAGCAGCTGGCACAGTGTGGCCCTACTCCATGACCAGGGTTCCATGGTGGTACTGTAATACAAGTGAACAACACCACTAATAATAATAAATGGGTTTTATTTCTAGCTCTCCAGCAATAAAGTTTTGAATTTCAAGCATTTGTCTTCAAGTCAGCCCTCTGTGTGAGGGGCACTGATCTTTTCTGAAAAGGAACAGGGAGTTTGGGCAGTGTCTGAAGTGAGGATCTCATTTGTACCCGAGAACAGCTCTTCAAGTGATTCCTCTGCTTCCTAACTCTGAACTACCTTAGTATGGGGTGCATGCGGACCAAGAGGTAGGGAGGTCAGGCATTGAGTACTCATGATGGAAATCTGGCTGCAGTCATTTCACATCTTGTGTACTGGTCGAGCACTAAACGTGTGGATCAACTTGTGTTAACGTGTTGTGTTCCGTTGTCTTCTGCTGTTGATGCTGCTAGTAAGTTCAGATGAAGCAATTGTTTGAACAGATAATCCACAACCATATGCTTCATATCAGACACACAAGAAGCTTCAAACACCTGCTAGAAGGAAAGGTTCAGCATAAATGTGTGAAACAGCAGGTGTACAGAAGATCCGTCATAGGACAGGAAACACACTTCATGTGTACTGTGTGCTGCAATGAAGGCATGGGGATAGATCTTCCCTTGTGACTGAGCTCCACTGCCTAGTTGCTACTCCCTGGTTCTGTGCCGTCTAGCCTCCATGTGAGTTAGAGCAGCAACTCCAATTTACACCAGTTGCATAAGATCCTTAAGTGATTTTTCACCACTGGAGGATAGGTGTAGTGAAGTTCTGCTCAGTCATGTGTACTCCCTGCCCTGGCATACCCCATAACTCCGCTAGCATGTCCCTGTGGGGTTTGAGAGTGCAAGGGGAATTCTCTGCTGGCCGGAACACAGCCACTTTATATCACGGGAGCACTGCTAACTGATCATAGCAGATTAGAGAACTTGGCCCATCATACGTATAAAGAAAAGTAATGTTTTGAGATACGCCATATAAAATACATTTGCTGAGCATCCAATGCTAAGAAATTATTTTTGCGACAATGGTGTCGCCCCTGGCTGTGCTTTTCCTCAGACCAAAACTATTTTCTGTGGAATGTTTGCACCTTACTTTCTAGAAAGCCTGATCTCAAGAATGAAGAATTGATTCTTTTCAGTAGCCAGAGATGGTTTGAATGATTCCCACACTGAACCAACTGATTGCCAGAATTTTTAATGTGACTCACAAAAAAGGAGCAACTGAATTTTTGTTCATGTGCCTTACACGGGGCAGAAAGCACTGGGACTGATAAAAGTTGGCAAAATGCTTGAGTCTAGTCATATACCTGGAAAGAATACTGTTGAGCGTTCTGTGTATAATGTTAGCATGAAACATTGGATGTCCATGTCATGTTCTCCACAGAATAGTTGCAAGGCTACCACAGAATACCGTAGCAGAACTGTGTTTGATATGGAAGACTGTTCTATAGACCTGTGCACATCATTCAACTAGCGCTCACAGAGCAATGGAATTCTTCAATAAGTATGCATCTTTTATGATTCATAATGAAAAAAAAAAAAAAAATCTAGAAGCACATCCGTGGTGGCTGGCTAAATGGAACAAGCCACTAAGAGGGCGCCTCTCTCAAGGTCTCCTTCTTTTCAGGTGATGGCAAAATAGATTGTTTCAAATGCCTCAGGAAATCATTCCAAAACCCTATGATGAGATCCATCTACTCTTCTTCAGGCAATCTTTCCATTGGTACAATCTCTAACGAGTTTCTACACAGAAATGATCCTCACCTTTTCCTTCTAAATGAAGAGTTGAGTGTCAGTGAAACAAATGATGTCAGAATTTGTCAAAGTAGATACAGCTATACCACTTGCAGCAAGAAGACAACAGGTCTGATGATGATGACCATTTGTTTGGGATAATACCTTGAGAGAGGTTCAGGAAAGCTCTTAGTGAAAGTGACATTTCTGAAAGAGAGAGACAGGTATTGTTGGAAGCAACCAGGGTGCTATTATGTGATGGCAGCTTCTGTGTTCCTGTCACACCCTTTTTAAAAACAAAACAAAACTGGCTGGGTACATATTTAAGATATTTTAATTATATTTGTTTTCTTTTTGTTCCAAAATGTATTGACTAACTTGAATGGCAGTAGTGTAAAAGAAATGTAGACTAATAAATTGAATACTCTGCAATTAATTGTGTGGGTGTCTATAAAATGAAACCTGAAAAAATGGAGGTGGTGTCTTTGGAGGTGAAAGCTCCCAGTGCAGTTTGCCTAAGAGAAAGGGTTTTTCCTGGATTCCTTCATCAAGATGTTCTCTTCCTTCTCTTCTGTGCTGGGTAACGTGCGTCTTTTGATTATCCACGTTTACCTCAAAGTTGGTTGCACTTCAGCAGTGCGGTTGATTTACAAAGCAATTTGGGATCCTATGGAACAAAAATACTATATAAATATAAATTATTATGTTATCATCCTGTCTCATTATCATATGAACCTTTCTCAGCCCTTTACATTTGTTTGACTAGAGTCAGCATTGTATTTAATAATCTGCATAATATAGATGGATATATAAATATATACACATGGATATAGTGCTATTCATCAGAGTCCATTTTTATCAACTGCTAGTATAAAGCTGTAGAGAAATTACAGTTTATATCAACTTTCATAAACTTCCATGGAGGCAGGCTTTTTCTTTTCAAAGTTAAGGCTGGATAGTCCATCATTCTCATTTCCCGTTCCTCTATTGGGTTTATGTCACAGCCTTGAAATTACTGAAATCATGGGTTTTTTTGTGTGTTAATTGAGAATAACCGTAGGGTAAATGACTAGAATTCTTAGGTTGATAGGTGATGAATTTTATTGAAGCAATAAAATATAGAAAATCATTAAGGAAGACGGCTTACTACAGCGGTGTAATTCAATGTGATTTATCGTTTTATAACCTCAGGCGGATTTAAAATATTTTCACCAGCTTCAGTATACGTTGTTAGATAAATCTATAGTCTGCTCTTACTTACAACAGAATTGACTTTCTTTTCAATGATAGTGAAATACAGCAGTGATGTAAAATAAAGGTATTTTCTGCATAGCCAGTTTTGGGGGTTTATTCTTCACATAGTGCATAGGGAACTTTCACAGGTGATGCCCATAAACAGTCATGGGCGTTACACATGTAAATAGACAATGCACACATGGGAGAAGTTTATGGGATAAACTTTCAGTGCTTCATATATGGAAAATAGGGGACAAATAGGGATCCACACATTGGTGCTTAAGCCTGGTATTTAGCTTTCCCTTATGGAATTCCCACTTAAATTGCTAGTAGTTCCCTGCGTGTAGGGAGAGCAGTATATTAGAGTTAAGATCTGACAGGAGCTGAGAGCAGAATCCTGAAAGCATTATAGAGCTGCTGCTTCAGCTTTGCAATGTCCTCAAATTGATACTACCCTGTGCCACTCCATCTAAACTCCTATTAGTAAACTGCCGTAGTGGAATGGTGATTACATCACAGTGTTGCTGTGTCGTGATAAGGCACAGGAAATGTATTTGGGAGTCTTATGATGGGAGGTGAGCACCTAACTCTCTTAGGCCCCTTTGTAAATCCTGGCCTAAAATGTCCTGCAATTTAGGCTGGCAGGCTACAGGACAGACCAGTGAATGTCGTTTCCTTCACTCATTTTGAGACAGGTGGCAACCATAAATCATGTCCTTCCGGGTGAAGAGAATTTTGTAAATAATATGGGATTGGTTTCCTTATGTTATAGAAGCTACTGTTGTTATTAATAGTAATATAATGGTAGTAATGTGTATGTTCTGGTTATAACTTGTGGCCCTGATGCTGCAGTCAGGTCTGCACAGATTGACCCTTATATCTGCATGTTAACTTCAGTGAGATCCCATGTAGACACAAGAATATGCCTGCATGGATTTCATTACAGGATTTGAGACCTGTAAATTCAATAAATGAATTTCTCCCCACATGGATCTGATTGTAGGATCAGGTCTTGTATATTCAAAATGTGTATTTCTCCATGTCTGTTAAAATACTTTCAGAGTTCACAAACATTGCAATCACAATAGTCTCTGCCTGGGACTTGTCCATTTATTACAGATTGTGTTATCCATGTTCTCATCAGTGTTCCCTCAGCTCCTCATTGAGTTAATCCTGTGCAGTATGGCAATACAGTTCTATTTAAAACTAAAACCTAATTTCCTTGTGCGATGGCACATTAAGATAACATTTTCAGGGCTATTTTTAAATGAGGAGAGAGGGAACCAGACACAAGTGCAGGCTGTGCTGTGGTCTGGCACAATTACAATCTCTTTACTCAGGGGGAGCAGAGGGACTGCTCCTTCTGTTAGCCTGTGAGGGTGTAGGGAAGAGCTGAGGGCCAAGGCTCTGAAATACATTTCCACACCTCTCCCCACAAAACCCCCCCTGACCTGTGGAACAAGCCAGCCATGCTGGGGGGATGAGGGGAGCAGGCTGCGTTACTTATGGAATGGTGTATGCAAACTGCGCTGCATGGGGCAGGACTGTGCCCTCCCATAGTTCCCAGTGCAGCAGTGCATCCTCCACCACCTCCTACTTTTCCAGTAGTCAAATGCTATAATCTGGCTCTTAGTGATCATCAGGAGAACCGTTTATTAAATATCGATAGCACATAAATAACTAATAGTTCTTGTTATTGAAAAATAAAACTCTGCTGGGGTGTAGTATGCATTAATAAAGATGAAAAGCACTACATAAATGATCATCAGTATAATCATAGTTGTTATCCCTGGGGTGTCAGTGGTTCATGCCGAGCAGAAAGTCACTAGTATTGGGTAAGGGCTTTCACTTGCTGTGTTTAATGTCATTTTATTTTTTTTAAAGCCATAACATATATATTTTCTTAGCTTGGGTATAGTGAAATGATAAATACCATTATGTATTGATGTGATTTTAAGAGAATCTCTTTGTCAAGATATTTTGCATACTGCCTTAACCGCAGTTTGTTTTGGCAATATTATTTTAAGCACAGATAATATTTTAAGGAGACACCCCAGCTTCCTTATTACCTATGTAAATTTGTAGTGATTGTTTGGTATCATCTGTGGTGATTGCCACAGATCAGAATATGTGTCTGCTCACAGTCTGTTATTTTAATCCATTAGTCACTCCTAATAATGTAGAGCTCAATCTTGTAGGGTGCTGAGTGCCTCCGGAGGGATGTTGCATGACCAGTGCGATGGGAGAGGAGGGCACTCAGTACCTGGCGGGAGGTGCTCAGCATGTGGCCACATTAGCTTGTGAGAGACGAGAGTAGGATTTTCGAAAGGACTCATCATGGAAGTTAATGAGAGTTTTCCCACCGACGTCAATGGAGCAGTGCTGAATACTTTAGAAAATTTTACACTGAAAGTTCTATAGAAATGGTCTTAATTTTTGCTTAAGCCCAGATAAATGAGAAATTGCTGTATATTTCATTCTAGTTGGGGATGAGGCATTATATTATGGACTTAGTGACTCCATAGTGTAGGGGGCATTTTTGATCCTGCACCCTGCTTTAACTTCCAGCCTGAAATTTGAAACGTTTAGTCTTAAATAACGAGAGAATTTGAGGTTCATCATACAAGCCATTTTAATTATGGGTCAGAAAAACAGTGTGTTACATTTTTTTGGCAATTGTTCTTAATATGTTTTATCCACCCATAACTCCAAAATCACTTGGCCTAAAGGCTGCAGAATTGTTAATCGTTGTGAAAGAAACTCCATGGACCTAGTGTGATGTTTCTGAGTATGTAATTTGGCAACACTTGAGTTATTTTTTTAGAACATTGTGGATACTGAAGACTCCGTGAACCTCATGATCCCTCCACCTCTTCCCCTGACCCTTTCATTCCACTGGTTAAAGAAAGCCCCTGTTCGGCTATCTTGGAGTGCTATAAACTCCCAGAACTCAGTAGCCATCGCCCTCAAAGACTAGCCAAGGGGCCTCAGGTATTCAAGAGATCTCAAGGCCCATGTGTGTTGTACTGACTTAGTACAGTACTTTTTTTAAAGGTTTGTGGAAGCAACCTAGATATAGTATGGAGCCGTGGTAGCAAAGCCAAGGTTAAGATTGTAAAACAATTTCCATTCTAGATCTTACTTTGAATCACCTCTGTTTTTGCAAAAGAGTTTGTTTCTGTCTCAAATTATGCTTGCTTATGCCAGAGAACTTTGGGGGAAAGTTTGGGGTTATTCAGACAAGCCATTTTCAGGTTTTGGGACCTTAAAAAGTTAATGGTTTACTACTTTGAAGTTTGTGGGGGGGGTGTGTATGCATTATGGGCCTAATTCAGAACCAGTTCCACTGAAGTTAGTGAACCCAAACCGCTGTGGATCTGCCGTAAGAGGAGAATTAGGCAGACACGCCTGCACGCATGTCACAAACATGTATATTCATAAACTTCAAATGTGTAAAACCACTAGTATATAAAATACATGTCCACCCATTCTTTAAATATATTTATCCCATATTAATACTAGGCATAGATTTTTCTTTTTCCTTTTTTGGATACACTAATTCTTTAATTATATTTATACTAAAAAGACCAGGTGGTGTTTACAGAGTTCTTAAGCTTCATGTTTACTGATGTAGAGTGTCTCTTTTTTCTAACCTGACTCTTTCCATCTTTATAAGCTAAACTGTTCTTCTGTCTTTTCTATATTCTTGGCTTTTTTAACACATGAATAGTGTTTTACCATAGGAAATGATACAGAAGGAAAAGTAATTCTCTCTGAATAGGATGTTTTGTCAAAGTTTTCCAGGAAGTTTCAGGACTTGGAGAAGAGATCGTATGGATTCAATCCAGACTTCCCCCCCTTCTTATATTTTCAATTTTTTTTACATAAGTAAAACTTATTGATATAAATACTAGGTCTACAAATCACTTAGAACAGTGAGTAAAAGTCATAATGCCAAATGAAGTTTAAGTACTGAGGACTTATTATAGTTGTGTTTTACAACAAAGGCAATAATCTAGCTAGTAGCCAAAAAAGCTTGATGGAAGAAAAAGAATTTGAAAGTTAATCATTAAAAAAAACCTATATTATCTTCATTCAGTCTGGAAAACATAACTGCACACGCAATAAGAACAACAACAGTGAGTATGCACAAAGCTTAATGAAATTCAGAAAACAGAATCTGAAAGGAAATCACAAGAAATGTCTATATTGCCTCTGTTCTGTGTTTCTTTTTTTGCAGTTAGGTAGTTAAAGAAGATTTAGCATTCTTGAAATCACAAAAGGTGAAAAAAAAATTCCGAGCTACAGTCACAGAAAGCTTATCCAGGAAAAGAACTGACACCCTCATACCCAAAACTAAAATTCTGATTGCATAGTCAAGTATTCTTTTATGCATCTGAGTAGACTTCGTAAGAGCAGAAAAACCAGGCTTTAAAAAAAATACAGTATTTGAGATGGCCTTTGCAGCTTCAAGATACTCTCGTCACCGTGTCATTGTCAGTCAGTAAACAATCAGGTTCTGTAAAGTTGCAGAGTATGAAGATGTAGAAAGAAATCATGAACCATTTTAGAATGTGGAAAGGTATTTCAATCTCCTGACCACATTTTTTTCCTAAGACAAAAAAAAAAATGTTTTGATTAAATGAGTCTGAACCCTAATATTTTAAGATTTCAGGATTTAATATTATTCACTGTAGTTTGTATGTTGCAATGAGTTAGAAAATTATTTTTAATAAAGACCCCGGAAAGAGATTTTATGCTTTCTTCTTGACCTTGCAAAACCTTTATCTTACAACCAGGTTTTTTGTTTTGATAGCATCTTCTGCGTTGTCCAGTATACCAATTTTATAATCCATTCAATCCATTTTAGACTCAGATACTTAGGGATCTCATAAGGGTCTGGAAATATGGTTTCAAAGGCAGGGAGGATTAAATCCATCTTCCCCCGCACCTCCTATATTGTCCTTGAGGACAAGTTGATGACAGGCCGCAAGAGGAGCTGCTACTTTTGGATTCCAGGAGGGAGGTTGAGTGCTAATTCCCAGTTGGGCCAGTTCTTCACATTACTATCCACTCAGATTCACCAACCAAGTTGGGAAAACAGAAGTCTCACTATGTAAACTGTCTCTCAGAAGCATTAAACCAATTCAGATATACACCTCTTTTATGCTATATATGCACTAATAGTCCCCTGTGTTGTTTTGCCATCTGAACTGGCAAATGACATGTAATACACCTCAAGGTGACTTCAACCCAGTAAAGGCCCAATTCAGGAATGCATCCCAATTCAGGAGGACATGTAAGCATTTTCTTAACTTTAATCATGTGCTTCAGTGCTACGCGGAGCAGAGAGAGATTTAAGCATTTGCTAAGTGGTTTCCTGAGTAAGCTGCAAAGAGTAAAGGCTGTAACAGTTCAGGGAAGGGGATGCCTAAGTTGATGAAAGACTCATGCCAATATGACTGGTGGGAGCAGTGAGTACTCAGGACACTGGAGCAGCACAGAGGATTCAGGTCTGGAGGCCGCTGGATGAGCAGAGACTCCTGGAGCAGAAGAGATATGGTATATGAAATATGTTCCTTATTTGTTTGGTTTTACATCTTGGTGGGATCCTGATCTGTGACTGGGGCTCATAGGTGCTACCACAATATGTGCTACCACACATAATAACAACAGCCGCTTATGTCTGTTATATGAGTGGACAAAATTAATAAATTTAAAACATGCATTTAAAACATGCCCTTTTCCATGCTGAGGAAATACTGTTTAATTTAGAAACTCCAGTCGCCATCCCTGCTTTGCAAAGATGGCTGATGAGTTTCAGCAATCGCTCTTGCATTAAAAGTTTTGTTTGATTTATTTATTTGGTGCTGAAGTATATTAAATGTCAACAAGAACTTGATCGATGCCAAAGTTATTTTTAACACAACTGCAGCGGTCCCTACAAGTTACTGGTAAAGCATTAGTTGCACAAGTAAATCAACTTTCAGCTCAGGAGAAAGAGGTGATGGCTAGAAGAGTACCAAAGAAGAGATGAACTAGAAATTGAAGTCCTGACCCAGTGCCCATTGAGGTCAGTGGAAAGGCTGCATAGACTTCAGTGGGACTTGAGTCAGACCCTGGAGGAACTGATTTTGCAAGGTACTGAGCATATTCAGCTCTCATTCACTTCAGCAGGTGTTGAGGATGCTTAAGACACTTGAAAAAGTGTTTTCAAAGGACAATTCTTCACATAAGCCATGAGCTATAGGCCTCTGGCTGTTGCAGGCTTTTGTGGGCATTCTACCGAAATTTATCACTTAGGATAAAACTGCAGGAGAAGTGTAGATGGGCTTGGGAGCTCAAATCCAGCCACCTAACCCAGGGCCAGGGCTACAGTGCAGCTCACTTGTAACCACAATTCTACTTTGAGGTCACAGCCCATCTGTGCCATTTACAGTGGGGCTGTCACCTGCGTCCATTTCACACTCTGTGCCACTGCCTGAAGCTGCCTTTGGCTTTGGGCGATTTCTTCATTTAAAACTGTCTTTTACCGAAGGTTTCCATGTTTCCTTTGGAATAGTATTAACAAAAGACTGGGCTAGATTCCTGAGAGGAATAGCTTGGTTTCTAAAATGGTAACACCTTTAGAAGGTGCTCCTGTAAAAACAAAATGCCAAAATACAGAGTTTTTGAAAGATGCTGGAGTGGTATGTCTCTCTAACTCTACCACCTCCTGGCACTGCCTCCACTTCACCATTCCATTACCTTTCAGCTTTTCTAAAGGAAAGAAGAAGCGATTCCATACGGGTCAAGTCTCGGTTCAATGAGAGAGACTTTAATTAGCATTAATGGCTGTTCCATTGGTAAGGCCACACACATTGAGTTGAGAATATTCTACAGTTTGGCAATTTTAGTTATAACTTTTGAAGGCTTAATTGATTGTCTGTGCAGACGACCATTTTGAAGTTGCATTTACCTCAGATATGTACAGTATAGTGTTTGAGGGCCAGTTGGATAATTCTTTTGAAGTTGAAATTGAAGGTGCAGTATTGAAAGCTTGTACCTGACATGTTTCCACTGTAGGATGGGGGACAGAAGCGGCATGCACTGTGCTACATTTCCTGCTTCTCAAAAAGGAGTGCTTGGTCATAAGTAATGATCAGTTTATCAGGGAGTCGGAAAATAGTCAAGAGTGGTTGAGAGACATGGTAAACATTGCAAGAAAGCTCTGAAAGAGTTTCTTATCATTTTCCCTTTTGCTGTTTATGAATGACCTGACTTCCTTCTCTGTGAGCTGAGCATTCACAGTACATAAAACTCTTTATTTTATCCACAGTCTGGAATTGAACAGAATAATCAACTGTATTTTTTTTTAAATAGACCTCACCGCTTTGTGAACATTATTAGCTACTGCTACAATGCCTGCAGCCAGGCCAGATGGCTAATGTCGCTTCCAGCAACAGTTCTCCACCCTCAGAGGCCCCACATCTGGGACTCACCTGCACAGACTATTCTTTCCTCCTAATCTTGAACAGCGACTATATTTAGTTGGGGAGGGGAAATTACATAGTTGGGTCCCTACTTGATATCATAGCCCCCTTAAGGAAGGTAGTATCGTGCTTATTTAGAGAACTGTTGGCTGGTGGGAGGTTGTGATCACTCCATTTGAATCTGTACACTAAGTGCTATCAGTGAACACAGACAAAGAACAGCAAGTAGAAGTGGTGGACAGGAATTATTAAAAAAACAAAACAAAAAAACCCATCACCAAAAACCAAAATAGTCTTCTTTCATTAATCTTGGCAGGGATATGAATCCCTTTTGCAGAGCTTTGGCAACATCAAATTAGTTATGAAAACTGTAAATCAATACGAAATGGCGACCAGCATCCTTTCCTGCTTTTGTATATGCCCATCACGAAAACTTTTCTAAATGTAATCCCAGTAGTCCTGCTTTCTAGCTGATGTAAGATCTCAGGCATGCTTCTTAGTTATGGCAGCAAGAAAATAGAGAATAGTGCATTGTGCATAGAAAAACGTCTGTACATTTTATTTGGAAATATTTACAGCATTTTCTGTTTAGCATAATCAGAAGCTCTGACCCTAAATGGTTAGTGTTACCATAATTTAACTCCCACATACATGCTAAAATCTGACATTTTCTTTATTTTCCACTAAGTATCTATTTTATTTCACTATTATTGAAGTGCAAATACAACTTTAAATCATATATATGGCACAGGGACAGTGAATCAGGTTAAACCGCTTTCATTTTCCAAAAGCTGAATCCAGATGCTTTGCTGATTGATAGTTCTTTCTTTTGTGAGGAACCTGCATCATCTGAACTATCAAATTGTCAGTTTATGGAATATAAGCTAAGGTGTGGTTTGTAGGCTGGAAAATCAGTATCCTGGCAAATTTTTAAATTAATGTACGGATTTGTTTCCCCCTGTACGTACAATGGTATCGTTTCAACCAGTCTCCTTTTCTAAAATGGGCAGAACGATTGAGCTATATTGAGTGGGTAACGTTTGCTATATATATTTACATTAAAAATATAGGCAGCACTTATAATTATACACAGAGAGCGCGAGAGAGACCTTATCTGGAAAGTCAGATCCACATAAGGACTTTCCCAAAGACTGGGAGTGTTTGGTTATGGAGTCTTCATTTGGTCCAGTCCCATTTCTTTCCTCCCTTCTCTCACCATATGATTCTCTCTGAAAACTATAGTGTATGTTTTTTGCAGATCAGTTTATTGGGTATTGTTCATGTACAAATATGGACTGTGGATGTAATATATGGAAGTAGAGAAAGGGCCAAATTCTGGCAGGCTTTTGTTCCTACTTGTTTAATAGAAAATCTGCAAGCAGAAGAGGATTAAGGGTTGGAAGTCTGTTACTATTACCCTATTTCTGGCTATGAAGTCCTTGTTAGTCCACAAAACTGCCACAGCAGGAGTTCTGGAGGGGTTGTCAGGATGAGGGGTGTGGTTCACAAGTATGTTGTTTCCATTCCCTGGCCAAATGATGGAAATTATGTACCCCACAGGTGCATTTTACCTGTGCTGTGTGGGGCATGAGGGACTAAAACGCTTCTGATCAGAATATGGGTGCACAGCAAGAGTGCTGCTTTTGTAGCAGCTGGACCTTTTGTATCCAGATCCACCATAACCAAGAACAAGGCCGTCCAGTTTGCTTTCTGTCCAGTTTTTTTTCGTCCAGTGTCATTTCAACTGTCCCAAGTAATGAGGCTTCTGCCACATCCCTTGGCAGTCTGTTCATTAGTCTACATTCGTACATGTAGTCAAAATATCTTTGAAGCCCTTGAATCCCATGGGATGATTTCAAGTTAGGCCGGTCTTGTGTCCAGATGGCTAATATCAATGCATTTCTTTCCGTGGGCTTTGCCTGACTGCTTTGTGCTGTTCTGTCAGCATTCTGTACTTCTACCAACACCAAGACATTCTCAGATACATTCCGTGAGGGTGGGGATGCTTAAACACGTTTCTTCAGAAAACACACTTGCCAAATGCAAAAGGAAACTTTCAGATTTTTATGGGGTCAGCTTTACATTTTGACATAAACACATTATAAAATATCATAGTTTTTTCTAGTTGTATGCATTTGACTTTGTATTTTTTTTAAAGTTTGCATCCTGCACAGACTTTTTTGTCTTCTTTTTAATCTACTTTTTCCATTTTAATAAATGTGAACAAATAAATGGTTGCAATGGGAGAGGATAGAAAGAGATGCAATAGACACAAAGGACAACTGACGTGATTGCTGTTGCTCTTCTGTAATCAAATGTGGTTGTGTGTGTGGGTCACAAAGACAAATATCTGCAAACTAAATATAAAGAAAATATGTAAAGGGCCAAGTGGGAATACTATATAGAATTCATTTTGTTAGGCTCATGGATGGGATAATTCTTGAAGAGCTTTTCTTACACACAAATTTTGAAAGACATCCACAACTACTAAGAACAAATTCCATAATTCTACTTCGGACACAGTGGGACACATTTTCAGGGAGCTGAGTGGAGTTTTTTTTGCTTTCATCATGATGTCTTTAATGGTAGTCCGAGAGCTCAAACCCCACCTGATGTTGGGAAAGTTTGGGGGTCTGTGAGATGTTCTTACTAGAACAACAAAAACAACAACAAAAAAAGCCTTACCAATGGTTTCACTAATTTTATTTATTTATTTACCTGAGCTCTCCTGTCTCTCTCTTGATTGAGCCTTTCTTCTTCCAGACACTTGTTTTAGCTTTCCTGGTGGCATCCATTAGCTTTCCTTACAGACTCTCCCATCTGTTTGGACATCTGTCTTGTATCCCCTGACAGCTCCCAGTGCTTCCCGTGGACACATAATTAAGTTCCATTGGCCTTCGCTCCTTCCTTCGCTGCTTCTTAATATGTTGACCATATTGAGCTGTTGAGCAGTTTCTTTCAGCTTTCTCTGATGGTTCTTAAGCTCCTGCTGTGTATCTCAGCTCCCCTTGCCAGTTAACAGACTCCCCCAACTGATTTGTGTTCTTGTCTATCATTCCTCCTGCTAGCTGCATGCAGCTATGATTACCCAAACTTCAAAATGCCTGGTACATATCCAAAGGCAAAGTAACTTGGAACTAAACTTGTCAAACAAAAATAAATAGGTTGTCGGAGCCATTTTATTCCATCCACCAATCGAAGACCTTGTCCAACTTACATTGAGGCCAGTGGAAATACTCTTTGGGAGTTGGACCAGGCATATAATACCTTGGTCGCATGAGGCTACGTGCCTACATATTGAATGGTCCTGATGGCATCCAGGAAATCATGGTGAAGCACAAAGATCTTGTGATGGAAGGTGTTGTATAAATGGAAACCTGTATTACATTACATTTTGCATACTTCGTGGGTCATGCCAGGCTATAATAATTGAAACAGTATCCAACATGCTCTGCGGTGAGATTTTGTTCTGTTGAGAGATACTTTAAAACAGGAGAAATTCTGCAGATTTTCATGAAGGTTGAAGTTTGATTTCAAGTCCCTTAGGGAACAACATACTGTTGGATGGTGGCAGTAGTGGGTTATGTATATCTCTGTGTTCTGATGTGGGTGTGGGGAGGAAAGGAAGGTGTGTGCCTGGCTATATCATGTCTCTCTACAGTGTACAAGCTGTAAGGATATTGAAACATCAGCATCAAAAACCACAGCTGGCCATTTCCATATTTGTAATGCTTATTTCTTAGTCACAGTAACTTTCTGGTTATGGAATTAAAGTTTAAAATTAAGGTTGGTGTTTCAAAAACGACAGCAAAAAACCACCTTTCTGTGCTGGGTGCATAAGGTTTTCTACAGCACTGAGGCCCTAGTGGTTTCCCCAGAACATTCCCAGCATCAGTTGCAAACAGTTTTCTATAGCTCCGGCACTTGGGTTCCTTAAGAGAGAGGAACCTTTGCTGCTTCTCTCCTGCAGAGGTCTGGAGACTCCCCTCTGCTGTGAAGCTTAGGAATTCTCCAGGAAAAGGTTTTCTGGAGTGGGGGAAGCTGCACTGAGTTCCTTGGCTCTGCTGGAGAGGGACGACTACTACAGTAAGTAGTTCTGTAGTGTTTTCTTTTTCTACAAGCAAGCCTGCTTCAGCTGAGCCAGACTGGGGCTTTGACACCCTTTTTTACACACCTCACTTTGGAAGTGCCAAGCAGATATGCCTCGCTGCTGACGCACACACGTCTTCCTCAGGTAGAAGCCAGGTTGAAACAGAAAACTTGAAGGAGCTCAAGGGGGTCAAGGGCTGCCTCTTCCTCTCCGTGACCTTGGGAATGTAGAAGCTCCCCATGGTGCCTGGGTTACTTGGCTGACTCCCCTAGCTCTTACTACTGTGCATGGTTTCTAGCTGTATTGACATAAGGGATGCTGCAGAGTAATCCGCAGTGGAGTGACAGACAAGAGAGCTGAAGCTAGGCAGTCCAGAGATCCTGGAGGTCAGCCAGACTCTACAACTGTAGCACTTCAGGGGAGCTCAGTTGAGGGAAGGGACTGTCTGTCTTCCGATGCCCTGAAGAGCTGCCAAGGTTTCCAGAGGCTCTGATTACAGATGGACTTAAGCCTAAGATGGGCAATATTCAGTCTTGCACTGGTAACTAGTTTACGGGCCAGTATCTTGTGGGCTCAGGGTTAGATCCTGGCTCTTTTATCCCAGTGGAAAGAGGAGATTTCTGCAGTCTTTCTCCAGTGGGTACACCCAGCACTTGCTTTTGGCCCCAAAAGTCCCAGAGATTTTGGACTTTAAAAACTATGCCAGTATTATATGTAAAAGTTGTTTTAGGTCATTTCTTTAATGCACTAGGTACATGTATGGACTCCATCATTACTGTATTGCGTGCCTCCCAAGTATTTAAAAGTAGAAATAACAACAACTTTCTTTCTTCCTTCCCAGCCTGTAAGAGAAATAGTTTGATTAATTTTTCTGGCTTTGATTTCATTTTCTGAGTGTTCTTTTATGTACATTTATATGCGAGTGTGTGAATTGTATGCATGAAGAACTTACTGAACGAAAGGGATGTTAAAGGAATGAGTTCAGGGGTGGAAGTTTTGACACTCGCGGTGGTTAACTCTTGCAGGATTCAGTTTTGCAAGTTGTGTGGTGTGTGCACAACACATCATGGAGTGGTCATAAATGTTTGTCAGCATTTGTTGGGTGTGACCCACATAACTCACCACTTTGCCACTAATGAGTTGGTAAAACCTTTATACCACACAATTCGGTATTATATATAATACATTTTCAGTTTTTAAATCTATTAATTCAATTAAATAAAAAAATTACATAAATTAAATTTTTAAATCCAGTGATGTTTTTCTAAAAGATATACTTTAGGTTCAAACCACGAATGATTTTGGGGGAGTTCTGTGGCCTGTATTATACAGGTCAGATTTGGTGATCACAGTGGTGCCTTCTGGCCTTGGAATCCATGATCTTTGAATATAGGTAGATAGTAACACAAAACAGGTTTAGCTTGATTTGTAAAGCAGTTAACACTGCAGCCGATAGAAATGCAATAGTTAATATTACAGACTAATGATATAATTTAGGCTACGATTCCCAGGCCGTTCTAAATACTCTCATATTTATTTATGTCGAAGTCTTGTTTGTCAATTATCTACTTGTTAATAACAACTGTGAATACTTAGCATAGTACCTTTTGTTTTAAAAGGGCTTTACAAACATTGACTAATCATTTCAACACCCTTTTTAGGCATCCAGTATTGAGTTGAACACCTCACCACAGCAAAGAACTTAAGCACCTGCTAAGCTTTAAGCACCAGTAATCTCTTTGAAGTAGATGAGGACTTCTCAGGTGCTTAAAATTAAGCAGGTGCTTAAGTACTTTGCCTAACTGGGTCTTAAGGGCACATTCCAACTTCCATTAAAATCAATAGAAAGACTCAATAGAAAGACTCAATAGAAAGATTCCCATTGACCATAGAAAGACCATTGACTTTAATAGTTCTCCAGAAAGAAAGCAAAGCATGCTTCATAGCAATGCTTGCTGTTAAACTGCATATCTAAAGTGTAACTTATATGCTTGTTGCAGTGTACTGTGTTCTTATCACAGGACCCCTGTGCACCACAGAACAGTTTATGCCTCTAAAAGCCAGGCTTTTTTTCTTTTTATGCATTTTTTAAATATTTTATATTTTTAAATCGGTTTGGTGACAAAACTCCAGTCTCATTTTTTGTAAATGTGTTGGATTTGATTGTGCTGTTCTTGTGCAATACAAATCCCCATTAAAGACTATGGGGGTCTGGCCTGAGCCACTACTCCATGGCGTCTGGTGGGAATTTTGGTACTTTTTTTAACTTTCCATTTAAATAGACAACTTCCATCCAAAAAGTCCCAAAGGCTTTGCACATACTAATGCATTTATCCTCTCAACACTGGACTGCATTGAGGCTCATAGCTATATAGAACTGAAGAGACAGGATGGTCTGGTGGTTAGAACACAAGCCTTGGACTTTGATTCAATTTACAGCTGTGCCACAGATTTCCTCTGTTGCTTTTGTTCTTCCTGTGCCTCAGTTTCTCACTTGTACAGTGGGGATAATACCTCATATGGGTGTTGTGAGGTTAAATACAGTGAAGATTTTGAGGTGCTTAGATGCTACGGTAATGGGGACCACATGTATACAATAGATAGATATGTATTATTGTCCTTGTGCTATAGATGTGGAACTGGGGTGCAGAGAGGCTAATGTGACTTACACAGTCATGTTAAAAGTCCATACCAGATCCAGGAAATGAATCTAGATTTACCAGATCTCAGTGGAGTGATTTGGTTTGAGGTTTGGGGCAGTTATTTTTTCTATTCCTAGTCAGCAATAATAACAAAAACAAGAGAAGCAAGAATTCTCAGCCCAGAAATAAAATAAACAATAACAGTAGCAAAGAGAACAATGGCTAAATGTTGATTTATAACCGAAAGTGTCAATTGCTTTCAAAACTGGGACATAAATGAAGTTCTTGCTGTTCTTGATGCATGGCCATAAGTGCTACATCCCACTCCTTGCCAGTCTCACACTGGGAACTAAATGGAGATACATGGCTGAGTACGGGCTACTTGATGAGAAAGGGATTGTAGGATTGGCCTATAAGCATGGTTAGAATATCTGAAAACTGGGAGGGAAAACTGAGCAGGAGTTCATGGGCATATATATCGGTTAATTAGACAAGTTACAGCGGTTATGGTGACCTGTTCAGATGGCCTGGGATGTCAAGGAAGACCGGTCTTATGATTAGGGTATGGGAATGAGGAATGGATGGATAACATTTTCTCTTTTCCATTTTTTTTTCATTGTTCCACACCTTCTGCACTTCCTAATTCCATCCAGAAGCAGATGAGCCAAATTATTACAGCGAAGGCTGTTCTCAGAGATTTCTGGCCCAACTAAAGTAGGAATTATCAGGGATCTCATTTTGCGAGATTGCTAGCCCAGTTTTGCAGATGTAAATGGTTATGTTAAAGAACTAAATTCATCTCTGGTGTGAGCCCATTGACTTACACACCAAGAATAAATTTGGCCCCTTAATTTTGGGTGCTTATCTAAATCAGATCATTGAACCCTATTGCAATTGATCCCTTGCATTGTTGTTGTTGTTGCAAGCTATCAGTTTGAATATGGAGCCTTGTTCCATATATTGTATATAGAGAAGCATGTTTGACTTCTTTAAGTAATGAAAACCGCAGCATGGCACAGATTAAATCCATTTGAGACAACCAAGAAAAGAGACGTATGTGCAAGTCAATGAGAGGGGGAAAAAAACCCTGACATATACAAGCCCTTTAGTGTGCACAGCATACGATTTTTTGGCTGGCACTCACATGATTTTATTCAAGGGCTGGGAAAGAACTATGATTAGTTAAAAGCTTCAGCAAAGTCTGGAGGGAGTGCTCTAAAGAGTTGGGAGCTGCACAGAGGTGACTGTAACTCCTCTAGCAATTTCAGACTATTATTCTGTAGCTCAGGACAAAAGCCTTTTCTTTCCCTCCGTGTTCAAAGAGACATTTGTCTTGAGATGTTGCAGCTGTGGGCTGTGGGATTGCTTGTTTGAAGATACCCCTTCGTAGACAAGAGGAGCGTCAACGCACTGAAAAGTGGTAGTATTTTATCCTGTGTGGGCATTTTTTTCCCCTCTTCTCCTCCCTCTCTCCTCCGCTACCATGTGCGGTTTTTAATAAGAAGAAGAATGTGGAGGCAACATTTTCCAGGCAAGGGGAAATTTCCTGTTTCTTTTCTGTTTGTTTAATAAAGTGTGTAGTTGACTGTAAAACTGTAGCTACTTTGTTGTGAATGAGTAATTCAATAGATTGTCGGGCTTGCTTCTTGATACACTTTTATATACTGCAAGCGAACATGCTTAAAGCTTTTTTTTTTTTTTAAGCTGCGTGGCGTAGGCAACTGAGATTAATAAGTATTAGGCAAATGGCTTCTGCTTTTGTTTCTGTGAGATAGTACCAGCCGACTTGCGGTCACACAAAGGCTGCCATTGAGCACGGAGCACTCCCTAATTCTCTTGGCAGGGGTGCCACTGGAATCGGATACAAGTGGGTGGCAAAGGGGAGGAGCTGCAAAAGAAGACAAGCAGGCTTTGTGTATTAAAAATGAAACAAAAGCACTTTATACACTGAGCTGGGTGCAACAAGCTGTGCTGCTTGTGAATCGGGGTGGAGTTTGAGTTCTCAGTGTTACAGGGAAAGGTTTTTTTTCCCTTTCTCCTCCCTTCCTTAAAAAGCTGTCCACTGAAATGCTGGAAGAAGTCCATGGATAGCAGAGAATGCCCAAAAATATATATAATGAACAATACTCGGGTCAACTCTGCAAGCTTTATTATGGTTTATCTTCAAATCAGAAAACTTCAAATGAGTGGAAAGCTTTTTAATATCTCTCTCTATATATAATATTTCCTTGCTGATAAAGAGTGCTGATCTCACTAGAAAAAGAGACATTCCATTTCCTCCCCATTCCATACTCCCCCTCTGTTCATAGCTCCCTCTTATTTGTAGCTGAATGCCCAGGAATCGAGACAGATCTGTGCATTTTTTACAGTGGTGATGACTTCTTGTTTTATGTGTTTAATAACTCTTGGTAGATTAGCTCTGTGCTTTATATTATTTTATATGCTGCATTTCCCTTCCCCGTGTTCCCAGAGAAACATGCTGCAGAATTAAAGGTTTAAGGCTTGTGATTTAAATCAGAATTTAGGATGGGAAGTGGGGGAATTTTTTAATTACTTTCTGATTTTTTGCTTATCAGATTCTTAATGAAGCAGTCATATGGAGCAAATGTGTTGCATGAGTTAAAAGAAGGAGAAAAATTATATGAAGTTTGAATCCATAAATTTGGTTTCCCTGTGTCCCAACAGTTTGGTTTGAGTTGGTGTATAAAATATATGTATCATAGATCTGTAAAATGTATATACAGAGTTATAGAGCTACACTAGATAGATACAAAGAACAAACCAGCCAAGGAAAATATATTCCACTGTGTGATTTAAGTTGCAAACCTGTCAAAGGTTTTTATTAAAATGTAATTATTGTACATTATGCACTTCATCTCATATTGATCTGCTTCAAAACTTTCTTTCCCTGTCAAATTGAAGTAAATTACTTCATTGTAGTACGAGAAAATGATAGCTATTCTTCTAAATTTTTAGCACAATTTCCAGCTCACTTTCATCCTTGGCAAGTGTATTTTTTGTCTGTAGACTGGCTTAACATATCTAAGGAGCCTATGTCATCACACACAATTACATGCATAATCCCAAGCAAAGACACAAGATGTCACGTTTAAAAAAAAAAAATCTCTTTTTTTGACTTACAAAGTCACTTATATAATGTCAGGATGATAAAACGCTTATTTAGGGGTCCTGTTTAAGTGTCGAAGTTTCCGATAGCCATTGGTTTTGTTTTACTTGTTTCATTATTTGGGAAAACACTTCCCAACCTCATCTTGTCTACATCACTATTTGTAAATAGTTCTTATTCTGCACAGGCAGCAAGCTCTGATTATGTTTGGCTGAGAAACACATTGGCCAGCGCATGTGTAAATCCCAGTGACTATCTAAAACCATTGTCCTGGTGGTTATGTAACTATTTTCACTGCCCCATTCCTTTGACGATAAGAATATGAGGCTGTCATTATGTGATGCTCTAAGACTTGGTTACACCGTAGTAACATTTTAGTCAGCATTGCAGTTGAGTTGCTTATTAAATGGGAAAATTGATTAATCTAGCTGCAGAATAATGCTTCCCTTATGGATGGTAAGCATTTGAGATTTATACGTGTGTTTTAATCTTATTTATTTGCTTATGGCAAGCTTCTTTTACTTATCCAAATCATCTCAGCTCTGTACCATACAAACTGACACAGTTGCACTTCCATCTGGATAAAATACTGCAAGCATGATGTATTACTTCCAGTAAGTGCAAATGGAAATCTCAATAGAAAAAAGACATCATTATTTAGAAAAATGTTCATGTTAGATTTTGAAAATATTTCATTAAAACTTCGGTTTGTTTTAGGTTTATCTTTTTTTAAACTCCAGTCAATAAAACAGTGTCTGAGAACCATTAAACACACTTCTGCTAAATTTGCCTATACCCAGGGTTTCTCCCACCTCCTTCTCCCCCCAACAAGTACATAGCAAGTTTTAACCTGTATTCAATGCACAGCAGTGCAGATGGCTCTGTGGGGGTAAGTCAGCTGGCTTCAGTGGAGCTCCGTAAGGCATGATTTTGGCTCATTGTGTTTTGGTCTGTCTTTCACATATTATTTGATGTAGATTTTACTAATATTGTGCACCTGATGGCAATCTGGATATCAGTGCACATTTAATTTTTCCATTTTTTAATCGGTGTGGTGTTCTTCTCACTAGTTTCCTTCCCTCGTTGTCATTTTTATGTCATCAGGATCTCATTGACACCAGTTTTGGCCTCTTCCGCAGCAGGAGATTGCAATGTTGACCATTATCCAGAAAGTCAGAATTCCACCTCAATGCTGCAAGCGAGAGATCTTAGTTCCCTTCAGTAAACAATCCCCCTTTTCTGTTTCTTTTTTTTTATCTGATGTTTTAATCACAAACTATAGCATTTGTTCTATAATGCTCTTTGTTTAGGTATTTATGACTTCCCCTGTGACCCTCCTTAACTAGTCACCGTCCTCCACTTTAGAAAGAATAGAAGATGTCATTTGATTTTTCGCTGTTAAAATAACTCCATTTACTTCTCCATGACAAAATAACCCAGAGCTTGTCCAAATAATCCTCATAAACTATTACTATAATAACTAGTAAATTGTGATGTTTGGGGCTTAATGTAGCGGGGAAATGACTATCATATCTAGATATACTGAAGACATTTATTACTTCCATCAGCACCTTAATAATATAGTAGAGTAACTAGGTAGAACAGAGGTTCTGAACCTAGATGTAAAAAGAAAATCAAAAAAGATTCTGCCTGCTTCCTCTATCAGACAAGCATCAGACAAGGCCAACGTTTTTTAAAATGGCCCCTAATATTTTTGAGGGTCCAAATTAGAACGCATTGGGCTTGCATTTTCAGAAGGGCTGGCACCCACAACTCAAATAAGAATTAACAGGAGCAATGAGTATTTAGAATCTCTGAAAATAAGAACTAAGGTTGCTTAAGTTAAATACCCAGAATTAGCTGCCATCTTTGAAAATCTGAGCCCAGAACACTTAATGCCACAGGTTAAAGATCCAAAATACTATGTTTCCCAGAAACTGATCCATTAAAAAAAATGTTACTATTTCATCCAATGATTTCCAAGCACTTTACACATGTTAAACCTCAGGCCCCTGTGAGACAGGTAAATAGGATACCCAGAGTTCTACAAAATACTCACAGTAAAATTTGAAAAATCTCAGTGTTCGAGGGCATAGCTTTCTATTCCATTTTTGCTTGAAAATGGGACCACTTCTGAATGATTGTTTTTAATAATATTCATAATTCCCAAGCAAAAACCTCCATTTTTGAAATTTTATTCTAGGATATGTGGGGGGATTCTCTTGCATAAAAATGTGAAATCTTGCATGTTTAGGTGCCAATCCTCCTTTTACAAAGTTATCATGCAAAATTAATTTAAGGAATTTACGCACATGCATACTTAGACTACTCCCATGCATAAAGTTAAACATATGCACACGTGTTTGAAGGAATGGGGATTTACTGGACTGTGAAATTGCCTGGGATTATACTGTGAAAACATTTTTGCAACATTCTGTGAAAAAAACAAATTAACCATTTTCACACAACCCTAATTATATCACCATTTTACATACTGGTAAACTGAAGCCCGAGATCTTTTAAATGACTGCTCCAAAAATGAAACAGTGGGTCACTGGCAGAGTTAGGCGTAGCACACAAGAGTCCTGGTCCCCATTTGGGACAATCACTTGTCAGTTCATCTCAGCTTAAAAGGAGAAGAGGCTGAGAAAATGTAGTTGTAGGAAAGGTAGCTCAGTTTAACAGACACACAGTTACAACTTGAGTGCAAAATAAACATGTGGGAAAACTTCTTGTAAATGGATCTATGTAAGAATAACAGAAACCCTCCGAGCTGCTTCCTGGCTGCTGTCACTTCCAGCTCTGGTTGCACATGCTCAGGAAGGTGTCCTGAAGATCTCCCCACCTGCTGTGCACACAGATTCCTCTCACTTGCTCCAAACACCAGGTTACAGTGTGTGGTGCAGAGACAGAAGAACAACAGTTACTGTGACTTGTAATATTATTACTGATTTCATGAAATAAGATGTGTGTGTAGGGCATGTCCCCCACTTAACCCCAATGATACAATTTGTACAACAAAAGAGATTCCTGTGCTATTTCCATGACAAACTGTTTGGTCTATTTCTCTTTGTTGGTTCTTCCCTTCCCTTCTTTTTCCTTTTCCTTTTGGGGTAAAAGCCTGTTTGTTTATAGAATGATTGTTGCCCATAGTTCATCTTCTGAGTTAGTAGGAATGCTAGAATCTTTCCTCAAAAACCATAGTTCTAAGGGCCTATACAAACATACAGAGTGAAATTCTGACCCCATCGAAGTCAGGACTTCAGTAGGGCTGGGATTTCAGTGTTAGTTTGCACACACTCAAGGAAACAAAATAGGTGAATTAGTCTTATTGGTTGACATATATAGTACTAGAAATATAAGGATATCCTAGCAAAACCTAATTTTATGGCCAGATTCTGCTTTTACTTACACCTGTGTTGATCAGGAGTAACTGTATTGTAGTTAATGGAGTGGCACCAGTATAAAAATGGTGTGAGATCAAACTCAAGTGCCCTCTGATCATACTAGTTAGAGTTGGAAAATGCATGGTACATCAGAGTTTACCCTCTGGCGGTGCACAGATGTATTTCCCTAATAGAGAATGTACTGTATAGATAGTAAAGATACTGTACTGAATCTGCCAACATCTTGCTCTTCCATCCAAACTATTTCCTAAAGCTTCAAACACAGTGAACTTGTATGGTATGCAGCCACTTCCCTCTTGACACAGAAACCAGGTTCCAATAATGCCCAAATAGGAGCAACTATAGACTGAGAAGTGTTTTAAGTCCTGCTGATCTAACAGTTACATTCCTTTTAATTTCAGGTATTCGTCCACAAATAATGAATGGCCCTATGCACCCTCGTCCTTTGGTGGCTTTGTTAGATGGTAGGGACTGTACAGTGGAGATGCCAATTTTGAAAGACTTGGCTACTGTTGCATTTTGTGATGCACAATCAACTCAGGAGATTCATGAGAAGGTAAATTTAACTTCTGTAACTTCATTTATAGTTTTTTAAAGGAAAAATGATGATTGTTCACTTTAACAGCATATTTATTTTCCTGTTTGGGTCCTGCATTTTAGTGTGATAGTACTGATAAAAGTAACTGTGGCTTAATATTTAGTAGAACTGTCAGAATCAGGATGTAATTTTCATGGACATTTCATGGTTTTTTTGGATGGTTTTTTGTAGAGTTTTTATTTTTGCATCAAAATTTTTATTAAAATTGCCGTCAACATTTCTAATTTCAAAGTTTTGCAGACAACCCTCGCATTCAGTGTGAGGTCCTACACTCCACTCGATTGCATCTGTCTATTTGGATGTAAAATGAAAACTTTTGCAGAAAACTGGAAGAGGGAAATGAGGGATACAGTGAGCCCTGGAATCTGGTTAGCACGCACATCAGCTTCAACCAAGTCTATATTTATCTCTGGCTCAAAGAACTGTTTTTTGGCCATCATTAATACCTTGCAACCTAACAGCACCCCCCCATCTCAGCTTGGCCCATCCTCCCAATAGAGTTTAAAATGTTGACACCCCGAATGACTTATCTTCCAGACTGAATGAAAAAAGTAATAACGGAGAGGGGAGAAGAAGGACACACACAAAGTCCCTGGCCTGGGAGGGAAATGGGTGACCGCGGTATGGGGTAGGGGAGAATTGAGGACACAAAGAGCTCTGACTGAGGGAGAGAGGTTGGGGAGTTGCAGGGTGTCCCTGAAATAGAGGGGTATGGAGGGTGGCGCACAGGGAGCTTGTGGGGAAGAAAGAAGGCACGCAAAGACCTTCTGGTGTGAGCTCAGCCTACAGAAGTAACAAAGTGTGCAATCCTCCAGTCTAGTAAATACTTGTATAATACCAAAAAGAGCAGATAGAAATACTTACCAGTTACTTTTCTTATTGTATAACTGGACTTTTCCCTAAGCTTGTTCCAGCGTCTAGGATCTCCTCCAAGTCAACACAGCATTAATTTTTGCCTACTGAGCTTTGATGCTGCATCTCCTCTAAGGATGAAGCATCTTACAAATACTAGACCTTACCTTAGAATGTGCTGGGCATCTGAGTGGTGCTGAGTCCCCTCAACTCCTGTTAACTCTTGCTGCAGTCAAGGGTGTACAGCACCACAAGCTCAGCACCTTGCAGCGTCAGGCCCCTTGACTAGCTAATGACACATCACGGGACTGTTTCAGTTGTTGCCAGTTCTGCACACCAAAGTGACTAGAATTTTCTGACATTCTTTTTTCTGTTTCAGGTATTAAATGAAGCGGTTGGGGCAATGATGTACCACACCATCACTCTCACACGAGAAGATCTAGAGAAGTTCAAGGCCTTAAGGGTCATTGTTCGAATAGGCAGCGGCTATGACAACATTGACATCAAAGCTGCCGGGGAGCTCGGTATGTGTCAATTCCATGCCAATGGCACCTCCGTCATTCGTTTGTTTCTCTTTAAATCAACACAAAATGACATTTTTTCTTAATTTAATTCCATCAACGTGGCATTTCAGACCAAATTTTCAAATGCGTTTTGATTCAGCTCCTAAAATGGTGGGTGCAGTTTCATGTTTTTTAAGTTTTATGCATGCAAAAGAACATGACCATGAAATACACAAAATACGGACAATTGCAATTTTAGCAACTGCTTTTTAAAACTTGCCTCAGTTATTTGTGTGTGTGTATCCACACACAGCACACACACACAAAAAGTAATTGAGATCGATGTAGGTTTTAGGCTGCTTTTGTTAGTTCTGTGGAGTGTTTCTTATTCTTGTTAGTATGTATTTCTCAATCATGTTTAATTTTTATCTGCATTTTTAATTTGTATCTGCACAATCAGATGTTCAGAAACTACAATTTACAGTTGCAGGCACTTTTTTTGCATGCCTGATAATGCATGCCCTTAAATTTTGTTGCATTTGCACACCAGTTGAATAGTTATGGGTCTACCCAATTTGCATGCAGATGCAGATTGCTTGCAGAACTCTGTGGATTTCCACATACAAATAATTGGGTGAGTTAAATTGCATCTGCAATTATAGTGGTTGTGTTGAGACTCCTTTTGATAATTTGGTCCAAAAAATGCAATCCATCAAGAAGTACCATGACAGTATTGCTCAAGATTGCTTGTATTAAAGATTTTCTCTCAGGAGATTAAGAATAACAGACACTTCATCAGACCCTTTTAGTAGGATAAATCAGGTAAAATATTTTCAAATAGTCATTCCTAAAAAGCAAATTCTAGCACAGTGAAGTATTTTTCAGCTAGCGGAGCAGTGTCTTCTTAGTGTGACAGTTGTAACTCTTACTGTTCTATCCCTGTCCAAAGGCTTTCGACATTAAAAAAAACGCCTGAACAAAGTCATCAATCACTGCTGCATAATCCTCCCTTTTATACATTGCAAATTGTGTGGCCAAATGATGGGGCTTGAAGTGGAAGATGTAATTATCACCTACAAATGTAGCAGAAAGTTTAATTGGCACCACTATCTAGAAGGGAATTTTTAAAAAAAACTAAGAAGAGATCTTTAACTCTGTATAGCTGATACATGACAGGTGTCCAAACACAGAGACAGTATCCATCATCTGAACACAAGTGGCTCAATTCTGATTTCAGACATTCAGGCGCATTTATTGCATACTGTCTTCTGAGCGCATACTCCACTATCTCCTACTTGGACTAATTACCACAATAGCTATGAAGATCAACATTTACACCAAATGGTTAATTCATTTTAAATTGTGGAACTGAAACAGAGTCCCTGTGTTGCCTTACCAGCATTCCAGATGAACACCCTGTTCTGCAGAAAGTTTGAGCTGCCTCTCCACAGCCTCTTCTCTCTTCCTGATGATTATGAGAATAATTTAATTATTATTAAATTAATAATAATAATAAATAATGGGGTTGTACAGGCTAATAGGGAGAGCACCACTGTGACGGAGCTGCTTTGTTTTACTTTTGGATGGCTGCAATCCCTATAGCAGTCGCCAGCATTTGTAAAATAATGTTAGTGGCTGTATATTTTAGAAGACTCCCCCCCCCAGCTACTTGTTCCTTTCTGTTGCCTAGGTGTGGATAACAACTCTATTTTTACTTTCTGATCACAGGATTTTCATATCAGTATTTTTTGACAGTAATGAAAGCTTTTTGTTTTATCATTCTGGTGAGAATAGGAAAATGACATTAAAAATGTTCTCACAGATCTATTGAGAAATTAACTTTACTTTTCCATGTCCCCTTAGAGATGCACTGTACCGATATAAAAGCAAAGGCAGCATTCACCCATGGATCGAGGCAGTGCTTCAACACAAAACTTTCTATACTTTTGCCTAACAGATGTGCAGCAGTTTTCACAGATTGGAACAGAGCAAATATCCCTAAGGAAAAGTGTTTCTATAACCGTCAAACCATTTACTATTCATTGCTATTAGTTACAAACCAAAGCTACAGCTGCTAATATCTCCTTGCCAGTTTCTTCTCTCATGTGACAGGGATAAATATCTGTGGTTAAACAGATATATGATAGTTCTGCAGTTTGTAGATCTTACGTAGTTAACTTTTGAAACTTCAGAGTCATGTATGGATGTTTTCATGATGTCCTATGCTCTGAAGAAGAAATCACTCTGGATCCACTTGTGTAGAAATATTAATGATCATGCCAACCAGCCTTGATGCCACAGGCTAATTGTGTACCTCCATATCCAGAAGTTTTTGAGGAAAGAATATTATCCAAAGTAGATGATCACAGCTAAAAATCTCATTCCCGCTTCCCTTTCAGATACGTTAGCAGTAACTGTTCATAGTATTCATGTTAGGTATTAATTAGAATTGTACAGGATAGCACTGATTTTGCAAACCAAGATAGTCTCCATTACATACCTAGTGGCCTAATTTGTGTGAAGTATCTATAGACACAGGGCATTTTTATGGAGCCCTTTTCCCTGCATTTCACCTTTGTTGTTTAAACTCCTAATGTCAGGGAATTACTCTGTTTCTCAAGTTCCTTGCCGTATCTGATTGGACTGTGATGAATTAAAATTTCACCTTTGACATTTTTTTCAATGGTCTTCTTCAGCAACATCCGCACTAGACGGAGTGGTGAAACTTTTCTGAAATTAGTCATGCACACACTGAGTGGAAGCAACATGGGGACATGTTTCACGGTGTTATCCTTCGTGAGGGTTTTTTAAAATGCTATACATGCAGTTTACTTCTGTCCTGTGCTGCTGCTGCAAATGGATTAAGAGGCAGCGGGCAAATGTTACAATTTAAAGTCTCAAATGTCTGTGCTGAAATTCCCCTTGTTCATGTAATATTTGAGTCTTGCTGGCACAACTTGTGTTCCCTTATTGCAAAGAAGTAAGGGGTATTCGTCCTGTTGTAGAACTGAGAAGGCTCAACAAATACACGTGCTGCCCTCAGGTTCAGAATGGTAACTCTTGCCATCATCATTTCATCTCTACCAGCTCAAGACTGGTTTGTAGCTCTTGACTTGCAGGAAGAGCCTTAGAGTCACAGTGGGGCCCAACAATTAGAAGTACAGAGAACTGCCCTTCGGATTCTCCATAGCACCAAGAACACTCACAAAACGCCTGGCAGTGGTGGCAGCACACTTATGGAGGAAGGGACTTCACATCTAGCCATGCCTAGATGACAGCTGGTCAGGGGCGAGGTCCAAGCAGGAAATGGCAGCAGCCTTGGAATCCTCTCCCTGTTCTCCAAATGGGACTCCTTTTGAACTATGAAAAATAGTCTGTAACAGCATTGCAGACAGTAGAGTTCAGAGGAGCCATGATCAACTCTCGGTTGGCGAGAGCTCGCCTGTCCGAGGACAAGAGCCTGTCTCTTCAGTCAATGGCAAGCGACTTCCAATCGAACCTGGCAGCAATGGTGTGTACAAGTCTGGGGCTGCTGAGTCACCTGTCAGTGTCCATATACTTGATGCTGCTTGCAAGACTCCATCGGTGGCCCTTACAACTGTGATCTGTGTACTCCCCATCCAAGCATCACATGAACAAGAGAATCCTGTTCCCACCCAGGTTCTACAAGAGCCCACTTAATGGCTGAACCTAGAGAACGTATGACTATGTCCCAGGACGATCTGAATGTCCTGGAGCTCAGGGCCCTCCAGTCGGCCTGCGTGGCGTTCCTGTCTGTTCTCTGGGATCCTCTGGTGCAGGTCTTAATGGACAACATGTTCGCGGTGCACTACGTCAAGAGGCGTGGAGGCTCAGGGTCATCCCCTCTCTGCCAGAATGGGATTGGGTTGTGGACCTGGTGTCATCACCATGGGTTAACCCCATTGGCTCTGTATCTTCCAGGAATGAGCAACAACATGGCAGACTTCTGAAGCAGGCAGACAATAAACAACCTCGAGTGGGTGCTGCAGGTGTCTACTGCAGAGCCAATATTTCACCAATGGGGGCTTCTATGAGAGAGATGTTGGCCATAGAAGACAGCACCAAGTGTCTGAACTTTTACACTAGAGGGTGCCTGAGCCTGGCCTCCTTATAGAGGTCTCCAGGTTTCTATACGTCTTTCCCCTCAGTTCCCCTGATTCCCAGGGTGATCTCCAAAATCAGAGGGGAGAAGTCCACACTGATGCTAATAGCTCCCTATTTTGACTGTCAGACCTCTTGAATACGTCCATTCAGACTGCATCCCTCTATCAGTCTGCCTGGATATATTTCAGAACCACAATCGAATATTGCAGCCAGACCTGCAGTTCTTGCACCTGATGGCTTGAATGTTGGCTCCTTCAGTATTCCTGACAGAGACTGTGATCAAGAGGTTCAAGAAATCCTCATACAAAACAGGAAGACATAAACCAGGAAGACCTACTCCTCCATATGGAAACTGGTCTAACAGGTCTCCATACAGGCTATCTGGAATGCTCTGGAACCAGTTGAGGTTTCAATACCAAAAATCCTCAATGATGTGTTGAACTTGAAACATTCTGGATTGGCTCTTGGTTCTCTCAACGTCCCTCTTGTTACTCATGTAGCCTCCATTTGAGTTGTTGTCAGATTATTTGACTACCCTTGCTCCAGACTGGTGTATGTATGTAAATAAAACCTTACCCTTAAGATGGTCTTTTTGGCCACTGTCACATCAGCATGGATGGAGAAGTCAGTGAGGCATACTTGGATATATACTACATATAACTTATTTTACTTACGCACATACAGCAGTCCTGGGGCAAGGGTGGTCAAACAGCATGCAAGGCAGTCCCATCTTCCAGGAATCTCAACCCATTACCAATGCCTGGTTCTCAAGGAGCTGCTGTGCCTCAAGCATTGACTCCAATTAGATCCCAAATTAGAGAGCAAACTCAGCTGCATCTCACACTGCTGCCTCTCTTCTGAAGCTGCCTCTGCACACAGCCTTGCAAAATCCCAGTCTAGCAACAACAGTGCATCATGTCTTCCTGAGTTAAAATTTGTTCTCATGCCCAAAAAAAAAAAAGAAATCAGAAGATTATGTATAAGAGACTCCTGGTGATACTCACCATAAAAATAATGTTACATTCTTAACTAGGTTGAAGAGTCATAATACATATTGGCCATATTTGTGCATTACAGAAATGTTAGTGAGATGTTGCAAGTAGCAATGTGAATTGTTTCACCACTAATGGAAACCATTAGTATATAAAATCAAACTGATCTTTAAACCCTGCCAGATGAGCACAGCTCTTTCATGTTTGTTGATAGGCTGGTGTTAACATAATTCATCCCTTACAAATACTTGATTATAAATCTTAATAAAGCTAAAGAAAATGCATGCTCTTTGGACCAATCATTTTGAATTAGACACTTGGCTAAAGTGTTTATGTCCAAAAACGTTTATTTAGCTGTAAACTGTTGACATGTTGCTCACAGTTCAACTATAGTTTGAGTTGCTCCTTGGTGGTTTCTTTTAAAAGTAAACAAAAGCTGTAAAATTATTTACATTTGAAGATTTTAACTTCATATTACACCATATGGGGCCTCACCCAAGCCGCCCCCCCCTCCCATTTCTGACTCCCCCTCACCATGCATTTTATACAGTGGGTGTAACACCTCTCAACAGTAATTAGAGTTACACATCCACTGAGGGCAATTGACCTATAAATGCCTTAGGGCCTGATCCAGAACTCACTGAAGTCAGGGGAAGGACTCTCATTGACTTCAGCGGGCTGGACATCATTAAAACGTTTGCAGTACAAACACTGATATGGGGTTTCAGAGGTCTTTGTATGAATATCTCCACATTGTAGCACTGTGTGATACACCATGTCAAAGCACAATGTTCTGATTAGGCAAGCTCAGAATACCGTGTGCTGATGCATGCACTGGTAGAACCTTTGCAATGCATTTCAGGATTTTTTTAGTATTCCTTGTAGCATTGGAAAGCTCCTGTTTCAACCCATTCTGTGCTGCTTAAAAAGCTGAATCAGGGTTCTGAGGTACTAGGTGTATCATGATACCCTTGGAGGAAACATCGCTGTGAAGCCAAAGGGTCTGGGAAGTGCATTTAATGAGGGGTTTGCCTTTAGGGTATGACGTCCTCCCAGCCAGTTCATAACTTAACTGAACCACAACAAATCAGGTCAGATTTTCATGGCTGCTGAAATGTGCTAAACTGCTCCATCTCTAGCTTCGTAACTCAATAGGATTCAGTCCCTATTCTCAAATATAGGTGTTGGCATTGCTTCATCTCTTATCAAAGCAGCTTACAGTTTTTGTGCAGAGATAATTTGGAGCTGATTTCTTCAGGCTACATAGCAATATTTACCTCTGTACCAGGCCCTGTGTATTCCCTAATTTGGAACCTAATTTGCTGAAGCATTTACTCCTTGACATGGAATTATGCTCCAGCGTCCAAACTTAAATTTTAAAAAGAAATTGTGTTTCTGTTCTTCTTGATTGCAAAGAAACCCTTTAAACCAGTGTAGTGTTGTTTTTGCTGTCTGTACACAGCTTGAAACAGTTGATCTGAGGGGTGCGGACTGCCCTGTTCTTCTCAATGGGAAGTTCACTCTGAAATTTAAAGATGATTTACAGATAGGTCAGTACTACATCCTACTGCTCCCTAGGTGCTAAAAACCCCAGCTTTCCCTATTCTGGCTGTCCAAACCTCCAGCTGTTCCCTCCCCCAGCAAACTCTATGGTATAGCTAGGCATTACCAGTACAAAAATATGCAGCATGTTGAGAGTATGGGAGCAGAGTAAAATAATACGTCTGCAGGAGGTGCTTGTTCATGTTTACATTCAATTGAATGCAGAATTTCCCACCTGCTTGACTAATCAGAGAGCACCCAGGTTCTTCATAGCAGGACTGAGCACACAATTGTAGGTCTTGCTGAGTTGGCTTATTCAGCGGAGTCCTCTCTAATGGGTGTCCTGATCAGCCAATGCAGACAAAGCGCCCCTTCTCCTGCCTGCAGCTGTTACATTAACAAAGGGCTCAGAGCGCTGTTAGAACCCTGAACACCGTTCCGGTGATCTGGAGCCGCACCTCAGGGCTCCATGTTGACAGGGCTGCAGACTGCAGCAGGGACCACTCAGTGCTGCTGCTGCTGCTCCTCCATGCCCTACAGCAGTAGCCAGGAGAGACCCCTCCACCGTGTAGGATCGGGTTAACTAACACTCTGCATCAGGCTAATTTAGACTGTCAAGAGATGGGGGAAGGAAGGTTTAGTGGAAGGTGAGACCCTGCCCCTCTTCCTGGGAAGGAGAACCTTATTGTAGAGGGAGAGGAAAGACTTCCCCGTCCACTGGCCTCTCGCCATTCCAGCTGTGTCCCCACCACCACCTATCTCTTCAGCTGCTACAGACTGCCTCGCGTAGGCTGTGTCCTAAATACAGAGTTGACTTGAGTTAGTGACACTTGGGTAGCCTCTCGAGTTAGCTGTGAGTGAAATAACACGCAAGCTATCGACAGCGATTCTGTTAGCAGCTCAGGGAGGTGGTGTTAGCAGCTGATGAACCCTGTCCCCCGATGGGCCCATCATCATGAGTTAAAAGCACCGCCACTCTTGAGTTAAGGGGTTTGGTGTGTGGATGGGACTCGAGTCAGGGCAACACTTGTTATAACTTGGGTTCATTCTGCAGTGAAGACAAGTGCCACTCTTTGAGTGCTACACCGGGCTTTAATAGTGCCCTTCCCCTCGGTTAAATTGTCCATTAGGCCTCATTTCCTAATCTGTCCCTGTGATGCAGGCCAGTAGTCCTTTGTGCATAGAGGCAGAGGACGGTAGGAGCAGACATTAGCCCTTCGGTCCTTCGCACACAGTAAGGACCAAGGCACAGGTCCCTAAAGGTATGATGCACAGACGTTGCTCTGTTCAATGTCGCAACCCTTAACCCTAAGCGGCATGCTGCCCGGTGGTATGTTCTGCCGTGTGCTAGGCTCCCCATGCACTGCACTGGGAGAGCTAGACACCTAATGAAGGCAGGAATCTGCCAGGGAGCCACCTAAGAGAGCCAGGAGTGAAATCCTGAGGAAGGATTGGAGGGAGGAGAAGGGCTTTAGGCACCCAAGTGACTGACCTGATGTGGCTGGCTGATGTTTGCCTCCCCTCACTTGGCATTCTCAGCTGCAAACCCTCTCTTGGAATTAGGCACTAAAAATGGGTCAGCTGCTTAGATTGCCCTTGCAGCTGAAACAATCTCTCTCTCTCTCTCTTTCTTTCTTCTGCTCATGCTCAGTACCTCTCCCACACTCACTCTTGCCCCTAGCTGTATTTTGTCTGAGAGCCATGCTGTCCCCATCTATCGGAGAGCTGCATCCAGCCTTCCTGCTGTGTCTCGAGCATGCTTTGAGCACGCCGACAGGACTGGGCCCTGCTGGTGAGATAGGCATTTCTCCCCCCCCAGTTTGAGAATCTGGTTTAGGGGCCTACAGGATGTTGGCTTGAGCAAGGCCTCCAAGCTGCTCATTAGCTGTGGGGCAGCATCACCATTAGGTGGCTTCGCAGAGGCCGACCAGTGGAAACATGGGTGCCTCCAAGGTTAGCAGCAGCTTTGAAAATACCTGAATTTGGACTTAGGCACCTAAGAACCTTTAAGGATCCAGACCGGAGTGATAATCATGTGAGTTTGCCTGAGTAAGGACTGTGGGATTCAGGCCCTTTACAGCAAGCGGGGGCTGCAAACCTGGACGCCTCTCTCCAAGGAAAGGGTTAAAAGGAATGCAGTCGTGATAAGGGGGTAAAACTCCCGAAAGGGCCAGGCCCTCAAAGGTATTTAGGTGCCTAAATTGATTTCATTGCACGTTAGCTGCTGAAATACCTTTGAGGATCTGGGCCTTTGGCTTTTAGGACCCTAAGCTGCAAATGACTTTCAATGAGACTGAGGCTCCTAAACCACTTGAACACTTTTAAAAATGTTACCCGAAATGGTTATTAACTCTCATGTAGGCAAATACGTTCTCCCTTAGCCTGGGGTAATGCTGTATCCCAGGCCCAGAGTCATTGCAGAGAGGTGAGAGTGATGGGCTGGGAAATCTCTCTATTTCATCGTTTAAACATTTCTCATAATTTATAACCAAGGAGAGAGAAAAGGCTGCATAGAGAACACATGTGCAGTAAGAGCCTGGTTTTCAGGGGAGCTTAGCACATGTTTATACTGTGTTCCTGGAAAGCCATCCTGTTACTAAGAGCGTTCAGCTAGTGTAACGGGAAACGGTGTGATCGCCCTTTGGTAGGGTGAAGTCAGGCTGTCCTGGGAATTTAAAAAAAAAAATGTTTGATCCTTGGTGCATCCCAAATACAAACATTTCTTCAGAAATATTTGTAAGAGCGTGAAGGAGAAGTAGTCCCTGGCAGGGCTCTAGAGATGGGGTGAGTTGTTTCAGAGACTGAGAAATCACCCCAAATCTCTCCTCAATCTGGTGGTAGAATTTTAACCAAAAGCCCCCAAGAGCTCCAAACCCACACATCATTATCACACCATCATAACGGCCTCAATTAAGGACGGAATAGGACCAAAAAGGGTGAGTTTTGTCTCAGAGAACAACCACCTGCATTTGCCATTATCTCTGCCCTTACGTGGCACGGGGGGTGAGGTCCCACCAGTTTAATTCTTTGTGTAGTGATGGGAAGCTTGCTCCATATAGAAATGCAGCGGATTGACATTTCAGAGGTGAAACCAGTCTTATTACAGCTTATAAAACCAGCCTTTGTGAAGGAACAATTGGCCTGGCTGGGACTTGCATGCTTGGGAACTGCTTAGCCCCTTCACTGCAGAAAGTTAATACACTAATATGTTACATGCACTTAAAAGAAAAAGATCAGTAACATTTCTGTAATAACTTTACTGCTGGTATTACATTTAAAAAGAACTTTGAATTGGTTCATTGGGGGAAAAAATACTGTTTTATAAGTAGCAAAATAGGATTCATGGTTAGCAATTAGGGTTGCTTAAAATAAATGGAATCTTTGCTTTAAAAGATGTCTTGTGTTTTTAGCTTAAAGCCTGGGAAAAATCCACTTTAGGAAGCGTAGTGTTTGGATACCTACCTAGAAGGCCTGCTTGCCTGATCCAGTACGTCACTCATATGTTCTTATATATGTTGTGCTTCGCATGTTCCGCAGGCTGCAAGTTTGGTGCGTTGTGAGGCAGCCTTTAGCAGCACAATTTCAAGGTGATGTTGGGCATTTTGCCACAAAATTCCTTTCATCAGCATGTAATTTTGAGCAGGTCTGCCTACCTGCTGGGCTGGGAAATGGTCTGCTCATGGTAGCACAGAACATAGCAATGTTTCAGACCCGTTTCTTGGACATTATAAAACAAACTTAGTTTCATTAGTGAGACACCTGGGGGCTTGCTGGTGGTTGAGTGACCAGATCACGCAGCTCTGAGATGTGATTTTTGGTTGTTTTTTTTCCCCTTCTCCAGGGATTGCTGTCTGCAATATCCCATCAGCAGCTGTGGAAGAGACTGCAGATTCCACCATATGCCATGTCCTAAACCTCTATAGACGGAACACTTGGCTGTACCAAGCACTGAGGGAAGGGACCCGGGTGCAGAGTGTGGAACAGATAAGGGAGGTGGCCTCGGGAGCAGCTCGGATCAGAGGAGAAACTCTGGGCCTCATTGGATTTGGTATGTTGGCAACTCAAAGCAGAGCCTTCTGCTTGTGCAATGATCTGTTGGAGCCTCGGCCTTGGAGGAGTCCAACTCTCAGGACTTGATCAGAGATGGGCAACTGGTGGCCCGGGGGCTGCATCCCACCCAACAGATCATTTTATTTGGCCCACTGCCATCCAGCTCGGGGCAGACAATCTGACAGCATCAGGGCCAGGAAGGGGGCAAGGCAGATATGATGTGATACTGTGGTAAGAGCCAGTAGGCTGGAGTGGGGAGCCGGGCCCAGCCCTGTGCCACAGGAACCAATGCTGTGGCATGACTCGGGGACAGGCTCGCTCACCAGTCCTCCTACCCCAGGACCTCCCCACCACCACTACATCACACCCCCCAGCCTGCCACAGGGTTTGAATGGAATTTGTGGCCCTCCACTGCCTTAAAGTTCCCCATCCCTGACTTAGGTCATTTATATCAGTGTAGCTTGTTTTGCTACATTTACTGGACTGTGCACACCTACCGAGAGCAGTTTTGTATTGATACCACTGCAGCCACAGTAGGGGTTCCACCAGTTAAACAGTGTTTCAAAACTGATATAGTTACGTGGGAACAGAAGCCTGACTTTCCAGTGAAGGGGCCTGTTCTTGTCCTGTTAAGAACTGGGAAACCAACCTCCTCTGTTAAGGGGAAGCGAATTTCCAAGGTTGCAGGAACATTGGTGAGCCCCTTCTCCTCAGTGGTTTCATGAGCATCTCGTGAACTATCCCTTTGCCCCCGTGGTAGTTTTCCCAGCGGATTCTCAGCACACGCTGGTAGTAGCCCTTTTACATGCTGTATCTGCCCACGTGCTCTTGTCTCCAGAGTGCAGCTCTGGAGTGTGACCATGAATCTTTGCTACAATTCCTCTATCATCTTGTTGGCAATGATTTTCTCAACAGTCACTGCCCTGCACGGGGCCAACCCAGGTATTCATTATGTGAATCAGCCTTTGCTCATTATTGGCCTGTGTGTGAATCTGTGCTGCCCCCAGGAGCCACACAAGGAGGGAACTGTGTCTGAGAGACACGGCTCCTGCTGTGCTCCCTGCTTGCTCCTCAGAGTAAATAACACACTGCTGGCCCTGACCCAGGAGCAGATTACAACTGCCCTCCCCCAAGTAACCCACACCTACTTAGTGTGGTGCACTTTCCCCCTCTAGTGGTGGCTGGGCCAGAAGTTGAGTCTTTTAGTTCATGCAGTAGCAGCTCCTGGTTTTAGAGCCAGAAGTCCTAGGTTCCGGTCCTGCCGCTGATGACCCACTTGCTCTGCCATGCTGGCCGGCCTGTTTTGGGAGCAGAGCCCAATCCCTGTCCGCCAGCGCATAAGGGAAATTCCAGGCTGCTGGGGAGAGAGAAGTCTTAGTCCCCCGAATGCCTTCTGCCTGGCTGCGTAAGGCCAAGCTAGGATCTGACTTGCCGTGGAATGAAAGAAGCACAGACAAGCGGCATGGTGGCTCATCTTTTACCACGTGTGGCTAATGTACATTAAAGATGCTTTAGCGCTGGGATGACTGTGTCGTGAGTGACCTGGCTGGAGTGTAGCTGTGGGTACGTCTACACACACAGAAAAACAAAAACCCCGAAGCACTGAGTCTTAGAGCCTGGGTCAACTGACTTAAGCTCACAGGGCTTGTACTGTGGGGCTAAAAAGAGTAGTGCAGCCATTTGCGCTCAGGCCAGAGCCCAGATTCTGAAACCCAGTCGGGGGGGGGGCAGGTTTCAGAGCCCAGACTCCAGTCCAGGATCCAGCATCTACATTGCTGTTTTCAGCCCCGCAGCATGAGCCCTGCAAGCCTGAGGTCGTTGACCTGGGGCTCTGAGACTGTCTGCCACAGGGATTTTTGGCTGTGCAGATGTCCTCTGGCTTTCGGAATACTGACATTAGGGGGCCCTGGGGTAAAGGGTGATGTGCAGTAAGACATTGCTGGGTGTGTGGCCTGAGGTCAGACGCTGCATGTCAGCATAGAAGCATTGTCCAGTGGTTAGAGCACAAGGCTGACAGTCAGAAGATCTATTCTAATGACAATATATAGCGGTTATGTGGTGCTGTTACTAATGAATCCCCTGTGATGCAGGTGGGTCAGCATTGTTCAGTCTGATAACTGGGGAAACTGAAGGAAAGAGAATAAGTAGCTTGCCCAGGTCACACAGCCAGGATTCCAGCTGGTACCAGTCCTATGATCAGACCAGGCCTGTCTTTTTATTATATTGAAAAAATCCCTCCTTAAAAAACCATAAAACTCCCAGTTAAAAGCGGTTTTACAAAGCTAACCGCCGGGCCCTATGTTAATGAAGTAGTTTTTCCATCTTCTTTCCCTGCAGACGGTGATTTCCTCTCCATCCCAGCTCCTGCTGCCTCTTGGCACTGGTGTCCCTCTGCCCGAGTGGCTCCCTCTTTATTCACAGATGCTGAAGTGTGGAAGTGTCACATGACTTGTTGGTCTGCTTCCCTTTAAGGCAGCACGGCCCAGTGGCCAGGGCACTGGCCTGGGCATCAGGAGCTCTGCATTCTATTCCTGGCTCTGCCATTGACTTGCTGTGTAACACGAGGCAAGTCACTTCTCCCTTCCCCACCCCAGTCCTTTTTTCTGTCCTCGCTGTAGCGTGCAAGCTCTTTCAGTGATTGCACAGCACCTAGCGTATTGGAGCCACCAGGTATCATTGTTTTATAAACTGATGCTGACGATCCAGCTCCAGTGCATGCATAGAATATCCAGCCTTGATGGCTCCAAGGACTGATGTGTCTGCATGAGCCAGGGATGATGACCCTCCTGCAGGGCCGGTCTTATGGGTGGGTGACCTGGGCAAGGGGGTGCCAGCCAAGTGCTGCTAGCTGGAGAAACTGGGCTGCTAGGTGGTCAGGGGGTGTGTGGCCATGGGTATGCTGGTCCTGACACTCTGTGCCCCACGTTGCTGTTCTCAAACTCAAAGAAAGGGCACCAAAATACAAGTTTGCTCAGGGTGCCATTTTCCCTACGGCTAGCCCTGCCCTCCTGCATTTTTGAGGCAGAAAGTGTGTCCACTTGACTCAGGAGAGCTGGAAGGAAAATTTCCAATGAACCAGTTTAATAGGAAAATGCCAATTCATCGAACCTGAAATATTTTCATGGAAATAGCGTCAGTGAAACTGAAAAGAATCATATCAGTTTTGGTCAGCAGCAAATCTAAAAATAACCATGTTGCCAGTTTGGGGAGAGCCAGTAGCCACATGGGGAGATAGCAGCTGCTTTTGTATTACCAGAAAGCAGAAAATGTGTACCTCTTTACATGACCACTGGCCACATGTTGCCAAGAGGAAGATACAGCACAACTAATGCTGTTTGGAAGCTGCCCGCCTCTGGAGGAAAACAACCACACCCCACACCCCCCCCGCTGCCGCCCTCAGGCTTTGTGCAGGAGGGGAAGATATGACCCTAAGGAAATAAAACAGTTTAAAAAGACAAAAGGGTAGGGAAGAAGGGAAAACGCTTGGCAGTGGTTGCTTGCTACATGCATCTGTTTGTGAACACAACTGGAATTGAAACATTTTAAAATACGGCCATGGTCAAGCATTTGAAACTATCATTAGAAAATCCAGTACGAGACTCGCCCCATGATTGCTGTGATTGTGTGATACAGATCTTCTGAGGTGATCATCTGTAGACAGGAGACCCCCAACGCAAGATGTAACTTGGGCAACAAAATGTCAATAGAAATTCAGTGTTGATAAATGCGAAGTAATGCACATTGGAAAACATAATCCCAACTATACATACAAAACGATGTGGTCTGAATTAGCTGTTACCACTCAAAGATCACAGAGTCATTGTGGCTAGTTCTCTGACAACATCGGCTCAGTGTGCTGCAGCAGTCAAAAAAGTTAACAGAATGTTAGGAACCATCAGGAAAGGGATAGATAATAAGACAGAACATATCATAAGGCCATTATATAAATCCATGATACGCCCACACCATGAATACTGTGTGCAGTTCTGGTCACCCCATCTCAAAAAAGATATATTAGAAATGGAAAAGGTAGGGCAACAAAACTGATTACGGGAATGGAATAATTTCCATATAAGGAGAGATTAAACAGACTGGGACTTTTCAGCTTGGAAACGAGACAACTAAAGGGAGATATGATAGAGGTCTATAAAATCATGACTAGTGTGGAGAAAATGAATAAGGAAGTATTATTTATCCCTTTACGCAACACAAGAACCTGGGATCACCCAATGAAATTAATAGTTGGCAGATTTAAAATGAACAAAAGGAAGTATTTCTTCGCACAACACAGTCACCCTGTGAATCTCATTGCCAGGAGATGGTGTGAAAGCCAAACTAAAACAGGGTTCAAAAAAGGATTAGATGAGTTCATGACAGCTAGGTCCATCAATGGCTATTAGCCAAGGTCATCAGCGATGCAACCCCATGTCCTGAATGTCCAACTGCCAGAAGCTGGGAGTGGATGACAGGATGGATCACTCAATACGTGCCCTGTTCTGTTCATTCCCTCTGAAGCATCCGGCATTGGCCACTGTGGGGAGACAGTATACTGGCTTAGATGGACCATTGGTCTGACCCAGTATGGCCGTTCTTATGCCAGAGCCAGTGTAAGTATGCTGTTTGTATTGTACCTCCCCAAGCACACGTAGCCCTCACCCATGGCACTGTGCCAGGCTGTTCCCACTATCCCTGTTATTTCAGACAATGAGCCATTTGCATCTTGGCTGTCACTTCGGTGGTGCTACCTGAGAGGTGAATTTAGCCCCGTGCATTCAGAAGCAGTTTGTTGGGAGAATAAAATACTCAGAAATGAGGCACTGGACCATGCCATGGTCTGCGTGAAAGCAGCTTCTTCCGTTTTCCTAGCATCGTAACCCATCAGGCCCTGCTCCTGGAACCACCGACCCAAGCATAGCGCTCGCTGCTTAAAGGAGGAGAAAGACTCCACAACACTCACAATATGGCCCTCATTGAAACCCCAGCTCCTCCAAATAGAGACCCTCAGCATAACCTAGCACCAGCCAAGAGGAGGCAGTAAAGGGACAATGACAACGCTTTGCTGTGTTGAGGAATGGGCTGCGTCTCTAGACAGGGGATGCTTTGTATAAAGGACACAGGTAAGGGCAGCTTTTCAGTCGGTCACAGCACAGGACTCGCTTAGCCTTATTCTAATGAGCACTTCAACATGAATAGACAGTGCCTGGTTATTTGGCTTTCTCTACATCGCCAGACAGAAGAATGAGGAATGAAGGGGCATGTATTGATGTAGGGATTGGGTAGCCGAGTCCAAGCAATGACATTGAATAGGAACGACATTGTGGATAATGACCTGCTGATTGCACTGCAGCTGTCCCTCTTTATCAGAATAGCCTTATTAAACCTTTGCTTCCAAACCATGACAGTTGTCTTAGTCATGCCCAATTAAATAGCCATTCAGCAAGAGCACGGAAGAAAAAAAACCTACGGCAAACAAGTTGCTCTTATAACTAGGGCCTTTTTTTTGTTTTGTTTTTTGGCATTGGCTGCTTGAACAAAAACACCCCATAAAGGATTTCATTTCTTAATACAGCTCCTCACGTCCTGATCTGCTGAGGGACCAAACAGCCTGGCTTTCTGTGGTCCTGCCCGGTGCACTTGTAGCTCCAAATTCTGACCTTAGAGCTGAGCGCTGCAGGCTGCAGATAGTTATGTTTACTTAAATGACAGTCTTTTAAATAAGATGGCAAATGCTTAATGGACAGTCCTTTTAACGCTATTGCGGCTTATATTGTAAAGGCACATTCACGTCCCAGCCCTGTGCATGCTGTGGTATATGGTTAACGTTTGACCTTCAGATAAGTCAGCTGCTAGACAGTTGATCTTGAGAATTAAAGAGGCTTACAGCTGTCACGTGCGCAGCAGGGACGGGTGGACTCCAAAGCTGGCGGTTTGTCTTACCGACATAAAGGAGTGTTAAATGACACATTTGGTGACTTTTCTTGCTCTTTCTTAAGACAAAGCCAGAATTAATGGATGTGATAGAATCACCAGCTTCAGGGCTGAGGCTGCTGCATGCCCGTGAGTGGTGGGAAGGGAGAATGGGTGGTGCAGGGGGTTAGTGGTGATAAGTATTCATTTTCCTACTCAAAGCGCTTTACAGCCCTTGGTTAATGAATCTTTGCAGGAAGTAAGTCTTAGCGGTGTGGATTCTGATTCCCTGTGTAGCACGACTTCCCTGTCCTGTCTCAGTTTCAGAGCTGGGCTTCCACGTTCCTGGCTCCCAGTCTCCCCTTGAGATCACTTGCCCTTGCCTTGACTAGCCACAGAATGCACCACATCTCTTTAAGGAGAAATGCTTTTCACTATGCTAGCTTTTCTTCTCTGGGCGCTGTACTGTACGGGTAAGGGTTAGATTATGTCATGGATTTTGTGACTGCCAGAGATGTTCGTGACATTTTCCGCCTTAGCCGCCAGGTGCTGGACCAGAGCTGTCAACCCAGTAGGGGGGCGAGGGGGACTCTCAGCCACTGCAGGGGGGCCCCAGAGCTGTCAGGTGCCACGAACAGCGGGGGGTTGGGCCCAGAGCCGTCAGCCACCTGCAGCTGCTCAGAGCTCCGGGGGGTCCCCCTACCGCCTGTGGCACCTGACAGTGGGGGGCCCCGGAGTGCTCATCCACTGCAGGCAGCAGGGGACCCCGCATCTGTCAGCTGCCGTGGGAGACGCCAGAACTTGGACCAACCACACTGGGCGGGGTGATGCCTGAACTGCCGTGGGTGGCGATTGTTGGACCCTCCTCCTCCCGCAGCCAGGCTAGAGCTGTCTTCCCCTTCCCCCCCGCTCCCCAGGCTTCAGTATTGCTCAGTCAGGCCTCCTCCACCCCATTATTAAGTCACAGACAGTTCACAGGCAATACACAGCCATTCACCTGTGCGTCTGTGACTTTTACTAAAAATAACCATGGCAAAGTCTTACCCTTAGTCAGGGCTGAAATGAGGAGTATGATGTGAATCTGGGCCCATAGGCCCTGATCTTCAAAGGTATTTAGGTGCCTAACACCTGCTGAGAGGCTCTGGAGTACAGTGCCCAGCCCTCGTCCTGTTGAAGCTAATGAGAGCAGGATCCAGGCCCACAGTTCATCTCCTGGAAGAGTCATGAGAGAAATGCTCCTTGAAGAAGTAAGTCTGGAGAGGCTTTAGAGAAGTGGTGCAGGGAAGCTTATGTACCACCGGCCTGGCTGTAGCCACCGCTTATGTCATTCTTTCTTCTGAACATCCGGCATTTCAGCACCTCTCGACAGATAGATATGGATAATAAATAAGCAAGACAGCTTGCCAAACCAGTGCAGCCTGAATTAATTTGCTGTGGCACAAGGAGAAAATACTTGGGAGCAACTAGTGCAGGGATGGCCAACCAGTCAGAGACGAAGAGTCAAAAAATAGATGTAGATATCGCAAAGAGCCACAGGTCTCTTAGCCTCCTCGGAAAATTCACGCTGAGGCGCCAATTTTGGCGGCTGTTGGTCAATTTCACTTCTCTTTCCCTCCACAGAAAATTCACAAAGAGCCACATGCAAAGAGCCACAGGCTGGCCACCCCTGAACTAGTGGCAATAAATGTATTTGTTCCCTACTGAACACTGTTGTATAGATTCAGTGCTTGAGCATCACATAGCTCAAGACTTGTGACTCTCAACATCTCAAAATCGTCTCTTCTTTTTCTTTATACGTAGGTCGCACTGCACAGGCAGTTGCAGTTCGAGCCAAGGCATTTGGATTCAGTGTGATATTTTACGACCCATACCTGCAGGATGGGATAGAAAGGTCGCTGGGCGTCCAGAGAGTCTACACACTCCAGGACCTGCTATATCAGAGTGACTGTGTATCGTTGCACTGTAACCTTAATGAACATAATCACCACCTTATCAATGACTTTACGATTAAGCAGGTAATTTACCTTATCATTAAAAGAAAGAAGATCATTTATGGTTCTTGGTGAAACCCAGAACATGGTACTGTTGAACACTGGAGCCACTGCTATCACAGTGATGATACCAAGGATGATTTTACCTTTGGCTATGTCTACACTGATGACAGCAAAGTTGCTGCCGTCAGATTGACTTTTCTGGATCGACTGAGAGGTCAGTGAAGACCCGGCTCAGTCGATCCAGAAGTCGACGTTATTAATCCACCCCCGCAAGTGGCATAGCGCTGCATCAGCGGGAACACGGTTCCCGTCAGCACAATGCAGTGAAGGCGGCGCACAGAAGTCGATGGGAGTTACACAAGTTCTTTGCGTACTTTGCGTAACTCCCGTTGACTGCCGCTGAATCGCGAAGGTAAGTGTAGACCAAGGCACAGAGTAGTTAGAGTTGCATCTAATTGTCTATCTGTCTCTTGAACATTATGTACTAGCATTTTACCAGGTAAAAGAGCCCATTCATGCAGTTGCTGAGACAGAGACGAGCCTATTTTGTTTGACATTACAAACTAGAGCTTAGGCCTTTTAAATAAAAGCCTTTGTTAGTAAGCGAACACAAGAACCTTCTTGCTAGCATTGAAGGTTTTCTTTTAGGGCTAATCCTACACTATGCAACCTTGCATGTATAATCTTTTCAGCAAGGAAAATCTGCCTATATTTACCATATAAAGTGTTCCGAGAGTCTGCACACAGCGCTTGTGGCTTGGAAGACGCCAGTAGGAGATGATGCCATCTACTGTAGAATTTAAATACGTGTTGCAAGAAATGAAGAGTCATTGAATAACCATACTGAATATTCTCTTATTTCCTCCTGGCTTCCATTAGATGAGGCAAGGAGCATTCCTAGTAAACACAGCACGCGGTGGGCTTGTGGACGAGAAAGCCTTAACTCAAGCCCTGAAGGAAGGAAGGATACGAGGGGCAGCACTTGATGTGCATGAATCAGAGCCATTTAGGTAAACAATGGATTTTTTAAAATTAAAAGATGTCTCTACATAGTGCAGTGTATTCACTTTTCATCTTACAACTATCTTAGGGATCATATCTATTCCCATTGACACCAGTTTCCACCCTTGGGCCCTGAGAATGTTGAGCCTAAAATTCCTAGTGCTACGAATGAGAAAATACAGTAGTCACTGTTCTAGAACCAATAATCCAAGGAAGGCTTGAGACTACTTGGTTTTAAACTAAAATTTTAAATTACTAAATTTAAAAGGGATCCTGTCAAGTTAAAAGTCATGTTTCATTACAAAGAATGCTCTGCTGGATAGTGAAAATAAACTTGAAGGTTTTTAATTTCCGACTCGCATAAGTCTGCTAAATTTGCAATGCAGACACTACAGGAAAATGTTTGTTTATAAATGCAAATGAAACCTCTGACTGCAAATCACTGACATATTTCTATCCATCGTTTTGAGAAAGCTTTCTCTTTATTTACATAGGTATAATAATTCTACACAAACTTATATGGGCCGACAGTGTCCTTTCAGGTCTCCAACATTAGTGATATTGCTCCTTCGGGCCGTAGTGTAGGAAAACAGACACTCTGCTGGAGACAGATGAATGATTGTTGCAGCTAGAGAGACGCCCAGTCATTTATCTCCTCATTAATACTAGTGATGGAAGCATTAAGATCAATCATCCAGCAGTTTTATAAAAGGCCGGCAAATCCATCTGCTCTTTTTATCACGACTGCTGAGTTTTAAATTTTTCAGCACTGATGCAAAGCCCAGAATGCCCTCTGAAGCCTAGCACTAAAGCAGCATTTTAGCACCTCTTCCCCCAACGCTAGACACAATGCAGCAGTTTTAGACTAGAGAGAGAACCTATGTTGTTCCTTGTTCACTACATTTGCTATGGCTAGAATTCATGTGGATGGAGCACTGTGGCTTGCATGTGAAGGAGGCTGGCCATTAGGTTTTCACCATTTGTAATTTTCACCCTGATTTTTCATGTTTATATAGTTTTGCTCAAGGCCCATTGAAAGATGCTCCTAATTTAATTTGTACTCCGCACACTGCTTGGTATAGTGAACAGGCGTCATTAGAGATGAGAGAGGCTGCTGCTACTGAAATCCGTCGCGCAATCACAGGTATCTAACTCTTGTCTTTTTATCTTATGCATATTCTGCATGTCTATTTTGTAATAACAGGCAGCATGAGTCGGGATTGGACATGGTGCCAGGAGACCTGGTCTCTAACCCTGGCGGTTATATTGGGCAGTTCATATATGGCCATTTACACAGGTGCTGAGCATCCCCAGCTCTCACTGAAGTCAGTGGGCATATATCGCTACAGGAGGGGAAGGTGTGAAAGGGAAGTTCAGGGCATGATTTTTCGGAGGAGCTGAGCATCCACAATGTCCAGAGTTGTGGGAAATGATCTTTACTCTCCCTTTGTAAAGCACTGTGAGGCTGATACTATTACTGTTATTACATGGAGTGTAGTTTTTATGAACAGCGCAGCACGTGGCTGCCTGGTTGACACAGAGCATATGTAGGTAGGGGTAAGTTCAATCATTGCTTCTTTTAAAGCAGCAAACCAAAACTGTTGAAAAATAACCCTTTGACACTCAATGCTCTGATAACAAATCAGAATAGTCACACAATGCCTCCCAGAGGGCTTTGGTGACCAAAGGCCTTTGGGCACTTTAACCATAAAGAAATATATGTCCCAGCTAAAATGCAAAGTCACCACAGAGTAGAGCAACGAGGAAATGGCCAAGATCCAGTCCCCAACTTCCCTCCCACATTTGGAGCAGGTAACATGATCACATAATTGAGGAGACCAGGAGGGCTTGAGCCTTAGCCAGCTGTAGTCCACCTACTGATCACAATCACCCAGTGCTGACAAAGGAGGGCTCTGCTGCAGTGTACCAACTGATGTAACCTAGTGCAGCCATGAGGTTGCACTGGAGACTGAATTAGTGAGCAGTTAGCCCTAGATCCAGAGGACTACCTGGGTAACAAAGCCCTATGTCCCAAAACCTCACCCTGTGGGTCTTGCCACAGGCACAGCTGAACTTGACTCAAGAATTGAGCCCATTATATGGACAGACTACATGTCATTACAGCAAAACTTTGGCACTCTCGTTCTTCGTTTTGCAACTGAAGTTATCTTCTGTGGTGCCGAAGCTTGTTGCCTAGATCCATCTCTGCAATCAGCAGAAAGTCAAGTTACAGGCTTTTCTTTTTTTCTTTCTATGCAGTAGAGGCACAGCAACCCACTATGCTGAACTGCTATTCTGGCTCCAGCACAGTTGGGTTATCGAAACCAGGCCACACTTTTTGTGGAATGTGATTTTTTCCCAACACATGCAGTAGAAATCAGACAACAGTAGCTCATTGTATCTTGATATGGCCAGAAGTTGCTTAACACTTATTTAACTTTAATAAATGTATTCCAGGTCGCATCCCAGAAAGCCTAAGAAACTGCGTGAACAAGGAATTCTTTGTCACAACAGCTCCTTGGTCAGTAATAGATCAGCAATCAATTCATCCAGAGCTCAATGGTGCCACATACAGGTAAGATGGTGAAAAGTTTTTTCACAACTGTTTTATACAGACTGGAATTCCATATGCAATAACAATGCTGCTAGTAACTATTTTTTAAAAACAGCTCCGTGGAGTTGGCTAAGTAGAGGATCTGCAGGTACAGTCATTCAGTAGGAGTTATCAGCACTGCTCGAATTATTTATTCTATAGAAATCTTAGGGGTTTTTTTTAAAGATATTTATTGTATTGAGACGTCACAGCAGCTGCTGATGGTGCATCTCCATAAATGGGCCATGCACAGAGTCTCTGTTGATTTGTGCTGTACTTCTGTGGCAGGGCTTCAGGCAGTGTCAAATTAATCTGTTTAATCTAGCCATTTATACCACGCTCATCACCATGGCCTGAGAAGCTGATGGAAAACTTGAGACTCAGCGTATTATTCTTCCTAAAAATACCCCAAGACTTTCTATAAGCAGCTGCGGAGCTCTTGCAGAGCAAGGGATAGAACGATCTGAACTATTTACAAATAAAAATACCAGAAGAAGTGTGAAGTGGGTGCCAGGGGAATGATATCGGGAGAAGATGGGACTTCAGGCAAAGGCTCACAGTGCAATAAAACACAAATGGGCGCAGGCTTTTGAGAGAGAAATACTCAGCAGGGGCTTTGCCCTACAGCGCCTAATATCCATGCCATGCAGATCATGTTACATTAGTATTCTGATAGGGATATTGTTGGGTCAGATACTTAAGCCAAGATTTTCACAGGTAAGAGGCTTAAGACTAGAGACGTCTACATCCATATTTAGGCACCTAGATTTTCAACAGTGCACCCTGTGGTTTTAGAGTCAGGGTTTTAGCTATACAGAAACAAGCTCTTACAAAACCCAGAGGCCAACAGAAAAGTTTCCAAGATTTTTTTAAAACATTTTAGAACGTCCCATGAGAATACGTGTTTATTTTAAATTGCGGTTTTTGTCACCAGAATACTGCAGCAATGTGACTGGGCAGGAGGACTGGAAAATGAAACTAATTTCCCAATTTTCTTTGTCCAACCTGAGAGAAATGAGGGGGAGAGAGGGAATAAACAAATATCATAAACAGTGGAAAGTAAATGAGGCTTTTTAAGTGCTCCCTCTTTCAGTGTAAAGCTGGTTTGTTAACCAAGGTTACTATATTTTATGAGGATAGAATTTGATAGTCCCTTTTTAAGTGCACAATTCTACTGGAAGAAGGCATCTGAAGAATGAAATTAATTCTAGCATGTACATCCTCATAGCGTCTATTGGCCCTCCCACAGCCCATGTACCAAAGAACTCCCTTCCAGATTATAAAATCCACGTGTGGGGCCAGATCCTGACCTTTGTTATAGTTGCTTTGCATCTCACAATGTTGCTTTGCTACTGAGTTCTTGGCCAGGGCTGTATATTATTCCATTATGGACTACAGCTTAATAGTACAAGAATGTGGCATCATTTTAATATTTTAAAAGGGAAGGCAGAGTCGATAAAATGTCCATAGCCATTTGTGTAGCTCATGACAACTGTCATCAGACACTGCAGTAATTGAAGGGGGGAGGAACTGGAGTAAAGTGTCTGCTTTTTAACTCTGTATTAAACACTCATAAGAATGAATGAGGCAGTTCAGACAACAGTGGTGTCATACAGTACAAAACAAATATTGGGGTAGATGCCACTGTTACCTGGAGCAACTCATTTTATCTGGACTCTACAAAACTATTCATGACTTGTAGAGAATATAGAATTTAGTATTAAAAAAAGTAGCCAAAATGTTACACTTGGGCTTTCCTGTAATTACAATGAGATGTGCCATAGCAGGGTGTGTAACATATTGTGGTTACAGGTCCTTAACTAACACAATTTTTAGTGTGCCACACAACTACACACTGCTTATTGTGTAACACATTTCGATACAGTGAAGCAGATATATGTACTCTGAACATATGATGTGCAACACAGATTGCTAACACTATATTTTCATTGGTGTAGATCAACCACTTTTGGAGTATGCTTGCCCACTGTAAAATATGAGCGCATTTTTCAGGTGTAGCAGTAGAGGCCAGACTACCAGGTATTTTAATAAGATGCAACATGTGTGTGTCCATACGATGTGTTGGGTGACTTGGTTTGGTTTTGCTCATGAGCAAAGTTAACAGTTGAAGCCACAACTTGGAAAACGTGGCCAAAATGGATCAAACTTTTTAAGCACAGTTGGTCTAATTTAGGATCAAGATCCTTGTTCCAGTGGAACTAAGAAGCCATAATTGACAGTAGCCTTTTCTCCCAAATCAGTTAGGATGAAACCATCTATTTTCTTTTTCACCTTCACCTCTGAGTTCCATGAAAGTCTAACCTTGCTCCTGAAATTTCTTACCCACCATCTTTTCTTTTATACCTTGCCTGCTCTACTTCATACCAAATCTACTATTAACTGCATCCTACTCTAATGACTGCCTCTTGCTCCTCAGTCTCTTTGAGCTATGTTGTCATTGCGGGGCAGAGTCTGTTGCATCCCCCTCCTCTGCACTTTCTTCCCAGAACTACGAGAGTGGGAGGAATGGACTCCATATTTGGCCCTTCCTCCTGTTCTACAATTGCTCTTTGACCAGTTTCAGTTGATGCCTTAGTTTCAGCCCTCCAACCTGACGACTTACAGATTCTTCTCCATCATATTCATCTTATATTTCTTCTTAGGGATCACATTTTCTTTGCAAGCTCAGCATCAGTTCTGCTCTCTATCTACATCTCTTCTTCTCTTTATTGTGGTTGAAAAATGCCACCATTCCTCCTCAACTAAGCTAACCGTCATGATTTTGCTCTTACTGCCTCCCTCCACCGCAGCACTCCAGTGAGATCGTCTTTTTTTCCTTCTTAACATCTGTCCATCTCTGCTGCATGCCTTGGTCATCTCCTCATGTCTACTGTAAACTCCACCAGTCTGCCCTCCATGTTTATCACCATATTTCCTGCCAGATTTTGTTACTACATCATCTTTAGCCCATTATCATTCTCCTTCATGCCAGGCTCAAGATATTTGTCCTTATTCTCCTTCAAGGTTCTGCATTATTCCACCTCTCTGCACCTCTCATTTTACAAGCCCAGTCTCTCACTGTGCTCCTTCCTCTCCTGGGTTTGCAACATTGGTTGTTAGCCCCATGCCTGGCACAAGCTCAGTGCTCGCCTACAAACTGTCTGCCACATGCTGGCTTCTGCACTAGTTCAAATGAGACCATAAAGCTGTCCTAATTAAACAGCTGAGGAGTCCACAGTATGCAAAATTCCAAGCAAGGGCTAGAGATTGTGGTGGAGGGGGCAGGCTAGGGGGCATATTTACAACATTGCTACTTTCTAGAACCTTGCTCACTTAATTGCTGTGCTATGTCATAGTGAGCACAGTACCCAATGTCGCTCTCATCCGCTGCACGGTGTTCGCTCAGCCCAGACATTCTCCTAAACATTGCTAGCACCTACCTCAGCTAACTCAAATGTCTGCCCTCCATCTAACATCCTTTGGCTCATGCTTCTGCACCCTTCTCTGAAAATGTAGCCATTGAAATGTTTGCCTGAGCCTTTAAAGCAGTGTAAGCTTGTCCAACTTAACAGTTGAGATTGTGCATTAGTTTTCATGCCCTGTGAAAAGGGTTGAATTAAAATATATTTTCTCCACCTGTCATTTCCTATGGAAAAATAAGTGGCGAACAGACATTTTATTCATCCATCCAAACTAAAGAATATTTTCGGGTAAAATGATGCATCCTTATGACCGTCAACTGGCCCACCACTATCCTGACACTCAGCAGCCACACTAGAAAACAAGCTGTGTGTTAAATGTTTTGTGGGAAGGTAATAAATTGAACAGCATACCCATGGTTCAAACTTAACTGCAGACTTTACAAGGGTCTTTTCATGTGGCTTCTAGAAGACTGAAATGTTTCAATTTTAACTGGTCCAAACTAGTTGTTCTTCCCTTTAAAAGGAATTACACTAATAGAATTGGAATATTCATCACCAACAAATATTTTCTTCTGCGAGTGGGCCTAGGTCACACAGCACACCTGCTGAAAGTTAGGGACAATTTCATGGAGCTCACTGCTAGGATACACTTGTTCCAGAAAATGTACTTCAGACCATGCTTTAACATGGTCAGCAAATTTGTTTAGATCCTGCCCAAGGGAGCAGCTTATTTCTATGGTTAAGACCACTGAAAAAAGTAGGGGTAGTCATAGAGTCAGGAGGAAAGCTCAGCTGTAGAGACTGTACATTATTTTTTAAATTAATTCAACAAGCCTGGGTGGGAAGATTGGACAATGTGCAAAGTTAAGCACAGCAGGGCATTTATCTTTAAAGGATTTTAACTAACTGGCTTGCAATATGCCTGACAGAAGTGTATGAAGTATGCCTGATGGTGAAAGAAGGCATCTCTGCAGTTTAAACATTAAATACATTTACTATATTTTTCTTCCCTCACCCTGCAACCAGTTTTACCCACTGCAAATAGTAGTTTTTCACTTCTTGCCTTTTTTTCCTGCTAGCTGGGCATAGGAACTGGATGCTCCTGTTCCTGAGGTTTTCAAAAATGCAGGAGTAAATAAAGTTTGAAACAAACACGTGGGTAATGACCAGTGGTGAAAGCTTCTTGGCATGACTTACTGTTTCTACACAAATGGATAGACTACACTAAGGGGGCAGCCGGTAGATATGGAGAAAGACTGAAGTGATTTGGAAAATAGATGTGCACAGGCCCCGCTGGACTATTTTACTTTAAAAATTTAGGTTTGAGTGAACAGTAGGTTGGTTTTTTAAAAAACGCATTAGGTATTAGAATAGTCCTACCTTGATGCTAGTTTAAGTGAATTACAGACACTAAATTAGCATATATGGAGTGAGAATAGAAGTTTCAGCTGCCTTAACTCCTTCCAAAACACAGGTCATGTGTTCTGGTCATGCCTTGATACGTGTGTCTTTCTACCATATTTTTGCATAGTGATGTAATTACTTTTTTTAAAAAACCCATTTCTTCCTAGATATCCACCTGGCATGGTCAGTGTCGCACCTGGAGGGATTCCAGCAGCAATGGAGGGCATCATACCTGGAGGCATCCCCATTACCCACAATCTTCCAACAGTGGCACATCCTTCCCAAGCTCCATCTCCTAACCAGCCTACAAAACATGGGGACAACAGGGAGCACCCTAATGAGCAATAGCAGCTAATTGAAAAATTATTCAATAAACTTGGGACCAAGAGACATTGGAAAAAAGTTATATAGGAACTAAAAAAGGAATTTGATACAAAATTTGTAACATTGATTTTGGACAGATGCATCATTGATGTTCCAGTGTTAACTACGATGCGATAGCAGTCAAGACTGGGGAGAAACCCTGAAGAAGTCATCTGCTTACTGAAGTGCTGACAACTAGAATGATATACATTAATGATCAGCTTCGGTTACTGTGTGTTAAGTTTCCTTCATCTGTGCATCAATCACACGAATAAAATAGATTTCCTTCTCAATCCCTTGGGAACAGCAGGGCCTATTCACCTGCATTTACAACATTACATCAAGCAAACCTAAAAGAGTTAACATAAGAAATTTAAGAGGAAACCATCATGTGGCTTCTGCCCTTTCTTTACTCACTTGTCTGATTACCTCTTTTTACAGGAGGAGGAAATACTGGTCTAGAGATGAGGAGAAAAAATTTCTTGTTGCAGTCCTAGCTGGCCAGTAATATATTGGAAGTTCTCTTGATAAAGTTTAATTATAGCCATTCAGCCCAGGAAGCTTAGGATGGGGAAGGTCAGTGTCAGAGTTACAATAGCCCCCCTCCTAAACCATGAAAATAGAAATGTTTCTCTCATCTGACCATACACTGAATAAAGTAGCTGTAAGTTCAGTTATGCCCTCTAGCGATGCAAAAAAAAAAAAAAAATATATTAAGTTTCACACACTATTTGTACTCAAATATATTTTCTCAGTTTTAAATCTGCAGCTATTTTATCGAGTGCAAACATCTTGAGCTGGAAAGGGTTCAAGAAGAATAATGTTGCATTTCCTTATGTCTCAGGAAACACTTTTTATGGTAACTTGTCAGACTGTCTATGAACAAAACCCACTTTTTTAGACATTGATAAAGTCTTCTTTTCTTCACATGATATTTTATACAAGAACACTTAATGTGTTATTAGATGTGACAGATTTTAACAAATCCTATTAGATTTGTATCAACTAGTTACATGTTATATTCATAGTCTTTTGTGAATCATCGCCTTTTTGTTTAAAAAGATGGCCTATTTTGAGCCTTTGTATGGGGGGGGGGGGTACATTCCTGTTTCTGTGACAAAAAAATCTTAACTGTCCCCAACAGAAAGAACAATGGCTATCAGAAGTATGTTTTGTTTTAGTGTGTTACCGTTATTGTATTTGTTTATTGTAAAGGTGGACATTTAGCGTTCAGTGCAGTTTTCAATAAAAAGTGATAAAATTTCTGTAATTTCTGACATGTAGAGCCCTCAATGCAATTTTAGTATGCTTAAAAATAGAAACCCTCTGAGAATGAAAAAGTAAGCTATAAATGTGAATTGAGTATTAGTACCCACCTCCTTGAAAGAGACCTCATGACTGCACCACTCTCACTGAGGTAGGGCAAATCTTCAGCTGGTGTAAACTGGCATAGCTCTATGACATTTACCCCAGCTGAAGATCTGCTCCAGGTTTCTACTCCACCTGTAGATATTTATAATTTAGAAATGCTGGAATAACTCAGCTGAAGCTTGCTGTTTAGTTAGATGTTTTAGAATTAAAAGCAGCTGAGAAAAATCACCTGCAGTACCTTCCATCCCATGACTTTGGATACATACCTTGCTAATATTTAAATTCTGTGCAACTTTCATTTAAGCTGCATATTAAAAAACATGACATCATGAACACTTTAGGAAGCAGCTGGCCCTTGGCAGTTCAACTTTTTAACTCAAATCTACACTACACAGAGAAAATGTTAGCAAGTTTCTGGAGAATCAAATTTAAGCCTGGATGAGAAGCTCTAGCAGCTTCAAATCTCACCGCATGAAGGGGCCATCCTTGTATTACTACTGTACCCTTTTAAAATGAATTAACTGAATGCCATGCATCCACTTCATTAGGTGGGGGCAAATATCTGGACATGGGAAAAAAGGTTGAAAGCAAGAAGTTTCTAGTTACAAAACTTTGTATTTTTTTGTTTTAAATTAAATGCAAAACTAGTTACCAGCTTCAAACATGTTACAAAGAGGTCACATGTCATAGGTGTATGACTATCCTTTTGTCAATGATCTAACATAGCAAGTATGAATGATTATCCATAAACACCAGCATAAAGAAACCAGGAGAATAAAACAGGTTAGCTAGAGAGAGGACATTTGGGAAACATGAAAATGAAGGTAAAACAAGAGAAAACATTTAATTCAGGTTGTCAAGCTTTAAAGTGACTATTTTAAACGTAACTTGTTGGTACTGTCCTTGGTTTTTATAATAAGCAGTTCCATTTCAGATGGGTGTAAATATTGTTCTATGAAACAATCATTTGTGCCAGTGGTTCCTAGTGCATCCATTGCCAGCAGTGGATTTTGAATCAGGAAAAATCAGAGTCCTGGCACAAACCTTGCAGAGAATGGTAGATGCTGATGCTTTCACCCAGTACTTATAAGACTAGATGCAATTCATAGCAAACTTAGACAATAGTTTCCAATTAAGATTTACAGTTCAACAAGAACTAAAAGGTGAATTTTAAAAAATCCAAATGTTACAGACAAAGCAAGCATCACAGTAACAGGCTTCAGTTTTAAAACAACAGAGTACTTCTGGGGTTGTGGCCAGTACAGAGGGATTCAACTATCTGTAGTGCAAACACCAACAAAATATGCATGGAGTAGGTTATATGGAAAAGGGGAGAATCTGTATCCACCCTGACTTAAGACATATTACTGGGTTCAAAGCAATGTGACGGCAGCATACTGCAAGTTTTTTCAAACTGAAAAGTTAGTATGCAAGGCAAGGGGAGAGAAATGTATGCCAGGTAGCTGCTGCTCAAGACTTACGCCATTTGTTTTACCAACAAACCAATTTACTGCTTTTTTTGTACTAATGCAAGGAAAGCAGGAGGCCCTTCCATTAATCAAGGATAACATGAAGCAGTTCATATACATAACAAAGGCAATAAACCTGGCATTTTTTTTTTAGAAAGTGTCACCACTTCATACAGTAAAGCTCACAAAAGTTACTTCTCCTTAATCAGTTAATTAAGCAACAATAGGAATTCTGCATTCTTCAAAATGCACAGCAATACTACTTTGTTAATGGAGTATGAAATACATTTAGTAATGCTGGTCATAAACTATGCTGTAGCAGCACTCTGCCTGATTTCAGCATGTCTCTGTTTAACATACTAAAACAAAAGCAACATAGGGATTAAATTCTACTAAGGAATACATTAATAGTCCAGGACAATTGCCAGATTCAGAGGGGCAAGAGTTTGAAATGAAAAGCCACATACTATGTAAGCATGCATTGCTGTAAGCATTCAACAGTAAGAAGCCAAATAGTAAATTTAATATAGGCTGAGTCAATACAGGACTTACCCACACAAGTGAGTGTTTGTAAATCTTAAGTATGTCAATGTGGAGCGATCATCAATTAATGTACACTGGCTATCATGCTGGGAAAAGGCCAACTGCTTACACCTTCATCTACTGTAGTGGGTAAGGTGCAGTATCAGCAAATAAACCCCAACTCATTTAACTAGGAATTTTTGTTTTAAAAGTCTCACATGATTTTTGGAAACACAGTGAGGCTTGTTAGCCTGAACATGTCATTTTACAGATTAGAAGAAAACAGTAATGATTAAGGAAACTCTACAAAAAGTATCAGGAGCATCAATCTGTAACATAAGTGAGGCATAGATAGTAGACAGTCTGGGGTTTGGTTTGCTTTTTAAATCAAAAGCTGTAATTGATTGTATAGTAAACGGATATTAAATCTCTTTAAAAATAAAAAGATGTTCATTTCTTCAAACTCACTCAAATTTGGGTGCAGTCCACCTATATTGCTGGAGGCAAGACAAGGCTTGTTTTTGCAACCATTTGGTTGGAGAATGGCAGAATAACAAATAAAAGTAAAAACCTATTTCACAAGGAAGTTATCTGAACCTTGCTTCTTCTGACTTGCAGTAATATTCTGACATTTGGGGGAAGGTATGTCAATGAAGCAAAGTGTTTTTCTGCTGTTTTTGTGTTTTGTCACCACCACTTCACATAGCATACTGAAATGAATAATTAGCTCTTAACTTATTTAAGTTACCCATTGGTCATGGTACACACACTGTAAGATAACAGCTTGAAAGAATGAGGACAAGTATCAATTTACCTCACTACTGCATTTAGAAAGCAAACAAATTAAGATTGTATGTTAAAGGTGGAACCTGTTCATTATCTGTGATTCTCCTATTTTCACTCCGGCAGTTCATACATATACTGCAAAGAAACATGCGTTCTTTTACCTGAAAATCTGTGCATGCACCAATCAAAAGAGACCTAATGGCCAAAAATATGAAGACACATTTCATAATAAATGTCAATGAAATCTGAGAGGGGAAAACTGCTAACTTAATACAATATTTCATTATTTCTATATTTTTGGTGTTTTGTCACCAAGATTATCTAGGAGTTGTGCACATTTCAATACCATCTAAGCAGCATTTGGAAGAAAAAGCAGCAAGTTCTTTAGTGTTTCCATAGCCTTAAACTACACAAAAATATGCACTATGGGTCTTCTTTCAAAATTCTAGGTCATCTACTGCAAAGGTCCCTATCCATCAGCCACACCAATATTTTCAAAGTGCTTATTAAAAAGATGATCTAAATTGCACTGTATATGTAAAACACTGACATTAACCTTCAGTGTTTCTAAGCAAGTTTGGTTTAAGATGAACTTTAGCCATTACAAATTGCATGGCTGAAGTTATCACATATAATAAATTTTCTACTGATGAATATACTCTGGACTTACACTTTTAGGAACCTTACATATTAAGTATGGCCACATCAGTCAACATGCAAGAAATTTCCAGGTTTACATAGAGAAATATATAATACAGTGCTTTTCAAAAAACCACCTTAGAATGAAGTTTTTTAAAAAAATATTAAAACTGCCAAGAGTTCTCACTAAATTGTAATGATCGAGGAGTGCCCCTTGTAAAAGGTAGTTTTCACTTGCAATGTTTAACTAAGGTGAAAGACTCAATGATAAAATGACACTGTACATATCACAGCAAGACTGGGTTTGGACTATATGAAATTCTCAAATCATGCTTGAATCAGCAACTCCACACAAAATTCCTTAGTATGTAATCTCTGGATAAAACATTTTAGGTCACTTTTCTGAATAAATATTTTAAGCATACTGAAGAAAGACTATTCTTAAATGTTACAAGGTGAAATATTAATGGACAGCAGAAAGGACTATTTATCAGAAAACAAATGTAAGTTCACTCAATGAAAAATTTAGCTCTTCTTCCACAGTTTGTTCCTTAAAGATTTGATTTTATTATAACGGGCACAACAGTAACTAAAATATTAATAAAATAATGAACTTGTTTGTATGTCTGACTTGCTCTGGATAGTTTGTGCAAACCAAAAGCCTCCCCATCTGACCTGGGCACTAGTGAGATTTCACATAAAATGGCCTTTCGAGGAAATGTGTCAGAACATTTAAAAAGTAATGTAGAATACCAAGTTCTACTGTAAAAGTAAATCTCAAAAGGAACAAATATCCATCTAACATGTGCTTTCGTAAGTGCCCTTATTTGAAAGAAATTTCTCAATAATTTTAAGATGCTGGTATACTTTTTTCCTATTACACAACTTCTCACACAACCACATGCGATACGTTTATAGACAGATTTACAACTGGAAAGAAACAAAATGTTTTGTCTTGATAATAAAATTAGTTTTTTGTTTTTGTTTTGTTTTGTTTTTTACAAACTGGAGTCCAACCAACTTAGCTCTCCTCACACAGCATATGAACCTCTATACTCTCCCCATGTTGGTAAGAAAAATCCTTTGCAGCACGTTTCTGCTAGATTTAAGTCAATCCATAACAAACTGCTAGAGTACAACTCTAACTTCAGGGTCATCAGACACTATGCATTGTTACTTCATTTTTATTTCATCATTCATCATCATCATCTTCATCTTCCTCACCATCAGAAAGGGACGTACAAGGCCGAATCTGTCGGTAGCGGTCAAGCCACTTCTCTACCATTTGCGTGACCAGGGGATGATTGCGCCGCCGAGAGCTTTTCTGCATAGCAACAAGGACTCCACCCTCTGTCACACAGCAGTCTAGCCACTCTCTGAGCAGCTTTTCTTGCTGCTCCTCATTACCTATCTTTGGGGACAGAAAACAGACTCAGAATGAAGGTTTCAAGATTGCTGACAGCTTTCAGGAAACAACCTGTGGTATATTCTGTGACATCTGAGCTGAAGCAGGAATACTGCTCTATTGAAATGCAATTAGTGGGAAGTAACATTTCATAATATTTATCAGTTTCTTTGGCTTCTCTTTTTTGAAAGTTTAATCTAAGTGCACACTCACGTTTTACAGTTTTTTTAATTGTTACATGAGTTATTACACTGAACTGTACTTGCCAGTTCCCCCCTCCTTCCTAATCTTTCAAAAATCCATTTCAACATGAACTTTAGTGCAGTGCAAATATTTGTATGTAACAGACTGTACAGATACAGCAGACCATTCTAAAACTAATGGGTCTGACAATGTGCTTATACATGGCAAAGCAATCCTTACAATTTTAGTAATACTGGACTCTAAACTCCTCTTCTTGAAGACATTGTTCAAAAGGTACATCTTGCCACTTAATAGTCCCTTTTAGAACTAAGATTATATACTACTTCTCCTTTCTCTACATACTGACTTCTGTGGATAAGGATCCATGGCCATTTTTTATCTCAAAATCCTCAAATATGGCTTTACACTTAGCTACAGTGGTTCCCTGTCAGTATCAGCAAACCAGTATAGCTAAATTAGAGCAAAGATGTATATTATACTCTCTCTCTTAGAGCCTATTGGCCAATAAATAAGTTGTACTCACACCAGGGCTGAATTTAAATTTGTAGTTTACTGGGTGCGTATTCTATTTTAGTTCACTGGGTGCCTATATGTGGGTCCATTTCACGGTTATTGCATTTGTATTTACACATTCAATACACTTACCTTCAACTTGTAAGAAACTAAACAGACTTCAAAGGTATGCAAAGCATCCTTTTGAACTGACTCAAATTATTGGGAAGAGAGCAGAAGCAAAAAAGCTTGGGTGTATTTAAAACTGCAACATGTCAGACTGCAAAAGAGACCTCCTGTACTTACAAATAAGTGTGGAAAAAGCTATCAGCCACATAAATATTTCTTACCTCTTGAGCAGAGAGGAAGTGAATATGCAGTAATTTCCTCTCACTATCGACCAATGGTAAAAAAGTAATGGTAACATCATCATCAGTGTTCAAGTTAGCACCAGCACCTCGATTGCCATAACCATCATTCTCCATGGCAACCAGCGCAGAGAAATGGCCCCTTGTATAGCCCAGAGCAATAGGACTTTTCCAACAAAAACTCTGTTCCCATAACAAAGGCAAATACACACCTAGAAATAAAAGGAAAAAGGGATAAGACAGAACTGGAACTGGAGCCCTCTTTTACATTAAAATGATTTTGTGTGAGGGGGTGGGGGGACGGTGGCAGATAGGGGGAGAGGAAGGTTCCAAGATACTTCTGTTAGCTGAATATTAATACATTATGGACATAAACACTCAACCACAATGTACCTGGCCGAAGTTAAAATGGCTCAGGCTTTCCAGTATAGTCAACCATTACTGGGTTAGCATGAGACTGCAATATATGTACTCTAATCCAGCGGTTCTCAACCTTTTTTCCCCCCGAGTACCACTCCGGTCAGGTAGAGTCAGGTCGAGTACCGCTTCACCTGACTGTACCTGGCCAGAGTACTACTCGGAAAATGAGCGCAGTGAGCACTTTCAATCAATGCCCTCCGCCGAAACCCTACAGCCATTTGCCCATTTTCGGGGCGATCGGCGAAAGCAGGGTTTCTCGGCGGTGGGGAGGTGGGGATTCGGCGGCGGAATCGGTGGCGCGGTTTGCCTCGCGTACCACCAAGCCGGCTTCCGCATACCACTAGTGGTACGCGTACCACCGGTTGAGAACCCCTGCTCTAATCCATTATAGTACAAGTTTATACATAGATGACCTTTCAATTTCAGACAGTATCGCAATTCTATTGCCCTTTACAGTACAATAAGCAACACCAGTAAATAATAGAGCAGTAATAAGATTTTATATTTGGTAACCCCTTAAAACATGACAAAACATTCCACAGCATAAGAGAATAAAACTACACTTGTGTTTTCATTATTTTCTTAAACCACCAAAATTTTTGCCGTATGTTTTCAGAAGGTCTTATTAAAAGAATCTTATCACATCACAGGATTACGCAGTACTGAACTACATGGCAAACTTTCTCTGTTTGGCCAGACAGCCTTCATAGGCACTGTGTATTAATGGGCTGCATCAATTCTTTCTATCAAATTATCAGAGAAACACCAAAAAAATCATGCTATTTGCTTAGATGAAAACAGACTAATTGAAACCTAGAGACTAACTGTTGGCCAAAAAACCCTAACAGCAACTAGTTTCACATTCCACTTGCAGAAATAAAATGAGTAAATTTCACTGCTGGGACTTTTCCTTCTAGACACACGAGTAATTCTTGATGTGTACACGCCTACAAAACTACTCAAGCAAAAGCATGCCTTACCTTGTGACAGTTTATCAATAGCTGTGCGTAAACCAAGTTCATATGTAGCACAGCAACTTTTCACAGTGTAGCTGCCTTCAGCGTATTAAGCAGCTATGGCTGCAACAAAATACGAGCCATATCTTTGCTCCTACAACATTCATGGAACACTGAAGCACTGAAGGGCAATGCAGCAAAGGAACACTAAATACTTGCGTACAATGAAAATCAATGAACTAGTCTGCATATTTTTACACGCACTTCCAGGTACTCAGAACTGGCCATGTTTGGATGACAAATATAACAGGGAAGCATAAGATTATTTCAATTTTCTTTTAAATGTTTCTATTAGATTTAATCTTACACATAATATCATTGAATCACAGAATCATAGAAGATTAGGGTGGAAAGAGACCTCAGGTGGTCATCTAGTCCAACCCCCTGCTCAAAGCAGGACCAACCCCAACTAAATCATCGCAGCCAGGGCTTTGTCCTTATATATATATATATATATATGTTACTACTACATCTAAATTTGGGGCCAACTCCAAATTGAGTGTCCCTTTAACATTTTGTTAAAATTAAATTTTTGAACTTTAAACAATGGTCAACTTTACATTTGATTAACTTGATTTGTAGAAAGATGCACAATGAGGATGAGTTACAAAAACCCTACATAGCTTTAGACAGCAAAATATTTATGCAAAGAAATAAGTGGTGCAAAACGACACTGAAGATACATGTTGACAGTCAAATGTAATGGAAAATCTGCTATTCCTGGAAATTAATTCTGCATGAGTATTTAGGCAAATGACTTCATATATTTTTAATCTCAATATTTGCTTTACTGAAGTCCCAAACTCATGAAGCATTAATTGGAAACTAATTTATTAGATTTTGAGTGCTTCCACTTCAAAAGATGCTAATTACAATTTAGTTTCTATGAAAATTGGAAATTAAGTAACATGAAAATTATAAGACAAAACAACAAAAGCAATGACATTCTGTTGTCTCTGTCTTTATCCCATATCAAAAACAGGATATTTCAGACATGCAACATTATGATTTGACCCAAGTCTTCCATCAGAAATAAAATGAAAAATATTAAAAGGCTGTTCTCATCTCCCATAGAAGTGTTTAGGTCCTCCCCAGCCCCACCTCCTCCCACTAAAAGTTTGGCAGTTAACTTTTCGGTCAAATTTAGGATTTCATGGGGACCTGCTCTCACATTACTGATGACAGGGTCTGTGAGGGGACCAGTGGTGAGAAAGCTACAGGAGGGAAGTACCAGGAGCACATAATCAGCTGCTGCCTATAGACTTCCACAGCTGTCACCCAGTGAAAAGAATCCCCAATCCATTAACCTCATCCAAACATCCAGCAAATGTAGGATCCTTCACAAGGCCCCAGCATCTAATGGGGTGGATGGTAGCCTGAGAATGAGGCAGGGGAAGGAAACAGCAGCAGCTGCCAACATATTGCCGGCTCCTCTTCTCTGAATCTCCTAGGCTCCAACAAAGCAGCTAGAAAATACTCCTAATGTTAGCAGCTGGCAAGAAAATGGGAGGAAATTCAGAGTGGCCAACACATACTAAACCAAATGAAAAGTGCACACGGTGGTTGCGGTTGATACCACTGCCACCACAAGAAGTGGAGGCACTGGTAAGCTACTAGGAAAGATGGAAGTCTTAATCCAACTCTATTTCCTCAGACTGATGGCCAAACTACTAGTATGAAAACCAAATTCTTCTTTCTCCTTGGCAGAAAAATCTAATTCCACCATAGGGCAGCCAGCAAAAGACTAGGGAAGCCCAAGTCCATTTATATACTTCCACTATTATTAACTTAATTAACAGTCCAACACCCCATATGACCTTTTCCATATCTCTGATCAACAGTGCTTGTACACAGACTGCTGGTCACCATTGCTAACTTGCAGCTTATTCCTGAGTGTAGACAAGACCTCAGCATAGAAAGTGGCAACCTGCCCCAAAATTCCTCCTCCTGACTTCATATGCAACTTTAATTAGCAGTCAATTCTCCACTACTCCACCTTACAGAAAAGAGACAGGATGAAGGAGTCTCTTCAGTACAGTGAGACCCAGTGTCTAGGGTGATTAAGTGGCCATAGAAATTACTGCACAATTACAGATTTTTAAATCCCCCCCCCCCCCTTCCCCCAACTTGCATTAAGAATCTAAATTTTCATTTTAAAAACAGTTTCTTAATTGACACAGTGATGTCTGCCTGAATCAGAAACAATAGCTCAGAAGTGGAGCTGACCCCATTCATCTCAATGGAACGCAAACAAAATCTAATGACTATTTAAAATGTCAATATTAACTATTTAACTGTGCTGTTCATTCTAGGTCCGGAGAAATAGAACACCAATGTGATTACCCAATGTTGTAGACCGTAATGGCAGATACTTGGGCAAGATGCTGTGGGACAGTTAATTGCTATAGTTAAGGGTTTACCTAGGGTGAAGAATATGCAATTCAAATTCCACTCTGCTCAATTTTAAGTTACCTCTACCCACAAGGGGGAAGGAAAAAGGAGATGCATCTCCTCCCCGTACAGAAACCATCAACTACCTCCTTGATACCACAAGCCAAGATCACCTCTCACACCTTCCTGGGTGTCAAAAGTCTGAAATGGCACCCCTACTAAGCTGTCAAAACCTCCAGCTTTCCCAAGTGGGCCCCCTTCCCCAACAACGTCTATAATTCAGATACCGGTTGTCAATACCAACATCTGCAGTACAATGAAGATCTACATGTGAGGCAAAATAAAATAAGTGGAAATACTAAAATGAAAAAACACAAGGTATGTTGTACTTATTTAATGGGCTTGAGGAAGCAGAAAGGAGGAGACTGGGAGAGTCAGTGCTGCACAATTCGGAACTGAAGTGTTACATGAGGCCTTGATTATACTGTGATCTTGCATAGTAGACAAGAACCTGTGTGCTTTCCTTTTACCCTTAGGATATTGCTATGCTCCTTCCAGATCTTGATATTAACTGGGGAGAAAGAAGGACCCACTAAAACCAGAATTCAGTATAAAGAGTACTGTAGTTGCTAAATTAAGTGTTTTAAAAGAGGTTAGATAGGGTGCAACTTTTCAAAGGATTATAAAATTGGCAAGGTTTTATATGACAAAATCTTAAGGATTCACTGAAACGGTGGAGTGTTAACCTTGACTGAGTCTGTTACATCACAACCTTAAAACAGTTCTGTATGTATTCATTTTTTTTTTATTTTTTTTTTTAAAGATAGGCTCCCACCCAGCTATTCTTCAACCTGTTAATAAAACTAAACTCCAAAGGAACAGTTTGTATCAAATCGCTTTCTTAAGAGATTGTTTTATATCTTACATAGCACCAACTGCATGCCTAGTGCTCCATACTTGTTACCTATGTTGTACCTTGTTGGTACCTATGCAATTATTGTGCCATTTCTTTGCATGATTTTTAAAAATTATGTTGGTGTATCTACTCCAACTGCTTAAGTGAGAACTGCAGGTATCATTGCCACTTCTCAAACAAATCTCAACACGTTAGTTTTGAATGTGGAATAATAGCGGTCTTCTATCCATGCCCCCACAACTAGCCTGCAAGTCAAGTTTGACAAAAATGATAGTGTAAATTAGATTAAACTGTTTCGCAAAATTCAGAGCTCAAGAAGCTTTAAGGAAACAGCTTTAGAACTGAAGATGAAAGTGCTCCAAAGGATATCTGCCAACTAAAACCATGGCCACAGAACTTCTGAATTGCAAAATGCATAGAATTTAAGGACGTACTCTAGTTACTTTTCATAAATAGTCATAAATAGTGACTATGGCTTGCCCCCTGCTTCCCATTACTATAGCCCTTTTTAATATTTTGATGTGTGTTAGAGAGATGGGGGAGAAGAATGATGGTGGGACTAAAGCAGTGGTTTCAGTGGGATACAGAACATTAAGACAACCCAGGCATTGGTGGTCATCACTTCCAGATTAAGAATTTGTACGGTCCTGTGAAAGTTGTGTTATACCCTAGATAGAAAGGCAGTGCTAAATTTTTAACCCATGAAATACCAGAATGTGCTATAAAAGCTAATTAAAATGCTAAATATATGGTTTACCAGAAATATTCAGCTCAAACTAATTTTGTCTCAGATGTTTCAAAATAGTTATTTGTAAATCAATTAACAAGTTTTCCCACATACCAAACCAATGTAGCTACTTTGCCAGCCAGGTAGTGACCGAGGGACACACACACACCTCAGTTTCAGTGTCTCCAAGTACTGGTTGAGTTTACTGAGATTACACAGCATGATTTTTTTTAAACCAAGAAACCACATAACATTCAAAGATGAGAAGTTAAATGCTGTTAGCAAGAACTGCTAGCATTAAGATTTATAAAATGGATCTGATTATCAGTTAAATAATGAGTTGGTAAAAGATACAGGTTGAGTTGGGACAATCTCAGAGTAGTCAGCAAAATAAGTTACAAAAAAGAAAGGATGCAAGACACAAAAACTATATCTATGCTGGAAGCCAACAAACCCAAGACTTAAGTCTCAAAACACAAAAGAGCTTACTTCAGAATGTGTTCCCTTATCTTCTATTGTATTATTCTACTGTATATATTCTATTGTATTATTTTTAAAAATTGCATGGTCATGTCTGGATATCCACAGATGATAGTCTAACCAAAATTGAATTAGAGACGGTTAAATAAAATAACATATTTACATTCATTCTATGGTGGCTGAGCTACTCTTTGCCCAGAAAGCCAAGCAGAAGAGATAGAAAATTGATCAAGGAATGCACAATTACAAGTTAGGTTAAAAAAAAACAAAAAACAAAATGGTCAGCATCTATTTTATCACTCATACCACATAAACAAGAGGTCATTCACACATAATGACAAGAATTTGTGGAATTCATTGCTGCAGATGGTTAGAGACAGACTGTAGGATGATTAGAAGTATCTTTTGTAGTTATGCATACTAAAATATGGGTCATCTAATTTCATGCTTCAAAATATAAGATATAGACACAGGGGTCAGGAAGGAATTCTCCCTCTCTGCCTCAACCTCTGTATAGAATACAGTTGTTGGTTAAGTGCTTGCAAAACAAATGGCTACTGCTGAAGGCAAGATGCCAACTTTATGGTTCAATGTTTAATTAAGAATAGCAAAATACCAGAAACGCTACCATTTCCTCTGCTATTCCAACCTTATTATTCTTTGTTACCCCCTTTCATCTTCTCTAGCTACCTTAATATGGCATCTTACCTCTAGCCCAGAGGATAACTCCTTTAACTGTTCCTATAGGCTGCTGCACAAATCACCTGAGAGGGGTGCTGTGGAGTGACAAGGCATGCCACTAGTCCTCAAGGCTACCCAGCAGATACCTTTGTAACTTCTAGTTTTACAAGCCTGGGGAGTAAAAGTGGGAGTCCAGAGTTCAGTTTATGCCTCCCACTTTGATGTGAAACTATTATTTGAATGATGATCCTCCCATCAATCCCTCCAATTTATAAAATGCACTGAACAAACTCCCTCAGTGCATGTAAATTACAAGTACATCAGTTTAGTTATAAACTGAATTATTATAACTGCTAATAGCATGGTATACATGGAGCCAGGGATTCTAAAAAACGGTTACTAACCTTCAGTAACTGTTATTCTTCAAGATGTGTTGCTCATGTCCATTCCAAGTAGGTGTGTGTGTGCCGTATGCACAGTCACCGGAAGGTTTTTTCCCCTAGTGGTATCCATAGGGTCATCTCTGGAGGCCCCTGGGTTGCGCCTTTATGGCACCATATATAGGACCCTGCCAACCCCTGCCTCTTCAATTCCTTCTTGCCAACTGGCTCTGACAGAAGGGTAGGCACCGTTAGTAACTGTTTTTTCTTCAAGTGCTTGCTCATGTCAATTCCATGTATAGGACTCCCAAGCAGATCCATAGGAGGAGTCGGAGTTTAATGACCTATGGATTGCAGCACGCTCTTCAAAATGCAGAACTGTCTCTGGCTTGTTATATGCCAGTATAGTGTGCCACAAAGGTGTGAATAGACAACCACATCGCAGCTCTACAAGTATCTTGTATCGGGATCTAACCAAGGAACACTGCTGAGGATGCCTATGCCCTTGTGGAGTGAGTTGTCAGCACTGGGGATGAGTATTTTCACCAGGTCATAACACATCCGGATACACGATGTGATCCATGAAGAGATTCTTTATGATACTGGAAGGCCTTTCATCCTGTCTGCTATTGTTACGAAGAGCTGCGTTGTTTTTCTAAAGTGTTCAGTCTTCTCGATATAAAAAGCCAAAGCCTGTCTAACATCCAGAGAATACAGCATCTGCTCTCAGCTGTTGGCATGTGGCTTTGGATAGAAAACCAGAAGAAGTATGTACTGATTTGAATGGAATTGTGACACCATAGCTGAACTTTATCTTTGAAGAAAACCGTAGAAGAAGGCTTATTCCGAGACTCTCCTGGCCAAAGTAATGGCCACTAGAAAAGCTACGTTCCAGGATAGATAGAAAAGCAAGCGTGTCACTAGAAGTTCAAATGGAGCAGCCATCAGTCTTGACAGTACAAGGTTGAGATCCCATTGGGGAATTAGCTGATACGTTTGAGGATGTAACCTGTCTAGACCTTTAAGAAAACACCCCACCATGGGGCTGGAGAAGACCAAACAGCCTGCAACCCAGGGATGAAACGCCAAAATTGCATCCAGGTGGACCTCGACAACATTGACAGCCCTGGCTGTTTAAGATGTAACCGATAGTCCAAGATTAAAGATATTGAAAACAGCACATGAAGAGTACCCTTCTGCGTTGACCAGATGGAGAACCTCTTCCACTTAGCTAGGTAAATGACCCTGGTGGAAGGTTTTCTGCTGCCAAGGAGGACCTCTTGGACTGGTTCTGAAGCACTCTTGTTTCAGAGGGTTCAGCCATGGAACTTCCACGCCATGAGGTGGAGAGAGACTAGATTGGGGTGATGAAAGCAGCAGTGGTCCTGAGTGATCAAGTCCAGAACCAGCGGCAGACTCAGAGTTTCCTCTGAGAGGTTGAGGAGCAGGGTGTACCAGTGTTGGCGCGGACATGTTAGGGCTACCAGAATTACGGAGGACCTTTCCTTCCCGACCTTCAGCAGGACCTTGTGAATGAGCAGGATAGGTGGAAACCCGTAGAACAGATGGCCTGTCCAAGGGATGAGGATTCTGGAACAAGCAGAACTGCATGGACTTCCTGTTGCGTCTTGTCACAAACAAATCTATGTGGGGAACACCCACTGTTGGGGGATGTCATCCACATCTGGGCGGAGAGACCACTCATGGTTGGAGAAAGACCTGCTGAGGTGGTCTGCCAACTCATTCTGAGAACTGGGCAGGTAGGACACAGAGATTAATAGAGTGGGCTATGCAGAAGTCCCACAGTTTGAGAGCTTCCTGGCACAGGCGAGAGGAGCATGCTCCACTCTGTTTATATAGACCATCATTGTTCTATTGTCCTTCTTTGCCAATATGCATTTGCCTTCCAGTGGGCTTGGAAGGTCATAGACCAAGCATACTGCCCTCATTCTCTTACATGGATATGGAGCATATAGTCCAGAATTGAGATTCCGGAAGAAAAGCCCTGACCTGGTTTGAATCTAGCACTGCCCCTATGAACTCCATCCTCTGAGTGGGAGTCAAGGTCAACTTCTGCACATTATCCAGAAGCCCAACTTGGCAAAGGTTGACCATGTCAATTGTATATCTGCTTCCACCTGTGCCTTGGTGCGATCTTTGACCAACCAGTTGTCGAGGCACGGATAGACTTGTACCTCCCACTTCCTGAGGAATGCAGCAACGACCGCCATACACTTAGTAAACATTCGAGGGGCTACAAAAAGTAGACGGAAGTACCATGAATTGGTAGTGGGTCTGGTTGACTATGAACCGGAGAAATCTTCTGTGACTTGGAATGATCGACACGTGACTGTACACGTCCTTCAAGTCGAGGGCTGCATACCAATCCCCCAGATCCAAGGAGGGAATAATTGGGGCTAAAGAGACCATGCAGAACCTCAACTTCTTAATGAATGTGTTGAGGTTTCGTAGGTCCAGAACCTGAGACTGTCTTTGGCTTTGGGGATTAGGAAGTAGTGGGAGTAAAACCCTTTGCCCCTTAGCTCCTGAAGAGCCTCCTCACCGCTCCTATCTTTAGAAGCTCCTGCATTTCTTGGATTAGAAGTTGCTTGTGAGAAGGCTCCTCAAAGAGGGACAAGAGAGTAGGGAGTGAGAGGGAGAGCTGAACTGAAGGGAATATTCCAGTTCTACCATGAGTAGCACCCAGCAATCCAACATGATCTTGGCCCATGCATGGTAGAAGTGTGATAGCTGGTCCAAAAAAAAAAAAAAAAAAATCAGGTGTGAAGGATCTGAATTGGTACCCCACCCTCGGGCACACCCTCAAAAGTTCTGTTTGGAGTGAGAGGATTGCCTCACTGGTCCAGGGCCTTGGCTGGTAGAAGGTTGAGAGGGGCTCTTATGGTTATACTCCTGCCTGGGTTGGGATTGGTAGAATGTTGAGGTTTGAAATGCCTCCTCTGCGGCGCTGGAGTATGGAGGCCTAAGGACTTTAAAGTAGCAAGAGAGTCATTAAGGCTGTGCAGCTTCAAGTCTATCTGCTCAGAGAACAGCACTGGATCCTCGAAGAGAAGGTCCTGGATTGTCTGCTGGACCTCATGTGGGATGCCCGAGGCTTGTAGTCATGAGCTCCAACACATTACTTCCGCTGATGACATGGTGCAAGCTGCAGCATCTGGCATATGCAGCGCCACCTCAAGCGAGACCTTTGCAACTGCCTTGTCTTCCTCTATTAGGGCTGTGAACTCCACCCTGCAGTCTGATGGTATAGACTCCAGGAATTTTGACAGACTACCAAAAGTTAAAATTCTATTTGCTCAAAGTCACCTGCTTGTTTGAGATATGAACTTGGAGCCCCTCAGTAGAATACACCTTTCTACCAAAGAGATCTAATTTTTTGGCATCCTTTGCCTTTGGCATGGGGCCTTGCTAACCTTGCCTCACATGCTTATTGGCCACTGCAACTATAAGTGACCCTGGTGGGGGGTAAACATATAGATATTCATAGTCCTTGGAAGGTACAAAATATTTTCTCTCTATCCTCTTTGCAGTTGGAGGCAGAGAAGCAAGAGTCTGCCATAATGACTTTGTTGTGTCACGAACAGTCTTTCTTAGTGGCACTGCTATCCTGGATGGGCCCACAGGGGCTAGAATGTCTACCATAGGGTCTGCACTGTTGGAGATCTCAATCTAGAGTACCAAATTGTGCGCCATTCTTCACAAGAGCTCCTGATGAGCCCTGCTGTCATTTGCAATCAATGCCACTGAAGACCCCACTAAAGGCTTCATCTGAGGACAAAATGACAACACTCTGACAGGGACAGTCTCTTGACCTTCTGCTCCCAGAGGGTTCCGTGGTGCCGGTTCCTCAAACATGGTGCCAGCATCGATGTTGGGCTCAGTGCTGTATTCAGTGCCAGTTCCAGTACCATACGGTAGCACGTCACCCACTTGAGATGGGTGATGTCTGCTCCTGGAGGCGAGCAATAGCGAGCATCTCAATTGCAAACCTGAGCTTGGTGGAATATCCAAGGGGTCTAAAAGGGCCACTGAGCTGGCATCTGCCACTGCCGTGGCCAAGGCATAGGGAAGGGTTAACCAGCCTCAAACCTTTGGTACTGACTCTCTGACCTGTGCCGGCTGTTGGAGGCCCCGGACAATTTGAATTGCTTGACCACTATCCTACAGGCCTAGCATAGCGTCAGTTGCTTGCTTGGCTATTCTGACCCCCTGTATCATGACATCTTCCAGCTGGCAGAGATGAATAGAACTACTGAGTAACCTTGCAGATGTCAGTTTCTGCATACCATGGCACATAAGACAAAATACACAATATGTATGCTTGCAGCTGCACATAGATAACAGTGACGGGAACAACAAGTTATCATTGTATGTCTGGGGGTACACTTTCATTGCCAAGGGGCATATTTTTACACTGTCCCTCCTATCACCAGATGTTATTTTCACTACCCCAATTATTATGGTGAGAATGGAATGTAGTTAAGGGAGAAAACCCAATGTAGGTATTTAGTATATATGATAATGAGTAGAGAGGTTAATTAGTTAAAAATTGTTTATGGAAGGGTATAAGAAGTCACTATTTAGATAACAGGGCACACTTCATCAACACCTGACTCCGCGGGAGGTGCTGCCGGTCGGACCAGAGGCCACTGACTCCCAGGCGGGGCCCCTGAAGAAAGCCCTTCCTGTATACAGCCTTCTGAGTGACTGCTTAGTTCTCCAGGCTTAGTGAGTATGATATACTGTAGCTAATTTTAGGTTTTATATTCAACTAGTATATCTATAGATAAAGTCCCTTAATTCGAATTAATTACTCCCGCATCTACACTTGTGCATTGTTAATTTGAATTAAGGAGCCTTTAAAATCAAATTAATAAAACCACCTCTGCAAGTGGATTAGTGCCTGAAGCGCATCAGTTAATTCGCATTAGTGTGAGTGTGGACGCAATGGGACTTAATTCGAATTAATTGGCCTCCAGATTGTATCTCATGATGCCCCATTTCAGTACCCTCCCCCAAAGCAGCCCCGGGAAGATTTGAATCTTCATTTCCTGCGGTGAATGGGTTTAAAATCCAAGCTGCGATCACCCCCCCCCACCACACACACACAACAAGCCCTTTGCAGTTTGTCCCTTTAAGGGTTTGAAAATTTCACCCCTCCCCCCCCCCGCATGGTGAATGCGTTTTAACTGCCCAGCAAGCCCTTTGCAATTTGTCCCTTTAAGGGTTTGAAAGATTTCACCATTCACCCCCCTCCCCGCATGGTGAATGCGTTTTAATTGCCAGCAGTGAGAGGAAATTCTTTGCTACATTGTTTCAGTGGCCAATCATGTAAATTGATACTTTCTTAAGAGTTTATTCAGTGCTACATGTGGATACATTATATCATGCTTTCCATCAGTGAAATGGAAACATTTGTATCACTGTATTAATATACTAACTGACTCCATTGTTATTTATCTTACATTCTACAGACACCTGTAGAATCAAAACCAAAGGCAAGCAATATACAGGGGGTAGGGGGAGCATAAAAGGCAAACTGCATACAGGTGGGGGGGTTGGTTTGGTGGAGGGAAAAATCAAAGGCAAGCAATATACAGGGGGTGGTGGGGGGAGCATAAAAGGCAAACAGCAAACAGTTCTAAAGTAATCCAGGATAAACTGCGATGTATTTGTCACAGTCAAAACGAGAGCATAGTTCAACTGGCTCCATGTGCCTGCAGCAATGGCGATCAGGGGAGTAAAAAAACAGCATGAAAATCCTTTTCCTGTTTGTTTGGGGGTGGGGGGGAAGGGGGTGGGGGAAGCAGCGTTGCATCCTGGGATGATGATACTCATCACAACAGCCTCCGTGGTTAGTTACACGGTGGGATAGCTTCCCACATTGCACTGCTTTCTAATTCGAATTAAGGCTGGCTAGTGTGGACGCAAGAAACCAGCACAAACACTGTAGTGTGGACAGTCTGTAGCACTTTCTATAAATCACTTTCTGAAATTCGAATTAAGCTAATTCGAATTAGTGCTGCAGTGTAGACATAGCTTAAGTGTCCAGTATCAACAACGGCTTCTTCTAGAAGAGTAGGAAACCACTTCAGAGTCAGAACCCAAAAGACAACTCACTTCATAGGAACTAGAGCAGTCCGGTTCCCGGTGGTGCCGGGGAGCGATGCAGGGGAGATGGCGAATGTGGCATCATAGCCGGCTTTCCCTGGGATGGCACCAGCTGCTTTTTCAGAACCAGTGTTCAGGTATCTGGGGCATGCTCATGCCTGAGAGGGGACAGCAGCACCATGTTCTCGATCAGCTCCCTGACCACTTCAAAAGCCTTCAGTATGGAGGAGAGCTGCAGAGTCTCCTCACAGGTCTTCATGGTTGGGGAGTCTGAAGGCACCAGACTTCATGTACCCCTCCCTGGGGCTGGTGTCGATGGTACCATGGACAACGGTATGGCACCTGAGTGGGCCGACACAAGTCACACTCTGCTTGAGTTCTTACTTCTCATTGTTTTGGGCATCGGTGAGCATCCCTTATACGTCTTCCTCTGCTTCTTATGCAGAACGGGACTGCAAGCGGTGCCGTGTCTGAGGTCTCTCTCGGTGTCGGTGATCCATGGGGACCCAAGGGGTCTCTAGACATAGTCCTTCCTCGGCGCAGTCTCTCTTGCCAGTGCACTCCGCACCGAAGCTGACATACTAGGTGTTGGCTCAGCACTTAGTGTGGTCGGAGAGCAGCCTCCAATAGAATGAACTTCAACCTCTGACTCCTCTCCTTCTTTGTCCCCTGCAGATCTTACAGCGATCCCTCTGATGGGTTTCCCAAGGCACTTTAGACAAGTGGTATGGGGATTATTCCTGGACATGGGCTTTTTGCAAGCCCTGCATGGTTTAAAGCCAGGGAAACAAGGCATGCTTTGGCCCTGGAGACAGGAAGGAGACCCTGATAGGCAGGGTCCTAACTAACTAAACCAACTATAAATATAAACTACAAACTAAGTCAAACTATTTGACTATTTACAGGTATCAGTTCAAACAACCACTAGGAAAACGCTTGCAGAGCAAGAAAAGATTAATGTTCCAGCGACTACCACAGACGGTAAGAAGGAACTGAAGAGGTGAGAGGTCAGCAGGGCACTATATACGGCACCATGAAGTCACAACTCCAGTTGGCTCCAGAGCCTCCCCTACTGCTATCCGTAGGGTTAAAACCTTCCAGTGACTGCACGTGGCATGCACACACCCTACTTGGAATCAACATGGGCAAACACTTGAAAATTTATTATTTGTATTGTGATAATGCCTAGCAGCCCCAATCATGTGCTAAGTCCTGAATAATAATATTACACGTGTACCACAGATGAAGATATAGTTGAATGGATTATTTTGTGGACTGTTCTTTCCAGTTTGATAATAAACAAAACAAAACAAAAATCTGTAGCTCTGAGTAGATCAACAGAATATGATCAATTCCTAAAGATTTCTATTGGCCTTTTCATTAAGCCATAGGTTAGAAAACATCTTTAATAATTTTGTAAAAGTTGCAAGATGTTAAAAGGTACTCCTCTCTCCACAAGAGCCTAGAAAGCAGGAAAATGCCCTTGGCAATGTACCCATTTTAGTAAAATTCAAATAATCTTGTCATGATTAGGTTCATTTCTAAAGACCCCAGTTCAGAACCACTAACAATGTTCATTACAGTTCCTAGCCCTCAGACTTTTTCGATTAACCCCACAACATCTGGAGTCAGGATTTCCTGATGATGCACAAAAACAAAGTATAAAATGCTAATGAGATGAGCTCTGTACTGGCTAAATTTAAAGGGGAAACTAATCACTTAGAAATAAGCTGACCTATATAATTATGGTTCACAGTATTTCATTCAAAATTATTTACTCCTTACCATTTGTGAATTACAAATATTTAAAAAATATGAAGTGTTTTGTACTTCAAGCAACCATCTTCTGAAAGTGGTTTTCCATTATCTAATGGTAATTGTTTCCGCTATTGTTTCTGACATAACCATATTATCCATCATGTATTACAACAGTAACACTGAATACAAACAAAATGCAGACGGACTTTCTGTTTGAAATAGGGATAAGCTGCACTCCTGAAAATAACTTTTTACAACAGTGCAGCACTACTCTCATTATTCTACACATTTCTCCTGGCTCCAAACAATATAATAGTTACCCTCAATAAACTGGATGCAATTAACAAGTCAATAAAGAATGTATTAAATGGCATTTAGAACATTAATCCTTTCACTCTGATTGACCCAATATGTCGGCTGCCAGAAAGTCTTGTACTTTTATAATCAGCCTCCCTATATCAAGGAATAAAATACTGGTTTAAACACAGATTTATAAGAACTAGTGTCTTAAAACAACAGCTACTTTATACAAAGTCACTCCACCTCCCCTTCCACTAGAATCTTATATCAAGTGCTTTCAACTTCCTTTAAAACCCATTTTTAAAGAAGTACAAATTATAATTAGATGTTAAAGCTTACCTTGAAAACGGGTATATCCTAAAGTTTCTCCCCGGAAACTCTTATAATACTTTACTCCATAAACTATAATTGGTCTTCTAAGAATATGTGCAAGTACAAAAATGTGTGTCTGCTCCAAACTTGCTCCAGGCTGTACCAAAGAAAAAGTAAGACAATAATCAAAACAGAACTTTGATCTAACATTACCTCAGTTTAACTTGATTGACAAAGCAGCTTCTGGATAAACTTCATAAAACCAGATTTTCATCCAACTAAAATTCTGTTGAAATCATGGCTGTCATTTACACAAACATTTTTCTGGAATGATTCACTTTCAGAAAGCTTAGCTACCTAAAATTAGGATATTCAAGTGATTGACCAAACACATTTTGTAATATTGAGAGCACTTCAACATTACAGAGAGAATGTACCTATAACAGGTTGCACAAGTATTCATTTTTATTATTTTACTTATTTTTTTCCCCTTTTTAAAAAAATACAGCAGGTTTGTTTTCTTTTGAAGTGTGAAGTTTTATGCAAAGTTTGAGCCAAAAAAGGTTAGCCATTTGAGGAAAGTAAAAACAAATAGACTTTTTTCAATAATGGGGGGAAATGTCAATTTTAGCTGTTTTTGCACATTAGCAGATGATGGAAATCTGAAAGGGAGACAGTCTCTAGGTTGTAGATGTGCCATTTAGAGAGTCTGAAAATACAGCTGTAGAGGTTTAAAAATGCACTTGGTACATGCGCACTGGATTTTGAAATGCAATCTCTTAACAGTTTGCCAGTGTTCTAGTGGTTCATGCTCACAAAAAGTTTGTAGACATTCATTCTCTATGATCATGTAAGGTGTATGGGGAAGGAGGCAGGGCATTAAAACAGAAAGTGGTGCACCATTTCCTAGAAGCTTCTTCCTGCAAGCCACGTAAGAAAAATAACCTTTCAACAAAACTGTTGATGCTACTAGTAAACTCAGAAATTATAAACTCAATTTTCAAATTCGATTTCACAGTTTATTTTTGGAGAGAAGAGCTTATCCTTAATACTTTGAGATTTCTGGTGTGAGAAAACAAGGTTACTTACCAGTAACTGATGTTCTTCAAGATGTGTTGCTCATGTCCATTCCACTATAGGTGTGTCCACACCTCAGTGCACGGCTCCCGGAACTTTTTTCCCCCTTAGCAGATCCCGTAGGGCCGGCTCTGGTGCCCCCTGGAGTCTCACGCACATGCCGCGGTATATGAGGCACTGCCGGCCCTACACCCCCTCAGTCCCTTCTTTCCACCAACTCCAGTGGCGGGGACGGGAGGTGGGTTGTGGAATGGACATGAGCAACACATCTCGAAGAACATCAGTTACTGGTAAGTAACCTTGTTTTCTTCTTCAAGTGATTGCTCATGTCCATTCCACTATAGGTGACTAACAAGCAGTACCTTGGAGGTGGGCTGGAGTTAGCGATGAGCTGCCTTAGCGGTGAGCTGCCTGCAGCCCAGCTCTGCCGAAACCCACTACTTCCCGTGCCTTGGACAGATGCCCCGCCCTAGCATTTCCACTTGGAAGGCTGTGGATGGAGCTTGAGCTCTGTTGGGTGAGCTGTGGCATCCGGAAGCGGTACCTTCACTTGCCCGTGGCCGAATGTGATGCAGGAAATTATTCACAAGGAAATTGTGGCGGCTGGAGACCAGTGAAACTTTCATCTGGTCGGAAGCTGCGAGGAAGAGCTGCATTGCTCTCTGGAATGGCTTCGTACCTCTGATGTAGAAGCCAGGGCTCCACTCGCGTTTTAGCGAGTGCTGCCTTCTGCTCTCCTCCGAACCGTGTGGTTCGGGAAAACCTGGGGAGAATGATTGGTCCAATGAGCCCAGGCAACCACTTTGGGCCGGGGGGCCTGGTGCGGTCACACTGAACCTTATCTTATAGACTACAGTATGAGGGAGGAGCTCTGCGGCCAGCGCCCTGATCCTGGAGACCTTTCTTGCTGATGTAATTACCTCCAGGGAGGCCCCCTTCCCAGAAGGCTAGAGTAGAGGGCATGATGCCCTGAGTTCGGGGGAGAGGGGAGAGGGGAGTGGCGTGGGACGGGAAGGACCAGGTTAAGATCCCAGGGAAACCCCCCTCCAGACAGTCGTGGGTGCTCTTGTGGTGAGGAAGAGCGACCACCTGACTCTGTCCGCCTTGCTGTTCCTCATCCCTGGGAGGTGATCACTGTCAGGTCCCAAGGACCGATAGGTTCCCTTCATAAGGCTGATGAATGGGCTCACGCCGCTTGTCTGTGTAGTACATGGTTGCTACACTGACTGACAGCACCTGTACCTCCCTGCTACCAATAAAGCGAAGGGACCTTCCGCAAGCCCTGCAAGAATTTCGCGGGTCTTCTCATCGGTGTGCCGATGCTTGTCCTTCCTTGGCCAGACACCTTGTAAGCTGAGGTGAGCACTGATACGGCACTGTTCTCTTTGCTCGAGGTGGCTGCTAGCAGGGTAACTGAAGGAGCTTGTTCCTTGAACGAAATGCCTCTTCACACATACCAAGGAGTCGTTCACCAGACTCAGGAGACTAGGGCTCACTGCTGGCGGGTTATTATTATTTATTTGGGGGGAGGGGAGGAGAGGGGATCGTAGCCCCTCGGTGTATGAGCTGCCTGCTCAGACTGTATCCCAGGGCCGTGACTGAAGCGGCCTAAGCGTCAGGCTAGCTATCCTCATGGCATAGGTGCAGGCCACCCTATGCTCTATCCGCTGCCGGCAACCTTTGGCTGTTGTCGTAGGGCATTTGTGCATGTGGCCTATCCTGAGGAAGTCTGTCCCACAGCAGGGTTGGGGCAAGAAGGTCTGGTCCGGGAAGCAACCAGTCATGCCCATGCATTCCGCAGGCTGCACCTGAGTTAACGCGAGCTTTGTGCGTTTACCAGCAGGACCCCACCAGTCGCAAGAGATGGCTGACTAGCTCACCCTGCTCCGGGCTTGGGATCTAGGCTTGTCTGGGAGGACCAAGCCCTGTCAAGCGCGCAGCTACCCCTGCCAGGCCTTCAGTAAACATCATCGGCCAAGTAACAGACCACGGAGTAAGACATAAATCGTTAGAGGGAGTCACCCTTATGAAGTGGAGGAACCTTTGAGGATATGCTTCCCTGACATCCAAGGTGGCATGCAGTGCTCTTGTTCCCACTACTGGAGCTGGAGGGACCATGCAAGACTTGAGCCTCTTGTTTGGTATTTGTGCGAAAACATAGGTCTGTCACCGTCCTCAAATCCAGCTCTACCCGGCCTCGGTGCAGGGCGACCTCCTTAGTGCTGAGTCTGTCTCCGGCCACCAAGTTTGGCACAGCCTCGGTATGGGGGCGAAACCTCCGTGCCAAGGCTATCTCCAGCATCCGGGCTTGCCTCAGTGCAGGGCAACCTCCTTGGTGCTGAGTCCGTCTCCAGCATCCGAGTTGGCAAAGCCTCGGTAAGGGGCAAGACCTCGGTACCGAGGCTGCCTCTGGCATCCGGGGGTTCACTGTTGTCTCGGCGTGGGGGGCAAACTCCTCAGTGCCTAGCCTGTCTCCGGCTACCAGGTTCTGCACTGCCCAGCAAACTCCTCAGTTCCGAGTCCATCTCCGGCATCTGGGTTCTGCACCGCCCGGTTCCTCGGTAGCGAGGCTGTCTCCGATGACCAGAATCAGCGCCGCGTACTTGCTGGCAACTCTTTGGTGCCAGGGGGTCAAGACCGGTGTCGGGCGGGCGACTTTGCTCTCCACCTCAATGCAGGTCGGTCCAGCGACCACGACCTGGGATGACTTCTAGGGGGAGTGTTCTTGCTCTACCCTAGGAAACTGGTCTGAAGGAGATCTTCCTCCCCATACCAGGGATCTCCTGAGCCATTCAGGGGGTTCCAACGCGGGCTTCCCCTTAACGCCAGCCCCTTCTCTCTTGTGGAGGTTAGGGTAGCGACAGCGTATGCAAGGCCAACAAGGCTCTTGCCGCCCTTCAGCCACTGAAGTCGACGGTGCCGGTAGGCACCAAGGGGCTCCCCGGCTGGAGACACTGGCTCTGGCAGTAGGTCTCTGATCCGACCTAGGTGCAGATCGGTGCTCCACCCCACCTAACTAACTAATCTCTGCTAACTAACTAATCAACACAAAAAATCCTAGTTTTAAGGTTTAAACACGGGGAATAAAGCGCTTGCAATGGAAGTGCAGGCAGCTCCAGTAACTGCCATGGGTGAAAATAAGGAACTGAGGGGGCGTAGGTCCGGCAGTGCCTCATATACCGCGGCATGTGCGCGGGACTCCAGGGGGCACCAGAGCCGGCCCTACAGGATCTGCTAAGGGGAAAAAAGTTCCGGTAGCCGTGCACGGAGGCGTGCACACACCTATAGTGGAATGGACATGAGCAATCACTCGAAGAAGAAAAATGGTTTTCCTTAACAAAAAACTCTGAGCCAGAGCAAGAATAATGCAAGTTTATGAAATTGCTCTTCAGAAGGACTAGACATCCTTTCCTAGAGTAAGATTTCAAAGAAAAATGTTCTTACCTGACTAGCAAGAGAGAGTATAAATGCCCAATCTTCCTGCCACTGTTCCTCTCGCAGTGAGAAATGTAAACCAAAGCTTTGGGAGTACCATGACTCCCACTCTTTCCAACGGGTATAAAACCTAGAACAATGGGCAGCAAGACAAGAGGTAAAACAAATAAGATACTTACTCTCAAATCAAACTACTGAGTCATACAGCTAATGGCAATATTCATTCTAGAGCTTAAGAGGCAACATTTATGAAAGAACAATGTGTTTCCTATTTCCATCTTGCAAAAACAGTTTTAAAAGAAATCTTGTAAAACTTTAAATCTAAAATCTTTCATGCTGGCAATTTCCATTGGGCAGAAATAGACTGTGCGTCTGAAAAAACAGAACTCCAAATCCCAAGGAGGCAGACCATCTGTTGATTACCTGTAAATAGTTCTCCTAACATCCTCAACTAATTCAGAATTTGTATAGGATTGATTCTGTTGATCTTGAAAAGGAAGTAACTCAGTTAACGTTTTGTTATCACATATGTGACTACTGTACACAAACAAGTTTCCTTAGCAGACAATTAACTAAACTGTGCTATTTTATGCACTTGTCTAAGAAAATACACAACATAAAGAGTCCTTTCAATTGGCAAACGTATAATGCTATAAGAAGACCAACTGACACTAATGCAACAAGTTATCCGCATCTCGTAATACTTTCCACTGATACGGAAGAACTACTGGGATTGCTCAACAGTAAACTTTGACAAAAGATTATCCATAAAGAGAAATAACTATCTTGTATTTTTTTATGAATTAAAGGAAATGATGCAAGAACCAGTCTGCAAATTAGCTGGTACAAGGCTGATAATCCCTGCCTAAGAAGCCACTTGAGATCTGACTGAATGGGATCAAATGCTCACAGGAGGCATTTATCGTAACTGATGCAAGGCTTCTAATGGCCAATATGATACATGTTGCAGAGCTTATTTTGGAGCCGTACTGCCTTTTTTTTTTTTAAATGTTATTCCATGGGGAACAAACAAGGCATTCAATTTCATGTAAATTTAATGTTCTGTTTAAGGAGCAATTCATTACTCTTCTCTCATCTGAAGAATGCAGATGTTTTTTCTTTCAGGTGAATTGGTTTAGAACACAAGTAATGTAGATATGTCTCTAATTCAAATGGATTGTAGTCAACTTAGGAAGAGCTTTTATAAGAACTACTTTATCGAGAAAAAGCATGTGTTAATTTCAAAACTACTAAAAATATTTGAAATAACCATAGATTTGAATATGGTATATTTTACAGATATTAAAATATTCAAGTATTGCAAAGCAGCATAATTATAAATCTGTAAGTTATGTTAACCATAAGTATGAGGTTAGAATGACTTGTAGGTGTCACTAGCAAACTAGAGATGCTTTTCTGTTAAAAAAGCAAGTTTAGAAGGGAATAGAGCAAAATGTTGCGAGAATGAGTTGTTTGGATGCTTCAGTGCTGCCAGGAAAAAAAAACGCCGCCCCTCCTCCCTTTTCCCACCCCACATGGCCCCCAGAGACTAGACTTCAATGCAGAGGGGACAGAGGGTGGGACATGGAATACACGTCTGAATCAAATCTTGAAGAACCCCAGTTACAGTAAGAGTTTTTTTTTTTTCTTCGAGTTGATGCAAACATGTATTTTGTGACTCACAAGGAGTACCCCTCCAGGAGACAAGCTCGGAGTCTAACTAAACAAGGATTGCAGGACCACCACACCAAAGCTCATATCGCCCTGAAAGATGCAGTAATGACATTACAGTTTGTAAATGTACGTATGGATGACTACGTAGCAACCTTGCAAATATCGACTTAGGAACACTATTGACATTACTTATGCTCTCTTCGAATTAGCTCACACCTGCAGCCTCAATACAGGATGCATATAGAGACTGTCTGGGAAGAAACCGCTTGACCTTTTTTATATGATCAGCACATGACACAAATGATGAGGCAAAACAAGAAACCGTCTAGTCCTGTCCAGATAGAAGGCTAGACATCTCCACACATTAGACATCAGGCGATGATGCTCTTCTGGAGATGAATGTGGCTTAGGAAAGAACACAGGTAAGATGGTACAAATGAAACTGAGAAACCACTTTAGATAAAAAAAATTTGGATGTGCTTATAAAGTCATGTTATCCTTTGAGAACTGTGCATAAGGCAGCTCCGCCATCAGAGCCTGCAACTCTCATACTCTTCTTGGGGATGCTAGCACTATCAGGACCGCAGTTTTCGGACACAAAAGTGGAAAGGCACAAGACGACAAGGGCTCAAATGAAGGTCCCAATAAAGTTGCTAGGACCGTATTACGGTCCCACAGAGGAAACAGCTTTTGGACTGGTGGATGAAGATGGAGCCCTTTTAAGAATCCTTCTACCATGGTACTGGAGAAGACTGATCTTCCCTGAATGGGGGATGAAATGCTAATATTCCTAACAGATGCACTCTCAGTGAGCAAAGCACAAGCCCCGACAACACCTTCAAGACTACAAAAATGAGAGGCAAAATGACTATCTGAAGAGGATATCAAATTAAATATATGTGGCTTGGTTAAGTGACAACTAAGAGATGAAAGTGAGCATAAATATTTGACTGCTATAGATGCTAAGAAAGGGGAGAAACCATACAGCATAATAAAAGAATGCACACACCCATGGGAAATACATGCATGAAGAAAATTTTTAGATTGCGTGCTATGACTGACAGGATATGGAAATTTCCAGAAGAAAATATTTGAAGCCACGTGGTCTGGATTGATTAAAACTAGACTAGACAGTAAAAATCACAAGAAAAACAATATGAGAAGGGCCCTACCAAATTCATGGCTGTGAAAAACGCATCATGGACCGTGATATCAGACCTCCCCCATGAAATCTAGCTATTGGAGGGCAGGGAGACGGGTCAGGCTGGGGCACCCCAGTAATGGGCTTCTACTTTGCACCGGGCTCTAACTGCTAGTCCCGGCTGGGCTGGGGAGGGACAGGACTTCCTCCTCCCCTGCATGGCCGCTCTTGGGGGGAGATCAGACCCCTCCCTCCAGGTACTTTCCCCAGGTGCAGGAAGCTCTATAGCTGTGCTGCCTTCAGAGTTGGGCTCTGAAAACCAAGTCCCATCCCTCCCCTGCCCAGCCAGGACTAGCAGCACTTCCACCAGCTCAGGGGAAAAAAAAAAAAAAAAAAAAAAATCAGACCCACCTCCAGGAACCTCCTCAGCTGCAGGAAGCTCCATAGCTGCTCCCATCAGAGCTGGGCTGGGCTCCGAAGGCAGTGTAGAAGTAAGGGTGGCTATCCCACGACCTCCCTACAATAGCTTTGTGACCGATCCGCCTCCCCCTCCCCACTTTTGGGTTGGGACCCCCAGGGTTACAACAATGAAATTTCAGATGTAAACATCTGAAACCATGAAACTGACTAATTTTAAAATGCTCTGGCCACGAAATTGACCAAAATGGACCATGAATGGTCCTAGGTATGAGTTAATGGTCTCTGAGGCCAACAACTGCCCCTGCCCCGCAAAAAAGGTGATTTGGATCATGAACAAGCAAAAAAAAAAAAAAAAAAGAGTATTAGCAAGGAAATCTCCTTCAGCTGTTGAATTTGTGTGTATGAGAGTGTTATCCTGGATTAAAACTTCTATGCTATGCTGTACTATAAGGCATGAAGGGGAGAAGATAAAACTATATAGTGTAGAGGAATGGAGACTTGAGGCCAACATGGTATGCTTCTTTCCTAACACTCAGACTCTGTAGAAGTTCCCCAGAGCTGCCTCCGCTCAATCATGCCTCTATATTTTGGGGCAAACAGTGGTTCTGGGGAGCAGTAACTTTTATATAGCATGGTCCTATCAGACTCTAGCAGAAATTCTGTTAGTTAAGGCTGCTACGAACTGTGTAATTCTTGCTCCTTGCTGGAGCTGCACGCTGAGTGCAGAAGCAGCTGGAATGGTTGATAGCATTGTGGTTCCTTGGGTCTACAAGTTGGCGTTTCTGTTCTCTGTGCATCCAGGGAATTTAGAGGTTATGCTCCCTGTTTTTCCATAGTCTTTCTGTGTAGGGACCATTTGTCTGCAACTTTGCTTGTGGAATTTTAGCTTTCAGTCCTCGTCCCAGGAAGTTATGATGTGGTCCAAAGGTCACTTAAGGGCCTGACCAGCCATGTGTCCCTAAAATATAGCAGGAGTAAGCCCAGTGCCTCCAAGGCCTCAAATCAGCAACCGATTTAAATAGAGATGGGTGGGAAATGGTCTTCCTATCCCAAATCAAGATGAAAAGTCATTCTTTGAGTAGATGCAGACATGTATTCCAATTAGGCATGTGCGCGCCCAGCACAGCAGTGCCAGAGAATTTTGCCTAGCAGTAACTGTAGAGGATGTGTTTATGCCTCTTGGCCAGAGCCCCTCCCCTGGCGATATGAGGCAGCTCTGTCCCTTTTCCTCCTCAGTTCCTTCTTACCACCAGCGGCTGGAGTCAGAACTCCATGTGGTTTCTAACCTTATAATCTTCCGAGTTCTTAGTGACTTTTCTAGTTCTATATATTTATTTAGTAGCCTTAGTATAGTATTAGTTACCTTTTGTTTAAATATTTCCCTGATAATGCCCTCACCAGGGTTTTTAACATTTGCTAAACACTCAGATATTATAGAAAAGCCCATGAGGACATTAATAGTGTTTTCAGAGCAGGGTTTGAATACTGTGCAGCAATACAGGCATGAGGCCACATGTT